>NC_136057.1:2081808387-2083251720 GCF_964261635.1 Lissotriton helveticus | reverse complement strand
CCACTGGGCCTACTACTTATTATCGGCCACATGATGTGGTTTTACCAGGTCAATTGATACTGTCTGTTCTCCCTTTTACCAGAAAGCGGCGGTAGTAACACTGATCTTGTTCCAAGAATTGCTAAGACAGGTACTGTTTTTCTATAAGAAGGCCCAAATTCCTTCTTCACCACGATCGTTTCCCTGACTAGATCTCCAATCTTTGAAATCCAGACAGGTCTTGCTGGGACCGGTGGTTTTTCTTCAGTGGTCGTCGGCTATTGTGCTGTGTTACTCAGACTTTTTCTTGTTTCCTTTAAGTCCTGTAAAACAGCCAAACAGTCTTTGATATCAAAGAGCTTCTGTTCCACCACTGAAGTTTGACAATCAAGGTCCTGGATAAGCATTCTAGTACCAAATAATAATTCATATGGAGTGATTCCCCCCAGAGAATTTCTTGGCAGATTATTAAGACTTCTTTGGACACTATTTAGATGTTTGACCAACCCGTCACCCGAACCTAATACCCTAGCTGTTATAGATTGCTTTATGTCACGTTTTTTTCTTTCCACTACCGCATTTCCCTCAGGATGAAAGAGACTCGAAAACCTCAATGCAACGCCCAAGCTGGCCGTGGCCTCCTTGTAAGCCCGAGAGCTAAACGCAGGACCCTGGTCAGAATGTAGCGTGCCGAATTCGTACATGCCGATAAAGACTCGCAGATCTTTTATAACAGTTCTGGCGTCAGCCGAGCGCTGGGGCCAAATCAAAACGAATCTTGTGCAGGAATCCACTGCGACCAGGATATATTTATAGTTACCATCCCTCTGTAAGGGACCACAGTGGTCCAGCTAAACACATGCTAATGATTTATCTGAAATTAGAAGGGCCGTCTGCGCAGGTCGTTTCACTGTAGAAACTTTCATTTTTTGGCAGATTTCACATTCTAGCACATAGTTTCTAGTTTGTTTCCTCATGCGTGGCCACCAGTATCTCTGTTTTAACAATGATACTGTGGCGGAAATTCCTGAGTGTGCAGAGGCGAGCCCTTCATGTGCTGCTAAGATTAGTCCTAACCTATGTTCCATGTTTGGGATTGCCCTATCCCCCACTCCAGAGATTCGAGCAAAAGGAACATTGTTTGCATCAGTTATATATGAGTACTTTACTGGAAAGCCTTTCGGGAGTGTCTTACCCCTGTCTTTTACTGAAACACTGACAGCCTGCATTATTTAGCTGTCTATTTTCGTTTTTGAATGAGTGATTGCAGCTACGGAAACCGTTTGCACAGCTGCCTTTGCGGCTTCGTCAGCCAATGAATTCCCTGCAACCTGAACGCCATCACGCTGATGACTCAGTGTATGAATCACGTGAGTCTTTTGTAGTTCTTTTTGCAAAAGAACTACTTGTTCCCAAAGCTTTTTATGCTGGATTATGCCACCTTTATTATTTTTGAAACCATTTTGAACCCAGGTCTGCAGATATTCATTATAATTCCTGATGCAGTTATACGAATCGCACACTATAAGTGTGGGGAATTCGCGATCTGTATTTTCAAGCGCCATCTTCAAAGCCAGTAGTTCAGCTTGCTGAGCTTTACAGTCTCCGAGTGATTGAGTTTTAGTGACCATATGTCTGAATTTACCTTCGTGCCAGCGATCTTTAACAATCGTGCACGCAGCACTGTAGGCTTGTTTACCCCCAATCGCGGGCTGTGCTGATCCGTCTGTATATCTTATACAGCCGTAATGTTCAAGTGGCAGAATTTCAGTTGGCAGAGGACATTCTAATTCGTATTGTAGGAATTCTTGTGTTTTTAAATACAGGTCAAAAACGTATTCGATGTCTGTTGCAGCAAGAGTGTTAACCCATTGCATCCATCTTGGATGTAGAGCTTTTGCATTTGGAATGCTTGCTTTTGTCACTGCCTCTAAGGCAGGTACAGGTGTAATGATTTGTATGCGTTTACCCTGTGCGAGGGCTCTTTCTTTTGCTACAGCAGTCTGAACCGCTGTCAGTATTTTTTCTGTTGAAGTGAATTTCATTTCAGCTTGTGTGTACAAGTGTGACTTGTATGATATTGGTACCGTCTCACCTTTGTTAAAGGTTAGGTATGTGAATCCGCATCTCCCTGGGATGATTCGGATCACTAGGTTGCGCACATTGTCGCGTGTTTGTAACTGTGTTTTTGCTAAATGTAAATGTAAATGTAAATGTCTGTTTGCACTGAACGCAAAATTTCTGTGTTTTTGTGTCCAATTAGTAGGTTTGAAATCAGGTTTGATTAGTTCGTAGAGACGTTTAACCCTTTCTGTGTAATTTAGAACATAAGTTGTTCCAAAATTCAGGAAACGTAGAATTGACTGTAAGTTTTTCAGTATTTTTGGAGGTTAGAGCAGCGCACATTTCTCTAAAAAGTTTGCTGCCAGGCTTTTGCCTTCACTTGATTACTCATATCCCAAAAATAGGACGTTGAGATGGGCAATAAGTGATTTTTTGAAATTTAATTTATACCCTTTAGAAGCAAACCCAAGTATTATGGTGTTCACTCTTTTCAAGTGTACGTCCAAATAATCATCTGTAAAATAGATATCATCGACATAGGACAATGCCTCGTCACCGTACATTTGTAGTAACTCCATTACTCTGGCTAAAAAAACCCTGGACTATTCTTGAATCCCTGGGGGAGACGGCAAAATTGTCCCTTTGCCCCCATTATGGAGAAAGCGGTCAAATACCTGTTTTCAGGTGCAATGTTTTGACAAAAGAAACCATTTGGGATATCTAATCTAGTTTTATATTTTTTGCGCATGATGTTACTCATCAGTGCTGCACTATGTGCGTTTTGTACTGCAAACGTTTTGCAACAGGAATTTAGATGTCTGTAATCCAAAACTAGACGATATGAATTGTCTGGTTTGGAGACAGGAAACAAAGGATTGTTCATTGATGAGGTGCATGTTTCAATCACCCCTTGGTATTCAAGTTGATTTAAAATCTCCCTGAAGCTTCCTGTTTTACAGGATATTGCCTTTGCATTTTTTGGGAATTGGAATGTGATTTGAGAAGGCTGGCGTAATTATATCTTCACTCGTTCTTCTTTTTGTTCTGAACGTCCTCTTCTTTCGGATTTCTGCGGGGAAGTCTGAAAGGCACGAGAGGAACGTGTATCATTATCTTGATATCTATCAGGTTTTTTCAAATTATCCCTATTTCTAAGGTTGTACCTTTTTTCTGCTGAGGAGACCTTCCTGTGGACTGGGAACACTTCTCTTTAGGAAGTGTCTGTTTAGTGCTTTCCCACTTCTTTTTAGGAGCAGTGAGATTATTTTTAATTAAAAAAAAATTGGGGTTTCACTGGTTTCCCACCCAAACTATCTCTACCTAGTTCTTCATAGGAATTTTCAATAATTCTGGCAAGCTCACACAGTTGCTCAGTAATATCTGTTTCTATGGGCGAAATTTGCGAATTCGCGGTCCGTGAAATCTGCGAATTTGTGCGAACTTGCAATTTTTTTTATTTTGCCGTGTTCGCAGGGTTTTTTTTCAGTGCGGCTTCCGCGAACTTACCCATGCGGTCGTTTTTGGGCACGACCATCTTGTTCGCTGAAGGAAAACAACTTGGCAAACTCAGAATCAAGGTAAGTCAACGCAGCGCGCGCAAGATTGTATTTTTGAAGCACGAACAAGCAAAAAAAATTCACGAACTTGCGAATTGCGGATGGTTTGGCAATTTCGTGCGATTCGCAGAACGCGAAATTGCCAAAAATCCGCAAAATTCGCAAGCGGAACGAATTTTCAGCCCATGCTTAGTTTTGATGCCACTGATGCTGCTTTTCTATGTTGGCTAATAGTATAGCCGAGACCTGTTTGAAATCTTTCTGTAATTTCATACGCAGATTTAAGGCAGGTTCTGGACCATATTAATTTTGAATCTGTCTCACAATGTCTGGTATTACCGCCATAGACAGGACACCATGTGTTTTAGTGTAGATTGAAGCAAAGTCTGTACCCCAAGTGTCACAGTCCTCCACGTGTGGTGCTATCCCCATTGGTAAACAGATTGTCAGAATCCTGTGTTTCTCATGAGGTGTACTATCAGGGAATACTGCCTCTATTTGAGTAATTTTTTGTGCTAACCAGAATGGAATTTGTTTTCGTTTTGCGGAAAATTTACCGACTGACTGTATAGTCTGTGGTGTAATTTTGTTTGTGTTCCCTTGATAAGGGATGTGCTGTGGAATTCTTACAGCTGGTTGGACTGTTAAAGTCCGCATGACATATTGAACCAACTGCCTGTGTATTTTAATCAGCTGTTTTAGCTGCGCTAACAACTCAGGAGCTGTTATTCTTTCAATATCAGGATGTGGTGTATAGCTGGCTAGTACCGGCCATGTTGCTCCTGGTCTACCTAGTGGCCTGACCCTGGTAATGTGATTTTGATGTTGTAGGGCGCCATTAAACCAGAGCTGATGCTCTTGGTATGTTAGTGGAATTGCAACGTCCTCGAAAGGAATGTATTCTGCTGGTGGTTCCTCTATTTTGTAGTAGTGGAATTCGTGTGTTGCTGCATTTACTGCAGGAAACAGAATCCATGAATAGAATACCTCTGTCTGACGATATTCATGTGCCTCTATAACAAATATTACTTTACCACCTCTTGGTGATATTCCATTTTCTATAAGTTTTATAGTAATGGTTTTCCTTATATTTGCCGGTATGAGTATAGCATCCGGGTCATTTTGTTGGAGACTTGTGTCATCCAAAACTGCCTGAGCTGCTAGTGCAGCTCTCTCTCTTTCATCTTCACTCTCCATCATTTTGTTGACCGAAAGTTTGCAGAGCCAGTTTCAAGGAGCCAACGTTGAACAAACTAAAAACTAATACATAGGATTTTTTTCATCCTACTCACTTTAAAGCGGATATTTTATCCTTTAACCCACTCCAGACGTCTATTGGAGTATTTTACGGGAAAAAGGTTTCTGTGTGAAAAGCACGACTGAGTTAGTCTAGTATTTAGCGTTAAATTATCGCCTTACCAAATGTTGGGCGCCATGTAGTGCGGTTCCTATATTCCCAATAGGCTCTGCGCATTGGAATAGTGTATTCTGTAGTTTAGACGTAGGACTGAAGTCGACTAGGTCTCTACCGAATATACTAAACTTAATTGTGTGTGTGCCAGCTAGCTCAGAGTTCACTAGAAACTTCCTCGAATAAACAAGAAGGGATTAGTTTCTGACAACCGCTTAAAACATGACAACTTTGTTCCCCAAGAATAAGGAATATATCTCTAAAGTTGCGAAATGAATAGATAGTTATTTCACTCAGTCAATCGTGCATGCTTCATTTCACCAGAGGTGCAGAGAAATAGAGAGATGGGCGTTTTCAATAAAAGGGTATTTATTGAACAGTCTTCTTTCTCAAGCATAAGAAATGAACTGCTGCAATCGTAATACTTGCTGTAAAGTACAGAGCATATAATACAAAGAGTATTATAAAATAATACTGTAAAAGCATGATATGGTTTCTAAGCCATAAGATACCTAAAATGCATACAATACATACAGTGATACAAAATGACTAAAAGTACTCAAATGTTGCTTCTAAAATACGCCTACCCCGGTGTACCTAACCTAGGTCTAGTACAAGGGAAGAAGTAAGTGAGGTATAGCTTTGTTTCAGTATTTATTTGCCAAGAATCTGTTCCAAGAATTCTCTTAGGGTCTAATCAGCTCCGTACCTTGGTTTTAGAATGTAGGAGACCTTGTATCTCTCTCTCTCAGTACACGATTTCCCAGCAACCCGCAAGGGTAACCTGGAAACACTGGAGCTGGATTTCTCGGCAGGAGAAAGTACAGCGTCTCTCAGTGCGTCAGCTGGAGGGTCGGCTTCCTTCAGCACTTGCTGCAGCAGGGCGCGTCGGGCAAATAGATAGTCGAACTGCTCCAAACCACTGTGTGTTTCTTCGGACAAGTGTGGGCATATTTATACCTTGATGGTGCAGAGTTTGAGGTAAGATTGGACATAATAACGTCATCAGAGACTTAATTCTCTGAAAACTCCATGATTTCTTGGATAACTTAATATTCATGCAGGGGGAAGTCCCTGACTGCTGAAGGCGGGTATTTCCAAGAAATCGTTGTAGATTTTTGGAACTGGTGGAAGTAGCCAAGCCGTATTAAGGCTACTTGAGCTATGTCTTAATATGGTTATGATTTCTATGCCTATAGAAGGATACAGTATTTTATACCTATATAAGGGCATGAATCGGGAAAATTGCACCTGGGTCCTAAAACGCTATACAACAACTCTCCACGTATTATGTCTAATATTACTAAATCTATAAGCATAAGAAACATAACTAAAGCATGTGTTCATAATCCCACCCAAAATTCATGAAATGCATTAAACATGGTTTTTACACATACATGGGTATTTGTCTTGTTTGTATTTTACAAGCAATCGCTGTCATTAACAAATGCTATCTGAATGAAACATGAAATGACAGTTATAAAATGGCTCTAAATTTACAGAAGAAAAAAGTCGAGACTATTCCATAGCATAATATATAAACAGTTCAAGTTTTCATGAAATAATGCCAAATATTTGTCTATAGGAAGTATCAAATGAATCTCTTGTTCTCTAAGAATAGTTCTACTTTAAGCAGATTACTTTATGCCAAGTGAAAAGGGTCTATTCTGGGATGAAGAGAAAAAAGTTTTCAAATGTAGATTGTAGAAACATAGAGTTTCCAAGTTAGAGGGTTTGTTTTGAAAAACCGAAGGCCGAATTTCAGAGTTCATGGAACGCTGTGTGCACTTTCAAAAGTTATTCTCGTGTCGGGAGAAAACATCAAATCATCTAAGCTGGCAAAGAAACCGTCTACCATAGTTGGTGAAAGTGGAACTACTTCATCAAGTATATCAAATGTGCATAGATGTGAAGCATCGCCGTCAGCGTCAGTCGCATTAGCAATGTTCAATGTAGATGGTACCTGTGTGCCTGTTGTTCCACGTACCTCACCAGGAGCTGGATTTGCAGGTGAAATCTCAATGAATGCTGTCATCAGGATTGGCAGCAGTTGGGGGCAACACGATGCATGAGTCGTTACCGGACCTAGCAAGACGTCAACATCCATTGGCAGTGCTGATGGAAGTGTAAGACAGATGTCTAACACGCATTCTTGTCCGCAAAGCAGGCATTGTAGAACAGGTAAGATGCAATCTTGCCAGATTGGTCTGAATGAAAGGAACCAAGTGGTATTCAGATCTCATAAACGAGCCAAGCCAAGAATCTGTGTAATTCTATAACGATACCGCATGGAAAGTAGAGCTTGTTCCAAGGTAGTCTGGGTATCGTTGGTGACTAGACTTGCCATATCGGAGCAGGAGAAATAAAAATAGAATTCCTGCTACGAGTCCCAAAAAGAGAGGCAGATCGCCGAACACAGAGTGCTTGAAATTTGGAAAAATGCAGAGGACTGCTTCGAATCATGTTAACAGTCCCAAAAAGATCGTTTTAAATACATGTGCAATGCCACTGGTATCAGACATGTTTAAGAATTGACCTAACATTTCTGTGAAATGTACTGGGCAGTTTGTTGATAATAATGCATGTATCTCTGCAGAAGTCCTTGCAACTTGCAGATCATACGTTTCTCTAGACGAGGTCAGTGGCACAGTTTTTCGCAAAAGCATGGCTTTCATTCTGCTTAAAGTATCAATTCGTACAGAAGAGATATTCCGTGAAGGCCATAACGCCGTCTCCCTGTCTGTAGTAGTCTTTGGATACAATACTTGCATACAACAAGTGGCTGACACACTAACCAGATAGGCTCTTCCTGGCAACATGCCACAACAGCTGTGATCGTTGAGCATAACGTAGCTCCCATTGGAAAGCTGCCTAAAAATTGGTTCTATCACGGCCGCTGGAGTACCGTGCACGTGGCAAGAAAGGTTATTTAAATAACCCTCGCAGGTTCCATGTAAATTAATAGCTTCACATAAAAGTGTACCGCTTAGTGAGTATTTACAGTTCTTTGTACTAAGAAATACCTCCTTTCCCCCCCTCCAACATTTGTGTGTGTATGGTAAAGACCAGGTTGACTTAATGTATCCTTTACCCAACCTTTCATACAGGCCTGCTGGTATATGCTGTAGACAATATTTAAATTGGAAAATCGTCACGGGTATTGAGATGGTGCCATGTTTTATCCATTCAACTACAGGTTTCTTAGAAACTGTCAATGGTAATCTTTCCAGTTTTTCAATGCTCAGCACCGTATAGTCTGCTCCTCTTTGTGCCAAAGAGATTTGTTTATCTGTAAGGTTAAAGACAGTAAACAATGACGTGGTATTGATTAGACGCCAAGGCACATAGCCTGAACGGAGATTTTGCAACTTCCAGCCTAGTAGCATTATAGAACGCAATTGAGACTGACCATGTTGTAACATTAGCAAATCCTGTTCTATTATGCCAATGGCAGATGATACAATGCTGTCCAAAGAATAAATTCTGGAGGACAGAGTCGTTATCCCATTGTCCACTACAGAGAGTACTTTCTCTAAATTAATACAATCAATTTCTCGTATTTTTTCTGCAGTTTCCATTTGCGTTATTTTCCAAGCTTCATTGTTCGCAGCGTATATACCGGCGTATATGAAACATTTTTGTCGTTGTTTGCGAGGCCCGATTAAGAAGTCTCGCAAGTCAACGCCTTCTTTAAGTAAAGTCAAGTGTTGCTTTATTTCTGGGAGTGTGGATTTCTGTAGCCAATCAAGGCATAGTTTTCCTACACAGTATGTGGTGACTATCCCTGGATGTTGTCTCTGGGATTACCTTGGATCTGGCCTGTTCATTTTGAACCCCTGTGTTTTGTTCAGGAATCTATCTTGATAGGTATTCGTGCCTATGGGCCACATTAACCATTGTTTCCAATCAGGATTGGTTCTGTTGTGTTTAAAAATCTGTTTTACGTCTACCTCCTCATCTGCAGTGCCATTACTGTCAGGTGTGGCCTTCAAATAAGTCGAAACTGGCAGCAAAAAATAATCTTATCTCTGGCACTGCAACTTCACTGCCTGAAAGACGGCCTCCGGACACGGCTCCGTAGATACACTGCATCCATGATGGAATTCTGGGATATTCAGTGAGCAATTCCACTCTCCTACTCGAGAGTGCAGATTCTCTTTACTCAGAGATAAGATAATTTTTTGCTGCCAGTTTCGACTTATTTGATGGATCATTTACTCACTATAAAACTAATTTGTCTTGCCCTGAAGAAGCCCATGTCTGGGTGAAACGCGTTGGCTGTTTGCTTCATCTGCACTTATTTGCACAACTGAAAATAAAAGACGGGAAAACAAGATATGTGACTGTGTCGTGTCATTAGAGACTATTACCTTGTCTGTTGTATATATGTTGCCTCTCATCAAAACGATTTTATGATATTTTATCTGTGGTTTATTAGCAGCAGGCCACTTGAGGTGGGCAATATACTGTATGAAAACTGTGACTAATATTGCTAGTGCAGTCATTTAAAACCCTGCTGCTTGGTGTATATATATATATATATATATATATATATATATATTACCTACTGGCAGTCGCCAGTAGGTATATATAGTTAGGATTTTTTCTCTATGGGATTTTTGAAAATTCTATGTCTAATAACTTTGGCGTTTGTGGACGGAATTGGCTGAAATTTTCAGGAAAATGGCACATTTCGTTTCTGAGCAGCCCCTGAAAATTGGGGGGGGGGTTCGTCCAGGGGGGGTCGAGAAAAAAGGGGGGTCCCAAAACGTGTTTTTAACATTGAGTTTTCCATAGGGCGGTTGGCCTCACTTTTAGCCCGAACGGCTGAATGGATTTGCACGAAACTTGGCAAAATTGTAGGGACTGGTAGCCCGATGTGCCTTTTGTAGGTCTCAATATATGTGCTACAGTGGATTTTGAGAAATTAACGTTCAAAAAAAGATATATATCTGTAACAGCGGACCGGGCAGCGCTCCGGTTCGCGGACTTTTCGCGCAACGGAACTTTGTGAAGCGAAGCTGATTGGTTCTCTGGCGTCTGTGAACATTCCAAACAGTCCGTAGCGGCCGCCATCTTGTCTCTCGGTAGGATCGAGAGACAAGAGGAGGCCAAAGCGAAGGGGCAAATGACCATAAGGGGGTATAGTAGATCCTCGCTGACCCCCTAGGTTTGATGTGGAGGTTTTAAAAGGGCTCGCGGGGCAAAAAAAAAAAATAATAATAATAATCGAACGGCTGAATGGATTTGCACGAAACTTGGTAAAATATTAGGGACTGGTAGCCCGATGTGCCTTTGCTAGGTCTCAATATATGTGCTCCAGTGGATTTTGAGAAATTAACGTTCAAAAAAAGATATATATCTGTAACAGCGCTCCGCTTCGCGTAACGGAGGTTTGCGAAGCTGATTGGTTCTCCGGCGTCTGTAAACATTGCAAACAGTCCGTAGCGGCCGCCATCTTGTCTCTCGGTAGGATCGAGAGACAAGAGGAGGCCAAAGCGAAGGGGCAAATGACCATAAGGGGGCATAGTAGATCCTCCTTGACCTCTTAGGTTTGATGTGGAGGTTTTAAAAGGGCCCCGCGAGGCAAAAAAAAAATAATAATAATAATCGAACGGCTGAATGGATTTGCACGAAACTTGGCAAAATTGTAGGGACTGGTAGTCCGATGTGCCTTTGCTAGGTCTCAATATATGTGCTCCAGTGGATTTTGAGAAATTAACGTTCAAAAGAAGATATATATCTGTAACAGCGCTCCGCTTCGCGGAGATAAAATTATATCTGTATTACCTAGCTGTTGCTAACACCAGTTAGCGACGGCTAGTAGGAGATAGCGACCATCTTGGGCCCCACTTTGCATGTGAGTGATATTTATCACTAATGACATGCAAAGTGGGCATGCCAAGATGTTAGCGACTGGAAACAGTCGCTAACATCGCTATCTCCTATTATCAACTTTTGGAAATATTCGCGATAAGCGCGAATATCTCCAAAAGCTAGCACCTGCCCTGAGCAGTTCTAAGGCATGTTATCCAATGGGAGGTGGATAACATGGCTAAGAGTATTAGCTCGGTAATGCATGAATATCGCTGAGTTTTCAGCGATATTAATGCATTGCGGTCGTTTTTTATCGTATTTGCGATAAACCTTGATAATAGCAAGGTTTATCTGCGATAATTTCTGACGATGCTTAGCGGTAAAAAAATCGTTGCTAAGCATCGTTAGGGATAAATATCACTTAACTTTGGTAATATGCCCCAATGTCTGTTAACGTTCGATTCGAAGGAAATCAGGAAGTGTTGAAAAGATTGTCTGCGCCATCTTGCCTTTTTTCAAATGCCACACTTTTGTCGTGCACGGCAGCCATTTTAGATGCCTTGACCAGACCCACTCTCTGCACGCTGTCGATCCTTAGCATGGCTCCCCACCCTCGCAAGCATCTCCCCCAGGCAGTGGTCACCCCCGCTCTCTGTCTTATGCATGGGTAATAAACCACCCCCCATCTGCGCTGCTCTTCCCTGAGAATCACACCCTGTGCCCGCCCGACACCTCCCTTTCGCCCTATTCACTACCGCACCCTCTGACACTCCTTTTCCTCTGTGTCCGATTGTCCAGGCCGGTCCTAGGGTATCAGCTAGCCCTGCAGATGTAGTTTATGGCCCCAGCTGTAAAGAATCACCCCTCTTCAAAGGAGTTATAGTAGATCAAGGCCCACACTCGATGAGATCCGTCACAGCAGACGCGTTCCTATTATCTGAAAACCATCCTGTATTGTGATTGGGGAGGGGACCGAGCCTGAAGCGGAAGATTCCAGGGATGACTCTTTGTACATCAAAGTTTTTACAATTATGTGTCACATTAAAAATATATAGCACTCCAACAAAGTAGTAAGATTATAAAACTTTAATAACTTATAAATATATACAAGAAAACAAAAACAGTAATAACATATAAACATTTTTAGGGAAAAACAACGAAGTAGCGGTCGGCTGTACGAATAGTCCCAACGCAGCACAACGTCCAGATTTCTGGCGTGGGGCGTCGCGGGGGGTGGGTCATCAGTAGCAAACTGTTGTGCGAATAGTTCCAAGGCAGCAGAACGATGGCACCAAGGTGATGTCCAGTAAGTTGCCGCACTGGTTTTGGTATCCTACAATGCTGCTCCGAATAACGGCGTGGGGCGCCCCGGGGGAGGCGGCGTGAACGGGCCTCTCCAGGTGGAGTGTCATCTGTTGTAGTGGGGCGCCCCTTTACCGTTTCAGTTGCCATTCCGTCCGTTTTTGGTCCACTGTGTCAAAAGCCGCAATTCAGCTGAGTTGCGCCCACTCTTGCGGTGCAGCGATAGGCGGCTGTCACAGGACTCTCAAAATGGCGGCAGGCTCTTTTCTTTTTGGGCCTGGTCCACTGAAATGGCCCTGGGACACCTTGGAAATCGGACGCTTGTCTGCTAGGTCTTGGACCCCATTCTCGAAAGCGTCCCCTCCGCCTTGAGGATTTATCAAAAGTTTTGGGGGCCCCCGACTCCTGTAGGCTTCTGGTGGGGAGCGGTTGCCATGATTGCTCGCGGAATGACCACGACGGAGCTACGAGATGGTGGTGCTCTCATGCTGAAGCCAGCTTCAGTCTGAAACATCCAGAAACAAGGTGGGGCTTTCATCGTTTGGGAAAAAAAAAAGTTTTCATCCAATGAAAAGTGTTGTTTTTAGGTCATATGATCAAGCCTTCCATCATTAGGAAACCAAAAGTAAAATGAACCAATGAAAAGTTTTATAAACAAGTCACATGACCTGTTATGCGGCATAGGGTATAAAATGCGGAGAAAATACGTTGGCACGTGAGGCGGCGTCAGTAGCGGACCGATGTGCGAATAGGCCGAAGGCAATACAACGCGCCAAGATCCGGATGGCACCGAGGTGGTGTCCAGCAAGTTGCAGCACTGGTGTGGCCATCCTACAATGCTGAAAGTCGGCGTGGGGCGCCCCGTTGGCCTGTGAGTTTGCGTCAGTAGCGGACCGATGTGCGAATAGGCCGAAGGCAGCACAACGCGCCAAGATCCGGATGGCACCGAGGTGGTGTCTAGTAAGTTGCCGCACTGGTGTGGCCATCCTACAATGTTGAAAGTCGGCGTGGGGCGCCCCGTTGGCCTGTGAGATGGCGGCAGTAGCGGACCGATGTGCGAATGGGGCCAAAGGCAGCGCAAAAATATTTTCGGAATAGAAGACACCACAAGGCGCTGAGATGCCAAGATCCGGATGGCACCGAGGTGGTGTCTAGCAAGTTGTGGCACTGGTGTGGCCATCCTACAATGGTAAAAGTCGGCGTGGGGCGCCCTGTTGGCCTGTGAGATGGTGTCAGTAGCGGACTGATGTGCGAATGGGGCCAAAGGCAGCGCAACAATATTTTCTGACTGACACCACAAGGCGCTGAGATGCCAAGATCCGGATGGCACCGAGGTGATGTCTAAGTTGCGGACCGATGTGCGAATGGGGTCAAAGGCAGCGCAACAATATTTTCTGTATGGAAGATACCACTAGGCGTTGAGATGCCAAGATCCGGATGGCACCGAGGTGATGTCTAGCAAGTTGCTGTACTGGTGTGGTCATCCTACAATGCTGAAAGTCGGCGTGGGGCGCCCCATTAGCCTGTGAGATGGCGTCAGTAGCGGACCGATGTGCGAATAGGCCGAAGGCAGCACAACGCGCCAAGATCCGGATGTCACCATGGTGGTTTCATAGTTGAGAGGCACTTCATCTGCAGTGGGGCGCCGAGATCCGGATGGCACCGAGGTGATGTCTAGCAAGTTGCTGTACTGGTGTGGTCATCCTACAATGCTGAAAGTCGGCGTGGGGCGCCCCATTAGCCTGTGAGATGGCGTCAGTAGCGGACCGATGTGCGAATAGGCCGAAGGCAGCACAACGCGCCAAGATCCGGATGTCACCGTGGTGGTTTCATAGTTGAGAGGCACTTCATCTGCAGTGGGGCGCCGAGATCCGGATGGCACCGAGGTGATGTCTAGCAAGTTGCTGTACTGGTGTGGTCATCCTACAATGCTGAAAGTCGGCGTGGGGCGCCCCATTAGCCTGTGAGATGGCGTCAGTAGCGGACCGATGTGCGAATGGGGCCAAAGGCAGCGCAACAATATTTTCTGAAGAGAAGACACCAAGAGGCGCTGAGATTCCAAGATCCGGATGGCACCGAGCTGGTGTCTAGCAAGCTATGCAGTTGAGTTGTGTGCGCACTTGCGGCGAATAGGTCGAAGGCAGCATAACAATGTTTTCTGAATAGAAGACACCACAAGGCGTTGAGATTCGGTTACCACCGAGGTGATGTCTAGCAAGTTGCCGCACTGGTGTGGCCATCCTACAATCCTGCTCCGAATAACGGCGTGGGGTGCCCGAAGGGGGGGGGGAGGCGGCGTGAACGGGCCTTCCTAGGTGGAGGCTCGTCTGCTGTAGTGGGGCGCCCCTTTACCGTTTCAGTTGCCATTCAGCTGAGTTTCGGCTGCTCTTGATGCTACAGCGACAGGCGGCTGCAACAGGACTCTCAAAATGGCGGCCTGTTCTTTGGATTTGGGCCTGGTCCACTAAAATGGCCCTGGGACACCTTAGAACTCGGACGCTCGATTTTTTTTTCCTTTCCTGTACATGCAAAAAAAGGTAAATGCCCGGTACGTTACACGCTTCATCTGCCACGATGAACTCTCCAGAGGAACCAAAAAAAATATAGTTATGGTAACTATACCATGCATCGTCATATGGAGAGGTGGCACCAATTAATTATAGTGCTGCATAAAAGAGAGATTTGGAGGAGAACCCCTGACCTGCTAGTACATTCATCAAAGAAGTGGCACTGACAGCATCAGAGGGAAGGGAAACGGTCCCAAATATTTAGAAGAACTTTGGAAAGATTAAAATGACATGTTTGGATTGTGGCAAATTAATTTCATGTGGACAGATGAGTGTTACTCTAATAAATACAGCATATGAACATCATCATAGTCGATGGTTGGTAGAGACATTTTGACTATATCCTGGACCTACCCGTCCTCGCCCAAAATGGCGCCGGAATAAATGGGACTCGTAACTCCTTGTTGTGTACTGGTTGCAGAACCTTGAAATCACGAGATACGTATGCAGTTTTGAAGCACATGGCGGGCGGGGACGAGAATTGATTGAATATTTCGACATCCCTATTGATATTAAGTTCTGATGTGTTATTGATTACTGTACTATTGAAAGTTCGAATTAACGTCACCCATGGTACTTGCCCGCAAATGTATATCTAGATAATTTTATTGTAACTGGCCCTGTCGTATTTTAATTATAAAATGTACGTCCACCGATTCCGTAACTGTTAGACACCTTAGTTCTTGCAACCTAATGGCCCGCCCGTTACGTTCCTCTACAGTGTAAATGTCTACTCATCATATACGATTACAGTTTGCTCCGTGGCCGGCCCACGTGGTTATAGGCTCGTATTTGTATAATGAAATTTTCACAATAAAGGTTTTTAAAAGAAAACATGGTAGTAGTATATACATTGGTAAAGTTTTTAATAATAGTCACTGTTTTAGAATCATTAAAAGGCAAGTGAAATAAAGCAGACCAATTACATGAAGGGTAAAAGGTATAATACGAAGGAACGCAGTAAAGATAAATGGTCAAGGGCTGTGCTGTTTTCTATTCCTGCAACATAAAGTGATCGATAAGAATCTCATATTCAGGCGTATCGGCGACTAAGACAGCAGGTCGACCCTCTTTTGCTCAACGGCTCCGTCATGGGACGAAGAAACGCTCTTTTTCTCGAAAAAAGAATATATTTTACTTGCAGGACAGTTGTAAATTTTCCGGGAAAGTACATTAGCCTGGAACATTATAACATATATTTAAGAAAAAATAATGTTCGGAAGTAATAAAAAGCGTAATTTTTAGGTCATATGACCAAGCCTTTCATCATTAGAATAAGAAAAGTAAAATGAACCAATGAAAAGTTTTATTAACAAGTCACATGACTTGTTATGCTTACGTTACGCGCTGAGCGCCCCGGATGACTTCCGGATGCGCTAACGCGGCGCGTCATATGACGCATTACGCGACAACGCAGGTCCAGAATATAGTCAAAATGTCTCCACCAACCAGCGGTCGGAACACAACCCCTTTCAGCAGGCTAAATAGTTCTGTTAAATGACAACAGAAGGGACAGGCAACAAGAACCATTAGTCAAAGAGGGGAGGGCTAGTTCTTCTCTACCGGGTTACATTGGGGCGCTACCGGAACTGATCGAATTGGTAGTCTACAGTGTTTCTGGATGTTTCAGACTGAAGCTGGGGTTAGCATGAGAGCAGTACCATTTCGTAGCTCCGTCGTGGCCATTCCGCAACCAATCATGGCAGCCGCTCTTTATCGTTATTTTGGGCGGGGTGGGTGGCGGAGCCGAGCTGTTTTGCAGCCATCATTGTGTGGAGTTCAGTTCATTTCACTAGTTTTGTATTTGTCATGAGGGGTTGTTCCTAATGTTTCTATTTTAGCGAGGTAAAAAAGAGATCCCGTTAGTGGCCTACTGATTTTGCTCGATTCCTTTTCTTTTTTTTTTACACGATTTTTCGTTATCTGCAAAGACTAAACAGAGTATTGCGACTCTGTGTTTGTTTGTAAATAGAGAATGAACCAAAGAGAACCAATTCTAAAACAGTAAATACTTGGATAACAATCAATCAAATGGAGAGAGAAGCAGGCACGACGTATTACAACGGGGGCAAAGGCCTGCGTTAACTACCCTTCACTATGTGCAAAGAGAGAGTACTCCTAATAGAAATGAGGGGGGGGGACACCATTCAAAGCAGATCAGTGTGCATAAACACGAAAATGTTTTCACTTACCACGTACTTGACATTCGACAGCTTATGATATTTGCTATTAAAAAACCATTGAAATTCACTGAAAAAACCATAGGTTATAGACCATATATAGTTAGGAATTAGCATTTACAAAACCTTGAAAATTCACTGAAAAAATCATAGGTTATAGACCATATATAGTTAGGAATTAGCCTTTAAAAAACCTTATTTTACTCACACAAAACCATTGAAATTCCATATATAGTTAGTTGCACTAACTATATATCGCGCACCCGCAATCCACTGCTGATGATGTCACATATTACATCATTCATGACATAGTCAGTGACATCACTGATGACATCACTGATGACATCTCAAATGACATCACTGATGACATCACTGATGACATCTCATTTGACATCAATGACCACATCACTGATGATATCATTCATGTGACAATACAATGCATCTCCTCATATTTTAATATAACCTCTGTTTCACCCAGTGTTAAATACAGAGTATAATTTTTGAAACCATTGACACACCAATACTAGTTACTACATATGTACTCACTGATTCCTACGTCTACACACACATTCACTCATTCACCCATACAATCATTCATACATACAATCACTCATCTTTACAACACTATCATATGCACTCATACACCTATACAGACACTCACACTCTGCCACTCATCCATGGAGTTACTCACACACCTAGTCAGTCCTGTAAAGAATCAATCACACTTCCATTTTCTTGTCTATACAGTTAAACATAGAGCACCTTATATTTTCAAACATATACTAACACATACTTACCTTGTTATACAATCATTGATATAAGTACACATTGATCTGCACAGAGTCACACACCTCCCAGCCAGCCACACACACACTCAGTCTCCCATACAAATACTTGGACAATCAATCAATAACCCATATAGTTACTCATATAGCTATTGATCAACACATGCAACAGTTTACAGAACAATAGACATAATGATGCACAAATTAAGACAGTTTAGTCACTAACCCATGCACTCAGTGAGACACATTTAATCACTCACTCATACAGTCAGTCATGCACCTACTAAATCCTTCATCCAGACACTTCTACATCCACTCATTCTTCAATATGTAAGACATATTTTAACTTTACAGAAACATACAGTCACTGGATGTTGTCATCAGTGATGTCATCAGTGATGTCATTTGAGATGTCATCAGTGATGTCACTGACCATGTCATGAATGATGTAATATGTGACATCATCAGCAGTGGATTGCGGGTGCGCGATATATAGTTAGTGCAACTAACTATATATGGAATTTCAATGGTTTTGTGTGAGTAAAATAAGGTTTTTTAAATGCTAATTCCTAACTATATATGGTCTATAACCTATGGTTTTTTCAGTGAATATATATATATATATTCACTGAAAAAACCATAGGTTATAGACCATATATAGTTAGGAATTAGCATTTAAAAAACCTTATTTTACTCACACAAAACCATTGAAATTCCATATATAGTTAGTATTTTATATGTTTATTAATAATTTTTTTTAAATATTTTTTTGGTTTCGCTCCCGGTCCGCGAACCGGGAAGCTTTCCGTTAGCTCAAATTGATGCCGCGACCCGGTCCGCGAACCGGTAAGAAATCAACATAGTGACGGTATCGCGTTGCCGCGTAATGCGTCTTATGACGTACTGCGTTAGCGCACCCGGAAGTGCCCCGGGGCGCGGACCGAGGCGCGAAACGCAGCTCTCCGGAAGCGATCCGCGGCGCGTCGCGAAAGTGCGATGTATCGCGTTGCCGCGTAATGCGTCTTGTGACGTACCGCGTTAGCGCACCCGGAAGTGTCCCGGGGCGCGGACCGAGGCGCGAAGCTCAGCGACCCGGAAGCTAACCGGGGCGCGTTCCGCAGCGCGTAACATGAGCGTGAGAGGTCATGTGACTTGTTAATAAAACTTTTCATTGGTTCATTTCACTTTTGGTTTCATAATGATGTAAGGCTAGGTCAGGTGACCTAAAAATAACACTTTTCATTGGTTGAGAAGTATTGTTTTTCCCAAATGATGAAAACCCCTCCTTCTTTCCTCACTCTGACTTTCATCATTGTGAGAGGAAGACCTTTATTACTATATCAGAAATGGCTTCAGTAGTTGCTTCAGCTGGTGGACCCCCACCACCACCTCCACCTCCTCATGGGAAGAGAGGACCACCTCCCCAGGTGATGACCAACACTGAGGAGGAAGAGGAAGAAATGGATGAAGAGGAGGGAGAAGAACCACAGTTCTTAGAAGAAGTGCCCCGGGTTTCCCATAAGAAAGCCAGTTTCATCTGGCAGTTTTATTCGATCCCTCGTGGCCAAAAAAAAGTGAATGCGAGGTATGTCACCTGCCTCATCTGTAAAGAAAAATTATCCAGAGGGACGGATAAGAAATATAGTTATGGCAACCATACTATGCACAGGCACATGACAAGGAAGCATCCACTGAATTATAGCCGGGCGGAAATACGGGATTTGCAGGAAAATCCAAGATCAACTCCTGTGGCCAGATCAAGAATATCCATTTCATTGACACCAGCAGAGGCACGGGAAACTGTGCCAAACATACAAGAAAATTTTGGCCACATGATCCACACTTGTATGCACTGTCGTGCGTTGTTAGCATGTGGCAATATGAGCATAAATGCTATCAACCTGGCGTATGAACACCATAATTGCCCTAACCGCCCCCAGTAATTGTTTTTTTGCTCCTGTTGAGCCCTTTTCAATGCCTGTTTTTTGTTGTTTCCCCCCCCCCAAAAAACCCCAAAAAAATATAAAATCGTTCAAAAAATACAAAAAAACCAAAAAATGTTCAAAAAATAAAAAAAAAATATAAAACAACAAAAATATTTTTAAAAAAGTTCTTTTCAGAACTACCTTCCCTTTCTAAAAAAATTGCTAGAATGTTTAGCACTCTGGCAAGCTCTATTTCTTTTGGTTCGCTTCCCGGTTAGCTTCCCGGTACGCGGACCGGGAGCTAACCCAAAATTTTTTTTTTTTTTAAAAAGAGTAAGTATAAGGAAAGTAAACAGAGAGTGATGTTAAAAGAAAGACAGCTATAGGGAGTAAAGAAGAGATACTGTTTAATAGATCTATTTACCGAAGAAAAGACGGAAGAGGGTATAATTGTGAAAAACAAAATAGATAACCAAGTGAAAGAAAAAAAAAGAGAGTATAACATTAACAAAGAAGAGTTTCTTGGAGAATGTGAGTGAATGTTCAAAATAAGATTAAAACATGAGGAATAACAGAGAGAAAAAATAGAAAACAGAAAACAAAAAATAACAGAAAAAGATTAATTGAAATAGCAAAGAAATGTAAGTAACATAGAGCCATATCATCAACATAGGCAATAAAAGTTTTGCAGCTTTTATTGGCAGAAATGTGTCGCTAAAGCTGCTTTTGCGGCAGAAAACTGCTGCTAAACCACTTTTGCACCAGTTTTCTGCCAATAAAAAGAGCAATAATTTTATTGGCTGTGTTCATAATATGCCCCTTAGTGTGCTTCAACTACACAGAGAAAGCATTATGAACAAATAGTGATAGAGTGATCAGTCAAAGACACTAAGAGTAATAGAGACGGAGTGAGTGAACAAGAGTGAGGAACTATGAGAAGAGAGGGACTGAGAAAAAGAGTGGAAGGAGTTGAGTAAGTAGGTAATAGAGAAAGGAATGAGGGAAGTAGCAAAGGCAGGAAACTGAGGGTTAAAGAAATGAAGCAGTGGAACTAATAGAAGTTAAATGTGATAGAAATGTAACGAAAAGAGTACAAAACATTTACCTTATAATTGTCGTTAAATTACTCACTTTTTGTTTTTATACTTTCAATCTGTGAAAGAGAGAACAAACATTTGAAAAATATTAAAACATGTATTTAAAAATTACAAAAGACAAGGGAAAAGATTGAAGGACAAACAGTTTTTCAACAACTTTGACACTTACAGAAGCTTCTGCTTCTCCAGGCCCCCTACACAGTCCTAAAGATATACATTTTAAACTAACAGTATCTTGATGCAGATGAAGTGAGGCCTATCTTAAAATATGGTGCATCTTTTGCATTGCTGTTGTCTCAGAAAAGTGTCGCAAGACACTAAAATTTTAAATAATTGCTTCAGGATGCCAATAAGATGTCTCCTATCCAGAGGTTTGTTTGAGGTGAGGCCTACTCTGGGTTGCAGATGAAATTTCGAGTTGTTGAAGAGAATAGAGGACATAATATATGTGAAGGTCTACCAATGAAGTGAGTCATGTCCACTGCACTCTTGAACAAAGTCCAAACCTCCTATGTTTCCCTGGACAGACCTAAACTTGATCTACACAATGTGCTTCGTAATGATAGGAAACACAGGTGATGTAAATGAAATACGTGCAATTTATTTTGCTCATTTCACAATCACATCACTTGTGTTTCCTTTGCTTAGGTATCTCATTGTGCAGATGTAGTCTAGCATATGAAAGAATATGCAGAAGCGCAGCACTGCATGCAACAACTTTGACACTTACAGAAGCCTCACCTTCTCCATGCCTCCTACACAGTTCTACATATACATCATAAATGCAAACAGTACAGAATTAATTATACATGTTAAATGGTTTATTTTTGCTGTTCTCAGAATGTATCAAAATTCACTAAAAACAGTGACTTGAAGGTATTCATCATATAACAGCGGGGAAAAAAAAACACAATCAAAATGATTGTGTTTAAAAAACCCATACAACATAACAAATCAGAATTCAGAACTCCTTAAAGTTAACTTACTTTCCATGACGTCAAAGGATGTCCTATGAACAGCTTACACTCTGTTGTGCTGTTATTACTTTCAGCCCGCCACTTTCTGAAAGAAAATCTCCATCGTTTTTAAAAACATGTTACATGCAATAAATGACTTCTTGCTCTCTACCACAAGTTTCCACAAGGCCAAATCTTGTCAGAGCCATTTATAACTCTTGGATTTCTTGTAAGCCAATCCCGTCATTTGGCATTTCTGCAACTTTCAGAATTAAAATGTTGAAGATCATTTTCACAATCCAGGAATAGTAATATCTTCCTCTTCTTGCTCAGTCATGTTCTACATTTCCTATGACACTGATACTGCTTACTATGAAGCAGACTTACACTAACTCTATGACTAGTACAATTATTTAATTCTCTACATCACTTTCAATCACAAAGCAATGTAAAACAGTAGACAGCATTGCAGACTTACATTCCCTCTACTCTATGTTTTGATTGGCTGCTTCAATTAGCTTATAAAAAGAAATAGTTTTTCTGAACTCATTCAAAGTGCACTTATTTCTCCATGACGTCCAGTCTTATGGTTAGAAGTTATGTCTCTGAACTACACTTATCCTCAAGGCCAAATTGTGTAGGAGCCATTAGAACTTCTTGAAATTCCACAGAGCACATCCCGAGATTATTTCCCTAAAATCTTGGTTTTAAAAACACCAGGTAAGAGTTTTTAAGGTCATACGGCAATTTTTTTTTGAAAATTAAAACAGAATCGTTGCAGAATGACCAGCCATTTCTAGACTTTAAATAAGCTGTGTAATGTCCTGATGTTATTGAAGGGCCGTCATGATATATAATTGCTGCAGTTACAAAAGTCCTTCCTGATATTGACAACTGCGAAGCTACAAAATTTTTAATTAAAGTTGTCAATTTTGTTCCATCAGGCCTACATCGTTGGAACATTAAAATGACATACTGGCCATATGTTCGTATAAATAATGTGAACATCATTTCAGATTTACATTGGCTACACTCCATGTTGTGATAAGCTGCTTTTACTAGCTTATTAAAGGAGACTGATTTACTGTCTGGCAAAGTTAAATATATAAATCTTTCTGAGTCTACACTAGTAGTACTTGATACCATACAGTTCTCGCAGTCATGCTGCCATTGATAAGAAAGCCCAAACAGCTGATCTACATCTACACCTTCAGCATGCAATACATCAAGCATATACATTAAAAACTCCTGACAATCTTGCTGAATATTTTGAGAGAATTGTGTTTGGCCTGAACATCTGTCTAACAGATTTCGAATTTCAGACACACTTTCTATGTTTGTTCTATCAGTGCTACATTTCTCTAACACAGAATTTAACAAACTGCAAAATCTTTGATCAGAATTGACCACAATCTCTTCTTTTACATTTTCTAGAGAAAACAAAACATTAACCACTACATTAGCATAGCAGTTGACACCAGAACTGTTTTCAAATTGAAAACCAACAACATCTTCAACAGAATCCTTTTTGTTTCTGCTTGTAATTTTAGGTTCATCGACTTTTTGTCTTTTTGCTACAACCTCCCCAGTATTGATCACATTTCTTCGTTTCCGGCCTACCACACGTTTCTCAAACAAAGGATACTGAGGCAAATGTGGCGCATACTCTCTTCTTAACCTATTGTATTCCTTAACACAATCTAGATCCGCACAAATGTTTGTGACATCACACTCAATCAAGTACAATCCCGATAAAGTTCTAACTCGTGACAATGCCACATATGCCATACCCTCCTTGAACACAGAACTGCCAATATTCACCAATGCACAGTCTACACTTAAACCTTGCGATTTATGGATTGTCACCGCATATGCCAAGCAAACAGGAAACTGCTTACGGCGAACATATAAGTCTTTTACAAGCAAAAATCTAGCAGAGCAACGACCAATTAGCTGTACTTCCTCAATGCCATCAAATTTAATTTTTAAAAATTCAATTCCATCTCTATTTCTGTATTTTACAAAATCAACAACATTACCCATTGATCCATTTACCAGACCTCTTTCAACATGTAAATTCCTTCTTAAAATTATACGGCAGTTCAAGCACACATTCAGAGTCTTTTCAAAACCTGCAGTTTTAGATATACTCTTCTCTAATGAATCCAATTTTGTTTTCAGATTCTCAGACAAAATAATTGTTGATCCCATATGCTCTACTCTGTCAATAGCTTCCAGTTTCACAATCTCTTGCTTTTCTAAATGCAACATTTTGTTGTTGAATTTGGCACATTCTGCAAGAGTTGGCATCAAACATATTCCAGATTTCTTATCAGTAATTTTCTGAAAAATATTCTCAGGCACAACATCTTGTTCTGGATATAAATTTGACAGTAATCGTGCATGTAAAGCTTCTTTCCCATGCTCGGTCACTTTTCCAATTCTAACATCTTGTAGAATAGTCTTGTAAACTTCATCCTTCGCCTGACGCATATTTTCATGCAGTTCAGCATAATTGAAGTTTTACCATATATTGACGTTGCCAATGCTGCCTAGGCACTTCCTGGTATCTTCATGCGTGAGCATTTTGAACACAGGTTGCCCTTTCACTGGTGTCAGCTGCAAAAGATCTCCGAAAACAATGATGTGTTTGCCACCAAATACCACATCATACTCTGTTTTGAGAACTTCTTGCATTCTCAAATGCACAAAGGCAAGCATGACATTGGAAACCATGCTTACTTCGTCAATGATAAGAAGTTTCATTTTCCTCAAGATTCTTGAAACTTCAAAACAAGCATCTCCAGATAGCTTGTGATATTGTAATTTGTTGTCATGCTCCACTGGCAGCATCAGTAAACGATGTAAAGTAATCCCTTTAATGTTATGTGCTGCCAGTCCAGTTGGAGCGGTGACAACACAAGACAGCGATGACTCTGTCCTTTCCTGCAAATAGCATGAAATTGCTTTAATGAGGAAACTTTTTCCAGTTCCCGCTTCTCCACTCACGTACAGTCGGACAGGCTTCAACGACGTACATGAGCACTCTTTCTTGTCATGACTTAATCCATGATCAATTTGCATGGTAACTTCGTCATATATTTTCCTCTGCTCAACGTTGAGTTGTCTTTCCAACTCTTCTAAGTTAACCGCATCCTCCTGAGCATGTGCCATGGCTCTTTCCACTTCATTCATGGCAGTGGCAGCTTCATTTTCGATAACAGGTCCTCCTAGTGGATCCTGACTCAATGAAGCAGAACTCTGACTGTCCTGAGAACTGTCTCTGGCAATCTCGGCTGCAATCGTTGCTTCCTGCTCAATTTCCGCATTCAACATTTCTACATATTTGGGAAAAGCAGGACATTCTATGGTCTCCTTGGCGGCATTGAAAGAGTCTTCGTAACAGAGGAAATCTCCAAGCAGTTCCTCTTCTGCACGCCAAGGCTTGAAAAGTTGCAAAAGTGCTAAATAGAAAAACTCCTTTTTTTCAGGAGATTCGCCACTCAATTTTCGATGGTTTACCAAGTGGCATTTTCTTTGCTTGACCAGACATCCCTCACTTCCTATTACAGCATACACTCCTTTCTCAGTATCTTCTTTGATGTTCCTCTTGAATATGTAATTTTGAAGAACCTCATACAGACAAACATTGTCGAGGTGACTGCTTCTATTTGGATAATATGTATCCAACATGTTGGTCTTCAAAATGTCGGTACTGTTTGGCTCCTTTTCCGCCAAATACTCAATTTCCCGCACAGGTTTCAGAACTCGATTACGCGTTGCAGCAAGACCAAGACTCGCCCAAATGATACTCCTGGACTTGGCATAGAGACTTGCTGAAGACAACCGGTCAGAGCATTCGTAAGCTCCAATTTCTCGATGCGACAACATCTTCAGACTGAAACTGTACAACTTCTTGCTGAGGCTCTTTTCATGGGAAATGTCCTCCCACATATCCTTCAATTCTGTCTTCTCTTTTTTGGTGATGTAAGACGTCACATACCGAGCCACAGCCATACAGTTATCAGCCACAAACTGTATATCCATGTTAGCATTCCACATGGACAAAATCACCGGGTTGTAGTCGTTGATGTACTTGGACTCTTCGTTCCTCTTCAAATTGTATGTGTTTTTAGGTGATTTCTTCATGACATTATGTCGCAGCGAAGACATCAAACTGTTTACTCTTCCTTTAGAAATCACCGGTCGTGGAAAGCCGAAACGACATTTGGTGTAGAACTTGTCCTTGTTTCGGAATTTACGACGGCAGTACTTTCCACATCGATGGCTTTGGAAACGCAGAACTTTTTCTCTTAGGCTTTTCTTCTCCTTTGCGTTTGGAACAGCACACGTAGAATACTGTTGGATGAAACTCATCACTGAGTCTTCTGGATCCGTTCCAAATTTAGGTGCATCCTTGATCCACAGCAACATATGTATATGAGGAGCACCTCTTGCTTGGTACTCCTTTCTCCAGAAGAAATCCAACACCTCTCCAAGAGGTGGATTCTTCTTATTCATGATGAAAGACATCATAGCTTCAAATCTATGATTGAAGTACCTACATACATTGACTGGATCCAAAGAGCACAGTTCTCCGGGTGTCTTGAATTCGATGTTATCTACGTTAGCATTTGCCTCTAGTAGAAATTCAAGTAAGTCTTCCCAGCCATACTCGGCACAGCTCAGAGTGAGGAACCATGTGGGTGTACCTAAGTTCCTCAGCATACATTTTAAATCACCATGACGACGGTACCAGTACTCATTAGTACCACGCTGACACGCCATGAGATTAATCAGGTGAGAATCCAAAATACTGTCTTGGACATTGACTTTATCCATAAAGTCACTTGCCGAGATGTTTTGCATGTGTATACCACTTTTCAAGATGTGGTTCACTGCATATGACAGTCCAGACAGATCGCTTTCAAACAGGAGATGAAACAAATAAGGAATGCATTGTCGAAACCTAGCATCTCCTGCATACAATCGCAAAGTCCGGTATTCAGAAGCAGGAATTTGATGAGGTCGCTCATCATATCTTCCTCCCTGACCTGTTGGAAAAAGCTGTGGGAAACACCGAGCTTCCAAACTTTCCTCCCAAACACTAATGGGACTCCCTTTGGCTTGTTTCATTTGAAACAACTCAATAGCATTCCCCATGACTTCCTTGGAATGCAAAGGATGAACACTATAATGTTCATATATTTCTTCACTAGTAGAGGGTTCTACTTTCTCAATTTGACCAGCACACAAATCGCTATCCTCTTCCTCACTTACTTCCTCTTCTGCAACATATACATTCTTATAGTATTTATTATTTTTTTTCAAATACAATGTTGCCTTTTTAACTTTCCTAACATCTACTAAATCTTGCCATATTTTCTTATTCTTTGTCGGAACCCCATTAACTAAGATAACCAGAGGTTCCTCTTCCACTTTTTCTACTCCAATTGTGTTAATGTTTTTCTTCAAATCTAGAGGCAAATAAACAACTCTTCCCTTTAATCCTCTCTGTAAATCTGATGGAGGCAATTTCCCTGTCTTTGGCTCCATTCTTACAATAGCCTGAAAGGGATGGATACTTTGAATCAAAATAGATTCATAAGTATTTAAATCCTTCAATTCAGAAGGAATCTCAACCAATTCCAGATTATTATGAACTGCTCTAGCAGGCATCTGGTTTTGATTTAATTTGCAACAACAATAAGTACACACACGTTGATCCAATCCCAAATCAAAACAA
This sequence comes from Lissotriton helveticus, assembly GCF_964261635.1. NCBI lineage: Eukaryota > Metazoa > Chordata > Amphibia > Caudata > Salamandridae > Lissotriton > Lissotriton helveticus. The sequence goes on along the minus strand of NC_136057.1, from coordinate 2,083,224,335 downwards.
TTTTCTACCATCAATTATGTTGCAAAATCCTTCCATTCACTATTATTTTCCCTTTCACTTTTTGCATATAAATCCACTAACTTAGTCTGATTCTTATAATAAGTGCGTCGACAACACACACAAGTGAAATTTGGCCTCTCACTTGATTTGACCTGAAATGTGACAATTTCCCTCTGGAAATTATCTGTACTGGAAACCTGTACACTATCTTCCACATTACCCGCTTCTTCTTGGTCAATTTCAACATTCTCCTCTTTACTTCCAAAGTAACAAAACTCAATTTCTTCACATATATTCTTCACATCTATTTCAGAACCATGCAAAAGAGCAGCGCATAATTGTTTAAGCATAATTGCTGGACTCTTAGCATAATACAACATTCTAACTAATTTCCTCACTTTATTATGATGCACTGCTAGCATTCTGAAATGATGAAAAACACTCTGGCATACTCTCCTGGAAAGACAAGCCAGTGAATGACCATGCAAACCTGTCACTTCTCTCACTCTGCAAGGATCTAATTCTTGCAACAACCTTATTTTCTGCTTCAAACTTTTCTTATTAAATGACCGTACAAAATCACAAAGCAAATTGATGGAATCCTGTTGCACACTACAAATACTACTACACTTCCAGGTGTACACAGGACCCTTAGCACGTCTTCCTAAAACCTCATTACCTAACACCTCTTCTGCCTCTGTTGTCACAAGTTTTTCTTTTTCAACTGGACAACCATCTTTCACTTCATAAGCACGACCACTGGTGTCAACTGCATGCACCAAATCATTATCCTGGAAATAACTCTCCTCATTAAAAAATGCCTCACAGCTTGAACTATGAATCCATTCTCCAGAAAAAACTTCACAAAAATTACTACGATTAACTATTCTCTTCCATCTACTATTTCTTTTGAAATCATAAATTGCCTTGTTTAGCTTCCTAATTCTATTGATTATCAAAATAAATAACTTACGTTTAATTTCAAATGCCTGATCAATAACTTTCTCAACTTTTTTTTTTCTCTTATAAAAAACCACTTTCTGTTGACCTTTCTTAATATTTTTTAACAAATTGCCAATTATCCTGTTGCGGAACATTCGTTTACGAATGTCCCTAAACTGTTGTTTCCTTCTACTATCATGCACAGAGTTATCTCTTGCTCTAGCAGTAACATTTTTGATTGGCCTTTCCTTTCCATTTGAATTGGTTCTCTTTTTATGGACTGAAACATTTTCTGTAGTAATATTTTTTTTACTACACATATTTCTTATGAATGTTTTTGTACTCTTACCCGGTGCTTTCTTCGTGACTTGACAAATCTTTTTGTTAGAGGACTGCTGCTTCTTTTGATTCACCTGCTGTCTTTGACGTTTTGCAGCCTTTCTCTCTCTTTCTTTCGTTGGCATGGTGAAATGTTGAAATGATCTGCAGTTGAATCTGTGGTAAAATATATTAAAAAATGTTATTAACCACTATTACCAAACATTAAATCAATAACAGTGATCAAAAACTTAACACACTACTTGACATTTTAAATAGAAGATTTTTTAGTCCTTGGCAAATTTACAATACAGAAATAGCAGAAAAGAAATGGAATTTATGTTCATGTTACCTGTGCTATTTTATATGTGAATCTGATCTAATTTTATGAGCATATTTTAATATTTTATTGAAGACACTACACATAACCTGTTTTTGAAGGTGTCTTTATTTTTAAATTAAACGGTTTACACTTTTACTTTTTAGTTATTATAAATTTTAAAAATAAATGTTTATAGTTCCATAGGCTCAATCAGGTCAGCTTCCCACCCTATGTCATATAATTCGGACAAATCTGCATCCTCATCACGCTCTTCTTCATCCTCAGGTTTTAAATCATCCAAGGGATCAACATCCACTGATGTTTCAATTACAAGTTCAATGATGAGGTCAAAATCAACTGATTGCAGATTGTCGCTCATGTCACTGATGTTTCAATTACAAGTTCAATGATGAGGTCAAAATCAACTGATTGCAGATTGTCGCTCATGTTGATGTTGTCTTTATCTTTAAAGAAAGATAACAACAATGAGATGTTGCAGAGTAAGAGACAAATCTCAGAGATTATAATAGTAAAATTGTTTAACAAGAGTAACATTTTGCAGCTATTATTTAGCCATGTCCAGCGATGCTGAGCAGGTGAAGCCTATGTCTAATTTTTCAGTGAACATGACTCATCTCTTCTTAACCTTGGATAAGCCTCACCAACTCTGTGTCCCCTGCACATACTTAAATGTAAAGGGGCAGATTTATGTTAAATGGCACATCCCCAGGCATGCACCAGTTAACGTGCACTGCTGCTCTGCCACCCATGGTGTGCCGTATTTACAATCAGATAGGAGAAAGCTGCGTCAAAACCCTGCGCCTGCTTTAAGCAGGCATAGGTCTTGACGCAACATTGTGGAGATGGGGCACCCCTGAGCCTTGCTTGAGCTGCATCGCACTTGCGATACAACTCCAGCAATCACTACCTTTACAGCACAGATACGTCACGCATCTGTGCCATTTTTGCCCCATGATGCCCCGCATTGTAAATGCAGCACACCATGGGTGGCGGAACAGCGGCGCAGGATGACTGGCACATCCCTGGTGATGCGCCAGTCATCATAAATCTATCCCTAAGCTTCTTATCTTGTTACAGATGAACCGCCATATGTACCATCAAACTATTTTGCATTTCCTAAATAGCGAATTTTAAGGAATAAATAGCAATTCTTTACCATTCCTAATTTGCAATGAGCAAATTGCTAATTGCAAATTACCCATTCATTTCCATGGGCTAGGAGGCTCATAGGAATGAAGGTACAATTTGCGATTAGCAATTAGCTCATCGCAAATTAGGAATTTTTCCAAGGGTGCAGGGGTGTCTCAAGAACACCCTGCTGCACCCCTGAAAAAGAAATTTGGGGGCATATGGCGCACATACATGCCCTAAGGGCATGTATTGGCGTCATATGGCACCTTTTGTTTTTTGGAAAAAAAGCTTTTTGAAAAGAATTCGCAAATTACCACAAACTAGAAGTTGGTGGTAGTTTCCAAATCCTTAATGTCATTTTTTACATATTTTTTGTTTGATACATTGCATTTAAGTAATCGCAAAATTTGCAAATCCTTCAGTGCAATCGCAAAATAAGGAATAGCAAATTTTGCTATTCCTTATTTTGCATCAAACTTGTTTGATACATACCATTTGTCTAATTAGCATTCGCAAAGGCCGAAATTCGCAGAATTTTGATCTTTGCGAATGCTAATTAGCTTGATACATATGGCCCCAAGTGAGGCCTGTCTTGCAACATGGTGCATCTTTTGCATCACTGCTGCATCGGTTTCATGTGGCACGTTTTTTTTACACCATGACACATCTGCCTAAATGCATCAATTTGTAATTTTGTCGCCTCATAGCAAATCTTTTGCACCGCCGCTGCATCATAAAAGTGACGCACAGTGGCGCAAAAGAGGCATACACCTATCATAAATCTGTCCCTAGCATTTTAAATGATTAATCCAGGATGACGATAAGGTGTGGCCTATCCAGAGGTTTGTTTAAGGTGAGGCCTACTCAGGATTGCAGATTAAAGTTACGCTTGATGAAGAATACAGAGGAGATAATACATGTGAAGGCCTACCAATGAAGTAAGTAATGTCCACTTTATTGCGCCAGTCATCATAAATGTATCCCTAAGCTTCTTATCTTGGTACAGATGAACCACCATATGTACCATCAAACTATTTTGCATTTCCTAAATAGCGAATTTTAAGGAATAAATAGCAATTCTTTACCATTCCTAATTTGCAATGAGCAAATTGCTAATTGCAAATTACCCATTCATTTCCATGGGCTAGGAGGCTCATAGGAATGAAGGTGCAATTTGCGATTAGCAATTAGCTCATCGCAAATTAGGAATTTTTTCAAGGGTGCAGGGGTATCTCAAGAACACCCTGCTGCACCCCTGAAAAAGAAATTTGGGGGCATATGGCGCACATACATGCCCTAAGGACATGTATTGGCGTCATATGGCACCTTTTGTTTTTTGGAAAAAAATGCTTTTTGAAAAGAATTCGCAAATTACCACAAACTAGAAGTTGGTGGTAGTTTCCAAATCCTTAATGTTATTTTTTACATATTTTTTGTTTGATACATTGCATTTAAGGAATCGCAAAATTTGCAAATCCTTCAGTGCAATCGCAAAATAAAGAATAGCACATTTTGAATTAAGGACATTTTAAGTCATTTCCACATGTGCAGTATTTTCAAATTATGATTTGAAAATCGTTTTTGGGAAAAAGGAATGGTTTGCAAATTTATGACAAGGACATAATGGTGTATGCTTCTCTATAAGGCATTTCACTGTCTCTGATGTCATTTTTCCCATATTACATTATAAGACCTTTCCCCATGGAGCACATTCCTTGTAAATATGCTCCCACCTGTGCATGGTGAATTTAGATTTTGACTGTTTGAGTCACATAGCCATGTTAAAAGTGACCCAAAAAAATTGCAAACGCTTTAAAAAAACACATTCATGTGTCTTAAGGACATTTTAAGTCATTTCCCCGTGGACAGTGTTTTGTAAGTGGCGCAAAAGAGGCATACACCTATCATAAATCTGTCCCTAGCATTTTAAATGATTAATTCATGATGACGATAAGGTGTGGCCTATCCAGAGGTTTGTTTAAGGTGAGGCCTACTCAGGATTGCAGATTAAAGTTACGCTTGATGAAGAATACAGAGGAGATAATACATGTAAAGGCCTACCAATGAAGTAAGTGATGTGCACTTTATTGCGCCAGTCATCATAAATGTATCCCTAAGCTTCTTATCTTGTTACAGATAAACCACCATATGTACCATCAAACTATTTTACATTTCCTAAATAGCGAATTTTAAGGAATAAACAGCAATTCTTTACCATTCCTAATTTGCAATGAGCAAATTGCTAATTGCAAATTACCCATTCATTTCCATGGGCTAGGAGGCTCATAGGAATGAAGGTGCAATTTGCGATTAGCAATTAGCTCATCGCAAATTAGGAATTTTTTCAAGGGTGCAGGGGTATCTCAAGAACACCCTGCTGCACCCCTGAAAAAGAAATTTGGGGGCATATGGCGCACATAAATTTTAACAACATTCCTTTACCTCAAAAACGATTTTCAATTCATAATTTGAAAACACTGCCCACAGGGAAATTACTTAAAATGTCCTTAAGACACATGAAAGTGTTTTTTGATTGCCTTTCCAGCATGGTTGGGTCACTTTTAACATGGCTATGTAACACAAACATTTAAAATCTAAATTTGCCATGCACAGGTGGGAGCATATTTACAAGCAATTTGCGCCACAGAGAAAGGTCTTACATTAAAATGGGAAAAATAACATCAGGGACAGTCAATTGCCTTATAAAGAAGCATACACCATTATGTCCTTGTCATAAATTTAAAAACAATTCCTTTTCCCCAAAAACGATTTTCAAATCATAATTTCAAAACACTGCACATGGGAAAATTACTTAAAATGTCCTTAAAACACATAAAAGCGTTTTTTGATTGCCTTTGCAGCATGTTTGTATCACTTTTAACATGGCTATGTAACACAAACATTCAAAATCTAAATTGTCCATGCACAGGTGGGAGCATATTTACAAGCAATTTGCGCCACATAATTCATAATTTTCTCCTTAAAGCACACTATTCTCTATCTAAATTAAAGAAATATTTTCTCACCTTAGCAAATACTTTGAGTTTGAAAACAGTCTCAGAAACACACCAATTTGTCTTCAGCAGAGCAAAAGGTATGCACTCCAGAGTCAGCAGCTATCAAAAGCACAGAAATGCTGTAATTCTTCGCACATATCTCTCATGTCACCCAATCAAAACTCTTCCCTCACTTTTTTTCAAATGAAAACCCTTCCCCCCTCTGCCATTTCATGCCTTTTCTGCATGGCAACCACCTCTTGGAAGACTTCTGGTGTTTGCAAGTTCACACAACAATGTTGCAATTGAACTCTGAACTCTCAGTGCACCTGCATATCCAGTGCATTCTTTCATTTAATGATTTTTTATTGACCATTCAAAATACATCTTTCAAATAACTCATCCATGCACCCTAACTTTCTGTTTTCAGCAATCAAAATCCACCAATCACTGTTACTGCTTCATGAACACAGAAACTCCACAGTTTTTTTCATTTTAAACTCTCATTTTTTCAACTGCCATTTCATTGCCACACTTCATCTGACTGCAGGAGAACCTTCTCTCACCATGTTTTCTGTCTGGATTGTTGGACATAGTTATATCCACTGGGCTCACAGGTATGCTGAGAACAGAAAATTACCTAACCTCAATTTACAAGATGTGGAAATTAAGTGGTTTGGCCACAAAGGATTAAAATGTCACCAATTGATACCATTGGTGAAAACCTTTATGCATTTGCCCAAACCTGACCTGTTAATTGTGCACTGTGGAGGTAATGATTTGGGCACTTTGACTGGGGTAGGTCTGGAAATGCTTTTAAAGGACACCTTTGAGCAATTAATGGCACTTTTTCCTCAGACTGCCTTGGTATATTCAAATATATGCCAAAGACAGAAATGGAGGTGGTCAAACCAATTTTGTCCACAAATTGAGAAGTCGAGGAAGCATGTAAACAAATCTGTTTCAGCTTACATGAGAGACCATGGAATGGGCTCCCTGTACAACAATAACTTGCGTTACTACATGCAAGATATCTACAGAGGAGATGGAGTTCACTTCTCAGATGAGGGCAACAGAATTTTCACTCTGAATTTAAGACTGTGCATTGGTACCTACTTATAAGTACCTAAATGTACCATAAACCCAAAAGCTCTTCTCAGAGCTACCCTACATCTGATCACTCACAATTATTATTTTACTGTAACATTTTTCACAAATTTTCAACAAAGTACGCTCCCTGGGGCGCTACCCGGTACGCGAACCGGGAGCTAACCTCGCGAAATTTTTTTTTTTAAATGGTTTTTTTTCGCACATATAAGCCTCCTCAGCCACCCTCACAAAACCTAGGGGGTCAAGATAAGTCTACCGTGCCCCCTTCTACCCATTCTGAACATTATTTGCCCTCCATTTTATATCTTAATTCGACCGAAACACAAAATGGTGGACTCCCGTAACGCTTAAGGTACGCGAACCGGGGCGCTCAACGGTTCGCGTACCGGGTCGCTCCCTGGGAAGCGCACCATCAAAAAAGGTGGGAAAGTAGTTTACAGAAAAGCCACTGGAGACAATTTCACCAAATATAGATTAGCTCATACTACATACCAATCCCTACCATTTTCACAAATTTGATTGGAATTCCATTTAGCCATTTAGCCTGTAGACCTCTCTAAATACCCTGAGGTAAATTACTTCTCAAAACACATCTGAAGTGTTGGAATTGACAACCAATTAAAATGTTACTTTCATTTTCTATTTTTTTTACCTGACATTTGATTGGTTATGTACCTGAATATATATAAAAGAAGAGAATGAAACACAGCCATTTTGACTACTACTTCCTGGTGTACATTTCAATTGGATTTTCACTAATCACTTCAACTTCTTTCTAAAGGTAAGTTGTTATTTTAAAAACTGAACTATATTGTGCACTATAAGTTAATATGGTAAACTTTTTCTGATAGTTATATACTATCCCTCTGTAGTAGTTATAGATTTAGATAGACTTCTCTGTTATAGTTATGGATGGAGTTAGGCTTCTCTTTTATAATTATGAATTTACTTACGTTAAATCACATACACTTTTTTATATTCCTACTTCCACTCTGATACTATACACTGCCCAAAGATAAATTCTCTGTTAAAAAATGCCTATCTAAAATTAATCCCAACAGTGCCCTATCTCTACTAATATATATTTTTTTTATCCAAATTTCAGGCAACATGGAAGGCGAACAGAAAGTTTCATTTCAAATTGTCCTGCAAGAGAGCAGCCAAGAATTAATTGATCCAAATTATATAGAATTTATGGATGAAACTTGGGACCAAGAACTACTGCAATGTGTGCAAGCAGTGGATGACCTCCTTCAAAATGAGGACATTTTACACCCTCATAGATTACAAGCTATGTTCAATGAAAATGACGACATTTCAGACAGTGAAATGTTAGAAATGTTATTAAATTTTGAAACACAATCACAATAATAAATAATTGCTTAAAAAATAAAAAAAAATAAAAAATAATCAACAAAACCAACAATCAATTAACATACAGTATTTGAAAAGTCTATCATTCATTTTTCATTACAGTACGCTGCCCAGAACGCTTCCCGGTTCGCGGACCGGGCGCTACCCACGCAAAAAAAACAATTTTTTTTTTTTGTTTTTTTTGCCCCGCGGGGCCCTTTTAAAACCTCCACATTAAACCTAGGGGGTCAGGGAGGATCTAGTATGCCCCCTTATGGTTATTTCCCCCTTTGTTTTGGCCTCCTCTTGTCTCTCAATCCTACCGAGAGACAAGATGGCGGCCGCTCCGGACTGTTTAGAATGTTGACAGACACCGGAAAGCCAATCAGCTTCGCTATGCGAAGTTCCGGTACGCTTAAGGTCCGCGGACCGGAGCGCTGCCCAGAGCGCGCTTACAGATATATATCTTTTTTTAAACGTTAATTTCTCAAAATCCACTGGAGCACATATATTGAGACCTACAAAAGGCACATCGGGCTACCAGTCCCTACAATTTTGCCAAGTTTCATGCAAATCCATTCAGCCGTTCGGGCTAAAAGTGAGGCCAACCGCCCTATGGAAAACTCAATGTTTTTTCTCGACCCCCCCTGGACGAACCCCCCCCCAAATTTCCAGGGGCTGCTCAGAAACAAAATGTTCCATTTTCCAGAAAATTTCAGCCAATTCCGTCCACAAACGCCAAAGTTATTAGACATAGAATTTTCAAAAATCCCATAGAGAAAAAATCCTAACTATATATACCTACTGGCGACCGCCAGTAGGTAATATATATACATATATATATTCACTGAAAAAACCATAGGTTATAGACCATATATAGTTAGGAATTAGCATTTAAAAAACCTTATTTTACTCACACAAAACCATTGAAATTCCATATATAGTTAGTTGCACTAACTATATATCGCGCACCCGCAATCCACTGCTGATCATGTCACATATTACATCATTCATGACATGGTCAGTGACATCACTGATGACATCACTGATGACATCTCAAATGACATCACTGATGACATCACTGATGATATCTCAAATGACATCACTGATGACATCACTGATGACAACATCCAGTGACTGTATGTTTCTGTAAAGTTAAAATATGTCTTACATATTGAAGAATGAGTGCATGTATAAGTGTCTGGATGAAGGATTTAGTAGGTGCGTGACTGACTGTATGAGTGAGTGATTAAATATGTCTCACTGAATGCGTGGGTTAGTGACTAAACTGTCTTAATTTGTGCATCATTATGTCTGTTGTGATGTAAACTGCTGCATGTGTTGATCATTAGCTATACGAGAGGCTATATGTGTTATTAATTGGTTGCCCAAGTATTTCTATGGGAGATTGAGTTTGTGGGGGGTGGCTGGAAGGTGTGTGACTCTGTGCATAGATGTGTGAGCAGTTTATTCACTAGGTGTATGAGTTCAAGAGTGCATGTGGAAACAGCTACATGGGCAGTTGACTGTGTGCATGAGTGTATTGATGAGTGAATGGATATCTCAATGCTACATGTCATACTAAATACATATGTAAAACACAGTACATGTGAGAGTTGGCATATATAAATAACTGTGCATGAGAGCCACTGAATGAGTGAGTGGTTGTATCGATCATTGTGAACTTGTATCAGGGATTGTATAAGAGAGTAAATATGTGTTAGTATATGTTTCAATAAGTAAGGTGTGTTTAACTGTATAGTTGAAGAAATGGAGGTGAGATTGTTTCTTTGCATGACTGACTGGGTGTGTGAGTAACTCCATGGATGAGTGGCAGTGTGTGAGTGTCTGTATACACTGAGTGTATCTAAGGTTATATTAGAGTCTGAAGAGGTTTATCGTATTAGCACAAGAATGATGTCAAATGAGATGTCATCAGTGATGTCATCAGTGATGTCATTTGAGATGTCATCAGTGATGTCATCAGTGATGTCACTGACCATGTCATGAATGATGTAATATGTGACATGATCAGCAGTGGATTGCGGGTGCGCGATATATAGTTAGTGCAACTAACTATATATGGAATTTCAATGGTTTTGTGTGAGTAAAATAAGGTTTTTTAAATGCTAATTCCTAACTATATATGGTCTATAACCTATGGTTTTTTCAGTGAATTTTCAAGGTTTTGTAAATGCTAATTCCTAACTATATATGGTCTATAACCTATGGTTTTTTCAGTGAATTTCAATGGTTTTTTAATAGCAAATATCATAAGCTGTCGAATGTCAAGTACGTGGTAAGTGAAAACATTTTCGTGTTTATGCACACTGATCTGCTTTGAATGGTGCCCCCCCCCCCCTCATTTCTATTAGGAGTACTCTCTCTTTGCAGATAGTGAAAGGTAGTTAACGCAGGCCTTTGCCCCCGTTGTAATCCGTCGTGCCTGTTTCTCTCTCCATTTGATTGATTGTTATCCAAGTATTTACTGTTTTAGAATTAGTTCTCTTTGGTTCATTCTCCATTTACAAACAAACACAGAGTCGCAATACTCTGTTTAGTCTTTGCAGATAACGAAAAATCGTGTAAAAAAAAAGAAAAGGAATCGAGCAAAATCAGTAGGCCACTAATGGGATCTCTTTTTGACCTCGCTAAAATAGAAACATTAGGAACAACCCCTCATGACAAATACAAAACTAGTGAGATGAACTGAACTCCACACAATGATGGCTGCAAAACAGCTCGGCTCCGCCACCCACACCGCCCAAAATAACGATAAAGAACGGCTGCCATGATTGGTTGCGGAATGACCACGACAGAGCTACGAAATGGTGCTGCTCTCATGCTAACCCCATCTTCAGTCTGAAACATCCAGAAACACTGTAGACTACCAATTCGATCAGTTCCGGTAGCGCCCCAATGTAACCCGGTAGAGAAGAACTAGCCCTCCCCTCTTTGACTGATGGTTCTTGTTGCCTGTCCCTTCTGTTGTCATTTAACAGAACTATTTAGCCTGCTGAAAGGGGTTGTGTTCCGACCGCTGGTTGGTGGAGACATTTTGACTATATTCTGTACCTGCGTTGTCGCGTAATGCGTCATATGACGCGCCGCGTTAGCGCATCCGGAAGTCATCCGGGGCGCGCAGCGCGTAACGTAAGCATAACAAGTCATGTGACTTGTTAATAAAACTTTTCATTGGTTCATTTTACTTTTCTTATTGTAATGATGAAAGGCTTGGTCATATGACCTAAAAATTACGCTTTTCATTACTTCCGAACATTATTTTTTCTTAAATATATGTTATAATGTTCCAGGCTAATGTACTTTCCCGGAAATTTTACAACTGTCCTGCAAGTAAAATATATTCTTTTTTCGAGAAAAAGAGCGTTTCTTCGTCCCATGACGGAGCCGTTGAGCAAAAGAGGGTCGACCTGCTGTCTTAGTCGCCGATACGCCTGAATATGAGATTCTTATCGATCACTTTATGTTGCAGGAATAGAAAACACAACAGCCCTTGACCATTTATCTTTACTGCGTTCCTTCGTATTATACCTTTTACCCTTCATGTAATTGGTCTGCTTTATTTCACTTGCCTTTTAATGATTCTAAAACAGTCACTATTATTAAAAACTTTACCAATGTATATACTACTACCATGTTTTCTTTTAAAAACCTTTATTGTGAAAATTTCATTATACAAATACGAGCCTATAACCACGTGGGCCTGCCACAGAGCAAACTGTAATCGTATATGATGAATAGACATTTACACTGTAGAGGAACGTAACGGGCGGGCCATTAGGTTGCAAGAACTAAGGTGTCTAACAGTTACGGAATCGGTGGACGTACATTTTATAATTAAAATACGACAGGGCCAGTTACAAAAAAATTATCTAGATATACATTTGCGGGCAAGTACCATGGGTGACGTTAATTCGAACTTTCAACAGTACAGTAATCAATAACACATCAGAACTTAATATCAATAGGGATGTCGAAATATTCAATCAATTCTCGTCCCCGCCCGCCATGTGCTTCAAAACTGCATACGTTTCTCGTGATTTCAAGGTTCTGCAACCAGTACACAACAAGGAGTTACGAGTCCCATTTATTCCGGCGCCATTTTGGGCGAGGACGGGCAGGTCCAGGATATAGTCAAAATGTCTCTACCAACCATCGACTATGATGATGTTCATATGCTGTATTTATTAGAGTAACACTCATCTGTCCACATGAAATTAATTTGCCACAATCTAAACATGTCATTTTAATCTTTCCAAAGTTCTTCTAAATATTTGGGACCGTTTCCCTTGCCTCTGAAGCTCTCAGTGCCACTTCTTTGATGAATGTACTAGCAGGTCAGGGGTTCTCCTCCAAATCTCTCTTTTATGCAGCACTATAATTAATTGGTGCCACCTCTCCATATGACGATGCATGGTATAGTTACCACAACTATATTTTTTTTCGGTTCCTCTGGAGAGTTCATCGTGGCAGATGAAGCGTGTAACGTACCGGGCATTTACCTTTTTTTGCATGTACAGGAAAGGAAAAAAAAATCGAGCGTCCGAGTTCTAAGGTGTCCCAGGGCCATTTTAGTGGACCAGGCCCAAATCCAAAGAACAGGCCGCCATTTTGAGAGTCCTCTTGCAGCCGCCTGTCGCTGTAGCATCAAGAGCAGCCGAAACTCAGCTGAATGGCAACTGAAATGGTAAAGGGGCGCCCCACTACAGCAGACGAGCCTCCACCTAGGAAGGCCCATTCACGCCGGCTCCCCCCCCCCTTCGGGCACCCCACGCCGTTATTCGGAGCAGTATTGTAGGATGGCCACACCAGTGCGGCAACTTGCTAGACATCACCTCGGTGGTAACCGAATCTCAACGCCTTGTGGTGTCTTCTATTCAAAAAACATTGTTATGCTGCCTTCGACCTATTCGCCGCAAGTGCGCACACAACTCAACTGCATAGCTTGCTAGACACCACCTCGGTGCCATCCGGATCTTGGAATGTCAGCACCTTTTGGTGTCTTCTCTTCAGAAAATATTGTTGCGCTGCCTTTGGCCCCATTCGCACATCAGTCCGCTACTGACGCCATCTCACAGGCTAATGGGGCGCCCCACGCCGACTTTCAGCATTGTAGAATGACCACACCAGTACAGCAACTTGCTAGACATCACCTCGGTGCCATCCGGATCTCGGCGCCCCACTGCAGATGAAGTGCCTCTCAACTATGAAACCACCACGGTGACATCCGGATCTTGGCGCGTTGTGCTGCCTTCGGCCTATTCGCACATCGGTCCGCTACTGACGCCATCTCACAGGCTAATGGGGCGACCCACGCCGAGTTTCAGCATTGTAGGATGACCACACCAGTACAGCAACTTGCTAGACATCACTTCGGTGCCATCCGAATCTTGGCATCTCAACACCTAGTGGTATCTTCCATACAAAAAATATTGTTACGCTGCCTTTGGCCCCATTCGCACATCAGTCCGCAACTTAGACATCACCTCGGTGCCATCCGGATCTTGGCATCTCAGCGCCTTGTGGTGTCAGTCAGAAAATATTGTTGCGCTGCCTTTGGCCCCATTCGCACATCGGTCCGCTACTGACGCCATCTCACAGGCCAACGGGGCGCCCCACGCCGACTTTCAACATTGTAGGATGGCCACAGAAGTGCGACAACTTACTAGACACCACCTCGGTGCCATCCGGATCTTGGCGCGTTGTGCTGCCTTCGGCCTATTCGCACATCGGACCGCTACTGACGCAAACTCACAGGCCAACGGGGCGCCCCACGCCGACTTTCAGCATTGTAGGATGGCCACACCAGTGCACCTTACTAGACACCACCTCGGTGCCATCCGGATCTTGGCGCGTTGTGCTGCCTTCGGCCTATTCGCACATCGGTCCGCTACTGACGCCATCTCACAGGCCAACGGGGCGCCCCACGCCGACTTTCAGCATTGTTGGATGGCCACACCAGTGCGGCAACTTACTAGACACCACCTCGGTGCCATCCGGATCTTGGCGCGTTGTGCTGCCTTCGGCCTATTCGCACATCGGTCCGCTACTGACGCAAACTCACAGGCCAACGGGGCGCCCCACGCCGACTTTCAGCATTGTAGGATGGCCACACCAGTGCTGCAACTTGCTGGACACCACCTCGGTGCCATCCGGATCTTGGCGCGTTGTATTGCCTTCGGCCTATTCGCACATCGGTCCGCTACTGACGCCGCCTCACGTGCCAACGTATTTTCTCCGCATTTTATACCCTATGCCGCATAACAGGTCATGTGACTTGTTTATAAAACTTTTCATTGGTTCATTTTACTTTTGGTTTCCTAATGATGGAAGGCTTGATCATATGACCTAAAAACAACACTTTTCATTGGATGAAAACTTTTTTTTTTTCCCAAACGATGAAAGCCCCACCTTGTTTCTGGATGTTTCAGACTAAACTGGCGTCAGCATGAGAGCACCACCATCTCATAGCTCCGTCGTGGTCATTCCGCGAGCAATCATGGCAGCCGCTCCCCACCAGAAGCCTGCAGGAGTCGGGGCCCCCAAAACTTTTGATGAATTCTCAAGGCGGAGGGGACGATTTCGAGAATGGGGTCCAAGACCTAGCAGACAAGCGTCCGATTTCCAAGGTGTCCCAGGGCCATTTCAGTGGACCAGGCCCAAAAAGGAAAGAGCCTGCCGCCATTTTGAGAGTCCTGTGACAGCCGCCTATCGCTGCACCGCAAGAGTGGGCGCAACTCAGCTGAATTGCGGCTTTTGACACAGTGGACCAAAAACGGACGGAATGGCAACTGAAACGATAAAGGGGCGCCCCACTACAACAGATGACACTCCACCTGGAGAGGCCCGTTCACGCCGCCTCCCCCGGGGCGCCCCACGCCGTTATTCGGAGCAGCATTGTAGGATACCAAAACCAGTGCGGCAACTTACTGGACATCACCTTGGTGCCATCGTTCTGCTGCCTTGGAACTATTCGCACAACAGTTTGCTACTGATGACCCACCCCCCGCGACGCCCCACGCCGTTATTTGCTGGGTGGCAACTTACTAGACATCACTTTCGTGTCATCTAGATTTCGGCGCGTTCTGCTGCCTTGGAACTATTCGCACAACAGTTTGCTACTGATGACCCACCCCCCGCGACGCCCCACGCCGGAAATCTGGACGTTGTGCTGCGTTGGGACTATTCGCACAGCCGACCGCTACTTCGTTGTTTTTCCCTAAAAATGTTTATATGTTATTACTATTTTTGTTTTCTTGTATATATTTATAAATTATTAAAGTTTTATAATCTTACTACTTGGTCGGAGTGCTATATATTTTTAATGTGACACATAATTGTAAAAACTTTGATGTACAAAGAGTCATCCCTGGAATCTTCCGCTTCACGCTCGGTCCCCTCCCCAATCACAATACAGGATGGTTTTCAGATAATAGCAACGCTTCTGCTGTGACGGATCTCATCGAGTGTGGGCCTTGATCTACTATAACTCCTTTGAAGAGGGGTGATTCTTTACAGCTGTGGCCATAAACTACATCTGCAGGGCTAGCTGATAGCCTAGGACCGGCCTGGACAATCGGACACAGAGGAAAAGGAGTGTCAGAGGGTGCGGTAGTGAATAGGGCGAAAGGGAGGTGTCGGGCGGGCACAGGGTGTGATTCTCAGGGAAGAGCAGCGCAGATGGGGGGAGGTTTATTACCCATGCATAAGACAGAGAGCGGGGGTGACCACTGCCTGGGTGAGATGCTTGCGAGGGTGGGGAGCCATGCTAAGGATCGACAGCGTGCACAGAGTGGGTCTGGTCAAGGCATCTAAAATGGCTGCCGTGCACGACAAAAGTGTGGCATTTGAAAAAAGACAAGATGGCGCAGACAATGTTTTTCAACACTTCCTGATTTCCTTCGAATCGAACGTTAACAGACGTTGGGGCATATTACCAAAGTTAAGCGATATTTATCCCTAACGATGCATTGCAAAGATTTTTTTACCGTCAGAAATTATCGCAGATAAACCTTGCTATTATCAAGGTTTATCGCAAATACGATAAAAAACGACCGCAATGCATTAATATCGCTGAAAACTCAGCGATATTCATGCATTACCGAGCTAATGCTCTTAGCCATGTTATCCACCTCCCATTGGATAACATGGCTAAGAACTGCTCAGGGCAGCTGTTACTTTTTGGAGATATTCGCGCTTATCTCGAATATTTCCAAAAGTTGATAATAGGAGATAGCGATGTTAGCGACTGTTTCCAGTCGCTAACATCTTGGCATGCCCACTTTGCATGTCATTAGTGATAAATATCACTCACATGCAAAGTGGGACCCAAGATGGTCGCTATCTCCTACTAGCCGTCGCTAACTGGTGTTAGCAACAGCTAGGTAATACAGATATAATTTTATCTCCGCGAAGCGGAGCGCTGTTACAGATATATATCTTGTTTTTGAACGTTAATTTCTCAAAATGCACTGAAGCACATATATTGAGACCTAGCA
Organism: Lissotriton helveticus; assembly: GCF_964261635.1. Classification (NCBI taxonomy): domain Eukaryota; kingdom Metazoa; phylum Chordata; class Amphibia; order Caudata; family Salamandridae; genus Lissotriton; species Lissotriton helveticus. The sequence continues at coordinate 2,083,207,623 of NC_136057.1, read as the reverse complement.
AAGGCACATCGGGCTACCAGTCCCTAATATTTTACCAAGTTTCGTGCAAATCCATTCAGCCGTTCGATTATTATTATTATTTATTTTTTTTGCCCCGCGGGGCCCTTTTAAAACCTCCACATCAAACCTAGGGGGTCAGCGAGGATCTACTATGCCCCCTTATGGTCATTTGCCCCTTCGCTTTGGCCTCCTCTTGTCTCTCGATCCTACCGAGAGACAAGATGGCGGCCGCTACGTACTGTTTCGAATGTTTACAGACACCGGAGAGCCAATCAGCTCCGCTTCGCAAAGCTCCGTAACGCAAAAAGTACGCGAAGCGGTGCGCTGTTACAGATATATATCTTTTTTTGAACGTTAATTTCTCAAAATCCACTGAAGCACATATATTGAGACCTAGCAAAGGCACATCGGGCTACCAGTCCCTACAATTTTGCCAAGTTTCGTGCAAATCCATTCAGCCGTTCGATTATTATTATTATATTTTTTTTTTGCCCCGCGGGGCCCTTTTAAAACCTCCACATCAAACCTAGGGGGTCAGCGAGGATCTACTATTCCCCCTTATGGTCATTTGCCCCTTCGCTTTGGCCTCCTCTTGTCTCTCGATCCTACCGAGAGACAAGATGGCGGCCGCTACGGACTGTTTGGAATGTTGACAGACGCCGGAGAACCAATCAGCTTCGCTTCACAAAGCTCCGTTGCGCGAAAAGTATGCGTCCTGGAGCGCTGCCCGGTCCGCTGTTACAGATATATATCTTTTTTTAAACGTTAATTTCTCAAAATCCACTGTAGCACATATATAGAGACCTACAAAAGGCACATCGGGCTACCAGTCCCTACAATTTTGCCATGTTTCGTGCAAATCCATTCAGCCGTTCGGGCTAAAAGTGAGGCCAACCGCCCTATGGAAAACTCAATGTTAAAAACACGTTTTGGGACCCCCCTTTTTTCTCGACCCCCCCTGGACGAACCCCCCCCCAATTTTCAGGGGCTGCTCAGAAACAAAATGTGCCATTTTCCTGAAAATTTCAGCCAATTCCGTCCACAAACGCCAAAGTTATTAGACATAGAATTTTCAAAAAACCCATAGAGAAAAAATCCTAACTATATATACCTACTGGCGACCGCCAGTAGGTAATATATATATACTGTTATAGATTGCTTTATGTCACGTTTTTTTCTTTCCACTACCGCATTTCCCTCAGGATGAAAGGGACTCGAAAACCGCAATGCAACGCCCAAGCTGGCCGTGGCCTCCTTGTAAGCCCGAGAGCTAAATGCAGGACCCTGGTCAGAATGTAGCGTGCGGAATTCGTATGTGCCGATAAAGACTCGCAGATCTTTTATAACAGTTCTGGAGTCAATCGAGCGCTGGGGCCACATCAAAAAGAATCTTGTGCAGGAATCCACTGCGACCAGGATATATTTATAGTTACCATCCCTCTGTATGGGACCACAGTGTTCCAGGTAAACACATGCTAATGATTTATCTGAAATTAGAAGGGGCGTCTGCGCAGGTCGTTTCACTGTAGAAACTTTCATTTTTTGGCAGATTTCACATTCTAGCACATAGTTTCTAGTTTGTTCCCTCATGCGTGGCCACCAGTATCTCTGTTTTAACAATGATACTGTGGCGGAAATTCCTGCGTGTGCAGAGGCGAGCCCTTCATGTGCCGCTAAGATTAGTACTAACCTATGTTCCATGTTTGGGATTGCCCTATCCCCCACTCCAGGGATTCCAGCAAAAGGAACATTGTTTGCATCAGTTATATATGAGTACTTTACTGGAAAGCCTTTCGGGAGTGTCTTACCACTGTCTTTTACTTAAACAGTGACAGCTTGCATTATTTAGCTGTCTATTTTCGTTTTTGAACGAGTGATTAGCAGCTACGGAAGCCGTTTGCAAAGCTGCCTTTGCGGCTTCGTCAGCCAATGAATTCCCTGCAACGTGAACTCCATCACGCTGATGACTCAGTGTATGAATCACGTGAGTCTTTTGTAGTTCTTTTTGCAAAAGAACTACTTGTTCCCAAAGCTTTTTATGCTGGATTATGCCATCTTTAGTATTTTGGAAACCATTTTGAACCCAGGTATGCAGATATTCATTATAATTCCTGACGCAGTTATACGAATCGCACACTATAAGTGTGGGGAATTTGCAATCTGTATTTTCAAGTGCCATCTTGAAAGCCTGTAGTTCAGCTCGCTGAGCTGTACAGTTTCCGAGTGATTGAGTTTTAGTGACCATAGGTCTGAATTTACCTTCGTGCCAGCGACCTTTAACAATCGCGCACGCAGCACTGTAGGCTTGTTTACCCCCAATCGCGGGCTGTGCTGATCCATCTGTATATCTTTTACAGCCGTAATGTTCAAGTGGCAGAATTTCAGTTGGCAGAGGACATTCTAATTCGTATTGTAGGAATTCTTGTGTTTTTAAATACGGGTCAAAAACGTATTCGACGTCTGTTGCAGCAAAAGTGTTAACCCATTGTATCCTTCTTGGATGTAGAGCTTTTGCATTTGGAATGCTTGCTTTTGTCACTGCCTCTAAGGCAGGTACAGGTATAATGATTTTTATGCGTTTACCCAGTGCGAGGGCTCTTTCTTTTGCTACAGCAGTCTGAACCGCTGTCAGTATTTTTTCTGTTGAAGTGAATTTCATTTCAGCTTGTGTGTACAAGTGTGACTTGTATGCTATTGGTACCGTCTCACCTTCGTTAAAGGTTAGGTATGTGAATCCACATCTCCCTGGAATGATTCGGATCACTAGGTTGCGCACATTGTCGCGTGTTTGTAACTGTGTTTTTGCTAACATGTCTGTTTGCACTGAACGCAAAATTTCTGTGTTTTTGTGTCCAATTAGTAGGTTTGAGATCAGGTTTGATTACTACTTAGAGAGGTTTAACCCTTTATGTGTAATTTAGAACATAAGTTCTTCCAAAATTCAGGAAACGTAGAATTGACTGTAAGTTTTTCAGCATTTTTGGAGGTTGGAGCAGCGCACATTTCTCTAAAAAGTTTGCTGCCAGGCTTTTGCCTTCACTTGATAACTCACATCCCAAAAATAGGACTTTGAGATGGGCAATTCGTGATTTCTTGAAATTTAATTGATACCCTTCAGAAGCAAACCCAAGTATTATGGTGTTCACTCTTTTCAAGTGTACGTCCAAATCATCATCTGTAAGATAGATGTTATCGACATAGAACAATGCCTCATCATCGTACAGTTGTAGTAACTCCGTTACTCTGGCTGAAAATAACCCTGGACTATTCTTGAATCCCTGGGGGAGACGGCAATATTGTCGCTGTGCCTCCATTATGGAGAAAGCGGTCAAATACCTGCTTTCAGGTGCAATGTTTTGACAAAAGAAACCATTTGAGATATCTAATGTAGTTTTATATTTTTTGCGCATGATGTTATTCATCAGTGCTGCACTATGTGCGTTTTGTACTGGAAAAGTTTTGCAACAGGAATTTAGATGTCTGTAATCCAAAACCAGACGATATGAATTGTCTGGTTTGGAGCAGGAAACAAAGGATTGTTCATTAATGAGGTGCATGTTTCAATCACCCCTTGGTATTCAAGTTGATTTAAAATCTCCCTGACCTGTTTTTTAGCTTCCTGTTTTATAGGATATTGCCTTTGCATTGTTCGTTGAGTTTTCAACTGGATTTTATGGTGAGGGGAATCCTCATCATATCCTACATGGTTTTTGTATAGTGCTGGGGCCTGGGCCACAGCCCATTTCCTAGCATATGTGTATTTTTTATGAATTGGAATGTGATTTGAGAAGGCTGGCATAATTTTATCTTCCCTATGTGGGCACTCTCTGACAAATTCAGGTGGCCAGTCTTGTCCAGCTAGTAGGATGTCATACCCTTAGAGAGCTTCTCCCAAAAGAGGGCTCTGATTTTTCTTGATTTGTCAACCTCCATCCGGAGTGTTACTTCATATAACCTATGTGGTACACCAACCCTGGCATCTGCAGTTTCAACTTGGATGCTTTCATTCAAGTCCACTGTCTCCAGATGATCCTTCAGGATCGTGCGAGCTATGGTTACCTCTGCTGCGCTGTCTAGCATTGTTTGGGCCCACTCCCCGTTCTTGAGTTGTGTCTTCAAGATCCTCGGCATGTCTGATCCTTAGACTTGCTACCTTCTTTTTTGGAAATTGACTTTTCTTATTTTTTGGAACGTGTTGTTCATCTTTGGACTTCACTCGTTCTTCTTTTTGTTCTTAACGTCCCCTTCTTTCGGATTTCTGCGAGGAAGTCTGAAAGGCACGAGAGGAACGTGTATCATTATCTTGATATCTATCAGGTTTTCTCAAATTATCCCTATTTCCAAGGTTGTACCTTTTTTCGGAGGGCTCCTGCTGAGGAGACCTTCCTGTGGACTGGGAACGCTTCTCTTTAGGAAGTATCTGTTTAGTGCTTTCCCACTTCTTTTTAGGAGTAGTGAGATTATTTTTAATAAAAACAAATTGGGGTTTCACTGGTTTCCCACCCAAAATATCTCTACCTAGTTCTTCATAGGATTTTTCAATAATTCTGGCAAGCTCATACGGTTGCTCAGTAATATCTGTTTCTATGGGCGAAATTTGCACATTCGCGTTCCGCAAATTCACACGAATTCGCGGTCCGCAAAATCCGCAAATTTGTGCGAACTTGCGAATTTTTTTATTTTGGCGTGTTCGCGTTTTTTTTCAGTGCGGCTACTGCGTACTTACCCATGCGGTCGTTTTTGAGCGCGACGATCTTGTTCGTGGGAGGAAAACAACTCGGCAAACTCAGAATCAAGGTAATTCAACGCAGCGCGCAAGATTGTATTTTTGAAGCGCGAACAAGCAAATAAAAATTGCAAACTTGCGAATTGCAGATTGTTTGGCAATTTTGCGCGATTCGTGGAACGCGAAATTGCAAAAAATCCGCACATTTCGCGAGTGGAACGAATTTTCAGCCCATGCTTAGTTTTTGGCGGATCGCCACTGATGCTGCTTTTTTATGTTGGCTAATAGTATAGCCGAGACCTGTTTGAAATCTTTCAGAAATTTCATACCCAGATTTAAGGCAGGTTTTGGACCATATTTATTTTGAATCTGACTCAGAACGTCTGGTATTACCGCCATTGACGGGATACCATGTGTTTTGGTGTAGATTGAAGCAAAGACTGTACCCCAAGTGTCACAGTCCTCCACGTGTGGTGCTATCCCCATTGGTAAACAGATTGTCAGAATCCTGTGTTTGTAGTATGCAAAATGTGGCCTCACCCTCAAAACACTAATAATCTATTCTTGTTGTGGCAGAAGGATGGGTTTGTTCAATTTTTACAATACCCATCTCATGTGTAGTCCACTTATGTGCCCCAATCTTAGTGTCATTTCTAAAATGTGTAAAACTACGTCCGCTACCATCCAGAAAACCCACCATACATAAAATGAAAATATGTGGGAAACGAGAGAGAGTCCCTCACGGTAAAACCGCCAATAGGGTACAGACCGGCTTGAAAAACATTGGCTCAGTATTGTTTTTATGTGGACTACACATGAGTTGGGTATTGTAAAAATTGAACAAACCCATCCTTCTGCCACAACAAGAATAGATTATTAGTGTTTCGAGGGTGAGGCCACATTTTGCATACTTCAGTTTGAGTAGGGGGGGCGGCCTCTTTCCCTTGTTCCCTCCCTCTTGGCTCCCAGTTTTTTGACGTGATCAGTACGGCGGATCAGCCGTGAGAGCTTCTAATTTTAATATATTCCTCATCCACACAGAGGTTTTTTTTTTTAGCCTAATTGCAATCATTGTGGTCTTAGTGACGTTGTGCATATTTGAGACATAACTGACAGTTTTTTTCCTTGTGGGCCATCATTGTAGTAATGAACTGTTTGGCCTTTTCAGATGAGCAGATTGCTTTAATACTTTCTGGCCCCTCACTCTTGCCTGATGCGCCATTAACGTCCAGTTCCACGGGCCCGGGAGGAATGGGATAAATTATCAACCCTCAGGAAACGTCAAATCCGGGTTGCCCTCCATGGGGCTCTCAAGACGGAATATTTGAGAGCAGAAGCAGCACCCCCGAGTTTACTAGTGAGGTTGGAGCCCAAAATCTTCTTAGAAGATAAGCAATTCCGAATAGGTTGGAGTTTTATAGCGAACAAATGCACCAGGGATTGCCTTATTCTAATTATTAACACTGCCAAAAGACAGAGTGAAGAGCTACTTAAAGAAATCCTCGAGTTAGAGGAAAGTTTACAAAACGATACACCATTGACAGACGCAAAGGACTGTCTAGATAAAATCCAGGTTGAATTGGCAGATTACAAAACGTATATGGTTAATCAGAAGATTAGGGGCCTGAAAAAGAATCTGGACTGGTTTTCACACTCATGGGCTTTTTCTTACACAGAGGATCAATATTATGATACCCCTGTAAATCATACACGACAGGCGAATTTCCAAAGTAGGGGACAGAATTTTCAGCATTGTGGACAGAGACAGCAGAGAAGGACACCAAATAATTGGGTGTTCGATAATACCAGCAGTGAGGAGGAGGAATCCTCGACTCGCCCCACTACATCTAATCCAAATAGAGTAAATTTTACACCAGACACATGGTCAGACGAAGATCTAGGAGCTCTGTTACGGGCTTTTTTACGTCAAAATCAGAGAGGCACATGGGGAGGGGGGCGTGCCAGCCCTGAGAGGCCGAGGAAGGGGCAGGGCACAATTTCAGCCAACATGGCAACAGCACTCCCCACGCATAACTCGCAGTCGAGGCAGAAGTTTTCAATCCTAAGTCAAAATGAGAATATTACCACAACTAGTGACATAGTGGTACATTTGTCCAGCTATACTTTAACAACAGCTGAGCTGCAGGTTTTAAATAAAGGACTGGGGTTTGTCCCCACTCCGAGTCATGATTCCTTTACCTGCAGGCTGGAAATAACTGACATGATGAGAAAGATCAAAGTCCACAAATTTTTTGCTGACAAGGAAAGGGTAGGTCCCTCTTTGTTTGACACTAATCTCCATCGACCCTCTAATTTCTGTCCTCCAACCACTTCTCTGGGACCAGAGGTGGCTGTCTTCGAACAGCGTGTACTTCAGGATATTATGAGTTTAGAAAAATCCCAACAATGGCACAGTCTTTGTAATATGAGCAAGGAAGACTGGGCAGCTGTGAAATCGCTGCAAGATAATACATTATTGACAATCAAACAGGCTGATAAAGGCGGGGCAGTTGTGGTGCTTAACTCATGTGATTATGAGGCGGAGGTACTCAGACTTTTAGGGGTGCGTACCCATTATCATCCCCTAGCCAGAGACCCGACGCCTGAGTTGTTAGATACCATCACTAGGATGGTGGTATCTGCATTGGAAAAGAAATGGATTACACCTAAAGAGGCAGATTTTATTGTTAACAAGGCGCCCCGCATCCCAGCAATTTATATTCTGCCAAAAATCCACAAACCCCAACGCCCACCGCCTGGACGCCCCATAGTTTCGGGGATCCAGTCTGTGTTAGAGCCATTACAGACTTTTTTCTCAGGGAAGCTGTAATAACACAGGCTTCCTACTTGCAGGATACCACTGACATCTTAAACATTTTGAAAGAAGTGCATTTTGATCCTGATTCCCAGTTACTTGTGACCATAGACATTGAGTCACTTTACACCAGTATCCCCCAGGATGCCTGGCAGCTGCGCGGGCCCTGGGGGAACTGGAATGGTTTTATGACACTCCATCTACCTTTGTCATGCAAAGCGCTGACAAGGAACTATTTTGAGTATAACAACCAGTTATATCTCCAAGTGTCCGGGACATCTATGGGGGCCACTTTCGCTCCAAGTCTGGCCTGCATTTATGTGGGCCAGTTGGAGGTGAATGTGATCCAGCATCAAGACAATCCATTTAAGGAACATATATCTCTGTGGCGGAGATATATCGACGACGAACTCTGTATCTGGACAGGTACTGAGGACTGTCTTTTAAGTTTCCTGACGTGGCTGAATCAAGCTGACGACTGCTTGAAGTTCACTTGGACGATCATCAATGCCTCTGCTGTGTACTTGGGCGTGGACATTGTGGTGGATGAGCAGAGACGGACCACCAATGTGCACCACAAGAAAACTGATAAGAACTCCTTGCTTCATTATCGGTCATTCCACCCCCATGCCCTACAGGATAATCTCCCTGTAGGACAATTTTTGCGCTACCGGCGCAATTGCTCAACCACTGAATCTTTTATGGAATAATCAAAGGAGCTTGTTAACAAACTAGCAGAAAGAGCGTACCCGATGAAAGTGGTGAAGCAAGCATGCAAGCGAGCTCTTACTACCCCCCGCGAAGCACTTCTGGAAAGAAACAGCAAGGTCAAACAAGATTGCATACCAGTTGTGACAACCTTTGACCCCCTGTCCACGAAAATAAGACAAATTGTGATGAAGAATTGGGCCATTCTCAACACTAACAACAGCACAATGCCATCCCCCCCGATTTGCCTTCAAAAGAGCCGCTAATCTTAAGGATAAGTTAGTCCACACGCAGACTTTGACCATCCCATATGTGAGTACACTTCCAGCTGGGCACCACCCATGTACCTGCTGTTCAGTATGTTGCCTCACTGAAACAACCAAGGCGGTCACCCTGAGAGGTGGGAGGACCTGGCCTTTGACTAAATTTAGCAACTGCAATTCAGTTAACGTGATTTATAGACTGACATGCGATTGTGGACTTCACTACATAGGTTTTACATCAAGAAAAATGAAGGTTCGCATTCAGGAGCACCTCAGCACTATAAAAGCAAAGAAATTGACCACACGTTTGGTACAACATTTCAGCGAGAAGAGACATGACCCCAGAGATCTTAGATGGGTGGTTCTTGAAAGGGTCATGGGTGAAGGCCATAATATTGAGAACATATTGGCCTGGAAAGAGGCTAGATGGATCTACCAAGAACAGGTTGATAAGGATGGTTTGAATGATTCCATTGAATTGAACAAGATTAGCAAGCGTTGAGGTTGATGTTCCACTTCAGTACTCGAACCAGAAAACCAGTGTCTGTTTCCATATCCTTCCTCTTGGGTTGGTGGAACTGATTGTGCATGTACAAGGAACCAGTTGACTAATTCTAGATTGGCCCCTTTTGTCGTTTTGTCATTATGAACATCACGAGGATTAAAAATACATGAATGATCATTAAAGTACATAAAACCTCAGTTGCCAATAACAAAGGAGTATATATGGCACAAAAAAATTTGTGTTAGTGGTGACTGCTTTAAATTTTCTGTGTGGACTGCTTATAATGTGGTGAATTTGCTGTAACCGCGTGTGAAGTGGTGTTGCTGAAAACTTTATTGAGAACAGGAGATGTTTTCAAGATGGCGGCTTAAACCTAGTGAATTACCGGCAATGAGATAGCCTCAACGGGCTGTGTTGACTGAACAGACGACTGAGAGAGTTGGTACACTATGATGGTCCCCCTCATTTGGTGTGGTTGGTCATCGCCGCTTTTGGCGTTTCTGTCTTATGTACGAGAGTTACATAGCGGTGGTTTTTTGGCTGTTTACGAGACGAGCTATCGAAACAATACTGCACTGTCCAATTTAATTGGGCAAGTATATTCATTTTGTAGGATGCCTTATAAATTGTATTAGGCAGATCTGAGATGTATAAGGTTGCTCTATAACGATGATACATAGGGATCAAGAGTACACATCCCTACTACAATATGGCCGCCTCTGTGATTCGCTGTCCATGACACATTGACGTGGGAGACCAGGCACGTACCTACGCGGTAGGCGGGACAGTGTGGGAAGTTAAATCTACGAGCTACCGGGTTTGCTCAGTTGGTGTTGATTTCAAGACGCTGATGTGCAGCGGCCGGGGTAAGTGTCCACACAAGGGCTGGTAATGCTTAACGTTTAGCTGTTTGGCCTGATTGATAGTGTGGAGTAACTTATACACCCAACTGCGAACTTTGGTGAGCCCTCGTCCAGGGACGCTATTGGAATAGCAGCAGGCAGATGCTGTACACATGGTGTAATTCGGATTTGCGGATGTATTTGAAAAACTCTGTGACGAAAAGCAATTGATTGAAGTGATTGTGATGGCAGTCTAGAGGGGATATGTATCTGGTATACCTCACTTTGGTTTTTTATATATATCCACAGAAGACCAGACTGCAGATGGTCTTCGTATGGACGCGTGATCTATTGACACGGTGTTCCTAAGCGAGAGGGCTGCAGGTGCGCTGACAAAACGCAGCCCCCAGGTGATTATGCTACAAACGATCTAAGCACCACTACATTGCATTGCATTTTTGGCTGACCTGGCCTTTGGTACAGGCCGGCTTTATAAACATTGGCTCAGTATTGTTTTTATGTCAATTCCTACCATTACAGGTGTTGTAAATACAAAAGTGGAAGCATGAGAAGACAACCCCCAATTGCCCTGAAGAAGTTGCATTAAATAGAGCAACGAAACATGTTGGCGACATCGAAACTGGAATAGGTTTAGCGTAAACCTTTTTATATTTAGAGAGCGAGCAGCCCAGAAAAAAATTACGAGTGGCCAGCTAGCTCTTTAATTTTATTTTAATGGTGAGAAACACTGTTCATTTCTCATTGGGGTTGTTGAAGGTGCACAATATTAAGTGTTGTTTGTCCTACCTCATCACTACACGAGTAACCAGAATGTTTTTTGGTTTCCGTGGAGAAAAAGCACTAATGTTTGTTGTCTAGTCTTTTTCTTTTATCTTTTCCTGTCTTTTCTTTTCCACTACACGAGAGAGAGTTGCCTATGAGGATAATTGGGTACACTGGAAATTGTTAACCAGCAACCCTATTGGCGATTTTACCGTGAGGGACTCTCTCTCGTTTCCAAACATATTTTCATTTTATGTATGGTGGGTTTTCTGGATGGTAGCAGACGTAGTTTTACACATTTTAAAAATGACACTTAGATTGGGGCACATAAGTGAACTACACTTGAGTTGGGTATTGTAAAAATTGAACAAACCCATCCTTCAGCCACAACAAGAATAGATTATTAGTGTTTCGAGGGTGAGTCCACATTTTGCATACTTCAGGTTGAGTGGGGGCGGCCTCTTTTCCTTGTTCCCTCCCCCTTGGCTCCCAGTTTTTTGACAGAATCCTGTGTTTCTCATGGGGTGTACTATCAGGGAATAATGCCTCTATTTGAGTCATTTTTTGTGCTAACCAGAACGGAATTTGTTCTCATTTTGCGGGCAATTTACCGACTGACTGTATAGTCTGTGGTGTAATTTTGTTTGTGTTCCCTTGATAAGGGATGTGCTGTGGAATTCTTACAGCTGGTTGGACTGTTAAAGTCCGCATGACATATTGAACCAACTGCCTGTGTATTTTAATCAGCTGTTTTAGCTGAGCTAACAACTCAGGAGCTGTCATTCTTTCAATATCAGGATGTGGTGTATAGCTGGCTAGTACCGGCCATGTTGCTCCTGGTCTACCTAGTGGACCGAGCCTGGTAATGTGATTTTGATGTTGTAGGGCACCATTAAATCAGGGCTGATGCTCTTGGTATGTTAGTAGAATTGCAACGTCCTCGAAAGGAACGTATTCCGCTGGTGGTTCCTCTATTTTGAAGTAGTGAAACTCGTGTGTTGCTGCATTTGCTGCAGGAAACAGAATCCATGAATAGAATACCTCTGTCTGCCGATATTCATGTGCCTCTATAACAAATATTACTTTACCACCTCTTGGTGATATTAAATTTTCTATAAGTTTTATATCAATGGTTTTCCTTATACTTGTCATCCAAAACTGCCTGAGCTGCTAGTGCAGCTCTCTCTCTTTCATCTTCACACTCCGTCATTTTTTTGACCGAAAGTTTGCAGAGCCAGTTTCAAGGAGCCAAAGATTAGGTGTGCAATATTTTGGAAGACTGTATCCTTCAACGTTGAACAAACTAAAAACTAATACATAGGATTTTTTCGTCCTACTCAGTTTAAAGCGGATATTTTATCCTTTAACCCACTCCAGGCGTCTATTGGAGTATTTTACGGGAAAAAGGGGTCTGTGTGAAAAGCACGACTGAGTTACTCTAGTATCTAGCGTTAAATTATCGCCTTACCAAATGTTGGGCGCCATGTAGTGTGGTTCCTATATTCCCAATAGGCTCTGCGCATTGGAATAGTGTATCCTGTAGTTTAGACGTAGGACTGAAGTCAACTAGGTCTTTACCGAATATACTAAACTTAATTGTGTGTGTGCCAACTAGCTCAGAGGTCACTAGAAACTTCCTCGAATAAACAAGAAGGGATTCGTTTCTGACAACCGCTTAAAACATGACAACTTTGTTCCCCAAGTATAAGAAATATATCTCTAGAGTCGCGGAAACAATAGATAGTTATTTCACTCAGTCAATCGTGCATGCTTTGTTTCACCAGAGGTGCAGAGAAATAGAGAGACGGGAGTTTTCAATAAAAGGGTATTTATTGAACAGTCTTCTTTCTCAAGCATAAGAAATGAACTGCTGCAATCGTAATACTTGCTGTAAAGTACAGAGCATATAATACGAAGAGTATTATAAAATAATACTGTAAAAGCATGATATGGTTTCTAAGCGTACGATACCTAAAATGCATAAAATGCATACAGTGATAAATAATGACTAAAAATACTCAACTGGTGCTTCTAAAATACGCCTACCCCGGTGTACCTAACCTAAGTCTAGTACAAGGGAAGAAGTAAGTGAGGTGTAGCTTTGTTTCAGTATTTATTTGCCAAGAATCTGTTCCAAGAATTCTCTTAGGGTCTAATCAGCTCCGTACCTTGGTTTTAGAATGTAGGAGGTCTTGTATCTCTCTCTCAGGACTCGATTTCCCAGCAACCCGCAAGAGTAGCCTGGAAACACTGGAGCTGGATTTCTCGGCAGGAGATAGTACAGCGTCAGCTGGAAGGTCGGCCTCCTTCGGCACTTGCTGCAGCAGGGCGCGTCGGGCAAGAAGATAGTCGAACTGCTCCAAACCACTGTGTGTTTGTTCGGACAAGTTTGGGCATATTTATACCTTGATGGTGCCGAGTTTGACGTAAGATTGGACATAATAACGTCATCAGAGACTTAATTCTCTGAAAACTCCATGATTTCTTGGATAACTTAATATTCATGCAGGGGGAAGTCCCTGACTGCTGAAGGCGGGTTTTTCCAAGAAATCGTTGTAGATTTTTGGAACTGGTGGAAGTAGCCAAGCCGTATTAGGACTACTTGAGCTATGTCTTAATATGGTTATGATCTCTATGCCTATATAAGGATACGGTATTTTATACCTATTTAAGGGCATGAATCGGGAAAATTACACTAGGGTCCTAAAACGCTATACATCAAACCCTGGAGAGAGGCAGGACCATGAGCCCAGGAGTGCTACTTCAGAGGCAGAGGCATCTCGCAGTACGGGATGTGCCTGGGCTCGGACCGGGCCAAGACGGGTCCGTCTTAGCCCGGAAGAGGCTGGGCCCCCTCTCTTGGTTTTTTATTTTTCTCTGGTTTTCTTTTTTTTTATGGACTTATTTCGTTGTTCTATTGTTGGTGAGTACCTAAAAGGGGACAGCCCTTAAACCCTTGCATCAAACCGATTACCCCATGCTCACCATATAACTTAATTGTGATTGTGAGGCCCGCTGTTGCAAACGCAAGCTCCCAGGTAATTTTTGGGCCCACAAATAACAATAAATATAATAATAATAAACATTCCTGCCAACCTCTGATTACCTATTCCAAGTTGAAACTATGGGGAAAAGGAAGGCTGAAGCAAACAAGATTAACCCCCAAATGAGGGCACCTAATCCGATAATGCGTTCACGTTCCCTCATTATTGAACTACCTCCCAGGGGCGATTGCAATATAGAAACAGATATCCTCAGTTGAGGAGACTTTAAATGCGGAAAACAGGAGAGAAAGTCAGAGAGTGGAGACACCCACAAGTGAAAGACCCCCAACACTTACAGTGGCTGAATGCCGATTGCCCACAAACGGCTGTGTGCAGAATGTTTCCGATCATGTGTGGGTTAGCGATCAGGAGAGTGACACCCAACCCCCGGCAAAGCGCCCTAGAAACCCAGTGGTGGACAATAGGGCAGTACAAGATGGTCATGTAGGCCCAAGAATTTTGAGTAAAAAGCTGTAGCAAAAGACAACAAAGCGGGGCAAATCATTAGTATCAATACAAGCAGGCCATAGTGTAAAATTACCAACTCCCAAGGAGCTTTATTGTTCAAAAGACGACATAAGAACGCTATCAGAGCAGATAGAAGAGTTAGAGAGCATTTTTAAAGAAGCCCTAGCCAAGATGGCAGAGAGGTCACAATCTATTGCGGCATCCCTAGAAAAATGCTTAGGAAATGCTGTCCTCAACAGATACCAACCCAAGTAAACGTGTGGACTCCCCCAGAACTAGGATTAATAGAGCATCTCATGTACCAGTACCGGAACCATTAACTACTCAAATTACACTTGAAGGGAAACAAGTAGAGTCAAACCTGGCAAGGGGAGCCAGGGGAACCATGCGGGAATGAAATCCTTCCCTGGTCTAGCAAGACACCCCCATACCCATGGTAGGAGAGATACATACAGTACATTCCATAGGGGGGATTTAAATGTCATGCCGTCCCTACCGCACCAACCTGACTATGATCCCTTACACATTCCAAGGATTCCCCCCAAACCACTCCTTCGTCTCTAGATCTCCCACCGGAGGCCACTCCCTACATGATAGTTCTGGTAAATGTCCCTCAGCTCCCCGTACATGAAGGTAAATCCTGGAATGCCTTGAGGAACAAATCATTATATTGGCTGAGTACTAGAATAGGATTAATCGAGGCCCTCTTCTGGGGGCGTGGTCACGGAGGCGACCAAGATGGCCGCTTTCGATTGAAGCTCCGCCGTCCGGGCGACCAACCTTCGCCATCCTGAGGCCCTGAGGCGGATTTAACCCCGCAACTCAGCTCCATCCTGCAATTGCGGCGATCCGCTGCCAACCGGCACCGGTTTTGGGTCCGTGGGGGCACCAGAAGGGCTCTTCTGGCGGAGGAGCGAGGCCGCCACCCCATCGGCGTCCGCTCTCACTGTGCCCGGCCTGCTGGTAGGTGCCGTGCTGGGGGCGCGCCGCTGATCTGCTTGCGGCTTCTTGTGGCGCTGGGGGCTTGGGGCTGTTTGCTGCGGTCCGGCCCGGGGGGTTGCCGCGCCGGCTCCGGGACTCCGTGGCTCACGGCAGCCTTCGGGCCTTGGGTGATGGCTGCCCCGGGCTGGGCGCGGGGGATGTTCCGACCTGGGTGCCGCGGGAGGACGGGTGGGCGGCGGTGGGCGCTCCGGGGGCTGGCGCTGCTGCACGGCCGAGCGGCCCGCCCTCCCTTGGTGTCCCCCCCTGATTTCCACCGGCCACGAGGAGTGAGGGGACGGCTGGTTGCGAGGCCCAGTACCTGCGGCCCTGGCTGGCCATTTTGACTGAGAGTCACGCTGACGCTGCTCGGAGTGTCCTGGCACCCAGGAACGGCACATTCATAGTTGGCAATCGCACAGCAACGGCAGACCCACTCCTTGCACGCGAGTCACACTCGGTGCTACCAAAACCAGATATACCTAGTTGCCATATCCTCGGAGGCGACCTGTTCGCACCATTTTGCGCATTCCTGCTGACCTGCTTGCCCGAGGCCCTGACAGTCACCCTGCTCCTAGATCCCTGTTTGCTGCCCACACCGGACGGGACACCGACCACCATGGGGAAAAGAGATCCCAACCAGCGGAAACTAAGTTTCGACAAAACCTCCATGCTAACTGCGGACACCGCAACCGGCTCCTCATCTGACGCCATGCCTCCCCCTCCCCAGGACAACGCCACTGCACTGGTCGCTACCATGATGGCTGAGATGAGGGCTGGGTTCAAGTCTCTAGATGGTAGATTTGACACTTTGGAACAAAAGCTAGCCGATCTGGGCTCTAAAGTCCAAGTGCATGACCGCAGACTGGATGTGGCTGAATCTCGCGTCTCCGACATCGAGGATGCTGGCGCCAAAACGCTGAAACGCCTCGAACGCCTCGAGAAGATACTGAAAGAGGTAGCCATTAAGAATGAGGACTTAGAGGCACGCGGACGACGCAATAACATTCGCATATTAGGCGTGGCGGAGTCAACCCAGACTGGCCGGATTGACGTCTTTGTGGAGAAGCTTCTCATTGAACTGTTCGGCAGGGACCAATTTACTCCAGGCTTTGTGGTGGAGCGGGCCCACCGGGCTTTGGGACCCCGACCGAAGCTGGGATTGCCACCACGGCCCATCATCGCAAGGATTATGAACTTCAGGGACCGTGACGCAGCCCTCCGTGCAGCTCGAGAGAAGGGAGAGATAAGATGGCAGGGCGACTCACTTTCATTCTACCCAGACTTCACCGTCCTGGTACAAGAAGCGCGTCGAAAGTACACTGTGGTTAAAGCTACTTTACGTAAACTAGGCCTTAAGTATGGCATGCTTTACCCTGCACGTCTCAGGGTGGAGGTGGCTGGCAGGGCCCGCATATTCGACAATCCGACGGAGGTGCAAGAGTTCTGTCATTCGTATAGAACCAGAGATACCCAGAATGCGGGTAATTCCAGGGCTCAGTCGCCGTTGCAGGGTGACTCTCAGAATAGCGTGGATCTATTCTCAACCTCAGGCCAGGGCTGACACTTGCACTCTCACACACGCATCTGCCTCCGTAGCTTAGACGTTTGGCACTCTGTCTCAGGACTCACTGGATTGATCACCTGAATCTTCGACCATGGTCCTGCCCGGAGGACGGGGCGTTGCCACCCCCTATGGCGGCTGCCCTTCTATTTGGGGAATTTGTTGTTTTCGACGTGGTGGGATGGGGTTCCATTCTGCTTGTTCTGTTTGTGAGATGCTATTTTGCCACCACGATGGGTTGGGTGTTCCTCTTTGGGGTTTCTGAGAGGTTGGGTGGGGGGTGGGCTGTGGGGTTTGTTTGTTTTTGTTTTTTCTGGAAGTGTCACGAAGTCTTCATAATTCCGAATGTTGTATTGAGCTGCTCATGTCATAGGTCATCTACACTCACCTGTCACTCATGGCTAGGTTAGGACTGCAGGTGGGCCCCTCGGACCTATCATTGATGTCCTGGAATGTAAGGGGATTGAATGACGCCAGGAAATGCAAACAAGTGTTTAATTATATCGCCAGGCATAGGATCGATATAGTCTTTCTGCAAGAGACTCGTTTGACTACAGAGTCCGCTTCACAAGTAGCCAGGAGTTGGGGTACGCATCGCTTTTTTTCCCACTACACTAGGTATTCCAGGGGAGTGGCTATTTGTATACACAAGCGGATACCTTTTGAGCTCGCTCACTCCGTCCTTGACGAGGAAGGCAGATATGTTATCATCTCGGTGACCCTACTGGGCCACAAGGTCACGCTTGCTGGTATTTATGGTCCTAACACTGACACCCCTACCTTTTTCAATGACTTTCAGCTACGCCTATTGCAATCGGATCCGGATTTGTTGTTGCTTGGTGGTGATTTCAACCTCCTATTTAATTTTTTGAGAGATAGTACTGCAGCCACCCCAGACACCAGGCCTCACTCACGCCCCGTTTTGCGAGACATATGTACACATTTGTCTCTCGTAGACATTGAAGCACAGTTACACACCTCCACCCCTGCTTATACCCACTACTCTGGGTTCCATGACACATGGACGAGACTTGACTATTGACTTATCTCCCCGGAAGTGGTTGGGTGGGTAGACGAACTCCTTACACTCCCCCGTACACTCTCAGACCACTCACCTATAGTGCTTAGATTGCGGGTCCCTCGGGCGGGGGGATATGAGCGGCAATGGCGCTTTCCTGGGAAGGCTTTGTCGGACCCGGTTTTCACTGAGACCATCAGGGACGCCATTGAGGAATACTTTGAACTCAACACAGGCACAGTCAACACCTAGGCTGTCCTATGGGAGGGCTTTAAGGCAACCATCAGGGGAGTCTGCATTGCTACGCATACTGGGGTGCTGCGAACTATACGTGCGACCCTCTCACGGCTTGAACGTGACATAGCGACACTGGAGGCAGAACAACTCCGTCTACACACTGCAGAGAGGGACCTTAAGCGCCTACAATTGCTGGTGGAGTTTAGGGAGGAAGCCGATAGGGAGCTCAGATTCCTGACTAGAACACACACTGCTAGGCAGTATAGGGAGGGTGACCGACCTGGCAAGGTATTGGCACAATAACTTCGCCCCCCACGTGCCTCTTCCTACATCACGACCCTCATAAGCCCGGCGGGAGACACGCTACACACTACCCCCGAGATTTGTGATGCATTTTTATCCTACTACACTACATTGTATACATCCACACTAACTGACGATGCCGCTGGCCGTGGTGATTACCTCAACGAGATCGCAATGGTATACTTGGATAAGTGGATGATTGACTTTCTGGCGGATCCCATTACACCGGACAACGTGGTGGAAGCCATAGACTCCATGAAGGGATCCTCGGCTCCGGGGCTGGACGGGTTCTCGGCCAACTTTTATAAAGCCTATAAGGATTTATTGGTTCCCCGCCTTGTGGAAGTGTATGCTGAAGCACTGGTTGTCTTCCCCCTACACTCAGGGAGGCAGTCATTGTGCTCCTCCCCAAACCGGGTAAAGATGCCACTCTCTGCGACTCCTATCGCCCACTATCTTTACTGAACCTAGATTACAAAATTCTGGCAAAAGTACTCGCCATCCGACTTTTGCTTATAATGGAATCCATAATCTCCCCTGCTCAATCTGGCTTTGTCCCGCATCGCTCCACTTCTCTTAACCTTCGTACCCTTTTCTCCATTCTGCATCGTGTTGACCCTGACGTCCCGGCGGCGGCGATACTGCTAGACGCCGAGAAGGCATTTGACTCTTTAAAGTGGCCTTTTCTTATATCGGTGATGCGCCGTATGGGGATACCTGAATGTTTAGTTAATACGGTGGAGTTATTATATACCCTCCTGGTAGCTCGCCTACGCCTAAATGGAACGGTCACTGCGCAGTTCCGCCTGGCGCGAGGTGCACGACAGGGTTGACCCCTGTCGCCGCTCTTGTACATATTGGCAATGGACCCGTTGGTCCGGCACTTCCAAGAGAAACATTTACACCGAGGCCTCCAATTTAGGACAGGCCCGCTCTTGATTTCGCTATATGCAGATGACACCATCTTCTATGTCCGACAGCCCCAGACCAATCTTGAACCGTTGCTATTAGAAATCACCAGATTTGGCAAGTACTCAGGCCTCCGTATTAACTGGCATAAATCCGTAGTATTTCCACTCACGCCCACTACGGTTGAGTGGTCATGTCCCTTCCCCCTCACATGGAGTCGGGATTCTGTGAAATACCTGGGCATCCATGTGCATTTAGACACGGAATCCATTATTAGACAAAACTACGGTACGGCGCTCACAGCCCTGGAGGGACAGGTTGAGCGATGAATTCGACTGCCATTATCCATGGATGGGCGTATCGCCATCATTAAAATGATAGTACTGCCGCGGTTCTTATACTTGTTCAACAATATACCCGTGCCCCTCACGAAAACTTTTTTCACACAACTACGCTCGCTGTTGTTGAAGCTGGTGTGGGGGAATAAGTCGCCGCATGTGTCCTGGCAAGTACTGACGCTCCCCTATGAGCGAGGGGGCCTTGGCGTTCCTGATTTTTATCTTTATTTTCTGGTGGCACAGTGCTCCTACGCGCACCCATGGTTCCACCCGGACGCCCGGATCCCTTATCTAAGGCCAGAGGCCGATTTGGTCTTGCCGGGATCGCTGTCCACCACCCTGCCGTCTGGCTTCTCTAGAGATCCACGAGACATTCAAACGGTTTCGTCGACCTGCTGGGCGTGGGGTAGACTGGGCCGCCTTGTTGGCCTTTCTCAACTGTATTCCCCGAACCTCCCGTTGCCCAACTCCACCTGGCTACCAATTACTGGGGAAACAGTGGTGCAACACACGTTGTCCAAATTTCATATTACTACCATTGGAGATCTGTTCCCTGATGGCCATGCGTTCACGCTTACAGAAGATCACCGCTTTATGGAGCGGACATTCATGGATTCATTCGTATTGACCAGGCTGCGCTCCCTCCTGTGCGCATCTTTCTCTTCGTTCCCGCTCCCTCCCGAGGAGATGACTCCGCTCACATTCATTATTCAACACACTTCGGGCATTCATTTAGTATCTAAGCTATAACAAATGTGCTGCGATCTCCTCCCCTCCAGAGATCATTTGGTGCGTGCCGCCTGGGAGGCGGATTTGGGAAACACCATTACAGATGACCAATGGCATGGTGCTGCAAAGCAACAAAGGACATCTCTCTTAACAGTAAACACAAACTTTTGCACTTCAAATTCTTACGCAGGCTGTACTTCACCCCAGCGAGACTGCATAGAATAGATCCCTCACATTCCCATGCATGCCCCAAGTGCGGCGGCCAATTTGCTGATTTTGCGCACCTTTCATGGTCCTGTCCCGTACTACATGCTTATTGGTCCCAGGTCCACGCCACGCTCAGCGACATGCTGCACTTAAACTTGGTTCCGATCCCTGAGATTGCCCTTCTGGGATATGTAGCCGAATTCCCGAAGACTGTACGCAAATTGGCGGCGCTAAGTTTCTTATTGGCTAAACGAGAAGTGGCACTGCAGTGGTGTGACCGACGCCCCCCGTTGCACAGCTCCTGGCTCTGAAGCTTGGCGCAATGCAACACCAATAGTACTGAATACTTAGCCATGGTTCCCTCTACGTCCAGACCTGTCGACATTTGGGGTCCATATCGCACATATATAGTTGGCGCAGTAGATGGAACTCAGCCCCCTCCCGCTCCTGCAATGGCCCCCGAGGGGATTGGTTGAGAGGTGGTGGGAAATGAGGCTTTTCAGCTCTTAATTTTTGTTGCTTGATGTACTGTGCTTCTACTTCCTCCCTGCTGATTCTGCAGTGACTTTGGGAATACTGTACTATTGTTCCACCGCGATCCTTCTCACCTGTTTTAGTAGTGTACTTTGACTATGCTCGTACTGCTATGATTTTGTATATGTGACTTTCGTGATGTCGCTTGACTCAGATATATATTACAAAATGTATGCTTCCTTTTTGTTTATGTATTTCTTTTGGAAAATGACAAATAAAGATTTAATAAAATCGAGGCCCTCATCTCAGAATTCCAAATGGTCAGAAGAATAGACAGAAAAAGCAAAACTCGCAACGCCCTCGTGGGGGATTGTGCGGTTTTAACATTTAGATCCCCTCATCTGGTGCGGACCATTCTTGAAAGAGCAGGAAGTCATGTTATTATGCCTCAGGAAGGAAACATCATTCCATTAGGATACTTCTATCAACCACCAAAGGTACAGAGTAGTGGAAACATGAGACGGAACTACCCAGTTGAAACTCATTACATATATAGTGTCCCAGTAAGTAATCACTTTGATAGCCTCAAAACCTTGGAAGATATTGACTGACTAAATAATGATGTAGAACAACACCTTAAAAATAATAAGGACCTAGATAGAAATATGCTACCAGATCTAGCAGACACAGGTATAATATAAATTATTTTGCCCCAATTACACACAGCAGATCCCACTGAGGGAGGTTCAGTCACTAAGTCAGCCTAATCCGGGTGACAAATTGCCCGTTATCAGTCAACCAGCAGAGGATACTACATCTATTTTAGTCATAAGTCAGAGTCAGACACTACTCATCATTCCTATTATAACCACAGCAGATGCCACCCCTAAGAAGATTAGTGGTAGCAATCATAGCGACATGACCAACTTTGTTTATTGGATTGTTTCAGGCATTCGATCTAAGCTGGCAAACCCGCTGTGGGTCGATTTCATATCAAAGTTTCCTATCATGTGCTTCCAAGAAACTTTGATAAAGGGCACAGTTACCAACGGTTACCAAACTTTTCATACCGCTGCAGTGGTAAGGGGTCATGGGAGGGCAAAGGGGGGTTGTCTACTTACATATCCAACATGGTAAATGTGAGAAAAACAGGGTTGAAATTTGTCAAAATATATTATCAAGTGATTGTACTGTATATTGATAAAAAACACTGTATTGCTTTTTTATAATAACGCCCCATTTGATCAGATCTGGATGATCCTGAAAAAACTAGGTAATGACTTGAAATCCAACCACAGTTATAGTGAAAGGGACACACTCATTATTTGGGGGAGAGGGGACTTCAACTCTGCCTAATGCCTAAACAACCGGAGGGAAGTATGCTGTTTCAGGAGTGAGAATGGGAATAGTGATACCCACTTCCCGCACTCACAATACGGGGAATGCTTAAATGAAGTAATGTTCAGCCATGACCTAGGTTTTGCTAACAAAATGTGTGTTACACCTATTCCCTTTAAATGAACTTTTAATGGTAGAGGATGTTCTACGACAATAGATTACATACTGATATCAAATAGATACTCAAATAGAGTCAAATCATTCACTACTCATAACATCATTTTGAGCAAATATTTCCCACAGAGCGACTCCCTTATACAGCTAAAACAACAGACAAACTATGGGGCCAAACCCTTGCACGTTCCTCAAAACTTAACAATAAATAGAGTGAGCGGTTATTCCCTGCGATGGTCAATGGTGGACCCTCTAGAAATCGCATGGACTGTAACCAAGTGCAAATCTGCCTTGTCGGCATCTCTTGATGAAAATACCACTACAAAAATAGTTTTGACCTCGTTTTGACCTCGTTCCAGCAGATCACAAGAGCCATAAAAGATGCTCTGTTTGTACAAAATAGAAATACAATTAGGAATACAAAAGGGTGGTTTGACGCAAAGTGTTTGCGGGCCTATGCCAAATTAAAATATGAAACACATAAAAACCCTAGAAGCACACATGACATAAGACAGGCCAGGAGAACCTACAAAAATGCACTGGAGGAGTGCAAGGCGACATTGAGAAATGGGGCTGCATGAGGCCTGGCTGTCCAAAGATGGTGCAGCCTTTTGGAGGGCTGTAAAAATCCCTTTCTGGATCCTGGGGATGCTCCATCCATTGAAATCGCAATTAAGGAGGCGCACTAGGTAGAGCAATTCACCAATATGTTTAAAAGCGGTATGTGTTCTAACAATTTAGAAATCCAACTATTAGGTGACGACGAAAGGACACCTTTAGCAATTACTTTTGACCTCCAGGTAACCCTGGATGAATTCAATTGTGCAATTATGGCAAGCTTGGGGGGAAAGGCCTTGGGCTTGATGGGATCCCTGTAGATCTATTTAAAAATAACACGGCGCTTTGAGGCCCATTGCTAACACAGGTTATTACAGCCAGTTGTTCTCCCAATCTTATTGACACATGGTCTGAATCAATTTTAGTGCCAATCTTTAAAAAAGGGAATCGTCAAGATCCCGCCTGTTATTGGCCGATATCACTATTGTAGAGAATTGGCAGCGAACAGTGTTAGCATTTAGCTGAAGCCATCTTGTTTTCTGCAGCCATTTTGTCTGCCATGTGCTCACCATGTGCTCTTTCCTTCTTCACTGTCGTTTACCCTTGTGCTCTGCTTAGAAGACTAGCTATACTTAGACTCTGCCACTCTGCACATGCACAGAGGAATCTGTAACTGTTCATACATATGCTTTAGTCTGTAACTGTCAGTTTGATTTTACCAGAGTCAGCAACTGCTAGCTCCTCCCTTACTGTTGACTGTGCATTTCTGTATGACCATTTATGTATGTAACTCTGCTATGTGTGTTGGTGCCGCCTTCTTTTGAGCTCCTGTGTGGGTATAAAAGACCCATTGTTCTTCTACTCTTTGTGCTACTTCATACACTACCGAAGGGTGCTGTGTGAATGTAGTTCCACCTAATGAGGTTTAATAAACATTTCTTTTGACTTTTCAGTTTTTGTGCCAACTTTTATTTACTTGTCTGAGGACTTGCGTGCAGAAAATGGTGAACCCCTAGCACTGGTAGGCCTGGCTGAGGCCCACCTCTACACTATTAGACTCTGTGGTAAAAGTAATTGGGTGCATCGTGCTAGAAAGACTACAGGATTGGGCAGACGAAAATAAGATTATTTCTGAGTTAGAGTTTGGGTTTCGTAAGGTGTTAGGAACAGCTGAACAAAGCTTAAACCTGAACATCTTCATAGGGAAGTAGACCCTCGCAAAGAAGGGCAGGTAGTTCCAAGCCTTCGTCGACCTCACAGCAGCTTTCGATTGAGTTAGGCAAGACAAGCTCTGGAGGATTCTTCAGGACATAGGAGTAAAGCCCACTATCATCCTCTTTTTAAGACAATTATATAGCAACGCCAAGGCAAGGGTGCGTTATGGTGCCAATGGAGAATGTGCAGACCTGTTTCAAATAAAGAAGGGAGTAAGACAAGGCTGCATGTTGGCCCCCTTCCTTTTTAATCTTTATACAAATGGTCTAGGCCAAACATTAGAGAACAAGTGCCAAGACCTCCCCCAAATAGCAGGATGGCCTATACCCGCCCTATTGTACACGGCCGCCGCCGTTCTGATGTCTCACACTCAAGTGGGATTACGAAGAATATTGAAGAGTTTTTCGGCTTTTATGCATGATCTGGGCCTAAGAGTAAATACATCAAAAACCTTTGTTTTGAGGTGTGGTGCTGGTAGCCACAAATGTAGAGACCGGTACATTGACAAACAGAAGATAGATTTTACAAACGGATTCAGCTAGCTGGGCATTTTCTTCGATCGAAATGGATCCAAGTGGTGTAATCCAGAAAACGGACTTTAATGAAAACCACTGACGACCTAGTTAATTTTGTGAAAAAATTGGGCAGGAGGCCTCTGCGTAAGCTACTACAGATATACAGGGCCAAGTGTATCTCGACGCCCATGTTTGGCGCTAGGGTCTGGGGATACTCTGATCTTCAGGCTCTCCAAGTTGTCGAAACATGTTTTTAAGATACATATTGGCAGTCCCTGGCAGTACCTCCTCATATGTCTGTCACTCCGAATTGTTTGTCCCATACCTTACAGATCTTATAAAAGTGGAACCAATCCTGTGGTGGCACAAGATATGGAATCTGTGGAAACCGACCTTAACAAACCTGGGGATTAAGATCGATAACGGACTGACTATGAGATCTCAGATCCTTGGTCTTGCTGGCACATGTTTTGGCATTCTCAAGATGCTCCGGAAGTTTCTTCCCCTGCTCTCGGAAGAACATAGGAGGATCACGGTGCAGTCCTTAATTGGCTCCATACTGGATTACTCCAACGTCCTCTATTGGGCCTTCCAGAATATCTTGTGCAAAGTTTGCAAGTGGTGCAGAATTCTGCTGCACGCGCCATCTTTGGCCTTCATAGGAGAGCTAGAGTGTCCGGTCTTCTGCAGTCGCTTCATTGGCTGCCTATCCGGAAACGGATAGTCTTCAAAACATTGACACTGGCTCATAAAGCACTTTTTGGTTCTGGCGCGAAACACCTTCAGCGCAGGTTGGCCTTTCATCGCCCGGTCCGTGCTTTGCGCTCGGAATCTTTGTTTCTTGCGACAGTTCCTCGAATAAAGAAAGCCCGAATTGGAGGGCGCTCCTTTAGGCTTAGGGCCCCACAGCTCTGGAATGCCCTACCATTGGCCTTACGTTGCACCTCCAATCTGATGTCAGAAAGGGCCTCAAAACGTGGCTTTTTACCCTCTAAATTTCTGTTTCTGGATGTCTGTTTTTTTCCGCCTCTTTTCTCCTGTAACTGTGTTATGTTTTCTTGGTTATGAGTAAGCATGGGCGGATCTAGCGGATCTCGCGTACGCGAATTTGCGTATTTACGGATTCGCAATACGCAAAATCCGCAAACTCTTGCGGATTAGCGGATTTTTAAGTTTTTTGTGTTGGCGAGCGTTCGCGAGGATTTGTGGACCATTTCGCAATTGCGAACTTACTTTTCGGCTCGCAACGGCCGCGACTATGTTGTTTCTACACCTGGTTTATCATCACAGGTTCACAGCCCCCTCTGTTTCACCACTGCCACCCTCTGGTACACCCACGCCACCCTCTAGTACATCCTCACTGCCACCCATTAGGTTTGTTTATCACTGTAGATTATGGGGGTGAAAAAAAGCAAGCACACCTGCCCTGCTTCAACTGCCATGAATTAATTTGGGGTTGATTAATGTGTCAGTGATTTTGAAACTTCCAGTCTGGCTGGCACCTGCTTCCTTCCTTATCTGTAATTTGCTTTCTGTTGCAGTGAAAGCAAGCACACCTGCCCTTCTTCAACTGCCATGAATTAATTTGGGGGTGATTAATGTGTCAGTAATTTTGAAACTTCCAGTCTGGCTGGCACCTGCTTCCTTCCTTATCTGTAATTTGCTTTCTGTTGCAGTGCAATTTTTTTTCACAGGACCTTTATGGTCTACTTGTAGCTATTCTATGAGCCTGCTGTTTGGGTCATAGCAGGGTCATGGAATAGTTGCAAATAGGCAACTGAACTCTGGAGGGGCCCCTCAGGAAGCACTAGAGTGAATGGTTACTAATGTTAAGTTTGAACTTTTGCACCTGCTGATTGCTTTCAGTTTAGCAAAAATTGTTTTCTGCAATTTCGCGCGATTTGCGGGGCGCGAATCCGTGCGAGATCGATTTCGGAAGCCGCGAATGCGTGCGAATACACATTTTTTTTTGTTGCGGCGTGTATGTTCGCGTGATTTTTTGCGTGTTCGCAAGGCGCTTGTAGCTATACGTTTGCGAAGTTACCCTAGCGGTCGTACACGGGCGCGGCCATCTTGTTTGCGTGACGTAATTCCGTTTCCGGCCGCTATGTGTAATCTCGCAAAGTGTGCTGCTCGCTAGTACAATTTCGCGCGTGATCGCGAGGAAAATCTCGCGCGAACTTACCCACGCGGTCGTGAATGGGCGCGGCCATCTTGTTTCTCATTCATTGCTATGGTTCTGGGCATGCTTTCTGTATCCTCTCTGAATCTCTGCCATCCTTTGCTTGTTTGAAGTTTATTTGATCTATTTTACTTATTATCTATCCCTCTATTTTTCTAGCTCTATATTTTTGTGTTTTCTGCTACTTTTTGTTAATTTTAAACTACTTTTTTAAACTCTTTTCTTTTCTTCTTCCCTATTCTATTTCTTCTATATTATTTAACTCATTTCTGCCCAGACCATGGTAAAGGGAGCCGGGAAGCACCCTGAGAAGGGGAAGGGTCCCGCACCCCGTGCCCGGCTCCCGTGCGGGCGTTTGAGGGGGGAGCAAGTGATGCCAAGGGAGATCTTTGGCGTGGAGGAGGTGGCCGCACTCATCTTCCACGTCCAGCGCCGCCTCCCCAAGACGATCCTGGGAGGCGGCAAGATCGCAACCGGCTATGGCATCCGGGAGCGCCGGAAGCGGTGGGAGAAGGTGTGCCGGGCCATGTTTAAGCTCTCTGGGGTCCGGCGCACCTATAACCAGGCCACCCACCGCTGGACGGATGTCATGGACCGGGAACGGGACTTGCTGGACGCGCTCGGCGTAGAGGTCCCCGGGCTTGGTGAGTAGTAGTAGCTATTTCTAGCTATTTCATCACTAATCTGTTTTATCCGGCTCTGTTATTTGCAAATCTTTGTTCTTTACCAAGAGCAATAATGCTGCCGATTACATTGTAGGTAAATTATATTTCAAAATCTTCTATGCATTTCAGGTGCACTGCTCTCCTTCTCAGTAGCCTTGCTTGCTACTATGCTTATTTGTTTTGTATTTTGTGTTCATTTCATTGGCCTGAGAACTTATGTATGAGTGTAGTGTAAAGAACTGCGTAATGCTAGACACTAAGGGTCATATTTTCAATTACCGGCGCATCCCTGCAAAGTAGCAGGGATGCGGCAGTAATTGTGCGCCATGCCACCACCACCCATTGGCCCAAAACGTCACAGAAGCCTTACGCATCTGTGCCGTAAAGGCGGCGCATTGCTGGAGTTGTGTGCCAACGATGGCGCAGCTCCAGCAATGCTCTGGGGTGCCCTATCTCCCCAATGCTGCATCAAGCCGTATGTCGGCTTCAAGCAGGCGCAAGGTTTGAGTCACGCATCATTGTCCTAAAAGTGACTGATTGACATCTTGTAGATTTCCCTCAGCCACTTTTAGGATTCGTTCCTGCGCAGGAACGCCCTCCCTTGCGCCGGAACGCCCCCTGATGGCGCAGGGCTTTACAGCGTGATGCATCTACCATATGCGTTTTTTTTTATATATACGCCGCACCATGGCGACTCTTTTGTTCTGCCGCTGTGTCACAAAAGTCACGCAACAATGGAGGAAAATGAGCCGCAAGGGACTTCTAAATCAGCCCCAACAGACTGAAGTCCAGTCCTTCCTTTAGACACATGGCTAATTGGCTATAAGAAGAAATAGTGGTGGTGGTCGGTGGATTGATAGTTTGAGTATTCACTGATCTGCAAGCAGGATGGACTTTGTCTGTCACTTCGCGTGCTGCGGACTGCTGCCTGCCAGGCCTAGGCAAACCTTTTTAGTAGTCTGTTTATTGAGTTACATAGGAACTTTGAAAGTCAACGGTCCGCAAATCAGGCAATACGAATAACGTAGTATACCATATGAGATAGGTCAATATATCCCGTGGAATAGTTGTCTATCTATTTGCTATTTCTCCAAAATATTTTGTTATTGTTCTTTTGAAATGTTTGATTTGGTTGACAAATCTCATTCATGTTTTCTGGTCTTTCTTTCTTTCATGTTGTACATCAGCTCCCCCCAAGGGCAAGAGGACACAGGAGGAGGAGGAGGGTGCTGTTCAGGAGGATGCAGGCCAGGATCGGGCAGGCGAGGGCTCCTTTGCTGGCCCCAGTAAGTTTTAAATTAAATAAAGAGTACCTATTTTTTCCTAGTGTTCCTCATTCAAAATCGTCTTTGATCTTCTTGTAGACTGGATCTAAATTCTTATCCTGCCTCGACTATGACTCCCTGTGGTATTACTAGATTATTCTTATTAGTCTGTGTGTGTAGCTAACTAAGATTGCACATTTGGCAATTCCATTGGACTCCCATTCTAGTCAGCAATAGCTCTATGCACTGAGTGCAGTCCTCTGGGATTGTCCATAATGTCTTTTCAAGTCTTCTAAAAGTTTATGCTTTGACAATTGCCAACAATAAAAAGGTGAATGACCACCAAGAAAGAATAAGATACTACTTTACTTTTGGTTTGGATAGGAGGACAATCCATTCTACTACTGTTGCAGGGACAAATCTGCACAAACCGAACTATGAACACTAAATAGTGCATTGTTTATCAATTATAATAGGCGCAGGTAGACTTTCTTTCCACATACCTCAGTGATATCAGACTTTGAAGAACCCCCAATCTCCTTACTGACTAGATAGTGTGGCAGAGTCATTTAGCTCCCTAAGTCACCGATGATTGATCCACAATGATCATTAGATTATCCTACGCAGGACAAGAGTACGGAGTCACAGTCAAGAAGTGTCAGAGGCACTCATGCTTGCAAAAATTCCAAAACCTTTAGCTCATCCACTCTAGTCTGGAGGACCAAAAACCACAGAGTCTATTTAAGTTTAAAAGCTTTATTAAAACTAAACACATTTATTAAAATCAACTTTGTCATAAAAGTAAACGTTTAACTGCAAATGGAAAAGGGCTTAGTGCTAACGATTAATTGGACACATTTCTTGTGGTCGAGCTGAGCTCTCACCTGGTTTGAACTTGAGCTTGACCCTGATCGTGTTCTTAGAAGTCAAGCTTCTGTTAGGAGAAAAAGTGTTGTGTGTTAAAAATAAAAAGCAAGCATTCATCAGTTGTGCCAAAAAGTGCAGCAAGACAACAGCCTTCCCTGGAAAAAGGGACATTTTTACTGTAGAGTATACAGTTACAAATTATTACATTGTATGTCGTTTTTTTTAAATTTCTTTATTCCTCCTAGACCAAATATTATATAGTAGTGAGTGGTGTATTTCTAACATTCTTAAATGTACTTTGTAGGTGTAACATCTGGTGGCGGGGCCAGCGCGGAGGTGGTGGTGTTGGGCGAGGACTCTGGGGAGGATGCGGTGGAAGTGCCGGCGGACGTTCCTGTGAGGGTTCGCACGGTGGTGGCGGGAAGAGGTAAGCTATATATTCCTTACTTATTGAGATTGAAGACTGCATAGTGTGCTTTCTGCACGGGTGTATTACAAATCAACCAGGTAGTAGCCTCCTCGAAATGTACTTCGACTTAGCTGTGAAGTTTTTGGTGAGAAGAATCCCAATAGGATCTTAGATGAACTTGATGGATGGGATGAACGAAAAGCGAAAGAAGGGTGTAAGTAAGTGTGGAAGGACGAGAAATTTTATGATGGCTGGCAAAGAAGAATGATATGTGTTTGCTTGGCCCCCGAGGTGGCTGGGAAGGAAAGAATATGGTATGGTGCATGGCTGGGTCAATGATGAAGCAAGGATGGGTGGAAGGACAACAGCCTGGGTGGGTGAAACAGAAACTGTATGTGTGCATATACTTTGAATGGATGGATGCCTGGAGCATGGTATTATCTGACTCTTAGATAGCACATGTGTATCTAGAGAGAGTAGATGGTCGCTGGATGAACTAAGTGTTACCTTGAAGAGCATGTAACACCGCACCCGCACGTCCGTTCCAGTGTAGGGAAGGCAAGGAAAAGAAATTGTAAATTTGTCCAATACTACCATGAATAGTAGCAGTAGTTTGTATTGCAACTGCAAGCACAGCATATATCCGGTTATTACGGTGGACACTCCGTACCTCTCTTAATAACTTTAGTTTAGTAGTAGTACGTCATTCAAGTGTGGGTGTATCACTGTTCACTCACTAATAAGCAAAGCACCTAAAGTCATCCCGTATGTCATCAAATACATCCCATGTGAAGTGATAGATAATCTAATTATTTAGCTTCTTCATTTTCCTTTTCTAGTACTCATTTGCACTGTAGGGTGAAAGGTAAATTAATTAAGCAGTAGCCCTTGTAACAGAGTATTCTCAGTGCCACCCGTAATAGAAAAGTAATAGCTTCACCACCTGCATGTACTGGACCGGTACAGTAACGCAAGTCTGTCTCACTCATCATGGTGTGCGTCTGTTTTTCTCGGGTGCAAGTTCACTGCGCTGGCATTCTGCCGGCTTGCATAAGATAACGTACCAATTTTCCTAAACAAGAGAGAAGAAGAAGAATAAGACTGGTGTACTGTCATAGTCGACTGTAATGGAAGTCCATAGTGGTCGTAGAATTTGTTCATTAAACTACCACTAATGTTAGAGCAAGGATGCAGAAGTGGGAGGTTAGATAGATACTGTCCTCAATAGTTATGTACTGTGCTTTCAATTTGCTACTTGTACTGTGACACAACTTTCGGCTCAATCACTTTGTGTTATTAATGTTAAGGAGCATTGGTTACAGACTATGTCTTTCTTTCTTCATATAGTTGCTCCTTCCAAATCGACATCACGGAGGGAGCAGGCTCGAATGGCCCGGCAACGGAGGCTGGATGCCACTGTAGCCGAATATCGGCGGCTGGTGGCCCTGGAGGAGGAGGAGGACACGCAGTCGACCGGTGCAACCACAACATCCTCGACTGGGACAGCTGCATCCTCCTCCGTGACCCCACGGGCTGCCAGCCAGCGCAGTGCTCCAGCGGTACGGAGCCGGGCTAACAAAGCCAACCGCCACCGCCAAGCAGCAAAAAGACCAGCTGCCCCCCACAGGAGCTGCAAGGCACGCCAGCGCCGCCTAGGAGTCAGAATGTCCTACCTGGAGCAGGAGGTCCTTAGGTACAAGAACTTGGTGGAGGGCCTCCGCTTCGACCTTGCCACCCTCCGCAAGGAGTATGATGCCCTGGCCGCAAAATTCACCAGCACCCTCCAGTAGTGGAGTGTCCCTTGCCCTTTTTTTAGAGACTTTTGGGGGGTGGGATTTGGGAGTTGGGTTCTTTTTGGGACTTTTCAAAGACAATCGTTGGGGTTAGGGAGGGTCTTGAGGGAGATTATTTTGTTAGGGCTACATAAATATACTTTTTTAAACTTTATCTGACCATACCTGTTTTTTACTGCTTTTCAGTCTGGTGGGTGGGGGTGTAACAGTAAGTTTGTTTTCCTGAAGAGTCCTAGGACTTTGGTAGTACTACCGTCAATCTCTCGTCTAGTCCTAATACTCCATTATACTACCTCCCACCAAACGCTTATCTTACCTGTAATTTGTGTTAGAAATTAGGGCTAGGCCCAGGGCTGGCTCCACGTGAAATGGGGATTAAGGTTGGCAATCCTGGGCGGATGAAATTTCCTCATTGCGGTGCTACTAGTGGTGTGACACAGTGGCAGTTGCATGCCTATGGAAAAAAAGAAAACGAAACCTGGTTTGTCCTTACTGTAGCATTACAACGGTTACGGTACGATCGAGAATATAGCAGGTGACAGTACACTAGAACAGTGCCACAATGTAGCCTAACAAATGGTAAAGTATTGCAAGTATAACTAGTACTTGCGTTGAATTTATTTGACATTGGCTCCTACTACTACTACAAGAAATAGTACTGAAGCTGAGTAAGTCTAGAATATATCCTCGTATTCCTTCACCAGCCTGTTGCTATGACCTTATCCTCCCCAGCAAGTGTGTGGAATTATTGATGTCATTTAGTCAGACATCAAGCAAAACCACACAGCCCGGGGGAAGAGGGTTAGGGTTTGGAAAATGGATGGGAATGGGGGTTTCTTTTTGGGTAGGTTTTGTTGAGAGAAGAAAAAAAAGCACAGCATGGACAAACAATAATTGAAGATAAAGAAATCTTTGGGTACAAACTAAAGCTAACCACATGCAGTCACACTTGTAGAAGAAAACAATGGATACTGTATCTGTATTCTGTATGTTGTTGGAGTTGTCCTGTTGAATTTGGTAAGTAAGTTGCATGCAGCAAACAATTCCTCTTATTAGCGGCACTCCTCCATTCTAGCTGACGCTTCGTCCATCAATGTTGGTGACCACTGACAGAAGACACCCTGTCCACTGCCTGCCTGGCGGATGTTGACTGAAACCCGGCCTGTAATTATTGAACGGAAAACAGGAAGTGCTATTACAATACCACTGATAAATAAATATAAGGTATGTACGCTGTGTGGTGCAAAAAGTCACACTTTGATTTCCCTAATAGACAGTACAATATTTTTGAAATTGCGTACTCTGTCTGAGTCACCTTTTTAAGGATAAATAAGTATGGCCAAAATAATTTAGCGGATCTTTCCCCTCAAGCTAGGTGTACTGTAAACTGTGTTTTAGAACAAAATTTGACCTTCCCAGCAATGCTCCCACCAAGACCCTTACTAAAGCCAGTCGCAAAAATGACACCCAATCAGATCTCAAAGAACGAGGCTTAGCAGAAAAATGGTGACAAAACGTACTTTGAAAGTAAAATTAGGCCCAAATACACCCTTACCCACCGTGGATTGTATTCAAACCACTTGCAAGCAAGCAAAAGTATCCATAGCCAGCATCGCTCCAAGAGTGCTCTAACACCCCAGAACTGAGTTGCAATAGAACACCCCGAAACACATGCAATCCTGCTGCTAGGGCTAACCCTAATGAACCCTAAGTTACAAAAAGTGCCAAAAGGTTTTTCCTTATGGATTTTGTCCTAAACACTTCTATCCGGTATTAGACCTTCACAGGAATGCCCCAAGAGACCCGCCAACCCACCCGCAAAAAAGCACGCGACAACACCCCCAAACAGCCAAAAAGCAAAATCTCATACTTACAATATCTCTCGGCCTTCGGTCCTAACACGCTGTGCAGCTAGGTCATCATCATAACTTCTGTTTTCCATCATGGATTTCCTGAAAAGCAAATGCAATCAACATTAGACTGTCGCAGCAGTACTCCCAGACCCCAAAACTCACCCACAAACACCCGGAACCCCGCCAAAGAGCACCTCAAAGGCAAGCAAGTCAGCAAAAACAGCAAGAAATTTCCGCCTCATATTTGGTCCAAAACACTTTATCCGTTATTAGAGCTTCACAGCAATGGGCCCAGAGCCGTCAACTCACCCGCAAAGAAGTAGAACACCCCCACAAGTGCTGAGTCTTTCTTCATTGGGCGTAATCCAGCCCTCTGCTTTGAGGGAAATAAGAGGAGGAGGATAGAGGAGCATGTTCTTCTGAACTTGTGAACCTGAGGAATGTAGACTGCGGCACCTTCAAATCAATAAGCAAACAAGTGAAGACAGTTCTGCTGATGGGCTTGTTTTTGGGATTAGGTGATTAAAGTTTGAATTAAATTAACTGTGCAAAACAAAGAAAGACAGACACACAGGAATAAAAGTGAATAAGGACGAAAAAAAGTTATTGATTCATTGTCTCATTTTCAGGGCTCGCTGTCAGGGAATAAGAAGAAGATTTCGTCATCATACTCGGCGAATTCAGGCAGGATGAGGTCAGCGTCACCGAACAGAGAACAAATCCCCTCATCTACGTTGCCGTCCTCCTCGTCTTCATGCGGCGTGCTTTCTCGTACTTTGTAATCTGGTGGTATGAGGTGCTGATTCATCTTGATCATTGTTAGCCGCTCCACATTTTTGGGCGAGAGGCGGCTCCGTTTGGGAGTTACAATGCCACCAGCAGCACTGAAAACACGTTCAGAAGACACACTTGCGAGTGGGCAAGACAAATAGTTTATAGCCAGGTTGGAGAGCTGTGGCCACAATTGTTTTTTCCCATGCCAATACTGCAATGGCTCATCATTAAGAAAGACCTCTGTTGAGTCATTCAGATAGTCCTGCACCATCGACTCAAGGTCCTCAACGGTTCCTCCACTTTGCTTACTTTTTGCTGTGCCTGTGACCTTTTTTCGAGAACCATACCCAAGCAAACTTAGCCAATCCTCTTCAGCAGCGAATGTTACTCTTGTGTGTGGTGCAGATGATCCGGTTGCCGGTGTCTTTAACGGCTGAGAGGTCACTTGGGCCACAGCCACAGGTGCAGAAGTGGATTCTTTTGACTGGGGATGGCCTGCTGATGCTGATGCTGATGTACTGCCTTCTCCTTCAATATCCTGCCGTTCTTTTTCAAACCTCTTGGCTGACCAGGCTAGCCAACGTTTGTACTTTTGAACATCTTCATCAGCAAAAGGAAAGAATGCTTGGCCTGCCAGCGCCTTTTTGTAGCGTGGATCCAGAATAGTAGCACAAATGTAATGCTGTTCTGAGTTGATCTTTTTAAGACGTTCATCACCACGTAGGCGCTCTAATAATTTCTCCGACAAAAGGAAAAGGGTCTTTGTTTTTTTCAACTTTTTCTAACTCAGAAGACACCGCCTTCAGTTGGTGCTCCAGCATGCACAACAATGGGATAGCTTTTCCCAAATTACAGTCCTCCTGGCTGACTGCACGCGTGAAGAACTCAAAAGGACGAAGCATGTCTGTCAGGCTTTTAACTATTTCCCAGTGCGCCACATCCATCCTCAGGTCCTTCTGAGCTGTACCCAGTGTTAAGAAATAGTGATTGAGTACCGTATACTGCTCATACAGACGCTCAAGCATGTAGAAGGTTGAGTTCCAACGTGTTGCCACCTCCTGGATGAGTGCTTTCACTGGCATTCGACGTTCAAGTAGCAGGCTCCTCAGATGCTTCCGGGCCTTAAAAGAATGGCTGAAATGGTTGCACATTTTGCGGCAGGTGGCCATTACCTCGCACGCTGGACTTTCTTTATCACTCAAGAATTTTTGAACTACCAGGTTGATACAGTGCGCCAAACACGGCACTCTGAAATAGTCACCCAGCGCCATGGCCTTAACTACATTGGCGCCATTATCCGTGGAAACATAACCAATCTTGCATTTTTTTGGGGACAGCCAGTGAAAGACCTTTTTGTTAAACTCGTCCAAAATGTTTTGTGATGTGCGACTTTTCTCCAAGCCAAACATGGCTAGTGTTGCATGTTTCCGAGCAGCTTTAAAAACTTGGTCCGGGTCAACACCTGCGTTTAGCTTTGCTTTAACACCTGAAAAAGAGACCCAGTGTGCAGTGATGCATATGTAATCAGCGCCTGCGCCACTGGTCCACATGTCTGTTGTCAGATGTATAGTGTGAACAGCACTCTTCTGCAAAGCTGCCCCAATCGCCTCCAGCACATCTTCATGTAGTGCTGGAACCGCAACTCGGGCAAAATAGAACCGGCTAGGAACCTTCCATTTAGGGCAGAGCGCTGCCACTAATTCTAGAAAACCTACCGCTTCTACAAAAGAAAAAGGGAGAAGGTCCACAGCTAGCATTTTAGCCAGCTTAGTGTTATACAGACGCGTCAGTGGGTGGTTGCGTTCATATGGCGCGTCTGAAGAAAACATGGTTCTAATGTTGCCCTAGACCAAGCATTTACGGGATGATAATGACTTCGTTGACCCAATTATGCTCGCTGGTGAACTTTTTCGCGTTGGTGTCTCACTCGCTCCAACACTCTTAGTGTGCCTCACATGGGGTGTGCTGCTGACAGGGGTACTGGGTGTAAGTGAAGTGTTTGACACGTCTTCTTCCTCCTCGTCATCATCAGATGAAACATCAACGTTTTCTTGACTTCCAATTCGGGCTTCCTTGATCGCCTTTAGGTGCGCAAACCATTGGACAGTGTGCTGTCTCCTAAGATGACCTCTCTGGCCTCCGGTACCATAGTTGATACCAAACTTACCACGACTAACTGCTTGCTTACAAATGGTACAAATGGCGAACTTTTCCCTTTGTGGGCAAACAGTAAAGAAGTCCCAAACTGGGGACTTGAAGTGTCTGTGGGGGCCGGAGGAGGCGGCGATACTGGTGGTGGTGGTCATGCTGCTAATGCCAGATGAAGTGGAGGATCTGGATTGCCCAACTTTTGTACGTTGTGCACTTTCACCGCCACTAATTAAGGTCGAGGTGGATGGAGGTCCCTTCTTGTGAGAAAGAAATATGGAAGCGGTACGAGTTGGTGTACTACTTAACTCCAATGATTTTGGTGTTTCCACTGCCTCCTCGTCGACAACGTCATCATCATCACGCTCAGCAGCTTTTCGGGCTAGGGTCAAAATGTCTGTTTGCTGCATGCCCGCTGGGGCTGCAGTGACCTTTATGATGACTGGGTCGTCGTTGTCAGAGTCTTCATCAGCAGCAGTATCCGCCACTTCTTGCTGAGCCTCATCATCACACTCCATAAGTCTGAGACTTTGGACGAGCTTTCTTTTACGCTTAACTACCTTTGTCAGATCATGGTGTGCCTCACTCTCAGACGGCAGTGGTGCTGGTTCCCAATTTTGATCTGTATCATCAGAAGGAGGTGTGCTTGAAGAAGATGTAGACACCACCCTTGATCTCTTCCTTGCTAGGGGTGTGGAAGACAAAGAATGATCATCAGGAGGAGTGTCTTCCTCAAATGATACCTCGCCTTGATTGTCGATTTCCTGATGTGCCCCTACTTCGGGAGGAACAACTATTGTGGACACTTGTGACCCTCCATGCACCTCTGCTTGCGCATCTCCTTGCGCTGCCTCTCCTTCCACATGTACTTGGGCTTGTACTTGCACATGTGATTGTTGTTGCGGCTGTGGTTGTTCAACACTCGTCAGATGAGCTACAACAACCTGTGTTGATTGAGGGACATTGCTGCTGCTTTCTTGCGATGAGCCAACATCACTGGTCGATGGTGATTGAAGAACTATACTGGCTGCCTCTGCAGCACTCAAGGGCTTGGACTTAAGTTAGCGTGGTGGTGGTGGTGGCACTGAGCCCAATGGAGCGGGGGTGCTGCTGCACGCTTGGTCCCCAGCAGATCCCGCTGCTGCTATTGCAGGCACACTTTTTTTTTTACTCCCAAAAAAAGGGGCGGCCGGCACACCAGTCTCCTTGGTAACTTGCTTCTTCTGCTCCTTACTGGCACCTTTCTTGCTAGAGGAGCTACGGGTAACTTTTTTTGGGGCCATCTTCTTCAGAGCAGGTCAGAACAGCAGGCAGCAGTTGCACGAGTTGCAGAGTTGTCTGTGTCCAGACGTGACGTCGCGTGACGTTATGCTGCACACACACACACCGCTGCAGGACTTCTTCCTGGCACTGGTGGTTCTCTAGAGTCTTGTGCACCTAAAAGCAATGGAAGACAGAGGAACATCAGTTCAGTTATACACCCCAAAAAATGGAAAAACACAGAAAAATAAGCACAATCCCATGCCATCCATGATGTTTACATTCAAGACACCACACAGAAAGACTAGGCCCATGCAACACTGAGTCACTACCCCTGGGGATAATGGATGAAAAGTAGGCTAAATAAGTGCAGGCCTCAGACACTGCCTCTCTTCAAAATGGCCCCTTGCACCCCAAGCACATGTTGCCTGTACCAGCCAGCACTCAAGATGGCCACCACCACCACCCACATGGCCAGTCCACATCAACAGTACACCCCAAAAAAACAGAAAAACACCCAAAAATCACCACAATCCAATGCCATCCAGGATGTTTACCTTAAAGAGAGTGAGACCCCACAGGCACACTCAGTCCATGCACCACTACCCCTGGGCAAAATGCCACACCAGCAGCCCCAAAAAAACGACAAAAAACAGCACAATCCCAGCCCATCCATGGCCTCAATGGTGTTTAAATTCAAGAGGACACCCCACAGAAAGACTAGGCCCATGCAACACTCACCACCCCTGGACAAAGGGCTCCACCAGCAGCCCCAAAAAAACGATAAAAAACAATAAAATCAGCACAATCCCAGCCCATCCATGGCCTCAATGGTGTTTAAATTCAAGAAGACACCCCACAGAAAGACTAGGCCCATGCAACACTCACTACCCCTGGGCATAATGGATGAAAAGTAGGCAAAATAAGTGCAGGCCTCAGACACTGCCTCTCTTCAAAATGGCCCCTTGCACCCCAAGCACATGTTGCCTGTACCAGCCAGCACTCAAGATGGCCACCACCACCACCCACATGGCCAGTCCACATCAACAGTACACCCCCAAAAAACAGAAAAACAGCCGCAAATCACCACAATCCAATGCCATCCATGATGTTTACATTAAAGAGAGTGAGACCACACCACAGGCACACTCAGTCCATGCACCACCACCCCTGGGCAAAAGGCCACACCAGCAGCCCCAAAAAAACGACAAAAAACAATAAAATAAGCACAATCCCAGCCCATCCATGGCCTCAAGGATGTTTAAATTCAAGAAGACACCCCACAGAAAGACTAGGCCCATGCAACACTCACCACCCCTGGGCAAAGGGCCCCACCAGCAGCCCCCAAAAAACGACAAAAACAACAAAAATCAGCACAATCCCAGCCCATCCATGGCCTCAATGGTGTTTAAATTCAACAAAACAGTTGTATCATGCACCCATAACCAACCCTGGTCCTACTGGATACTGTGGCTACCCACAATATAATTTATTTATAGTTCTGAAAAAGTTCCTAAATTGTAGTTGCAGCAACTGTAATGCCCCAAACAAACTTACTTGTGAAAGTTGATTTCTAATCCAAAAGTGATCCAAAGAAAGTCAAAAAGGCCTCAAATCCAAATATCCAGCAGCACCCACAAAAAGTAATCCTTCCAGCTCCAGATCCAAATGAAAGCGACCAGGAGACGGACAAAGCACTGGGAGGAGCCTGCTGGAAAGGAACAGGAAGTTGGAGACTGTGGGGCACTTCCTTCCCTCCCCCCCAAAAAAATGGACTCCTTGCAAAAAAAAAAGGCCATGCAAATGTCAACCTGAGGAGTGATTCTGATAAAAATCATCATTTTCTGAAGGTTTATCCTGTTTGCTGGTGGATTTCTTGTGCAGAATTGCAAAATCTCTATTTCGCGAGTGCGAGATTGTTCCTTTCCGCCGCAACTACGTGTTCGCAATTGCGAACTCTCGCGAGGTGTGCTGTGCAAGGTGGCAAGCCGCGATTACGTATTCGCGGGCGCCAAACTCCCGCGGGATCACGCAGCAAGATCCAAAATGGCGCAGCACTCGCAAAATATGATTGAGAAAAACAACTCGGCAAACGCTTAATGACGGAAAGTGAACGCCGTGCACCACGCCGCGCGCCGCAACCAAGCAAAAAATCCGCCGCGAGCGGATTCACGGATTTTCGACAAATTCGCGAGAGTTCGCGGATTGCGAATTTGCCGAAAATCCGAAAAATCCGCGAGCGGAGCGGATTTTACGCCCATGCTTAGTTATGAGCCGCCAATTTAAAAGCGCCGGGACACTCCATTGGAGTAGCCGTGCGCTATAGAAATAAAAATTAACATAACATAACATAACAAGGAGATTTTAAATGATGTTGTTAAACTGGATGGTGTTTTAAGGATTGCGTGGTTAAAGTACGTGCAGGATTTTATGCAAGATCTAGGACACCCGGAGTTCTATACTGAGCCGAGCACAATGGTCACCATGACAAGTCTTAAAACTGAAAAGCTTAACTCTACTTGAATCACTAAGACTAACAGTAGAAATGTCAAAGCCCACAGTATTGTATAACCAAACGATCTTAACCACGTATAGCATTCAACCTTATCTCACATTTGTTTGCGGCACTTATGACAGACTACTATTGACAAGATTTAGACTAGGGATACTGCACAAACTAATAAGCTTCTCGAAAGTTATGCAACTGCGCCCATTTATAATGTGCAAAGGAAAAAATGCATTTTACCCCTTTAAAAAAGGTCGGTTTTAGACAATGTCGTCCTACCTTTTTAGCATTACAGTTTTTATAAAATGAATACATAGTATGGTTTTATAAATGTATTTAAAAAGTGTAGTGAAATGTAGGAAATCGATTTTAATATGACTGTCTAATTGTCCAAAAATCTAAATGTGTAAAGGAGCTCCAAACAAGTGACCTTTAATGTCAGAGCACTACATGATTCAATGTACTTTTATGATCCACAGTGATCGAAAATAAAGTCCTTTTGGTTTTGATTCAATGTACTTTGTCTATTTATTTCATGTTTTTGCTGTTATCTTGTGTAACGCTTATGTGATTTTATTCGCTTTTATGATTCTCTACATAGAAATCGAATAAAGCTATGTTTTGATTTGATTTGATATAAACAAATGCTGATAGACTTCCAGTAAAAAGCAGCTTACTCACGTAACAATACAGAGGCAACAATTTACCACTCTATAAGGTGGTAAAATATCGCTGGTCCAGCTCACCAACTATTTAAAAAAATTAGGCAGGCTGAAACTGTGGCAGAGACAGTGCGCCGTATCACAAAGCATGCTGGTGTCACTTCCTGCCCTGCTTAGTAACTAAGGTAGTGGTTGGCGAAAATAACTTTTACAAGTGTATATTTAATGCAGGGTTGTGGGTGCGGTGTGTGACATAATGATTGTGCACATTTGTCGTGTTTAATTATGTTGTGGAGATGATGTGTCGTTATTGTTTTTGTGCTGCATTATTGCATTTTGTTTCTTGTGCTGTCTGTATTGTGTTGCTTCTGTTTTGACAGTTTTAATGTGTTATTATTGTGCTTTGTTTATATGATTGTGTCACGTTCTGATTTTACTTTAGTAAAATATTGCTGCCGTAGCTCCTCAGCTAGTTAAGACACCAGTCAGTCTTAAACTGTGGCAAACGCCATGCCTTAATCTAACACTTTCACAGTGCTTGCTTTTTGTGATCCATTGTAAAGTGTGTACAAAGTTATATCTACTGTAGAACAGTTGGAGGGCCATCATAACATTAGATGGAAACATAAGAAATTGGGGAATTTCACCCATCAGGGTACATATCGATTTTACTGTATTTGTCCGTAGCAAAGTGTCTCCACAGTTGAGGTGCTAAAAACAGTGCTGGAGTTGAGTCATATACAGAAGCACTTTTAATTTTACAGTTATTTAAGTGTGAAAATGGAACAAAATATGCAGTGCAACAAAATAGGCCCTTAACCACTTCGCTGCGGCGGCTATTCCACCGCAGCGCTAAGGGGGAGGCGGGGCCGTGCGACGCTCCCGTACTCGTGACGGAACCGCTCCGTCACGGCCCTCGGGTGAGCTGTGCTTGTGACGGAACGGTTCCGTCACGGCCCCGCCCGCTCTTTAGAACGTCAGCAGAGGCGTGGAATTCGTGCAGCTCAGGCACGGCGAGCGGGCCGCGACGGAACCGTTCCGTCACCAGTACAGCCCACCCGAGGCT
The DNA here is from genome assembly GCF_964261635.1 of Lissotriton helveticus. Taxonomy (NCBI): domain Eukaryota; kingdom Metazoa; phylum Chordata; class Amphibia; order Caudata; family Salamandridae; genus Lissotriton; species Lissotriton helveticus. The sequence goes on along the minus strand of NC_136057.1, from coordinate 2,083,165,462 downwards.
CGTGACGGAACGGTTCCGTCACGAGCATGGGAGGGGTTAAGGGTTGCATTTTGCTGTGTCAACGTGCACAATCATTACACTTCCTTGCCTATAAATATTGGGGCATGTTTATCAACTAATCACGCAACGCAACACAGCAAAAGAGGAAACAACTAGGAGAAATAAAGATGTTTCTCCTTGTTGCTCCTCTGGTGGGGAGGCGTACAATTCTGATGCATTCCCAGGTCTAAAAGTGTTGGCAAATATGGGAATCTGTCAGAATGCATGGGTGGATGCATGGGAACACCAACGTGCCACCCATGGAACGCCTCCCTGCTGTAGAGTCAGTGCTTTAAATGGGCCGGTACTGAGTACCGGCACTGTTTAGGTCGAGCATGCAAGACCTCTTGTATATACTTTAGTATATGCTTATACGTGTATGTACTTTGTGGGCTCTGGAGATCAGCCCTAGGACTTGCCTGCTTCCGCTTAGGGATTTTGTTTTCTGTTCACCTGCCTCTTGATAGAAAACGACCAGTAGAGGTCAATAAAATACCAGAATTGCTTTCTGTTGAGGGACTTTCTCTTCTAATTTTTCTGGCAACTGCCTCTATTTAACTTTCTTTATAGAAAACAGCCAGCAGAGGTCAGTAAAATACCAGAATCACTTTAGCATTCTCTAGATTTCAGTCTGCTAGACCTGGCACCATTGGAGTGGGTCTCCCCTGCATTTTTTACCTTTGCCTCCTGTGTTTTTGCTGTTTGTTGGACTCCGTTTTGCTGGTCTAGATGCTTTGGGCACTTTGCCACTGCTGTCAGTGCCAAAGTGCAAGTGCTCCCTTTGTAAATTGTAGTCATGAATTGGTGTTTCCATGATTGGCTGATTTGATTTACAAGTCAGTCCTAAGTACAGTGAACTGTGTGTGCCAGAGGCTGGTAAATCAAATGCTGCTAGTAGGCTTGCAAGAACTGACAATAATGTCTCAACCGGTGTCAATGAGGAAGGCAAATATACATCCATGTACAAAACATTACAAGAAGGAAATAGGGAGACTCGTAGTAAGTTTTTGGAAAGTGCTCCTGGCATCATGTATTTAAAATAACAATTTATACAGAACAGTTATTGTGACAAAGTTTAGCCCCTGCAGTAATCAAGTCAACAAAATCATCAAACACAATTGGTCCATACTGAAAACTCATAAGGCATTTGAAGAGCCTCCACTCTTCTCCTACCAACGAGGAGATAACCTGTCCAATCACCTTGTCCATGCCATCAGTTGGCCACTAAACCAGTACAACAGAGCTCCATTACTGCTGCTTTGGGCCTACCACCATTGATCAGACATTACAGATGCCAGGCATGTATTGTATGTGACCTCACTTCTACACCAAAGAATTTGAGGCCAACAACAAAACCTACACACTCAAAACTTTCACTAACTGCTGGTCCCAAAATGTCATTTACGCGATTCGTTGCCCTTGTGACCTCATATACATTGGCCAAACAACCCAGCTGGTTAAACAGAGTATGATACAACACAAAAGTAGGATTCACTGTAAAGTTTTAATTGCCCCCTGGTAGTGCACTACATTGAGAAAAATCACAGCGAACTAGACATCACCTGGCAGGTGATCGACCAACCTTTACTACTCATCAGAGGTGGTAATCTTTAAACACTATTGACTAGAAGTGAATGCAAATGGGTCACGCGATGTAATTCAGTGGACCATGGTTTGAACACCATTGATGAGTGGAACAGTACAATACAAGTGTGATTTACCACTAATACAACCACACGTTACCTCACAGTACCTCTGAGATAACCAACCCGACATCCACTCATGCTCCTCTTCCCTGACCCCCACCTCGCTTATCCTGCACTATCCGATTTCCAACTTTGTTTGGAAACAATACTGTACAGTGCCATGTTAAACTGCACCATCTACTGAAAGATGAATTGTACAGTTGCATTCACATATAACACAAGCACTGTGTTGCATTTATTTTGTGTTTCATTGATCTGCTTTGTAAATATTTCTCTAACATACACCACGTTAATGATTGTAGGTTGTGTTTTGTTTCTTTCCAATGTCACAACCATATATCTGTCTTGATTGTAGTCAAAGCCAATGAATGTCCATAAACTGTGCAGCCCAATACTGCACCACTTACGTGCCCAATTAAATATATCACATTGTTGTCTTTACTTGCACCGTAACTACTTTTCATGTCAAGTTAACAGACCGATGTCTACTGCAGTTAATTATCATTTTTTTTTTATTTATTTTTTTTATTATATATATTTTTTTTCATGTACTGCTACTGCTTTGAACTTGCAGCCCCAATGGGCTGTACACAGAATATGGTAGTCTTTTCTCCCTTTCTCTACCCCCCTCCATTCCCGGCGCTCCCAGTTCCCACGTCCTCTGCAACAGCCCGCCTTCCTTGACACCGCCCCTCCCACTCCGGACACGCCCTGAGTGACTCTAGGTCATACAACACTCAGACTCTCCGTTCCCGGAAGCACAGCATCTATTAACCCAGCCGGCATGTTCCCTCTGCCAGGACACAGCTTGCACTGCATACAAACGTGGCGGCTGGGCGCTGATTACAGCGCGTACCCTGTCCTGGGATTCATTTCGCTTCAGGTCTCACTTGATTCAATTACGGTAAGCCCTATGCGGCGTCCTTGTCTCATTCCTGGGACCAACTCTTCCCTTCGCGCAATAAAGACACTCCACACCATTCTGCTCATAGCATAAAAGGTCACTTTTATTGTTAGGACAGCCAAAGACAGACTCCGCCTTTACGTTTATTAAAACCCCAAAACTTTGTACATTTCCAAAACCTTTCCCCAACTGTTTTTCCATCACCATTCCCCAATGATTTCATTATTCAGAACACGCCTAACACAAAAAACATAACAGAAAAGGAGCACTGCCCATGCTGCCGTAAAGTGACATGTCTTGATATATATCTTTTCTTTTCTTTTTTTTTTTTTTGAAAAACACAAAAAACACACTTATGACCACACTAACAAAAACAAAGGGCGGGCAGGTGGGTAAAAAATCGCCGCCGCTGCCGCCTCCTCACAAGCTGCGAGTGACGTAAGCCCTCCTGCTCCCACCCCGAGCACTGCTAAGCCCCTCCCACATCCCAAACCAACCAATCGCCTCCCGTGGGAGGTCGCATTGCGCGAAATACCCCGGGTGGACACCGGCTCATGCGAAGTCCCCCCGGGACCCATCACGCAATAAAGACACTCCACACCATTCTGCTCATAGCATAAAAGGTCACTTTTATTGTTAGGGCAGCCAAAGACAGACTCTGCCTTTACGTTTATTAAAACCCCAAAACTTTGTACATTTCCAAAACCTTTCCCCAACTGTTTTTCCATCACCATTCCCCAATGATTTCATTATTTTTTCAAAACTCCAAAATTGTTTTAATACCAACCAAAGTTTTCCTTCCAACTTTTCTTTCCCTTATTCACCTACCCTCCCCCCACTCCCCAGAGAGAAAGGATATATCTGCTCGAGACTATCCTATCCCCCAGAACACACCACCCAGGAAAACCCAAGTGTTTTCCTGCCCCACCCAACCTTAGCAATATAAAAAACAACATTTAAACCTGTGTATTAGAACACCACAAATCAACCCCCCACAACTTTACCAGCATATCACACAGTTCCATTAAATAATAAGATTGGCCCATCTGCGACAGGTGCACCCCATCATACCTGAACAAATGAAGCATCTCACTTGAATAATGTTCATGCACCAAGACAGTGATACCCATTGACTTACAGAAGACGGACATTGCTCTGTTCAATTTTCGACGGGCTTTTTCCACCGCTGAGTGTATTCTAGCCCCTCTCCATCGATGCCTGTATACAAATTCAGTCCACACGACCATTGTTCCAACCCAATTATTTTTTATAACTGCTAGATCCAACTTCATTTGTTTTATCAAGGTGAGGCCTGACAAGTCCACTAAATCGTTCTCTCCCAAGTGGAGAATTAGCAGATCAGGAATTCCCCATTCAGCCGACAGTTTTGACAGCAAAGGGAAAAGGTCCTTCCATCGCATACCACCCACACCCTTCCACAAAACCTCGTGATCTTTCCCATACAAACCCAAACCCCTTCCACAGATTTGCTGTTCTGCAAAAATTGATGACCATTTAACCAAGGAATGGCCCACAATCCATGTTCGTTTTTTCCGGGGGAAATCCAAAACTCGACCTAATGATAGAAAACCCACAATTAACTAATATACGTAAGAGGAATGCATTTCATAACCGAACATATCTGTAACAGTAGTTAGACTTCCACCTCCCAATGCGCTGTATCTCCTCCCTCCCCCAGCCCAATCTGTCAGCCTCCGTTGCAGCTCCTATTCTAAAGGAATGTGTCCCAAAGCATTTAGGATTTTCCTCCACCAATGAAAGCCCTTTCCTCAGTACTGATAAAAACTGAAAACCAGACAACTGTCCCCCTTGCTCATGACAAAAAATCAACCCAGAACGGAAAACATCTGACTTTGTAAAGAAATTCCACTCCCCCAACGGGCAACAACCCACCACCCCACTCGCTCTCAACTGGACCCAAGTTCCAACCCCTCTTTGGTCTGTCTTTGACTGCCTCAACCTGATCTGTAAAACCTCCCCATTCACAACTTGTATGTCCGATGTCTGAATCCCAGACTGATTTCTTAACCCCAATAGTTCTGAGACCCGAAAAGCTCCGAAGAACAACCACACCATGCACAATTTGACCCGAACTAATTCCCATTCGCTGTAGCAGCAACTAGGCAAAACATTTAAAATCCTACACAACAACACAAAAGTAATAGGTTCCCTCAAAGATTTAAAAGCAACTTTGCTACGCCCAAATCCTTTCAGCATCTTCCTCAACAAAAACCCCACCTGAGTTACCTTACCCAACAATAACTGACTGTAAAAGGAAATACCCGCAAGCTTGCCGGAAATCGTTGTATGTGACAAACCTTTGTCTAATAGCTGTAATACAAAATTTAACATAAACTGTTCATTCTCCTGTGGTAAATAAATAAATAATACCTCTCTTTTTGAATGCATAAATGAATAACAGATAGCTCAATAAATAAGAGTCAAGATTCGAGGTAGTAGGAGTTTTTGCAGGTTTAATACAGCATAAGGACAGGGACAGGACAACCTGCACAGGAATAGGATGGCAAGCCCTGGCAGCGCTGCCGGGGTCAGGATCTGGACAAGAAGGCTAGCGTGGTATTTAATAACAGTACATGAGCATATATACATAACGCAAACACATAGCATTACATTGCAATAGGCGTAGCAGTGGGTGGAGCAATAGGCGTGACGCGTAGCAGTCGCGAAAGATAAGGGTGAAAAGGGGTGTAACAGGGCGTATACATAGACATGTGATGCAAACGTAACAGAATATGTCATGAATGGGGTGGAAACCATGGAGGGGGCTACCTAAGGAGCCGGGACCTCTAACCTGATGGTGCGCGCAAACTGGCAATGACGTGTTACTAGGAGAAGCTGGGGGCTATGAACTCTGTGCTAGGAGCAGAGACTGAAGTCTGGAGAGTCAGGGCGACATGTACCTAAGTAGTATCTAGTATCTGATGTTTAGAGAACATGTTGATGGAATCCAAAAGTTATCGGGGTAAAGGCGAACAGACTCTAAGACTGGAGCATGCATTATTCTACATGTAGTGCGTGATGAAGAATATTAGATGACCATTAAATGCAGTATTTCTCTTACATGGAGACGTAGAGGCTAGACAATGACGGAAACTATTGATGCGATTCAGTAGCTTTAGGAATGCAGAGAAGGAGGGCTGTACTGATAACTCGAATCATAACATACTCTTGGCAGACTCAGAGGCAGAGCCGGGCTGAACCGGGCACTGTGAGGCTGGAAGTAAGTGAAGGGTCGAGGATACAGGTGGGGGCTGTATCGCTCCTCAGCGAGGCTTCGGGAGTCAGAAGCTGAGTCTGGTGTCCAGGCCCTTTTGAGGCCTAGAAACGGAGACTTTACAATGGAATAACGTGCACACTGAGAAACATGGCAACGTAGCTTTACATAGGCCTGATATTCGTAGTATTCACGAGAACTGGAAACTGGTATACTAGAGGTGGACACAACTGTAATTGCGTCTTTAATCAAACATGGGGAATACATATGCATATTAATCATGCACATATAACATATGATGGAGGACGCGTAGGGACACAGAACATGGCAAAATTTACTTTTCCACATTCCCTCCTTGTCACTACGTTTCCTTCAGGAAACATCAATATTCATGATACCATCTATCATTTCATACAGTATCATTTGCTCGTCTCGAATTTTCTTGGAACGGGTTTTAGAACGGGGCTTGGGACTAGGAATACAAGATGTAGCACAGATGCCGCAAATCGCAGGGCCACATTGTATACAGAGGCAGCAGCTGAATATGATCGCTACTGCAATACCTAGAAAGGACAAGACTTTCCATCCCCAGGCGGAAATTACATTCCAGAACCAACCGGACCATGTCCAGGTGCCTGGATCTTGGTGTAACAGATGGGCAATTTTATGGAGTCTGGTTATAGCTGAATAAACAGACGGTGTGTTATTTGGAATGAAAATGCAGCAACTAGATCCGATGACTCTACAGGCCCCGCCCCTATCGGCCAATATGACGTCAAGGACGAGACGATTCTGGAGCACGACAATTCTCATAAAGGATTGTTCCTCGGTTAAATTACTTAGAGCAGAAGTAGTCTCAATTACTACTGCTTCAAGGGTTCTGGTTAACCTACGTATCAGTTTACTATTCACAACTGTACCCAAATAAGGGAAGACACCTTTATTGATATCTATATATTGTTCTAGAGCAGTTTCAGTATAATCGACAATCGGGAGGTTTCTCTTGTGTCTAGTATGTACTAGGTGGGAATTCCTATGGTAGTCGGTGGGGCTAGAAAAACCGGTGGCAGTAGGAAGGCAATGTAACAGGTTCCCTCCCAATCGAGGGGCAGATGAACATATGCGGTCTGACCACAAATAAAATAAGAATGACGTGAAGCTTTGAAAATAGATTTCCCACTGTCACTATACTTGACAATAGTAGTACAATCGCTATGTCCTACGTGTGTAGAACCATTATTTCGGACACATAATTCGCCTTTGACTGGTAGTACCGAAATTGCAGGTAAGTCTGGAGTAGTATCAGACTGAACATTCAGGACCATGAAATTCGAAGAATAATTACCTAAATTATACACTTCATTTTCTAGATCTAACCCGGTTCTGTGGGGGAGACCTTGCTTGTCTGGAAAACATGTACTGTTAAGAAAAGACATATCTGTTGAGGATGACGTTAACGTGGACCATGCTCCACACGAACCATTATGTGAAAAAGGATAAGGAAAGAGTGGCAGAACTCCCTTCGGTGTCTGAAAAGGGGGGAGTCGACCACACACCCAACAATTAGTGGCATTGCTGGTCTGGTGTGAATAATGTAACATGCGGATAAAAGAATTATTTCGCATAGCGAGGCGGTAAGAGAGTTCATGAGGAGGCAGATCACTAAACGTGTGCTCCACCGTAACATTAGCAGACTTATTTACATGAGAAACTGGAAAATACAGGTAAAATGCATAACTGGTGCAGGAAATCATAATACTGAGAAATAATATGAAACATAGAAAAACGATACATCGGATTGAGTTTTGACTAACTCTCTTACTATGGGGGTCTATTTTATACATGTCAGAAACAGTCTAACCGTTTCACCTAGGGGAGGACTTAGACAATCAAACTGGCTGACTTATTTTACTAGACCGGAGTTTCAACTTATACTCCTGCTGCGGAGTTTTCTCTAACAGGGAGGGTGCAGTATCATTGTTCTTTGCGGGACAGTCCTTAAGAATAGTACTTTGGCAGTCTTTGGAATCCTGGGAAATGTTCTTTGAGACCGGTTTCAGTCCATAAAACTTCTTTATATGCGAAAGATGCACCCAGTCTTTGCGTCCCTCCAACTTCACGGCTGTACGGGTGGCGAGGAGGACCTGTCGGGGCTCCTTCCAGCGAGGCTCCAGCGGACTTGAGCGATCGAAATTTCGCACCAGGACCATGGATCCTGGAACGATTTCATGCGGTGCCACCTCGGTATTGTCTGGAAATGCGGCGGCAACCTGTGAACGACAAGAGTTGAGGGCAGACATCAAGGAAGCTAGGTAATCTGTCAGCATATTACTTGAAACATCGGTAATACTTCGGGGTCTGGGTGTACCCCACATGTTAGGGGGGCGGCCGAAAACGACCTCATACGGGGACAGACCTGATCTGGAATGTGCGACCATGCGCATATAGAACAAAGCGACTGGCAGAGCTACTAGCCAGTCCACACCTTTCTCTTGACAAACCTTTGCAATTCGAATTTTCAGGGTCTGATTATGTCTCTCTACAAGACCGGCTGCTTCAGGATGGCGTACACAATGGAACTTCCATTGGTATCCTAACAGAAGGGAAACATGCTTCATTAACTCTGAGGAGAATGGCTGGCCGTTATCAGAATATACGACCCTAGGGAGTCCATAACGGGGGAAGAACTCACGAACCAACTGCTTGGCAGTGGTCGCGGCTGTGTAATCTGGGACTGGATATGCTTCTGTCCACCTGGACAAAGCGCATACAACTACGAGGACATACTTGAAACCTCGACATCGCTCCATCTGAATATAATCCATCTGGAGGACTTCAAAGGGGTGGTCAGGAGGTTGGAATCCACCTTGTTCCACCGGGACACTTTTACCTGGATTAAACTGACAACATATCATACAGGTACGGACTTTCTGCTTGGCTGCAGCTCGTAAGTGCTTGTTAAACCAAAGGTTCTGTATACTGTCTAACATAGCTTTTTCTCCTAAATGTGCTGGACTATGTGCGGTATTGATAATGACTTGAACCATAGAGTCGGGGAGAAACCATGTGGCTTTTCCCTTCGTTACCCATCCTTGATCTGTCTGGTACCCTCCTTGTTCGGACCATTTCTTGATTTCATCGGGAGTAGCATGTAACTGGATATCTATGACATCTTGAGTAGGGTCCTTAACTGTCATACATGTAGTCGGATCTGGAGTGTGTGTCATGTTAACTGGAATGTCTGGAGTCTGAGCTGTAAGCTTGGCTGTGCGGTCTGCTAGATCATTACCTTGAGAGATAATGTCAGTAACTTTCGTGTGTGCCTTGCATTTCATGATAGCAATGGATGTCGGTAAATGTATTGCATCTAACAGAGCTTGAATAAGGAGACCATGCTGAATCTTGGTTCCATGAGAAGTCATGAAACCTCTCTCCTGCCAGAGCACTCCAAAGTCGTGTACGACTCCAAATGCGTAGCGTGAATCTGTGTAAACATTAACTTTCAGGTTCTTGGCGTGTATGCAGGCTTGTGTCAGAGCAACTAGCTCTGCTGCTTGAGCGGACAGGGTGTCAATGCGGTGTGTCTCAATAACTTCAGTGTCAGTAGTCACTGCATACGCGGCGACTAATTCTCCTGTACTTGTTCTCATACATGAACCATCCACATAAAGTGTCAGGTCGGGATCTGGTAACGGAATATCGGTCAGGTCTTGTCTTGGCTTTGTCGTAATGTTGACTACTTCCACACAATCGTGTGTGGCAGAATTCGAAGTAACAGTGTAGCAGGATTTAAAACGTTGCAGCGTCTGATTTCTATGTGTGGCTGGAACAGTGTCAATTCATAACCTGTCAAACGTGCAATTGTCAAGTGCTGAGTTTGTGTTCGGTTTAAAAGAACTTCCACGGAGTGTGGAACTTGTACTGTCAGGGAGTGTCCTAATACTATGGAATCACTTTGTCTGATAGCTAGTGCTGTGGCTGCAACTGACTTGAGGCACGCAGGCAGAGCCTGGGCTACAGGATCTAATGTGCTCGAAAAATAAGCACAGGGCTTGTATTGTCCTGCTTGATCTTGTGTGAGGACAGATAATGCTGTACCTTCACGTTCTGTGACGAAAAGTGTAAAAGGCTTACTGTAGTTTGGTGTAGCTAGAACTGGAGCTTGGCATAAAGCTTTCTTTAATTCATTGAAGCTAAGTGTATGTTCAGATGTCCAAGGGAGAACAGTCGATACGGCTGCCTCCTGTGTCGTTAACTGTATCAGTGGCTTGGCTAGAAATGCATACTGAGGAATCCATTGTCGGCAATAAGAAGTAAGGCCGATAAAAGCACGTACCTCCTTCTGGGTCTTGGGCTGAGGAAGACTCGCTATTAACTGGATACGGTCAGGTGTCAACTGCCTACCCCTCTTGGACAGCAAGTGTCCTAAGTAGACCACTTGCTGTACACAGAATTGAAGCTTCGAAGGGGACACCTTGTGCCCCATCTCGGCTAGGAAATACAGAACTGTGAGGGATGCTCGCTCGCAAGCACGTTCAGAACGGGCTGTGATCAATAGATCATCGACATACTGGAGCAGGGCAGTGTCAGTTGGCATGTGAACATTATCAAGTTGTCTCTTAAGTGCTTGACTGTAAATACTAGGGCTTTCTGTGAAACCTTGAGGAGCTCGTGTGAACATATAGCTCCTTCCATTTAAACAGAACCCGAAAAGAAACTGGCTGTCTGGATGAATGGGAACACTAAAAAACGCGTTCTTGAGGTCGATTACAGTAAAGAACGTGGCTTCGGAATCAATGGCTGTTAATAGGGAAGAGATATCTGGAACAACTGGATACTGAGGAATAATACATTTATTAAGTTCTCGTAGGTCAATCACTAATCGATATACTGGGGGTGCATTTGGATCAGTACGTTTCATGACTGGAATGATCGGAGAATTGCATACATTGGAGTCAGTTTCTACAACCACTCCTTGAGCGATGAGCTCGTCAATAATGTTGGATAAGGCTGCTACAGCCTCAGGTGGCAATCTGTACTGTCTGATTCGTGGTAACACTACACCTGGCTTGAGAGTCACACGATGGGGTGTGATTTGCATGTAACCTACATCAGTTGGACCTTGCGCCCATAGATGCTGCGGAACATTAGACAATCTTGGATCAAAATCTCGTAATACATGGTGACCCTTAAAGTCACGTAGGAACAGACGTATTCCCTCTGGGGAACAGCATATAACTGCACCTAACTCTTTCAGTGTTTTAATACCTAATAGATTTTCTGGACATGACTTAGTAAGTAACAGATCAGTAGTACGAGACAATGGACCTACTTCTAGAGTAACTGGCTTTGATATTTCATTTACAATGGGTTTTCCTGAAAATCCAAGGGAAACATTTCTTGAGCCTGAGAGCGGAGCCCCTGGAACTTCGGCGTGACTTATTGTGGTCCTACTTGCCCCTGTATCAATCAGAAACTTTCTGTCTTTCCCTAATACTTGACTGTGAACATAAGGACCTTCTTGATCTACAGGTATCTCGATGAGAGGCAAGCCTACCTCCCTCTCTAGGCTGTTTCATGAATACGGTTGATACTCTGGATATTCGGACTGTGCATACTGGTACATCTGCTGTGTAACATGCTGTGTTGCAGCGATGGGCTGCGGTGCTGTAACTGTCTGTGGTGCATTCTGTGGCTGAGGAGTCTGTGAAACTTGTTCTTGTCTAGGTGGACGTGGTCTTTCTTTAGTCTTACCAGTAGCTATGTTGTGTTTCAGAACTGCACACTCGTTTATAAAATGACCTGGCTGTTTACAATAATTGCAGTTCCCTTTAACGGGAGCTGCAGGATGACAGGCTTGATTAGGACCCCTCTTCTGACTGTCTTGTGGAATAGATTGTGCAACTAGTACTTTCATTTTCGTGTCTTTCATACGCTTTTTCTCGTGTTCTTGTTCTTCCCTGATTCTATTCTGGTGGTATTGGAGCATCTGTAACATCTGGGACGGGGTATTAGCTTGCCAGGTACTTTCGACTTTCAGAACTCGATTTTTAATTGGTGGACTTGAATTCTCGACTAATTTAGTAACAAAAAGGTGAGGGTATGACTCACTACTTGTCTTGAGGCCACTGTTGATGCTAAAACATTTCTCAAATCTAGAATAATAATCACTAATGTCTTCGTCTTGTTTCTGTTTACAGGCTGAGATTGCATCCCAGTCTTCCTTTTTCGTTGTTAACAATCTGGGTAAAACTTGAATCAATAATTCAGGTAATTCTTTACATTTCGCTCCAAGACCGGTACCTGGTACTCGTGCCTTATCTTCAGCTTCTAGAACTGCCCAATCGATCTTTTTCTCTCCCACCTCCCATTCTTTTTCCTTGAGCTTTTCATACACCCCTGCGGGCAGCAGAACCTTTAGCATTTTAATTATATCTGGATACGTGTATTCTCCCATACGGAGCATGTCTTTTAATTCTCGATGGAACCCTGCTGGATCTTTATCGTGACAGGGAATTAATTTTTTCATCTCTAAGAGTTCCATCTTTGTGATCGGGGTGTAAACAAACACTCGTTCTAGTTCGCCACCCGTTCCTCTAACTGGGTGGACTTCTCGTAACGGATTCTGTCTCTCCATGTAAAATGGTTTACTTTCTGGGGGTGAGACATAAACAAAATGCGGGTTCAAAAACGTTCTATATTTGTGACGCTGTTCTAGAATGACACTAATTAAATCGGTACTTAAACCTTTCCATCTATACTGGAGTAACTCGTTCAGGATATCATGTAACGGGCCTGGATCAGAGTGCTGACCCTCATACAATGTAATGAGGTGCTGAATCATATACATACCCGCCAGTCGTTGCTCGGCTGGGGGCATTTTCAGAAACATTTGTGCCACTATTTCGTCTGGAAAAGTGGTAGAATCAGTAGTCCATCGGACTGCTGATCGGACTAGTTCTTGTTCATGCATGGTACTTAACTCGCTATAACCGATTCGTGATTTCAGAATGTGATCGGTAGCTTGAAATACTTGTTCTAGAGAACCTTGTTCTGGTGCTGGATGATGGAAAGTTGACTTGTGTTCTAGGCGTAAATGGCGATCTGGAAATCTAGATTTTCCTACATACGCTATTCTGGCGGGATTCTCGTCGTCTACCTCTTCAGTATCAGAGTTACTTTCTTTCTCGCTTACTTGTGCTGCTTTACGCTGTTCGTGTAACTTTATTATTTCTTTACGGATTTTCTTGTACATACTTTCCATAGCACTGATGGTCTTGTGCTTACCCTCGGCTATATTATCACTCCACTTTGTCAGGGTTCTCATTTCGGCTTGATCTTTGGACGGGTAATCTTGTTCTCTTATTAAACAATTAATCAAAAACTTTAGTATCATGAGCTGGATCTCGGCTTTCCTTTGAGACATGACTTCGCCAATGCTTTCGGGATCATCCCCTGTACGGATGAAACGATATATTCTGTCTAGATCTTCTTTCATATTCGGTAGGGTGACTAGATACTCGGCCACCTTTCTTACGCGTAATGAATATAAAACCATATTATCCTCGCCTGGGACTGGATCATAGCCGCATTCATTAAGGGCTTTTCTTATTTCTGCAACAGACTGATATCTGGGCGTACGCTGTGACGCTTGAGCATGTAATTCGACTAACGTTAAACGCTTGTGTGGCGGCGGGGTCTGAGGAGGACCTCCTCCTGCGGCCCCTAAACTAGAATCGTCAACTGATACTCTTCGTCCTGGCAGAGTGGGAAATGGAAATGCAGACTGGACTTGTATGGCGGGCTGGACCGGGGGTACCGTAACAGGTACTCCGGTGTCTGGAGGAGCGGGAAGTGCCTGATTTACAGGGACTGGCGGAGTAGTAACAGGATTTGCATATTCTGGGACTGTGTCGTCCAAATAGGACGAGATGAAAATATCAGCTGCGGTCGGTTTGTGACGTAGCTTGGTCGGAACTAATGGTGGCGGAAAGTTACTGGATGCCTCCGGGGTCGCTTTTGGCAAGCCCTCGGCAAGAAGAGGGTACATACCCTTAATGAGGGCATTCCTCTGTCTGTCTGACTGTTCAGTTTTAACTCGTTCACCTATCTCGATTAGTTCTTTTTCTTGTGCTCGTTCCAAGGATTCTCTACTTAATTCTGACTTTCTGATTTCTTTTTCGGTTCTTTTATGAGATTCTTTGCGCCATAACTCGATGGCATCTTTCTGTGACTGTCTGGCTTTCTTTTTCCATAATGCCTCTTCTACTCGCATGATGCACTCGGCATCCCATGTGCCTGATACAGGCCATCTATACTTTTCCTCTAACTCTTTGGTATACTCTACCCATAAATCTAGATATAATATGGCACTTATGCCATGCTTCTGATACATAAAATGACCTGGACTGTCCCTAGGCGGGACAGGAACTGCTGCTTCCAGCAGACCCTTTCTAGTTTTTAACTGACGTAACTTAGAAAACAAGGGCATGACTGAACTGTAACTGAGACACAATACGTAATTATACAATAAACACGATAATTACTTCACACTCATACCACAACATCAAAATACATGAAGAACATTTAGAATAACAGTTCGAACAGAATACAACCTGGAATACGGAACACAGAATACATGAATTTTCTCGAGAACAGAACGGACTAGAACAGAAACTAGATGCACTGCTGAAACAGTACGAAACTTACCGGTCTCATAAAGAGACACGTCAGGACCCGCATCCACTGAAATGGACACTTCGTTTGTGGGTCTGTGTACCACCAACCCACGGACCAGAGTCAATTAAATTGACCCTGTCTAGATACTACCCCAGTAACAGTACTCACCGGGCAGCAAGGACGGAAGGCCTCGGACTGGACTGGACTGCTACGACGACGGACGACGAACTTCGGACTTCAGTTACGGGTGGACCTCCGGATACCTCGGACCTTGGACTCTCGGCTTGGGCTCTGGTCGGGACTCGCCGCGTTCCTCCACCGCCTCGTCTGGATGCTGGACCGCCTCCTCCGTCTCCTCCGTGGGCCTGAGGGATACTTGAAGCAGAAATATCTGCACGTGCACGGTATGGTTCCGTCACGGCTGCAGAGGGTCAGGGGGCCGGCGTGGCTTCACCGGCGCGTGGGGAAAGGGCAAGTCCCTATTCGGGCGCCATTATGTGGTAAATAAATAAATAATACCTCTCTTTTTGAATGCATAAATGAATAACAGATAGCTCAATAAATAAGAGTCAAGATTCGAGGTAGTAGGAGTTTTTGCAGGTTTAATACAGCATAAGGACAGGGACAGGACAACCTGCACAGGAATAGGATGGCAAGCCCTGGCAGCGCTGCCGGGGTCAGGATCTGGACAAGAAGGCTAGCGTGGTATTTAATAACAGTACATGAGCATATATACATAACGCAAACACATAGCATTACATTGCAATAGGCGTAGCAGTGGGTGGAGCAATAGGCGTGACGCGTAGCAGTCGCGAAAGATAAGGGTGAAAAGGGGTGTAACAGGGCGTATACATAGACATGTGATGCAAACGTAACAGAATATGTCATGAATGGGGTGGAAACCATGGAGGGGGCTACCTAAGGAGCCGGGACCTCTAACCTGATGGTGCGCGCAAACTGGCAATGACGTGTTACTAGGAGAAGCTGGGGGCTATGAACTCTGTGCTAGGAGCAGAGACTGAAGTCTGGAGAGTCAGGGCGACATGTACCTAAGTAGTATCTAGTATCTGATGTTTAGAGAACATGTTGATGGAATCCAAAAGTTATCGGGGTAAAGGCGAACAGACTCTAAGACTGGAGCATGCATTATTCTACATGTAGTGCGTGATGAAGAATATTAGATGACCATTAAATGCAGTATTTCTCTTACATGGAGACGTAGAGGCTAGACAATGACGGAAACTAT
This sequence comes from Lissotriton helveticus, assembly GCF_964261635.1. Taxonomy (NCBI): domain Eukaryota; kingdom Metazoa; phylum Chordata; class Amphibia; order Caudata; family Salamandridae; genus Lissotriton; species Lissotriton helveticus. The sequence goes on along the minus strand of NC_136057.1, from coordinate 2,083,149,632 downwards.
TGATGCGATTCAGTAGCTTTAGGAATGCAGAGAAGGAGGGCTGTACTGATAACTCGAATCATAACATACTCTTGGCAGACTCAGAGGCAGAGCCGGGCTGAACCGGGCACTGTGAGGCTGGAAGTAAGTGAAGGGTCGAGGATACAGGTGGGGGCTGTATCGCTCCTCAGCGAGGCTTCGGGAGTCAGAAGCTGAGTCTGGTGTCCAGGCCCTTTTGAGGCCTAGAAACGGAGACTTTACAATGGAATAACGTGCACACTGAGAAACGTGGCAACGTAGCTTTACATAGGCCTGATATTCGTAGTATTCACGAGAACTGGAAACTGGTATACTAGAGGTGGACACAACTGTAATTGCGTCTTTAATCAAACATGGGGAATACATATGCATATTAATCATGCACATATAACATATGATGGAGGACGCGTAGGGACACAGAACATGGCAAAATTTACTTTTCCACATTCCACTGCTGCGCCATCCTGACCCTGTGCCAACGCATAAGATAAAAATTCAGACCACGCTTGCTGGTAACTCCTGCGCCTGGACGTCGCAATGGACTGCTCCACCAATGCCACAATCCTCACTCCGCCAGGTCCCAGATGGTCGATGGGATCGCCGTCTTGCATCTGTCTGCTTTTGGCGCCAACAACCGGAACTTCTGCCAATTGCAACGAGACAGAGCGTCTGCGATTGAGTTGTTCACCCCAGGAATATGTCTGGCTCTAAACACAATGTTCAGTTTGAGGATTTGCAACATAAAAACACGCACTAATTGTAGCTCTCTGACATCTCTTGCCTTCTGTCCATTAACCAAGCTTACCACTGCCATGTTGTCGATGTGAAATAACACAAAACGGTCCCTGAACTCCTCACCCCACACCTGCAACGCCACTAGTAGCGGAAAGAATTCTAGGAATGCAATGCTGCGGCCTTGGTCCACCCAATGCTTCGGCCAACTCTCGGCGCACCAGCGCCCTTCCTAAAACAAACCAAAGCCTTGAGCCCCCGCAGCGTCCGAGAAAATCTGGACCTGCCACACAGTGTCATCCTCCACAAAGTTAATTGACACACCATTGAATTCTTCCAGGAACCTCAGCCAGATGGCCAAGTCTTCCTTCACCTTGTTTGACAATCTAATGTGGTAGTGCGGCAAGGAAGCACCCGACAAGGCAAAACCAAGACGTCTGCAAAAGGTTCTTCCCGCTCTTACCACTCTACAGGCAAAATTGAGGTAACCCAAGAGCCGCTGCACCTGCCTTAATTGCAACTTCTTTTCACCCAGAACTTCTTTCAAAAACATCTTGATCTCCTGCACCTTAGCCAAGGGCAGACGAGCCATCATCGTCTCAGTATTGATCTCAATGCCTAAAAAGACTAACTGTGACATGGACCCTCCGTTTTGTCTGTGGCCAAAGGGACTCCAAAATCACCTGCCATCTCCTGAAAACATGATAAAACTTTGGTGCATTGCCCACTCCCAGCTTGACCTATAAACAAAAAGTCATCCAGGTAATGACAAACAGCTTCATGTCCAGATTTGCGTTTCACACACCATTCCAGAAACGTACTAAACGTCTCGAACAGAGAACAAGAGATGGAACAGCCCATGGGCAACACACGATCAACATAAAACTTGTCTTCAAAATACATTCCGAGTAGTTCAAAATCCAAAGGATGGATGGGCAACAACCTAAAAGCCGCCACTTGGCAAGTTGCGCCCCCACTCCAGGCAAACGAACCAGACGCAAAGCGTCATCTACAGAAGCGTATGACACCGCTGTGTCTACTGCAGCGATTAAATCATTTATCGAATGGCCCTCCGGCCAGGACAGATGATGAATGAGACGAAACTCACCCTGGGCTTTCTTTGGAACAACTCCTAAAGGCGAGACCATCAGATTGGGTAGTGGACAGCTATCGAAAGGACCCGCTATTCTACCCAGTTCCAATTCCTTTTCCAATTTAGCCCTAACCACATGTGGGAATTCTTTTGCAGACTTAAGATTATCAGCCCAACGCTGCACCCGAGGACCTTGGTAACCGATTCGAAAACCTACCCGAAAACCCTAGAGCAATTTCACCGCTGCTGGACCATCCGTGTATTCCTCCAACCAGTCCAGCATGACCTGAAGCTTAACTGGGGTAGGCGCCCTTTGGTATAAGAGATGGAAGGGTCCCTCTGCCCCTCTGCCCCTCTGCCCTCTCCCTTGATCCCCTTGGTGGTGACTGGGGAAACACTGGAATATGGCATGCCGCCCCCCACACTGTGCACACTCATGCTTGAACTTGCAGTATTGGCGGATACAGGTACCCCTATTAAATCCCCAACACGCTCCTGTGGCAGGCAACTGTCCACGTCCCACCCCACCCGCCCCCAATGGAGCGGGACGCTGGAGAAAGGGCCGATACTGTATTGGAAGACCACTAGCTGTATGTATGGTAGCTGATACCTGATGCCCCGACATCCATTGGAGCCACAGCTCCTGGTCCACCTCTCCCCATGGTTTATCATTGAACAAGGTCACTCTGGCCCTGAACTCTTCGTCATAGTTCAACCAGGCATAGTCTCCCGCCTGCAAATGTGCCCTCCTGATGATGTCAAAGTACTTAAATAAGGCCACCGCCCTCTCTGGGTACCGCGCGCAATACACACTTGCGTATATTATAAAAGTGGCCGTCCAATTCTCAATGGTTTTCGGTACTTTGGGGCAGCGGGACAACTCTAGCTCCTCCTCCTTTGACCCTTCCCTAGCTTGCAAATCTCTATGTAAAAGCCGGAAAACGTCCACATAGTCATGACTCCAAATCCTCTGTCTCATCCTTTGCGACAAGTGCATGCCCAAAGGCATGGCCACACCCATATAAGGTAGCTTGGTGCGACCACACCCCTGACCCTCACCCTGCGCAGAGCTTCCTATGGACAAAGCAGGACTTGCACCCCCAACCCGGTCCAACTGACCCCCAGACCCACTAGTGGGCTGTGGTGTTTCCTGTACCACATTACCCAAATCACCCTGTACCTTTGCCCTCCCTTCAAGCCCACTCTGCGTTGGCTCCACACCTGAGCCGCCCGCCAAAGGCCGCGTCCACGCAGCCCACCAGTCTTACTTACCTGACGGCAGCTGTGTAGCCCTTTGTTAAAAATCCTTCAGTCCATCACGCTGATGATGACCGCCACGCCTTCCCCGATCAGCAGAGAAAACCGCTCCAGTTCTCTGAAACACACTAGAAGATGTAAGACGGCCTCCCCCTCTCACCCCAAAATTCCGACCACCCCAGCCAGGAGCCGCCTCCCTCGACCCCAATCCCCGGAATTATCCACATTTTCCTTATTAGTTTCATCATAGTCACCAATGTAGTCATCATGGATTATAGTATCATCGCCACTTGTGCCCGGCATAGCGCCATCGCCAATGCCACCATCGTAATTTACCCAAGTGGACGCAGGCCTCTGTTGAGAACGCCCGGCCGATGACTCAAACTCCGCAACAGAATCGCTACGGGTCTGCTGCGCAGTACCCAAAGCCGCACCTTGCTTCGCCATGAAAGTAACAGAACTCTGACCAACAGGCCTGTGACCAGAGTCCGCTGACAAGTTCCCGCCGCTCCAGCGAGGAACCGTTTGCAACTTACCCTTTACCTGAGAACCCGGAACTCCGGATGGAACCTTCCTGTGTAAATCGGCGTGGTTGACCCACACCCACTGCCCTTGTTGTGGCCCCCTATCAGAGTCAAACTGCACCGGAGGAGGACACAGGGGTGGTCGAGACTCCGGATACACCACCACCACATCACTGTCCCTGTGGAGAGTAACACTCGCATTCTGCCCCCAACCCAACGAGAACTTTCCCCAGCACTACTGCCGAATAGACCCCTTTCATCCTGCTGAACATCACGTGGCTGCAAGTCAAAATTGTCCTCATGTCCAAAACACATGCCCACATGTGCCTTCGGGGGCCCTCTAGCTTGAGGCAGCAATACCCCTTGCAAAACTGCAATCTCTTGAGTTCGAAAGCTGTGTGTAGACGGTGCTGGCTCTCCACTCCCAGCACCTACAGCCCGAACAGCGCCTTCCTGACAAACTTCCTCATCGCTGTCGCTGGAGTAATCCACCAGCGCATTGGCCGACTCCCCCACCCAAACCTCAGGCGCAATGTCCACGCTTCTGCTATCAGCACCCACAGCATATGCCACTGGTGGCATTCCTCCCGTGAAAACAGCGTCATGTAAAAAGGGGGAAACCCCTGACGCCTGTGCATCAACACCGTAGAATTCACCAACCACCTGCTCCTCAAACAGTTCCCTTTGCTGATGGCTATTCACCAAGGCCAAGCTGGCCCTTCCACCTCGCTTCCCTGCTCTCTTCCTGGCCTGCGGCGCAAAAGAAGCTTGACCTTCCCTCAAAATGCTCGGGCTGAGGCAGAGCGCAGTGGTACCTTCTTTCCTCTAGAGCTCCTGCCTGAAGAGCGCGCTCGACGAGGACTAAAATCTGAGGTAGAAGGCTCAAACACAGTCTCTGAGGAGCGGCTTACGCCTGCCCTGCATGCCACCACCGCGCGACTCACCCCTTCAGCCGCTAAGCGCCGTGGTCGCTTCACCACCACACCGCCTTCAATGACGGCTCCTGGGCGTAATGGATCAGTGCGCCCGACCGCCACCAAAGCCCTAATTGCCTCCCTGGCAATGTCATCCGCCGACATCCTCACACGAGTCACCAGAAGCTGATAATGTCAAGCAGTGTTAAATTGCACAAACGCTGACAGACATCGCCTCCCAGCTGACTCTCCACACCTCCGCTACACTTCTAAGGCGCTGCAGCTGTTTTCCGTCAAAATTCTGACAGGATTGTACAGCTGACGCGCCTCGCAGTCAAAAATCGCCACCGCCGCCTCCTCACAAGCTGCGAGTGACGTAAGCCCTCCCGCTCCCACCCCGAGCACCGCTAAGCCCCTCCCACATCCCAAACCAACCAATCGCCTCCCGTGGGAGGTCGCATTGCGCGAAATACCCCGGGGGGACACCGGCTCATGCCAAGTCCCCCCGGGACCCATTCCCCACCCCCTCTCGTCCTTACTATATTGTTTTTCACCCTCCAACCCAGGTATTCCAGTTTGGACCGCCTTACAGCACACAGTGGAGCGGGGTTCCGACCTTGTTTTCCCGCCCAATCAAGTATCGATTTGTTTGGCCATTAGGTGAGTCTGCCTTCTCACCGTGCCTCCTTCCGTGCAGTCCCCCTCGTTTTCTTCTTAGTAATTCACTTCCTTTCACCATCAGGAACCGCTAGGAATTCCGGATCCTTTTCATCTCGCAGACGCTCCTCTTCGCTGCACTTTGCCTGTGGTTCCCTATACCCCCGCTGGAACATTGTCCTCGCACCGGGCAAGCTACGCTGCCACTGATACATGCCCCTTTCCTCTCACAGGTAGGCTCATATTGGCCTTACTTGCGTGTCATTCAGCCCCGCAATGGGTACCCCTTCCTTTTCCCCCCACCTTCACCCCCCAATCTGTTCCCTTTCCTCCCCTATACAGCACCCCAAACTGGCCACCCGGTCCTGAAGATGATCCCAAATAAATAGGATCCAGAACGCCATTGACCAATCAATCAGCGCAATTTGCGGCATATACTCAACTATGGTTCACATAAATGTCTAAACTATGACCAATCACTGTAAATAATATTCCTTGATGAACCATATATTCCTGTATATATATTTCATCACCTTGTCACATTGCACCTTTTGCGGCTCACTCTCTTGTCAGTTGCGCCGTCACTTTTCTTGTGTGTCACAAGCACAATAGAGCACCGAGTTTTTTTCGGTTGCCTTTGCAATTTATGCCCACAGTGCTGATATAACTGTTCTGTATAAATTGTTATTTTAAATACATGATTCCATGAGCCCTTTCCAAAAACTTACTACGAGTCTCCCTCTTTCATTCTTGTAATGTTTTGTACATGCATGTATATTTGTCTTCCTCATTGACACCGATTGAGACATTGTTGTTAGTTCTCGCTTACTTACCCAGATCTCAACCTGGTCTATGGGTTTAACTCCTGTCGCCATTTACTGCTAGTGGGCTTGCAGCACTGATTGTGCCACCCACATAAGCAGCCTGTAAATTTAACTCTGGCCTGCCATTGCAGAGCGAGCGTGCAGTCTGGTACTGCCAGGTCGACCTTTCAAGTGCACCCACCTGTCAGGCCCTGACCTTCCCTTTTCTTACATATCAGATACCCCTAAGGTAGGCCCAAGGTACCCCTGTGGGCAGGGTTCAGTGTATGTGAAAGGTAGAACATGCCCTGGTGTGTGTGGCATGACCTGATAGTGAATTACTGCCAATTTCGTTTTTCGCTTTTGCAAGCCTACCTTTTTCACATGGGACAGAATGAGGAGTTTGTTCATAACATCTTATAAACATAACTGCCCCTGGGAACCAGTTAGGAAAATAAAGTTTAGTATGCCTGAACTCAGAATGTTAAAAAGCATCTTTTAGTGAGGGTGATTTTTACATTCTGTGTTTGAAAATACCACTTCTAGAAAGTAGGTATTTTCTTGCTTAACCATCCAGTGTGTCTCTGCTAGGTTTGTGTATTGCATGTCTGGCTTTTGGATGACAGGGGCTGGAGAGGGGCAGCGGTTCCAGAGAGCCTGATGAGTCAGGGCTGGGCTGAATATACCTGGGTTGCAGTTAGAGTAGGGGGAGGAGATTTCCTTTCACCTGAATGGGCCTGGTCTACCAAGGACAATGCTGTCTCCACCTCCTGCCAGGAAGCTGCACAGGGCTTCTCTACCACCAGAGAACAAAGGATTTTGGGGTATAAAAAGAAGGGCCCAGACCTCAGACTTTTAGATCACTTCTCTGAATCAAGAGGAACCTTTGCCAAGGAGAAGAGCCAGAGAAGCTGAGGAGGAATACTGCCTCTGTGGTGTTTGCTGTCTGGGGTTGGCCTGCAGTGGCTACTTGCTGCTGAGGAAAGTAGAAAAGGACTTTGCTGTTTGCTTTGTCACTTTCTTGAGGAAAAGATCTCCAAGGGCTTGAAAGTGAGCTTGCCTCCTATTCTGAAGTCTTATGGGCACAAAGACTTCATTTCCTCTGTCTCTCTGCATCTGATAAACTGCTGTTTCAGCTCCCACAGAAGCAAATTGCAACACCGACTCCGGCGAGCGATGCCGTAACCTGCACCGCTCGTGAAGAGCACGACGCACCTCCCCAACTTGCACTGTAGGCCCGACGCCTGCTGACGCCGTGCCGCTTCGACTCCGGAGCCGTCACCTGGGCTGCTGCCTGCCCCAGAGCCGAGCACACCCATTGTGACGTCCACGAAGCACCACAGCCCCCACTTTACCGATGCCGGTGCTTCATCAACGCAGAGCCGATACTCGACGTGAGCTACTCCTGAATCCATCGACACTGCACCATTCTAAGGAACCGATGCCTTGCCGCCACCGTGACGTCACCTCCCGGACACAGTAAGGAACAGATGTCTCACCTCCCCTGCACCGCAGTAAGGAAACGATGTCTCACCTCCCCTGGGGTCGTAAAGAACCAATGGCCGCCCAGCGCCAACAAAGCATCACTTCCCCGACGCTGTGTAAGCCGGTCGAAGGCAACATTGGTAAGTGTAAACATACGTATCGGTAATAATGTATACAGGCTAGTTATGGCTAATGTGAGCTGGTTATACATAGGCTGCTTGAGTCCTTGTCTTTACATACCGGTCAATGCATTGCCCCCTACGGTCGGAGGAGATAGTGTGTAGAGGTAAGTAGGAGTGAGATGAGAGGGAGTGAGAGAAAGGACGGACACAGGTGAGGTGAATAGAGGTTGTATGGCCAGCGATACTTTGCAGACAGGTTGCGTCACGGGTCGGGTGGTGGGGAGGGGAGAGGTTCTGTGTAGGGACGAGAGGTGCATTCACGGCGGTGTTTGTGAGGCAAGGTATTTGTCCAGAGAGAGCCACATCTCGTTGCCGCGTCCAACTTGTGGTGTTTGGTTTTTCATTATGTTGTCAGCTCCCCTTATGAAGGTGGCCCAGTTGAACCATACTTTGAAAGTGGCTCTCCCTGTATCTTTCCAATTAGACAGGATTGTCTTGGTTGCCCGCCGTGAGGAGCAGGTCAATGAGGCTCCTGTCATTGGCAGATTGAATCTGCGGTGCCGTGAATACGTAAACTATGCTGAGGAGATCTATTTTGGGAGTGTACCCAGTTACACTGTGGATGAATTCCGTTACTTTCCCCCAGAAAGTTTCAACTTTCGGGCAATGGACTATCATGCGTTCTAGGTCCCCCTCTGTTTCTTACAATTCCAGCATAAGACGTTGTCAGTTAGGCCGACCGCTGCTAGGCATGCCGGGGTCCAGTGCACCCTGTGTAGGAGCCAGAATTAAGTTTGTGCTAGTGATGAGGTGACTTTGTGCTTGCTAGCCGAGGCCCAGAGGAGGGCCTTTTCTTTCTCGCTAAGCCGTACCTCATTTAGTGTCTCCCTGCAATCTATGACTTTCATGTTCAGATTTGTTGATTTTGCCCTAAGTAGTTTGTAGAGGTGTGATGTTTGGTGTCCAAGTTTGTTGAGGTTTGACATGTATTGGTGTATTGTTGGCACTTCTTTGCTTAGTTTTGCTCTGGTGATGGCCGCTTTGATTTTGAGGAAGTTATATAGTTCTATGTCAGGGAGGTCGTGCGCCTTTTGTAGATTGGAGAAGGTGGTCGGGGACCCTCGTTCCTCTAGTTGGGATGGGGTGTGAATACCTCGCCGGAGCCAGGGGGTTATATTAATTACGCTGTTCTTGTATTTGATTTTTGTGTTGAACCAAATGGATTCGTCTTTTGTGTTTTTTAATACTTTTCTCCATTCTTTTGTCTACTTGCAGGAGGGCCTTTTTGGTGTTCCTGAGGATTATGTTGGTGGCTGCCGGGTGTTTGTTAGCCGTGAGGAGGGCCGCCGGGTTTATGCCACCCATCAGAGCTTTCTCTAGCTCCAGCCAGGCTGGTGTGTAACCCTGTTCTTGCGTGAGCCAGTATATGCCTTGTCTGGCCAGGCAGGCTGTTTGGAAAGTCTTAAAGTTTGTGACGTTAAGCCCCCCATAGGTCCTTGCTGAGCCTGAGTTTCTGGAGGCTGATCCTTGCTTTTTTACCCCTCCAGAGGAACGAGTTTATCATTGTGTTCAGTTTTTTGTGGAATTCTTCCGTGACTATCAGTGGCAGCATACTCAGCAGGTAGTTGACCATTGGAGTTAGCATCATTTTAATGGTTTCTACTCTGCCCCACCAGCTAACGTATTTGGGGGACCACGTGTCAAGTCTGTCTTTTATTTTGTTTAGTATTGATTTTTCGTTATGCTCCAGTGTTGACCTGAGGTCCCTGTCAAAGTAGATACCTAGGTATTTCAGTGCCTTCTTCTGCCAGAGTAGGCCGGAGTTTCCTAACACCTCCCTGGTGGTGTGAACGTTGAGAGGCTTGCATTCGGACTTGCTTCTGTTAAGCTTGTACCCTGCTACATGGACATAAACTTCGATGGTGTTCATTAGTGCTTCTATTGAGGGTTCGGGGTCCTCTGTCACAATGAGTATGTCATCGGCGTATGCTGCTAGTTTGACCGTGTTCCCGTTGACCTCCACCCCCTTGATCTCAGTATGGTTCTTAATCATGATCAGTAGGGGTTCTAGGGTCAGTAGGAACAGAGGCGGGGATAGTGGGCAACCTTGTCTGGTTCCTCTCTCCAGAGATAGGGCCACTGATGTGCCTCCATTAACTACGACTCGGGCTTTGGGTGCCTTGTATAGAGCCATGACCATTGACCTATATTTCTCGCCTAGGCCGAACTTCTGCATGCACTGGTCCAGGAAGGGCCAGGAAACTCTGTCAAAGGCCTTTTCTGTGTCCAGCGCGATCATCACCGCTAGTTTGGTGTTGGAGGAGGCACAGTTAATTATAAGGCAGAGGAGTCTTTTATTGTCTTGGGATAATCTGTCTTTTAAGGTAGCCCACTTGCGTTTTGTGTATGAGGTTTGGGAGTTGCGCGTTGAGTCTGCCCGCTAGTATTTTTGTGTATATTTTGCAGTCTACGTTAATTAGAGAGATGGGTCTATAATTCTGCGGAAATTGCGTATCTTTGCCTTCTTTGGGTATGACTATGATATTGGCCTCTGCCATTGAGTTTGTCACCTTCCCTGCTTTGATACAGTGTGCGAAAACCTCTTTCAGTGCGTTTCTAATGTGGGGGAGGAAGTGTTTGTAGAATTTGGCTGTGTATCCGTCCGGACCTGGTGCCTTATTGTCTTTTTTGGCCGCTACTGCTAGATCTATTTCTGCCCCTGTTATTTCGGATTCTAGAGATGCGCATTGTGCCTCTGTTAGTTTGGGTAGGCTGAGTTTGCTTAGGAGGGTTGCTCCCCCGTCGGGGTTGAGGCCTTTGTCTGCTTTGTATCATACCTCATAGAAATTTTTGAACACTCTGAGGATCTCTTTATTGGATGTTTGAGATTTCTTGTTAGTGTCGGTCATGGCTGCTATGGCGTGTTGTCTTTGCTTGCTTTTAAGGTAGGATGCCAGGGCCTTTCCTGCTTTGTTTGCTGAACAGAGATTTATTGCTTTGTAGCTGTTGATCCATGTACCCACTCTCTCGCTTAGTATCTTGTTTAGTACGTATTTTTTCTTTGTCAGGGTGGTTAGTGTGTTCCTGTCTGCTAGGTTGACGCTGTGGTACATCTCCAAGTCTTTGATTTGTCTCTCTAGTTCTGCTATTGTTTTGTTCCTTTCCCTGTTTATTTTGGCCTTGATGCTTATAATTTTCCCCCTTATTGTGGCCTTCAGAGCATCCCAGAGTGTTCCCTTGTCTATGTTTGGCTTGTCGTTAATTTCTAGATATTTTTTGATAGCCTCCTCTTTTGCTGCTGCATTGGTCGGGTCCTTAATGACATCGCTATTGAATCTCCATCACAGCTAGTTGGGTTGTTGTGACGACTGCTAAGTGTTAGGCTAATGAGGAAGTGGTCGGACACTGTTCTTGGTGCAATCTCCGTGTGTTCTATGAGGTGAGTGTGAGTGGCTGATATTAAGATGTAGTCAATCCTGCTGTACGAGTTGTGGGGGTGAGAGTAAAATGTGTAGTCTCTGGCGTCTGGGTTTGGAGTCTCCATGGTTCGCTGAGGTGGTGTTTCACGCATAGGTTCCTAAGTGTGTGTTGGGGCTGTGTTTGGTGACTGGTCCTTTGTGGGTGTCTGTCTAGGGTTTGGTCTAGTACCAGGTTGAGGTCTCCTGCTATTATCAGTAGTTCCTCTTGGGGGAGATTGACGAGTTTGTCTCCCACTGCTCCCCAGAAGGACTCGTCCTCCGTGTTGGGGCCGTAGATGTTGGCGATGTGTAACGTTTCTTCCCCTCACTTCAGGCTAGTGATTATAAGGCGTCCATCTCCGTCCGCCTGGTGTTCGAGTAAGGTCAGTCTGGCTTTCTTATTTATTATCGTTACTACTCCTCTTTTTTTGTGAATGGCTGGTGAGCACAGGGTTAGTCCAACCCAGCTCGCCTTTAGGCGCTGTGTGTCCTCTTCAGAAAGTTTTGTTTCCTGCAGGACGTATACATCGCTTTTAAGTTTGGTTAGGTAGTTCATTATCTTCCTTCTTTTTATCGGGTGGTTGAGCCCTTTGACGTTAAGTGAGGTTATTTTCAGGTCAGATAGTAGTTGGCGGTTTTTGTGCGTTGTCATCTTGGGTGTAAGTTATCGCCCATTCAATGGTGCTATATGGATGCCTGCTATGTGTTTTGGCCTATCCGCCCCCCTCCTTGTGCCTCCCTGCGTGCCCCGACTGGACTGTCTGCGATGCGTGGTGGCTGTGTATGTGTGTCCATTGGAAGGAAAGAAGTAGAGAAAGAAAGAAAAAAGGAGTAAATAATCTGTACTGGTCAGTCCCCCTGCCCCCCCAGCGCCCAACCCCCCCGCATTTCGACAGATGGGCGTGCGACAGCAAAGTTCCTTCCCCCACTCCTCCTCCCCGAGGGTTACAGTTGTCTGCGATATTTGCACCGTGCATGAACCCAGGAATATCAGAAAAGGATATATAATTGGTCTGTACAGGAATTGGTACCATGTTGACCTCCCACACGTCCCAGGGTGGTTGAGGTAGTGTCAGTTTGCGGATACGATGACCATGTCCACTCTATGAGGCGGGAGCGTCTTTTTTGTGCGTACTTGATCCAGGTACAGGCTATACCGTGAGGTAGAATGTTAGTTGAGGTAGAAGCGTTGAACGTGTCCTAGTGCTCTTTTGTGTGCCTGGATTATTGTCCGCTGCAGGCCTGGTCACTTGCACTCGTGTTGTCCGATGATGCTCTTCTCTTCGCCGTCTCTGTGCGTTGCGACTCCATGTCCTCCACCGGGGGACCGCGTAAGTGTCTTCTCAGTTCTCCCGGGTCGTCGAAGATCAGTGGTTGCCCCTTGTCCACGATTCTCAGCCTTGCCGGGCCGGCAAAGCTGAAGGTGATGTTGTCTTTTCTCATTTTGTCTCGCAGAGCCAGGAAGCCTTTCCTTGTTTCGACCGTTTGGCGCGAGAAATCTTGGGTGATTATTATTTTGGTGTCTTTCCACTTTAGTGTTTGGTTCTTCCTGGCCAATGCAAATATTGCCTCCGTCTATTGCGATCTGAGGGGTCTGCAGATAATCGGGCGGGGGCCATGTGCACTTTGGAGTTTCATCGCTGGTACTCGATAGGCCTTGTCAAGTTCGAAGTGTTTGTCAAAGTTGAGACCAGTGATATGCGGGATGAGTTCCTCTAGGAGGGCTGCGCAGGATCCGGGTTTGTCCTCTTCCCCCTCTCGTACGCCAAGGAGTCTTATGTTGCCTCTTCTTGTGCGGTCGTCTTGTTCGGCCAACTGTTTCTGTAGGTTGTAGGTGGCTTAGGAGATTGATTGCAGGGCTCTGCTGGATTTCATAATTGCGTCTTTGATCTCGCTGATTCTCCCTTCCGCCGTGTCTAACCTGGTATTTGTGTTGTATTGGTCTGCTCTAATGGCTGCCAGCTCTAGTTGCATGTTGTCGATAGTTTGTTTGGTGGATCTGGCAACCTCATTGCCTTCATTGACCTTCCTGAGGATTGTGTCCAGCGTTGTGTCAGTTTTGAGCTTCAAGGGCGAATCAGGATTGTTTTTGTATTTCTTTATTTCGTTGGCTACCTTCCCTTCTTGGCTAGACATCTCGCTCAGGCGCCTCCTGGCTAGGTAGCTGTCCAAACTGTCGCCCTTGCGTTGTGTGACTGAGCTGGAGTGCTCTCCTCTGGAACCGGTGTGGCTTTGGTCGTGTGCTGGCGGTCTAGTCTGTACCTGCTAGGCTCACGGATGGCCCTTGTCCTTGTTTTAGCACCCGCCAGTTCCGCTTGATGGTTCTGTCTGAGGTATTCCGTTCTTTGCGTGCACCCTTGCTGTTTTGCTCTATGTATTTCGGGTTGCTTCCACTGTCGGCCTGCTAGCTGCTCACCCTCCTTGTGAGGCGCTCGTTTTGCCTACTGCTTTGGTCATCTAGCTTGGCGTGATTGAATACATACTTTCCCTCCGTGTTAAAGAACAGTAGATGTTTCAGCACCCAGTCTAATGTGCTGCATAGCTAAATACATATAAGGTGCCAAAGGCGAGATGATTGCAGTGCAAATGCTTGTTTGTTTTGAGAGGGTGAGTCCCGGCACTTCTCAAGGGAAATGTAATACTTTTGATTGGAGAGTACCAGCACTTCTCAGAAGCAATGAGGTACTCTGATACAGAGTACCTGCACTTCTATTTTTTCCATTTCAAGCACTGCGTAGAGTAACTCCAAGCAGCAATTTGTGCTGCCTTGCATTACACTAGAGTTATAAAGCCAGGCGGGGTCAAGCAAGGTGGCCTTGCGTGACCTAAGGGCGAAACCAAATCTTAATAAATATAGGTCATTGTTTATTAACTGTTCTCACTGCACTTAATGTCGTTTCTTGACTACAAACATTACTTTATTTTGGATAATGCTGTGTTCATTATGTTTTACTGCGCTGGTTGCAAGACAATCTGACGAGCTCGAGGGCGCCCTGTTGGCCAAGTCCTCGAGGCTCGAGAGACATGAGCAGGAGTGTAAATGAATAACTTCTCATTAATATGGATGCTCTTGGTTTGCATCCAGGGCCTGGTCTCCCAGAATGCAGCGCTCGCCCTCTTACTGGGTCGGGTTTAATGGCCAGGTCAGATGCCATGTAACTGAGTAGCTCCCGTGAAGCGGAAATTAAACGCATTGGAGAAGGACAGATTAAACTCCATACGGATGAGTTCACTCTTTCCATGCCTCGCACAGCTGTCTGGTGGTCAGCCCCCAGTAAAACGAGTGCCCATATGGTCACAGGAGATGCAGAATACAAATTAAAAGCGACACATGGCGGATGGTGCCAGCGGCGAGCTTTTTTCGACGCATGACTTCAGCGGCAGCTCACAGGGAACAGGAATAGAGTACAGGGCATTCGAGCGGCATGAACGTGGCAGAAGGATTACTAGAAATGGCGTGGCTCCCGAAGCACAGGAGCTAAACGTGAAATCAAAACTGTAATTTAGCAATTTTTCATGCAAAATTTGTAAAGCGTATGTGCACCATTTCCTTAAGTCAACAGCTGGGTGTTGAGTGATGTTTGGCACAGAGCGGCTTGATTTGGTGGGCTGACAGGGACACTGGCCAATCATCTGCCGTCCATTCAGAGCCCAGCAGCCAGCATTCTCTCCCCATCAGCAGTTGACGTGCTGGGTTGTGTTCCTTGTGCCAGGGGCGTAATACAGGCCAATGAAGCCCTGTGGCGCGGGAGGGTGGTGGTTGGGGGTGGGCGCAACCCTTCAGTGGTCCCCAAAACCTTCAGAGGGCGCCCTTTCTGCCCAAGGTCAATGAATCAATGAATGTTTGTGAGCTATGGGAGACGCCGGGGCCCCTCTACACAGTCATTTTAATTTACGCCACTGCCTTGCGCGTGTCATCTCCTCTGTACTCATCTGGACCAGATACATTTTCAAAAGGAGCCCGTTTTACACAGGACACATTTTTAAGGCTGAACATCAGTGTCACAGGAGATCGCCACGGTCCCCTTGCATGTTGTGTTTCGGTCCCTTTCTAGGTTGGCTTAATGTTTATGATGTGTTTGCTCAGTGAGCTTCAAAATGCTTCCAAGTGTGGGTTTTTTCTTCCTATTTACAGAAGAAATTTGCACTCTTTGCGTTCTAATAAAAGTTTGAAAGTAGGTTTGAATTTGGATGTGCATATTTTGTTACTGCCACTGTTGTGGCTCTGCAGCATTGTTTAGTCTAGAATTTTGGCTATTCATGTCAAATGAATAAAAATCATTGCATGTGTGTAAACGTAATGACGCCGCTGCCCGTAAAAACAGATAGCCAGTCAGTAATTAAAAGCCACTTAAAACGTTTTACAATCATTGAAATCGTTTTTTTTTTTGTTAAAATAAATAATAAATGAGATTTTTTTTTCTTCAAGATAAGCCAACGTGTATAAGTGCAATTTAGGCAGTCCATACAAAGTTATAATGCTCATTGAGTTTAACAGGTGGTGCGTCAGGATATGCATCTCGTCAGATATTTATGAGTGTTTGGATGGTCCTCCGCAGGAATAACTCTCCTCCTACCTTTATCAATGTATGCAGTGCTAGGTTATGTGCAGGGCTGCTTGGATGATGTTGGTCATTGCTTGAAATGGAAAAATAGAAGTGCAGGTACTACGGGCCTCATTTATGAAAAGTGACGCATCGCTGCGTGAAAACAGCGATGTGTCACTTTTCATTGCGCCTTCTTTGTGGCATGCTGGATGCGTCATATTTGCAATATGATGCATTATGTCGCAAGGAGTTACAGATACGTCAGTATTTCTGAAGTACCTGTAGGCGCAAAAATGACGCATTGCTGGAGTGTGTCACGAAAGTGATGCAACTCCATCAATGGGTCATTTCACATCGGCAAGTCCCATTTCTAATGTGCCTGCGCCAGTCTTACGCCTGCTGTGAGGCAGGCGTAAGATATTGATGCATTTGTGTCCTAGAAGTGACGCAGTGAAATCTCATAGATTTCACTGCGTCAGTTCTACGAGGCTTACTTGTGTCAGAACGGCCACCCTGCATATATTATTCCTGGTGCAGGTATATTGTGGCACAGGGGTTTACAAAGTGATGCATCTACCTAGATGCGTCACTTTGTAAATATGATGCAACATGGTATATTTTTTACCCTGCTGATGCGTCACAAAAAGTGACGCACTGGCGGCGCAAAAGTGACAAAAGGGCTCAGAAATAAGCCCCTTTGTATAAGAGTACCTGCTTGTTTCTGAGAAGTGTCCATACACTCCAATTAAAAGTATTATGTCTCTCAAAAGAAGTGCTGGTACTCTCCCTCTCAAATCAAAAAGTGCCAGTAATCCGTACAGGGCAGTACCGGCCCATTTAAAGCACTGATGTTGGTGAATTTCCCCAACCTTGTGAGGGTTCGTGCCGTGTTGTTGGCAAAGCATAAGTCTGAGACTTCCCTGCAGCGTCTGTACGAGTTGCCCCAGCAAAGTGGAATTATGAGACAACGCCGATCCTTTGCAAAGTGGGGGCAGCAGCACAGCAGATGTAGCCAAGATTCAAGGTGGTAGTTGCATAGCCTGCATGATTGCTGCCCACTAGTGCTAAAAAAATCTGCCAAGCGCCAATGCAGGCACCCATGGGCCATGTTGCAAGGGTGCCTGCGCTGCAGGGGTGATTGTTTATGTGCAGGAAGGTGCACATAAACAATCAAAAATGGTAGTGTGCACTTTCTATGTGTGCAGCATCCTGCAGCACTCATAGAAAGAGCAAACAAAGAGGAGAAATTAATAATTTCTCCTCGTATCACCATTCTAAGACCAGGTATTACCTAGCTTTAGTTTTTGGTGCTGCCTTGTGTAAATCTGGGGCAGCATAAAAAAATCAATAGGTGGAGCAGTGAAATGCCCACAGCAACACTCATTGCGCACCCCTTTGCCGCAGCAGACTGCAGCAGTAAGGGGCATATTCACAAGGTGGCGTTAAGGAACGTTAAGTGGCTTAGCGCCACCTTGTAAATATCGGGAATGGCACAACGCCACTGTAGCATCAAAAAAAGTGACGCTCTGGTGGCATTAGCGGCTTGTACATATGTCCCCTGTGGCAAGCCAGAGCTTGTATTAATTCTATATTTCTAAATATATATATATGTACCACGACAAACCAAAGAGCCAAGATGCAACCGAAGCAAAGTAAGTGACAATAATGATCTGTTTTTCAGGTAAATAAAACATCTCAGGGCGGGCTCGAAAGGTCATAGTGTACAATTGGCCTCAAAACCCTATCTGGGGTGATGTGACATGGGTGCTGTGCACTATGCCAACTCACAAAATATCAATATGCATCTAATCACAGTGTGAAGCCAGCCATGATGAAGCATCAGCAAAGAAGAGTAATTCAAGACATACTGCATGATAGTGATTGAGTGGGGGTTCAAATTAGCAGTGGAAACAACATTTTGTATTGCTTGTAAGAATGCAAGATGATCTGTAAGTTTTCTAATGTTCATCAGAAGAGCCTTCCAAAGTGTAGCGGTCTGCTAGAGAAAACTGCATATTTCATCTGTCGCTCACTGATTCTGAAGATGACAATCAGATGGACCACCCTTTAAGAATCCTCCTTTGCTGGTAAATTCAGACAATCTGTTGTAGGTGGAGGCAATCTATACATAGAACTGCAACACAATGCTGAATCTGTTAAATAAGATTCTTTTTTTTGTTTTTTTTTTTGTGTCCTCATTTGCCACCTAATCGATCCAGGGGCATTCCTCCGCGGGACCCATTAGCCTTTTTAAGGTACCGTCAATTTTCCCTGGAAGGCGGTCTGGTGTCAAAGCTGAGAAATAGAGCCCCACACGATCTAGCTCCAATACACACCCAATATGGGCTGATCATCCAATTTAGCTATGGCTTGGGGCGCCTCCCATTGGACATGGAGACAGAGGCTTAATCATCGGACCCGGGGAGAAAAAAAACACACAAAAAACCCCGGGGTCCTAACTGTTCCGACTCCACTCAATTAAGAAATTCCAAAATCTCACTGTACGGGGACTACATGTTCTGGCCAAATCTGCTTTTGATGTGATATAAAGTGAAGACAACCACTCTGCATGAGTTGGTGGGTTGATGTTAACCCAGTTTTTGCATATTTGTCTTCTAGCTAATAATATAGCGTAGTATAGGAACTCTCTTTCTAATCCTTTGATATTATCACTCAGTCCAAATATTACCAAGGACCAAGAGAGGGGGATAGAGATTTTAAGGATTGAATCAAGCGATGTCTTTACTTCCTGCGAGAAATTAGTAACATTCGGGCAATCCCAGAACATATGTAAATCTGAGGCAGCTGGCAGGGAACATTTACTGCAGCATTTCCCCGGTTGAAACTTAGAAAGCCTTTTGGGGGAATAGTACGCCCGTTGTAATGTAAACAATTGATTACGCCTCAGCCAGGCTGGTTTTATGATCTTGTAAGTAAAGTAAGTAAAGTCCACATTTGTAAAGCGCACAATCACCCGTAAGGGTCTCTAGGCGCTGGGGGCCGTCGGGAAGATTAAGCGAGCTATTGCCCAGAGTCACATGGTGCTGGGCTAACCTGCCGCCGGAGCCGGGGAAAGAACCGTGGTCCCCAGATTCCAGCGTCAGTCGCCCTGGCCGCGGCGCCACACCTCTCCCTTGTAAAGAAGCGTAAAGGACTCAATCCATTTCCCTTCTGCCTGGGGTTCACCCTCTTCACCCCATAGCTTTGTCGGAAGATTAAGCTCATCCTCTCTTTCTTCCAAGATGCTCCAGTAATGTGCAGCAACCTCCTTTCCCTTGTATGATTTTTCCATTAGATTCCTCTCTAATAAACTGTCTCCTCCGAATTTGTTTTTTTTAGTTGTTTGAGAACGAAGCCAGCTTGAAAGCTGACTATAGACAAACCAAGATAATGGTGAGGTTGCCTTGTCTGAGAATATTTCCCAATCAATAAGAGAGCCATCTTCTACTAATTCTCCCCATCGTATAATTCCTGCTACTTGTAGGACTGTTTTTATCGTCTGTGTGGTACTCGATGAAAGCCCGGGAAAGTCCCATATCGGTGCATAGTTAGAAAAGTATGCAATCCCCGCCTTCGATTTAATTTGAGACCATTCTTTTATGGGGCAGTATAATGTCTTCAGTCTGACTTTTTTTAAAAACCTCTGATGCCCGAATTTAAATAGAAATCCGTCTGATGGAAGGTCTGGACTCAATAGCATAGCTTTGAACATGTAGCTTAGAGTTGTCTAATGGGGACTTTAGTAGCATCCTGGAGTGGGTCAGGTGAAAGGCCCACGCATAGTATTCCAGGTCTGGCAGAGCAAGGCCTCCTTTTTCCCTTCTCCTTCTCAGTTTCTTCCAGGCCAGCCTAGATGATTTGTAACACCAAACAAATGAATTTATGTTTTGTTGGGATGTTTTTAGTTGGTTTGTGTCAAATATTAAAGGAATTGTATTGAAGTGAAAAGTGTATTTCGGGAGAATGGACATTTTTACTAAGCTGGTCCTTCCATAGATGGTGAGAGGTAAAAATGACCAAGACTTCATTAATCTAAGTTGTTCTGAGCCAAAAGGTTAAGATCTTTGGTGATTCTTATACCCAGGTAGCGCGTTGAAGATTTTAGGGGAAGCTGAATATTGGCGATGTTCCAGGCCATTATCTCCGTCTTCCCTGCGTTAATTTCATAGCCTGAGTGCTTTCCAAATTCCTCCGCGCTATGGATTATCATAGGGAAGGCCTGTGTCGGGTCTGTAGTATAAATAAGAATGTCATCAGCATACACCCCAACTTTCTTTTCCCACCCTGAGAACGAAAAGGGAGGGATGTTAGGGTTTTCTCTTATGGAGTGAGCAAATGGTTCCAGATAAATGTTAAATAATAGGGGGGAAAGGGGGAACCCCTGTCTTGTTCCTCTAGAAATTTGGAAGCGATTTGTGCATGTACCGTTTATTATCAAACTTGCCTTAGGGTTTTTGTACAATAGGCCTATCGTTCTACGGAATTTAGGGCCTATTTTAAACTTTGCCATAGCGGCATGTAAATAGGACCAGTTTACTCTATCGAATGCTTTTGTTGCATCGAGAGTCATGATTGCAAGAGGTAAAGCAAATGTTGAGGCGATGTCTATAGCTCCAACTAGATCGTAGGTTAAGTCGGCAAGTTGTCGGACTCTTATAAACCCCTTTTGGTCCTGATGTATGATACCTCCAATCTGGCTTCCCAAACGAGCGGCCAAAATTGACGAAAAGATCTTATAGTCATTGTTTAGAAGCGAGATTGGACGATATGAACCACAATCCGTTGGGTCTTTATCTGGTTTTAGAATTAAGGCAATGTTTGCTTCTCCCCAGGAGCTAGGTGGTGTCTCTCCTTTTAATAGTATATAATTAAATAGCTTCGTCAGTATCGGGGTAAGTGTGGAGTTAAGGACCCGATATAATTTACTCGGAATCCCATGTGGTCCTGTGGCTTTTCCCTGTTTTAGCTTCTTAATGGTACTTTCAACTTCCCCCTGGGTTATCTCCCTGTCTAGAATCTCGCTCTGGTGCTCTTTTAGCTCGGGAAGGTCTATCTTTTCCAGCCAATTGTTTCTTTCCTCGATGTTGTCAGTATTATCAGTTATTTCGTCAGTATAAATTTTATGAAAGAAGGTGCTGAAGGCTTGCTTCACCAATCTCTGTATCAGTTTTCCTGGTATTTGATTCTCCAACCACTCTCACTTCTTTTATGTGTTTCCTAACCTGGTCAGCTTTTATTTTCCAGGCTAATAGCTTTCCTGCTGACTCACCATATTCAAAGTGGGAGAGTTTACTAGCCTGCCAACGTTTATTAATTCTCTCCTGTAATAGTGTGTCTAATTTATCCTTTAGCTCTTTTTTCTTATCTAAGTTGGTGGAAGGTACTTGATCTATTAAATCCAGTTTTGCCAGATCTTGCTCTATCGACCGTAATTCCTCTCTATACTTCTTTTTCCTGTAAGATGCCCTATTGGTATGCATCCCCTAATATACGCTTTCCACGTCTCCCACACACTAACCAATGGGGCCGAGTCTAAATTCAACTCTAAGAAGGCAGTGGTCTCGGATATAAGATAATCTCTTTCCGTTTCCTCTAATAGAAGAGTATGGTCGAAGGACCATGAGGCAAAGCTGTGTTCGCGGTCTACTGTTAGCGAGAAAATGATAGCAGAGTGATCCGATAAGTGCGATGGTAGATATGTGATGTTCCTTATCATATCTTTTAGAGAGAAGCTAAATAAGGCATAATCAATTCTGGATTTATGCCTATACATATGGTTATGATAAGAGACCCCCAATGTTTTCCCAGCTCTCTGTCTCCAGAAGTCTTCAACTCCCAAATTAGACATACAGCGCAATAATGTTTCTCTTGATTTGTTGTGACTTATTGCCCTAGAACTGTGGGATTTATCTAACTTAGCATCTAATATTAAGTTAAAATCACCCGACCATAATATTGGATTGGTGATGGTTATCAGATGATTTTGTATTGTGTTTATATAAGAGGGGTCATCCGTAATAAACTACTAGGGTAACTCTAATCTCTTGGGGAGAGGGGTTGGCCTAACGGCTAAGGCGCTCGACCTCGGACCTGGGGATCTGGGTTCGAGTCTCGGTAACGACGCCAAAAACCCCCTGTGATTCTGGGCAAATCACTTAATCTCCCCGTGCCTAAAAAAAATGAAAGTGTGTCCTCATGTAACGTAACTGGTGCTATGTAAAGCACTCTGATAACTGATTCGGTTTGGTTCTAGTTCGCGCTATATAAAACACTGCAAAAAAAACAAAAAAACAAAAAAAACTCTCCTAAGATCTAACTGGACATTGGCTATTATCCATCTCCCGTTTGGATCTGCCTTCAAATCTTCAATCTGGGCTCTAGCGCCTTTTTTAAAGATGATAGCTAAACCACGGATGCTGGCATTGTGGTCCGTGGTAACGAATTTATCACAAATATCTGAAATTTCTTTTTCATTTAAGTGTGTCTCCTGGATCATTATGATCTGCGCGGACTAATCTCTGAGGTACTGCAAGATTATATTTCTTCTCCCTCGTACGCGCAGCCCGTTTACGTTCCAGGAGAGAAACTCAATGTCTCTCATTTCTCTCTATCCTTCCCTTGCCTCTCTTTACCCATTCCCCCTTTAATAGTTTTTGGTTTTCTCTTTACTCGACCTTCTAGTATATATCCTTCATTGGTTTGGATCTTGACCATTCTTATACTGTAGACCCTGGAATCAATAGGTTTTCGATTTTTGAGGTTTTGGTTCTGAGGACTTTTTTGTGCTTTTACTCACACTACCACCCCCCTCCCTCCCCTGGAAAACCCCTCCCTACTTACTCTGGCCGGATGGCTGGCCAGGTTTTCGCCCCCGACATACTCCTACCTGGAGCCCCATTTATCTAGACTATCAGTCAGTCGATCCTTTGATCATATTAGAACATATGCAAGAGCAAGAGGAGAAGGAGGAAGGTACTTCACCTTAATTTTTTTTTTGTTTCTTTGTGGCTATCTAACTACCCCCCCTTTTTTTTGTGTTATGTGCTGATCTGAGTGCCTCTCCCTTTTATTTTATTTTGGCTATTGTGCATACTCTTTCTATATGTATGTATTAATAGATACATCTATACACATGTATATATATATATATATATATCTATACATACATTTTTTTAATTTATTTTATTTATTATTTTTGATTTTCATATCTGAATTGTTTTTTTTCTTAGTGCAGGGGACACCATTGCTATTTATTTATTTATGTGAATATCTTTATTATCTAGGAGTGTGGGAAAGTTCGGTGATGGAAGCTAATAGTTCGTCGGCCTCAAGGGGTGTATTGATATTATACATTTTGTTGTTAAACATAATTTTTAAGAAGGCAGGGAATCGCATCTGCGCAGTGGCTCCCAAAGCTCTAAATTTTTCTATACGTTGACCTAGCTCCCACTGCCTATCTAAAGTGGTTTTAGATAGATCAGATCTTATTTCAAAGGAAAAATCTGAGGTCTGCAGAGTTTTAGCTTTGAGTGCTAGGGTTAGAATCGTTTCCTTGGTTGTATATGTCAAGAAGTTTACTAGGATCTTCCTAGGTTTAGACCTACTTGGGTTTAAGCGAAATGGATCTCGATGAACTCTTTGTATGTCAGTCCCCAAGTCTGCTTCTGACATCTCTAATTTCAGCGAGTCCTTAAGCAAGGTCACCACGTAGTTTTTTAAGTTCACTCCCCTCTTTTCCTTCCGGGACTTTTAAAATCCTGAGGTTATTCCTTCTTGAATAATTCTCCAAGGACTCTACTCTATCCTTTACAGCTTCTCCCTCCCTTCTCATAGTCACCATTTTCATTTCGGCATGATCTAACCTTGCTTTGAGGTCTTCTACCGTTGTCTCTAAGCATCCTGTCCTTTTAGAAAGTCCGTCTACTTTGGATTCCAAATTTTCACACATGGCCCGGATCTCCGATTGGTTTTGCCTAGATTCCGCGAAACAAGCTTTTGACTCTTCAAACCCGGATTTAATTTCCTTGCTCATATTGAGAAGTATGCGCTGTATTGTATCGACGCTATCATCACTGCCCTCCTTCTCCCCGCCTGGATTTTGGGCTGGGTTGCTTTGTATGTCCGTCCTTTCTATACCTGCTGAGTTTGCATTCAAGGACACTGTCTCTGGCGTCTTGATACTATTCAGCTTTCCATCATCATCGCCCTGATCATCATCCTGATCTGAAGTTTCTGTCTTCTCAGTGGTCTCTATCAAGAGCCCCGTGTTAGGTATGACTGGTGACGCAGGATTTTTTGGTATGGTAGACATTTCTGGTGTTACAGACCGGGGTAGTTGTTCCTGATTAAGGTTTAGAATCTGGGGTAGAACCTTAAAATAAGATTTCAGAGAAGGTGTAACTCTTGTGACCCTAGGTTTTCAAGAACTATCTTCCCCCTGAGCTATCTACTTTAGGGTCTTTGATCGCTCTGCTGTTATTTTATTGGTACGTTTGGACAAAATCCTCCCTTTGCCCCCCAGGGTCTTGTTGCCTGATATTTGTAGTGGATCTACTTCTGACCCTATTTCTGTTTCTGACTCTGTCTCAAGTCCAACTTCTTTTTCGAAGCTTCCTTCAAACACTTTCTCCGAGTTTAAATCCAGCTGAGAGCTGTTTTCACACTTTCCTAAGTCAAAATCCTTTTGCCTGCCTTTCCCCAGGTTGTCGCTAGTCAAGCCTTTCTTCTTAGCAGCTACCTTCTTCTGTTTAGGTGGAGTTTTTCTGATATTCTGACGTGAGACTGCGTTGGAGAGGGCTTGTAGTCTGTTCTTAACAATATTTATGTTGGAATCAGGAGAAGAGCCTCTTATCGGGGGTCCCCCATGACTTGCTATTTGATTTTGTACTTCTGTGTTTAGAGCCCAGTTGTTAAATGGGTTATCTCCTGCCAGTTTAGGTTTAGTTTTTAAGGCACTACCAGAGCAAAGGGGTGGATTATTAGCTCCCGTCTGCAACTCTACCGCATCCCCCTCTGCCAAATAATCCCATTTACCAGACCTTGTTACTGTAGCTGTGGCTGAAGTTAAAGCTGCACCTTTCGTGGTATGGTTGTAAAGAGCTGCCCTCCTGCTCCTTCGCAGCTCCACGGCTGCCTCGCTCCAGCGAGAGGGAGCAGGAGAAGGAAAGTGCCCCCAGCACATCGGCCGTTTGACCACTCCTGTCAGTCCCTCCTCAGTGCTGACTCACCACCTCAGAGCAAGCCTAGGACAGGTATCTGCTGAGATTGATTTTCCTCTCTGCAGCCAGCGCCAGTACACGAACACAAAACCAACAAGCATTTACAATGCAATGGTTTTGCCTTTGTTAAAGTTAGAGCTATTGGCATTGCTCTTGACATTATTTTTATTTATGTTTTTTTTTTAACATAAATAAATGGTATTGTCATTTACAATGCCACTAGCTTTATCTCTCGCAAATGACACCCACAAACACCCACAGAGAGCCCCCCCACACACACAGAGCTCCCCCCACACACACACCCACACAGAGCCCCCCACAAACGCAGCCACACAAAGCCCCCAACAGAGTCACAAGCAGGCAACAGAGTCACAAGCAGGCAACAGAGGCACGAAAACAGGGTACACGGACAGCGGAGGGGGTGGGGGGGGGGGCTGGAACGGGCACACAGACAGCGGAAGACAGCAAGCACTCACAAAAAGTAGAGAAACATCCCGGGCTTCAGATCCGAGGGAGGTGTGGGGAATTCAGCGAGAGCACTTTGTAAAACAAGCATTGGAAATGCAATAGGTCTCGCATTAGAAAAGTTGGAGCTATTGGTCTTGTAAATGACATATTTTATTTATTTGTTGGTTTTTAAAATTGCTAAATTGATTGCTTTGTCATTTACAATGGCAATAGTTATAACTTTCGCGAATGTGACACCTATAGCATTTGGAATGCAACATGTTTTGTATTTACGTGACTTAGATGGCAGCTCTGGTCGTTAGGCCACATCTCTAGAGAGCAGGAGAGTGCAGCAGGGGAGAGAAGCACAGCAATGCAATCGGTCTCGCATTAGGAAAGTTTGAGCTATTGGTATTGTAAAGGACACATTTTTTATTTATGTGCTTGTTTTGAAAATAGCGAAATTAATAGCTTTGTTATTTACAATGCCAATAGTTTTATCTTTCGCAAATGTGACACGACACCTATTGTAACACAATATGTGTTGTGAGGGTGAGTGAGGGTGAGGGGTTGAGGGTGAGGGGTTGAGGGTGAGTGAGGGTGAGGGGTTGAGGGTGAGTGAGAGTGAGGGGTTGAGGGTGAGTGAGGGTGAGGGGTTGAGGGTGAGTGAGGGTGAGAGGGTGAGGGGTTGAGGGTGAGGGTGGGTGAGGGTGAGTGGTTGAGGGTGAGGGGTTGAGGGTGAGGGGTTGAGGGTGAGTGAGGGTGGGTGAGGGTGAGGGGTTGAGGGTGAGTGAGGGTGAGGGGTTGAGGGTGAGGGTGAGGGGTTGAGGGTGAGGGGTTGAGGGTGAGGGGTTGAGGGGTTGAGGGTTAGGGGTTGAGGGTGAGGGGTTGAGGGTGAGGGGTTGAGGGTGCGGGGTTGAGGGTGAGGGGTTGAGGGTGCGGTGTTGAGGGTGAGGGGTTGAGGGTGAGGGGTTGAGGGTGAGGGGGTGAGGGTGAGGGTGAGAGGGGTGAGGGTGAGGGGGTGAGGGGGTGAGGGTGAGGGGGTGAGGGTTTGAGGGTGAGGGGGTGATGGTGAGGGGGTGAGGGTGAGGGGGTGAGGGTGAGGGGGTGAGGGGTTGAGGGTGCGGGGTTGAGGGTGAGGGGTTGAGGGTGAGGGGTTGAGGGTGCGGGGTTGAGGGTGAGGGGTTGAGGGTGAGGGGTTGAGGGTGAGGGGTTGAGGGTGCGGGGTTGAGGGTGCGGGGTTGAGGGTGAGGGGTTGAGGGTGAGGGGTTGAGGGTGAGGGGTTGAGGGTGAGGTGTTGAGTGTGAGGGGTTGAGGGTGCGGGGTTGAGGGTGAGGGGGGGCTCATGAGAGTGCCATGGACGTTTGGTGGTGGGTTGCAGTCAGTGATATAGTCGTGTGACCAGAACCGTTGTATTCAGAGCTGTAACAAACATCCCGGCCAAGCTTCGGCGCTCCTGTTTTTACTACGGGCGTTAGCTACTTTCAGTGGGCAGGAGACTGATGCGACAAAGCAAACAGCATACGCACAAAGCAGACTATTAAAACAAACAGATTCACGGGCCAGCATCAAAGGCTCTATCCATATGCGCCCCGCCATCAAGTCAGCAGGATATCAGGAACACAAACTTGAGCCTAAGGAGAATGTAATAAAAACTTTCTCAAGTCAGCGTGAAATAAAAGGAAGCAACCCAGCTAATGCACAAATTACTCCATCCTGCTCCCTTAACCAACACTATGGGAGATAACCACCAGCCTCTAGGGAACAATAAATAAACCCTGAATCCACAAGACAAATAAGCAATGGCAGATAAATAGCTGCTTTATTAGTTAACAAATTCAGTATCTTTCATTGTGTGTTTTTGCTGCACTTGGGCGTTTTCCACACACACGAGGGAGCATTGCTTTCTTTGTGTCACACTGCGCCTTGTCACACTGCGGGGAAGTCTCAGCTTCAAAACACGCCTTGATCACCAATAACTCTGAAACAATGCATAACTGATGAAACACGCCACGTGATTTACTCCATACATATAATTACAATGCAGATTCCCACTGCTGCAGTATGTATCCCCGGTACAGTATGTAGGTCATAACGGCCTTTGCCCTAGTTTCTCAGATTACATGTCGGGGTGAAGCAGCCTTTGATAGTGTGTGGTCCTCTTTCTGCAGAGACTCCGATGGAGGTCACACCCTCTCCATCGGCAGTGCAAGGTGCACGCTGCACCTTCACAGGACACGCGGCTCCACAACCTAACCCGACGCAGCTGCGAGGTAAACACGCACAGAGGCGAGTCTGCAACCCAGGGGTGGATGCATACATGGGTCCGTGAAAAGCTGCTGTTGTGACACAATAGCCATGTAACTATCTTCAGGTTCCTTTGAGCCCTTCTCTCGGACCACCAGCACGAGAGATTGCTCACAATTAGCATCACTGACACCACGACCCTCCCACAATCAAGGCGCAGCACATTTCTCACAGCGGGAATGTCGACAGGGCTGGATGTGAGGGAGTCCCCGCGAATAAGAATTGGGGGCTTTTGATCTAAATTAATTTTGATCGTGTGGTAAATACCTGCGTGTAGCATCATTAGCAGGTCTCTAAGAAGTCCCAGGTATGGTAGTTTAAGGAATTCAAGCGAAGAGACAAAACCTAGTCGGCCAGGAGCACACAGTTATGTCGGTCGAGGTTGCCAGGATTCGATAATCAAACAAACAAGTTCGCTTCCCGATCCAGTCTTTCTTTGCGATTCTGCTTCAAAGTGTAAGCCTAGCGAGGGAGCGTTAGGTGTCGTACCACAACAAAAAGCCGCACTCGACTTCAAATGTGTGAAATTGAAAATGAAGCGCCTCCTGGGTAAAAGAGACTGCTTAAGTGACGGGGGAGTGGTCGAATTGGGAAGTAAACAATCTGTTTGCGTGTCATAGGCAACACCCTCCTGCTACATTGTCCTCCCGGGACATGGATTCAGGTGGAGGCACACAAAGGTTAATGAGACCGCAATCACCCAGTGCGGACGGTAATCAGATCATGTTTTAATTATGTCGGTGGATAGGGTTTCCGCTGCAGGCGGCCGGCTATAGACAGCGCGCTGGCTGCGCCGACACATGATAGGGTTCTGCTTCTGCTTCTGCAGTGCACCGAGGGCACTCAACCACCCACAGACACCCAACAGGAGAGGTTAAGGGTCGGGCGAGGCAGGCGCATTTCTGGCATGCCGCTGATGCCCTGGACTGTAGCATTACAGCTCACTTACCCTGAGCTCTGCGGCAAGGGAAAGGACGCCTCCATCTTCGGCCGGTGCCGCCATCAGGAAACAAGCGGGAGGGGGCGGGAAAGGGGGAGGAGAGATGCAGAAGACGGCCGGAGCAGGAAGGCGGGTGCCGGCTCAATGCCGGACCAGATTCGGGGGTGTTCCCGGCTTTTGGCTGACGTCGCGTGACGTAGCCAAAAGGGAAAAATTCTCGGGAACGCCCCCGAATCTGGTCTGGGATTGACAGACAGAGCCCTCTACCAATGGCTAGCCTCCATTTATGGAGCTAGCCAATGGGAGGAGGGGGCGGATACCCGACCCCACATAGAGATAATAGAGATATCATTAGATTTTGCTAGCGCATGCGTACTTCGTACGCATTGCGTAGGCAAAACCTAAAAAGGCAGAAACAAAGCTCCCCCGGGGCTCTCCCCAGTGGCTACAGATGGGAGGGGTGGTGCCGAGCACTCGCAGGTGCGCTCAGGGTCTGTTCGGATCGGGCCAGGTCCTAAACAACAGCCGCGGGTGCAGAGACCGAGCGCAGGGTAGACTTCAATCAGCTCAGCTCGCTCCAGCAGGGGCGGCGTCAAGCACTTGCAGATGCGCTCAGGATCAATTTCGTGTCGGGCCAGGCCCCAAACAACAGCCGAGAGTACTGAGACCGAGCGCCGGGTGCTCCGCGTGTGCCCGGGAGGGGAGACTTCAAAACGGCTCAGCTCGCTCCAGCAGGCATGGCCTCCCGCATAGGTAGGATAGGTAGGATCGACCGCCTCTGGGGGCTCTAACGGCACTTACTGGACATCCAGGCAGGAGCCTCTGTCGGGACGTGCGGTCCGCATTAGCAAGCGGCCGCCATGTTTTCCCGTTAAATAAGAATCTTGACTACTTGGAGCCTCTTGCCCCCCACACTACCTCCCTGAGAAAACTATTACTGCATACCCTCCCTATCTTGAGAATCAATTGCAGAAAGTGTTGCACTGGGCCGAGTTTGAAGTACCATAGTAGGATGGGGTCCATTACACAAGTGCCAAACTCCTTCAACCACCATGTTTGGGGCACAATAGCCCCTGTCTACCTACTTTTTTTTAATGAAACTTAAAGATGGCTAAGCAACGACACCTAAACCAAAGCCCATAGTACCCGAGGGAGATGTCCTTCTTGCTGGCCTTCTATAATATTACACCACTCCTTTTGCTTTTACTATAAAGAACATTCCTCCCAGAAATTAGCGATCTTGTGGCCATTAGCATACAGAATAATTTCTAAAATTGCAGGACTTCTCACCAGGGAATGGCAATGTCCCAAGTACAGGCCCATCTGGGTTGTAATCATGTTTTGAATGTATTCCAGTTAATCTCTAAAACTCTCCACAATAATGGATCTGCCCTGGCATATGGATAAGATTTGACTAATCAGTCAGTCAGTCAATAAATCTGTATTCACTACATTTCTGTCACAGAAAAGCACAGATAGAGGGACAGATATACATTCATTTATAATTCTTGGTTTAACAAAAGCAAATTTAAAAACAGCAACATTTCAGCTAAAAAGAAGTATTACAGTAAAACGCCATACAGTAAAATATCAGCTACAATGCAATGCCATTACACCACAGTTCAGCTTTTTTCACATCTCTTTATTTTTAAAATCTAATTTATAAAAAGTGCCATAGAGTAGCAAGTCAAAGGACAGAGTAATTGTTTCAGAAACAGCAGCGGTCTGCACTGTCTAAACTTAAACACTTTAAAAAGTGGCAAAATAAATGTCTTCTTAGACCCACATAGAAGGGACAAAAGAACAGGATATGAAGATTAGATTTAATAGATACACCGTTGCAGGGGCAGGGATCTAAGTCTGATAAAGAGTAACAATTCTATGGATAGTCCACCATAAGAGGTAGGTAATTAAATCGAAATCTAGTTAGAACAAAACGATGTTGCTGATTTTGGGTTAAAGATAGGTAAGTTTGGAGACTTTCTTGTAGACAGAACAGTTTATAAGAGCACACTGTAACTTTATGCCTGTCAGACACCATTCTTTTTGCCGCAGTATTAACTAAGAACAACTCTTTTAGCTTGGACCTGTTACAGCCCAAGCATGATTTAGGGGAAGAAAATAAATCAGAAAGCCAAATCTCCTCCAGTGTCGAATTCACATAATTAAATCAGGGTATGTCAAAGGCTGCATGCAATTTCAGGTAGTCCTAAATTACAAGCTGATTTAGTATCATCATCTCCTGAGACCAGATAGAATGCCAAAGTAGGAGTGGTGCAGAGGCGACGGAGGAGCTTTGCCCCACTGCTTTCCAGCAGTGCACAAAATAAAAAATAAAATGTAATAACGCACTGTTATTATCATTTTATTTTTCCGTAGTGGCTCAATTGTACGGGCGGTGCTGGGCAGTCAAGAGCAGGGGAAGTAGTGGTAGACACTCTCTAAGTGTGCATCATGGTTTGGCTGGCCATCTTGGTCTGGCTAAACAGTCATGCACACTTAGCATTTTCTCCACCAGGCTGTATTGCGCAGCCTGGGTGGAGAACATGCACAGGTTCCCAGTCCCTATCTGAGCCCCGAACAACGGCACACAGACCAATCACAATGCTGTTGACAGCAGCGACGTGATTGGCCTGTATGTTTCCTGCTTCAAAGTCTCATCAGGAAGAGTAGAGAAGGTGGCCACGAAGAGGTAAGTGTGATTTGTTTTTAGCCCCCTCCCCACCATTCCTGCCTCACCATCCCCAATCCATGCCAGCCGCCTCTGGAGTGGTGCTAATTTTATTTTATCTGCAAGAAAGGGGGTGCCTAGTTCCTCATGGCAGATAACATTAAGGCAACTGTGAGGGTCTGCTAAGAGATTTGATAAAAAAGCATTTTCAACTAGTTGTATATCGTAGACATCAGCCATACTCCATATGCCTGCCCCGTATGTAGCAACCACCACCGATTTAGCTGCAAAAATGGTCAGAAGCTCTCCCACAGGTGTGGAGCCTACTTTTTCCCAAAAACTATGGAGCCCCAAAATTGTCTTTTCCAAAATGGCCGTTCTATTTGATACCATCAGTTTCCATTGGTATTTACTATTAAAAAATGCCTAAGTAGGAGAAAGAAAGCAAACACAAGGAGATGATGGACGGATTTCTGAAACTTTTCAGACACTCACCCCCAGCCACAGATCTGGGGTGAATCCATCATCATTCTTTAGCTCACTTCACCACCCCAGTTCAGACAAAACTATATGCAAATCAGTTTTGATCCTGTGCCTCATGAGAACAGTCCAGCCCGCACTGCCAAGCCATGTCTTCCCTGGACCGGAAACAAGCATCCTGGGACCGGTTTCGGGGTGACACCCCTCATCAGCCAGGCTAGCTTGTATCCAGTGGCAAAGTCAGCAAGGGACCCAAGTCGGGGCATACTCTGCCAACGTAGGGCGAGCAAAGCAAATACAAGGAGATGATGAACGGAGCGCTGAAACTTTTCTGACACTCACCCCCTGTCATAGGTCTGGGTTGAATCCATCATCATTCTTTATGGGTATGCCCAGACTAGCCTGGCGGATGAGGGGTGTTATCCTGAAACTGGTCCCAGGATGCTTGTTTCTGGTCCAGGAAAGACATGGCTTGGCAGTTCGGGCTGGACTGTTACCAGTGCCTGCAGCACAGCTTAGCGTGATCACTACAACCTGTAAATTCACATTCAAATTTAGCCAGCAAAGTACTTAAATCCTCTGGGGCAGATTTACAAGCCCCTTGCAACAACTTTACGCCGCCGTTGCATCACTTCTGTGATGGAGCTGTATCGTAAACAATGTGCCACGATGCAACATATTTACGAAGTGACGCATCAAGGGATATGCGTTATGTTGTAAAGCTCTGCGCTACAGTATACCTGCTTCATTTATAATGTATGCAGGGTGGGCGGTCCGTCACAAGGAAGCCTTGTAAAAGTGATGCAGTGAAATCTACAAGATTTCACTGAGTTACTTTTATGACGCCACTGCGTCAAAACCTTGCACCTGCTTGCAGCAGGCATAAGGAGTGACGCAGCATGATGAAACTAGGCATTCCTGACCATTGCTGGAGTTGCATTGTGCTTACGACATGACTCCAACAATGCACTGTCTTTCCGCCAAAAGATGCGTCATGCATCTGTCTATCCTTGCACCACGGTGCGCCATATTGTAAATGTGACACATCCATGGTGGGGCAAGGCTTTTTTTCCGTCACGCAGTTTAGCTGACGCATCTCTGCTAATATGTAGAGATGCACCAGTTCTTGTAAATCTTCCCCTCTGTTCTTAGAATGTAATCTTTCGTGGGTGAAATATTAGTGCCCATAATAGTGGAGCAAGCCAAGGCTACCCCTTCCCGATCTCCCTAGATATGCGGATTCTACCAAAATTGGGCGGAATTGTTTTTGTTATTTCCAGCTTGAGAGATAAGTATTACCTCCATATTATTACCTCTCTCACCCATTGGTGCCGGTGGAGCAAGCTCCGCCGCCACGTGTGGTTAGCAGTGCATGGATGTGAGCCACTCCTTGCCCACCCAATGTGCTCTGGGACTATGAGTCCCTTTGCAGCGTCCAAATGCCCAGAAAAAGGGTTGCAGGGATTTGGCTAATCAATTATCAGGATTGTATAAAATTGGGGGCCATATGATCAAGAAAGGGTGATACATTATCGCCGCTTTTATCAGCAGGAAACTGACGCTAAAGCGGCGATAATGGGCTTGATAATATGCCCTTGTGAATTCCCATAGAAGCCCAGGTTCTGGTGTTAACCTGGGCTTCTATGGGAATTCACAAGGGCATATTATCAAACCCATTATCGCCGCTTTAGCGACAGTTTCCTGCTGATAAAAGCAGCGTCAATGTATTGCCCTTTCTTGATAATATGGCCCCATGTTTTTCTTTATTTAGCTATGCATTTCTGCCTATTTTTCTGTTCTAGAGCTGGGCCTTGATTTATAGAGAATGTCAATAAATGTCCTAAGTATTTTTCAAGTGCAATAGAGAGTTTCATGGGTCCTTTTTACCAATATACATATCGAGATGCTCAGTGTCTCCCCTCCAACTGCCACATGGAGGTTATCACACTCAGTGGTAATATCTGCTTTTCTAGTTAGATTGCTTAATGATACAGAGGATTCTGAGGTGCAATTGACCTGATGTATAATCTGAATGAATGTTCGAAGATTCAGAGAGATGGATTGCACTCTTTTGGTGTAATTTCAATGCCCAAATCCATAACTGACACAATTAACCCCACAACAAATGCAAAAGTACATAGCCATTTTGGAACAAACTTTGACTATGGACTACACTGTGGTTAATTTGTAATAAAATATGTTCCAGTGCCCCCATCTGGAGGCCACAGCAGCTTTGACCACCCTTTGCCCCTGCCTGTGCTGCCAGTGATAATACCTATGCAACTATTAACCATAACACTCCTAAAAGTGTGATAATTCAGACTATTCCAGGCCCACCAAGCAATAAGAATGGTTTGGCGACAGGAATTAATATTTTTTTAATGTATATTGAATTATTAAACAGCTGTTGTGCTCATTTCTAAATTACATAGAAAGCGCCACCATGTGGCAGACTGTTATTAATGCTGGTGTTCACATTTAAGTGCTGGTGCCGAGAACCGGAAACCACCTGCTCAAATTAAGTACCTCTACAATCGAGTTTTCCCCAGTCTCACACAAACACGCACACACACAAACACTGAAAATACAAGATTGCTAGTAAATGCATTGCTTAACACCTCCAGAGAAACATTATTTTTCTCTGCATATATTTCTGGGTACTATGTGTTATAATGTTAAAATTGCTTAATAACAATCTGTTTTGATGGTATAAAGTCTTTCCAGTTCAGCCAAACATTTATCAAGTTACACTGGTTATTAATGACTAACCAAATCTCGGAAAAGACAGTTTTAGTTATTTGTTGTCAAATATGCCTTATTGTCGATATCACAGATTTTATCTGTGTCAGTATGTTACTCTTCGTCTTTTGCCTTAATTTCTGGAATAATTTTAAGAGCATTGGTGGTGACATTAATGAACTAACCAGTCAACTACAGAATGCATTGGCATCCAGCACTGTGGCTGACATAAAATCTTTATGAACAGCTGACGTGCTACTATTCCAAAATGTCACTTTGTGATGCCTAAGTTATGTTTTCTAAAACCTGATAGTTGTGCGCTGTCCAAAGTACATCTTGTTTTGTGGCAGACCCCTCTATTTTCATGGTTCATCTCTTTGGAGGTCTCTTCCGGGGGATCTCTATGGACATGACCATGTGAAGTTCAGAAGAGCACTGAAGACCCATCTGTTCCCCTCTGCAGATTGATCTCAGAATCAGTCTGTACTTTAAAGCTCCCCCCTTCCCCACAACCTTGGTCACTACTCCAAAACTTTGAGGCTATCCTTTGGCCATGAGCCTTATATAAATGTAGACAAATAAATAAAGAACTGTATTGTGAGATACAGAAGAACCATCTGTGGGCAACGCTCTTTCCAGCAAATAAAAAAGGCAGTGACAGGAATTTTGGCCATTTTAGCGGCCATTGCATAAAGTGACGAATAAATGCCATATGAGACCTCTCTTGCTTCTCACATTTACAAATCCTTTTCTCCTCTAGCTACTGATGTGATTCGAATAAGTGGATACCTTTTAGGCTTAATTATTATTAAAAAAATAAATAAAAAAACATAATAAGAGTGCAGGGTGACTTCTATATTGCAGAGAAGGCCTAAAATCATTGAGTGCTTCAATGTTTGTAGCAGGTTAGAACCTCTTCTTGTGAAAGCCTGAGGGCAAATCAGTAGGTTATAGTATCAGAACAGAAGTATGTCTAGAGGGGCCTGAACTGTGCTCCTGCTGTCCAACCATGATCCAGCAGCTACTTCTCCACTCAGTCTGAGTTTTGTCCCCCTGCAAGCTTAAGTAACGAACGAGGGCTGGAAAGGGTGTATTGGCAATGGGCATGGGTTTCTATTGGGGGATTTCTCTAGCCATTATCATCTTAAAGTGAGCAATGTCTGTTATTCTATTTGAAAACGTTTTTATTGTTTTCAAATATACATGAGTAACTATTAAATCAATGGTGATTTTACCCCCATAGTCTAGCAAGATCTCGGCATGCTGCTGTTAATTTCATTACTGAGTAAGGGTCTTTTTTTGTAATAGAAATATCAGATCTTTTTAAACATACAACTGGAACTGCTTCAGTTTTAAAAAAAACAATATGCTGGAGGCCATGCATAAAGGGGGAGTTACAGTGCACTGCTTGACCATAATCCAGTTCTTGATATCCAAAGGGAGATCAAATCACTAATAGAAGAAGCTACAGTGGATGTTTACATTAGTGATAATGAAGTTCTTTTTTTAAATAATCAAAAACGTAGAACTCCAGTCCTATAGCTCCTCCAGAAAGTACACAAGACTATCTCCAATCCACCGGGGAGAGCGATGTTATCAGATTTTACTTCTACACTGGAGCCTTTAGGTAGTTACATTGACTTTATCATAAAATACTGTGGGGAATATTTATTAGCAAATCACGCAGCTCAGCTCAGCAAGTCACCTTGCTGCACTGCGCTGCGCTGTGTGATAAGGAATGGGCTAGAATGCACCATACTTAACATTGTATGGCGCATTTCTGTTATTTCCCAGCGCTGCCTAACGCCAGCACAGGCTCCCTTGCACTATGGTGAAATCGGTGCCTGCATTGTAGGCAGAATTGTTCTTGTGCAGGAACCTTCCTGCACAAAACAATACTCAGAGGAATATTCCTCTTTAGATGTGTGCTGCAGAATACAGCAAACTTAGAAAGAGGAACCAACGAGGAGAAATAAAGATATTTCTCTTCGTTGTGTCTCTGGTGGGGAGGCGTACAATTCTGATGCATTTCCAGGTCTATCACTCTTGGTAAATCTGGAATTCGTCTGAATCCATGGGTGAATGCATGACAACACCCTACTCCACCCATGTATCGCCCTCACCACACATTGCAACACAAGGCACCAACTTGTGATGCCTTGTTTTATACAAGGTATATTAAGTCACGAAGGGCCACACAGGGTGGCCTTGTGTGGCTTGATTAATCTCATTGTAGGTTTTGCACCATGCTATGTTGCCTTGTGTGGCGCAGGATGACGCAAAACCTATGATAAATGTGCCACTGTGTACCTATCATCACTAGATATGCCAAAGACAGTACTTGCATCATTATCGTTAGTGAGAAGTTCAGGTTTGCTTCTACCAATAAACTTCTGGTTACTGAAGACATTGAGGGGCTTACTTACAAGCCCCTAGAGCTGCCGGAATGACACTTTTTCCTATACTAAAAGCCACACTCCGGCAGCGCAAGGGGCTTGTAAATAAGCCCTTGAGTCTTAATACACAAACACCACATTTGTCTTTGTATCGATTGTGACTAATGTTTTTTGTGTAATTGCTATCCTGTTTGGTGAACTCCCAGGGGCAACGATATAACTCCCCAATTATCATCTTGTTTCCTCCCTAATTGGTGGACTCTCCTAGACCTATAATCTGCATATCTGTAAGAATTATTTGTGTGCTTCTATGCCACATCAGCAAGACCATCAGTTGACTAAAATTATTTTTTACCTGTTGGTCAAACCATCAATTTTATCTTTATTTTTTTTCCACCTGTGCACAGGAGAATGCCTCGTTTGGGATGTTGCACGCTTGCTGC
The DNA here is from genome assembly GCF_964261635.1 of Lissotriton helveticus. Lineage (NCBI taxonomy): Eukaryota > Metazoa > Chordata > Amphibia > Caudata > Salamandridae > Lissotriton > Lissotriton helveticus. The sequence continues at coordinate 2,083,112,381 of NC_136057.1, read as the reverse complement.
CCTGTCAAAAAGGTGACTTCTTATTCATGCGCTTCTAAATTTAGACACAAACGCCAAATTTGCTGCTCCGGATATTAGTTCTCTCTTAAGAAGATACTGCTTGATTAAATGTCTAAGGGTCTGCAGGACCTAATCCGAAAAGGATTGAAAGCCCATACAAATCTTAAATCTGATTCTCTTCTCAACAGAGAGCCAGTACAGGACTGCAAACTGGCCATGAACTGATTAGTACTTGGGCAGATAGAGAAGGAGCTGTAGATGGTTAATGGATGGCTGAGAGGCGCCAGATGTAAAATCTTCCAGTAGTCTAGGTGAGGCGCAATGGTTTCTTGGACTACTGTTTTCTGAGTGGAAATGGGAAAAGTTCAAAGAAATTTTCTGAGGCATCTTGGCAGGCCAAAACAAAAACCAGCCAGTTTGTTGATTTGAGATTTCATGGTCAGATCTGCACCCATAGACACAAAAAATGTTTTTATTACCATTGGTGTGACCTTAGAAAAAGGGCCAAGATCCACTTGCACCATTTGAGGATTCAAAAAAGGGGCTGAATTCCTGCTACCAGGAAGGTTATTTGAACTTTCCCCTCACCCCGAGCTGTAGACAGTTGTATCCCATCCAGTTGGATACTGACAAAGGCAGCTGGTCGGATGAGCTTCCATGGGTGTGTGAAGGAGCGAGAATCAGCTGGGTGTCATCAGCATATGAGAGCAACATGAAACCAAAGGGTTCCACTAGATCTGCATGTGGTTGTACGTAAATATTAAAATTAGTCTGTCATGGAGATTAAGCACTTCACAGTCAATAAATAAGAGCTATGATAGGTAATGATCATCCTGAACTCAAATAGAGTGATTTTCTAAAATAAGAAAAAGAATAAAAGTAAAACAGCAAAGAACTATGTCTCTAATCCCACAGCTGTGAAGGCATCTGAGTAGTAGCAAATGGGAGCCTGTGTCAAAAGCTGTGCTTAGATCATTTATAATGACCGCAGCCGCGCGACTCTGATCCAAGGTCCACTCAGTCTATTTCGAGACTGCCAACAAAGCGGTCTTGGTGCTGTGAAGAGGTCAAAAACCTGATTAGGATGCAAGCAGGTGGTTATAAGCGACAATGAATCTGTAGAGAGTTGCTGATTAATAAATGTTTCCAGCACCTTGGCCGATAGTTCTCAACTTTGGAGGCATCTACATCGGCTTATTAAAGCAGAGGTTTCACTATTGCAACATGCGGTTATGAAACTTCTAGCAGAGGGAATGCTAGATGTTGCAATGGACAGATTTAGAAGCTCAAACATAGCTGTAAAATTGACCACTGAGGCAGCTTTGAGACTGAGCTGGACCTAATCCAATGGGAAGCTCAATTTAATAGAGTTGGCTACTTTAGCAAGATTAGCCAAGGTTGAGAACCTTGAAATTGGCCAATAAGTTCTCTGAAATCTCGTCCGTAAGGTTGTTAGCCAAAGTGCTCTGGCTACTGACCAAAAGTGTCCTATCTGGGAAGGAGGATAAAATCTTGCTGACTTTATAAAAAGAAAAACGAATTGGCTAATTCATTGCAAGCTGAAGGGTTAGGAGGTAATAGGGGGGTTTAGGACTATACTCCATAAGCGTCTTTACAATAGCAAAGACCATAGGGACCATTTTAATTTTCAGAGCAATGAATGTTGCCCAAGCCATCTTGATGGCCCTGTGATTCGTCCATCTCGCTACTTTAACAATAGTTTATTTTATCAGCGTTCTAGGATTTATGCCAATAGCGTCTCATAATTGTACACTTTTTTCAGTGTCAAAAGACTGCCATCAAGCCATGGTTAAAGCCATCTCTTCATCTCCAACTCTGCCTTGTCCACACATCTGGAGAGACAAAGTTTAGACAGATCGGAGAGATAAAGTTTAGAAATTACCGAAAGGTGGCTAAAGTCCAAGGTGTTAAGTTTAGACCATTTTCTGGTCTTATGGAGTTTCTTACGGCTATAAGGGATAGCCAATAATGTTTTTGTAGTGATTGATGCATTTAGGGACCGCAGACTAGCCAGCCCATGGAAAACTGATGTCTAACTCTCAAAGAGGCTAGATTGGAGAAAACTGGGTCTAATATGTGACCAGCCCTGTGAGTGGGTGTTCACTAGCTGGTTAAGCTGAATGACTTCCAGGCCATTGCTTAACTTGCATGCGTATGCACAGTTCTTATTATCAAAATGCAAATTAAGGTCCCAGAGAATGGTTAAATGATCTGCTTTCAGAACCTATGGGACAATGCTCAACTAGGACTGAGTACAGTGGGAGAGCCTGAAGGGTGATAGAAAAGTTTAGTGTAAAGAGGTTACTAGCAAATCCCGGAATCTGGGCATCATTAAACTTACATTTTATAGATTGTTGTTAGACTATCTTATCTTCAGAAGACTACTTAAGAGTTGGCTCTTCTCCACATAACCACCATACTCAAACATAAATGTACAGCAAATCCCTGTGTATATAAGCATTTATTTGGATAATATGCATGTATTTAAAAATGTCTATTCCTTTGTATAATATGTAGAATAATTATGTTTATAAATATATAGATATCCATTAGGACTGCTTAACAAATGTACATATTACTGATGGTTATATTCTATGTTTAACATGCATATAGGTCACAGCATAAATAAGTAAATTTTTATCATAACTATTTATCTACAATTACTTCACTCTTGAATTATTAAAAGAAAAAAGGAAAATAAATTAAAAACAAATAAATTAGTTTCTGATGGATACATCTGCCTTTGGATTCCTCACCTTAATAATATCCCCCTTGCGCCAGCATTACGGAAATTGTTCGTAGCTCTTTGCGCCGACGAGGTCGTCACTGCGTCATGGCTCCGCATGCCGCCACTGAAGCCATAAGAAGACCAAGTTGACGTGATGATGTTTGTTCCTTTCTTTCCGCGCTACAAGCTAACGGATTTTCTGGGACTCTCCTGTCTTTCTACTGCTACTTTGTTTCAAGTACTTACTTGTTTCTGTTTTCGACTATGTTTGTTCCTAGGAGGTCGGGTTTCAAGCCCTGCAAGGAATGTGGAGGTCACATGTCGATTACTGACCCACATGATGACTGCTTTTGGTGCCTTTCAAGTGATCACGACGTTGAAGGTTGTTCATCCTGCAGGAAGATGAACCTAAAGGCTCTGAAGGAGAGAGAGTCTAAACTCTTCATGTCCATGGTGAGAAAGGAGAAAAGAGGTCATAAAAGATCAAAGTCGAGGTCGTCGACTTCGCACGGGTCCAAGAGAAGGCACAAGAAGAAGAAGAGACATGGGTCTCGACGTCGTTCGTCCAAGTCTCGAGCTTCGAAGTAGCCTTCTTCTGTTCCTTGACGTCGATCATAAAAGTCTCGAACATCGAAGTCACCTTCTCCTCGACGTCGTGTCAAGGACTTTGTTTCTCCTTCACCTTCCGAGTCTCCACAGGTGTCGCCGGGCCGGTCTCCTGATGTGGTTACTCCGGTACAGTCTCCGGCACCGGTTGATTCTCCAGCATCGGATGGGGATTCGATTCCAGTTGAAGAAGAGTCTCCTGCTGCTCCTGTTGCTCCTGTGGCTCCACCAGTGACACCAGTGGATACGACTCCAGAGACTCCTCGTAAGGAAGTCTATCCGGTGCAGTATCTTTCGTTCCCGGCGCCGGGTTCGGATCCGAAGCACTTCATGAATGCGATGTATGGTATCTTTACCAGAGCCACATGCCCCTCTGGAGCACCTTCGGGTCCCATGGGCCCTTTGGCCTTTAATATGGATGTGCCACAGCATTATCCTTTGGCCCCCTTTATGCCTTTTATGCCGATGGCGCCGTCATGTCAGTTTCCGGCTCCGAGGGTGTCGACGCCGTTTGAGCAGTCCCCGGCTCCATCTGGCGTCACCTCTTCCGAGGTTCGTTCGCGCGGGTCGCTGTCATGGAGCCTCATTCGACGCAGATGCCGGAGCCGTCGACGCCACGGAAGGCGCCGCCGCTGCCGAGGATGCGCTCTAGGAGAGAAGCTCAAAGGCTGAATGAGGAGGAGCAATATCGGGCAGGTAACATGGAGGAAGGTGAGATTTATGAGTCAGAGGATTTATTGGAAGACTTGTTTGAGGCAAGTGGTTTGGATGTCTCTTCAGAAGGAGATTTTGCATTGCAGAAAGCTTCTCCTTCGAAGGATGTGGTTCCTTATCATGTTGTCATCAAGAAGGCAGCTGAATAGGTGGATCTACAGCTTCCTAAGGCTGAATATGAGCCTAATCTTTTAACAGAGATGCTCCATTCTCCTGCTGTAGTGGAACCTCTTTTACCCTTCAATGATGCCCTAACGGAGCCGATATTAGAAGTCTGGAGTAATCCTTTTTCTGCTCCTGCAGTTTCTAGATCTGTTTCTAGAAGATTTAGACCGGCACCAGGGATCCTGATTTTCTGTCTTCCCACCCGTCACCTCAAAGTTTGGTGGTTCAAGCTTCATGTTCAAAACAGTCGGTGGGCTCTTTTCCTCAAGCACAGACTGATAGAGACTCAAAAAAGGTTGAGCAGTCGGCAAAGAAAGTTTTTTTCGTCTGATAGTATGGCATTGAAATTCACCAATCCAACTTGTCTATTGGGTGGATATATTCACGCACTTATGGACTCTGCCAAACAGATCCTCCCCAAGCTATCAGAAGAGGATCAAACAATTTAAGTGAGGTCTTGACGGACTCTCAGGCGACTGCTCGGCAAGTAATCCAGTCGGGTCTGGACACTGCAGATTCGGTGGCAAGGGTGATGGGTTTGTCTGTTGCTACTAGGAGGCATGCTTGGTTAAGAACATCAGGATTTTCACCTGATGTGTAGGCTCCTCTTCGGGATCTTCCCTTTGACAGATCTAAGCTCTTCGGGGAAAAGGCTGACCTGGCGTTGCAGAGATTTAAGGACAGTAAAGCCACAGCTAAATCTCTTGGTTTACAGTCTCAGTCAAGAGGGTATGGTTACAGAAGATACCGTGGTTTTAGGAAATCTTCTTTTCATTCCCGCCAACCTCAGCAACAACAACAGCAGCAGCAAAACCCTCTGTATAAATCCTACAGAAGTAAAGGCAGAGGTCGCCTTCGTGGAGCTGGATGACATCCCTCTTCCTCCCCCTCCTCTACCACCCCTCCCCCTCCCGTTAATGCAGGAAAGCAGCCCTAGATCTGCTATCCTGGATCATGTGGGAGGTCGGCTTGCCCATTTTCTACAAGATTGGAAATTGATAACTTCTGACCTTTTGGTTCTAGATCTTGTGGAAAATGGGTATAGTCTTTCCTTTGGGAAATTCCCTCCTCTTTACCCTTCTTGCCAAGGATTTAGCACGGAGGATCATTTGCTTCTCCTTCGTAAGGAGGTTCTTACCCTGTTACAAAAAGGTGCGATAGAGGTGGTTCCGGAGCAGGAAAGGGGTCAGGGATGCTACTCCCAGTATTTCCTGATTCCCAAGAAGGATGGCAGGCTATGTCCTATTCTGGACCTCAGAATCTGGAATCTATTTCTCAAGCAGGAGAGGTCAAATCAAATCAAATCAAATCAAATAAGCTTTATTCGTTTTTTTAAATTAAAACCATAAAAGCAACAGAGAAAATTACATACATACGAAAATAACTCAGCAGTTCATTGTAAAGTTAAAGAAAAGCTAACTATTTAAAACAAACTAAAATATTTTAACTAATCAACTGTTCAAAATAATAACCCAAAATACACCAAGTCCCCCTTTTTCATCTGATATTATAATTTGGTGCTCGGGGGCCAGGATAAAAGTCATGCAGGTCCCAGATACAGATGGGACCGTCTCCAACTGTGGGCTGGGTAGATCGTAAATAGGTGGCAATATTCCTGTATTTAAATTTAATTAGTATCAGGTCCCCCGGAATGTCCTTGGGCAGCAAACCTAGCCACTCCACCCTCCTGACCCTCAGGATCCCGCCATCTAGGGCAGGTGGTAACGGTCTATTGTTTTTGAGCCAGAAGATGGCTTTATTCAGTAGGTCCTGGTGTGATTCACGTTTGCCTGGACTGAGTGCAGGGACCCCAGAGAGAACGGTGACATACGGGGCGGCTTCGGGGGGTAGATCAATTCGATGCCTTCTTTCTCGAACTCTGTGAGGGGTATGTCCGGGATTAAATGTAGCGTTACGGCCACTTGGAATGCATGTTGTCGTGTGGGAATCAGAAGTTTGAGCTTTCCTGGGAGCAGTGTTCATCGGCTTTCCATGGGAGTTAGTGACAGTGGAGCATGTAGGTGTAATAGTATTTTCAGTTGGTGGATTGGGCCTTGTTACAATTTTTTCAATCCTGATCAGCCTGTCCCCCAACTCATTAATTTTCGCGACCAACGGTGATAAAGCAGCGTTTAGCAATTGATCGATTTTGGCTAGTAGGGTTGATTGGAAGGGGGGTGCATAATCGTTTGTTTGAGTCCCGGCCTTATCCGACACAAGTGAGGTTAGGTTGGGGGGGGATAATAATAAGGGACTACAGCACATTTGGTCGGTATTCGCTTGAGAGAGGAATGTTTCGGGGGATGAAGGTATATCCAGGGGCGTACAGATTATTTGACCAGTGTCTCTGCCCGCTATAGGGGGAGTTGGAGCATCTAGGACATACTTTGTGCCACACAGGGCATTTAGCTCTTCCCAGATGGACATATTAGTTTTGGGAGCAAAACCCCGGAGACAACAGCAACAGGGTCAAAGTCAGTACAGATTACAAATGAAACGTCTCAGTACCTCCTCTGTTGATGACACCAAATGGGGTGGCCCGGCCCGTCCTCCTCTGGCCTCTGAGGGCCACAGAGGGCCCGCCCTTTGCCCAGGCTTAGCCCCGGGCGCTGACCCGCGCGCGGTCCCGCGACGCGGGAGGAGTCCCCTTCTCTTATGCGCCTCCGTGCGCTGTGGCCTGACGCTGCACCCGGCGTCCCCGGGAAGAAGCAGGGGACGCTGGGAAATGTAGTTTTTCAGCCGCTCCTGCGGCGCTCAAAGCGGTAGTAAATACCGCGGGTCCCGTGCCTCTGGACCTCCGCGGTGGACAGCAGCAATCCCCGGCAGTGTGGTGAGACCCCCCGCTCCTCTGCAGGAGTCCCGTTCTCTTATGCGCCTCCGTGCGCTGTGGCCTGACGCTGCACCCGGCGTCCCCGGGAAGAAGCAGGGGACGCTGGGAAATGTAGTTTTTCAGCCGCTCCTGCGGCACTCAAAGCGGTAGTAAATACCGCGGGTCCTGTGCCTCTGGACCTCCGCGGTGGACAGCAGCAATCCCCGGCAGTGTGGTGAGACCCCCCGCTCCTCTGCAGGAGTCCCCTTCTCTTATGCGCCTCCGTGCGCTGTGGCCTGACGCTGCACCCGGCGTCCCCGGGAAGAAGCAGGGGATGCTGGGAAATGTAGTTTTTCAGCCGCTCCTGCGGCGCTCAAAGCGGTAGTAAATACCGCGGGTCCCGTGCCTCTGGACCTCCGCGGAGGACAGCAGCAATCCCCGGCAGTGTGGTGAGACCCCCCCAGGAGAGGTTCAAGATGCTCACTCTAGCGCAGGTTCTTCAGGCGCTGCAACAAGAAGACTGGATGGTGTCCATCGACATGCAGGATGCATACATCCCAATCCTGAAGTCGCACAGGAAGTATCTCCATTTTACGGTTGGGTCGCAACATTACCAGTTTGCGGTCCTTCCAAAGGGTCTTACTACTGCACCTCGAGTCTTTACCAAGGTGATGGCAGTGGTGGCAGCTCATCTCAGGAGGTTGGGGATTCTGGTTTTCCCCTACCTGATGACTGGCTTCTGAAGGCAGAGTCTCCAGAGATGGTGTGTTGTCATTTGCGGGTAGCAACCCAGCTTTTGTACAAACTGGGTTTTTCAATAAAAATTTACCCAAGTCTCACCTGGTGCCCTATCAGCGCAATCTTTTCATAGGGGCGGTACTGCATACCACTGTGTCGATCATTCCTCCCACCTCAAAGGATTCTCGACATACAGGAGATGATTCCCTTATTTTACAATGGAGCCGTTGTTCCAGTTCTGAAGGTCCTTCGCCTGCTCGGTCTGTTCGCTTTCTGCATCCTGTTGGTCAATCATACACGCTGGCACATGAGGGTGCTCCAGTGGTGTCTCCGCAGGCAGTGGTATCAGCACAACGGAGATCTCAGGGAGTCTGTGAGGATCTCCAGAGAAGCTGCAGCGGATCTGTCTTGGTGGAGTGTGGAGAGCAATCTGATTCAAAGAAAGCCCTTCCACTTTCCTCCATCGGTTACCACAGTGATAACAGATGCCTCTACCCTAGGGTGGAGAGCACATCTGGGGCATCTGGAGATCAAGGGTCTTTGGTCTCCAGAAGAAAGGGTGTTCCACATCAACCTTCTGGAGTTGCAGGCGATTTGTTTGGCGCATCAAGGTCGTTCTCCCTTCCCGTTGTGGTCAGTCAGTTTAAGTCTTGACGCACAACACTGCCGCGATGTGGTATGTCAACAAACAGGGAGGAGTAGGGTTGTATCGTCTCTGCAGAGAGGCATTGTGACTTTGGTCCTGGGCTCAGGACCATCGGATTTGCTTGATGGCAAACCATCTGGCCGGTGTGCTGAACGTGCGTGCGGACAGTCTCAGTCGCCAGTTCTCTACTGACCATGAGTAGAGGCTTCATCCAGAGGTGGTTCAACACATCTTTCAGACCTGGGGAACTCCCCGGTGGACCTGTTTGCTACTCTCGAGAAAACGCACTGCCTGTCATTCTGCAGTCTCCAGTTTCCGAGGCAGGGAGCGTTGGGGGACGCATTTCAGTTGAGTTGGAGCTCACAACTCCTTATCGCATTTACTCCCATAACCTTGATTCCTCGGGTTCTGAGGAAGATTCGCCAACACCGGGCCCAACTTATATTGAACACCCTAGATTGAGTGTGGTACATGGACCTTCTTCACCTCTCGTCGCACCCTCCACTCCATCTCCCTCCCAGGGCAGATCTCCTCTCACAGATGGAGGGGCAAGTTCTACACCCCCACCTCCAGAGCCTGCACCTTCATGCCTGGAGATTGAACGGGCAACTTGAATTCTTTTTCTCTCCCGCCTGACGTGGTGGACGTTATATTATTGGCCAGGCGACACTCCACCAAGTCTATCTATTCTTAGAGGTGGTCTAAAGTTTGTTAACTGGTGCGGATAGAAATCTATTGATCCCTTAAAAGCTCATCTATCTGATGTTCTTTGTTTTTCTCTTCATTTGGCCCAGCAGGGTTTTGCTGTGGCCACTGTAAAAGGGTATTTGTCGGCTTTGTCTGCATTTTTATGTTTACCTGACCAGCCTTCTTTATTTAAGTCTCCTATAGTCTTAAGATTTATTAAGGGGCTGACAAACATGTTTCCTCCCACTCCTTTTATTATGCCCCAGTTTGATTTGAATTTGGTGTTAACTTTTTAATGAGTTCGTCTTTCGAACCGATGCATAGTTGTCCTTTAAGACTTTTAAAACGGTCTTCCTGGTAGCTATTACCTCCGCCAGGAGGGTGAGTGAACTCCAGGCTTTGAGTTCAAAGCAGCCCTTTTTGACCATATATGCTGAAAGGATGGTTCTTAGGACTGGGGCTGCTCTTCTGCCTAAGGTGGTGACTCTCTTCCACCTAAGTCAGTCTATTACCCTTCCTACTTTCTATCCTCCCCTTCACCCATCCAAGGAGGAGGAAAGACTTCATCGTTTGGATCCAAAGAGGGCGATTAGCTTCTATTTGGACAGAACAAAGGACTTTCGTCAGGAATACCAGCTCTTTGTTGGATATGCTGGTCGTATGAAGGGCAAGGCGGTGCACAAGCGCACTTTATCACGATGGATCATCTTGTGCATCAAGATATGCTACTTCCTGGCTGGTAAGGAGCCTCCTGTAGGCATTTGAGCTCATTCCACCAGGTCTAAATTGTCTACTTCTGCATTGTCTAGAGGTGTTCCTGTTTTGGACATCTGTAAAGTCGCGACTTGGGCCACCCTCCACACTTTCGCGAAGCATTACTGCTTAGATTCCGAAGTGAGGAGGGAGGGCCATTTTGCGCGTTCTGTTTTAAAGGACTTTTTGGTATAGAAGGGTGGACACCCACCTCCGGGAGAGGTACTGCTGTGGGATTCTATTTATAAGGTGAGGAATCCACAGGCAGATGTATCCATCAGAAGAAAAAGTTACTTACCTTCGGTGATGCTTTTTCTGGTGGATACAGTATCTGCCTGTGGATTCCTCACAGACCCACCCACCTCCTCGTTGTCCACCCTTTTATACCATAAAAGCTGAGGTTTTTGATTGTTTTGACGTATTATGTGTACTCAAGACTTTGTTACCTTTGTTTATTTGCTGTTGTCTTGTTTGAAGTGCAAGCTTTCTTCTTTCATTATACACTGAGTGTATTTGTGTGAATTCTTTATACTATGTATACGTTGTTTCTATGTCGGTCTGCCCATTTGGCCTCCGTGGCATGGAAAAAATGGATGGAGCTGACATCATCACGCCGACGTGGTCTTCTTATGGCTTCAGTGACGTCATGCGGAGCCGCGTAAGGAGCAATGACGCAGTGACGACCTCGTCGGCGCAGAGAGCTATGAAAAATTTCCGGAATGCTGGCGCAAGGGGGTTATTCATAAGGTGAGGAATCCACAGGCAGATACTGTATCCACCAGAAAAAGCATTACCGAAGGTAAGTAACTTGTTATTTTAGGTACAGCAACAATGAACATCAGATTATATTAAATATGACTTAAATCTAGATATATTACATAACTTATTCATATATACCTTCCATGTACTTATTTTTTTCATACTTATTACTTTACTCCTCATTCAGCATCTCCAAAGCATATCCCTCTATGTCACCCTATACCGCTCTCAATATCTCCGCCACTTTCTGACTCATCCTAAACCTCATTCCACTACTCTCTCCATTGCACTACCCTATTTCTCACCCTATACCTCTGTCAATATATCCTCCACCTCCACTCTCTAACTCATCCCATATCCCATTCTACTACTATAAACTCCAAAATAATCCTTTCTAGACTCTTCCCTCCTCTACCCCTCCTTGCATCATCTCAAAATAAAATTACTATTCAGATCTCCGAAACAAGCCTTTCTAAACCCTTCCTTCGTGTATCCCTCACAGACTCATCTGATACCTCATGTTTTTCCCTAATCCATTTCTAAAGACTCTTCCCTCCTCCATTTCTCCTTTACTTATAACAAAGGTCCTCATACTGCTATGATCTCCAAATAAACATGTTCCAGACCCTTCCCTATTCTATCCCTCCACTATCCTTTTCCATACAACTAACACACTCACATGTCCACCACCTAAATTAATTTCATATTTCTCTATACTAATTCATCACTATTACTTTTTGGGTTCCGGAGTAGCGTGCTACTCGCCGTAAAGCACTTTGACATCTTGTCAGGTGTTGTAATCGCTATATAAATGCTTTTACAATTAGTTTCCATGCCTCACTGCGCTGGTGTTCTCTTCGCCAGAGTTCAGCCACGGTTGCATTTTTGTTCAGTAGATTGAGTCTACTGTGTACGGCCTGAATTAAGTGTTGGTCTACTCCCATTTCCTTGATTCAGGCTGGGCCTGGATGTTCTCCTATATTGTTACCCGGTGCCCAGCATGATCACATTTTTCCCATGAGCTCTGTTCCTTGCAGGACCAGGGCACAGCTGTACCATTTCCATTTCCTTGTGGAGAAGTGTGGCTCAGTGGTTAGAGGCAGCAGACCCGGAAGCTGAGATCGGCCGTGGACCAGGGTTCGATTGCCCGCATCGGCGGGTCTCGGGCTCTAAAATTCCAAGGACTTGATAATTCTCGCTCCAGTGCCTACTCAACTCACGGGGTCACACTCTGCGACTCTGGGATATCTCACAGGGGAATACCAGGACGGGTTCCCTAAGCAAGCGATTAGATACCGTGTCGGTGATTTGCGCTATATAAATACATGTACATTTACATTTACAAATGCACCCAATTACCTGTGCCCCTTAGATCATTGGTTCAACTCTGTATACATTGGTAAGTTCTTTTTTAGGGCTCGCGCCTTCGTTGCAGTAGGCAGCACTGCTCGTTCAGCGAGAGTTTTTTTGGGGTTTGAAAGCTGCTCACACGCTCGTGCGTGTGAGCAGCTTTCCGCAGCTGCCATTGGCTTTTGCGTGCTTTAAAAAAAAAAAAACAGCACGCAATTGGGCAAAGGTGGGCTTATGTACCGCCTTTGCTCCGCCCATTCCCAGTGGTGGCCAGTATGTGCAGCAGCACGCGTTCGCCTCGCTGCCGCGCTCCCTCCCCCCGCTCCTCTGTGATGCACGCGCACCACTGGTTTCGGTTCCCGCGTCGGCTCCTCTGTGGTGCGCGCACACCACTGGTTAAGATTGGCAGTCAACTTCACCCGAAAGGCAGTCATTTCAGATTTTTTGCAGTTGGGGTTGTTATCCACATGTGGGCCACCATATATCGGAGACAGACTTCTGGTTGTACGAGCAGCACTAGGAGGTTCACAAGCCAATTGAGTCTCTGAGGGCAGTTTGTGCGCTTACATCCGCCTTGCCTCACTCCTCTGTGGAAGAGCCCTGGGAAGATGGTAACCCAAAGGATATGTAGGGAAAAGGCATATTCTTCAATATGCAACTTCATGGTTGCGGTGAATGAGCCATATGACTAAGCCCACTCGTGGGTTTGTATGTCATTGAGACTAGGAAAACTTCCATCATTCAATATGATTCCCTCTGACAGAGGCAGACCTACTGTATGCTGTAGCGATCATAATAATAATAATAATAATAATGATAATTCTGAGTTTTTAAAGCACCTGGTTACACCTGCCGGTGTGTCCCCGCGCTATCATGTACACTCAGGATAAGATTATGCATAAAGTAACAAGTAAATGCACATTAGGCTGAATGAGAAACACATGTCTATTTAAAGAATAGACCAGCCGTCGCGTATGCCAAGAAGTCCGTATGCATGCAAACACACCTCATCTGCCCTACATCCAATCCATATTAGGGCTTTGCGACATGCCTGGAGCAGCCACTGACATAGCAACACCCATATTAAACAAAACAGGTTAGCGTTCCAAATACTACTTGTCAACCTTACCCATGCATAAAAATAAACATCCATACAGAGGCATCCGTGAGTTCACTCTCATGTAAACTTCCCTAAGTATGAACTCTCTCGAAATATTGCACCATGCAGTTTTGTGTAATCTTCACCCACAGGAGACTTTTTTTGCGCCGATAGTGTCTCACAGAGAAATATTTTCCAGTCAGCCCAGTTTCGTGGCAGTATCTTGTGAGACTTATTTTTTTATTCAAGTTATGTGCTCATGGAAAAAAGTCAAAAGAGATACTGGCAAACCAGTTTTTGCATTAAAAGCATAAATTTGCCAACGTTTCAATACGTTTCTAAGAAAATCATGACTTCGTTTTGCACATCCGCACTCATCTTCAGAAGTCATTCTTTTCATCAGTATCTTATACCTGTTCTAATGAGTGCTGTATGGGTTGCTTCAGAGTTCGTGTGTAAGTCATCTTCTACTCTTTCTGCCCTTTGATCATGGTGTGTTTAGTGTACTTTGTGGACTGTGGGATAAGTGCTAGCAATTGTACCTTCACGGAGTCACATTTCTTTACTTCTGTTCTCACATGCAAATCAGTATTCCATACTGTGTGTCTGGGGAGGGGGTGAGAGGGGTGAGTAAGGCCCCTGGGTTGAAGAGTAAAAGGCAAAAAATATTATGTGGTTAAATCCATACTAATATTATAAAGAGAGAGCCCAAACCTTTGAGGCGGGTAATTTCAGTAACCACAGCACCAATCACAACACCCAATACAGCATTGGAAAGGGCAGTTGCAGCAGAAGGACATAGGCTATGCAGACGGCCACCATATATATATTTTTTTGTGCTGAATCAGGTATCAGAGCGCTTTACATAGCACCAGTTACGTTACATGAGGACACACATTCATTTTTGTTAGGCACGGGGAGATTAATTGATTTGCCCAGAATCACAGGATGTTTGGCGTCGGTCGAGCGCCTTAGCCGTTAGGCCAACTCCTCTATATATTTAAAAGGTAAAAGAACTGTGCCAGCAAAGTAGTTCCTTGTGGGCGTGTCTGAGTTGTGCTGTGGGCATGGGCTGGGGGCGTGACTAATGCTGGGGGCGTGTGGTACGGCCATCACATCGTGGGCTGTGGGCGTGTGCTGGGGGCGTGACAAATGCTGGGGGCGTGTGTCCGTCCTTCATGCCATGTGAGTCACACATACAAGCGCCAATTATGGTGCTGCGCAGCATCAAGGGGCACGCTGAGGGCGTGACACGCTGGGGGCGTGAGAAACGCTGGGGGCGTGTGTCCGGCCTTCATGCCATGTGAACACAATTGCGCCGCATCAAGGGGCACGCTGGGGGCGTGAGAAACGCTCGGGGCGTGTGCTACGTTCCGCCCTTCATGCCATGTGAGTCGTACATTAATCAGAAGATCGTCTGCTGTGGCCGTGTGCTGGGGGCATGACAAATACGTTCACCTGGAGGCCTGGTAAGTAACATTACTGAAGCCTCTCCTGCGCGCTGTTACTGAACTCTCTCATTCAACGAAATTACACGCGCCTGCTACCATCAACCAGGGCTCTAGCCGGGCTCAGGCGGCGGATCAGTACACTAATTACACACGCCTGATAACATCAACCAGGGCTGCAGCTGGGCATCAAGCAGGGGAACACACACCTTCTAACATCAAACAGGCCTGCATCTGGGCATCTGGGCCTCAAGCGGGGGAACATGCAAATGAGCGTGTCTGCGGGGATAATTACTGCAGCCTCTCCTACTCGCTGTCACTCAACTCTCTCATTAAACAAATTTACCCGCGGCTGATAACTCTCTCAGTCAACGACATTAGACGCGCCTGCTAACATCCACCAGGGCTGTAGCCGTGCTCAGGCGGCGGATCACTACACCAATTACACATGCCTGCTAACATCAACCAGGGCTGCAGCTCGGCCTTCTCCGTCCCTATTCTAATGAAACAACATTTTTTGTCTACCCCGAGATTTTAAAATAAATTGCCCTTGCCAAATACACACATTACACACATTCTATTTCATACCCGGACAACGTCGGGACGGGCTGCTAGTATGTAAATACAGTTTAAATATGTATATGTTCATCACTTGATGGATTCTTTTGGCGACGTCGGATTCCTGGCGATATGAAAATGATGAAGGTTACAGGGATTGGAAAGTAATATAGAGCAATGCTGAGAGCCCTGGAGCTTGAGTAAAGGTGTCATCTCACCTAACAACACACATTCACTCACTACCCCTAGCAGGTCTGTTAGTCAAGCAGAGGGCAATAAGCAGAATACCTCCCTGTAATTTGATATTTCACCTATGCTACATAGAGGCCACTCTGAGGCCCTTCTTTACAAAAGCTGGAACTGCAGTAAAGAGAGTTAGGGCTGTCTTATACAAATTACTCCAGTAGTAGCTCAGCTCTGGCCTTAGGTCGGCCCAGTCTCTTCACTGGCCACTGCTGTATCTCAAGACTACCTTCTGTGCTTAAGTACTTCTGTGTTGATAGGACACACTCTTCATCCTTACAATGACTTTGAGCTTTGAAGTGGCTGAAAGTCAGCAAATTAGTGTTGTATGAAAAACTTAACAATACTACAGACAACGTGCTTTGTAAATACTAACTAATACAACAAAATCTTCTAAGATGTTCACATTACTGTTAGTGTACGCTGACAGATTGTCAAAAGGTGGTCTTTCAGGGGACGGGTATTATTAGACATGCTATAGGTTTTTAGAGATTGATCAATCTTGATGTACCTTTTTAGTAGGAGAGATACAACTTGAGACAGTCGTAGCATGCGGTAGGTGTCTCATAGGCTTCTGTTTCGAACTCTTACGAGTCAGTTTCCAAACACCATTCTGTGTGTGTGTGCCTGGATGCCCGATCATAACCGTGCCACTCAGGGCTACCTATAATCAGTAGATGCCTGCGATGACCCTTCATCGCTCCTTGAGACACTCAAGAACATCAACAGTGGCTACATTTGTCCTACGCATCACTCCTGAACAAATAGTTTATGAGGGCTTCCTGTATCCAATTCATGCTGCTGGCCGCTTCTCAGTTGGTCCTGTCTAGATTCTATAGGGCATTTATGATGGCCACCTACAGCCAGTGCTTGTCCTGTGAGGATCATGTCACTCCTGAATGCACCATTTGTCCATTCTCTCTTTCTCGAGGACCTGGGTCCCTCTCTTCTGCCTCCTTGGCGGACTTTATTGAGCTTTTTAGGTCGAACCTGTGCAGCGTATGCGCTGCTCTGCGAGGCATGCTTTATTCAGATAGATACTTGAAGCTCCACCCACTCTCCGCCCATGTTTTTCATTGGGTTGTGTAATTGTCTACTGTAAACTGTGGCTGTTCATTGGTCAATAGACTTAGTAGTCCTTCCTTAGTACGCCTTGTCTCATTTTGTAACTTCCCATGGCGACACCCACTGTTACCAGTGTTGTAGGCTTTAATTACAGCCTCTGAGCACTATTTTCTCAAATAGCAATAGGTCTCGCATTTGTGTGAATTTAAGCTATTGGCATTGTAAATGACAATGCCTTATATTTATCTGTTTTAAAAACAACACATAAATAAAAGGCATTGCCATTTACAATGCCAATAGCTCAAACTCTCGTAAATGCGAGACCTATTGCATTGCAAATGCGTGTTATCAATTGTGACACACTATTAATCACTAGTGGTGCCCCATACGAATGCAGTTCTCATTATCCCTTATTTGGAATCCAGATTCATTCTGTAGCCTGTAAGTTTGTGTATGCATTAATGCGTGCCACATGGGTGGCTCACTTCCACCACAATGTACACCTTACTGACTACACGGCACCGGTTTGAATATTATTCAGTGACCAATTCATATTGCTCAAGTAAGGACCCTCTTGTCAGTCGATCTTGGTGAGTACTGAGCTTCCAATGTCCAGTCATGCTACAGTTCGTTTTTTTAATTGCCTTAATGCAGTACTACCGCGCCACCACCCCCACGTCTTTTCCTTTTTTCAGATTTTCTTTTCTACAACACGGCAGGCCCATTCACTATTTTTGTTCCTTTGATGACCTGGCTCATTATCCGCCAATTTTTCTTGTCTCATTCTTCTGGATAATTTAATTCCGGCCTTCAACCTCCTTCATCATCCCTTTATTTATCTTTTATCTTTTCTTTCAGAATTATGAGTCCTCTAAAATTGAGGTCTAGTCCACATGATGATCTGTAAATTACATGAGAGGCCAAAATGATGTTGACTCGTACACATCTTGACTCATTGAGCTTGTTCTCTTTTAAATGTTGTTTAACCTACATACACACGATTGTGGCACAGTGTGATCACTCACTACTTTTTGAGCACTCTGCTGTCATTAAATTGAATAGGTTTCCATATTTTTATTTTATTGTATGTGTTTAGATATAAGCATTTGTTGAAAACTAAACTAAATAAACAGTTTTTTTTTTTACCAAGCAGTTGCGTCGCTCTTGCGCCACGCAATTAGGTGCAAGGGAGACGCAACTACTAAATAAGATTTATCAAGCCACTCAAGTCCATCTTACGTGGCTGGATAAATTCTAGAGTAACGAAATGCCGCACAAATCACTGCCTTGCATTACTCTGCCCCAGGGTGGTGTTCCATTGGTGAATTGTGGGTGTTCCCACGCATCCAACCATGGATTTTAGTTCATACCCAGACTTACCATTACTGGTAGACCTAGGAAAGCGCCAACATGCTATGCCTCACCAAGGGAGGTGTAACAAGGAGAAACATCTTTATTTCTTTTTGTTACTTCCTCTTTTTATGTGTGCTGCAATCTGCAGCACACATAGAAACAAAAAAATGCCTCAGAGGATTGTTTTTGTGCAGGAAGGTGTCCCTTCCTGCACAAATCAACAATTGAAAAACAAGGCTTCCTTTGGATTGCTAAATTGCATATACCACTCAGAAACACATGCTCATCCTCCTCTTATACTCACATCAACTCACACAGGGTAGTTTAGTAGCAGACCCAAGGCCAAAACACCAGAAAAAGAAAATATATCTATTTTTTAATATTAAACATATATAAAACATCTCAAAGTCAATTACTCATTAAAAGCAAGATTAAAAGAATTATTCATGAAAATTACGTGAATTTCAAGTTCATATATGGATTAGACAAAACATTCCTAAATCGTGACTGAAAAAGCCAAATCAATACATCTATAGGCAACTCATCAAGATAACAAAAAACAAGGAAAATACACAAAAACAGAAGACAGCACAATTTGTCATGAAGAGTACACAAAAAGAGACAGTGCAATTTGTCATAAAAAACGCACACACGTCCGTGTTAATCACATGTAAAGACCTGATCTTCCAGGTCAGGCTCCCACCACAATCTCAGCTTATTAAGGGTGATAATAATCAGGGTTCTATATACTAACGAGGATGATATCTTAGTCGGGACTTCAATACATATTCTGTGTTCCAATTAAATACAATCCAGGACCTGGTTGTTTCTGTTAACAATATAACCCACTAGGTGTCTGGAGCACTTTATAAAGTGTGTCTGCAAGGAGAGGTGGCATCTGGGGGGAATCTTTATCGAAGCTACCATTTGATAGGTACAGATGAGAGGATTTTAGGGCAGGGGAACAATATTACAGACACACACTGGTACCCATAACACTGTTAAAGTGTGCATAGATAATAAGAGTTATATCTGAAGTTGATGCACATCAGGTGATGAACATATCACTCAATGTACTGGCAGATTTATGTATTCAATAAACAATGGTATCAGTATACAGTTTCCATATGAATATCATTTAAAAATAGACTCATAAAGAGTCTTGAAAACTGATGCTGGATCCTACGTTGGCATACTTCACATAGGCTGCTGTGCAGCGCCCAACTCTACACAGGAGTTTGCTATAGCATGGAAGCAACAATTTGAGTGACAGACATGCTGTAAAGTAGGGAGCTGGGCAGTTTTTGAGTCTGTGTCTTAAATGTGAGAGTGGGAGCATAGCAATAAGGAAGAGTTCAGACATTTTCAAACCACATTGTGTCTTGATGTTGATGCTGAACTGGGTCTTATATTATGGCATAATCCATTTGGAAAGTCTCTGTTTTGTGATGCTCATGCTATGATATTACTCGTATGGGAGATGTGACAAAGGCTACTCCTATATTCATCTTGTGGAATGTGAGTGGTATGTGTGATGAGATTAAATGTGGGGTGATATCCAATCTGTTAATAAAGCATAGATCTGGTGCCATGTTCACGCAGTTGACTCGTTGGAGGGATAATAATATTCTGGTTTTGGACATCACCATATCCTGCCCCCTGATATCGCTTTATTCCACTCTTCCAGGATCTGTGTCATTCCTGCTTTCTCCCTTTGAAATTGTTTTTCAGTCATTATTTTCATCTTTCTTTCCCCTTTTCTGCCTTTCACTCTTTCGTTCTGGATCGAAGTCTAATGATGGAAAATAAGGCCAGTCCCCAAACAAGAGTGCCAGTGGGCCTAACTTGCAACCATCAGCTCAAACTAACCACTGAACATAGCTGAAATCTTGTCCATGAAACTACAATTCCCAGAGGAGATGGAGATCACTGCGGGAGATATGAATATAACAATTGATGAACACTCTGGACCAATCTTGTATGAAGGGGAGGATGGCTGTCAGGTCTTTGTGCTGAACATGTTCACTAGGCCATTGAGGCTGGTGCATGTGTGGAGAGAAAGGGATCCAAAGGAAAGGCAATACAGTTACTATCTTCGAGAGCATTACTCCTTTTCTAAAATTGATTACTTAATGCCATGGACATACTTACAGGTTCACTTATGTGAGGTTTCTACCCAAGAGAATACCGAATCATTCCCCTTTATGGGCAGTACTCAAAGCTCTGGGAAAATATTACATTTTGATGTGAGGTTTATCTCAATCCCTAGTAACCGCTCTTGCTGCATCCCAATACAGCATTATTGTTTACACCCTGCCACCTCCACTTGGACCCATTTATGCAAATAGCCGTGACCCTGCTCCAGCCTGAACTGCTAAGCCAGGTTTTCCCTGAACCAGAACACAAGCAACCCAAGACCGGTTTTGCCCTGTTATGGGCTCATCATCTGGGTCCAGCTTGGTTCCATTCGGCCACATCCCAATCCATAATTATTTTGGATACCATGCTATCTCAGTTTGGATGCAGATCAGTCTTGATCCTGCTCCAATAGTAACAGTCCAGCCCGAACTGCCAAGCCAGGTCCTCCTTGAATTGGAACACATGCCCCACAGGACCGCTTTCACCCTGGCTATGGGCTCATCATCTGGATACAGCTTACTTTTAGCGACACAGTGTGCACGGTACCCATGTCTGGGCATTCCCCTCACACTTATTGCGACACAGTAACTATACAAAACATTGATGAATGGAATTCTTGAATTAGTCTCAGCCACTGGTAATTGCTTGGGTCGCATCCCAATCCACTGTTATTTTGCACACTATGCCACATCAGTTTGGACCCAGCTATATGCAAATCAGTCTTAACCCTGCTCCAATATGAACAGTCCAGCCAAGGCTCACTATGCCTTTGGAACCAAGCTGTACCTGGCTGAAGAGCCCTAACTAGGGCGAAATCAGTACTAGGTTGCTTGTGTTCCAGTTCAGGGAGGACCTGGCCTGGCAGTTTGGGGTAGACTGCCACGAGGAGCAGGGTCAAGACTGGATTGCATATCTGGGTCCAAACTGAGGTGGCATAGTGGGCGATAAATTATGGATTGGGATGCGGCCCAGAGCGATTGCCAGTGTTTGAAATTAATTCAAGCATTCCATCCAGCACCTTGTTTCTGCTTTGGGGTGAGATTTAGACATTTGGAAATTAAAAGATGAGTTTTGGAAATAAACTGAGAGACATCACGGAAAAGTACTTTAAATACAATGTGGGAATGGTACATTTAGAGGTGGCACTATGCATATAAAATAGTGATAGGAGTACATGTCATCTCCAACATAGTTGTAAAGAGAATGGGGGAGTTGTGGAAGACTTAGAATTAAAAAACATCTTTGCTAGGATTGGAAAGACAAGATTTGATAGCTAGAGATTCAAGGACATGAAAACAGATAGAAGTTGAGATGTTCGAATTTCACTCTCTAACCTCTAATGTGAGCCCTAATCATTACATACCTACCCAAAAGCATCTGTTCAAAGTTGCTAAACAAGACTGGGAATCTCTTTGCTTCAGGCTGGTGCAGTGAACAAACAAAAAGGAGCTCTGCTAAATGGTAAAGCAGACATATCGCAGGCTTTCATTGATTCCTTCAGGCCATCTACTCTAAGAGTGTAAATGCAAGAATGGATGACATACATGCATTCATTGAGGAACTGACAATCCCATCATTGTGCATGATGCAAAGGAAATGCTTGATAAGGCATCAGAAGTAGTTTTAGGGTCTATCTTTCAGAAGTAGAGTTAGAAGGTTTGTGGTTCCAGCAGTTTACCACCCACATTTTTTAAACATATATCTGTAAAATCCCCTTCTCTTTGTGTTTTAGAAGGATAGACTAGCATGTTGTTTGCAATATGATCTATATATGATTACAATAGTACTGATACACGAGTCTGGGTAGCTGAAGACAGATTGTGAGTCATATAGGTCCACTTCTTTATGAAAATGTGAAACTAAAGTCATTGCCAAGCTAGCTGGAAAACAGTAGCTGTGCAGTCGTGGAGCCACTGGATCGTCCCGATCAGTCTGAGTTTATGCTGCACAGAAGCACCAGGCTTAATCATAGCCGTCTGTATGTCTGTTTGTACTCCACATGAGTGGTCCTGGAGTTGGCAGCAGTCCTGCCACTGAATGCAGCCAAGGCTTTTGATTCATTTGAGTGACTAAGCATGCTGGCTGTTTTGGAGTAAATGGTTTCTGAATGACAGTTCCTGATTTGGATTAGATTGCCATGCATGGCTTTCCTGGCTAGGGTGTGGATGAGAATCGTTTGTTTTGCGGAGATGTGCAGCGCATAGCTATCCCTTCTCAACTCTGCTATTACCTTGGCACTGGAGCCACTGGTGTGCAGGGTCAGGAAAGACACCTTGTTTAGGGACTTAGATGGGATCCATGAGGAGCTAAAGACTATCACTATCAAATCTTTTCAGCTCTGACAATTTACAAGTTTAAGATAACCTTGAGTGGGGTATCCCGGAGCAGGATATGCATGGAGAGAGGTGCACCCTTCTACTGAATATGACTGCATGGCGAGGAGGGAGTTGAGACAATGCCATGGTCAGTGTTTGTGGGGGTGAACGCAGTTGGGTCGGGAGGGCTGAGAAGACAGTGGGTGGATTTAAAATATTTTGGCCAGTCAGCTGGGAATTCAAGTGCAGGTGAGTACGGACTCACACCAGAGGACAGGATGGGAGGCTGCCAAGCAGGGCCAGGACAAACTTCACCCTTCTGCCCTCAGTGGCCTCTTATTGCTCTAAAACAAATACACAAGGCTCTGTGTATTTATTTAAAACAATTATGTGGAGTTGTGTGCTTTAGGGCTTCCTAACATTCCACACTTCCTTGCCAGAGTAACCCAACTCACAGATGCATGTTCAATAAAGACAGTAGGACTTACACCAGCAAGCTCTATAGGTCTTTTTGCCTCTGTCTTCCAGGCCAGACGCTACACGATACACCACTGCCCTGAAGCTTAGATACCCAAACACAAAGTTAATGATCATAGAGTCCACCCCTTGTCTTGTAGAGCCTGATAGTCAACAAAGCTGTGTTGAAAGTAATGTACTGTGTCTCTAGAGAGACTGTGTTTTTTAACTGCACAATTGAGCCCCTGCCTTGACTCTTGTGACCCCTGACCTCAGAAGTGTCAAAAACAGTACCAAGAGCGCATGGTGAATAGTGTCCTGAGGAGCATTGTTTACTTTCTACATCTCCCACTGAGAACGGAGACTTTACACTTTCAGTGTGATCAAAGTAAGTTCAGAATTGCATCGTACATTATTTGGAACACATCATAAACTGAAACCAATGAAAAACATAAATATTTTTTAGTTGCCATTTTTCGTTATTATGAACACATCAAAATGATGTTTTTGAACAGAAACTGTGAGAGCAACTTATAAAAATGATAAGCAGTAAATCAAATAAATAACACTTCATAAGGATGAGGCTTAAGGGCCAAAGCTTCGTATAGCAAGACGAGGGAGTGAAGAGGGAGTGTCGTACGCAGACACTAGGGCGGATACATCCTCTTCTGGTACTAAGTAATTAAATCAAAAGGATCCACCATATAGATCGGACAGTGTTCAAGGGAAATGTTTCTAGGAAATGTGTTGCTCATCCAAATGAGGCGGCACACAGTGTTTGCTTAAATACCCCTCACACACCAAAAGGGCCCTTGGTGTCATGCTTCATCATAGGCGTCTTCCTGCCCCACTGCGGGACGGGGCGTGCTAAGACCAACGACTACGTTGGAACACTGTTGGACAACACTGTGGTGATTGGGTAGTGAGAGGAGAGGTCGAGGTGAGTATGGGTTAACGTGATTAAAAAGGAACTGGCCTCATTGACTTAAAAAACTTTAATAGGTCGTCGAGGCTAGACCTGTTAAAAAAGTGGTGCAGAGATGTCCTGCCTATAATGTGCGGATACTCCTATAAAATCAACATGTTTCGAAGCGAAAGCTTCTTTATCTGGACTGAAAAAGATCCCCTTAGTACTCACTATGTTGAATATCCCCAATGGGTGTGCTATATACAAAAGTGAAAAATAAAGAAAAATGAAATGAACAGCATAAATTTATGCACTTAATACGCTACCCATTAGTATCATGTATGTGTTAATCTGAAATAGAAAGTACAATTAATGGCGCTTTCCCAGGCGCAAACACTCGAGATCTGTGAAAAAAGACTGTTTAAAAACAGTGAAGGAACCACAAAGTGACTGTAGTGTGTTCCTAGAAATATTGATACCATGGTCTATCAGTGTGAAGACCTGTGGGAACAAAGGACTCACAAGACACACACACATAGAACAAAAATCACACACTCTATTTATGTGGCTAGGGTAATAGCTATCTGCTTCATAAGTCATATAGAATGTTGTCAGTCACATGGATGATACATACCAAGTAGTGTGGGAGGTAATACCCCATGAGCCTCGCGTAACAGGTAGGGAAGGACATTGCTAAAATGTAGTTCTGTAGGGAGGTAAAGAATAAAGCATATATGTGGTATAAGAGAGTATCCGTATAGTGCTGACGATGGTGAAACGCCTGTAGAGCCAACCATTCCATACTCTCTTAAGCAAGGCAAGGATCCCATGCTTGTAAATACATGAGCAGTCCCCAGCGGCTGTGCCATACTTACGTTTTGGTCGATGTAACCTCGCCTAAAGATAATGCCCACCCGCGGCTCCTCGATGGTGAGAGAACCGCGGGACGGGCGTATTTATACTAGTGTTTATTACCCTCAAATGGCCGCACCTGTGTATGAAGCAAACACCCCCATGTACCCAGAACCGGAAACGGTAGCAGTTTCCAGCATCCTGGTGGGTTCTCATGGCGACGTGCTCGTTCTAGCGGAAGTGGGAGGAAAATGACTCTTCCCACTCTGAAAACTAGATCGTGAGTTTGTAGTGCTCGCTCTACGAATTCTTGCTGTGTCTAAGCATCAAATCTCAATGCCATAGTGACACGTATGTTTGTAGGTGGGGAAGGAAGCGGGTGTGCTAATGAGCGCTTGTTTATTTACAGGGAGGCTAGTCGACTAGAACAGATCATACTAGGGTATGCAAGAATACCGTATAAAGGTATACACCTTAATGCGGGTTTCGATGGGGCAAAGCCTCCTGTGCTCACTTACTAAGTAGACTGAGTGGTTTTGCAGACTGAGAAAACATCAAATCTAATGGAGAACTCAGGTTAAATATGGGGAGAGGTTACCATTACATGGTTTACTTGGTATCACTCACCCTGAATTGTATGTGGTGCGTTGCCCAATCGGAAAGCCATTGATATTAAGAGGCTCTAATTACTAAGTCGACTAGGTGGGTTTGAAAATTCGAGAGTGGTGTCTCTCTCGAATTTGCAAACTCACCTAGGGGCTAAAGCTCCCGGCCTTGAAGCTAGGGAACCAGGTTTGAGTCTGGCGGGAGGGTCAAACATCCTGCGATTCTGGGCAAATCACTTAAGGCCCCGATTGTGAGTTTGGCAGTGTTGGGGCAGGCTACCACGCCATCTTCCAGCTCCCACACCGTGAAACAGAGCCATCCACTGTCAGCCAGATTGTGAGTTTCCTCATGGTCTAATGGGCTGTTTTTTGGCGTTCACATGGCAGTGCCTTTCAAAAAGGCCCCGAAATGGGAGAGTCTAAGCTTATTCCTGCATGGACTGAAATGCACCATGTTGTGCATTTTATTCCATTCTGGACCTGGGGTGCACATATGAAGGGTGGAACAACATGTGCCCCGCTGCATGTACCCCCCTGCACAGAGGTACAAGGAGTTACCTCACCACCACTCTTTCCATGGCAGGCTCACTGCCGTGGATAGGGTCACAGTGAGGAAACTCGTACTATGTTTGGCAGTGCCACAGCAGCACCACCAAGCATATTGCGGCCTCACACCACCAGGGATCGCGGATGCCTGGCAGCGGCAGCAGTCATAAAACAGATCCTTAATTTCCCCGTGCCTAAAAAGGAATGTGTCAGATTATAACGCAACTGGTGCTTATGTAAAGCACTCTGATATCTTCAGGTCGAGTTCGAGCTATATAAAACTGCAAACTTATATTTATATGGTGTATATAAATTAGCACCGGTTGACTTGACTATTTTTCATTTTTATCTCTTTTTTGTGCATTTTTCTGTGATTTGTCAATACACTTCCTCTTTGAAGTATACATTAGACTTTAGTGACATCTATCATTGTGATGTCACCAGGATAAAGGTCTTGTGGCATCACTTCCTGGGGTTCAGGATCAAAAGACATATAATGTTACTTCCTTTGATGTCATTGACATGTGTGATGTCACTTCCAATCCCCTGTCATTTCGATGAAGCGACGTCTACACAAAATATTTATTGTACACCATTAAAGTGTTAAATGGATATGAGAATTTGTACTCCACATTGTCTTCAAAACGAAGTCTTGACCGATTGCTATCTACCATGGGGAAAAACATGGAAAACCGTTTCTTGGCATCCAGTGAGCTCCTAATGGTATATGTTTGCAATGGTTACTGGAATATCAAGCAATACTTGTTTCAAGGATTGTTTGCTTTTGCCTCTTGTGTTCTCTAGGCACCGGTAACCTGATTTGAAAATGTCTTTGCCATAGGAAGATTATATGAAATATAACAAAACAATTGATTTCGATTCAATAAACTTTATTTCGATTAAACAAAAAAACAGAATCATAAAAGTATACAATTTAAAATCAAATTTCACAATGTGCCTTAAAACATACAATACAATTACTATGACATCCATAATTACATAATATATAATCATGGAACTGGTACAGTTCATCTGAGTAAAAGTGCAAAAGTGCTTCTACTTTGGAAAACAGTTGGTCTACCACAAATATAACAGATAGGCACATAAAGTTTCCATTAGTTCTTATCAATATCGTCTTCTAATAGTGAGCGCCAGCCTAATAAAGCTAAGCACCACACTACATATAGCTGGGGTAGAAAATGACATTAAATTATCGTATCCCTCCTTGTAATTACAGGGTCCAGCATTCAGTAAGACAGGCTTAATAAACCGATTTCTGGGATCTTTATACAAGGTACAAAAAAGAAAGAGATGCAGGGTGCTTTGCGAAACCTTATTATTGCAAGGGCAAGGGGTAGCCTCTCACACCACCCCCCTTGTTTTGGAAAAGCAAAAAGAAAATGCAAAGTATTCAAACGAAATCTTGTTAAGTAAAAAAGCCATTTGGTATGCATCGTAAAGGAAAAATAAAACTGCTGCTGCAGTTTGCCCCCATTATATGATGTATAATCAATATTTCTTAACATACCCAAGGTGGTACGATGGGCATTTTTAATTATTAGTTTTACACCCTTCACAACAGATTCGGGGTTTTCGTATATGTGTCCCAAGCCAATCTTATGCAGAGTTCCCCTCACATATAACAGCCATGGGATCTGCATAGCATGGTCAAGTTTAATGCAGTCTTTTAAAATTTCTTTCGTAAGTTGCAGATCTTCAGATTGCCAAATTTTTCCCCATAGGAGCAAAGGAGAGACATGTATAATGTCACTTACAAATTCTAGACCCATCTCGGTGTGACAGAAAATATTAGAGGAACCGGATGGGACTGATAAAAGACGCTTTATAACCTTATTTTCCATGACTTGAATCTTGGTACAATTATCTATCCCCCACACCCCTGCCCCATACGTTGCAACAGACAAACATTTAGCTTTGTACAAAGTTTTTAATTCTGCAATCGGTTTTTGGCCCAATTTACTAGAAAAACGAAAGAGGGCCTCTATAGATTGAGTAGCCTTTTGGACACAAGCTAATATTAAAGGATCCCAGCTCAGAGTTTTATTGAATACATTTCCCAGGTAATTAAAATTGTCAACTTTTTCAATGGTAAGATTATTTACCACATACCTACGAGTTTTTGCCCCTTTAGGGCCACAAACCATAGCAAAAGACTTTTTGAAATTAACCCTAAGATCTAACCCTTGCATAAAATCATTAAAAGCATTCAAGCAAGTTTGCATGCTATTAGCAGTGAGGGTCATTAACACAGTGTCATCTTCATAGGTTAACATAGGTACCTTCTTGCCATTTACTTTCAGGAAATCTGAGCAATTTTCCAATAGAAAGCTTTCCAAGCCGTTTGTGTAAACCAAAAACAAAAAGGGCGCCAGGATGCAGCCCTGGCGAACACCTTCAGTAGATGGGATAGATTTTGTCTTCTCACCTCCTGGGCCAAATCTAATCCTCACGGTGGTGGCAGCATGTAATCTACGAAGCAGGGTAACCAGCGCTTCCTCAAACCCCATGACCTCCATCATCTGCCATAATTTATCTCTACATACAGTGTCAAAGGCACTGGATAAGTCCATGAAGGCCAGGTGAATACAACCACCCTTGGCCTTCATGTACTTACCGATAATTAGTGCCAGGTTTAGGCACTGCTGTGTAGTCCCTTTGCCTCGCCTAAACCCATACTGCGAATCCACGATGATACCAGATGATTTCGCCCAAGTTTCCAGGCGGGCCAGTATCACCCTTCCCATCAGCTTACAGGAAGCATCTATCAGCGATATTGGCCTGTAACAGCACGGGTCACTTTTATCTCCTTTTTTAAAAATCGGTACCACTACCGCCTCTTGCCATGAAGTGGGGATACGCCCAACCACAGCCGCTCTGAATACATTTAATAACAATGGAGCCCACAAATTTTAGAATAATGGGCTTCCCAGGTGTCCCCCGGTATATGGGTTACTATATTACCTTTTTCCTCACTACTTAGGAATGCGCGGTTTATTACCTCCCAAAATTGCCTACAATCCTTCAAAACTGAAGCTTTTTACAAGTCATCCCATGCCTTCTTCTTTAGATCTAATTTACGCCTGCTAATAGCATCCTTGTATGCTCTCCTTGCCTCACTAACCAACTCCCTATCCCGGGGTACTTTGTGTAATGCCTTTGTTAAACTTGTTTGTGCTGCCGAGCATTCAGCATCAAACCATTTGCACCCTCTTGATTTCTTTGTTCCCACGGTTTTTAAGAGGTGCAATGCCACATTACCACAAAGCACCTCGAAGTTCTTAATTATTGTTTCGGGCTCAGAGATAGATGTTAAGCAAGCATCAATCCTTGTACCATTTGCTTTAAAAATCTCTACCTCTAGTTTTCTTGCATCGACTCTATCCCACTTCAAGGTTACCCCTTGATTCTGGCTATATTTTGTCGGCTGGTCGAGGATCTGAGAATTCTCAAGCCTAGGGCTCAGACTTAATACGAAAGGATTATGGTCGCTTGCAGGATTCACTTCAATCTGGAAATCATTAATAAAATGAATATACCTATTGGAGACCAGAGCAAAATCAATTACGCTCATTTGGCCCCCTGTGCCTTGGTTAGTAGGTATATCCAGTGATATAGAAAAAGTTCTCATATCCAAAACAAAAAGATCATTTATAACAAAAATATTATTCAAGGCATCACCTTGCTTTGTATGCTTGAAGTGTGCCAATGGTTGATCATTTGGATCTAAGACCCCACAAACCCTAGCCCCACTAAATTTACATAATACACAGTTAAAATCCCCTACCCACATAATAAAAAGTGGAGAGGACATATTCGTCACTTTAACAATTTCCTCTTGTAATTTACCAATAACAAATGTAGCATGGTGATCAAACATATTATAATACCAATTCACCAAGAGTAAAGGCACTGGGAATAGATTTTTAATCATGAGCAGTTGGTACCAGGGAGATTCCATCAGTGTAAGTGTTTTTACAGTGCTATACTTTACAGAGATAGCGGTCATTAGGCCACCCTTAGCCCTTCCAGCCTGTGAAGGCTCAGCGTGCACATTAAAAAATTGATACCCATCCAGGCTGTTATCCCTTCTGCTCCAAGTTTCCTGGAGACAGATTATGTCAAAGGTTTCAATGTATTTTAACCACGCCTCATCCTTTAGCTTACGAACAAGGCCAGCTATGTTCCATGAAATTAAGCGAAAGGGAAGTCCCTCTGCTTGGCTACTTAATGGGTCCAAATGTGTACTTTCAGGACCTAGTAAGTTCCTTACTTCAAGTTCGATCTCATCTCTCCCACCCTGATCTTTTACTAAGTAAGCATACATTTATATTACAAGCCACCACCATCCCAGTTCCACCTACCTCATCTGTGGGCTGTTCCCTCACTAGGCTTAGCCGCATAGGGCTACCAGCCATATCCACTCCTCCCTCATATGCCACACTAATACAAACGGTGGCTGTCGGGAGTCAATCCACCCCCTCCAGGCCCATGAGCGGCTCAAATCTATTTCTTAATGGCAAATAATGTGCCGCCCAATCCAATCGGTTCTCGCCAAATGGCCTGCCTCTACCATTATTATATGGTGGGCGGGGCAATCCAGAGTTCACATATGGATAGAAATAATCTAAACCTAATGATTGAATATCGCCTAATCTGGCAAACCTTGCTTCCCGTCGGATATATTCTACAACCTACGGATCTCTGAAATTGATGATGATACAATCACCCTCTAGATCCTTAGAACTACGGCCCAACCAAGACACTCTTCTTACATTCAGGATCTCTGTATTTGAACTAAGGGGTAACCTCCTGTTTTTATTAAACCAGAATATAACTTTATTCTTAAATTCTCAATCTAATTCTAAAGATTCTGACTTAATACCTGGTACTCCCGTTAATTTAATAGTAAAAGGGGCAGATTCTGGGGGAAGATTAACGCATGGAAGCCTCCTTCCGGGGACTTCTTTACCCTGGGATGCATTTTTTAGCGGTTGTTCAACCACTTGTTTTGGATCGGGTATCTGTGGTGGGGCAACCAGCGTCCCTGCCCCATTAATTTGGACCCTACTATTTGCTACAATGTTTTGTCCTCTAGCTATTTGGTGATTCTGAGCTACAGGGGTTACATTTATCACTGATTGAACAGCTTTAGCAGGCTTTGTAGTTCCCAGTACTGTACTAGCAGATGTTATGACGTTTTTCCCTTTTATGTTTTTCGCAAGTGCATCAAGTGTAGAGGTATTCCCTGACACCAACAGCTCTAACTGATCTAATTTTGTGTTAATTTGCCTCGTACGTTCCACCAAAGGCAATATTAATGACTTTAACAATGTTTCCATCTTAGCAAACAATTCCTCATTAAAATTTTGTAAATTCAAAGGTTGGACAGCATTATTGGTTACGCCACTCAATACAAAGGAAGGGGCTACAACCTCTGGTGCTTGGCTCGAATTTTGAGTTTTTGTCAATTTTGCACAACCACCCTTCCTATGGCCACCACCTCTCTTCCTTTTACATGTTCTAGATGTCACAATAGGATTCTTATCAACCCCATTACCTGATTTTCTTCTATCTAGGGGACGGGGGTAGTATCGGTGGTGACTTAGAGTTTCTACGGCTAGAGCCGCTAGAAATAATACTGGATGTGGTAGAGCTCATAATAGGGCAAGTCACTGAATCATTTTGACCCTCCAACAAAGAGCAATAAATTCGGCTAGTAACAACCAAAGGGACAAGACTACTATTTTGGACCGGCGTTTTCACTGAACCAATTAAGCCCAGAGAAGAGCGTTTGCCCGTTAAAAGATCAATTGATAATCGTTTTTCAGTAAGGGCAATTTCCTTTTCTAGAATTCCAGTAGCTCGCGTTATAAATTGATCCAATTTCCCCGAGACTACCCCACTATTAGTATTCAAAGTAATCTTTCTACCTCTCCCTGAACGTAAGGCCATGTTAATAAATTAGAGGATTTAATTGTACTAGCCAGACAATAATTAAGGAACAATATATCAGAGAAAGGAACAAAGAAGAAGAGTACCGAACATCAAAGGGGGGTGGCCCTGCCCGGCCTCGGTCGTCCTCGGACGGCCTCAGATGGCCCGCCCTTTGCCCGGGCTTAGCCCGGCTAGTCCCACATGCGGCCCAAATCGGCACAAGTTCACTGGGTCAAGCCAAATCCACGGAGTCAGGAATCAGTTAAAAGGGTGAGCACAGGGTTTAAAAAGCGGCAAGATATTCACACCAAACTGCTGCGAGCTGCTCCCGCGAAGTAGGGGCTGCGAGCCGTTAAGAGGCTGCTGGAAGGAAATGGGCGGGAAGAGTCCCCAGCTGCAGCGGTGATGGGAGCGCTGTGCAGGCTGGTCCTCGCAGTCCCACCCGCAATGTTTCTTTGTCCTTTGAATTGCCCAAATCAGCACAAGTACACTGGGTCCAGCCAAATCCACGGAGTCAGGAATCAGTTAAAAGGGTGAGCACAGGGATTAAAAAGCAATCATAATGTCTACCTCCACCAGAATTTCCACGATCAATTTAGACATATCAGTGAATATGCCACTGATGTCAGTTTTTGAATCATAAGACCTTTTATGTGAGTGCGTCTTTTGCATCACCCTGAATCTGAATCCACGAGACATCAATACGGCACAAAGGCGTGGTCTAGTCAGAAAAGAAAGGACAATAGATATTGTTTTATAAAATATCACAAATCTTCAATGTTTAAGGTTGCAGCCCTAGGTTAGATTGGGTGAATCTCAAGCATTAGACAATACTTCATAAAATGCCGACCAGAATTCCCTCATAAGTATGAAGATGTGAGGGCAAATGCTTATTTAACTCATGCTGAAATGTAATACATAAATCTCTTGCTTGTACTCTCTCTCCCACAATCAGAGGAAACAGTCTATGATACCTCCCATCACACAAGCAATGACCTGCATTGGAGAATAAAAATGATGTGATCCAATCAGATTCTTATCAGTATTTACCAGGGCATGAGTCGGGGGTACACACGGGTGGACGGGCTACACCCACTATTTTCACAGGGTGAGCACCGTCCACCCTGCCAAGAATTTAGGCCCTTCTGATTAATGTGCTGAACT
Source organism: Lissotriton helveticus (assembly GCF_964261635.1). Lineage (NCBI taxonomy): Eukaryota > Metazoa > Chordata > Amphibia > Caudata > Salamandridae > Lissotriton > Lissotriton helveticus. Next base: position 2,083,079,700 of record NC_136057.1, on the reverse strand, counting down.
CGTCCTGGTGTAATTTCCAAACACCGAGCCACTTTCAGCAGGGCCTGCACGTTGTTGTCTGCTATGGATTCGCAAGAACGTGCAGGCAAGGACTGGGCTTTCTTATTGTAAACTCCAGCTGGGCCTGTGAGAAGTTGGCCTGGTAAATGGTGTTTACTATTCTAGTGAGCACCCTGCACCAGTCCAAACAACCCTTATGGTGATGGTTGTAAAGTCAACCTCATATACCAGCTATTCTAGGAATAGCATGGACAAAAGCAGTCTTCGGCTAAACTCAAGAGGGCATGTGAAGCCAGCTGTTTTACCATATGCAATCCTTTTAATACCAAATGAAAGGGCACCACACAGGTTATATATTCAAAATATATATATATATGTATTTATTTCTAAATCAATCCCCTGTACTTTTTATGAGCACAGAAGCACAAGCGTATAACAAGTAACTTAATATAACATACAAAAGTTGCACAAATATGGATAGGCCCTGGTGGCCCGCTAAACCATATACTAAAATAGTGGTATAAGAACCACGTCACGAACAATGGTAAGGCCTAGGGCCTTGGGAATCGCTCGGGCTACACTGGACTAACAGTAGTTAGGGAGCAGGAGGCCCGCGGGATGCGGGTGCAGTGTCTAAATGCACACGCGTGCACACATAGAAGTCAATGGGTGCGTAAAGTTAGAAAGTTAAAGGTTTGGGAGTCTTCCGACTGGACTAGAAGCTAACCACTTGAAACTAGGACACTAGGAGAGTTAATCTTCACAGGAGCACCGCAGTACTCGCGTTACCTCACCCACAGGAAGCGGGTGTATAGGTCCCAAAGTGTGTCAGGTTTCGTCGTGGAAACCATCGCAATGGACCGCACACCGCTAGCCCCTCCTCCGGTTCGCCCCTAGGGACTCTGGTACATGGAGTTCTTGAGTGGTTCACCTCAATGGGTGCAAGTAAGTACTTGTAGAACTGATGATCTCTAGACCCGATACATGTCCCGGGTTTTTGGATATCGCCCGAGACATGGCTCGGGTTTCGGGATAACTTCCCTCATCAGTAGAGAAAATAGTTAGAGGTGGAAGAGAAAGCCGCCAAGCAACCGTCAAAGGCCTCGATGCCCGAACCGGCACGAAGGTGCGTCGTCCAGGAGCCCGTCGGCTCAAAGCTCAAGGGAGCCAATTTGTAGAAACCATCGCAATGGACCGCACACCGCTAGCCCCTCCTCCGGTTCGCCCCTAGGGACTCTGGTACATGGAGTTCTTGAGTGGTTCACCCCAGTGGGTGCAAGTAAGTACTTGTAGAACTGATGATCTCTAGACCCGATACATGTCCCGGGTTTTTGGATATCGCCTAAGACATGGCTCGGGTTTCAGGATAACTTCCCTCATCAGTAGAGAAAATAGTTAGGGGTGGAAGAGAAGGCCGTCAAGCAACCATCAAAGGCGTCGATACCTGAACCGGCATGCAGGTGCATCGTCCAGGAGCCCGTCGACTCAAAGCTCAAGGGAGCCAATTTGTAGAAACCATCGCAATGGACCGCACACCGCTAGCCCCTCCTCCGGTTCGCCCCTAGAGACTCTGGTACATGGAGTTCTTGAGCGGTTCACCCCAGTGGGTGCAAGTAAGTACTTGTAGAAATGATGATCTCTAGACCCGATACTTGTCCCGGGTTTTTGGATATCACCCGAGACATGGCTCGGGTTTCGGGATAACTTCCCTCATCAGTAGAGAAAATAGTTAGGGGTGGAAGAGAAGGCCGCCAAGCAACCGTCAAAGGCCTCGATGCCCGAACCGGCACGCAGGTGTGTCGTCCAGGAGCCCGTCGACTCAAAGCTCAAGGGAGCCAATTTGTAGAAACCATCACAATGGACCGCACACCGCTAGCCCCTCCTCCGGTTCGCCCCTAGGGACTCTGGTACATGGAGTTCTTGAGTGGTTCACCCCAGTGGGTGCAAGTAAGTACTTGTAGAACTGATGATCTCTAGACCCGATACATGTCCCGGGTTTATGGATATCGCCCGAGACATGGCTCGGGTTTTGGGATAACTTCCCTCATCAGTAGAGAAAATAGTTAGGGGTGGAAGAGAAGGCTGCTAAGCAACCGTCAAAGGCCTCGATGCCCGAACCGGCACACAGGTGTGTCGTCCAGGAGCCCGTCGACTCAAAGCTCAAGGGAGCCAAATTGTAGAAACCATCGCAATGGACCGCTAGCCCCTCCTCCGGTTCGCCCCTAGGGACTCTGGTACATGGAGTTCTTGAGTGGTTCACCCCAGTGGGTGCAAGTAAGTACTTGTAGAACTGATGATCTCTAGACCCGATACATGTCCCGGGTTTTTGGATATCGCCCGAGACATGGCTCGGGTTTAGGGATAACTTCCCTCATCAGTAGAGAAAATAGTTAGGGGTGGAAGAGAAGGCCGTCAAGCAACGGTCAAAGGCCTCGATGCCCGAACCGGCACGCAGGTGCGTCTTCCAGGAGCCCGTCGACTCAAAGCTCAAGGGAGCCAATTTGTAGAAACCATCGCAATGGACCGCACACCGCTAGCCCCTCCTCCGGTTCGCCCCTAGGGACTCTGGTACATGGAGTTCTTGAGTGGTTCTACCAGTGGGCGCAAGTAAGTACTTGTAGAACTGATGATCTCTAGACCCGATACATGTCCCGGGTTTTTGGATATCGCCCGAGAGATGGCTCGGGTTTCGGGATAACTTCCTTCATCAGTAGAGAAAATAGTTAGGGGTGGAAGAGAAGGCCGCCAAGCAACCGTCAAAGGCCTCGATGCCCGAACCGGCACGCAGGTGCATCGTCCAGGAGCCCGTCGACTCCAAGCTCAAATGAGCCAAATTGTAGAAAACATCGCAATGGACCGCTAGCCCCTCCTCCGGTCCGCCCCTAGGGACTCTGGTACATGGAGTTCTTGAGTGGTTCACCCCAGTGGGTGCAAGTAAGTACTTGTAGAACTGATGATCTCTAGACCCGATACATGTCCCGGGTTTTTGGATATCGCCCGAGACATGGCTCGGGTTTCGGGATAACTTTCCTCATCAGTAGAGAAAATAGTTAGGGGTGGAAGAGAAGGCTGCCAAGCAACCGTCAAAGGCCTCAATGCTGGAACCGGCACGCAGGTGTGTCGTCCAGGAGCCCGTCGACTCAAAGCTCAAGGGAGCCAAATTGTAGAAACCATCGCAATGGACCGCTAGCCCCTCCTCCGGTTCGCCCCTAGGGACTCTGGTACATGGAGTTCTTGAGTGGTTCACCCCAGTGGGTGAAAGTAAGTACTTGTAGAACTGATGATCTCTAGACCCGATACATGTCCCGGGTTTTTGGATATCGCCCGAGACATGGCTCGGGTTTCGGGATAACTTCCCTCATCAGTAGAGAAAATAGTTAGGGGTGGTAGAGAAGGCCGTCAAGCAACCGTCAAAGGCCTCGATGCCCGAACCGGCACGCAGGTGCATCGTCCAGGAGCCCGTCAACTCAAAGCTCAAGGGAGCCAATTTGTAGAAACCATCGCAATGGACCGCACACCACTAGCCCCTCCTCCGGTTCGCCCGTAGGGACTCTGGTACATGGAGTTCTTGAGTGGTTCACCCCAGTGGGTGCAAGTAAGTACTTGTAGAACTAATGAACTCTAGACCCGATACATGTCCTGGGTTTTTGGATATCGCCCGAGACATGGCTCGGGTTTCGGGATAACTTCCCTCATCAGTAGAGAAAATAGTTAGGGGTGGAAGAGAAGGCCGCCAAGCAACCGTCAAAGGCCTCGATGCCCGAACCGGCACGCAGGTGTATCGTCCAGGAGCCCGTCGACTCAAAGCTCAAGGGAGCCAATTTGTAGAAACCATCACAATGGACCGCACACCGCTAGCCCCTCCTCCGGTTCACCCCTAGGGACTCTGGTACATGGAGTTCTTGAGTGGTTCACCCCAGTGGGTGCAAGTAAGTACTTGTAGAACTGATGATCTCTAGACCCGATACATGTCCCGGGTTTTTGGATATCGCCCGAGATATGGCTCGGGTTTCGGGATAACTTCCCTCATCAGTAGAGAAAATAGTTAGGGGTAGAAGAGAAGGCTGCCAAGCAACCGTCAAAGGCCTCGATGCCCGAACAGGCACGCAGGTGTGTCGTCCAGGAGCCCGTCGACTCAAAGCTCAAGGGAGCCAAATTGTAGAAAACATCGCAATGGACCGCTAGCCCCTCCTCCGGTTCGCCCCTAGGGACTCTGGTACATGGAGTTCTTGAGTGGTTCACCCCAGTGGGTGCAAGTAAGTACTTGTAGAACTGATGATCTCTAGACCCGATACATGTCCCGGGTTTTTGGATATCGCCCGAGACATGGCTCGGGTTTCGGGATAACTTCCCTCATCAGTAGAGAAAATAGTTAGGGGTGGAAGAGAAGGCTGCCAAGCAACCGTCAAAGGCCTCGATGCCCAAACCGGCACGCAGGTGTGTCGTCCAGGAGCCCGTCGACTCAAAGCTCAAGGGAGCCAAATTGTAGAAACCATCGCAATGGACCGCTAGCCCCTCCTCCGGTTCGCCCCTAGGGACTCTGGTACATGGAGTTCTTGAGTGGTTCACCCCAGTGGGTGCAAGTAAGTACTTGTAGAACTAATGAACTCTAGACCCGATACATGTCCCGAGTTTTGGGATATCGCCCGAGACATGGCTCAGGTTTCGGGATAACTTCCCTCATCAGTAGAGAAAATAGTTAGGGGTGGAAGAGAAGGCCGCCAAGCAACCGTCAAAGGCCTCGATGCCTGAACCGGCACGCAGGTGCGTCGTCCAGGAGCCCATCGACTCAAAGCTCAAGGGAACCAATTTGTAGAAACCATCACAATGGACCGCACACCGCTAGCCCCTCCTCCGGTTCGCCCCTAGGGACTCTGGTACATGGAGTTCTTGAGTGGTTCACCCCAGTGGGTGCAAGTAAGTACTTGTAGAACTGATGATCTCTAGACCCGATACATGTCCCGGGTTTTTGGATATCGCCCGAGACATGGCTCGGGTTTCGGGATAACTTCCCTCATCAGTAGAGAAAATAGTTAGGGGTGGAAGAGAAGGCTGCCAAGCAACCGTCAAAGGCCTCGATGCCCGAACAGGCACGCAGGTGTGTCGTCCAGGAGCCCGTCGACTCAAAGCTCAAGGGAGCCAAATTGTAGAAAACATCGCAATGGACCGCTAGCCCCTCCTCCGGTTCGCCCCTAGGGACTCTGGTACATGGAGTTCTTGAGTGGTTCACCCCAGTGGGTGCAAGTAAGTACTTGTAGAACTGATGATCTCTAGACCCGATACATGTCCCGGGTTTTTGGATATCGCCCGAGACATGGCTCGGGTTTCGGGATAACTTCCCTCATCAGTAGAGAAAATAGTTAGGGGTGGAAGAGAAGGCTGCCAAGCAACCGTCAAAGGCCTCGATGCCCAAACCGGCACGCAGGTGTGTCGTCCAGGAGCCCGTCGACTCAAAGCTCAAGGGAGCCAAATTGTAGAAACCATCGCAATGGACCGCTAGCCCCTCCTCCGGTTCGCCCCTAGTGACTCTGGTACATGGAGTTCTTGAGTGGTTCACCGCAGTGGGTGCAAGTAAGTACTTGTAGAACTAATGAACTCTAGACCCGATACATGTCCCGAGTTTTTGGATATCGCCCGAGACATGGCTCGGGTTTCGGGATAACTTCCCTCATCAGTAGAGAAAATAGTTAGGGGTGGAAGAGAAGGCCGCCAAGCAACCGTCAAAGGCCTCGATGCCTGAACCGGCACGCAGGAGCGTCGTCCAGGAGCCCGTCGACTCAAAGCTCAAGGGAGCCAATTTGTAGAAACCATCACAATGGACCGCACACCGCTAGCCCCTCCTCCGGTTCGCCCCTAGGGACTCTGGTACATGGAGTTCTTGAGTGGTTCACCCCAGTGGGTGCAAGTAAGTACTTGTAGATCTGATGATCTCGAGACCCGATACATGTCCCAGGTTTTTGGATATCGCCCGAGACATGGCTCGGGTTTCGGGATAACTTCCCTCATCAGTAGAGAAAATAGTTAGGGGTGGAAGAGAAGGCCGCCAAGCAACCGTCATAGGCCTCGATGCCCGAACCGGCACGCAGGTGCGTTGTCCAGGAGCCCGTCGACTCAAAGCTCAAGGGAGCCAATTTGTAGAAAACATCGCAATGGACCGCACACCGCTAGCCCCTCCTCCGGTTCGCTCCTAGGGACTCTGGTACATGGAGTTCTTGAGTGGTTCACCCCAGTGGGTGCAAGTAAGTACTTGTAGAACTGATGATCTCTAGACCCGATACATGTCCCGGGTTTTTGGATATCGCCCGAGACATGGCTCGGGTTTCGGGATAACTTCCCTCATCAGTAGAGAAAATAGTTAGGGGTGGAAGAGAAGGCCGTCAAGCAGCCATCAAAGGCCTCGATGCCTGAACCGGCACGCAGGTGCATCGTCCAGGAGCCCGTCGACTCAAAGCTCAAGGGAGCCAAATTGTAGAAACCATCGCAATGGACCGCTAGCCCCTCCTCCGGTTCGCCCCTAGGGACTCAGGTACATGGAGTTCTTGAGTGGTTCACCCCAGTGGGTGCAAGTAAGTACTTGTAGAACTGATGATCTCTAGACCTGATACATGTCCCGGGTTTTTGGATATCGCCCGAGACATGGCTCGGGTTTCGGGATAACTTCCCTCATCAGTAGAGAAAATAGTTAGGGGTGGAAGAGAAGGCCGCCAAGCAACCGTCAAAGGCCTCGATGCCTGAACCGGCACGCAGGTGCGTCGTCCAGGAGCCCGTCGACTCAAAGCTCAAGGGAGCCAATTTGTAGAAACCATCACAATGGACCGCACACCACTAGCCACTCCTCCGGTTCGCCCCTAGGGACTCTGGTACATGGAGTTCTTGAGTGGTTCACCCCAGTGGGTGCAAGTAAGTACTTGTAGAACTGATGATCTCTAGACCCGATACATGTCCCGGGTTTTTGGATATCGCCCGAGACATGGCTCGGGTTTCGGGATAACTTCCCTCATCAGTAGAGAAAATAGTTAGGGGTGGAAGAGAAGGCTGCCAAGCAACCGTCAAAGGCCTCGATGCCCGAACAGGCACGCAGGTGTGCCGTCCAGGAGCCCGTCGACTCAAAGCTCAAGGGAGCCAAATTGTAGAAAACATCGCAATGGACCGCTAGCCCCTCCTCCGGTTCGCCCCTAGGGACTCTGGTACATGGAGTTCTTGAGTGGTTCACCCCAGTGGGTGCAAGTAAGTACTTGTAGAACTGATGATCTCTAGACCCGATACATGTCCCGGGTTTTTGGATATCGCCCGAGACATGGCTCGGGTTTCGGGATAACTTCCCTCATCAGTAGAGAAAATAGTTAGGGGTGGAAGAGAAGGCTGCCAAGCAACCGTCAAAGGCCTCGATGCCCAAACCGGCACGCAGGTGTGTCGTCCAGGAGCCCGTCGACTCAAAGCTCAAGGGAGCCAAATTGTAGAAACCATCGCAATGGACCGCTAGCCCCTCCTCCGGTTCGCCCCTAGGGACTCTGGTACATGGAGTTCTTGAGTGGTTCACCCCAGTGGGTGCAAGTAAGTACTAGTAGAACTAATGAACTCTAGACCCGATACATGTCCCGAGTTTTTGGATATCGCCCGAGACATGGCTCGGGTTTCGGGATAACTTCCCTCATCAGTAGAGAAAATAGTTAGGGGTGGAAGAGAAGGCCGCCAAGCAACCGTCAAAGGCCTCGATGCCTGAACCGGCACGCAGGTGCGTCGTCCAGGAGCCCGTCGACTCAAAGCTCAAGGGAGCCAATTTGTAGAAACCATCACAATGGACCGCACACCGCTAGCCCCTCCTCCGTTTCGCCCCTAGGGACTCTGGTACATGGAGTTCTTGAGTGGTTCACCCCAGTGGGTGCAAGTAAGTACTTGTAGATCTGATGATCTCGAGACCCGATACATGTCCCGGGTTTTTGGATATCGCCCGAGACATGGCTCGGGTTTCGGGATAACTTCCCTCATCAGTAGAGAAAATAGTTAGGGGTGGAAGAGAAGGCCGCCAAGCAACCGTCATAGGCCTCGATGCCCTAACCGGCACGCAGGTGCGTTGTCCAGGAGCTCGTCGACTCAAAGCTCAAGGGAGCCAATTTGTAGAAAACATCGCAATGGACCGCACACCGCTAGCCCCTCCTCCGGTTCGCCCCTAGGGACTCTGGTACATTCAGTTCTTGAGTGGTTCACCCCAGTGGGTGCAAGTAAGTACTTGTAGAACTGATGATCTCTAGACCCGATACATGTCCCGGGTTTTTGGATATCGCCCGAGACATGGCTCGGGTTTCGGGATAACTTCCCTCATCAGTAGAGAAAATAGTTAGGGGTGGAAGAGAAGGCCGTCAAGCAGCCATCAAAGGCCTCGATGCCTGAACCGGCACGCAGGTGCATCGTCCAGGAGCCCGTCGACTCAAAGCTCAAGGGAGCCAATTTGTAGAAACCATCGCAATGGACCGCACACCGCTAGCCCCTCCTCCGGTTCGCCCCTAGGGACTCTGGTACATGGAGTTCTTGAGTGGTTCACCCCAGTGGGTGCAAGTAAGTACTTGTAGAAATGATGATCTCTAGACCCGATACATGTCCCGGGTTTTTGGATATCGCCCGAGACATGGCTCCGGTTTCGGGATAACTTCCCTCATCAGTAGAGAAAATAGTTAGGGGTGGAAGAGAAGGCCGCCAAGCAACCGTCAAAGGCCTCGATGCCCGAACCGGCACGCAGGTGCATCGTCCAGGAGCCCGTCAACTCAAAGCTCAAGGGAGCCAATTTGTAGAAACCATCGCAATGGACCGCACACCGCTAGCCCCTCCTCCGGTTCGCCCGTAGGGACTCTGGTACATGGAGTTCTTGAGTGGTTCACCCCAGTGGGTGCAAGTAAGTACTTGTAGAACTAATGAACTCTAGACCCGATACATGTCCCGGGTTTTTGGATATCGCCCGAGACATGGCTTGGGTTTCGGGATAACTTCCCTCATCAGTAGAGAAAATAGTTAGGGGTGGAAGAGAAGGCCGTCAAGCAACCGTCAAAGGCCTCGATACCCGAACCGGCACGTAGGTGTGTCGTTCAGGAGCCCGTCGACTCAAAGCTCAAGAGAGCCAATTTGTAGAAACCATCACAATGGACCGCACACCGCTAGCCCCTCCTCCGGTTCGCCCCTAGGGACTCTGGTACATGGAGTTCTTGAGTGGTTTACCCCAGTGGGTGCAAGTAAGTGCTTGTAGAACTGATGATCTCTAGACCCGATACATGTCCCGGGTTTTTGGATATCGCCCGAGACATGGCTCGGGTTTCGGGATAACTTCCCTCATCAGTAGAGAAAATAGTTAGGGGTGGAAGAGAAGGCCGCCAAGCAACCGTCAAAGGCCTCGATGCCTGAACCGGCACGCAGGTGCGTCGTCCAGGAGCCCGTCGACTCAAAGCTCAAGGGAGCCAATTTGTAGAAACCATCACAATGGACCGCACACCACTAGCCCCTCCTCCGGTTCGCCCCTAGGGACTCTGGTACATGGAGTTCTTGAGTGGTTCACCCCAGTGGGTGCAAGTAAGTACTTGTAGAACTGATGATCTCTAGACCCGATACATGTCCCGGGTTTTTGGATATCGCCCGAGACATGGCTCGGGTTTCGGGATAACTTCCCTCATCAGTAGAGAAAATAGTTAGGGGTGGAAGAGAAGGCTGCCAAGCAACCGTCAAAGGCCTCGATGCCCGAACAGGCACGCAGGTGTGTCGTCCAGGAGCCCGTCGACTCAAAGCTCAAGGGAGCCAAATTGTAGAAAACATCGCAATGGACCGCTAGCCCCTCCTCCGGTTCGCCCCTAGGGACTCTGGTACATGGAGTTCTTGAGTGGTTCACCCCAGTGGGTGCAAGTAAGTACTTGTAGAACTGATGATCTCTAGACCCGATACATGTCCCGGGTTTTTGGATATCGCCCGAGACATGGCTCGGGTTTCGGGATAACTTCCCTCATCAGTAGAGAAAATAGTTAGGGGTGGAAGAGAAGGCTGCCAAGCAACCGTCAAAGGCCTCGATGCCCAAACCGGCACGCAGGTGTGTCGTCCAGGAGCCCGTCGACTCAAAGCTCAAGGGAGCCAAATTGTAGAAACCATCGCAATGGACCGCTAGCCCCTCCTCCGGTTCGCCCCTAGGGACTCTGGTACATGGAGTTCTTGAGTGGTTCACCCCAGTGGGTGCAAGTAAGTACTAGTAGAACTAATGAACTCTAGACCCGATACATGTCCCGAGTTTTTGGATATCGCCCGAGACATGGCTCGGGTTTCGGGATAACTTCCCTCATCAGTAGAGAAAATAGTTAGGGGTGGAAGAGAAGGCCGCCAAGCAACCGTCAAAGGCCTCGATGCCTGAACCGGCACGCAGGTGCGTCGTCCAGGAGCCCGTCGACTCAAAGCTCAAGGGAGCCAATTTGTAGAAACCATCACAATGGACCGCACACCGCTAGCCCCTCCTCCGTTTCGCCCCTAGGGACTCTGGTACATGGAGTTCTTGAGTGGTTCACCCCAGTGGGTGCAAGTAAGTACTTGTAGATCTGATGATCTCGAGACCCGATACATGTCCCGGGTTTTTGGATATCGCCCGAGACATGGCTCGGGTTTCGGGATAACTTCCCTCATCAGTAGAGAAAATAGTTAGGGGTGGAAGAGAAGGCCGCCAAGCAACCGTCATAGGCCTCGATGCCCTAACCGGCACGCAGGTGCGTTGTCCAGGAGCTCGTCGACTCAAAGCTCAAGGGAGCCAATTTGTAGAAAACATCGCAATGGACCGCACACCGCTAGCCCCTCCTCCGGTTCGCCCCTAGGGACTCTGGTACATTCAGTTCTTGAGTGGTTCACCCCAGTGGGTGCAAGTAAGTACTTGTAGAACTGATGATCTCTAGACCCGATACATGTCCCGGGTTTTTGGATATCGCCCGAGACATGGCTCGGGTTTCGGGATAACTTCCCTCATCAGTAGAGAAAATAGTTAGGGGTGGAAGAGAAGGCCGTCAAGCAGCCATCAAAGGCCTCGATGCCTGAACCGGCACGCAGGTGCATCGTCCAGGAGCCCGTCGACTCAAAGCTCAAGGGAGCCAATTTGTAGAAACCATCGCAATGGACCGCACACCGCTAGCCCCTCCTCCGGTTCGCCCCTAGGGACTCTGGTACATGGAGTTCTTGAGTGGTTCACCCCAGTGGGTGCAAGTAAGTACTTGTAGAAATGATGATCTCTAGACCCGATACATGTCCCGGGTTTTTGGATATCGCCCGAGACATGGCTCCGGTTTCGGGATAACTTCCCTCATCAGTAGAGAAAATAGTTAGGGGTGGAAGAGAAGGCCGCCAAGCAACCGTCAAAGGCCTCGATGCCCGAACCGGCACGCAGGTGCATCGTCCAGGAGCCCGTCAACTCAAAGCTCAAGGGAGCCAATTTGTAGAAACCATCGCAATGGACCGCACACCGCTAGCCCCTCCTCCGGTTCGCCCGTAGGGACTCTGGTACATGGAGTTCTTGAGTGGTTCACCCCAGTGGGTGCAAGTAAGTACTTGTAGAACTAATGAACTCTAGACCCGATACATGTCCCGGGTTTTTGGATATCGCCCGAGACATGGCTTGGGTTTCGGGATAACTTCCCTCATCAGTAGAGAAAATAGTTAGGGGTGGAAGAGAAGGCCGTCAAGCAACCGTCAAAGGCCTCGATACCCGAACCGGCACGTAGGTGTGTCGTCCAGGAGCCCGTCGACTCAAAGCTCAAGGGAGCCAAATTGTAGAAACCATCGCAATGGACCGCTAGCCCCTCCTCCGGTTCGCCCCTAGGGACTCAGGTACATGGAGTTCTTGAGTGGTTCACCCCAGTGGGTGCAAGTAAGTACTTGTAGAACTGATGATCTCTAGACCCGATACATGTCCCGGGTTTTTGGATATCGCCCGAGACATGGCTCGGGTTTCGGGATAACTTCCCTCATCAGTAGAGAAAATAGTTAGGGGTGGAAGAGAAGGCCGTCAAGCAACCGTCAAAGGCCTCGATGCCCGAACCGGCACGCAGGTGCGTCTTCCAGGAGCCCGTCGACTCAAAGCTCAAGGGAGCCAATTTGTAGAAACCATCGCAATGGACCGCACACCGCTAGCCCCTCCTCCGGTTCGCCCCTAGGGACTCTGGTACATGGAGTTCTTGAGTGGTTCACCCCAGTGGGTGCAAGTAAGTACTTGTAGAAATGATGATCTCTAGACCCGATACATGTCCCGGGTTTTTGGATATCGCCCGAGACATGGCTCCGGTTTCGGGATAACTTCCCTCATCAGTAGAGAAAATAGTTAGGGGTGGAAGAGAAGGCCGCCAAGCAACCGTCAAAGGCCTCGATGCCCGAACCGGCACGCAGGTGCATCGTCCAGGAGCCCGTCAACTCAAAGCTCAAGGGAGCCAATTTGTAGAAACCATCGCAATGGACCGCACACCACTAGCCCCTCCTCCGGTTCGCCCCTAGGGACTCTGGTACATGGAGTTCTTGAGTGGTTTACCCCAGTGGGTGCAAGTAAGTACTTGTAGAACTGATGATCTCTAGACCCGATACATGTCCCGGGTTTTTGGATATCGCCCGAGACATGGCTCGGGTTTCGGGATAACTTCCCTCATCAGTAGAGAAAATAGTTAGGGGTGGAAGCGAAGGCTGCCAAGCAACCGTCAAAGGCCTCGATGCCCGAACCGGCACGCAGGTGTGTCGTCCAGGAGCCCGTCGACTCAAAGCTCAAGGGAGCCAAATTGTAGAAACCATCGCAATGGACCGCTAGCCCCTCCTCCGGTTCGCCCCTAGGGACTCAGGTACATGGAGTTCTTGAGTGGTTCACCCCAGTGGGTGCAAGTAAGTACTTGTAGAACTGATGATCTCTAGACCCGATACATGTCCCGGGTTTTTGGATATCGCCCGAGACATGGCTCGGGTTTCGGGATAACTTCCCTCATCAGTAGAGAAAATAGTTAGGGGTGGAAGAGAAGGCCGTCAAGCAACCATCAAAGGCCTCGATGCCCGAACCGGCACGCAGGTGCGTCTTCCAGGAGCCCGTCGACTCAAAGCTCAAGGGAGCCAATTTGTAGAAACCATCGCAATGGACCGCACACCGCTAGCCCATCCTCCGGTTCGCCCCTAGGGACTCTGGTACATGGAGTTCTTGAGTGGTTTACCCCAGTGGGTGCAAGTAAGTACTTGTAGAACTGATGAGCTCTAGACCCGATACATGTCCCGGGTTTTTGGATATCGCCCGAGACATGGCTCGGGTTTTGGGATAACTTCCCTCATCAGTAGAGAAAATAGTTAGGGGTGGAAGCGAAGGCTGCCAAGCAACCGTCAAAGGCCTCGATGCCCGAACCGGCACGCAGGTGTGTCGTCCAGGAGCCCGTCGACTCAAAGCTCAAGGGAGCCAAATTGTAGAAACCATCGCAATGGACCGCTAGCCCCTCCTCCGGTTCGCCCCTAGGGACTCAGGTACATGGAGTTCTTGAGTGGTTCACCCCAGTGGGTGCAAGTAAGTACTTGTAGAACTGATGATCTCTAGACCCGATACATGTCCCGGGTTTTTGGATATCGCCCGAGACATGGCTCGGGTTTCGGGATAACTTCCCTCATCAGTAGAGAAAATAGTTAGGGGTGGAAGAGAAGGCCGTCAAGCAACCGTCAAAGACCTCGATGCCCGAACCGGCACGCAGGTGCGTCTTCCAGGAGCCCGTCGACTCAAAGCTCAAGGGAGCCAATTTGTAGAAACCATCGCAATGGACCGCACACCGCTAGCCCATCCTCCGGTTCGCCCCTAGGGACTCTGGTACATGGAGTTCTTGAGTGGTTCACCCCAGTGGGTGCAAGTAAGTACTTGTAGAACTGATGATCTCTAGACCCGATACATGTCCCGGGTTTTTGGATATCGCCCGAGACATGGCTCGGGTTTCGGGATAACTTCCCTCATCAGTAGAGAAAATAGTTAGGGGTGGAAGAGAAGGCCGCCAGCCAACCGTCATAGGCCTCGATGCCCGAACCGGTACGCAGGTGCGTCGTCCAGGAGCCCATCGACTCAAAGCTCAAGGGAGCCAATTTGTAGAAACTATCGCAATGGACGGCACACCGCTAGCCCCTCCTCCGGTTCGCCTCTAGGGACTCTGGTACATGGAGTTCTTGAGTGGTTCACCCCAGTGGGTGCAAGTAAGTACTTGTAGAAATGATGATCTCTAGACCCGATACATGTCCCGGGTTTTTGGATATCGCCCGAGACATGGCTCGGGTTTCGGGATAACTTCCCTCATCAGTAGAGAAAATAGTTAGGGGTGGAAGAGAAGGCCGCCAAGCAACCGTCAAAGGCCTCGCTGCCCGAACCGGCACGCAGGTGCATCGTCCAGGAGCCCGTCAACTCAAAGCTCAAGGGAGCCAATTTGTAGAAACCATCGCAATGGACCGCACACCGCTAGCCCCTCCTCCGGTTCGCCCCTAGGGACTCTGGTACATGGAGTTCTTGAGTGGTTCACCCCAGTGGGTGCAAGTAAGTCCTTGTAGAACTAATGAACTCTAGACCCGATACATGTCCCGGGTTTTTGGATATCGCCCGAGGCATGGCTCGGGTTTCGGGATAACTTCCCTCATCAGTAGAGAAAATAGTTAGGGGTGGAAGAGAAGGCTGCCAAGCAACCGTCAAAGGCCTCCATGCCCGAACCGGCACGCAGGTGTGTCGTCCAGGAGCCCGTCGACTCAAAGCTCAAGGGAGCCAAATTGTAGAAACCATCGCAATGGACCGCTAGCCCCTCCTCCGGTTCGCCCCTAGGGACTCTGGTACATGGAGTTCTTGAATGGTTCACCCCAGTGGGTGCAAGTAAGTACTTGTAGAACTAATGAACTCTAGACCCGATACATGTCCCGGGTTTTTGGATATCGCCCGAGACATGGCTCGGGTTTCGGGATAACTTCCCTCATCAGTAGAGAAAATAGTTAGGGGTGGAAGAGAAGGCCGTCAAGCAACCGTCAAAGGCCTCGATACCCGAACCGGCACGTAGGTGTGTCGTTCAGGAGCCCGTCGACTCAAAGCTCAAGAGAGCCAATTTGTAGAAACCATCACAATGGACCGCACACCGCTAGCCCCTCCTCCGGTTCGCCCCTAGGGACTCTGGTACATGGAGTTCTTGAGTGGTTTACCCCAGTGGGTGCAAGTAAGTGCTTGTAGAACTGATGATCTCTAGACCCGATACATGTCCCGGGTTTTTGGATATCGCCCGAGACATGGCTTGGGTTTCGGGATAACTTCCCTCATCAGTAGAGAAAATAGTTAGGGGTGGAAGCGAAGGCTGCCAAGCAACCGTCAAAGGCCTCGATGCCCGAACCGGCACGCAGGTGTGTCGTCCAGGAGCCCGTCGACTCAAAGCTCAAGGGAGCCAAATTGTAGAAACCATCGCAATGGACCGCTAGCCCCTCCTCCGGTTCGCCCCTAGGGACTCAGGTACATGGAGTTCTTGAGTGGTTCACCCCAGTGGGTGCAAGTAAGTACTTGTAGAACTGATGATCTCTAGACCCGATACATGTCCCGGGTTTTTGGATATCGCCCGAGACATGGCTCGGGTTTCGGGATAACTTCCCTCATCAGTAGAGAAAATAGTTAGGGGTGGAAGAGAAGGCCGTCAAGCAACCGTCAAAGGCCTCGATGCCCGAACCGGCACGCAGGTGCGTCTTCCAGGAGCCCGTCGACTCAAAGCTCAAGGGAGCCAATTTGTAGAAACCATCGCAATGGACCGCACACCGCTAGCCCCTCCTCCGGTTCGCCCCTAGGGACTCTGGTACATGGAGTTCTTGAGTGGTTCACCCCAGTGGGTGCAAGTAAGTACTTGTAGAACTGATGATCTCTAGACCCGATACATGTCCCGGGTTTTTGGATATCGCCCGAGACATGGCTCGGGTTTCGGGATAACTTCCCTCATCAGTAGAGAAAATAGTTAGGGGTGGAAGAGAAGGCCGTCAAGCAGCCATCAAAGGCCTCGATGCCTGAACCGGCACGCAGGTGCATCGTCCAGGAGCCCGTCGACTCAAAGCTCAAGGAAGCCAATTTGTAGAAACCATCGCAATGGACCGCACACCGCTAGCCCCTCCTCCGGTTCGCCCCTAGGGACTCTGGTACATGGAGTTCTTGAGTGGTTCACCCCAGTGGGTGCAAGTAAGTACTTGTAGAAATGATGATCTCTAGACCCGATACATGTCCCGGGTTTTTGGATATCGCCCGAGACATGGCTCCGGTTTCGGGATAACTTCCCTCATCAGTAGAGAAAATAGTTAGGGGTGGAAGAGAAGGCCGCCAAGCAACCGTCAAAGGCCTCGATGCCCGAACCGGCACGCAGGTGCATCGTCCAGGAGCCCGTCAACTCAAAGCTCAAGGGAGCCAATTTGTAGAAACCATCGCAATGGACCGAACACCGCTAGCCCCTCCTCCGGTTCGCCCGTAGGGACTCTGGTACATGGAGTTCTTGAGTGGTTCACCCCAGTGGGTGCAAGTAAGTACTTGTAGAACTAATGAACTCTAGACCCGATACATGTCCCGGGTTTTTGGATATCGCCCGAGACATGGCTCGGGTTTCGGGATAACTTCCCTCATCAGTAGAGAAAATAGTTAGGAGTGGAAGAGAAGGCCGTCAAGCAACCGTCAAAGGCCTCGATACCCGAACCGGCACGTAGGTGTGTCGTTCAGGAGCCCGTCGACTCAAAGCTCAAGGGAGCCAATTTGTAGAAACCATCACAATGGACCGCACACCGCTTGCCCCTCCTCCGGTTCGCCCCTAGGGACTCTGGTACATGGAGTTCTTGAGTGGTTTACCCCAGTGGGTGCAAGTAAGTACTTGTAGAACTGATGATCTCTAGACCCGATACATGTCCCGGGTTTTTGGATATCGCCCGAGACATGGCTCGGGTTTCGGGATAACTTCCCTCATCAGTAGAGAAAATAGTTAGGGGTGGAAGCGAAGGCTGCCAAGCAACCGTCAAAGGCCTCGATGCCCGAACCGGCACGCAGGTGTGTCGTCCAGGAGCCCGTCGACTCAAAGCTCAAGGGAGCCAAATTGTAGAAACCATTGCAATGGACCGCTAGCCCCTCCTCCGGTTCGCCCCTAGGGACTCAGGTACATGGAGTTCTTGAGTGGTTCACCCCAGTCGGTGCAAGTAAGTACTTGTAGAACTGATGATCTCTAGACCCGATACATGTCCCGGGTTTTTGGATATCGCCCGAGACATGGCTCGGGTTTCGGGATAACTTCCCTCATCAGTAGAGAAAATAGTTAGGGGTGGAAGAGAAGGCCGTCAAGCAACCGTCAAAGGCCTCGATGCCCGAACCGGCACGCAGGTGCGTCTTCCAGGAGCCCGTCGACTCAAAGCTCAAGGGAGCCAATTTGTAGAAACCATCGCAATGGACCGCACACCGCTAGCCCATCCTCCGGTTCGCCCCTAGGGACTCTGGTACATGGAGTTCTTGAGTGGTTTACCCCAGTGGGTGCAAGTAAGTACTTGTAGAACTGATGAGCTCTAGATCCGATACATGTCCCGGGTTTTTGGATATCGCCCGAGACATGGCTCGGGTTTTGGGATAACTTCCCTTATCAGTAGAGAAAATAGTTAGGGGTGGAAGCGAAGGCTGCCAAGCAACCGTCAAAGGCCTCGATGCCCGAACCGGCACGCAGGTGTGTCGTCCAGGAGCCCGTCGACTCAAAGCTCAAGGGAGCCAAATTGTAGAAACCATCGCAATGGACCGCTAGCCCCTCCTCCGGTTCGCCCCTAGGGACTCAGGTACATGGAGTTCTTGAGTGGTTCACCCCAGTGGGTGCAAGTAAGTACTTGTAGAACTGATGATCTCTAGACCCGATACATGTCCCGGGTTTTTGGATATCGCCCGAGACATGGCTCGGGTTTCGGGATAACTTCCCTCATCAGTAGAGAAAATAGTTAGGGGTGGAAGAGAAGGCCGTCAAGCAACCGTCAAAGGCCTCGATGCCCGAACCGGCACGCAGGTGCGTCTTCCAGGAGCCCGTCGACTCAAAGCTCAAGGGAGCCAATTTGTAGAAACCATCGCAATGGACCGCACACCGCTAGCCCATCCTCCGGTTCGCCCCTAGGGACTCTGGTACATGGAGTTCTTGAGTGGTTCACCCCAGTGGGTGCAAGTAAGTACTTGTAGAACTGATGATCTCTAGACCCGATACATGTCCCGGGTTTTTGGATATCGCCCGAGACATGGCTCGGGTTTCGGGATAACTTCCCTCATCAGTAGAGAAAATAGTTAGGGGTGGAAGAGAAGGCCGCCAGCCAACCGTCATAGGCCTCGATGCCCGAACCGGTACGCAGGTGCGTCGTCCAGGAGCCCATCGACTCAAAGCTCAAGGGAGCCAATTTGTAGAAACTATCGCAATGGACGGCACACCGCTAGCCCCTCCTCCGGTTCGCCCCTAGGGACTCTGGTACATGGAGTTCTTGAGTGGTTCACCCCAGTGGGTGCAAGTAAGTACTTGTAGAAATGATGATCTCTAGACCCGATACATGTCCCGGGTTTTTGGATATCGCCCGAGACATGGCTCGGGTTTCGGGATAACTTCCCTCATCAGTAGAGAAAATAGTTAGGGGTGGAAGAGAAGGCCGCCAAGCAACCGTCAAAGGCCTCGCTGCCCGAACCGGCACGCAGGTGCATCGTCCAGGAGCCCGTCAACTCAAAGCTCAAGGGAGCCAATTTGTAGAAACCATCGCAATGGACCGCACACCGCTAGCCCCTCCTCCGGTTCGCCCCTAGGGACTCTGGTACATGGAGTTCTTGAGTGGTTCACCCCAGTGGGTGCAAGTAAGTCCTTGTAGAACTAATGAACTCTAGACCCGATACATGTCCCTGGTTTTTGGATATCGCCCGAGGCATGGCTCGGGTTTCGGGATAACTTCCCTCATCAGTAGAGAAAATAGTTAGGGGTGGAAGAGAAGGCCGCCAAGCAACCGTCAAAGGCCTCGATGCCTGAACCGGCACGCAGGTGTGTCGTCCAGGAGCCCGTCGACTCAAAGCTCAAGGGAGCCAATTTGTAGAAACCATCACAATGGACCGCACACCGCTTGCCCCTCCTCCGGTTCGCCCGTAGGGACTCTGGTACATGGAGTTCTTGAGTGGTTCACCCCAGTGGGTGCAAGTAAGTACTTGTAGAACTGATGATCTCTAGACCCGATACATGTCCCGGGTTTTTGGATATCGCCCGAGACATGGCTCGGGTTTCGGGATAACTTCCCTCATCAGTAGAGAAAATAGTTAGGGGTGGAAGAGAAGGCTGCCAAGCAACCGTCAAAGGCCTCGATGCCCGAACCGGCACGCAGGTGTGTCGTCCAGGAGCCCGTCGACTCAAAGCTCAAGGGAGCCAAATTGTAGAAACCATCGCAATGGACCGCTAGCCCCTCCTCCGGTTCGCCCCTAGGGACTCTGGTACATGGAGTTCTTGAGTGGTTCACCCCAGTGGGTGCAAGTAAGTACTTGTAGAACTGATGATCTCTAGACCCGATACATGTCCCGGGTTTTTGGATATCGCCCGAGACATGGCTCGGGTTTCGGGATAACTACCCTCATCAGTAGAGAAAATAGTTAGGGGTGGAAGAGAAGGCCGTCAAGCAACCGTCAAAGGCCTCGATGCCCGAACCGGCACGCAGGTGCGTCTTCCAGGAGCCCGTCGACTCAAAGCTCAAGGGAGCCAATTTGTAGAAACCATCGCAATGGACCGCACACCGCTAGCCCATCCTCCGGTTCGCCCCTAGGGACTCTGGTACATGGAGTTCTTGATTGGTTCACCCCAGTGGGTGCAAGTAAGTACTTGTAGAACTGATGATCTCTAGACCCGATACATGTCCCGGGTTTTTGGATATCGCCCGAGACATGGCTCGGGTTTCGGGATAACTTCCCTCATCAGTAGAGAAAATAGTTAGGGGTGGAAGAGAAGGCCGCCAAGCAACCGTTAAAGGCCTCGATGCCCGAACCGGCATGCAGGTGCGTCGTCCAGGAGCCCGTCGACTCAAAGCTCAAGGGAGCCAATTTGTAGAAACCATCGCAATGGACCGCACACCGCTAGCCCCTCCTCCGGTTCTCCCCTAGGGACTCTGGTGCATGGAGTTCTTCAGTGGTTCACCCCAGTGGGTGCAAGTAAGTCCTTGTAGAACTAATGAACTCTAGACCCGATACATGTCCCGGGTTTTTGGATATCGCCCGAGACATGGCTCGGGTTTCGGGATAACTTCCTTCATCAGTAGAGAAAATAGTTAGGGGTGGAAGAGAAGGCCGCCAAGCAACCGTCAAAGGCCTCGATGCTCGAACCGGCA
This sequence comes from Lissotriton helveticus, assembly GCF_964261635.1. Taxonomy (NCBI): domain Eukaryota; kingdom Metazoa; phylum Chordata; class Amphibia; order Caudata; family Salamandridae; genus Lissotriton; species Lissotriton helveticus. Next base: position 2,083,059,348 of record NC_136057.1, on the reverse strand, counting down.
CGCAGGTGCGTCGTCCAGGAGCCCGTCGACTCAAAGCTCAAGGGAGCCAATTTGTAGAAACCATCGCAATGGACCGCACACCGCTAGCCCCTCCTCCGGTTCGCCCCTAGGGACTCTGGTTCATGGAGGTCTTGAGTGGTTCACCCCAGTGGGTGCAAGTAAGTACTTGTAGAACTGATGATCTCTAGACCCGATACATGTCCCGGGTTTTTGGATATCGCCCGAGACATGGCTCGGGTTTCGGGATAACTTCCCTCATCAGTAGAGAAAATAGTTAGGGGTGGAAGAGAAGGCTGCCAAGCAATCGTCAATGGCCTCGATGCCCGAACTGGCACGCAGGTGTGTCGTCCAGGAGCCCGTCGACTCAAAGCTCAAGGGAGCCAAATTGTAGAAACAATCGCAATGGACCGCTAGCCCCTCCTCCGGTTCGCCCCTAAGGACTCTGGTACATGGAGTTCTTGAGTGGTTCACCCCAGTGGGTGCAAGTAAGTACTTGTAGAACTGATGATCTCTAGACCCGATACATGTCGCGGGTTTTTGGATATCGCCCGAGACATGGCTCGGGTTTCGGGATAACTTCCCTCATCAGTAGAGAAAATAGTTAGGGGTGGAAGAGAAGGCCGCCAAGCAACCGTCAAAGACCTCGATGCCCGAACCGGCACGCAGGTGCGTCGTCCAGGAGCCCGTCGACTCAAAGCTCAAGAGAGCCAATTTGTAGAAACCATCGCAATGGACCGCACACCGCTAGCCCCTCCTCCGGTTCGCCCCTAGGGACTCTGGTACATGGAGTTCTTGAGTGGTTCACCCCAGTGGGTGAAAGTAAGTCCTTGTAGAACTAATGAACTCTAGACCCGATACATGTCCCGGGTTTTTGGACATCGCCCGAGACATGGCTCAGGTTTCGGGATAACTTCCCTCATCAGTAGAGAAAATAGTTAGGAGTGGAAGAGAAGGCCGCCAAGCAACCGTCAAAGGCCTCGATGCCCGAACCGGCACGCAGGTGTGTCGTCCAGGAGCCCGTCGACTCAAAGCTCAAGGGAGCCAATTTGTAGAAACCATCACAATGGACCGCACACCGCTAGCCCCTCCTCCGGTTCGCCCCTAGGGACTCTGGTACATGGAGTTCTTGAGTGGTTCACCCCAGTGGGTGCAAGTAAGTACTTGTAGAACTGATGATCTCTAGACCCGATACATGTCCCGGGTTTTTGGATACCGCCCGAGACATGGCTCGGGTTTCGGGATAACTTCCCTCATCAGTAGAGAAAATAGTTAGGGGTGGAAGAGAAGGCTGCCAAGCAACCGTCAAAGGCCTCGATGCCCGAACCGGCACGCAGGTGTGTCGTCCAGGAGCCCGTCGACTCAAAGCTCAAGGGAGCCAAATTGTAGAAACCATCGCAATGGACCGCTAGCCCCTCCTCCGGTTCGCCCCTAGGGACTCTGGTACATGGAGTTCTTGAGTGGTTCACCCCAGTGGGTGCAAGTAAGTACTTGTAGAACTGATGATCTCTAGACCCGATAGATGTCCCGGGTTTTTGGATATCGCTCGAGACATGGCTCGGGTTTCGGGATAACTTCCCTCATCAGTAGAGAAAATAGTTAGGGGTAGAAGAGAAGGCCGCCAAGCAACCGTCAAAGGCCTCGATGCCCGAACCGGCACGCAGGTGCGTCGTCCAGGAGCCCGTCGACTCAAAGCTCAAGGGAGCTAATTGTTAGAAACCATCGCAATAGACCGCACACCGCTAGCCCCTCCTCCGGTTCGCCCCTAGGGACTCTGGTACATGGAGTTCTTGAGTGGTTCAACCCAGTGGGTGCAAGTAAGTCCTTGTAGAACTAATGAACTCTAGACCCGATACATGTCCCGGGTTTTTGGATATCGCCCGAGGCATGGCTCGGGTTTCGGGATAACTTCCCTCATCAGTAGAGAAAATAGTTAGGGGTGGAAGAGAAGGCCGCCAAGCAACCGTCAAAGGCCTCGATGCCCGAACCGGCACGCAGGTGTGTCGTCCAGGAGCCCGTCGACTCAAAGCTCAAGGGAGCCAATTTGTAGAAACCATCACAATGGACCGCACACCGCTTGCCCCTCCTCCGGTTCGCCCCTAGGGACTCTGGTACATGGAGTTCTTGAGTGGTTCACCCCAGTGGGTGCAAGTAAGTACTTGTAGAACTGATGATCTCTAGACCCGATACATGTCCTGGGTTTTTGGATACTGCCCGAGACATGGCTCGGGTTTCGGGGTAACTTCCCTCATCAGTAGAGAAAATAGTTAGGGGTGGAAGAGAAGGCCGCCAAGCAACCGTCAAAGGCCTCGATGCCCGAACCGGCACGCAAGTGCGTCGTCCAGGAGCCCGTCAACTCAAAGCTCAAGGGAGCCAATTTGTAGAAACCATCGCAATGGACCGCACACCGCTAGCCCCTCCTCCGGTTCGCCCGTAGGGACTCTGGTACATGGAGTTCTTGAGTGGTTCACCCCAGTGGGTGCAAGTAAGTACTTGTAGAACTAATGAACTCTAGACCCGATACATGTCCCGGGTTTTTGGATATCGCCCGAGACATGGCTCGGGTTTCGGGATAACTTCCCTCATCAGTAGAGAAAATAGTTAGGGGTGGAAGAGAAGGCCGCCAAGCAACCGTCAAAGGCCTCGATGCCCGAAACGGCACGCAGGTGTGTCGTCCAGGAGCCCGTCGACTCAAAGCTCAAGGGAGCCAATTTGTAGAAACCATCACAATGGACCGCACACCGCTAGCCCCTCCTCCGGTTCGCCCCTAGGGACTCTGGTACATGGAGTTCTTGAGTGGTTCACCACAGTGGGTGCAAGTAAGTACTTGTAGAACTGATGATCTCTAGACCCGATACATGTCCCGGGTTTTTGGATACCGCCCGAGACATGGCTCGGGTTTCGGGATAACTTCCCTCATCAGTAGAGAAAATAGTTAGGGGTGGAAGAGAAGGCTGCCAAGCAACCGTCAAAGGCCTCGATGCCCGAACCGGCACGCAGGTGTGTCGTCCAGGAGCCCGTCGACTCAAAGCTCAAGGGAGCCAAATTGTAGAAACCATCGCAATGGACCGCTAGCCCCTCCTCCGGTTCGCCCCTAGGGACTCTGGTACATGGAGTTCTTGAGTGGTTCACCCCAGTGGGTGCAAGTAAGTACTTGTAGAACTGATGATCTCTAGACCCGATAGATGTCCCGGGTTTTTGGATATCGCTCGAGACATGGCTCGGGTTTCGGGATAACTTCCCTCATCAGTAGAGAAAATAGTTAGGGGTAGAAGAGAAGGCCGCCAAGCAACCGTCAAAGGCCTCGATGCCCTAACCGGCACGCAGGTGCGTCGTCCAGGAGCCCGTCGACTCAAAGCTCAAGGGAGCTAATTGTTAGAAACCATCGCAATAGACCGCACACCGCTAGCCCCTCCTCCGGTTCGCCCCTAGGGACTCTGGTACATGGAGTTCTTGAGTGGTTCACCCCAGTGGGTGCAAGTAAGTCCTTGTAGAACTAATGAACTCTAGACCCGATACATGTCCCGGGTTTTTGCATATCGCCCGAGGCATGGCTCGGGTTTCGAGATAACTTCCCTCATCAGTAGAGAAAATAGTTAGGGGTGGAAGAGAAGGCCGCCAAGCAACCGTCAAAGGCCTCGATGCCCGAACCAGCACGCAGGTGTGTCGTCCAGGAGCCCGTCGACTCAAAGCTCAAGGGAGCCAATTTGTAGAAACCATCACAATGGACCGCACACCGCTTGCCCCTCCTCCGGTTCGCCCCTAGGGACTCTGGTACATGGAGTTCTTGAGTGGTTCACCCCAGTAGGTGCAAGTAAGTACTTGTAGAACTGATGATCTATAGACCCGATACATGTCCTGGGTTTTTGGATACTGCCCGAGACATGGCTCGGGTTTCGGGATAACTTCCCTCATCAGTAGAGAAAATAGTTAGGGGTGGAAGAGAAGGCCGCCAAGCAACCGTCAAAGGCCTCGATGCCCGAACCGGCACGCAAGTGCGTCGTCCAGGAGCCCGTCAACTCAAAGCTCAAGGGAGCCAATTTGTAGAAACCATCGCAATGGACCGCACACCGCTAGCCACTCCTCCGGTTCGCCCGTAGGGACTCTGGTACATGGAGTTCTTGAGTGGTTCACCCCAGTGGGTGCAAGTAAGTACTTGTAGAACTAATGAACTCTAGACCCGATACATGTCCCGGGTTTTTGGATATCGCCCGAGACATGGGTCGGGTTTCGGGATAACTTCCCTCATCAGTAGAGAAAATAGTTAGGGCTGGAAGAGAAGGCCGCCAAGCAACCGTCAAAGGCCTCGATGCCTGAACCGGCACGCAGGTGTGTCGTCCAGGAGCCCGTCGACTCAAAGCTCAAGGGAGCTAATTTGTAGAAACCATCACAATGGACCGCACACCGCTAGCCCCTCCTCCGGTTCGCCCCTAGGGACTCTGGTACATGGAGTTCTTGAGTGGTTCACCCCAGTGGGTGCAAGTAAGTACTTGTAGAACTGATGATCTCTAGACCCGATACATGTCCCGGGTTTTTGGATACCGCCCGAGTCATGGCTCGGGTTTCGGGATAACTTCCCTCATCAGTAGAGAAAATAGTTAGGGGTGGAAGAGAAGGCTGCCAAGCAACCGTCAAAGGCCTCGATGTCCGAACCGGCACGCAGGTGTGTCGTCCAGGAGCCCGTCGACTCAAAGCTCAAGGGAGCCAAATTGTAGAAACCATCGCAATGGACCGCTAGCCCCTCCTCCGGTTCGCCCCTAGGGACTCTGGTACATGGAGTTCTTGAGTGGTTCACCCCAGTGGGTGCAAGTAAGTACTTGTAGAACTGATGATCTCTAGACCCGATTCATGTCCCGGGTTTTTGGATATCGCCCGAGACATGGCTCGGGTTTCGGGATAACTTCCCTCATCAGTAGAGAAAATAGTTAGGGGTGGAAGAGAAGGCCGCCAAGCAACCGTCAAAGGCCTCGATGCCCGAACCGGCACGCAGGTGCGTCGTCCAGGAGCCCGTCGACTCAAAGCTCAAGGGAGCCAATTTGTAGAAACTATCTCAATGGACCGCACACCGCTAGCCCCTCCTCCGGTTCGCCCCTAGGGACTCTGGTACATGGAGTTCTTGAGTGGTTCATCCCAGTGGGTGCAAGTAAGTACTTGTAGAACTGATGATCTCTAGACCCGATACATGTCCCGGGTTTTTGATATCGCCCGAGACATGGCTCGGGTTTCGGGATAACTTCCCTCATCAGTAGAGAAAATAGTTAGGGGTGGAAGAGAAGGCCGCCAAGCAACCGTCAAAGGCCTCGATGCCCGAACCGGCACGCAGGTGCGTCGTCCAGGAGCCCGTCTACTCAAATCTCAAGGGAGCCAATTTATAGAAACGATCGCAATGGACCGCACACCGCTAGCCCCTCCTCCGGTTCGCCCCTAGGGACTCTGGTACATGGAGTTCTTGAGTGGTTAACCCCAGTGGGTGCAAGTAAGTACTTGTAGAACTGATGATCTCTAGACCCGATAGATGTCCCGGGTTTTTGGATATCGCTCGAGACATGGCTCGGGTTTCGGGATAACTTCCCTCATCAGTAGAGAAAATAGTTAGGGGTAGAAGAGAAGGCCGCCAAGCAACCGTCAAAGGCCTCGATGCCCGAACCGGCACGCAGGTGCGTCGTCCAGGAGCCCGTCGACTCAAAGCTCAAGGGAGCTAATTGTTAGAAACCATCGCAATAGACCGCACACCGTTAGCCCCTCCTCCGGTTCGCCCCTAGGGACTCTGGTACATGGAGTTCTTGAGTGGTTCACCCCAGTGGGTGCAAGTAAGTCCTTGTAGAACTAATGAACTCTAGACCCGATACATGTCCCGGGTTTTTGGATATCGCCCGAGACATGGCTCGGGTTTCGGGATAACTTCCCTCATCAGTAGAGAAAATAGTTAGGGGTGGAAGAGAAGGCCGCCAAGCAACCGTCAAAGGCGTCGATGCCCGAACCGGCACGCAGGTGTGTCGTCCAGGAGCCCGTCGACTCAAAGCTCAAGGGAGCCAATTTGTAGAAACCATCGCAATGGACCGCACACCGCTAGCCCATCCTCCGGTTCGCCCCTAGGGACTCTGGTACATGGAGTTCTTGAGTGGTTCACCCCAGTGGGTGCAAGTAAGTACTTGTAGAACTGATGATCTCTAGACCAGATACATGTCCCGGGTTTTTGGATATCGCCCGAGACATGGCTCGGGTTTCGGGATAACTTCCCTCATCAGTAGAGAAAATAGTTAGGGGTGGAATAGAAGGCCGCCAAGCAACCGTCAAAGGCCTCGATGCCCGAACCGGCACGCAGGTGTGTCGTCCAGGAGCCCGTCGACTCAAAGCTCAAGGGAGCCAATTTGTAGAAACCATCACAATGGACCGCACACCGCTTGCCCCTCCTCCGGTTCGCCCCTAGGGACTCTGGTACATGGAGTTCTTGAGTGGTTCACCCCAGTGGGTACAAGTAAGTACTTGTAGAACTGATGATCTCTAGACCCGATACATGTCCTGGGTTTTTGGATACTGCCCGAGACATGGCTCGGGTTTCGGGGTAACTTCCCTCATCAGTAGAGAAAATAGTTAGGGGTGGAAGAGAAGGCCGCCAAGCAACCGTCAAAGGCCTCGATGCCCGAACCGGCACGCAAGTGCGTCGTCCAGGAGCCCGTCAACTCAAAGCTCAAGGGAGCCAATTTGTAGAAACCATCGCAATGGACCGCACACCGCTAGCCCCTCCTCCGGTTCGCCCGTAGGGACTCTGGTACATGGAGTTCTTGAGTGGTTCACCCCAGTGGGTGCAAGTAAGTACTTGTAGAACTAATGAACTCTAGACCCGATACATGTCCCGGGTTTTTGGATATCGCCCGAGACATGGCTCGGGTTTCGGGATAACTTCCCTCATCAGTAGAGAAAATAGTTAGGGGTGGAAGAGAAGGCCGCCAAGCAACCGTCAAAGGCCTCGATGCCCGAAACGGCACGCAGGTGTGTCGTCCAGGAGCCCGTCGACTCAAAGCTCAAGGGAGCCAATTTGTAGAAACCATCACAATGGACCGCACACCGCTAGCCCCTCCTCCGGTTCGCCCCTAGGGACTCTGGTACATGGAGTTCTTGAGTGGTTCACCCCAGTGGGTGCAAGTAAGTACTTGTAGAACTGATGATCTCTAGACCCGATACATGTCCCGGGTTTTTGGATACCGCCCGAGACATGGCTCGGGTTTCGGGATAACTTCCCTCATCAGTAGAGAAAATAGTTAGGGGTGGAAGAGAAGGCTGCCAAGCAACCGTCAAAGGCCTCGATGCCCGAACCGGCACGCAGGTGTGTCGTCCAGGAGCCCGTCGACTCAAAGCTCAAGGGAGCCAAATTGTAGAAACCATCGCAATGGAACGCTAGCCCCTCCTCCGGTTCGCCCCTAGGGACTCTGGTACATGGAGTTCTTGAGTGGTTCACCCCAGTGGGTGCAAGTAAGTACTTGTAGAACTGATGATCTCTAGACCCGATAGATGTCCCGGGTTTTTGGATATCGCTCGAGACATGGCTCAGGTTTCGGGATAACTTCCCTCATCAGTAGAGAAAATAGTTAGGGGTAGAAGAGAAGGCCGCCAAGCAACCGTCAAAGGCCTCGATGCCCTAACCGGCACGCAGGTGCGTCGTCCAGGAGCCCGTCGACTCAAAGCTCAAGGGAGCTAATTGTTAGAAACCATCGCAATAGACCGCACACCGCTAGCCCCTCCTCCGGTTCGCCCCTAGGGACTCTGGTACATGGAGTTCTTGAGTGGTTCACCCCAGTGGGTGCAAGTAAGTCCTTGTAGAACTAATGAACTCTAGACCCGATACATGTCCCGGGTTTTTGCATATCGCCCGAGGCATGGCTCGGGTTTCGAGATAACTTCCCTCATCAGTAGAGAAAATAGTTAGGGGTGGAAGAGAAGGCCGCCAAGCAACCGTCAAAGGCCTCGATGCCCGAACCGGCACGCAGGTGTGTCGTCCAGGAGCCCGTCGACTCAAAGCTCAAGGGAGCCAATTTGTAGAAACCATCACAATGGACCGCACACCGCTTGCCCCTCCTCCGGTTCGCCCCTAGGGACTCTGGTACATGGAGTTCTTGAGTGGTTCACCCCAGTAGGTGCAAGTAAGTACTTGTAGAACTGATGATCTACAGACCCGATACATGTCCTGGGTTTTTGGATACTGCCCGAGACATGGCTCGGGTTTCGGGATAACTTCCCTCATCAGTAGAGAAAATAGTTAGGGGTGGAAGAGAAGGCCGCCAAGCAACCGTCAAAGGCCTCGATGCCCGAACCGGCACGCAAGTGCGTCGTCCAGGAGCCCGTCAACTCAAAGCTCAAGGGAGCCAATTTGTAGAAACCATCGCAATGGACCGCACACCGCTAGCCCCTCCTCCGGTTCGCCCGTAGGGACTCTGGTACATGGAGTTCTCGAGTGGTTCACCCCAGTGGGTGCAAGTAAGTACTTGTAGAACTAATGAACTCTAGACCCGATACATGTCCCGGGTTTTTGGATATCGCCCGAGACATGGGTCGGGTTTCGGGATAACTTCCCTCATCAGTAGAGAAAATAGTTAGGGCTGGAAGAGAAGGCCGCCAAGCAACCGTCAAAGGCCTCGATGCCCGAACCGGCACGCAGGTGTGTCGTCCAGGAGCCCGTCGACTCAAAGCTCAAGGGAGCCAATTTGTAGAAACCATCACAATGGACCGCACACCGCTAGCCCCTCCTCCGGTTCGCCCCTAGGGACTCTGGTACATGGAGTTCTTGAGTGGTTCACCCCAGTGGGTGCAAGTAAGTACTTGTAGAACTGATGATCTCTAGACCTGATACATGTTCCGGGTTTTTGGATACCGCCCGAGTCATGGCTCGGGTTTCGGGATAACTTCCCTCATCAGTAGAGAAAATAGTTAGGGGTGGAAGAGAAGGCTGCCAAGCAACCGTCAAAGGCCTCGATGTCCGAACCGGCACGCAGGTGTGTCGTCCAGGAGCCCGTCGACTCAAAGCTCAAGGGAGCCAAATTGTAGAAACCATCGCAATGGACCGCTAGCCCCTCCTCCGGTTCGCCCCTAGGGACTCTGGTACATGGAGTTCTTGAGTGGTTCACCCCAGTGGGTGCAAGTAAGTACTTGTAGAACTGATGATCTCTAGACCCGATTCATGTCCCGGGTTTTTGGATATCGCCCGAGACATGGCTCGGGTTTCGGGATAACTTCCCTCATCAGTAGAGAAAATAGTTAGGGGTGGAAGAGAAGGCCGCCAAGCAACCGTCAAAGGCCTCGATGCCCGAACCGGCACGCAGGTGCGTCGTCCAGGAGCCCGTCGACTCAAAGCTCAAGGGAGCCAATTTGTAGAAACTATCTCAATGGACCGCACACCGCTAGCCCATCCTCCGGTTCGCCCCTAGGGACTCTGGTACATGGAGTTCTTGAGTGGTTCACCCCAGTGGGTGCAAGTAAGTACTTGTAGAACTGATGATCTCTAGACCAGATACATGTCCCGGGTTTTTGGATATCGCCCGAGACATGGCTCGGGTTTCGGGATAACTTCCCTCATCAGTAGAGAAAATAGTTAGGGGTGGAATAGAAGGCCGCCAAGCAACCGTCAAAGGCCTCGATGCCCGAACTGGCACGCAGGTGTGTCGTCCAGGAGCCCGTCGACTCAAAGCTCAAGGGAGCCAATTTGTAGAAACCATCACAATGGACCGCACACCGCTTGCCCCTCCTCCGGTTCGCCCCTAGGGACTCTGGTACATGGAGTTCTTGAGTGGTTCACCCCAGTGGGTACAAGTAAGTACTTGTAGAACTGATGATCTCTAGACCCGATACATGTCCTGGGTTTTTGGATACTGCCCGAGACATGGCTCGGGTTTCGGGGTAACTTCCCTCATCAGTAGAGAAAATAGTTAGGGGTGGAAGAGAAGGCCGCCAAGCAACCGTCAAAGGCCTCGATGCCCGAACCGGCACGCAAGTGCGTCGTCCAGGAGCCCGTCAACTCAAAGCTCAAGGGAGCCAATTTGTAGAAACCATCGCAATGGACCGCACACCGCTAGCCCCTCCTCCGGTTCGCCCGTAGGGACTCTGGTACATGGAGTTCTTGAGTGGTTCACCCCAGTGGGTGCAAGTAAGTACTTGTAGAACTAATGAACTCTAGACCCGATACATGTCCCGGGTTTTTGGATATCGCCCGAGACATGGCTCGGGTTTCGGGATAACTTCCCTCATCAGTAGAGAAAATAGTTAGGGGTGGAAGAGAAGGCCGCCAAGCAACCGTCAAAGGCCTCGATGCCCGAAACGGCACGCAGGTGTGTCGTCCAGGAGCCCGTCGACTCAAAGCTCAAGGGAGCCAATTTGTAGAAACCATCACAATGGACCGCACATCGCTAGCCCCTCCTCCGGTTCGCCCCTAGGGACTCTGGTACATGGAGTTCTTGAGTGGTTCACCCCAGTGGGTGCAAGTAAGTACTTGTAGAACTGATGATCTCTAGACCCGATACATGTCCCGGGTTTTTGGATACCGCCCGAGACATGGCTCGGGTTTCGGGATAACTTCCCTCATCAGTAGAGAAAATAGTTAGGGGTGGAAGAGAAGGCTGCCAAGCAACCGTCAAAGGCCTCGATGCCCGAACCGGCACGCAGGTGTGTCGTCCAGGAGCCCGTCGACTCAAAGCTCAAGGGAGCCAAATTGTAGAAACCATCGCAATGGACCGCTAGCCCCTCCTCCGGTTCGCCCCTAGGGACTCTGGTACATGGAGTTCTTGAGTGGTTCACCCCAGTGGGTGCAAGTAAGTACTTGTAGAACTGATGATCTCTAGACCCGATAGATGTCCCGGGTTTTTGGATATCGCTCGAGACATGGCTCAGGTTTCGGGATAACTTCCCTCATCAGTAGAGAAAATAGTTAGGGGTAGAAGAGAAGGCCGCCAAGCAACCGTCAAAGGCCTCGATGCCCTAACCGGCACGCAGGTGCGTCGTCCAGGAGCCCGTCGACTCAAAGCTCAAGGGAGCTAATTGTTAGAAACCATCGCAATAGACCGCACACCGCTAGCCCCTCCTCCGGTTCGCCCCTAGGGACTCTGGTACATGGAGTTCTTGAGTGGTTCACCCCAGTGGGTGCAAGTAAGTCCTTGTAGAACTAATGAACTCTAGACCCGATACATGTCCCGGGTTTTTGCATATCGCCCGAGGCATGGCTCGGGTTTCGAGATAACTTCCCTCATCAGTAGAGAAAATAGTTAGGGGTGGAAGAGAAGGCCGCCAAGCAACCGTCAAAGGCCTCGATGCCCGAACCGGCACGCAGGTGTGTCGTCCAGGAGCCCGTCGACTCAAAGCTCAAGGGAGCCAATTTGTAGAAACCATCACAATGGACCGCACACCGCTTGCCCCTCCTCCGGTTCGCCCCTAGGGACTCTGGTACATGGAGTTCTTGAGTGGTTCACCCCAGTAGGTGCAAGTAAGTACTTGTAGAACTGATGATCTACAGACCCGATACATGTCCTGGGTTTTTGGATACTGCCCGAGACATGGCTCGGGTTTCGGGATAACTTCCCTCATCAGTAGAGAAAATAGTTAGGGGTGGAAGAGAAGGCCGCCAAGCAACCGTCAAAGGCCTCGATGCCCGAACCGGCACGCAAGTGCGTCGTCCAGGAGCCCGTCAACTCAAAGCTCAAGGGAGCCAATTTGTAGAAACCATCGCAATGGACCGCACACCGCTAGCCCCTCCTCCGGTTCGCCCGTAGGGACTCTGGTACATGGAGTTCTTGAGTGGTTCACCCCAGTGGGTGCAAGTAAGTACTTGTAGAACTAATGAACTCTAGACCCGATACATGTCCCGGGTTTTTGGATATCGCCCGAGACATGGGTCGGGTTTCGGGATAACTTCCCTCATCAGTAGAGAAAATAGTTAGGGCTGGAAGAGAAGGCCGCCAAGCAACCGTCAAAGGCCTCGATGCCCGAACCGGCACGCAGGTGTGTCGTCCAGGAGCCCGTCGACTCAAAGCTCAAGGGAGCCAATTTGTAGAAACCATCACAATGGACCGCACACCGCTAGCCCCTCCTCCGGTTCGCCCCTAGGGACTCTGGTACATGGAGTTCTTGAGTGGTTCACCCCAGTGGGTGCAAGTAAGTACTTGTAGAACTGATGATCTCTAGACCTGATACATGTTCCGGGTTTTTGGATACCGCCCGAGTCATGGCTCGGGTTTCGGGATAACTTCCCTCATCAGTAGAGAAAATAGTTAGGGGTGGAAGAGAAGGCTGCCAAGCAACCGTCAAAGGCCTCGATGTCCGAACCGGCACGCAGGTGTGTCGTCCAGGAGCCCGTCGACTCAAAGCTCAAGGGAGCCAAATTGTAGAAACCATCGCAATGGACCGCTAGCCCCTCCTCCGGTTCGCCCCTAGGGACTCTGGTACATGGAGTTCTTGAGTGGTTCACCCCAGTGGGTGCAAGTAAGTACTTGTAGAACTGATGATCTCTAGACCCGATTCATGTCCCGGGTTTTTGGATATCGCCCGAGACATGGCTCGGGTTTCGGGATAACTTCCCTCATCAGTAGAGAAAATAGTTAGGGGTGGAAGAGAAGGCCGCCAAGCAACCGTCAAAGGCCTCGATGCCCGAACCGGCACGCAGGTGCGTCGTCCAGGAGCCCGTCGACTCAAACTCAAGGGAGCCAATTTGTAGAAACTATCTCAATGGACCGCACACCGCTAGCCCCTCCTCCGGTTCGCCCCTAGGGACTCTGGTACATGGAGTTCTTGAGTGGTTCATCCCAGTGGGTGCAAGTAAGTACTTGTAGAACTGATGATCTCTAGACCCGATACATGTCCCGGGTTTTTGATATCGCACGAGACATGGCTCGGGTTTCGGGATAACTTCCCTCATCAGTAGAGAAAATAGTTAGGGGTGGTAGAGAAGGCCGCCAAGCAACCGTCAAAGGCCTCGATGCCCGAACCGGCACGCAGGTGCGTCGTCCAGGAGCCCGTCTACTCAAAGCTCAAGGGAGCCAATTTATAGAAACGATCGCAATGGACCGCACACCGCTAGCCCCTCCTCCGGTTCGCCCCTAGGGACTCTGGTACATGGAGTTCTTGAGTGGTTAACCCCAGTGGGTGCAAGTAAGTACTTGTAGAACTGATGATCTCTAGACCCGATAGATGTCCCGGGTTTTTGGATATCGCTCGAGACATGGCTCGGGTTTCAGGATAACTTCCCTCATCAGTAGAGAAAATAGTTAGGGGTAGAAGAGAAGGCCGCCAAGCAACCGTCAAAGGCCTCGATGCCCGAACCGGCACGCAGGTGCGTCGTCCAGGAGCCCGTCGACTCAAAGCTCAAGGGAGCTAATTGTTAGAAACCATCGCAATAGACCGCACACCGTTAGCCCCTCCTCCGGTTCGCCCCTAGGGACTCTGGTACATGGAGTTCTTGAGTGGTTCACCCCAGTGGGTGCAAGTAAGTCCTTGTAGAACTAATGAACTCTAGACCCGATACATGTCCCGGGTTTTTGGATATCGCCCGAGACATGGGTCGGGTTTCGGGATAACTTCCCTCATCAGTAGAGAAAATAGTTAGGGGTGGAAGAGAAGGCCTGCCAAGCAACCGTCAAAGGCCTCGATGCCCGAACCGGCACGCAGGTGTGTCGTCCAGGAGCCCGTCGACTCAAAGCTCAAGGGAGCCAATTTGTAGAAACCATCGCAATGGACCGCACACCGCTAGCCCATCCTCCGGTTCGCCCCTAGGGACTCTGGTACATGGAGTTCTTGAGTGGTTCACCCCAGTGGGTGCAAGTAAGTACTTGTAGAACTGATGATCTCTAGACCAGATACATGTCCCGGGTTTTTGGATATCGCCCGAGACATGGCTCGGGTTTCGGGATAACTTCCCTCATTAGTAGAGAAAATAGTTAGGGGTGGAAGAAAAGGACGCCAAGCAACCGTCAAAGGCCTCGATGCCCGAACCGGCACACAGGTGTGTCGTCCAGGAGCCCGTCGACTCAAAGCTCAAGGGAGCCAATTTGTAGAAACCATCACAATGGACCGCACACCGCTAGCCCCTCCTCCAGTTCGCCCCTAGGGACTCTGGTACATGGAGTTCTTGAGTGGTTCATCCCAGTGGGTGCAAGTAAGTACTTGTAGAACTGATGATCTCTAGACCCGATACATGTCCCGGGTTTTTGATATCGCCCGAGACATGGCTCGGGTTTCGGGATAACTTCCCTCATCAGTAGAGAAAATAGTTAGGGGTGGAAGAGAAGGCCGCCAAGCAACCGTCAAAGGCCTCGATGCCCGAACCGGCACGCAGGTGCGTCGTCCAGGAGCCCGTCTACTCAAAGCTCAAGGGAGCCAATTTATAGAAACGATCGCAATGGACCGCACACCGCTAGCCCCTCCTCCGGTTCGCCCCTAGGGACTCTGGTACATGGAGTTCTTGAATGGTTAACCCCAGTGGGTGCAAGTAAGTACTTGTAGAACTGATGATCTCTAGACCCGATAGATGTCCCGGGTTTTTGGATATCGCTCGAGACATGGCTCGGGTTTCTGGATAACTTCCCTCATCAGTAGAGAAAATAGTTAGGGGTAGAAGACAAGGCCGCCAAGCAACCGTCAAAGGCCTCGATGCCCGAACCGGCACGCAGGTGCGTCGTCCAGGAGCCCGTCGACTCAAAGCTCAAGGGAGCTAATTGTTAGAAACCATCGCAATAGACCGCACACCGTTAGCCCCTCCTCCGGTTCGCCCCTAGGGACTCTGGTACATGGAGTTCTTGAGTGGTTCACCCCAGTGGGTGCAAGTAAGTCCTTGTAGAACTAATGAACTCTAGACCCGATACATGTCCCGGGTTTTTGGATATCGCCCGAGACATGGCTCGGGTTTCGGGATAACTTCCCTCATCAGTAGAGAAAATAGTTAGGGGTGGAAGAGAAGGCCGCCAAGCAACCGTCAAAGGCCTCGATGCCCGAACCGGCACGCAGGTGTGTCCTCCAGGAGCCCGTCGACTCAAAGCTCAAGGGAGCCAATTTGTAGAAACCATCGCAATGGACCGCACACCGCTAGCCCATCCTCCGGTTCGCCCCTAGGGACTCTGGTACATGGAGTTCTTGAGTGGTTCACCCCAGTGGGTGCAAGTAAGTACTTGTAGAACCGATGATCTCTAGACCAGATACATGTCCCGGGTTTTTGGATATCGCCCGAGACATGGCTCGGGTTTCGGGATAACTTCCCTCATCAGTAGAGAAAATAGTTAGGGGTGGAAGAAAAGGACGCCAAGCAACCGTCAAAGGCCTCGATGCCCGAACCGGCACACAGGTGTGTCGTCCAGGAGCCCGTCGACTCAAAGCTCAAGGGAGCCAATTTGTAGAAACCATCACAATGGACCGCACACCGCTAGCCCCTCCTCCAGTTCGCCCCTAGGGACTCTGGTACATGGAGTTCTTGAGTGGTTCATCCCAGTGGGTGCAAGTACGTACTTGTAGAACTGATGATCTCTAGACCCGATACATGTCCCGGGTTTTTGATATCGCCCGAGACATGGCTCGGGTTTCGGGATAACTTCCCTCATCAGTAGAGAAAATAGTTAGGGGTGGAAGAGAAGGCCGCCAAGCAACCGTCAAAGGCCTCGATGCCCGAACCGGCACGCAGGTGCGTCGTCCAGGAGCCCGTCTACTCAAAGCTCAAGGGAGCCAATTTATAGAAACGATCGCAATGGACCGCACACCGCTAGCCCCTCCTCCGGTTCGCCCCTAGGGACTCTGGTACATGGAGTTCTTGAGTGGTTAACCCCAGTGGGTGCAAGTAAGTACTTGTAGAACTGATGATCTCTAGACCCGATAGATGTCCCGGGTTTTTGGATATCGCTCGAGACATGGCTCGGGTTTCTGGATAACTTCCCTCATCAGTAGAGAAAATAGTTAGGGGTAGAAGACAATTCCGCCAAGCAACCGTCAAAGGCCTCGATGCCCGAACCGGCCCGCAGGTGCGTCGTCCAGGAGCCCGTCGACTCAAAGCTCAAGGGAGCTAATTGTTAGAAACCATCGCAATAGACCGCACACCGTTAGCCCCTCCTCCGGTTCGCCCCTAGGGACTCTGGTACATGGAGTTCTTGAGTGGTTCACCCCAGTGGGTGCAAGTAAGTCCTTGTAGAACTAATGAACTCTAGACCCGATACATGTCCCGGGTTTTTGGATATCGCCCGAGACATGGCTCGGGTTTCGGGATAACTTCCCTCATCAGTAGAGAAAATAGTTAGGGGTGGAAGAGAAGGCCGCCAAGCAACCGTCAAAGGCCTCGATGCCCGAACCGGCACGCAGGTGTGTTGTCCAGGAGCCCGTCGACTCAAAGCTCAAGGGAGCCAATTTGTAGAAACCATCGCAATGGACCGCACACCGCTAGCCCATCCTCCGGTTCGCCCCTAGGCACTCTGGTGCATGGAGTTCTTGAGTGGTTCACCCCAGTGGGTGCAAGTAAGTACTTGTAGAACTGATGATCTCTAGACCAGATACATGTCCCGGGTTTTTGGATATCGCCCGAGACATGGCTCGGGTTTCGGGATAACTTCCCTCATCAGTAGAGAAAATAGTTAGGGGTGGAAGAGAAGGCCGCCAAGCAACCGTCAAAGGCCTCGATGCCCGAACCGGCACGCAGGTGAGTCGTCCAGGAACCCGTCGACTCAAAGCTCAAGGGAGCCAATTTTTAGAAACCATCGCAATGGACCGCACACCGCTAGCCCCTCCTCCGGTTCGCCCCTAGGGACTCTGGTACATGGAGTTCTTGAGTGGTTCACCCCAATGGGTGCAAGTAAGTCCTTGTAGAACTAATGAACTCTAGACCCTATACATGTCCCTGGTTTTTGGATATCGCCCGAGACATGGCTCGGGTTTCGGGATAACTTCCCTCATCAGTAGAGAAAATAGTTAGGGGTGGAAGAAAAGGACGCCAAGCAACCGTCAAAGGCCTCGATGCCCGAACCGGCACACAGGTGTGTCGTCCAGGAGCCCGTCGACTCAAAGCTCAAGGGAGCCAATTTGTAGAAACCATCACAATGGACCGCACACCGCTAGCCCCTCCTCCAGTTCGCCCCTAGGGACTCTGGTACATGGAGTTCTTGAGTGGTTCACCCCAGTGGGTGCAAGTAAGTACTTGTAGAACTGATGATCTCTAGACCCGATACATGTCCCGGGTTTTTGGATACCGCCCGAGACATGGCTCGGGTTTCGGGATAACTTCCCTCATCAGTAGAGAAAATAGTTAGGGGTGGAAGAGAAGGCTGCCAAGCAACCTTCAAAGGCCTCGATGCCCAAACCGGCACGCAGGTGTGTCGTCCAGGAGCCCGTCGACTCAAAGCTCAAGGGAGCCAAAATGTAGAAACCTTCGCAATGGACCGCTAGCCCCTCCTCCGGTTCGCCCCTAGGGACTCTGGTACATGGAGTTCTTGAGTGGTTCACCCCAGTGGGTGCAAGTAAGTACTTGTAGAATTGATGATCTCTAGACCCGATTCATGTCCCGGGTTTTTGGATATCGCCCGAGACATGGCTCGGGTTTCGGGATAACTTCCCTCATCAGTAGAGAAAATAGTTAGGGGTGGAAGAGAAGGCCGCCAAGCAACCGTCAAAGGCCTCGTTGCCCGAACCGGCACGCAGGTGTGTCGTCCAGGAGCCCGTCGACTCAAAGCTCAAGGGAGCCAATTTGAAGAAACCATCTCAATGGACCGCACACCGCTAGCCCCTCCTCCGGTTCGCCCCTAGGGACTCTGGTACATGGAGTTCTTGAGTGGTTCATCCCAGTGGGTGCAAGTAAGTACTTGTAGAACTGATGATCTCTAGACCCGATAACTGTTCCGGGTTTTTGGATATCGCCCGAGACATGGCTCGGGTTCCGGGATAACTTCCCTCATCAGTAGAGAAAATAGTTAGGGGTGGAAGAGAAGGCCGCCAAGCAACCGTCAAAGGCCTCGATGCCCGAACCGGCACGCAGGTGCGTCATCCAGGAGCCCGTCGACTCAAAGCTCAAGGGAGCCAATTTATAGAAACGATCGCAATGGACCGCACACCGCTAGCCCCTCCTCCGGTTTGCCCCTAGGGACTCTGGTACATGGAGTTCTTGAGTGGTTAACCCCAGTGGGTGCAAGTAAGTACTTGTAGAACTGATGATCTCTAGACCCGATAGATGTCCCGGGTTTTTGGATATCGCTCGAGACATGGCTCGGGTTTCGGGATAACTTCCCTCATCAGTAGAGAAAATAGTTAGGGGTAGAAGAGAAGGCCGCCAAGCAACCGTCAAAGGCCTCGATGCCCGAACCGGCACGCAGGTGCGTCGTCCAGGAGCCCGTCGACTCAAAGCTCAAGGGAGCTAATTGTTAGAAACCATCGCAATAGACCGCACACCGTTAGCCCCTCCTCCGGTTCGCCCCTAGGGACTCTGGTACATGGAGTTCTTGAGTGGTTCACCCCAGTGGGTGCAAGTAAGTCCTTGTAGAACTAATGAACTCTAGACCCGATACATGTCCTGGGTTTTTGGATATCGCTCGAGACATGGCTCGGGTTTCGGGATAACTTCCCTCATCAGTAGAGAAAATAGTTAGGGGTGGAAGAGAAGGCTGCCAAGCAACCGTCAAAGGCCTCAATGCCCGAACCGGCACGCAGGTGTGTCGTCCAGGAGCCCGTCGACTCAAAGCTCAAGGGAGCCAATTTGTAGAAACCATCGCAATGGACCGCTAGCCCCTCCTCCGGTTCGCCCCTAGGGACTCTGGTACATGGAGTTCTTGAGTGGTTCACCCCAGTGGGTGCAAGTAAGTACTTGTAGAACTGATGATCTCTAGACCCGATTCATGTCCCGGGTTTTTGGATATCGCCCGAGACATGGCTCGTGTTTCGGGTTAACTTCCCTCATCAGTAGAGAAAATAGTTAGGGGTGGAACAGAAGGCCGCCAAGCAACCGTCAAAGGCCTCGATGCCCGAACCGGCACGCAGGTGCGTCGTCCAGGAGCCCGTCGACTCAAAGCTCAAGGGAGCCAATTTATAGAAACGATCGCAATGGACCGCACACCGCTAGCCCCTCCTCCGGTTCGCCCCTAGGGACTCTGGTACATGGAGTTCTTGAGTGGTTAACCCCAGTGGGTGCAAGTAAGTACTTGTAGAACTGATGATCTCTAGACCCGATAGATGTCCCGGGTTTTTGGATATCGCTCGATACATGGCTCGGGTTTCGGGATAACTTCCCTCATCAGTAGAGAAAATAGTTAGGGGTAGAAGAGAAGGCCGCCAAGCAACCGTCAAAGGCCTCGATGCCCGAACCGGCACGCAGGTGCGTCGTCCAGGAGCCCGTCGACTCAAAGCTCAAGGGAGCTAATTGTTAGAAACCATCGCAATAGACCGCACACCGTTAGCCCCTCCTCCGGTTCGCCCCTAGGGACTCTGGTACATGGAGTTCTTGAGTGGTTCACCCCAGTGGGTGCAAGTAAGTACTTGTAGAACTGATGATCTCTAGACCCGATTCATGTCCCGGGTTTTTGGATATCGCCCGAGACATGGCTCGGGTTTCGGGATAACTTCCCTCATCAGTAGAGAAAATAGTTAGGGGTGGAAGAGAAGGCTGCCAAGCAACCGTCAAAGGCCTCGATGCCCGAACCGGCACGCAGGTGTGTCGTCCAGGAGCCCGTCGACTCAAAGCTCAAGGGAGCCAAATTGTAGAAACCATCGCAATTGACCGCTAGCCCCTCCTCCGGTTCGACCCTAGGGACTCTGGTACATGGAGTTCTTGAGTGGTTCACCCCAGTGGGTGAAAGTAAGTACTTGTAGAACTGATGATCTCTAGACCCGATTCATGTCCCGGGTTTTTGGATATCGCCCGAGACATGGCTCGGATTTCGGGATAACTTCCCTCATCAGTAGAGAAAATAGTTAGGGGTGGAAGAGAAGGCCGCCAAGCAACCGTCAAAGGCCTCGATGCCCGAACCGGCACGCAGGTGCGTCGTCCAGGAGCCCGTCGACTCAATGCTCAACGGAGCCAATTTGTAGAAACCATCGCAATGGACCGCACACCGCTAGCCCCTCCTCCGGTTCGCCCCTAGGGACTCTGGTACATGGAGTTCTTGAGTGGTTAACCCCAGTGGGTGCAAGTAAGTACTTGTAGAACTGATGATCTCTAGACCCGATAGATGTCCCGGGTTTTTGGATATCGCTCGAGACATGGCTCGGGTTTCGGGATAACTTCCCTCATCAGTAGAGAAAATAGTTAGGGGTAGAAGAGAAGGCCGCCAAGCAACCGTCAAAGGCCTCGATGCCCGAACCGGCACGCAGGTGCGTCGTCCAGGAGCCCGTCGACTCAAAGCTCAAGGGAGCTAATTGTTAGAAACCATCGCAATAGACCGCACACCGTTAGCCCCTCCTCCGGTTCGCCCCTAGGGACTCTGGTACATGGAGTTCTTGAGTGGTTCACCCCAGTGGGTGCAAGTAAGTCCTTGTAGAACTAATGAACTCTAGACCCGATACATGTCCTGGGTTTTTGGATATCGCTCGAGACATGGCTCGGGTTTCGGGATAACTTCCCTCATCAGTAGAGAAAATAGTTAGGGGTGGAAGAGAAGGCCGCCAAGCAACCGTCAAAGGCCTCGTTGCCCGAACCGGCACGCAGGTGTGTCGTCCAGGAGCCCGTCGACTCAAAGCTCAAGGGAGCCAATTTGAAGAAACCATCTCAATGGACCGCACACCGCTAGCCCCTCCTCCGGTTCGCCCCTAGGGACTCTGGTACATGGAGTTCTTGAGTGGTTCATCCCAGTGGGTGCAAGTAAGTACTTGTAGAACTGATGATCTCTAGACCCGATAACTGTTCCGGGTTTTTGGATATCGCCCGAGACATGGCTCGGGTTCCGGGATAACTTCCCTCATCAGTAGAGAAAATAGTTAGGGGTGGAAGAGAAGGCCGCCAAGCAACCGTCAAAGGCCTCGATGCCCGAACCGGCACGCAGGTGCGTCATCCAGGAGCCCGTCGACTCAAAGCTCAAGGGAGCCAATTTATAGAAACGATCGCAATGGACCGCACACCGCTAGCCCCTCCTCCGGTTTGCCCCTAGGGACTCTGGTACATGGAGTTCTTGAGTGGTTAACCCCAGTGGGTGCAAGTAAGTACTTGTAGAACTGATGATCTCTAGACCCGATAGATGTCCCGGGTTTTTGGATATCGCTCGAGACATGGCTCGGGTTTCGGGATAACTTCCCTCATCAGTAGAGAAAATAGTTAGGGGTAGAAGAGAAGGCCGCCAAGCAACCGTCAAAGGCCTCGATGCCCGAACCGGCACGCAGGTGCGTCGTCCAGGAGCCCGTCGACTCAAAGCTCAAGGGAGCTAATTGTTAGAAACCATCGCAATAGACCGCACACCGTTAGCCCCTCCTCCGGTTCGCCCCTAGGGACTCTGGTACATGGAGTTCTTGAGTGGTTCACCCCAGTGGGTGCAAGTAAGTCCTTGTAGAACTAATGAACTCTAGACCCGATACATGTCCTGGGTTTTTGGATATCGCTCGAGACATGGCTCGGGTTTCGGGATAACTTCCCTCATCAGTAGAGAAAATAGTTAGGGGTGGAAGAGAAGGCTGCCAAGCAACCGTCAAAGGCCTCAATGCCCGAACCGGCACGCAGGTGTGTCGTCCAGGAGCCCGTCGACTCAAAGCTCAAGGGAGCCAATTTGTAGAAACCATCGCAATGGACCGCTAGCCCCTCCTCCGGTTCGCCCCTAGGGACTCTGGTACATGGAGTTCTTGAGTGGTTCACCCCAGTGGGTGCAAGTAAGTACTTGTAGAACTGATGATCTCTAGACCCGATTCATGTCCCGGGTTTTTGGATATCGCCCGAGACATGGCTCGTGTTTCGGGTTAACTTCCCTCATCAGTAGAGAAAATAGTTAGGGGTGGAACAGAAGGCCGCCAAGCAACCGTCAAAGGCCTCGATGCCCGAACCGGCACGCAGGTGCGTCGTCCAGGAGCCCGTCGACTCAAAGCTCAAGGGAGCCAATTTATAGAAACGATCGCAATGGACCGCACACCGCTAGCCCCTCCTCCGGTTCGCCCCTAGGGACTCTGGTACATGGAGTTCTTGAGTGGTTAACCCCAGTGGGTGCAAGTAAGTACTTGTAGAACTGATGATCTCTAGACCCGATAGATGTCCCGGGTTTTTGGATATCGCTCGATACATGGCTCGGGTTTCGGGATAACTTCCCTCATCAGTAGAGAAAATAGTTAGGGGTAGAAGAGAAGGCCGCCAAGCAACCGTCAAAGGCCTCGATGCCCGAACCGGCACGCAGGTGCGTCGTCCAGGAGCCCGTCGACTCAAAGCTCAAGGGAGCTAATTGTTAGAAACCATCGCAATAGACCGCACACCGTTAGCCCCTCCTCCGGTTCGCCCCTAGGGACTCTGGTACATGGAGTTCTTGAGTGGTTCACCCCAGTGGGTGCAAGTAAGTACTTGTAGAACTGATGATCTCTAGACCCGATTCATGTCCCGGGTTTTTGGATATCGCCCGAGACATGGCTCGGGTTTCGGGATAACTTCCCTCATCAGTAGAGAAAATAGTTAGGGGTGGAAGAGAAGGCTGCCAAGCAACCGTCAAAGGCCTCGATGCCCGAACCGGCACGCAGGTGTGTCGTCCAGGAGCCCGTCGACTCAAAGCTCAAGGGAGCCAAATTGTAGAAACCATCGCAATTGACCGCTAGCCCCTCCTCCGGTTCGACCCTAGGGACTCTGGTACATGGAGTTCTTGAGTGGTTCACCCCAGTGGGTGAAAGTAAGTACTTGTAGAACTGATGATCTCTAGACCCGATTCATGTCCCGGGTTTTTGGATATCGCCCGAGACATGGCTCGGATTTCGGGATAACTTCCCTCATCAGTAGAGAAAATAGTTAGGGGTGGAAGAGAAGGCCGCCAAGCAACCGTCAAAGGCCTCGATGCCCGAACCGGCACGCAGGTGCGTCGTCCAGGAGCCCGTCGACTCAATGCTCAACGGAGCCAATTTGTAGAAACCATCGCAATGGACCGCACACCGCTAGCCCCTCCTCCGGTTCGCCCCTAGGGACTCTGGTACATGGAGTTCTTGAGTGGTTAACCCCAGTGGGTGCAAGTAAGTACTTGTAGAACTGATGATCTCTAGACCCGATAGATGTCCCGGGTTTTTGGATATCGCTCGAGACATGGCTCGGGTTTCGGGATAACTTCCCTCATCAGTAGAGAAAATAGTTAGGGGTAGAAGAGAAGGCCGCCAAGCAACCGTCAAAGGCCTCGATGCCCGAACCGGCACGCAGGTGCGTCGTCCAGGAGCCCGTCGACTCAAAGCTCAAGGGAGCTAATTGTTAGAAACCATCGCAATAGACCGCACACCGTTAGCCCCTCCTCCGGTTCGCCCCTAGGGACTCTGGTACATGGAGTTCTTGAGTGGTTCACCCCAGTGGGTGCAAGTAAGTCCTTGTAGAACTAATGAACTCTAGACCCGATACATGTCCTGGGTTTTTGGATATCGCTCGAGACATGGCTCGGGTTTCGGGATAACTTCCCTCATCAGTAGAGAAAATAGTTAGGGGTGGAAGAGAAGGCTGCCAAGCAACCGTCAAAGGCCTCGATGCCCGAACCGGCACGCAGGTGTGTCGTCCAGGAGCCCGTCGACTCAAAGCTCAAGGGAGCCAATTTGTAGAAACCATCGCAATGGACCGCTAGCCCCTCCTCCGGTTCGCCCCTAGGGACTCTGGTACATGGAGTTCTTGAGTGGTTCACCCCAGTGGGTGCAAGTAAGTACTTGTAGAACTGATGATCTCTAGACCCGATTCATGTCCCGGGTTTTTGGATATCGCCCGAGACATGGCTCGTGTTTCGGGTTAACTTCCCTCATCAGTAGAGAAAATAGTTAGGGGTGGAACAGAAGGCCGCCAAGCAACCGTCAAAGGCCTCGATGCCCGAACCGGCACGCAGGTGCGTCGTCCAGGAGCCCGTCGACTCAAAGCTCAAGGGAGCCAATTTATAGAAACGATCGCAATGGACCGCACACCGCTAGCCCCTCCTCCGGTTCGCCCCTAGGGACTCTGGTACATGGAGTTCTTGAGTGGTTAACCCCAGTGGGTGCAAGTAAGTACTTGTAGAACTGATGATCTCTAGACCCGATAGATGTCCCGGGTTTTTGGATATCGCTCGAGACATGGCTCGGGTTTCGGGATAACTTCCCTCATCAGTAGAGAAAATAGTTAGGGGTAGAAGAGAAGGCCGCCAAGCAACCGTCAAAGGCCTCGATGCCCGAACCGGCACGCAGGTGCGTCGTCCAGGAGCCCGTCGACTCAAAGCTCAAGGGAGCTAATTGTTAGAAACCATCGCAATAGACCGCACACCGTTAGCCCCTCCTCCGGTTCGCCCCTAGGGACTCTGGTACATGGAGTTCTTGAGTGGTTCACCCCAGTGGGTGCAAGTAAGTACTTGTAGAACTGATGATCTCTAGACCCGATTCATGTCCCGGGTTTTTGGATATCGCCCGAGACATGGCTCGGGTTTCGGGATAACTTCCCTCATCAGTAGAGAAAATAGTTAGGGGTGGAAGAGAAGGCTGCCAAGCAACCGTCAAAGGCCTCGATGCCCGAACCGGCACGCAGGTGTGTCGTCCAGGAGCCCGTCGACTCAAAGCTCAAGGGAGCCAAATTGTAGAAACCATCGCAATGGACCGCTAGCCCCTCCTCCGGATCGACCCTAGGGACTCTGGTACATGGAGTTCTTGAGTGGTTCACCCCAGTGGGTGAAAGTAAGTACTTGTAGAACTGATGATCTCTAGACCCGATTCATGTCCCGGGTTTTTGGATATCGCCCGAGACATGGCTCGGGTTTCGGGATAACTTCCCTCATCAGTAGAGAAAATAGTTAGGGGTGGAAGAGAAGGCCGCCAAGCAACCGTCAAAGGCCTCGATGCCCGAACCGGCACGCAGGTGCGTCCTCCAGGAGCCCGTCGACTCAATGCTCAACGGAGCCAATTTGTAGAAACCATCGCAATGGACCGCACACCGCTAGCCCCTCCTCCGGTTCGCCCCTAGGGACTCTGGTACATGGAGTTCTTGAGTGGTTCATCCCAGTGGGTGCAAGTAAGTACTTGTAAAACTGATGATCTCTAGACCCGATACATGTCCCGGGTTTTTGAATATCGCCCGAGACATGGCTCGGGTTTCGGGATAACTTCCCTCATCAGTAGAGAAAATAGTTAGGGGTGGAAGAGAAGGCCGCCAAGCAACCGTCAAAGGCCTCGATGCCCGAACCGGCACGCAGGTGCGTCGTCCAGGAGCCCGTCGACTCAAAGCTCAAGGGAGCCAATTTGTAGAAACCATCGCAATGGACCGCACACCGCTAGCCCCTCCTCCGGTTCGCCCGTAGGGACTCAGGTACATGGAGTTCTTTTTTTTTTTTTTTTTTTTTTTTTAAAAACCTTTATTCGAGCAAGCAGAAATGTACAAGGATGGGCCTACAACCACACGGGCCAGCCGCTAAAAAGGAGGAGAGACATATCACATAAGCCCGCAGAGGTAACCGTCAATAAACAATGCAATACTCCACATTATATACAGGACCAAAACAGGTTTTATATATATGAAAGAACAAACATACAAAAAGGCGAAAGTGTATCACTGAAGGTCAGCCCAAGGGACGCAAGGGGGGGACAGCAGCGGAGGTGCAGTAATAATATCCTAAGCACTAAGGAGTGTGGAGCGGGGGGGGGGGGGGGAGGGGGGCAGAGATCAGGAAGAAGAAGGGGGGAAGAGCCAGTGACACCAGCTCAGTCCCTATATGAAGATTCCGGGAACGCCAGCCTAGGGAGATAGGGTAATCTCGATAGTGTCCACAAGGGGAAGAGTACAAATGTCGCCACGGTATTCGTTCCATTGACCCCACACCTTCACCCATGCCCTGGGTCTACCCCTGGCCACATAAACAGTTTTCTCACGGAACATGAACCAATCCATATTATCCTCCCATTGCGAGAGGGCAGGGGGCCTAGAGGCCCCCCAGAGTTGCGCAACATCTCGCTTCGCGATCATATAGCCCAAGGTGGCCCATCTAGTCTGCGCCACCGAATAGTCCGTGGGCTCCCAAACATTCAAAAGACAGCGACGAGGTTCCGGTCGCAAGGATATCCCCGTCACCACAGTCATCAGATCAAGCACGGCTACCCAATAAGCAGCCACCATCGGGCACTCCCAAAGAATATGCAGGAAAGTAGCACGCAAACCACATCCACGCTTACACAGTCCATCGGAGGAAAAGCCCATCACCACCAGTCGCGGTCCCGTCACGTACACCCGATGAAGGATCTTCAATTGGACCAGACGGAGTCGAGCCGGTATAGCCACCTCCTTCGGAGAGGAGAGGGCCGATTGCCAATCCTCATCATCAAGTTCCAACCCATCCCCCATCCACTGTTCCCGAAGTCGGGCCAATAAGTCAGTCCGATTGTTGATCAACTTTTTATAGATCAGGGAGATAGTGCTATCAGGAAGATGTCCGTCAAGGATACGGTCTTCAAGTGGGGAAGAGTCAGGCGGAATCTCACCAGGGGCAAACACCGAAACCAAAGCGTGCCTGATCTGTAAATAACGAAAGAATTCCCGACTACTCAGGCCGTAGTCAGCCTGGAGGGCCTGAAACGGGCGCACAGAACCCTTAGAATATACATCCCCCACTTTAGAGATCCCAATCAAGTCCCAACGGTCAAAACCCTTGGAAGACCAAAGACCGCCCAGACGTTCCGAAGCATAAAGCGGCGTCGCCAACGTCAAGCCATCCTCCCAGCCCAGGCTCACATTCGCAGCACGCCACACTGTCAAAGCAGTCAAAGTAGGTCCCATAAGATGGCGCCCAGCGGAGCGAGAATAGAGTACTCTATTAAAGTCACCTCCCGGAAGCTGAAGTTTATCCATCTCAAACGCCGGATTACGACCCGGAGAGAACATAGCGTGATTAATAGCGGACAGATGGGAAGCCCAGTAGTATCTCTTAATATCGGGGAGCGCCATGCCCCCATCGTACCATGGGATGGAGAGTTTCGCGAGAGCAATGCGCGGTCGCCCATCCCAAATAAGCTGCCTCTGAAGGCTCTCAATCTCCCGAAAATAGGTCTTGGGGATAGGATCATAATAATTCTGGAGAGCGTAGAGAAACCGCGGTAGCGACATCATCTTAAACAGGGCCGCCCGACCCAGTGGAGACAGGGGAAGTTTGCGCCAGCGGGCAATGTCCAAACGGAGCCTAAGCAACGGGGGAAGGAGATTACGATCAAAACGGAGGGACGGATCCAAGGTAACGAACACCCCCAAGTATTTGAAACCATCCCGGACCACCTGAAGAGGAAGTCTACTCGGCAACGGAGGCAAGATACCAGATAAAACGTATACACAGGATTTAGACCAGTTGATGACGAGGCCTGAGTTAGCGCCAAAGGACGCAAGAACGTCAAATAAAACAGATAAAGACTTGCGAGGGGAAGTAAGATACAAGAGGATGTCGTCCGCATA
The DNA here is from genome assembly GCF_964261635.1 of Lissotriton helveticus. NCBI lineage: Eukaryota > Metazoa > Chordata > Amphibia > Caudata > Salamandridae > Lissotriton > Lissotriton helveticus. The sequence continues at coordinate 2,083,031,828 of NC_136057.1, read as the reverse complement.
AAGCGAGACGCGGTCTTCGAAGTCCGGGGCCCAACGAATACCTTTAAGGGACGGTTCCCAACGGAGCCAGGCCGCCAACGGTTCAAGAGCGAGCGCGAACAACAGAGGGGACAAGGGGCAACCCTGACGGGTACCCCTGCCCAAGGAGAAGGGGGCCGACACTCTACCGTTCACTACAACTTGCGCCAGAGGTTCCGCGTACAACAGCCTTATCCAGCTAATAAACTCGCACCCGAATCCAAATTTCTCAAGTGTCGCCCATAAGTAGGGCCACTCCACAGTATCAAAGGCCATGGAGGCATCCAGGGACGCCAAAATGGCCGGTTCAGTCAAAAGCCCCGCCCTCGCCAGCGCGCCGTGGAGGCGACGTAAATTCAGAGCAGTGTTGCGATGCGGGATAAAGCCAGACTGATCCGGATGGACCAACTCCCCAAGAACAGAAAGGAGACGGGTCGCCAAAAGTTTAGCCAACACCTTAGGTTCAACATTCAATAGGGATATGGGCCTATACGAGGAACAGAGGTCACGCGGTTTACCCTCTTTGGGAATGACGACGATTGTCGCCAGACGCTGATCATAGGGAAGCATGTTCCGCTCACGAGATTCTAGAAACATGGCGCGGAGATACGGCGCCACCTTATCGGGGCATAACTTGTACAACTCAATAGGCAAACCGTTCGGGCCCAATGCTTTGCCCGAACGGAGCGATCGAACTGCATTGGCTATCTCATCATTCGTAAAAGGGGAGTCCAAAGCAATACGGTCCAAGTCGGTGACACAGGGCAAAGCGATATCACGCAGAAGAAGGCGGGAGTCGGCAACATCCCTCACAGACACGGGAGCATATACCACACGGAAATATTCCGCAAAACGATCAACAATGGCGGTCGGATCCATCACATTCTCACCACTCGCAGACTGAATCACGGGCACCACACGATTAACTCTTTCTTTCTTGTCCAACCATGCTAGGAGTTTGCCCGCTTTGTCACCCACATCGTACAATCTGCCCTGCTGCTCACGAAACATCACCTTTGCAGCGTCAGTGACCAGAGATTTATACGCAAACTGTTTTAGACCCAGGGCATGGAGTTTGTCAGGCGTGACACCAGATTCCAACTCGTCCTCCAAAGCAGAGATCTCCCCCTCAAGGTCCACCACCTCCTTCCTCCCAGCCCTCTTAGCTTCAACAATCAAGGAAAGGGCCTGTCCACGAATCACAGTTTTAAAGGCCTCCCACAGGGACACAGCCGAAGAGACCGACCCCTCATTTTCCTGGAAATATGAATCCATGGACTTGAGCAAGAGGGTACGAGTCTCAGGGGAGGAAAGATACCAAGGGTTAATGGGAGCCACTCGGCCCGCCGCCTCTACCCCCACCTCGAAACGAAGCCAGAGCGGCGAGTGATCAGAAATACCCCTCGGCAAGTGTAAAATCTCACGAACCGCCGATGATTGGGCTGCGGGCATCAGGAAATAATCCAGCCGGGACAGACTGCCATGGGCCCCAGAATGGAAGGTGTATTGGAGTTGAGTAGGATGCAACAGTCGCCAGCAGTCCACAAGGCCAAAGGTATCTAAAAACCCACCCAACCACTGCTGAGCCTGCGGGGTATCTCTAGGGGGATGGCGATCGTGAAGGCCGGAAAGCACCGAATTAAAATCACCGGCAAGAAAGAGAGTGCTATCAGGGAGATCCAACAGAACACGGCCCAAGTCAGTAAAAGTAGAGGCCTGCAAACCCGGGGGAACATTAACATTGAAGAGAGATAGGGTGCGGCCTTCATATCTACCCACCAGGACAATATATCTCCCACGGTCATCATGAATCACCTCATCAATAGCCAGGGGGAGGGAGGTTCGAACAAGAATACCCACACCCCTAGATCCGGAGGTAAACCCTGAGTGCGCCACAAGGCGGTAGCCCCATCTATTCATTGCATAACAAACATTACCAATCAAATGGGTTTCTTGCATGAAAACAATGTCCGGTGACAAACGGCGTATACATTTTAAGACCACACTGCGCTTAATACGATCTCCCAGGCCATTAACGTTCCAGGAAAGAAATTTCAACCCTCTACCCCCCATCCCAACCACCCGAGCCAAGACCCCCCGTCCATGAGCTAGACATCAGAAACAGCAGCAAACACAGGAGCAAATCGCCTTGAAAACAACACACAGAAAAGAAAAAACTTCCCAACCCCCCTCCCCCAAACTGAAGAGAAACACCCCCCACCCTGCACCCCTGCAAAAAGCTAAAGAGCCACCCCAACCTGCAGTGTGCCTGTCGCCCAAGAACCCCTATTCTACACAAAGACCCCGGAGGAGGAAAGGTCTCCGTTCCATCCACCCCCCGACCTCAGCAAGAACAAAAATAACAAACGAAAAGACAGAATGATCACAATGTAGAGGGACGCCGGCCAACACTCCTGAGAATGTATTCAAAATAAGACAGAAGAGCCGAACAGTTAGATCTCCACACCACCTTCGGCACCGCCAGGGTGAGCGGCGGAGTCTGTCTCAGGAGGACGGTCAGGCAATGAGTCCAGCCAGTCATTAACCGCATCTGGCCGATCAAAGAAAAGGGTACGTTCATTGTATTCAACCCGGAGTCTAGTGGGAAAGAGCATGGCGTAACGTAGGCCCCGATCCCGGAGACGTTTCTTGGCACCACGAAACTCCATACGTTGTCTCTGAACCTGTTGGGAAAAGTCCGGGTAAAAGTTCACCGTAGCATTCTCAAAGGCCACCGGGCCCTTCACCCGCGAGGCCTGCAGGATAGCGTCCCGGTCTCTATAATGAAAAAGCTACGCTACAATGGGTCTCGGCGGGGCTCCCGGCTTGACTTTGCCCCCAGGAACACGATGTGCACGTTCCACCGTGAAAAATTTCGTGAGACCAGAAGGGGCCAAATGGTTCAAGACCAGATCCTCAACCAGGAGATCCACCGAGTGGGGTTCAGGGTTTTCCGGTACACCAACCAGGCGAACATTGCAGCGGCGCGCCCTATTTTCAAAGTCCTCCAGGCGACGGGTCATGAAGTCGTTCCCCCGACGGAGATTTCCAATCTCTGTTTGGAGCTCCGAGACATCATTCGTAAGGCTAGAGGATTTAATATCCAGTGATTGTACCCTCTCATTCGTCTTGCCGAGATCAGCACGAATCAGATTCACCTCAATAGCCACGGTGTCAAGTTTGTGGGCCAAGGCCTCGTACTGTAGGCCGATGGATTCCCTCACACCCGAGATGGCGCCCATGATATCCTGTAAGGAGGGCTCCGCCGATTCTTCCAAAATTCGGTCGGACGCAATACTAGAACCAGGCAGGGCAGCTCCGGGGGACCCCTTAGAATGGGTATAACGGTCCATGACATTCGATTGAACTGGAGCTCCGCGCAGAGGTGTTTTCGTCTTGCGCGTCTCTCTGTCCCCTCTGCCCGCCATTTTGAAGATGCGTCACAGGGCAAGCCACCAGGTTCGACGGGCCCGACACCCAAAGTACAGAATCAAAAGTACATAAAAAAGGGGCACAACTCGGGTAGAGGTCGCCAAACCAGCAAATAGTTCACATGAAAGCCCAACAGCCGATCTGCCTCCAAGTCTCAGTCGCAACACGACATCCACAGCCGTGGCCCAAGTCGGAACGGAATCGAAACCGAAACTTAGGAAGGGGGGACCCACAAGGCCAGATCTCCTGCCGTTGTTGTTCAATTGCAGGACGGCTACAGTACCGCACCCCGTCCCGGGCGCACCTCAAGGGCGGAGCCCAAAAGTTCAGAGCACCATAACTCAGGAATACGAGATCCAAATCGATTTCTGAAAAGTGCCAGAGTAATCAGCCAAACGTTCCCTACACGAATTCTTGCAAGAAATCAGGATTCAGCCAGGATAAAATGTCGGGAGCGGCGAGGGTCCGGAGAGCGCTGTGCTCAAGCGGCCATCTCGGATGCCCGCCAAGCTCCTCCGTACATGGAGTTCTTGAGTGGTTCACCCCAGTGGGTGCAAGTAAGTACTTGAAGAACTAATGAACTCTAGACCCGATACATGTCCCGCGTTTTTGGATATCGCCCGAGACATGGCTCGGGTTTCGGGATAACTTCCCTCATCAGTAGAGAAAATAGTTAGGGGTGGAAGAGAAGGCCGCCAAGCAACCGTCAAAGGCCTCGATGCCCGAACCGGCACGCAGGTGTGTCATCCAGGAGCCCGTCGACTCAAAGCTCAAGGGAGCCAATTTGTAGAAACCCTCACAATGGACCGCACACCGCTAGCCCCTCCTCCGGTTCGCCCCTAGGGACTCTGGTACATGGAGTTCTTGAGTGGTTCACCCCAGTGGGTGCAAGTAAGTACTTGTAGAACTGATGATCTCTAGACCCGATACATGTCCCGGGTTTTTGGATATCGCCTGAGACATGGCTCGGATTTCGGGATAACTTCCCTCATCAGTAGAGAAAATAGTTAGGGGTGGAAGAGAAGGCTGCCAAGCAACCGTCAAAGGCCTCGATGCCCGAACCGGCACGCAGGTGTGTCGTCCAGGAGCCCATCGACTCAAAGCTCAAGGGAGCCAAATTGTAGAAGCCTTCGCAATGGACCGCTAGCCCCTCCTCCGGTTCGCCCCTAGGGACTCTGGTACATGGAGTTCTTGAGTGGTTCACCCCAGTGGGTGCAAGTAAGTACTTGTAGAACTGATGATCTCTAGACCCGATACATGTCCCGGGTTTTTGGATATCGCCCGAGACATGGCTCGGGTTTCGGGATAACTTCCCTCATCAGTAGAGAAAATAGTTAGGGGTGGAAGAGAAGGCCGTCAAGCAACCGTCAAAGGCCTCGATGCCCGAACTGGCACGCAGGTGCGTCTTCCAGGAGCCCGTCGACTCAAAGCTCAAGGGAGCCAATTTGTAGAAACCATCGCAATGGACCGCACACCGCTAGCCCATCCTCCGGTTCGCCCCTAGGGACTCTGGTACAAGGGGTTCTTGAGTGGTTCACCCCAGTGGGTGCAAGTAAGTACTTGTAGAACTGATGATCTCTAGACCCGATACATGTCCCGGGTTTTTGGATATCGCCCGAGACATGGCTCGGGTTTCGGGATAACTTCCCTCATCAGTAGAGAAAATAGTTAGGGGTGGAAGAGAAGGTTGCCAAGCAACCGTCAAAGGCCTCGATGCCCGAACCGGCACGCAGGTGTGTCGTCCAGGAGCCCGTCGACTCAAAGCTCAAGGGAGCCAAATTGTAGAAACCATCGCAATGGACCGCTAGCCCCTCCTCCGGTTCGACCCTAGGGACTCTGGTACATGGAGTTCTTGAGTGGTTCACCCCAGTGGGTGAAAGTAAGTACTTGTAGAACTGATGATCTCTAGACCCGATTCATGTCCCGGGTTTTTGGATATCGCCCGAGACATGGCTCGGGTTTCGGGATAACTTCCCTCATCAGTAGAGAAAATAGTTAGGGGTGGAAGAGAAGGCCGCCAAGCAACCGTCAAAGGCCTCGATGCCCGAACCGGCACGCAGGTGCGTCGTCCAGTAGCCCGTCGACTCAAAGCTCAAGGGAGCCAATTTGTAGAAACCATCGCAATGGACCGCACACCGCTAGCCCCTCCTCCGGTTCGCCCCTAGGGACTCTGGTATATGGAGTTCTTGAGTGGTTCACCCCAGTGGGTGCAAGTAAGTACTTGTAGAACTGATGATCTCTAGACCCGATACATGTCCCGGGTTTTTGGATATCGCCCGAGACATGGCTCGGGTTCCGGGATAACTTCCCTCATCAGTAGAGAAAATAGTTAGGGGTGGAAGAGGAGGCCGCCAAGCAACCGTCAAAGGCCTCGATGCCCGAACCGGCACGCAGGTGCGTCGTCCAGGAGCCCGTCAACTCAAAGCTCAAGGGAGCCAATTTGTAGAAACCATCGCAATGGACCGCACACCGCTAGCCCCTCCTCCGGTTCGCCCGTAGGGACTCTGGTACATGGAGTTCTTGAGTGGTTCACCCCAGTGGGTGCAAGTAAGTACTTGTAGAACTAATGAACTCTAGACCCGATACATGTCCCGGGTTTTTGGATATCGCCCGAGACATGGCTCGGGTTTCGGGATAACTTCCCTCATCAGTAGAGAAAATAGTTAGGGGTGGAAGAGAAGGCCGCCAAGCAACCGTCAAAGGCCTCGATGCCCGAACCGGCACGCAGGTGTGTCGTCCAGGAGCCCGTCGACTCAAAGCTCAAGGGAGCCAATTTGTAGAAACCATCACAATGGACCGCACACCGCTAGCCCCTCCTCCGGTTCGCCCCTAGGGACTCTGGTACATGGAGTTCTTGAGTGGTTCACCCCAGTGGGTGCAAGTAAGTACTTGTAGAACTGATGATCTCTAGACCCGATACATGTCCCGGGTTTTTGGATATCGCCTGAGACATGGCTCGGATTTCGGGATAACTTCCCTCATCAGTAGAGAAAATAGTTAGGGGTGGAAGAGAAGGCTGCCAAGCAACCGTCAAAGGCCTCGATGCCCGAACCGGCACGCAGGTGTGTCGTCCAGGAGCCCATCGACTCAAAGCTCAAGGGAGCCAAATTGTAGAAACCATCGCAATGGACTGCTAGCCCCTCCTCCGGTTCGCCCCTAGGGACTCTGGTACATGGAGTTCTTGAGTGGTTCACCCCAGTGGGTGCAAGTAAGTACTTGTAGAACTGATGATCTCTAGACCCGATACATGTCCCGGGTTTTTGGATATCGCCCGAGACATGGCTCGGGTTTCGGGATAACTTCCCTCATCAGTAGAGAAAATAGTTAGGGGTGGAAGAGAAGGCCGTCAAGCAACCGTCAAAGGCCTCGATGCCCGAACCGGCACGCAGGTGCGTCTTCCAGGAGCCCGTCGACTCAAAGCTCAAGGGAGCTAATTTGTAGAAACCATCGCAATGGACCGCACACCGCTAGCCCATCCTCCGGTTCGCCCCTAGGGACTCTGGTACAAGGAGTTCTTGAGTGGTTCACCCCAGTGGGTGCAAGTAAGTACTTGTAGAACTGATGATCTCTAGACCCGATACATGTCCCGGGTTTTTGGATATCGTCCGAGACATGGCTCGGGTTTCGGGATAACTTCCCTCATCAGTAGAGAAAATAGTTAGGGGTGGAAGAGAAGGCCACCAAGCAACCGTCAAAGGCCTCGATGCCCGAACCGGAACGTAGGTGCGTCGTCCAGGAGCCCGTCGACTCAAAGCTCAAGGGAGCCAATTTGTAGAAACCATCGCAATGGACCGCACACCGCTAGCCCCTCCTCCGGTTCGCCCCTAGGGACTCTGGTACATGGAGTTCTTGAGTGGTTCACCCCAGTGGGTGCAAGTAAGTCCTTGTAGAACTAATGAACTCTAGACCCGATACATGTCCCGGGTTTTGGGATATCGCCCGAGACATGACTCGGGTTTCGGGATAACTTCCCTCATCAGTAGAGAAAATAGTTAGGGGTGGAAGAGAAGGCCGCCAAGCAACCGTCAAAGGCCTCGATGCCCAAACCGGCACGCAGGTGTGTCGTCCAGGAGCCCGTCGACTCAAAGCTCAAGGGAGCCAATTTGTAGAAACCATCACAATGGACCGCACACCGGTAGCCCCTCCTCCGGTTCGCCCCTAGGGACTCTGGTACATGGAGTTCTTGAGTGGTTCACCCCAGTGGGTGCAAGTAAGTACTTGTAGAACTGATGATCTCTAGACCTGATACATGTCCCGGGTTTTTGGATACCGCCCGAGACATGGCTCGGGTTTCGGGATAACTTCCCTCATCAGTAGAGAAAATAGTTAGGGGTGGAAGAGAAGGCTGCCAAGTAACCGTCAAAGGCCTCGATGCCCGAACCGGCACGCAGGTGTGTCGTCCAGGAGTCCGTCGACTCAAAGCTCAAGGGAGCCAAATTGTAGAAACCATCGCAATGGACCGCTAGCCCCTCCTCCGGTTCGCCCCTAGGGACTCTGGTACATGGAGTTCTTGAGTGGTTCACCCCAGTGGGTGCAAGTAAGTACTTGTAGAACTGATGATCTCTAGACCCGATACATGTCCCGGGTTTTTGGATATCGCCCGAGACATGGCTCCTGTTTCGGGATAACTTCCCTCATCAGTAGAGAAAATAGTTAGGGGTGGAAGAGAAGGCCGCCAAGCAACCGTCAAAGGCCTCGATGCCCGAACCGGCACGCAGGTGCGTCGTCCAGGAGCCCGTCGACTCAAAGCTCAAGGGAGCCAATTTATAGAAACGATCGCAATGGACCGCACACCGCTAGCCCCTCCTCCGGTTCGCCCCTAGGGACTCTGGTACATGGAGTTCTTGAGTGGTTAACCCCAGTGGGTGCAAGTAAGTACTTGTAGAACTGATGATCTCTAGACCCGATAGATGTCCCGGGTTTTTGGATATCGCTCGAGACATGGCTCGGGTTTCGGGATAACTTCCCTCATCAGTAGAGAAAATAGTTAGGGGTAGAAGAGAAGGTCGCCAAGCAACCGTCAAAGGCCTCGATGCCCGAACCGGCACGCAGGTGCGTCGTCCAGGAGCCCGTCGACTCAAAGCTCAAGGGAGCTAATTGTTAGAAACCATCGCAATAGACCGCACACCGTTAGCCCCTCCTCCGGTTCGCCCCTAGGGACTCTGGTACATGGAGTTCTTGAGTGGTTCACCCCAGTGGGTGCAAGTAAGTCCTTGTAGAACTAATGAACTCTAGACCCGATACATGTCCCGGGTTTTTGGATATCACCCGAGACATGGCTCGGGTTTCGGGATAACTTCCCTCATCAGTAGAGAAAATAGTTAGGGGTGGAAGAGAAGGCCGCTAAGCAACCGTCAAAGGCCTCGATGCCCGAACCGGCACGCAGGTGTGTCGTCCAGGAGCCCGTCGACTCAAAGCTCAAGGGAGCCAATTTGTAGAAACCATCACAATGGACCGCACACCGCTAGCCCCTCCTCCGGTTCGCCCCTAGGGACTCTGGTACATGGAGTTCTTGAGTGGTTCACCCCAGTGGGTGCAAGTAAGTACTTGTAGAACTGATGATCTCTAGACCCGATACATGTCCCGGGTTTTTGGATACCGCCCGAGACATGGCTCGGGTTTCGGGATAACTTCCCTCATCAGTAGAGAAAATAGTTAGGGGTGGAAGAGAAGGCTGCCAAGCAACCGTCATAGGCCTCGATGCCCGAACCGGCACGCAGGTGTGTCGTCCAGGAGCCCGTCGACTCAAAGCTCAAGGGAGCCAAATTGTAGAAACCATCGCAATGGACCGCTAGCCCCTCCTCCGGTTCGCCCCTAGGGACTCTGGTACATGGAGTTCTTGAGTGGTTCACCCCAGTGGGTGCAAGTAAGTACTTGTAGAACTGATGATCTCTAGACCCAATTCATGTCCCGGGTTTTTGGATATCGCCCGAGACATGGCTCGGGTTTCGGGATAACTTCCCTCATCAGTAGAGAAAATAGTTAGGGGTGGAAGAGAAGGCCGCCAAGCAACCGTCAAAGGCCTCGATGCCCGAACCGGCACGCAGGTGCGTCGTCCAGGAGCCCGTCGACTCAAAGCTCAAGGGAGCCAATTTGTAGAAACCATCGCAATGGACCGCACACCGCTAGCCCCTCCTCCGGTTCGCCCCTAGGGACTCTGGTACATGGAGTTCTTGAGTGGTTCATCCCAGTGGGTGCAAGTAACTACTTGTAGAACTGATGATCTCTAGACCCGATACATGTCCCGGGTTTTTGGATATCGCCCGAGACATGGCTCGGGTTTCGGGATAACTTCCCTTATCAGTAGAGAAAATAGTTAGGGGTGGAAGAGAAGGCCACCAAGCAACCGTCAAAGGCCTCGATGCCGGAACCGGCACGCAGGTGCGTCGTCCAGGAGCCCGTCGACTCAAAGCTCAAGGGAGCCAATTTATAGAAGCGATCGCAATGGACCGCACACCGCTAGCCCCTCCTCCGGTTCGCCCCTAGGGACTCTGGTACATGGAGTTCTTGAGTGGTTAACCCCAGTGGGTGCAAGTAAGTACTTGTAGAACTGATGATCTCTAGACCCGATAGATGTCCCGGGTTTTTGGATATCGCTCGAGATATGGCTCGGGTTTTGGGATAACTTCCCTCATCAGTAGAGAAAATAGTTAGGGGTAGAAGAGAAGGCCGCCAAGCAACCGTCAAAGGCCTCGATGCCCGAACCGGCACGCAGGTGCGTCGTCCAGGAGCCCGTCGACTCAAAGCTCAAGGGAGCTAATTGTTAGAAACCATCGCAATAGACCGCACACCGTTAGCCCCTCCTCCGGTTCGCCCCTAGGGACTCTGGTACATGGAGTTCTTGAGTGGTTCACCCCAGTGGGTGCAAGTAAGTCCTTGTAGAACTAATGAACTCTAGACCCGATACATGTCCCGGGTTTTTGGATATCGCCCGAGACATGGCTCGGGTTTCGGGATAACTTCCCTCATCAGTAGAGAAAATAGTTAGGGGTGGAAGAGAAGGCCGCCAAGCAACCGTCAAAGGCCTCGATGCCCGAACCGGCACGCAGGTGTGTCGTCCAGGAGCCCGTCGACTCAAAGCTCAAGGGAGCCAATTTGTAGAAACCATCACAATGGACCGCACACCGCTAGCCCCTCCTCCGGTTCGCCCCTAGGGACTCTGGTACATGGAGCTCTTGAGTGGTTCACCCCAGTGGGTGCAAGTAAGTACTTGTAGAACTGATGATCTCTAGACCCGATACATGTCCCGGGTTTTTGGATACCGCCCGAGACATGGCTCGGGTTTCGGGATAACTTCCCTCATCAGTAGAGAAAATAGTTAGGGGTGGAAGAGAAGGCTGCCAAGCAACCGTCAAAGGCCTCGATGCCCGAACCGGCACGCAGGTGTGTCGTCCAGGAGCCCGTCGACTCACAGCTCAAGGGAGCCAAATTGTAGAAACCATCGCAATGGACCGCTAGCCCCTCCTCCGGTTCGCCCCTAGGGACTCTGGTACATGGAGTTCTTGAGTGGTTTACCCTAGTGGGTGCAAGTAAGTACTTGTAGAACTGATGATCTCTAGACCCGATTCATGTCCCGGGTTTTTGGATATCGCCCGAGACATGGCTCGGGTTTCGGGATAACTTCCCTCATCAGTAGAGAAAATAGTTAGGGGTGGAAGAGAAGGCCGCCAAGCAACCGTCAAAGGCCTCGATGCCCGAACCGGCACGCAGGTGCGTCGTCCAGGAGCCCGTCGACTCAAAGCTCAAGGGAGCCAATTTATAGAAATGATCGCAGTGGACCGCACACCGCTAGCCCCTCCTCCGGTTCCCCCCTAGGGACTCTGGTACATGGAGTTCTTGAGTGGTTAATCCCAGTGGGTGCAAGTAAGTACTTGTAGAACTGATGATCTCTAGACCCGATAGATGTCCCGGGTTTTTGGATATCGCTCGAGACATGGCTCGGGTTTCGGGATAACTTCCCTCATCAGTAGAGAAAATAGTTAGGGGTAGAAGAGAAGGCCGCCAAGCAACCGTCAAAGGCCTCAATGCCCGAACCGGCATGCAGGTGCGTCGTCCAGGAGCCCGTCGACTCAAAGCTCAAGGGAGCTAATTGTTAGAAACCATCGCAATAGACCGCACACCGCTAGCCCCTCCTCCGGTTCGCCCCTAGGGACTCTGGTACATGGAGTTCTTGAGTGGTTCACCCCAGTGGGTGCAAGTAAGTCCTTGTAGAACTAATGAACTCTAGACCCGATACATGTCCCGGGTTTTTGGATATCGCCCGAGACATGGCTCGGGTTTTGGGATAACTTCCCTCATCAGTAGAGAAAATGGTTAGGGGTGGAAGAGAAGGCCGCCAAGCAACCGTCAAAGGCCTCGATGCCCGAACCGGCACGCAGGTGCGTCGTCCAGGAGCCCGTCGACTCAAAGCTCAAGGGAGCCAATTTATAGAAACGATCGCAATGGACCGCACACCGCTAGCCCCTCCTCCGGTTCGCCCCTAGGGACTCTGGTACATGGAGTTCTTGAGTGGTTCACCCCAGTGGGTGCAAGTAAGTACTTCTAGAACTGATGATCTCTAGACCCGATACATGTCCCGGGTTTTTGGATATCGCCCGAGACATGGCTCGGGTTTCGGGATAACTTCCCTCATCAGTAGAGAAAATAGTTAGGGGTGGAAGAGAAGGCCGCCAAGCAACCGTCAAAGGCCTCGATGCCCGAACCGGCACACAGGTGCGTTGTCCAGGAGCCCGTCGACTCAAAGCTCAAGGGAGCCAATTTGTAGAAACCATCGCAATGGACCGCACACCGCTAGCCCGTCCTCCGGTTCGTCGTGGAGTTCTATGGAGCCTTGGAGAAAAGATGCTGCAGGCGGCCAGGAGAGAAGAGTCCGGTTGGATCCAAGGGCGGATCGAGGATGAAGAGTACCTGAAAGCAGAGGGGGCAGAGTCTGGGTCCCTAGCCAGTGACCAGGATGGAACCAGGAAGGAACCAGGCGATGTCGGGAAGCAATCAGGTGATGTCGTGAAGCTTGTCTCTGCAGCCACGTGGACCAGGAGGTGTTGACGATGACCAGGAGCTGCATACGGATTGTCCCACAAAGGCTCTCGCTGTTGGCGGTGTCGGTGCTCGATTCGGAGTCAACAGGCCTTGGCAAATGCAACCCATGCAGGAATAAAAGTTGGCTTCTTACTCAGGCCAGCAAGGACTGAGGGGCTTCTTCTCACAGGGAAGCAAGGGCCAGTCTGGAGCAACCAGACCAGCAGTGTAGATTTCAGATTTCGTTATCACAGAGGCCACTAGCCAACAGGCAAGTGACAGGACAGACATGTCGAGCAGAAAAATGCAAAAGGGCCCCACGCAGCACTCGGTGAGTGTGGAGAGGTGATCTTTGGTGCAGTTGATGCTCGGGCTGGGGCTTCTCAATCCCCAATGCACAACTTCGAGGGTGCCTCAGAAGTTGCACGAAAAGCGTTTTGCTGGCTTTCCAAGATGTCCAGTCCCACATCTCTTGTCTCCTCCACGGGTCTCAGCTTTGCTGTGGCTGTGGATCGGGCTGTTGGATGTCTGGAAGTCTGGGTCTTGTCAGGCTCTGTGTTTGGGCTCCAGCGGGAGCAACGACAAAGCAAACCGTTGAGCGCTTGATGGTGCCTGCTTGCACAGGGTGGTCATTCCTTGACCACAAGGGAGATTCTTCAGTCTTCTACGTCGAGTAGGATGTCGAAGGTCCAGAGTTTCGTATCAGAGTTTCAGTCAGGATAAATCTAAAGTCTTGGGACTCAGCTCCTACCTATATACCAAATCTAGGGGCTGGATTACCTGCTAGGTCCCTCCTATGGGTGGGACCCAGGAAGGGGGTGGTTACACCCCTTTCCCTTTGTCCAGTTTTGCGCCAGAGCTGGGGCTGGAGTGCCCCAGCACTGTTTTGAACTGGACTATGCATGGGACACCTTGTGTGCCCCAGGCAATGTCTCCTTTCATTCATCCCTCCCTGCCCCAATACACTATAGCCTGTCTGGGGTGGTGCTAGCACCTCCCTGTGACAGGAAACCTATTGTCCAAGCTTCCCTCGCTGGAAGGACTCCCAGCAGCAGGAGGTCAGACTTGTGTCTGTGGCAGCAGCATCCATTTTGTGATGCTGAGGCTCTGGTTAACTTTAACCGGGATTAAGGAAAGTAACATGTCTTTTCCCTCTAGAAGGATGGAATGCTACCCCCGTCGCCAGGACTGGCGAGGGGGTAGTATTCCAAAGGGTATGACACCTTAGACGACATGTTTTGATAAAGCCAAACCGGAGTTAGCATTTAACCGCAGGGTTCATAATGCACTTAAGAGTATATGGTATGGCAATATCCTAGAACAGCTATAAGGACATGGTTCAGAAAGCTGTAGACAGGCTCAGCTCATGCTAGAGCAGCAGCTCACATAAAACCAAGCACTCTGCCTTCAGGATTGTTAAGGCCTGCCATAGGAGTGACATATAGGTGTATATGTGTCTAGATATAAGGTTAGACATAGGAATACTATATCTAAGCAAGGGGTGATTACACGACCTGGCCCCAGCTGAATGATCAGCCAGTTATGTCAGTTTGGATGGCCAGCCAGGGGTGGCAAAAGATATGCTGCAGCCCCTGGTAGGCCTTGGGTGCACCTATGCCCTGGGTACCTATAGTACTCTGTACAGGGACCTATAAGAGTTACCCAAATCCCAATTGGTGATGTACCTAAAGTACATGGTGTGAAATTTAGAGAGAGAACAGCAGGGCTGTGGGTCTGATTAGCAGGCCCACAGCCACATTAAGTCGAAAACCAGTGAAGCAAAAACCAAAAAAATGGGGTGACCATAGGAAAGTAGACCCTACTCTCCTACAGGGCCCATAACAAAGTCCGAATTTGAGGGGTCATTTGGTCACCTGTCATTCGAATCTCTTGGCTGGGAGCTGTCAGGAGCTTCACACCTGATGCAAATGAAGCGGAGGGGAAACAAAGGCTCACACCTTGTTAGTACTTCACACATACCTAAGAAAGGCAGCTTTTCACTTTGTTCAGTCCCTGTTTCGGAGATATGCATACACTGTAAGAATGCCAGATGTGTTGCTCTTTCCCAGTATTTACACAAAGCAAATGGCATTTATATGGAGCTTACTACTCCTGAGGAGACTTTGAAACAATTTAAGTACCACTATTTTTCTTGTGTAGCCCTACTCATCCCAATGCAGGGTGTCAGAACGCTTTACTCAAAGCGTGCATATTACATGTTCAATAAATTATATGTTTGTAAATTAATTCATACTTGTATAGCGCACTTATACACTGATGCGCCTTGGCACTGTACACATACCGCTGTGGAAGCCTTCCTGGCTTTTCCCTGTGAAATGCCCACTCCTGGGCACCCCCTGAAGTACCGAAAAAATAATTACAACCCAATAGAGCTATACTTACAAATAGCCCTAATACCAATTACCAATAATCAGTCAGTTGGCAGTGTAGAAGGTTCAATTGTTTATTAAACAGACAACTCTGCCAGAGGAGCCTCTTGCGACCTAACCCCTACAGGTCCGCCGAGAAGACTGCTGGCACATTATCAACAGATCACATATATACTGTTACGTTTCGAAATCGTTACCTAAGAAGGAAAATACAAGTTGGTACAGGTTGGTGCAAAGGAAAGACCATATATGGGACACAAAGCCTCCCTAGTTTAGCTCAGCTCGTTATAGCAAGGTCGAGGAGGGTGACACCCTTCTGCCAGCTCTAGGAGAGTCCGCACGGTACCTTGTGGAATGTGCTTATCCAGCCTACCCCCACCTCCAACCTTGACAGGCCTAACAGACAGAAGCAGCAGTTTGCAACATTTGTCAGGCTATTTCTCATGAGAACGGCTCCTGCTAAGTGTAATGGTAGGTTTCCACTAATACTGCAAGCAAACTAGGCCACAATATGGCGCCGGTCAGGTTAATCTATATTGATCGTGAGTGGACAAATAACTAAAATAAGGCTTACATTAATCTCTATACTACTATGTGTGTGAGGTTATCGATATTCTAATGCTTTGACCGAACTAATAGGTACATCACGCTAATTACTAACTGTTACTATGGACTTTACTAGGCCTGATTCAATTTTGGTTCCTCAAACCCTCCTTTTAGCGTGATGTAGCTAACTAAGAGAAGTACTAATCTCGGAAAACTTCTTCATCAATGGCCATTAACTCACGAATCTCCTGTTGGAGCATCTGAGACTTAGAAGGGATAGGAGAAGGGACGGCCATGGCTGTCAATTTGGTAGCACAATAAGAGCAACAGGCCAGACCACATTGGATACAGAGACAGCAAGTAAAGAGGATACCTGCAGCTCCAGCAACTATCATCAATAATTTCAAACCCCAAGTGGATAACAGCCCCCAAAACCAGCTGGAGAGTGACCAGGATCCATTTTCAGTGTGCATTTCCGCAGCTATGCGATGCAGCTTTTGAATGGCTAAAAGAACCGTGGGGGCGGAGTCTGGAATGTAAACACAACAGGAACTGTCGATCACCCGACATGCTCCTCCTCGATCGGCCAAGATAACGTCCAAAACCATTCGGTTTTGGAGCGAAACAAGTCTCGTCGCCTGAAGCTCTTTAGTTATGTTTGTCATAATCTCAGTAGTGATATTAATGACATTCTCCACCACCCTGGACAATCGTCTTATCTCCCTACTATTGAATATCGGTCCCCAGAAATTGACCAACCCTTTAGTAAAATCCGTAAACTGTTGCAAGGAAGTATCAGTTTGATCCACCTCAGTCATTCCGAGCTATCTTCGCTGTCTATTAGAAACCACCTTTGTGTTGTGAAGTTGATGAGTTTTGTGATAATCTGAAGGTGCTATGTATACGGGAGGGTACAGAAAAGATAGGTAGCATTGTCCTGCCCATCCCCGTGGCAACCAAGTGTAGGCATTTTCCCCGCATACAAAATACACATTCGGTGGTGTCAACAGTGGAGGGCTGCTAAATATGTTCATTCTATATGTATAATTACAAATACTATTCCCAACCTGTACATGCCCAATTCCATGCACGCAGAAAGCAGAGGAAGTATTCAGAATAGGGATGGGCATAATGCGTTCACTAGTGACATTTCTGGTAACAAACTGCTGAAAATATTGAGAATGATTAAAATGAGCAAAATCATAAAGTTCATCTTTCAACCAAGTACTATTTTCATTAGTAGTATACAAATTCATGCAGGCATCTGGGTCCAATGAACCCTCCCCCCATTCCCTGCTGGTTCGAATCCCTGGTGTGTTTCAATTTAGGCTAAGATCATGTTATAATCTTTTTCCGAATACTGTTTGGGGTTTTCTACATAGTGGTTATACATAGCTGAGAACAGTTGGAACCAGCCTTCACAGCTTCCTAAATATGATAAGGGCAAAGAGAGAAATAAATCATGTTTATGCATAACTGATGGCAGGAGTCCACAAACCCAACAGTCTGTCATGTTAGTAGTACTATGGGTTTGGTGGAGCATTTCTACAAAGACATTCTTAGCATAAGTCTGGCGGTGTCTTTCTTTATGTGGGGCTAGGGTGAACATTAAATGCTCAGGTGGGGCAACGGTAGAGGGCATCATTGCTTGCATGGGATGTTTATACGCCAAATACACGAATATACTCATAAAAATGGCTAATATAACTGTTATCACTAACACGAAGGCTATTTTTACACGCATGGTCCAAGCAGAAAACATTGGCTCATAAAATGGCAAATATCTTGGTGCAAAAGGGCGTTCTTCTTCAGGTACAATACGACCAAAAGGGTACATTCCTAACTAAAAGTCCAAAACTAAACTCTGGCAAAGCAGTCCGTCCTGTCAGAGGGTTCTTCTCCCTGTGTCCGTCTAAAGTCTCACAGGCAGACTCCTATCGTTCATCTCAAGAAAACGAAACATCGTCGTCGGGGAAATCCAATGTCCAACCTGGCCTTTTACAAGTGACAGTATTTCTTTCTGAACAGAGCACAATACCAAAGTTCCAGCTCTCAACGAGTTCAGTCCAGTGTCTCGCTCAGTACCTCAGATGTAAATCTAGCAGACCCTATTTATTCAAGTCTCTCCCTGTTCCCTAGCCGTGGTGTCTGAGGCACTGTGATGTTTTCTTGGCCGTAGGTTGTAAAGCACATGACCCGGAGCTTCCTGATCAGAAAATAGCACAGGGGAAGGTACGTTTCCTTCATCAGTGCCCCTGCTCACTGGGATATTGGTGACAGAATTAAGGGCAATTGCGGATTCAACGGGGCCGTTTTGCCCGATCCCGTCACTCCTTCTTCTTGCCTTTGCTCTATTTCACAGGTGTCGGAAAAAGGAACAAATGCAGTGGCTCTCTCACTCTCCTGGGTCAAAATTCCATCAGGGTGCTGCTGATCATAAGGAAGCGGGAGTGGCAGCCGTTTCAGATGAGAGACGTGGATCCAATGTTTCTTCCCATCCACCTTTACAGCCGTCCGCGTGGCCAGAAGGATTCGATAAGGCTTAGACCATCTCGGAGCCAGGCTGGTGTCTCATTCGTATTTCTTGACCAGCACCCACTGGCCGGGTTCCAATCGATGTCCAGGGCCCTCTGGCAGGGGCTGCAGTACAGATGCTACCTGCTGATGAATAGAACGCAGATCTTTAGTCAAAGTATACAGGTAATCGATCAACATAGGATATTCAACATCAGTAAATGACCGTGGTTTGGGCACTCCCCATACATTAGCAGGTCACCCAAAGATTACTTCATAGGGGGAGAGTCCAGAACGTGAATGGGGGGTAACTCGTAATGACATGAGGGCAAGGGGTAAGGTGTCTGGCCATTTTAAGCCAGTACTCTCCCGAATTTTAGCCATTTTCAGTTTCAGAATCCCATTATACTTTTCCACTAATCATGCTGACTGAGGATGTCAAGCTGCATGGAATTTTTGTCGTATCTGCAACCCGTTACAAATGTGCTTAACAAGGGCCCCATGGAAATGCCCCCCATTGTCCGTCCAAATCAAACGGGGCAATCCATATCTAGGGATAAATTCCTTGATAAGAGTTTTGCTGTTGCCAAAGCAGCGTTATCTTTAGCTGGGTATGCCTCAACCCATTTACTAAAGGCACAAACCACTACCAAAACGTATTTTAGGTTGTTGACGCACTCCATGTGGATGTAATCCATCTGGAGTACTTCAAACGGCAGAGTTGGAGGTGCGAAATTTCCACCCAAAACACTTTCTCCCTTTCCTGGATTGTGTTGTAAACAGACCATACAATATTGGACTAAATGGACAGCCGTCCTTTGAATGTTGGGGTTATTTCATACCGGGTCCAATAAAGCACAAATGCCTTTAGCCCCAATATGAGCTGGACCGTGGGCCATAGTTACAACTGCCTGTACCAGAGCATTGGGCAGCAACCATCTTTGTTTTTCCGTCAAATCAACCCAACAGTTGTTTTCATCCAACCTTCCCACTTCCTGCTCCCATCGCTCTAATTCCACTGGAGTGGCTTCCTTCTGGATTTCTTTCACGCTCTCTATGGTATTATTCAACAAATCGGATTCCTCCACCCATCTTGCAGAAAACGTTACAAACATAGCCAAAAGTGTGGACTGAGCCGTCTGTTTAGCAACCTGATCAGCAAAGGCATTTCCCTCCCCCACTTCGTCCACCACTGCCTTATGGGCACTGCATTTTATTATGGCTAGTTTCTTGGGTAAGGTTAGTGCAGCAAGTAATTGTAACACCAAAGGGCCATTCTGTATTTTCTGACCATGAGAGGTAAGGAAACCCCGTTCCTTCCACAGCCGCCCAAAGCTATGGGCCACGCCGAAGGCGTATTGGCTGTCTGTATAGATGTTAACCTAGAGTCCCTCAGTTAATTCACAGGATCGTAATAGTGCCACCAGTTCAGCAGCCTGAGCTGATCGATAGGGAACTCGAGAAGTATCAACTACTGTTTTCAGTGTGGTGATTGCATATGCAGCTGTTGTTGTACTATCTGCTAACTTGAAACAAGACCCATCCACGTTCAATTCCCCCCTGGGGGTCAGATAGAGGAATGTCAGTGAGGTCAATCCTCCTCTTCGTTTCTTCTTCGGTCCTAAATATGCAATCATGTACATCATTTGCAGTTTCACTCGAAGGGAGAGGTAACAATGTGGCAGGGTTTAACGTGGCACATCGCATAATCGTAATATGTGGAGCAAACAAAGTCAATTCATAACCGGTGAGGCATGCACTGTTAAGATGCTGTGTTTTTGTTTTGTTTAATAATGCATCCACCGCATGTGGCACCATCACTGTTAGTCTAGAATTTAGAACGAGCCCCTCCGACTGTCGGATGACCACCGCAACAGCTGCAGTGGCCCTCAGACAGCTAGGAAGCGCTCTGGCAACATTATCCAATGTGGCGGAAAAGTAAGCGCAAGGTCTTTGCCTACCACCAAATCATTGCGTTAGCACTGAAAGCGAGCAACCGTCGACCTCATGCACGTACAGTACAAAAGGTTTACGGTAATCAGGAGTACCCAAGACGGGTGCAGAACAAAGAGCAGACTCAAAAGAATGCTGACATTCGTCAGTCAAAGGGAGAGGTTCGTGCACATCTTTAGTGGTTAAATGTAACAAAGGTTTAGCAAGAAGAGAAAAATTAGGTATCGATTGGCGACAGTAGGAAGTGATGCCAAGAAAAGCACAAACTTCACGCTGGGTGCAAGGGACAGACATGTTAGAGATAGTAGTAATTCGTTCAGGAGTCAAACGCCTACCCTCCTTCGACAGTAGATGGCCTAGGTAGGTCACCTCCTGTTACAATATTGAAACTTAGACAGGGATACCTTATTTCCTTTCGCCGCTGGATGGTGTAATAATTTAACAGTGGCATCCTTACAACCTTCCTCAGTGTCGGATGCTATCAACAAGTCATCCACATATTGCAGAAGCACACTACCTGCGGGCAAAACTAAATCATCCAAAATGGCCTTAAGGGCCTGGCTATAGATCCTCGGACTTTCAGTATAGCCTTGAGGTGCACGACAGAATCTAAAGCTTCGGCCACATAACGAGAAGCCGAAGATCTGCCTGCTATCTGGATGGATCGGGATGCTGAAGAAGGCATTCTTCAGATCGATGACCGAAAAATACTGGGCAGTTGGTGGGATCATTGTGAGTATAGTAGTGATATCAGTCACCACGAGGTACTGAGGTACTACAATTTTATTAACCTCCCGCAGGTCTATTACAAAACGATATGCTTCAATATTCCCAGGAGGTCCAGAATCAGAGGGCTTCTTCAAAATCGGGAGAATAGGGCTGTTACAAATATTAGCGGCTGTTTCCTCAACCACGCCTTTGTTAATCAAATCCTGAATAATTGAAAGTAAAGCTCGCTCGCCAGCTGGCGATATTTTATACTGGGGTATACGTGGCAATTTCACACCAGGTTTCAGCGTAATGTGGACGGGAGGGATGTCTAATTTACTGACATCCGCATCCCCTGTTGCCCACAAGGTAGCAGGGATGGTATCAATCTCAGGGGGAAGAGGTTCGTTTTTAGCAAAACATTGTTTCATATTCTCGGTGTGGGGTTGTATCGTTAAGTAAACACCATCGGGGGAACAATAGATTTTTGCATTCAACTTCTTCAACATATCTAGACCTAATAAATTCTCACCACAATGTGAAGTTAACAAAAAGGGGGAATCAATGGTAGCAGGACCAATAGTGAATGCGAGGGGTTTAGAGATGGGGCTTACCACCGGAACTCCTGAAAATCCCACTGATACATTATTTTGCCCGGAAAGAGCCGCCACTGGGACCAATGATCGAGCAACAGAACTATTCATCGCTCCTGTGTCAATTCGAAAATTCTCTGAAGTCCCCATCAATTCCCCTTTCACATAGGGTCCTTGTTGATTGACTGGGATCGACACTTGGCCCCTACTCTGTCCCTGGCTGTCCTATGGGTGAACATACCCATCCTGAGCTCCGAATGCATAATCCTCATGAAAGTATTGCCTACCTTGAGGGTTATCAAAGTGGTTTCTTTCAGACTTGCCCTGAGCAACTTCTTCCCTACGCATATCACTCCGGTCCGGGCCACCTCGACC
The DNA here is from genome assembly GCF_964261635.1 of Lissotriton helveticus. NCBI lineage: Eukaryota > Metazoa > Chordata > Amphibia > Caudata > Salamandridae > Lissotriton > Lissotriton helveticus. Next base: position 2,083,010,281 of record NC_136057.1, on the reverse strand, counting down.
AAGTCCCCATCCTCGAACAGCTCCGTTCTGGGCTAGCAGTAACAGACACTGAGCTCTCCCATGTCCTTCCTGTTTACAATAAGCGCACTGATTTATCCCTAACGGCGGGGCTGGGCCTGTACTTCTTCCTGTCCCCACCCCTCTGGATACTGGCCCTCGGACTCCTCTCCCTCCTCCTTGTCCTCGAATAACTTGCTGTAACAACACCCGTGTTTTCTTAGCCTTTTTCTCAACTTTATCCTTACTCTCATTTTCCCTGTGCTCATAATATTGGGCCTTACTTATTATTAAGGAGGGAGTAGAGGTAGTCCAGGTACTCTCTGCAGCTTGCAGCCGAGCAGAGACTTCAGGTATCAAGTTGGTTACAAAACGATTTACAAAAAACCGGGCCCGCCTTCTGTGGCAAGGTCCTGCCCGCTAAAATCAATGAAAGTACCTTCAAACCTAGTGAAAAAGTCTGAAACACTTTCGTCTTTCTTCTGTTTGCAAGCAGTCAATTTATCCCAGTCTACTTTACGTGGGGGAATCAGCTGGGGCATGTAGGCAATCATTTTCGTGGGGAGGGCAGTAATTTCATCTCTGGACTTGTCTCCAGGTTTGTGGTCTCGTTCCCAGTCTTTCAACTGGTTCCAGGTTCCCCCTAATTCTGCTGCATGATCGGTGTCATGAACCTGTCGCCATATATCTACAGGAACCAACAACACGAAAAACAATTCGACATCAGCTAAAGTCATTACAGCTGATGCTGCGGCTTCCGTTAGTTCCTTATAGTAAGCGGTGGGATTTTTACGGGGATCAGGCAGCTGTGATTTTAAAGCAAGTACTTCTTTTCCATGGCGTGTATACCCATTGTTCCTGAAACCGCGCGTCTTCCCGGGCTCTCGTAACCACATTGTTACCATCACGTACTTCAGGTATTTCAGGATAAAAAATAGGATGCACTTCCCTCATGGGATGTTGATAATCCCAGTTGGGACATTTTACAAACATTCTGCTTCGATATTTCACTAATGTTTCTACGTTTTTGTACACTTCCACCGGACTTAGATCGAACTTATGAGCTCGGTCCAAGATGTCATACAGTATTTGAGGGGCCAATCCATCCTGAAAGCATTGTTCCCATGCGTCAATAAGATACCGGGACATTTGATGCAAAGCATGTTGCTGCATAACCGGTTCGAGGTCCCTTATGGTACTCCACAAATCGGCCACTGTATATACATCCTTCCGCATCCGCATCCGAAGATTTTGAGTGTCAGGCGGGTAGATTGGGTGGGACCATGCCCGAAAGATTTGGAAGGTGATTGTATTATTATTAATTTCAGGGACCCACGTGTGGTGAACTTTATACGTAGGGAAGCCAGATTTGGGAGGGTGGGGGATGTACAGTCGTTGGGTCTTAGTTATTTCTATCCCAAAAGACATAATGTCCCTTTTGTTAATCCCTTAATGAGTAATAGATCTTTCGGGAGAGTTCCAGTTGAAAGGAATATTTATTCCCCGTCCATCCCTCACCTGTATAATCGTTTTGAAGCTCTTTCTGGCTTGGAGAGTAATGACTGACTCTCTCCTATATCTAGTGGAGAGAGCCATCTTAAGGATTCTGGAAAAGGGGTAGCTGACTCATGTAGTATAATAAGTCTAGCGAGACAAGAGGGGGGTCTCCAAACATGGAAGTGGTGAACGGGAGTGCCGCAATGGGGTATATACATGATGATGATCTTGTACCCAGTGTAATGGGGGTTTCAATTCATGAGTTGATGGTTTCAGATAACGGGGTTCCCTCTTATGAGGATTCGGTGTTGAAAATAGCTTCTTGGAACATTGCAGGGCTCAAAGGGAAACTATCTTATGATGATTGGGGAGTTTTTGTTGATTCATTTGATGTCTTAGTATTTCAAGAAAGCTGGGCCCCTGAACCAATCTTTCGTGTAGGCTACTTGAATTTTTATAAACCGGCAACTAAGGGTAACAAGGGTAGAGCTGCAGGAGGCCTAGTAATTTGGGTAAGGCAGTCCATCAACTGTAGACCGATGGAAATCCCTGTGAATAACCCCGACATTTTGGGGATTAAGTTGTGTATGGGAAACCAGCAGAAGATTATTCTAATTAACATCTACGCACGAGGCCTCCCTGGTGGGAGATGCCCGGCCATTTTAGATGATTTGGACTCCTACCTAGAGTTGATTGGGAGAGATGATTTTATACTTATAGCAGGGGACTTAAACTGTACTTTTGAACCTCAGAAGAATGAGGACGAGGGCATGTGTTGGGAGGAAGATGCTATGTGGAACATCCCGAACTTGTCACTGAATTATACCAATAGGAGTACTGAGGCTGCTTTGCACTGGTTGGGGTTATGCTTAGAGTGGGGTATGAGAGCTACTAATGGTCGTACGGAGTCTGATAAAACTGGCCATCCTACTTTTGATAACGGGGTTAGTAAAAGTAGAATTGATTACATTCTGGTAAAAATGGAGTATTGGTCCCATGTAATAGACATGGTAGTTGTGGACCGCCCAGAGAGTGACCATAACCCGTTGTTTTTAAGTTTCAAACTCTCTGGTGTCGTAGGTAGATTTCCGGCAGCTACGTGTGTTACCGCAGAAGCCGTTTCTACTAACGATAGAAGGCGGGTTAAATGGTGTAGGGTCCTGGCGGACCCCGCCATGTTAGATGGTATTTTACAGGAGGCTTCTTCAGTATTAAAAGCCATTAACAACCTATCCTCCAATATGGAAGTGGTTCACCAGATTTGTGATCTACATGAGCAATTTTTTACTAAACTAAAGGCTCTTCTTACCCTTCCTCAGAAGCCTAGTATAGAAAAAATACTCAGCTTAAATAAGAAATTGTATACCAGAGAATGTAGGGAGGCATTTAGTGGTCTTAAAAAAGCTGTTAAATCAAGAATAACCACAGATATCAAACTGGCAAGGCAAAGATATAAGAGGGCCCAGTGGGTGGCGAAGCGAGAGTGGGACGAGTGCTACTGGTCCGACTTATATGAGGCTAGTCTCTCTTCCAACCATATCAAGTTCTGGGAAGTCGTCAAATGGGGCAGAAGCCCAGAATCACAGATCCCAGTCAACCATGTTTCGGTGGAAGCATGGGTGGATTTTTTCTCGTCCCAGTTTTAGAGGTCCAGAACACGAAAGTAGTGATACCTCAGTGACATGGACCCTGTCTCATCCCCCGCATTGTCACCGCTTGGTGTTTACTATTGATGAGACCGAGTCCGCCCTCCGACTAGTTCAAGCAGGGAAAGCTCCAGGGATGGATTGCATCCCGGCTGACCTTTTTAAATCTAATCTCCAACTCTGGGTTCCTTACATCACCCAGGTTGCTAACGCCATTGCAAAGGGGGCAAGGATCCCAGATTCTTGGAAAGGGGCGGAAATTCTGCCCGTTTTCAAAAAAGGAGACCGTTCAATACCTAGTAATTATCGTCCTATAAGTTTAATAGATTCCCTGAAAAAAAAAATTGCAAGGATGATTCTTGCTAGGGTTCAAGGGTGGATGGAGATGGAGAGTATTCTCTCTCCATTTCAGGCAGGATTTAGAGTAGGTACTAGCACCATTGACCAAGTCTTCAGATTTGTTCTGATTTTTTGGAAGGTGGTGCTATTGGGCGAAGGGACTATCTTTGCCGCCTTTGTGAACCTTAAGTCCGCTTTCGATCTTGTGCCCAGGAAAAAAATGTGGGCTGTTTTGGACAAGATCGGTTTACTGCCTGAACTACTAGAGATCCTGATTAGACTGCACGAGGATAATTTTGCCAAAGTGAGGTGGGGGAGACAGGGGCAGGTAACGGACAGTTTTCCAGTCACGAGGGGTGTTCGCCAAGGGTGCGTTTTGGCACCCACCCTTTTTCTATTATTTGTTAACCAGGTGGTGAAATTTTTCGAAAATACTCCAACTGATGCACCAATTTTGGGTGGGACTAAGTTCCCATTGCTCATCTTTGCAGATGATACATTAATCCTCTCTAAGACTCGTAGTGGTCTCCAAAAGGCGATTAATAGATTTGAGGACTTCTGTAAACTTAATGAACTGCAAATTAATGTGAGCAAGACCAAATTTATGGTTTTAACCAAAAATCGCCCCGTTAAAAGTCATGTAAGCATGAATGGAGTCGCCCTAGAACAGGTGAATGTTATGACCTATCTCGGGGTGACCTTGGATTACCGCCAACGCCGGAAGCCTCAGGTTGAGGCACTCCACCTAAGATCTGTCCGCCTAATGGGTTGCTTGATCTAGGAACATAGATTGTCCCTGACTAAAAGGGTATCACCAGTACTAAAAATCTATGAAGCAAAGATTAATTCTGCAATTTTGTATGGGGCCGATCTATGGGGTTATAAGGACCTAACACCCTTAGTAAGAGCCCAAAACTAATTTTTGCGTAAACTGGTAGGCTTACCCCAATCCTCTCCAATTAAACCACTTCTGATAGATATGGGTTGTAAGCCAATAAATGAAATGGCACAATATCGGCTCGTAGCATTGTGGAGATGGATTTGGACGTCTCCAGATCTAAGCCTCTTTGCTAATGAACTAGCGGAAGTGAGATCAGTTAGGGGCTCAGGTAATATCCCATGGCTCCGGGAAGTGAAAATAATTTTAGAAAGTATGGGACTTAGCCAATTGTGGGCCAACCCAGGGTCTACCGTATTTCCCTCTAAAAAAGAATATAAACTGCTTTTTTGGGCCTCTGTTAGATCCCGTTCTGTTGTATTGTCAGATACTCCCACTCTAACAGGTTGTTTCCTGGCTCACAAATTAGATCCCTTATTTGAGAACTATTGGGATCTTATTACCAAGAGCTTGGACAAAAAATTATATCACCAATTTAGAGTAGGGTCCTTACCTGTGAGGTCCTTTACAAAGAAATGGGATGGCCACACAACTGAGTACTGTTCTGTGGAAAAGTAAATTTTGCCATGTTCTGTGTCACCACGCCTCATCCATCATATGTTATGTGTGCATGACCAATATGCATATGTTATTCCCCATGTCCGATTAATGACGCAATTACAGTTGTGTCCACCTCTAGTATGCCAGTTTCCAGTCCTCGTGAATACTACGAATATCAGGCCTATGTAAAGTAATGTTGCCACGTTCCCCAGTGTGCACGTTATTCCATTATAAAGTCCCCGTTTCTAGGCCTCAAAAGGGCCTGGACATCAGATTCAGCTCCTGTCTCCTGAAGCCTCGCTAAGGAGCGATACAGCCCCCACCTGTATCCTCGACCTTTCACTTGCTTCCTGCCTCGCAGTGCCCGGTGCAGCTTGGCTCTGCCTCTGAGTCTGCCAAAAGTATGTTATGATTCCAGCTATCAGTTTAGTCCTCCTTCTCTGCATTCCTAAGCTACTGAACTGCATCAATAGTTTCCGTCATTGTCTAGCCTTCACGTCTCCATGTTAGAGAAATACTGTATTTACTGGTCATTTAATATTCTTCATCACGCACTACATGTAGAATAATGCATGGTCCAGTCTTAGAGTCAAGTTAGCTTTTCCCCTCATGACTTCTAGTTTATATCAACATGTTCCCTAAACATCAGATACTAGATAGGGTTTAGGTACATGTCGCTCCGACCCTCCAGACTTTAGTCTCTGCTCCTAGCACAGAGTTCATAGCCCCCAGCTTCTCCTAGTGATACGTCATTGCCAGTTTACGCGCACCACCAGGTTAGAGGTCCCGGCTCCTTAGGTAGCCCCCTCCAATGTTTCCGCCCCATTCATGACATATTCTGTTTCGTTTGCACCACATGTCTATGTATACGCCCAGTTACACCTACTTTTACTCTTATCTTTCGCGACTGCTACACGTCACACCCTCTGCTCCACCCACTGCTACGCCTACTGCAATGTAATGCTATGTGTTCGCGCTATGTATATAAGTTCATGTATTGTTATTAAAAGCTAGCGCGCTCATCCCAGACCCAGCCCCGGCAGCTGCCGGGCCACTCTAGCCCTGCCATTCTGTTCCTATGCAGGTTGTCCTGATCCTGTCCTTATGCTGTAATAAACCTGCAGAAACTCCTACTACCTCGAATCTTGACTCTTATTTATTGAGCTATCTGTTATGATATATGCCTAGTCAAAAATAGGGTATTATTTATTTATTTACCACATAATGGCGCCCGAATAGGGACTTGCCCTTTCCCCACGCGTCGGTGAAGCCACGCCGACCCCCTGACCCTCTGCAGTCGTGACGGAACCATACTGGCCAAGTGCAGATATTTCTGCTTCAAGTATCCCTCAGGCCCACGGAGGAGACGGAGGAGGCGGTCCAGCATCCAAACGAGACGGTGGAGGAACGCGGCGAGTCCCGACCAGAGCCCAAGCCAAGAGTCCAAGGTCCGAGGTATCCGGAGGCCCACCCGTAACTGAAGTCCGAAGTTCGTCGTCCGTCGTCGTCATCAGTCCAGTCCAGCCCGAGGCCTTCCGTTCCGTGCTGCCCGGTGAGTACCATTGCTGGGGTAGTATCTAGACAGGACCAATCTAAATTGACTCCTGGTCCGTGGGTTGGTGGTACCCAGACTCACAAACGAAGTGTTCACCTAGGTGGATACGGGTCTTGATGCATTCCTTTATGGGACCGGTATGTTCCGTACTGTTACAGCAGTGCATCCAATAACTCTAGTCTGTTCCGTTCTCGAGAAAATTCTTGTATTTCTGTTCTCAGTATTCCAGGTAATATTCTGTTCGAACTGTTATGTTATGATATTGTTTAATGTATTTTCAATGTCGTGGTATGCCTGAATTGTTTTCCCAATTGTTATTGTTCTTTGTGTATTGTATTGTGTTCCGATTCAAGTTTACAATGCCGCTCTTTTCCAAGTTACGTCAGTTAAAAACTAGAAAGGGTTTATTAGAAGAAGCAGTTCCTGTTCCGCCGAGGGACAGTCCAGGTCATTTTATGTATCAGAAACATGGCATAAGTGCCATATTGTATCTAGATTTATGGGTAAAGTATACCAAACAGTTAGAAGAAAAGTATAGATGGCCTGTATCGGGTACATGGGATGCCGAATGTATCATGCGAGTAGAAGAAGCATTATGGAAAAAGAAAGCCAGACAGTCACAGAAAGATGCCATCGAGTTATGGCGTAAAGAAGCGCATAGAAGAACCGAAAAGGAAGTCAGAAGGTCAGAGTTAAGTAGAGAATCCCAAGAACGAGCCCAAGAAAGAGAATTAATCGAGATAGGTGAACAAGTCAAAGCCGAACAGTCAGACAGACAGAGGCATGCCCTTATTAAGGGTATGTATCCTCTTCTTGCCGAGGGCTTGCCAAAAGCGACCCCAGAGGCATCCAGTAATTTCCCGCCACCATTAGTTCCGACCAAGTTACGTCACAAACAGACCGCAGCTGATATTTTTATTTCGTCCTATTTGGACGACACAGTCCCAGAATATGCAAATCCTGTTCGCGCTCCGCCAGTCCCTGTAAATCAGGCACTTCCCGCTCTTCCAGACACCGGAGTACCTGCTACGGTACCCCCGGTCCAGCCAGCATTTCAACTTCCCGCTCCGCCACGAAGAATGTCCGTCGATGATTCTAGTTTAGGGGCCGCAGGAGGAGGTCCTCCTCAAACCCCGCCGCCACACAAGCGTTTAACGTTAGCCGAATTACATGCACAAGCGTCACAGCGTACGCCTAGACATCAGACTGTAGCAGAAATAAGAAAATCCCTTGCCGAATGTGTCTATGATCCAGTCCCAGGCGAGGATAATATGGTTTTATATTCGTTCCGCGTAAGAAAGGTGGCCGAGTATCTAGTCACCTTACCGAATATGAAAGAAGATCTAGACAGAATATATCGTTTCATCCGTACAGGGGATGATCCAGAAAGTATTGGCGAGGCCATGTCTCAAAGGAAAGCCGAGATCCAGCTCATGATATTAAAGTTTCTGATTAATTGTCTAATAAGAGAACAAGATTACCCGTCTAAAGATTCTGCCGAAATGAGAATCCTGACAAGGTGGAGTGATAATATAGCCGAGGGTAAGCACAAGACCGTCGGTGCCATGGAAAGTATGTACAAGAAAATCCGTAAAGAAATAATAAAGATACACGAACAGCGTAAAGCAGCACAAGTAAGCGAGAAAGAAAGTACCTCTGATCCTGAAGAGGAAGACGACGAGAATACCGCCAGAATAGCGTATGTAGGAAAATCTAGATTTCCAGATCGCCATTTACGTCTAGAACCCAAGTCTATTTTCCATCATTCAGTACCAGAACAAGGTTCTCTAGAACAAGTATTTCAAGCTACCGATCACATTCTGAAATCACGAATCGGTTATAGTGAGTTAAGTACCATGCATGAACAAGAAATAGCCCGATCAGCAGTCCGATGGATTACTGATTCTACCACTTTTCCAGACGAAATAGTGGCACAAATGTTCCTGAAATTGCCCCCAGCCGAGCAGCGACTGGTGGGTATGTATATGATCCAGCACCTCATTACTCTGTATGAGGGTCAACACTCTGATCCAGGTCCGTTACACGATGTCCTGAACGAGTTACTCCAGTACAAATGGAGAGGTCTAGGTACCGATTTAATTAGTGTCATTCTAGAACAACGTCACAAATATAGAACGTTCTTGAACCCGCATTTTGTTCATGTCTCACCCCCAGAAAGTAAACCGTTTTACATAGACAGACAGAATCCGTTACGAGAAGTCCACCCAGTCAAAGGAACGGGTGGCGAAATGCAACGAGTGTTTGTATACACTCCGATTACAAAGATGGAACTTCTCGAGATGAAGAAATTAATTCCTTGTCATGACAAAGATCCAGCAGGGTTCCATCGAGAATTAAAAGACATGCTCCGAATGGGAGAATACACTTACCCAGATATCATTAAAATGTTAAAAGTCCTGTTACCCGCAGGGGTGTATGAAAAGTTAAAGGAAAAAGAATGGGAGGTGGGAGAGAAAAAGATCGATTGGACAGCTCTAGAAGCTGAAGACAAGGCACGAGTACCAGGTACCGGTCTTGGAGATAAATGTAAAGAATTACCAGAATTATTAATTCAAGTTTTACCCAGATTATTGACAACTAGAAAAGAAGACTGGGATGCAATCTCAGCCTGTAAACAGAAACAAGATGAAGATATTAGTGATTTCTATTCTAGGTTTGAAAAGTGCTTTAGTATCAACAGTGGTCTCAAGACAAGTAGTGAGTCATACCCTCACCTTTTTGTTACTAAATTAGTCGAGAATTCAAGCCCACAAATTAAAAATCGAGTTTTGAAAGTCGAAAGCACCTGGCAAGCAAATACTCCGTCCCAGATGCTCCAGATGCTTCAGTATCACCAGAATAGAATCAGGGAAGAGCAAGAACACGAAAGAAAACGTATGAAAGATACGAAAATGAAAGTGCTAGTTGCACAATCTGTTCCTCAAGACAGTCAGAAGAGGGGTCCGAATCAAGCCAGCCATCCCGCAGCTCCCGTTAAAGGGAACTGCAATTATTGTAAACAGCCAGGACATTTTATAAATGAGTGTGCAGTTCTGAAACACAACATAGCTACTGGTAAGACTAAAGAAAGACCACGTCCGCCTAGACAAGAACAAGTTTCACAGATTCCTCAGCCACAGAATGCACAACAGACAGTTACAGCACCGCAGCCTATTGCTGCAACACAGCAGGTTACATCACAGATGTACCAGTATGCGCAGTCTGAGTATCCAGAGTACCAGCCATATTCATGAAACAGCCTAGAGAGGGAGGTAGGCTTGCCTCTCATCGAGATACCTGTAGATCAAGAAGGTCCCTATGTTCACAGTCAAGTATTAGGGAAAGACAGAAAGTTTCTGATTGATACAGGGGCAAGTAGGACCACAATTAGTCATGCCTAAGTTCCAGGGGCTCCGCTCTCAGGCTCAAGAAATGTTTCCCTTGGATTTTCAGGAAAACCTATCGTTAACGAGATATCTAAGCCAGTCACTCTAGAAGTAGGTCCATTGTCCCGCACTACTGATCTGTTACTTACTAAGTCATGTCCAGAAAATCTATTAGGCATTAAAACACTGAAAGAATTAGGTGCAGTTATTTGCTGTTCCCCAGAGGGAATACGATTGTTCCTACGTGACTTTAAGGGTCACTATGTATTACGAGATTTTGATTCGAGATTGTCTAATGTTCCGCAGCATTTATGGGCGCAAGGTCCAACTGATGTAGGTTACATGCAAATCACACCCTATCGTGTGACCCTGAAACCAGGTGTAGTGTTACCACGAATCAGGCAGTATAGATTGCCACCCGAGGCTGTAGCAGCCTTGTCCAGAATTATAGACGAGCTCATCGCTCAAGGAGTAGTTGTAGAAACTGACTCCAATGTATGTAATTCTCCGATCCTTCCAGTCATGAAACGTACTGATCCAAATGCACCCCCAGTATATCGATTAGTGATTGATTTACGAGAGCTTAATAAATGTATTATTCCGCAGTACCCAGTTGTCCCAGACATCTCTTCCCTATTGACAGCCATTGATTCCGAAGCCACGTTCTTTACTGTCATAGACCTCAAGAACGCATTTTTTAGTGTTCCTATTCATCCAGACAGCCAGTTTCTTTTCGGATTTTGTTTAAATGGAAGGAGCTATATGTTCACACGAGCTCCTCAAGGTTTCACAGAAAGCCCTAGTATTTACAGTCAAGCACTTAAGAGACAACTAGACAACATTCACATGCCAACTGACACTGCCCTGCTCCAGTATGTCGATGATCTACTGATCACAGCCCGTTCTGAACGTGACTGCGAGCGAGCGTCACTTACAGTTCTGTATTTCCTAGCCGAGATGGGGCACAAGGTGTCCCCTTCGAAGCTTCAATTCTGTGTCCAGCAAGTGGTCTACTTAGGACACTTACTGTCCAAGAGGGGTAGGCAGTTGACACCCGACCGTATCCAGTTGATAGCGAGTCTTCCCCAGCCCAGAACCCAGAAGGAGGTACGTGCCTTTATCGGCCTTACTTCTTATTGTAGACAATGGATTCCCCAGTATGCATTTCTAGCCAAGCCACTGATACAGTTAACGACACAGGAGGCAGCCGTATCGACTGTCCTCCCTTGGACATCTGAACATACACTTAGTTTCAACGAGTTAAAGAAAGCCCTATGCCAAGCTCCAGTTCTAGCTACACCAAACTACAGTAAGCCTTTTACACTTTTCGTCACAGAACGTGAAGGTACAGCATTATCTGTTCTCACACAAGATCAAGCAGGACAATACAAGCCCTGTGCTTATTTTTCGAGCACACTAGATCCAGTCGCCCAGGCATTGCCTGCGTGCCTCAAGTCAGTTGCAGCCACAGCCCTAGCTATCAGACAAAGTGATTCCATAGTTTTAGGACACTCTCTGACAGTACAAGTTCCACATTCCGTGGAAGTTCTTTTAAATCGAACACAAACTCAGCACTTGACAATTGCACGTTTAACAGGTTATGAATTGACACTGTTTCAGCCACACATAGAAATTAGACGCTGCAACGTCCTGAATCCTGCTACACTGTTACCATCAGTTAATTCAAATCCTGACACACATGACTGCGTGGAAGTAGTTAACATTACGACAAAGCCAAGACAAGACCTGACAGACATTCCGTTACCAGATCCTGACCTGACACTTTATGTGGATGGTTCGTGTATGAGAACTAGTACAGGAGAACTAGTCGCCGCATATGCAGTGACTACTGACACTGAAGTTATTGAAACACACCGTATTGATACCCTGTCCGCTCAAGCAGCAGAGCTAGTTGCTCTGACACAAGCCTGTATACACGCCAAGAACCTGAAAGTCAATGTTTACACAGATTCACGTTACGCATTTGGAGTTGTACACGACTTCGGAGTGCTCTGGCAGGAGAGAGGTTTCATGACTTCTCATGGAACCAAGATACAGCATGGTCTCCTTATTCAAGCTCTGTTAGATGCCATACATTTACCGACATCCATTGCTATTATGAAGTGCAAAGCACATACGAAAGTTACTGACATTATTTCTCAAGGTAATGATCTAGCAGACCGTACAGCCAAGCTTACAGCACAGACTCCAGACAGTCCAGTTAACATGACACATACTCCAGATCCGACTACATGTATGACAGTTAAGGACCCTACACAGGATGTCATAGATATCCAGTTACATGCTACCCCCGAAGAAATCAAGAAATGGTCCGAACAAGGAGGGGTCCAGACAGATCAAGGATGGTTAACGAAGGGTAGAGCCACATGGTTTCTCCCCGACTCTATGGTTCAAGTCATTATTAATACCGCACATAGTCCAGCACATTTAGGAGAAAAAGCTATGTTAGACAGTATCCAGAACATTTGGTTCAACAAGCATTTACGAGCTGCAGCCAAGCAGAAAGTCCGTACCTGTATGATATGTTGTCAGTTTAATCCAGGTAAAAGTGTCCCGGTGGAACAAGGTGGTTTCCAGCCTCCTGACCACCCTTTTGAGGTCCTCCAGATGGATTATATTCAGATGGAGCGATGTCGAGGTTTCAAGTATGTCCTTGTAGTTGTATGCGCTTTGTCCAGATGGACAGAAGCATATCCAGTCCCAGATTACACAGCCGCGACCACTGCCAAACAGTTGGTTCGTGAGTTTTTCCCTAGATATGGACTCCCTAGAGTCGTATATTCTGATAACGGTCAGCCATTCTCATCTGAACTCATGAAGCACGTTTCCCTGTTGTTAGGGTACCAGTGGAAGTTCCATTGTGTACGCCATCCTGAAGCAGCCGATCTCGTAGAGAGACATAATCAGACTCTGAAAATTCGAATCGCCAAAGTTTGTAAAGAAAAGGGTGTGGACTGGCTAGTAGCTCTGCCAGTCGCTTTGTTTTATATGCGCATGGTCGCACATTCCAGATCAGGTCTGTCCCCGTATGAGGTCGTATTCGGCCGCCCCCCTAACATGTGGGGTACTCCTAGACCCCGAAGTATTACCGATGTTTCATGTAATATGCTGACAGATTACCTAGCTTCCTTGATGTCTGCCCTCAACTCATGTCGTTCACAGGTTGCCGCCGCATTTCCAGACAATACCGAGGTGGCACCGCATGAAATCGTTCCAGGTTCGCTGGTGATGATCCGGAACTTTGACAGATCAAGTCCGCTGGAACCTCGTTGGAAGGAGCCCCGTCAGGTCCTCCTCACCACCCGTACAGCCGTGAAGTTGGAAGGCCGAAAAGGATGGATACACCTTTCTCACGTTAAACTTTTTAAAGGACTGAAACCCGCCTTAAAGAACATTTCCCAGGATTCGAAGGACTGCCAGAATATTGTTTTCAAGGACTGTCCCGCAAAAGACATTGCTACAACCCCTTCCCTGTTAGAGAAAACTCCGCAGCAGGAGTATAAGCAAAAGTTAAGGTCTAGTAAATTAAGTCAGTCAGTTTGATTGTATAAGTCCTCCCCTAGGTGAAACGGTTAGACTGTTTCTGACATGTATAAAAAAGACCCCCATAGTGAGAGAGTTAGTCAAAACTCAATTCAATGTATCGTTTTTCTAAGTTTCATATTATTCATCAGCATAATGATTTCCTGCACCAGTTACGCATTTTTCCTGTATTTTCCAATTCCTCATGTAAATAAGTCTGCTAATGTTACAGTAGAGCACACGTTTAGTGATCTGCCTCCTCACGAATATTCATACCGCCTCGCTATGCGTAACAATTCATTTATCCGTATGTTACATTACTCACACCAGACCAGCAATGCCACTAATTGTTGGGTGTGTGGTCGACTCCCCCCTTTCCAGACACCGAAGGGAGTTCTGCCACTTTTTCCTTATCCATTCTCACATAATGGTTCGTGTGGAGCATGGTCCACGTTAACGTCCTCCTCAACAGATATGTCTTTTCTTAACAGTACATGTTTCCCAGACAAGCAAGGTTTCCCCCACAGAACAGGTTTAGATCTAGAAAATGAAGTGTATAATTTAGGTAATTATTCGTCGAATTTTATGGTCCTGAATGTTCAGTCTGATACTACTCCAGACTCACCTGCTATTTCAGTACTACCAGTCAAAGGCGAATTATGTGTCCGTAGTCATGGTTCTGTACACGTAGGACATAGTGATTGTACTACTATTATCCAGTATAGTGACAGTGGGAAATCTAATTTTAAAGCTTCACGTCATTCTTATTTTGTTTGTGGTCAAACCGCATATGTTCATCTGCCCCTCGATTGGGAGGGAACCTGTTACATTGCCTTCCTACTGCCACCTGTTTTTCTAGCCCCACCTGACTATCATAGAAACACACATCTAGTACATACTAGACACAAGAGAAACCTCCCGCTTGTCGATTATACTGAAACTGCCGCAGAGCAATTCATTGATATAGATAAAGGTGTGTTCCCTTATTTAGGTACAGTTGTAAATAGTAAGCTAATCCGTAGGTTAACAAGAACCCTTGAAGCAGTAGTAGATGAGACTGCCTCCGCTCTAGGTAACTTAACCGAAGAGCAATCCTTTATGAGAATTGTTGTGCTCCAGAATCGTCTCGTCCTTGACGTCATACTGGCCGATAGGGGCGGGGCCTGTAGAGTTCTCGGATCTAGTTGCTGCATTTTCATTCCTAATAACGCGCCGTCTGTTTATTCAGCTATAACCAGACTTCATAAAATTGCCCATCTGTTACACCAAAATCCAGGCACCTGGACATGGTCCGGTTGGTTCTGGAATATAATTTCCGCCTGGGGATGGAAAGTCCTGTCCTTTCTAGGTATTGCAGTAGCGATCATATTTAGCTGCTGCCTCTGTATACAATGTGGCCCTGCGATTTGCGGCATTTGTGCTACCTCTTGTATTCCTAGTCCTAAGCCCCGTTCTAAATCCCGTTCCAAGACAATTCGAGATGAACAAATGGTACTGTATGAAATGATAGATGGTATCATGAATATTGATGTTTCCTGATGGAAACGTAGTGACAAGGAGGGAATGTGGAAAAGTAAATTTTGCCATGTTCTGTGTCACCACGCCTCATCCATCATATGTTATGTGTGCATGACCAATATGCATATGTTATTCCCCATGTCCGATTAATGACGCAATTACAGTTGTGTCCACCTCTAGTATGCCAGTTTCCAGTCCTCGTGAATACTACGAATATCAGGCCTATGTAAAGTAATGTTGCCACGTTCCCCAGTGTGCACGTTATTCCATTATAAAGTCCCCGTTTCTAGGCCTCAAAAGGGCCTGGACATCAGATTCAGCTCCTGTCTCCTGAAGCCTCGCTAAGGAGCGATACAGCCCCCACCTGTATCCTCGACCTTTCACTTGCTTCCTGCCTCGCAGTGCCCGGTGCAGCTTGGCTCTGCCTCTGAGTCTGCCAAAAGTATGTTATGATTCCAGCTATCAGTTTAGTCCTCCTTCTCTGCATTCCTAAGCTACTGAACTGCATCAATAGTTTCCGTCATTGTCTAGCCTTCACGTCTCCATGTTAGAGAAATACTGTATTTACTGGTCATTTAATATTCTTCATCACGCACTACATGTAGAATAATGCATGGTCCAGTCTTAGAGTCAAGTTAGCTTTTCCCCTCATGACTTCTAGTTTATATCAACATGTTCCCTAAACATCAGATACTAGATAGGGTTTAGGTACATGTCGCTCCGACCCTCCAGACTTTAGTCTCTGCTCCTAGCACAGAGTTCATAGCCCCCAGCTTCTCCTAGTGATACGTCATTGCCAGTTTACGCGCACCACCAGGTTAGAGGTCCCGGCTCCTTAGGTAGCCCCCTCCAATGTTTCCGCCCCATTCATGACATATTCTGTTTCGTTTGCACCACATGTCTATGTATACGCCCAGTTACACCTACTTTTACTCTTATCTTTCGCGACTGCTACACGTCACACCCTCTGCTCCACCCACTGCTACGCCTACTGCAATGTAATGCTATGTGTTCGCGCTATGTATATAAGTTCATGTATTGTTATTAAAAGCTAGCGCGCTCATCCCAGACCCAGCCCCGGCAGCTGCCGGGCCACTCTAGCCCTGCCATTCTGTTCCTATGCAGGTTGTCCTGATCCTGTCCTTATGCTGTAATAAACCTGCAGAAACTCCTACTACCTCGAATCTTGACTCTTATTTATTGAGCTATCTGTTATGATATATGCCTAGTCAAAAATAGGGTATTATTTATTTATTTACCACAGTTCCCTGTGTACTGACCAAAAGGAGAATGTGGGACATCTTTTCTTTGCCTGTCCGGCTTATTCAGCCGCAAGGAATAAATGGATTGGGCCCATATGTCGTAAGTTGAATATTGGAGGGTGTACTGAGGCACTGTTGGCTCTAAGAACAAATACTTCCGAGATTGTGGTCATTGGCGTAGCAAAGTTCCTAGGGTAGGCTTGGATTATCAGAGCTAGACACCATCATGTACAGTGATTTTAACTTTTAAAACATGGTCCTTTAATTCATTCATACTGAGTCTTTAAAAATTCACTGTTTAATCTTCGTTTTAATGAATTTAACGAACTTAAGGAATTTGTAATGAACTGTGATGCTGTCACATTTTATCTGTATATATTATCTAGTCTTCTTAATCTTGTTTGTAATTTGTCTTTGTAATTTGTCTTTTATGATGTAAAAATCGAAAATAAAGACGTATGAACTGAACTGGAAAACCTGAGGGTTGCAAGGTGTAGAAGTCACATATCATCTTCCATAGCTCACTGTGCTATTATCCTCTCAATGCGCTCAAACGTACATGATAGACCTGCTAAACATATATGTGAGGGCTTTAGATCTGATGTCACCACTTCCTGTAAAGTCGTGGCTTGTGATGCCACTTTCTATGATGTCAATTCCTGCGATGTCATGTGTGATGTTGTGCGCCGTGATGTCGCGCGCCCTGATGTCACGTGCATGCTGCTTAACAAGGTTAGTCCCCCCACTTCTTTTTTTAGGACTTGGACCCTGGTATTTACTGAGTTTGGGTACTTTAATTCAGCAATCTCATTTGCCTAACTTAACGTTGAAGCTGCAGTTTGAAAAAAGGATCAGAAGAACCACAAAGACATTTCTTGAATTTCTTTGTTTCTGGATGGATTTGCAACCTTTACCCTTTTTACAGGATTGACGTCAGCAGGACTTCGTCACATTCTGCTGTGCATTAAGTTAAAGCATACGGGAATAGTAATAGAGATCTGAGAAATGATAACAGATCACAGACTGAAGTGCGGGATGAGTGCGGGGATGGGGGGGGGAGGCTCCTGGCGAGTTAATCTTGTCACTTGTCTTTATTCTCACGTATTTCAGGCAAATTGAGAAGTTGATCTGCTAATGCAGACAAAAGTGAAGTCGCAATCTAGGGGGGTTTATAATAGCATGACGTGCTTTAGATCAACGTGTTTTCAATAGAAGGGCGGTTCATTGTTAGCATTACCCACGAGCCCTTTGAAGAGGTAATTTAAACTGCGCAACAATGCCTGGGCCTTGCACTGTTGTCAAGAAGGGCAGACAGTTGGTGGAAAGCAAGATTGTGTTACAGCGGACAGTATTTCCACTGACAACGTCAGATCAAACACGTTTCAGCTAAAGGCAGCACAATATTGCTGACAGACACGTCAGCGGCTGCCCGTTTGATTGTCAGGTAAATGTTAGTAAAAGAAATTCAAAAGAATATAATTTTTGTAGAAGCAGCTCTGTAATCAGTTTCAGATTCCATTCATGCCACTGCAGTCAGAGGTTGGTAAATTATTAATGCCACCTAGCTACGGTTATGGAATCACAAGTACAATATATTGGTTTATTTGTTTCCATTCTTTCCTCGGGTTAATAAAGCTCTGAAATTGCGGATAAACTGTTTTTGTACATGCTTATCGAACAACGATGTGAATGTGTGTTGTAGTCTTAGTTTTAAAAAAAAAAATCCGTGTCCTATCACCTTCCCCCAGAGTCACACAGGCCCTAAATAAGTACACAAAAGTAAGAGTCCATCAAAACTCTCCAAAATCTAGCCCCTTTGATCTCCACACATATCTTGACTATGAATGTATGCGTTCCTCAGCCCATGTATAGTATTTTTTCTCCTCACATGTGCTTTTGTCGTTCAGCTGCCCACCTCCTTCCTACCTGACAATCTTTCCTGCTTCTCCAGGGTGAAGCTGTTGTATGCCCCAGCCTTCACTCTGAGCCCCATCTTTGAAATGCCTTTCCACTCTTCGCTTATCAAACTCCCTTGCTTAAAATTTTCAAATCAAAATTGAAAACCTACTTCTTTTTGCTAAATACCATTCGCTGAAGTGTCACAAGCAAGAGAGAAATGTTTTCCAGGTTTTCCCAGTTTTTTTTCTTGTAGCTAGAATGCATAAAGACCAAATAAAGGCAGGTGGGAGCAATACAAGTAAGAAGACAAAGAGGGTCACAAGGCGCTAGTGCACTAGTGTAGCTTACTGTTATGCTGACAAATTTTGGAAGCTGCAACCACTAAGGTGTAAAGGGAAGATGTGGACTTTTGTTTAACTTTATTGTGCAACATAACAGGTAAATAGCGTCCAAACCAAAACTCTACAACCCGTTACATTTGTTTTTTTTTGTAGTATGCATTGGATTTATTTCAATCCACTCCCAGTTGCTGAAATCAATTGCAACCAATTCTGATATTGCTATTTGCATCTTCTTATATGTGGAATATCAGCACCACCTAAATGGTTTATGCTGTAGCTGCCACTCATTCGACTCATTACTAGATTGGTGAGGAGGTAGGGTGAGCTTGGGCTGGTGGGTGTCTTCCATGCAGGCAAGCACAGCAGCAACCATAGGGGCTTATTCAGAGCCAGGAAAGAATGCGTAGCACTCAGCTTCACATTCTGTAAGAATAAACAGAAGCACTGTCTATGAAGGTCCAGATCACAATGGTGTTAAAAAGCTGGAGGGAAGCTGGGACATGATTCACTGCCAAGGATGGTCAGTGCAGCCGCCAGATTCTAAGGATCCTGAGGATCCAGCCAATAACACTAGTGCACAGTGTCCCTCCTGACATAGCCTCTTCCCAGGGTGCAATTCAATGGTCACTGGCTATGCACTGATGACCAGTAAAACCACTCAGGGGCCTGCTCTAGTGAGAACATTTGTCTGTTCCCGCCAGACAAGCCTGGAAACAAAGAATGAACAGAAGAAGTAGTAGGGGGATCAGGTTGTTCTCTTTGGCAGCATCCACCCTCAATCATGCACACGTCATTCATACAAAAATAAATATTTGAAAAAAAACTGCTGGTTACCCTAATGCGAGAGATGATCCTGTAGTGTTGGCAAAATTATAAAAAGTTCACATCTGGCAATTTTTTTGATCCATTTGCAAAATATTTTTCTCCTAATGTAGATCAGTATCCTAAACGCACAAAAAGAACATAAATGTGTCCTCATATGCCCCAAAACTCAGGACTCAATTTAAACTAGGACTAGGCAATTCTCCTGGTTGCAACATCCGCCGACACCCCCTCCCTCTGAATACAGTATACTACCACCAGTCATGGTATATGCAGAGGAGATAAGGGATCGGGGGCATATTAGCAACAAATAGCGATAATTATCGGTAAATGCGCTTAGCGCATTTTATTTTATCGCCGGATATTATCACAGAGATAATGTGCTATTAGCAACGTTTAACTCTAAAGCAATAAAATATCCGGCAATAGCGGCTCAATCCGTGAATTTCACTAGAAATCCAGCAATATTCAGGCATTAACGCTAATGGGGACTTAACCTGAATATCCACCTCCCATTGGATATACAGGTTAAGTCATGGTCTGAGCAGTCGTTAGGTTCTAGCGATAATTGCAAAATTTTTTTAACGCTTCGCGAGCACCAGAACCTGGGCTTCTATGGGAATTCACAAGGGCATATTATCAAGCCCATTATCGCCGCTTTAGTGGCAGTTTCCTGCCGATAAAAGCGGCGATAATGTATCGCCCCTTCTTGATAATATGGCCTAAAGTTTTCTTCCTCCAATGCCAATAGACTGAAACATCAGAAGCCATATTCTATAAAGTGCTCTAGGAAGGGAACAGGCGTGTGTGCCAGATCTTGATGACCCTGCACAATTTGGTTTTACAAAAGGGGCTGCAGACACTTGCACAGACAACCAATCTATACTGTAAATTGTGCTGGCATCAAGAGTACGCCGGTACAGTCTTGCATTATGGCATGCCCCCTTACAAATTAGGTAAGCCTTTGTTATATTACAGATGCAAGCACAGAGGCAGAGAGGCTGTCAGCAGATGCACTGACTGCTAAATAGAGTTGACGCAGAGGTGTTTTTTCTCAGTGCCTCCTGCAGATGATATGGTAGTAGGTCACGGGGCCAAGGGACCTTGTAGGAATCCATTTGTAGGCAGGTTCAGTAACCTACTGCACCCATCTACCCATCTGTACCGGTATCCCTGCACCCCCTCAAAGGTGTGGCCTGTTCATCTTCAGTGAAAGATGAAGCCTTGGTAGAAAACCACTGCCTTGTGTGTTTGCACTAATGCACTCTTTTCAGCACAGACTCGAAGTTGTCCAAGATCGCAGCTGTACAGAAGACACCACGTTTTTGTGTGTAATCAGGTGCCCTGCCTTGGTCTATGGTTGTGCATCTAGTAATGGGTGCATCGCAGAACAAACAGGAACAGGACATCTGATATGTAATCCCGCCCCTGCTGAGTAAGTCACAGGTAGGATTAACAATGGTTGTATATAAAATGCTTCTGAGGTCTTTATATGATAACTTGAGGGTGAATGTGTCAGTCTGGAGTGTTGGCCAATGGAAAACCAGTGCCACATTTGCAGAAGAAGTTCACCATATTTAGAAATTGTTCCCACAGTAGTGGGCCTTTTCTTCTGATGCAGCGCCCTTGGTGTGTGCAATGTCAAGTGTAAATCTCTATCTCTATCTTGAAGCTCTGATTTTGGAAATGCTGCCATGACAAATGGGTTCTGATCTATACCCTCCAAGTAAAATTACTTGCTTAAGTTTGTCTCCCTACCCCTCAGTGACACACATACCGTTCCTTGCAAAACATTTATATTTTTATGGCATTCTTGCATGGACGTCGTGGTATACAAAATACTGTAGGGAGAGACAGGGAGCTCTAAGAAAGGATAGGTCCAGTACCATGCTCCCAAGGTTAGCGTAGTAATCACTAGGGGTAACTGTTCCTAACTAGGAGAAGAAGCGCACCTATTTGGTAGCTTAAGGAGGCTCGTGAGTGAATAAGTACTCACAGTAAAGGTTGGATTTTGGTGAAGGTGGGGGAATTCCTCCTTGTGGAAAGAGTGCCTTCACTCACCCATGCGGTTATCATGCTTCATCATCGGGCATTTGCTCCTCGTGGGGGTGGCGCTGCTGTCCCCCACGGGCACCGCAAGAGGGCTCTTTGTCGGCGATCTTTTTAGGAGTGATGCCGCAGTTGTGAGTGCGGGTGCCGGCAGCAGCGGAGGGGCAGGTAATAGGCTGCAATTGAGGAGAGGCATTGTTCACCTCTTCATCACAGCGCTGACATGCGGATGAGGTAAACATTTATTATCTGAGGGGTTGGATCCTGGAACGCCCACTGGACGTTCTTGTAGGCACATTGATGCCTTTTAACCTGAATCTAGGTACCATATGAATATAGAGTGTCACCGTCTCTGATTCCTATTTTTTTTCTTTCACACGTCTTTCATGGTCCTGATGAAGCACAATGGGATCCACTTGGGACTCATCTGAAGTGCGAAACATGTCGACCTAATGTACTCACCATCACTAGACTTACACTCACTGACAAGAGAACAGCAGGAAAAATACTCACTCCACTGCAATATTTTTAAAGAGGCCTTCCTTCTCTACCGTTTTAAATCTTACCATTCGGACCCTTGAATAAAAGGTCTGTTGCAGGGTATCGATGGGGTCATTTTAATTTACTCACTTAGTTTTCCCACCCACACACCCGCACTCACAACTGTGGCGTCACTCCTAAAAAGATCTCCGACAAAGAGCCCCATGAGAAGCAAACGCCCGATGATGAAGCATGACACCCGCATGGGTGTGTGAGGGCATTCTTTCCAAAAGGAGGAATTCCTCCACCTTCATCAAAATCCAACCTTTACTGTGAGTGTTCACTCACAAGCCTCTTTAAGCTACCAAACAGGTCTATCTAGTCCCAGTTTTAAATCAAATTTGCTTAGAGTGTTGATATGTCTCCTGCCAAGCACATTATGTAACACGCAGGTGACACATTTTTATTTTATATAAATGTGTACGTGGGTTAATGCTTTTAACACAGAGATTCTTTTGTTACTTGAAGTTCATAAATTGTAATCCTTATAATATAGCACAGTGAGCTACGCAAGATATGTGGCTACAACAGCTTGTAACCCTCACAATCTTATTTAACACATAGGGGCTGATTAGGATGTCGGTCGGAGTTTCTCACAACCGACTTCTTTTCAGTTTTGAGACGACTGACCTCGGGTCGGTGGTCCGAAACTGCAATTACTTTGCAACAGCACAGAGTGTGGTCGCAAACTCCCATTTCCCTATGGGAGTTTGTGGTGCGGTCAGAAAACGTCTGCAGCACAAGCTCTCATGAGAAATGGGAGGTACTGTAAATCCCTGCACAGTGTGGCAGGCACCTAACGGAGGCCGCAGAGAGGAGATGTCCCTGATAAGGGCAGCTCAAGTCACTTTCCAACGGGCTTTCCATGTTAGAAAGCCTGACATGGAAAGCTTGTTGGAAACCAAGATCATAATCCCGAAGGCGGAAACGCCGTCCGTAAGGGATAATCTTGCGGTACCGACTGGCCAACAGGCTCCTTGTGCCCATAGGATTCAAATCCAACAGCCGTCATTGTATTAAGGCGGTCGGATTTGAAACCTCGGATGTCAGTCAGAAAGCTTCTGACCTCTGGTTGGAGGCTTTCCGACCGACATCCAAATTAGCGCCATAGTGTACATTGATTTACACATATATGGTTATTGGCAATTTATAATGTGTATGTGTGATGTAAAGTGCTCTGACTCTCTGCATTTGGATGAGTAACTGTATAGCGCTATAAAAGAAATAATACAAAATTGTGGCATTTAAATTGTTATTTGTTTAATTACTGGTACAGACCAACACATTTGAAATTCTTACAGTGCATGCATATGTCTTAGATACAGGGACTGAACAAAGTCAAAAGCCTGCCTCTTTTAAATACCTGTAAAGTGATAGTCTGTGTGCCTTTGTTTCCTTTCCATTGCATTTAGGTGTGAGGCTCCAGATAGCTTCCAGCAAGGATACTCCAACAAAAGGAGGCCTGATGACCCCTTAACTTCGGCCTCTGTCATGGGCCCAGCTGGAATCTGATAAGCGTCCTCACCGCCACTAACGTTGCTGCTCTTAAGGAAAGCAGACAACGTGCAGGTGCTGCTGAAAGTTTCACAGTGTCTAAATGTTACACTGAGAAAAGTTTAGCATATTTCTGTGGGGCACAACCTATTGGCAGGGCGTCCACTCTGTGAAAAAAGTGGATTGACACCGTATATCCACATCAGCCCTTGACTTGTTCCCTGATTTAGATGGTGAAGTTAATGGAGGTTCCACCGAATGGATGTCCATCTTTCCCCACTCTTGAAAGAGTGGGAAAATGCAGCAGAAGGTGGAGTGCTTGTGTTACCTTCCTCTAAATCAGTCATTGTGCATTTTGGTTAATTTGGAAGTGAACTTGGCGCTACAGCCTGAGCTGCCCACTTTGGAACTGGAAAACTAGGGGTATATTTACAAGACTGTAGTGCCACCGAAGTGTCACTTTGGTTGATGCTCCAGTGGTGCTGTGTGTGGGCCCATATTTATACGGACACGCAAAGTCACCTTTTGAGTGAAAGGGACGTGCAACGAGTGTTGCTGTGGGTGTTTCCAAGCAACACCCATGGATTCTACCATATTCCCAGATTTACAACATTTCGTAAACCTGGGAATGTGTCAAAATCCTACGCCTCCCCAGGGAAGGCGTAAGGAGGCACAAAGAGGAGAAATGTTTATATTTCTCCTCATTATTTCCTCTATGTGTGCTGCATTCTGCAATACGAAAAGAAAGAAGATAACACCTTACATGATTGCTTTTTGTGCAGAAAGGTTTGCCTTCCTGCACATAAACAATCATCCCTACAGCACAGGCTCCTTTGCACCATGGTGCAAGGGTGTCTGCATTGGTGCTAGGCAGCATTTTTAGCACCTGCACAAGTGAAAACACAGGGGTGCTCTATATTCTTGTGAATACGGCGCATCAGTGTTTTTTAAATGATGCAGCGCGGCGATGCTATATTGCTTGCAGTGCCTCGTTATTTCTTTGTAAATATGCCCCCATGCTCGAGCCCTGGCCTCCTGTGATTCTCGGCAAATGACTCAATCTCTCCATGCATAAAAAAAGGAAATCTATATATATATTAATTCTGTTGCAAGCCTTATCAAGACCAAACACTAGTGTAGAACAATGTGCACTATCAATCACAGTTATCTTTAGGGTGAACCACAAACATGGTCGCCAGTAATAGACTGCAAGGTGGACATAATCACTTTCTTCAAATACTTTGAAAGGTTGTGTAGACTTGAGACAGGATGGCATCCAAAGAAAATGTCTTAAAATGGGAATTCTTTGTGGTAGTCTGAAGTAGGAAAACTGTCTCCCTTGTTTGAAGACTTCCGCGGGTTAAAGTCTCTTCACATAAATCTCAAATATGGCTATTCACTATTTTCATTTCAGTAAAACTATCATGCCAGAAAATATTTAATTTGAGGCAGTGGTTGCAGGTGGGCCCAGTACTTATTTTTCGTCAACAAACTTTGATAGAGAGCAAAAGGGAGAAAAAAAAACAAAAGAGTGAAGGGAGGAGGAAGAGAAATATGGAAAAACGGTAAACAATGGGAGAAGTCAGGAATGGATAAACACATGTAAGAGTGAGATAAAAGAGCAGGGATTGTCTGGTGGTGCATTAAAAAGGCATGCGGTGGAATAAAGTTTCTGCAGCCTCAGTAGGTGGCACTCTAACCTTTGATAGCACCGGCCGATGACTTCTGAGTAAACCTCGGGCCATGGCACTTATTCTTTTACAAGTTAAGCACTGGACAAGAACATCTGGGCTTTTGCATGCCACGTAGCTCACACTACTTGTTTGAGGTTCTGGAAAACGCGTGTCAGGAGGTGATTTAAAGCTCTCATGTGGTGGCAAGCTGGGCTAATTATTTACACTCCCTTTATCATGTGAAATGGTTGGACTCCAATATTTCGGGCTCAGCACATAAGGATTTCTGTGCAGTGTATATCAGTTCTGTACAGATGTATCAGATTCACTGTTTAATCTTTGCACGGAAAGTTTTTAATCAAACCATTACATCTGGGCTAGTATGCTGAAAACGTGGACCACATGCGCCAACGCTTTCCATAAAATCAAGTGTGACACTTGAGCCTGATTCACAAAAGAAAATTACTACCGCTAAGGCATGGCTGCAGAATTATGTACTCTTAAAAACTGGTATGATTTTCTGATTACATCCACAGTACAGGTAGTTCTGCATACATACTGTATAATTACACATGTGAAAATACCTTCTTGTTAATATGATCACACTTATCTATTTATATTTTTCCATGGGGAAATTGCCTTCGTCTAAACCCCGATCATTTTTGGAGGGTAGTGGCCCTTCACCATTTCCACCCTGGGAAACAGATTTACTACTGTCGTTGACAGGAGTAAATCCTTGATGGTTTCCAGGTTAAGAATTGGTTGTATGTATGTGGCATTTTTTATGACAAAGGGCAGGGAGCACTGTACAGGGCCAATTTGAAGTTTCTGAATAGCCAAAAACCTATGAGCTCTGTAATAATTGAGGACTGTGTGATGGTTGTTAGCTATTAAAATGTTGCTGTCTGAGGTGTTTTCAACAGTCAAAATATTCTTCTTCTTCTGCTTATTATTGATAATATTAACAGCAAGAATAATAATAGGTTGTATGACACAACCACGTATGCCTAAACAATGCGTGCCTTAACTACACGGTCTTTACAATGACTGCGTCTTTACCACGCATGCCTTTAACACGCATGCCTTTATAACAAATTGCATTGTAGAGGCATGTTTGGTAAAGGTATATGCATTGTAATGATCCCACCCCAGCCCCCCCCCCCCCGGCACTACAATCTGGCCCTCCTGTGTTCTATTCTACCCACCCCAGCCCTATTAACTACCCTGACCTCCTACCCTGAGCCCTAAAACCCGGCCCCAGCCCAAATAAACTACCCTAACCCCAGCCCCCCTGCCCTGAGCCCTAAAAACTGGCCCCTCAGCCCTGAAAGTTGCCTCTCACACAGCCCTCAGCCTTAAAACATACCCCATGGCCCTAAAAACCACCCAGCCCTCGCCCTGAGTCCTTAGACCTGCCCCACCCCTAAAACCTACTAGGCTATAACCCCAGCCCAACTTACCACCCTGCGTACTGGTCCTTCCTGCAGCAATCCTTCCGGTTCCTCTCCCCACCCGCTCAGACAACTAGACCGCGCTGTGCCTTAACTACGCATTTGCATGGTTAAGGCAAGCATTGTTCAGCTTGTGGGGAAATGGCACGAGTGCTAAAGTCCACTTGTAAAGGCCGTTTCCCATAATAATAACAGCTAGGTCAACAACAATATTACTAATGAAAGTATTAATAATAATAATATTGATAAAATTAATAGTGGTGGTAATTACAATCACAATAATAATAGAAGACATTTCTAAGATGAATGCACTCTGCCTAGAATCCATTGAACTAAGCAGAGAAGGAATAGCTCTAAAAGCGAACCAATATCAACAAGACAAAAAGATTTAAAGAATATCCTAAAAACAGATGGTTCTTAATCCTTCTCATAGCCACAGGCTATGTATTGCACTGCTTTTATACTCTTAGAGTAATGGACTGCAATTAGGCCCTGAGTTATTACTAGTGGCTGCAATAATTCAAGGATTCCATCCAAGGTTTTTTTTAAAGTGAGATGCCCTGCGTGTGATAGGTATTCACAGATATGGGTCACATTCTCACTTTGCATTGGACTCATGCTGAACCTCACTAATAAAGCCTTAAAAGGCTAAAACCGAGCAGGGGTTTCTGTCTAACGGTGATCTGGCCATTTAGTTTGGATTAGACTGTTCTTATAGGAACAGGTACAGGTCTTGTTTTCTTATGCCGGTCTCTGGAGAGGAAGAGTGGGCATAAAGAAAACATTGGACTGAAATGTAGCCTGAATAATTAAAGGGGGCTGTGAATAATTCAAGATTTCTACCACATCATTTTTGTCTACTAGAAAATACCCGAAGGTACACCAGCATGCCCAGATAAACACGATTGCAATAGTCGTCCATGCCAAAACCACAAGGGTATGCATTGACTTGAGAAGAAAGTGAAGCATTTATCTTGGGGTGCTGGTGCGACGCATAGCAGGTTTTTGCCAAGGATATAAATTGCAGCTTTCAAGTCCAGCGGCACCCCCAAGGGTTTTACCATGGTAGCTGGCAAATCTAGCAGCCCATACAGTCAGGAAAGAAACCATTCACCTAATGGGGGCTTAAATTGTCCAACACCAGCAGTTACATTGTCTCTGCTCTCATCTTCTGGACTGAGTACCTGTCTACCAAACCTTCAATCCACCCACTCAATTATGATTCAGGTGGAAGCCTCCAGATGTTTGTCCCACTTCAAAGTGGGCACCAGGTATAAAAAGTGGACCATCAGACCCACTTTTAAGTTCACTTTCTGGACCTGCTGAAGGACTCCCAGATGACGGTCTCCTGGTGTGGCCTGCTGTGTAATTTAGTAGACTGCTTTGCTGCACCAGTAAGGACAGATCTTCTGCCTGAAGCCTTCTCAGAAACTCCAGCGGTCTGCCCTACTGCTAGAGCCCTGCTCTTGTACTTGAACCTGGAATTTACATATTGATTGCAAGGGCTAGTTGGGTGGTCTCCAGATTAGAGCCTCTGAGACAGAAAGAGCTACAACCATCTTGAAACCAACCTAGACCCAACCTGAGTCTATCCTGACACTCCAAGTGGCTCCTATCAAGTCCTGATCTCTTGGAAGTGATGCTAAAGGTGTTCAGATAGCCCAAATACAAAATTTGAGGTTTAGAAAATTTTGCCCAAAGAGTACTCTGAGAACCAAGAGGAGATCAGGACCTACCTGCTTCTTGATGCGGCCAAGGAACATCGCCGTCGGTCTGAATTCTTGGCAGTTCACGCTACGTTCTTCTCCAAAGCAGCAAATCCTGTTCAGCGGCTCCTAGCTGAAGGGGTATCTGACCTCGTGGAGCCCTTGTCGACTACAGTCTGCAGCTTTATCCTGCTGTAGATTATTTTATTCCAAAGCAAGAGACTAAGTCTGAATGTAGGAATCTTCACTATGACTTGTCCAGTGGCTCCCCCACGATGACACATCCTCCTCAGACAGCACCATCTGCTACAGGCATTTTCTTCTTGAAATTTCTTTTAAGTCGGAAGGTAAGCGGAGACTGGGCCCACTACACATTGTGTATCCAAACTACAACCCATCGCGGTTGGCCATAACTTTCGACTTCGCCTTGGTCTAACACGATTTGATGTCCACAGTTGTCACTTTGATCTTTTAGGCACAATTTTTCACTTTCAACGTAAAAAAATTACTTATCCTGATTCTACAGATTGGAATTTTGTTGTTGTGGTGTCAAATAGTGTATTACATTTTACTCTATTTTTCAAAATTGGTGTTGTGTTGCACCATCATTACAGTTTGAGTGCTGCATAAATACTTTACACATTGCCTCTAAGTTAAGCCTGACTGCTTTTGTGCCAAGCTACCAGGGGGTTAAGCAAAGGTTAATTTAGTGACTTTTGTGGTTCACCTTGACAGATATTGTGGCTGTTTTTTTGGAAGGGCTCACGCCCCTCGGAACCTACAGCTCAATTTCTCACAAATAGCAAATAGTAATTCTGAGCACCCACTAATATTCTCCATTTATTCTCCATTCTGATGGGTCTAACTCATAATTCCATGGTAGTAGTGTGGCATTAACATACATTACTGGTAACTAAGGGTGCAGACTTAAGATCCTGCCAATACACTGTGCAATTTGTAATTGTTCCCTTAGGGAGTCTATCCTCGAATATACAGCCTCTTTTTATTTAGTGCCTCCACCCCATCCCTCCTTTGTAGAAGGTCCAATATATTGAGTTGGTGGATGGCTATTATTTATGAAGATGGAATAAAGGGTTTTTGCCACATCTTACCATGAATGCCACCCAGAATAATATAGGAAATAGCAATATAGGCCATAGCAATATAGGGCACAAACCTTGTGTTCACTTTGAAAGAAAAAGTTCTGCATCATACCTCAGGGAAGACATGTGGCAGTATCCACCAAACCTCAGATCAAGCATAGGACACTAGATCTGCCTTTCCATTGAGCCCTGCCTTGGATGAAGAACTGTTCATCTGCTCAACAAGCAGGTAAGCAACCCTGAGCAGGATGACAGAGAGCAAGGCCGAGGAACTAAAGACCAGAATGGAGAATACCTCATTAAATTAGCGACCCAGAAACCATGAGGCTATTGCTGCTAAGGTGACCACGATTGAACAGAGAGAAATCTGAACATCCAAAGTAGTTGAAGACATAGAGGAAACCTTCAAGGACAGCACATGGGAGGAGCTTGTACTGCACCGTTGTGCTCTGCATTTGAGATGTCTGCTTTACCTTAGAGCATGCTGCAGCAATGTATTGCCTATTGGTGTGCTTCATGATTCTAGAGTCACTTGAACCATTTTTTGCAAGCCAAAAGTACTGTTTCATTATTGGGTAGGGGGACGGTTGGACCTGGGGTTACCAGTCTACATAGGGTAGCCTGGCACAGAGTAGGAATGGCTATTCTCAAAGGCAAATTGTGTTGTGCTTACATCAATCACTTACAGTAACCCAGCGCCCAACCACTAAAAATAAATGACACCACACCAATTTAGAAAAATACGGATGACTTTTATAAAGGTTCTTTAAGCTCTCTTGTTCCGTTAATCTTAATATGGTTACACATATTAGGCACCTTCCCCATCAGTTTTCTGTACCAATAAAGACTCGGCAATACATTGTTCCCAGAATCAACGGAGAAAGCAATTACACTTGTTATTTCTAATTAGGCGATTCCTGGGTTGCTTGAATAAGGTTCAATGGTAAACATTTCACATTAAATCAGATTAGCAAAATCATACATTAGGACAGTTTAGAGACCACCTTGTATAACTTCTTTAGCTGAATTAAATTAGGTGCTTGCTCAACAGATGCCAGTTTTATTCCCCCCACCCCCCCTCTGTCAGAATGAGAGCGGTAGGAAATTCAGCCTGTATCTTACATGGATTCAAAGGACTTGAAATACCCTGGCCCCTTGTGTCACTTTACTAATCAGCCAGCGATGTTATGTTATGTTATGTTAAATTAACTTGTTGAGCGCGCTAACACCATTAGGTTTCTTGGCGCTGTTCGGAGAGAGCAAAAAGAGACAAAACTAACATAACAGAAGAACAGAAGTTAATAATAAGCCTCAGTGAAAAGATGAGTTTTAAGGGAGGATCTGAAGCTAGAATAAAGAGAGGCTGACCTCAGCGGGAGAGGTAAGGAATTCCAAAAGGACGGGGCTAGGAAGGAGAACCTAAGACCACCGTGTTTCTTCCGCTTGAATCTGGGGATGGATAGAAGAGCCATGTGGGAGGACCGGAGGGTGCGGGAGGGAACGTAATGATGTAGCAGGGAAGAAATGAAAGCGGGGCCCTGACCAGAAAGAGATTTAAAGATGATACAGCCCAGCTTAAATTTACAGCGGGCTGAGACCGGGAGCCAGTGAAGGTCCTTAAGAAGTGGTTGGACATGTTGGTCTCTCGGCTGATGATAAATCAGACGGGCAGCCTGATTTTGAATCAGCTGTAGTCTCCTAAGTTGATAAGCAGGAATGCCTACATATAATGCGTTCGCGTAGTCAAGCCTAGACATGACTAACGCGAGTAAAGCCAAGATAAGAGCATCGGCGGTAAGTAGGCGCGAGATCTTACGTATCTTCCTGAGCTGAAAATGGCTAGAGGAGACTACAGCGCTAATCTGGGGTGTCATCGATAGATCGTTACTGATGACAACACCCAGACTTTTTGCTGAGTTGACCGGACAAGGCGGAGAGCCCAGGCTGGCCGGCCAAAAGGAAGAATGCCAGGGATTGGAGGGTCCCCCGACAAGCACCAACTCGGTCTTGTCGGGGTTAAGTTTCAGATGGTTTACACCCATCCAATCACTGATGAAACAGAGGGCATTTTGGAAGGTAGAGATAGATTCGGGTCCAGAGTCAATAGTAAAAACCAATTGAATGTCGTCCGCATAATTGAATGCAGAGACATTAAAACAGCGGAGGGAACGGATTAGTGGGGCCAAATACAAATTAAAAAGAAGAGGGGATAGGGAGGAGCCCTGAGGGACACCGCAGGTCAGCTCGACTTGAGAGGCAGAAAACTGAGACAATCTGACAGCCTGGTGGCGGTGGGTCAGAAAGGAGCGCACCCAGTCCAGGGCAATGCCCCGGATGCCGGCCTCTCTGACACGGTCGACCAAAATGTCATGGTCGACCGTGTCAAAGGCGGCCGACAGATCCAGAAGGACCAGGGCCTGACAGGTGTTGGTGTCAGCGCCCCTGCGGAGTTCGTCCATCACAGAAAGGATGACTGCTTCTGTGGAATGTGCTGGTCTAAATCCAGCCTGCTGGGGGTCCAAAACACAGGAGTCCTCCACAAAAGAAGTAAGGGTCTGGGTGACGTGAGACTCCAGGACCTTGCTAAGAAAGGGGAGGAGGGAAATTGGGCGGTAGTTGCTCATGTTGGACTGGTCGGCCGTGGGTTTTTTCAAGATAGCAACCACTTCTGCCCGTTTGAAAGAACCTGGGACCACCCCCGTAGTCAAAGAGCTGTTTAAAAGAGCTAGAGGGGGGTCCGGGCACGAAGTGAAGGCTTCTCGTAAGGCTGACGGGGGGCAACAGTCGCTGGGGGATCCGGAGGAGACTTTGAACAGAAGGGAACGAAATTTATCTCTGGAAATGAGTGGGAGCTGGGTGAGGGTGTTGGTGCAATGGGAAGGGGGGGGAATGGGGAGGATGGAAACAGGAGATGCGTGGACAATGCTGGTTTTAATTTTAATGATTTTGTTCACGAAAAATTGATTCAAAGAATCACACAATAACTGGGAAGGAAGAGGGGCAATGGTGACTCTCGCCGGGTTCGATAATTCCTCAACAATCGAAAAGATGTCTTTGGACTTATTAATAGAGTTCAAGATCTTATTGGAGAAATAACAAGATTTAGCCCTGGCTATTGCAGACTTGTATTCTCTCAGCTGGGCGGAAAAGGCCGCCTTAGACTGTGAGGAATAATCTCGACGCCAGCGCCTTTCGGCCTGGCGGAGGGTCAGTTTCAATGCCTTAAGTTCCTCGGTGAACCACCTATGGGCGTCGTGATTTCGCGATAGCACTAGATCAAGCGGATCTCAAGTCACAATTTTAGTAGTCTTGCCAGATTGGGCTCCCCTGGCCAGCACGACAGTTCCAGTAGGGTTCCTCCGGGCAGACCAACCACTGGGACCTGTGGCGTAGGTTTCTGCTATCAAGTCCCTCACCAGCCCCCAGATCCCTGCTTACTTGTGGCTAAGGGTTCTTATGTTCCAAGTCAACCGTCTCTGGCAGCTCAAATAGCTCAAATCTCACCGCCAGCACTGTTGTCCTGCGTCTACTCCCTCGCAGGCCAGGCCGCTCTACCTCGGCGCCTGCAGTGAAGGGAGGACGCACTCGCTGATGGTACCTCTGAATTCGCCTCACCTCGGCTCCTCACCAGGGCGCTTCCGTCGGTTCGCTGACGATCCGCACTACTGGGCCTGCGCGGGAGAACAGTGACTCCAGCGCGCGCCGCCTTTTTCCTCAGGCAGCCGTCAGGCCCTCCTCCGGACCCACCCGCCAGCAGCTATCTCCTCGATGCTACGCTGCCCCCTGGGAGTAGTGTCTAACCCTCTACAGGGCCTGCGCCAACATGGGTCACTAACGCTTCACCCCGCCGCTTGTTCCGCTTTGACCTCAAGTGGCGGCGGCTCCCGGACACCTCTTTCTCCGGCTCTTCCCTCTACCCTCCAGCAGGGAGCCTTCACAACCTCCTGGGACACCGCCCGCGTCATAACCGCAGTACAGGCGGCCCTCACCACAGCGACCACGCTACCCACCAATATGTCCCTGGAGAGGGAAGACGACTTCCCGGCAGCGCTTCACGGCACAGGTGAGAGGAGAGAGGGGGGTATGGGAGTAGGTTGGATATGGGATAGAGAAGGGTGTAAAGTTCCCTCAGTCCTGTCCCTACCCTTACGAAGCTTCTCAGAGTTCTTTGGTCAGTTTCCTTTCACTGGATAGCGGGGCAGAACTTTTCCGCTCAGCTCAACCCCTTCCCAGCAGTCTCACAGATTCACCCCGGTGTCAGGGGTCAGGGGTCAGTTCCTCTTGATTCGTGTGGACCTTATGTCCAGGTTCATCAGAGTGTAAATAAGTAGGGCCAGGACTACGGTTAGAGGGGCGGTGACAGCAGTAAGGAAGCAACCCTTAAAGTAAGAAGTCAACCCTCTGAGTGTCCTAACCCCCTAGCGCCACAGCCTGCACTCCAACTGGCTCTTAGGTGACAAAATGGCCGCCCAGGTTCTGGCCTAATATACCCTAGGTCCAGTTCACTGGAAGGGGCCAGAAGGTTCTAGATTCCTCTAACTAGTCTATGGCCCAGTCCCTGAGGTAAAAGTCTTTGACAGTTGGCAGCCACCATTTTGTAATTGATTTTCTCACTACCACCTCCATTTTAAAAGAACACCTGTGCCCCTCATGGTGTAAAAAATAACTAGGCACCCAGAGCTCTAAGGACAACACCATCAATTTTAGTGGACACAAAAATAAAAGAAAGTTAGGAGGTGAGAAGGGAACAAAATAAATAAATAAATAGGAGGGACCACCCAAAGGGCGACAGGTCTAACAGGGACCTTGACCGATATGGCTAGTTCTGCACTTGCAAGTGGAAGTCAGTAGGTCAGTTGTGCCTCCTTTGAACTCCAAATTTGGAGATCATTTGAAGCAGGACTGGTCTCCCTTAGAACTGTGCCCAGAGTTCGCTATAAGCTGCCCTAACCTAGTCAGAGTCAAGAACCAAATAGGAATACTTGTTACACTCAGAACACCAAAAGCACTCAAGGTCACAGCAGAGGTAAACAACAATTATTGCTGAGCATACTCACTAACTGCCACAGGCTCTTGACAAAAATTATGTCAGAATGAAACAAATGCCCAATCCTTAATTAAACGTTCAAAAAGTGATTCAAATGTATATGTTTTTTGAGTAGAAAAACTGCCACAGAATACTACAAAGATCACTTGCTTGATTACTGACATTACAAAGCACCGTCTACGGTTTTGTGGGTATACTGCTCCTTTACATTGCAATCACTCATGATTTTACTAAAGGTATCTAAAAATGGAGCAACCCGGCTGTGGCAGTGGTCTTGTCTGGTACCACCCAAGTGCTACTAATTCATAAGGAGAGAGACTCCAGCAAGCCATATGGTCTGGAAGTGGATCGATTTTTAGCTTCCTTTGTTCAAATGACTATTGATTGTACTGTACAGGAAAGGCATAACAACAATTTTTACTAATGTATCCTCTTTAGGCATCCTAGCTTTACATACCAGTGACTTAATGAGACAGCAGTTTATGAAATAGACAGGAGCGGTGCCTAATCTTCATGAATGCCTCGGACCAGCATAGACCATGAAGAAAAGGGGAAGAAACATGTTGACACATCTTTAAGCATCCGCATTGTAAGGATTGTAAAGTGTTTTTTAAATGCAATAGGGAGGTAATAATAAATGCTTCGTAGCTCAGCCATCCCTAACTCATTTATATTCTTAAGGTCCTAGATACCTTACCAGCTGAGAGGTGTGCATTTCAACCCTCTTATAAGAGCTCCAGGGGGAGCCTACCATTTTAACTTTTTGATTATCACGGTGAGGAGGAGCCCCGTTGATGAAGCATGCCACCTAGGTGGCTGAGGGCTTTGTTCTTTTTAAGTTAACTCCCCTACCCCCAAGTCGATTCAATATTTTCCAAGCCCCCATAATGGTGTGTCAAAGGTAATTTCCAATGTCAGGTATTTCTTTGTGGGTTTAATCCTCAAACAGAACATGTTATGTTATGTTATTGTAATTTTGTATAGTGCGTGAATCACCCTGGGGCATCTCGGCGCTTGTACCTGGGGGAGGACCTCTAGATGGTTGGGAAAGTAATTTCTCTGAAGTAATGTGACATTTAGAACAAGAAGGTTTTCAGTAGTTTCCGGAAGGATTGGAGAGATGTTGATATCCGCAGCACCTCCGGTAACAAGTTCCAATATTTAGGGGCGACATATGAGAAGGTCCTACCTCCTGTACGGCTCAAGCGAATACGAGGGACCCTAAGGAGGGCCCGGGAGTTTGATCTGAGGTTGCATTCTGATGTATACTTATGTAGCTTCTCTTGTAGGTAACACGGACCATCCCCTTTGAGAGCCTTGAAGGAGAGACAACAGGTCAAAAAAGAACTCTCCTTTTCACTGGGAGCCAGTGAAGTTCTCTAAGCAAGGGAAGGGATGGAGATCCTGGGGGGCAATTCAGGACCATCCTGGCTGCAGTATTTTGGATCACCTGCAATTTGGTTAACGCTGTATCCCCTACTTCAGCCAGTAATGCATTCTCGTAGTCAAGTTTGCTCATAACCAAAGCCTGAACTACGGTTCTGCGATGTTCTAATGGTAAATAGGGGAGAGTTTTGCGTGACAGCCGGAGGCTGTAGTAGCATGACCCTGCTATGGATTTGATGTTATCTTTCATGGAGAGTCTGTGATCTAGTTGGATAACCAAGCTTTTGACTGATGACTGAAGAGGAGGGGGTGGGGGCCTTGCCCAACTCTACTGGCCACCAGTCGGCTGACCAGTAGTGGGCCGCTTTACCCAGGAGCATCCGCTCCGTTTTTCCAGGGTTAAGCTGGAGACATCTTTCCCTCATCCACTCAGAGATAGCCGGCATTCCTCTTGAGAACCGAGATTTCTCATCCATATGGTTTGAGCCGATCGAGAATAACAGTTGAGTATCGTCGGCATATAATACAATCTCAAAGCCAAAAGGTTGCACAATTTTCGCTAGGGGGGCCATATAAACATTAAAGAGCGTAGGGCTCGGACACGAGCCCTGAGGAACGCCCTTATCTAGCAGGAATTTTTTAGATGAAAAAAGGCCTAAAGAGGTGGTTTGGCATCTATCCATAAGGAAGTTCCTTAGCCATTTCAGGGCCATACCTCAGATGCCACATTCCTGTAGTCTCTCTGCCAGCAATTGATGAGATATAGTATCAAAAGCCACAGAGAGATCTAATAGGATCAGAATCATAGAGCCTCCGGCGTCAAGAGTAAGTCGTAATGAATCAGTAACAGCCAAAATGGCTGTTTCTGTACTGTAGCCGGAGCGAAAGCCAGACTGGGGCGGATCCATGAAGTTATTCTGTTCCAGGGTACTGGCTAAGTTGTTTATTTATTGATGATTCTAACGTTTTTCCCAATAGTGGCAGCAAGGATATGGGTCTATAGTTCCCTAACACCTGGGGGTCTGCCGATGGTTTCTTCAGAATGGGACACACAAGTGCTTCCTTCCAGGTGGGAGGAATACAGCCCGTACGGATGGAAGAATTAAAAAATGTTTGTATTAAAGGGGCACATAAGGGGGAGAGCAAGGCCATTGTGCTTGGGGGGCATAGATCTGCTGGGGAACCTAATTTCGCAACCCGAAGTAGGTTATTAATCTCCTCGATCGAAATGTCAGCAAACGGATTGAAAAGGCCCGTGATAGATGTCAGACGGTTGTCTTTGGACCAAATGGGGTCCGAGATGGGTGGGGTCACAGTCGAGAACTTGGAGTAGATTGTGGCTATTTTGTCATGGAAAAAGTTTGCTATCGCGTCACACAATAGTTGAGATTGAGGTGGTGACTGTTTACATGTAGGGGGGAGGAAAAATCCTTAACTATATTAAAAAGGGTTTTGGCTGAGTTTTCCGCTTATTCTATTTGAGTGCGGAGATGAGAACATCTAGCTACTTTGATTAATTTGTGATAGTGAGATAGAGAGGATTTGTAGGCTTGTTTATCCAGAATGTTATTTGTCCTCCTCCAGCATCGTTCTAACACTTTACATCGAGACTTTTCGTTTTTTAGGTTTCCTGAGTACCAAGGGGCAGAGGGCCGCCGAGCGGCCGCGATGGTGTTTTTCACTGGTATAATCACATCGAATGTTTTTTCCAAAATGGTGTTAAACGTATCCAGCAACTCTGTGGGATCCTGCTGGGGTTTGCCTGGATCTACCCATAGTTGGTTAAAAGTTGTGTTAAAAGATTCCAAAGTGAGTTTTTCCAGGGCCTAATTTTGCTATGATTCGATGGATTCTGGGGATCCGAACGGCCACTTTGGCCTGGATCTGGAAGGAGAATTGGATCATAAAATGGTCTGTCCAGACCAAAGGGAGAGGGGGAGATACTCTTACTCCTTCAGAGTTAGAAAAGATAAGATCTAATGAGTGGCCCGCATTGTGAGTTGGACCGCTTACCCTTTGTAATAGACCGATGACACTCAAGGTGGAAGTGAGTTTCAGGACATCCGGGCTTGTTGTGTTTTCCCCATGAAAATTGAAATCCCCAAATAGAGGGAAATTACTAGAGGCCAACGCATGGGTAGCAATATGTTGGGTGCCGGTATAATAGTGCCCCGTCCCAGGATGTGGAAGGAGAGATGTTGACTCTAAAGATGCCCAATTCCATAATGGTGTCACTCAATGTTGAGAGCCATTGCACTTTCAAGTGACTCTTGAAGGCAATCCATATGCCACCTCCTGATTTCCTGGTTCTATTTAGGTAAGTAAATTTATAATTTAAAGTAATAGTGGGGAGATTCGTAGGAGTTAGCCATATTACAGTGATGAAACATAGGTCAGGGGAGTGCGTGGAAATAAGGTCCCAGATCTCAAAAGGATGTTTTATCAACAATCTGACATTACATAGGATGTATTTTAGTATGTTATGCTTTTGTGTGTAATCTTTTAGGGGGTTGAGGACCGAGTGGGTGGGCAAAAGGCTTAGAAATTTACATTTTATGCAGGCCACAGAGCCCTCTAAAATAACGCGAAATAATAGGCCACAGCAATTCCCCCCTCTGTACTTGTTAGGGGGCGGTTGATCTTATTTCTCGTAACACGCTTGCCAAGTAGATGAGGCGGCTGGAGGATGCGGCCTCAGAAGTGGGTTTAGCAGCCTCTCCCGCCTCTCGGCTCGGTCTGGCGCAGACGGGCTCACCTTTGGCGCGCCATCAGCGTGCCCGCTGCGCTCGAACGCTGTGCGTCCGAGAGGGTGTGCTCATTTTATGGGGCAGTGTACCAGCTCAACTGCAACAACTAGCCCGCCAACCCAAATGACCCCTAATATGGCGGCTTCAGTGGTGTGGGACCGGTGTTCCCGTGTCCTTCTCCAAGCAGCACCTAGTCGGCTGTTCTGGAGGGGCGGGAGGTGCTGTGAGCAGGTAAACCCAATTAAAAATATTTCCTATCACAAATGTGCAAGTTTTAAAAGTGCGAGCAAGAAATTACGTGGGTTCCCGGCTTCCATCTCAGGAAATCCCCAAACAGGTGCGCGCGTGCATGCTCTGCCTGCTTTTGAGCTCCATCGACCAGCTCAACTGCAAAAACTAGCCCGCCAACCCAAATGACCCCCAATATGGTGGCTTCAGTGGTGTGGGCCCGGTGTTCCCGTGTCCTTCTCCAAGCAGCACCTACTCGGGTGTTCTGGAGGGGCAGGAGGCGCTGTGAGCAGGTAAAACCAATTAAAAATATTTCCTATCACAAATGTGCAAGTTTTAAAAGTGCGAGCAAGAAATTACGTGGGTTCCTGGCTTCCGCCTCAGGAAATCCCCAAACAGGTGCGCGCGTGCGTGCTCTGCCTGCTTTGAACTCCAGCGACCAGCTCAAATGCAACATCATGGATACTGCACTCGATCTCCATTCACTTCAAACATATTTAGAGTCACACATTCACAGAAAGGTCAGTGAGTCAGTTACTGCAGCCTATATATTTATATTCAGGGGCGGCCTTAGGCATGTGCAAGCTCTGCACCTGCACAGGGCCACCAAACCCCAGGGGCCACCACACTAATATATATCCTTAATATAATAATCCTCTGAGGATGGATACATATTTGCGTGGTGGCCCCTGGCAGAGATTTGGCGGCCTCTGGCTCTGTTCCACTTCCAAACACCCTGCCTTCCCTCTTCACTGGCCTCCGCGCTCCGCCCTGCCCGGAACCCCCTTCCGGGGCCCCCTACCTACGCTCCCTGCCCAGGGCCGCCATGAGCCTAGAGCTGCCCCTGTTATATTGCGACGATTAGTAGACACCTAACCTGGTGCTACAGACACAAATTACTGCCCCCCTCGATATCAATCAGCAACCACCAACCATCGTATCCCCAATGGCATGATGAAGGATAATTAGCCAACCCCCACCATGAATGGTGGTACACTTTGATTGTTTTCTAGTCCAGCAGAGAACAGCCCTGTGCTGGGGCACATCAACACTATGAGGGACCATTCCCCAGTGGTTTTGAGTAGGCCTAGGCGGAGTTTACAGAATGATTAAAAAACTGCCGCACTACACAGAGTTCCGGAAGCAGCAGAGTGTATTTGGTCATGCCGTTAGCGTTGATTTTAAGCGCCGGGTCTTCGACCTGCACTGTAAAATCAGTGCAAACAGCACCATGCGCAGAGCAAGAGGGTGCTGCTTCTTTCTTGATGGTCCAGTAGATTTTCCACTTGAGCGGCAGCTTTCTCACCGCGATCAGAAGGTTTCTCAACGCAAGTGGTCGCGACCATCTGTTACCGCCTACATTGGGAAATCCCACCACCCACGTTGGGTTGGAGGTGGATTTCCCTCGCTCGTGCTCGGCAATTTGATGTTGGCAGGTGCGAGTTTTTAGAACTCCAAATGCTCCGCTGAGTGTGGAAAACTCTGCAAATTCTGCGAACCGAGCAGAGTTCACCGCCCAGGCCTAGTTTTGACATGCAGAGTCATTGGTTCCTATGCCTTTACACCTCGACAGAGTGATGCTTGCATGGTTTTCTCAAATTTGTATTTGAAGAAGAACAACAAAGGCAAAGGACAGTCAATATGCCAAGAACCAATCATTCTTTTTTTTTTTTTTTTTTAGTCCTCATTTATCACAAGTATGCTCTGAAATAAAGAAGATGGGGCCGGTCAAAACCAGTGGAAAGACAAAAGGACACCCGGACACTCCGTACCGGAGGATGGGTAAATTTGACCCCGGGATCAGTTGTCATAGTGACCTGCCTTGGTTTGACCGAGGCCCCTATTCTTCTACAGGCCAGTATAAATAGACTTAGCTAGGCTCCCGTCATAACGGCCTGCAGAGCGGGTTCATAATCATTGGACCAGTAATTGCATAGATTGTGTTTCTTACAGTGACAAGGAACGGAAAGGGCAGCAACTCAGATAAGAAAAAAAGATACAAAATAAACAAAAAAACAAAATATTGTACCTAACTAATGAGATTGTGAAAGGGAGTTGTGCACATTATATTATTAGAGAAACCTTGAGACATATGTTGTGAACCAGGTATCCCACCAATCATTCGTCCATCATAATGCGAAAGTGACCAAACAGCAGGTGCTTTAGTATGAATCTGTCCCCCATTTAGCAATCCTTTTCTTAAAAACACACATGGGGCCTCCACATCACCCCTCTCACCTCAAGTACAAAAACAATCACAAACAACCATATAAACTATCGTATGCTATTTATGTCTGTGTGCCATTTACTATCAATCACCAGACACTGCAGGGAAAAATACATTTAAACAGTGTTTACTTTACTATTTTTCTGCACTTTTGAAAATAACACAAGTGACACCTTTTTTTATTTCAACCCTTCTTTATTTGTCATAGAGTTTGCTTTTTTCATTCTAAAGTCCAATAGACACAACAGAGTGAGAAGGATTGGGTAGGAAAATTCAAGTGGGTGTCATCTTATAAGAGTGCTGTACTGCGATAATAGTACCCTTGTTAAACAAATACCATTGTAAGTCAATATTTCTATCATGCAATTTTAATCTGATTTTCTTATTTCAAGTGGAACAGTAAAAGAAATCTTGTTAAACAAATAAATTCAATTAAATCAGTTACTTTTTAGGTCGAGCCTGAGCCAGCGCGCAAGCGCTGCTCTCGCGATGATCTGTTGTAGTTCAGTATGGGAGAGAAACCCCTCCCACTCCCTGCCCATCTTTTTCATTGGCTTGTGTCTTTGTACCTCACAAATGCTGGCTTCTGATTTTGTAATTAAGCTTGTTGGTCCCTCCTTAGTACCGATGTGTTGTCATTTGTAACCTCCCATAGCTACTGGCCCCTTTACTTGGTTGTTACACGGTAGTGTACTATTTTCTTTAATGAGTTTCTCCTACTGCAGGCACGACAACGCGCTTTGCTTACTTTCAGTGCGCCGTGCGCGCTGTCACTTTTCAAGCAGCCAGAACAATAGCAGCCACTTCGAATCCAATGCATTAGGTCTTGCATTTAAATGCGGTCTCTCATTTGCCATGGGAATGTCCTTCCAGCCCGCCTTCAGTGACAGTTGGATACCTAACACCTTTTTTTTACAAAGAAAAGCACTGTTTCCTTGCACTCTGGCCGGAACAGTACAGACGCAGGTGAGAACTTGTTGGGTTTGGAGTGTTCCTTAACCATCTGAAAAGAGTATTGGGACCGTTTTGGGTAGATGTGATTTGCTCAGAATAAAAAGTAGCCCGAGCAGCTCTGCAGAGACCATGAGCGTTTCTCAATGCTGTTTTATTTTTGAGCTTGCTGTCTTCATCGTAGTTGAGTCTCCAGGACCTCCCCAGTCCCTTGCATCTTATTTTCTCCACCCGTAATGCCTGGGTAAACCAAGGGGCGGGTATTGGGATCTGACTGGAGGACTGAGTTTAAACGGCAAGACAATGTTCAATCAGGCACGCAGCCAATCGTCAATCGTAGGCTGATCTAGTTCGACCACTTGCGATAAGGTATCTCCATATTCAGTTGACAGAATATAGCCAATGAATCTCCTCAAATACAATATAACAGTAGTATGATTGTGATTTTCTAAATTCTGTTGCAGTTAGTTTCTGATCATTTAGTGTTTTGGAATATCATGTCTGATCCGCAGGTAATAGTGTAAGGCTTAAGTATAAAATATGCATTTTAGTAACACAATAATTTCCATAAATGTATTTCACCCTGCCAGTGTTACATGAAGACTCCTCCAAGTCTTTAATTGCCATTTCCAATTGTAATGTATTGATAAAGGATTTAAAATTCTGGTTAGCAGCTCTCTTTGTACCACAACTCCCGAATGTTATTGTTGATTATTCAGATTGTTTAACCTACAATTGCCTGCATAAATGTTTCTACCTTAAATGAGTTAAAGTTACCTCCGTCTTTTAAGAATGTTTTATATACTTGTCTGCCTTATGGAACGCAGCCATTAGGATCATGGCTCTTTCCGCATTTATTTAGTTTGGTCCTAAAAAAAGTATGGAATTGTTTGCTACAAGCAGATAGTTTTTTATGGTAAATATATTAGGCACCACAAAACCAGTTGACTATGTCATGTCTTGCAAGGGAATAGTTCTGTAACCATGGCAAAGACACGAGGTAAGAGATGACAACCTCTCATTGCCCATCTCTATTTTCACCTATTTACAATCCTACCGAAAATTGTCAATTAATAATTAGCCGAACACCTGTTCAATAACAGATAATCTAGTATTGAACTTGTCAATTGAAGATTGGGATCCTATAGCGAGAACGACAGATCATAGAAAGTTACCT
This sequence comes from Lissotriton helveticus, assembly GCF_964261635.1. Lineage (NCBI taxonomy): Eukaryota > Metazoa > Chordata > Amphibia > Caudata > Salamandridae > Lissotriton > Lissotriton helveticus. The sequence goes on along the minus strand of NC_136057.1, from coordinate 2,082,967,259 downwards.
TGTCTAAAGATTTTTCTGCATCTACAAATTCACTCTGTCTCTTCATTCTCTGTAATATACCTATAACTTTAGTAGGAAGTGCACATTTGAAACTAGGGGCATATTATCAAGGGATTTATCTCCGCTTTTGGGCTTTAAAAGCCAAGAAAGCGGAGATAAAATTATCTCCCTATCAGCAACAGGGTGCTAACACGCAAATTCGCATGTTAGCACCCTTTTTCTCTACACTTCCCCTTGCATCTCTAATGAGATGCAAAGGGGGCGTTCCAGAGAAAAATAATAGGAGAAATGTTGTTAAGCGACATTTCTCCTATTATCAAGGATTTCGCTAACCCTGTTAGTGATAAAAAAAGCAGCGCTAACCGCGGTTAGCACTGCTTTTTTTACACCTGGTATTTTCCTGACTTAGCCATGATATCCTATGGAAGGTGGATATCATGGCTAAGTTTGTGAGCCCCTATCATCAAGCTAACGCCAAACTTCGAGAGATTATCGTTGGTTTTCCAGCGATAATCTCTCATTTGGCAGTTAGCGCGAAGATTTTTATCACTTCTGAGATAAACCTTGATAATAGCAAGTTATCTCTGCGATAATTTCCGGCGATGCTTAGCGTTAAAAAATTTGTTGGTAAGCATCGTTAGCGATAAATATCGCTAATCGTTGATAATATGCCCCAAGGTGTTGAAATGGGATAAAACTGATTGCTCAGATTATACTTGCCCTACAACTATATGCTTCCAGGCCAATAATATTGTCATTTCCACCATATCTATATATTTATTTAAGCCTGCGTAGTTATTTCACCAAAGCACTTCACAAAGATTCAGATGGCACAACATAAAGGTGAAAAGCAATTTCATCTGAAAATTGAGATAGATTGAAGATGATATCATCATACATGGGGGAAAGGGCATTCAAAAGTTTAGTGTTCAAATAGAAATATTAAAATTGAGAAGAGCCACAAGCCAGAAGAGCAATAATACGAGGGGGAATGGTAGACTTTAGGAATAGTAGCCAAAAATAAAACCAAGCATTGGCATAGCCAATAGGTCTCGCCTTTTGGCCTTACAAGTGTTTAGCTATGCAGCACATTCTCCTGGTACAAATACAGTTCAAAGTAAGTGATGGTATAAGAAAAATATATAAATGCAACCACCCAAGTTCATTCACATCACCTCTATGAAGTACAATCCATCTGATTCCCAGTTCCCTCTGTATCACTAATATCAGCAATCCAAAATGCACACGACTAGTCGTTGGGATGTAAACAAACCATTAAAGGTAATCTTTGCCCTAAACTCTGTTTTCCCATAATAGTAAAATAGTGGCATGGTTGAGTGGAAAAGACAGAAAATGAACTGTAACGTTTGTGGCTTATTATGACAGAATGCAGGAACACATAAAGCATGAACATTTACTGCAAGTCATGCTCTATGGAGTTCATCAAGCGAACTTGGGCTGTCTTTGCGGGGTGCAACAAATGTGGTAGTTTGACTCTCCACTTACCTTTAAAGGAGTCCAGATAAATGCATTTAAGTGCTTTTAGCTAGTTGCACTGTTCCTCCTGGAAGTTAGTCGTGGCCTGTTGCCTCTGTCCATGGGACACTAGGCAGGCGGTTGTGGAGCCCGGCAGCTACGCACAGAGAGAGTGACTGGGATGCAAGCCAGCAGCATAGAAGAAGTGACCCATTGCCACTTGGACATCGATTGCACTGGCCTGGTTAGGTTTGTATGCCACTTGGAATTCCACAAATAACACAAAAATTCAAACCCCACGAACTAGGGGCACAGAAGCACAATCAATATTTCTGGGGCGCACTTCCCATAAGCAGATATGGTACTACAAGGTCTACCACAGGAATAAGCCGGCAATTTTGACGTGGAGAGTTTGTCAGCATTGACCTTTAAGGCAATTAACATTCCCACAGGTATAATTAAAAAAAAAAAATCATTCTTCAAACCACATTGTTACAATTTACATAAAATCCACATGGAAACTACTAACTCAGGTACACGTGAGCAGAATTGACATCACATGTCCATTTATCATAATCATGGCCACTGGAATTATGCAATTCTTTGAACGTAGCTTTTTTCGCATAGTTATAGATTTGCTGCATTTGTCACCTAATCCATCATCTATTGCATAATCTGCAGGTCTCAACACAAAAAAATTGTTTCTAGCTCAAATGGATCTAAAGTTACTAAAACTGTGCGACATGCCATCGTGTTTAGTGGATGGTGCTTTGCAAAGGTGAATTGGTCATATTTCTGTATTTGGCTTTAAACTTGTACTAAAAGGTGAAATTTTTGCTCGGACAGTATTACAGTGTGTAGAAAATTCAAAGTAGTGAAGTAATATTACCTAAATATGGGCCACTTTTCTTGCTGTATACTTTGGTACTCCCCTGCTGCATGATTTCAGTGGCACTGATCAAATTGTCCTGCAAGGAATCGACATTATATCCCAGAGGCATTACCAAATCTCAGGGATGCTTATCTTATTCACGGATATCCACCAGAAGTCACTGTGACCATCATATGCCAGGGGTAAGAAGCCTAACGCTTTGAAATAGGATGCACAAAATATGTCAATGACAATTGCATAGTGACTAGAACTAAAACACAATATACCAAGAAGAACCACCTTATGCACAATCCTGATACATTAAGTCAATTGCAAATTACTATGTTATGTTAAAGATTATTTGTTACCATTAAGAAAATGGGGTATCGCCCAAAATAGTCAAAGGACCTGGGTATCAAATGATAAACATGAAAGTGGTCCTAGACCTATAATTAATACTCAAAATAAATCAATTATTTGAAAGATATTAGTACGTAGTAGTTAATCCTGAACAGAAAAAGAAACAATGTTCTTGTCTATGCATATATATACACAATGCACCCATCAAATGTTCCAAAAGATGCTCATATCGAACATCAACATTTATTTAAATATTTACAATTGCATAAAAAATACTTTATACATACATCAAGAAAATACTGCCAGGTGCAGTAGCAAAGTGCAGAGAAAAGTGCTCGTGTGAAAGGAAAGATTGATAAAAAAAGATTAGGTAATTCACATTAGAGAAATAAGGTACAATTCCTTATAACAGAAACCTGACCCAAACAACTAAATCAAAACAATTGTTGATTAACTCCTACGTACTAATATCTTTCAAATAATTGATTTATTTTGAGTATTAATTATAGGTCTAGGACCACTTTCATGTTTATCAAAGATTATTTGTTAAGCATGATGTCCACCCAAGGGCAGTAGCGGCTGGAGGGAATGATGGTGGGGGGCCGGCGGGGGTTCTCCTAGTGCTGGAGCATCAGACAAGAGCAGATGAAGGGAAGATTATAGCAAACAAGAAGCCAACATTTTAGAAGTGAGCAGCCGCACTCGTAAAAAAAAAACAAAAGTCATCACAATCATGAACGCTTCGAAAGCAAAAGTGATTGTGATGATGCGCTAAAACACGCAAAGGATGCGCGCACAGCACCGCGCGTGCTTGTGCGCGTTTTAGCAAGCTGGTCGCCGCTTTGGGAGCACTTCCCAAAGCGGCTACTAAATGTCTCTCCGAGCAGCGCATGTGCGCTGACTCAGCGAGACCTAAAAATAATACAGAGTTGAGCCTTGGAGGAGAGATAAGGTGACAGCAGACCTTGGCAAGTGAGATGATAACCAGATGAGAAGGGAGTGCAAATGCTGCAAAGTAAGAATGGGAGAAAACTAGGCAGTGAAAGTCGACTTTAAAGATGATTTTCATTATTCAGTTTAGCGGCTTTTATTTCTTTGATCGCAAATTCTATATTGCCATGCCATTCTACATTTCTTCTACATGATAAATCCTCTGTTGTACTTCTTCTATCAGTTTGATGAATCACCCCAGTTTAGGATTGTAGGTGCTCTTCTGATGCATCTTAATCATTATTTGTTATTGGTTCTTCTGGCAAAATATTTAGCCAAGTATTTTCTGTTCATCAACTGGTATTTTGGAAGATTGTGGTAGTACTGCTTTCTTTTACAGAAAGAGCATGTTGAAAGCCCCCTACCATTGGGTCCTCCTAGTGAGTCAGGCATTTAAGAATAGCAAATATTTCAGTGTAGCTTGCATGCAATGGGGCATTCAAAAACTGAGCTTTATCCACCTGGTTCCTTGAATATATTTTATAAATACTCTGTTTTGAAGTATGTCTCATTTGATTTGCTTTTGGATTCTGCTGACTGACACAAACTAATGTTTTTACATGACCAACCACCTCTTTCTTCACTACAGAAAATATATGTACCCTATTCACTTTTTTTTCAAGCCCTTTACCACCTTTCACTGTCATTGTCCCTATACTACAGAGTCACCACCATATTTTTCACCTCATCTTGTCTTTGGTTTTTGTTCTCTGATAACCACAATTGCTGAAGATCTTCCTCACTATCCTGCTAGAGTCAAATCAGCTCCTCCCGATCCAGCATGCTACCGAACCTCTTCAGCAATGTGCTTGCACTTCTGTCTGAGGCATTGTCCACTTGATGAAGATGAAAGGTATAGAGTAACCCGATTTTTCAAACCAAAAGCCAGAATAGGTCTTTGCAGAAATAGGCCATCAATGAAAGTGAGCTGGAAAATGGGCCAGATTATACCCACTTCTATCGTTACCAATACCAGTTACCCCAGAAGCAGGGAAAAATCTAGCCCATTATAAGTTGGATCCTGAGGGTCCCAATGAGGACTTATCAGGGGAATCTGTGATTCTAGGTCTGAATCCCATGTACAATCCTCATTTTGGGCTGAATTTTCAGGCTGCAGGTGCTGCCCATGGTTAGCATGGAACACAAGAGGTATAAACACTGCTTAATTCAGACTTTCGGGTTACACAGCAGAGATTTACTGTTAGACTTGGCTTTTTTAGTGGATTCCGCCCCAGACTTTTTGCTTTTTGGCCTCCTGTATTTGACCCTGTTTTTTGTTGGTTTTAGGACTCTTGGCACTCTACCACTGCTAATTAATGCTAAAGTGCATATGCTCTCTGTGTAAATTGTTATCATGATTGGTTATCTATGATTTGGCATATTTAATTTACTGGTAAACCCCTAGTCAAGTGCACTGCGTGTGCCCTGGGCCGTAAATCAAATGCATAATGTGGGCTTGAAGCACTGATTGTGCCACCCACATTAGTAGCCCTGAAAAGGTATCTCAGAACTGCCACTGCTGTGTCTGTATATTGTAGACAGAAGGGTTCGACCCATGTGGTCAGTGGGACCTGGGTAATAGATTGAAGTATATGGAGGGGTCCCAGACCAAAAAAACAGTAAACACTTAATCTTCAAACAGTTAAATAAGATCAAAATCAGAGAATAGTACAGGTTGACAGTGTGTTTATTTTCACTGAACCTAGAGGAACCGTAAATGGTTAAACATTCGCTGATATAAAGCACAAAATTTTTTTTAAAGTGCGCCCACACGGGGAGGGGGAAGAGTGCAGAGGGAGGGGGGGGGTTGGTGATTCAATTAGTTAACATCACTAATCAAACAAATACATAAAGCACAAATCCACAAGTTGAAAAACATCATTTTCATTGATCCATGAATGAGAGATCAAGACAGACACATGTTAAATAAAACATTATACATAAACCAGAGACTCCTGTGTTGATTATTAATATCAATCTTGGGGTGAGGAGTTCGTATAGGTAGAAGGTGGTCTACGTTTCGACCCAGTGGTGTAGGACATTGGATCCTTACTCGCGGGTCTTCATCAGGACGTGGGGGGGTGAAGGGGGAGGTGGGGCCAAATCCTGACAACGCAGGTAGTCAAGGCCGAAGGCCTGCTGGGCGTGTTGCGTCTCCAGGCAGGGCCCAGTCCAGATTAATATTAAGGTTGTCCTAAAGTGATAGGGACAGCCATTGTGGATGGCCCGACGGGTGAGGTCCCTCAATTACGTTTAGGCACTCCCCAAGGCGCTTGTCCCAAGGGGATTATTTCAACCGGGAGCCGTCTCAGCGTGTCTCCGTGATAATGACCTGTGCCTCCGTAGCCTGAGCGTCAAAGTGCTTCAGACCGCCATCCGTGCTAGGAGCCAGCGTCAAAGCGTCTCAGCCTGGTTCCAGGCTGAGACGCTTTGACGCTGGCTCCATATACTTCACTGCTGTGTCTGAGCACTATTTTAAGCTGCTATGATGACCAGCAAGTGCACCCACTTGCCAGGCCCTAAACTTCCCTTTTCTTAGATGTAAAACATCCTTCAGGTAGGCCCAAGGTACCCCCATGGGCAGGGTGCAGAATATCTGAAAAGTAGGATATGTATGTACTGGTGTGTATGACATGATGTCCTGATAGTGAAATTCTGCCAATTTAGTTTTTCACTATTGAAAGGCTATCCGTCCCTAAGGATAGCATGGGAGATACTTTGTAACATCTTACAAGTACAACTTCCCATTGGGACAAGATGGAGGAATAATGTTTAGACTCTCTGATCTCAGAATTTAATAACACGTCTTTCACCCCTTCGGGGCTGATGATGAGCTGGGCTCGTCATGGCGCACACCGGTCGTGCGCTGATGACAAGGCCAGCTCGTCATGAGCCCCACCCTCGGGGGAAGCGCTGGCGCTCCCCCCCGAGGGTCTCCGATCGCGCTCGTTTTGCTGGGGGTGGCAGTGGAAGAGTTTCTGCTGCCGCCCCCGCCTCTCCCCATGGGAATCCCTGATGACGTCAGCGCGCACAGCGCACGCTGACATCATCAGGGATTCCCAGCGCTCTGGAAGCCATTTGCTTCCTGAGCGCCGGGGAAGAAGGTGGGTTTTTTGTTTCTGGCGGGGGTTTGGGGCCGCAAAGAGGCATCAGGGGAGAGGAAAGAGATTTTCCTCTCCCCTGATGCCTCTTTGCAGGGCATTTCTGCCTCACGATCGCGCACAGCGTCGCGATCGTGTGGCGGAAATGCCCCACTAGCACCAGGGATTTAAATTTAGTTTATAGGAAGGGACCCGTTGGGCAAGGGTCGCTTCCAGGCGGGGTCTGATTATGTTTTAGTTTTTCTGCCCCCCCTGGGGGCAAATCGGCCCGTTTTTTCGGCCGTTTTGCCCTCAGGGGGGGCAGAAATTCCCCACTAGCACCAGGGTTGTTTTTTGGTGGCAATATGGCGGCCATTTTTAATGTTTACGTTTTTCTGTCCCCCCTGGGGGCAAATCGGCCCTTTTTTGCCGTTTTGCCCCCAGGGGGGGCAGAAAATGCCCACTAGCACCAGGGATTTTGATTTTAGCTTTTAGGAAGTGACCCCTTGGGCAAGGGTCGCTTCCAGGTGGCCTCACAATTAACTTTTTGTTTTTCTGCCCTCCCTGGGGGCAAATCGGCCCGTTTTTCGGCCGTTTTGCCCCCAGGGGGGGCAGACATTTCCCACTAGCACCAGGGATTTTTGTTGGGGCAATGTGTTTGTTTTGGGAAGCGACCCCTTGGGTAAGGGTCGCTTCCAGGTGGCCATGATTGTGTTTTTGTTTTTCTGTCCACCCTGGGGGCAAATCGGCCTGTTTTTTTGCCGTTTTGCCCCCAGGGGGGGGCAGAAAATGCCCACTAGCACCAGGGAATTTAAATTTAGTTTTTAGGAAGCGACCCCTTGGGCAAGGGTCGCTTCCTGGTGGCAAGTAATTATGTTTTTGAATTTCTGCCCCCCCTTGGGGCCAATCGGCCCATTTTTTTTTACGTTTTGCCTCCTGTTTTTTGGCCCACTAGGCCCTAGGATTTGAGTTTTGTTCCAATGGTGGTTATAATTTTGGTTGTTTTTTACTGTCCGCCTCCCTTGGTGCCGGTTGGTCTTTTTTTGTCCTTACTGCCTTGGCTGGCGGTGTGTGTGGAGTTGTGCTTGGCTGGCGGTGTGTGTGGAGTGGCGCTTGACTGGTGGTGTGCGTGGAGTGGTACTTGGCTGTCTGTGCACGGAGTGGTGCTTGGCTGGCGGTGTGTGTGGAGTGGCGCTTGGCTTGCAGTGTGCGTGGAGTGGTGTTTGGCTGGCGGTGTGTGTGGAGTGGCGCTTGGCAGGATGGTGTGCGTGCAGTGGTACTTGGCTGTCTGTGCACGGAGTGCTGCTTGGCTGGCGGTGTGTGTGGAGTGGCGCTTGGCTGGATGGTGTGCGTGGAGTGGTACTTGGTTGTCTGTGCACGGAGTGGTGTTTGGCTGGTGGTGTGTGTGGAGTGGTGTTTGGCTGGCGGTGTGTGTGGAGTGGTACTTGGCTGGATGGTGTGCGTGGAGCGGTGCTTGGCTAGTGGTGAGTGGTGCTTGGCTTGCGGTGTGCGTGGAGTGGTGCTTGGCTGGCGGTGTGTGTGGAGTGGTACTTGGCTGTCGGTGTGCGCTGAGTGGTGTTTGGCTGGCGGTGTGCATGGTCTGGTGCTTGGATGGTGGTGTGGGTGGACTGGCACTCGGCTGGCGGTGTGTGAGTAGTTACTTTCTGTTGGTCACTACACACACTGCTAGTTGAGTGACACTCTACGCAGTCCATCATTTTCTGTAGTTGCTGTGTCAGATATGTGGGCGTGTGAAAGTGATGGGCCCTTGAATGGCACTGGCGGCTGGCGGTGTGAATGTTTTGTATGTGTCACACGTACGAAAGGTGTATGAATGTCCTTACTGCCCCTGTGTGATGGGGGTACTGGTAGGAGCAAAAGACCGACTGGCACCAAAGGGGTCAGGCAGTAAAAAAATTCAAAAAATTAACCAGTGTCTTGATGTTAAACCTCATCTAATCCCAATTGGTCTAAGCCCTATTTGATGGCCCATCTGGGCGAATTTAAATTTGGGGGGCAAATTTGTGCGTTGTTTTTTTAATTGTTATATTGTTTGTGAAATGTGGTAGTAATTTTTTTTTCTTCTCTATTTTTGTCTTGTTCCAGGTTTTTGCTGTTTGGATTGTTGTAGGTTGCGGGTCTGTTTGCAGCTTGTGTAGTTGCTTGTGCTTGGTAAGTGAATGTATTTTGTACTACTTTCCCTTGATGTTTGTCTTTTTGAAAAAGGCTGCATTTATAGCAGTTTGTGTGGCTCTGTGTTTTTTTTTTCAGCATTAGTGTTTGATGTGCACTTTGTTTAATCTGTCATTTCTTTTTTTCTTTCTAGTGGGATATCATTTCTTTTTGCTGTGTCTCAGCAGAGTAGGTGCTGGTGAGTGTAGCTATATTTGGTAAGAGTGAAATTGTTTTGGATTGTATTGATCTTTTTGTGAAAGCCTTACCTTGTTTACTTCTTACTTTGCACAGTGTAGGTTGTTGTTCACTTGTGTGTGCAGTCTTCTTGCTTTGTAAGGATAATGGCTAGTCGCAGGATTACTGCTCAGCAGGTTCTTGGTTTGCTTTTTGAGTCTTCCTCTGACCATGGTTCAGAGACTGAGTCCGATTCGGACCCAGAGGTAGGGGCAGAAGATTCAGGCAGTGAGTTTTCTCTTCGCATGGAATCATCATCATCGGATGATGAATCTTCTTCTAGTGCTGATGAAGGGCCTATGGTAAAGGAGGACATTGATGTGCCGGTAGTGGGCCAAGAGGCATCTGTGCTGCTGCCTAGGGCCGCAAGGTTTCCTTTCTTTTTATGTCGGCAAGAGGCATGTGGGCTGCAGCCTGCTCCCAAAAGGCTTCACATTGCTGTGGTGCGCCAAGAGGCATCTGGTGCTTTTCATCTTCCTGCTGGTGTAGTGCAGCAAGAGGCATCTGGGGCTGTTAGGCTTCCCATTGGTGTAGAGCGGCAAGAGGCATCTGGGCCTGCTTGGTTTCCTGGTGGTGTAGTGCAGCAAGAAGCATCTCAGGCTGCTAGGCTTCCCGTTGGTGTAGTGCAGGAAGAGCCCTCTGGGGATGCTATGTCTTCTGTTGGTGTTGTGCAGCCGGAAGTATCTGTGGCTGTTAGGCTTCCCGTTGGTGAACAGCAGCAAGAGGCTTCTGGGCTGCAGGCTGGGGTGGCTGCTCCCCCGTTGATAGGGATGGCCTCTGGGTTCCCCCTGGCATGGTGCAGCCGGCATTGCAAGAGTTCACTGGTGTTCCTGGGTGTAGAGTGAATACTGAGAATTTTCTACCAATACATTTTTTTCAGTTGTTTTTTGACGATGTGTATTTGCAAGAGATTGTTGATCAAACTAATTTGTATGCAGAACAATTTTTGAGGGACAACAGTGCCAGCCTTAAGCCCCATTCTAGAGCAACCCGGTGGACTCCCACAAATGTTGAAGAGATGAAGAAGTTTTTGGGATTCACTTTTTTGATGGGCTTGCTAAGGAAGCCATCGATGTCTTCATATTGGTCCACTAGTCCCTTGATGACAACAGCTATATTTCCAGCAGTCATAAGTCGTGATCGGTATATGCTTCTTCTTCGGATGATGCATTTTGTTGATGATGGTTTAGCGTTGCCACGCGATCACCCTGATTGTGACCGTTTGTTTAAAATTCGGCCTGTCCTTGATCACTTTGTTGATCGTTTTTCTGAGATCTTTGCCCCTGGTAAAGAAATTGCAGGGGATGAGTCTTTGCTATTGTTCAAGGGCCGCTTGGTTTTTAGGCAATACATTCCTAGTAAGAGGGCACGCTATGGAATCAAACTGTATATGCTGTGTGACAGTGAGACTGGATATGTCTACAATTTCAGGGTGTACACTGGTAAGGAGTCCAGCATTAACCCTCCTGGTTGTCCTTCTACTTTTGGAGTGACTGAGAAAATTGTGTGGGAACTAGGTAGAGGATTATTTAACAAAGGCCATCATTTATATGTAGATAACTTTTACACTGGTGTGCGGTTGTTGAAGGAGTTGGCCAAAGTGTGCACTGTTGCTTGTCGCACAATGCGCAGTAACCGTAAAGGTTTCCCAAAGGAACTTGTTTGCAAAAGGCTTGTGCAGGGACAGTCTACTGCATTGCGATGTGGGGAGCTTCTAGCTGTGAAGTTTTCAGACAAGAGAGATGTGTACATGCTGACTACTATTAACGATGAAATACTGTACCTGTGCCTGTTTGGAGTCAGGGTGCTGAAGTGCGCAAACCTGTGTGCATTTTAGCTTACAATAAGTTCATGGGTGGTGTTGACAGAGTAGATCAGAGGTTGGAACCTTATGCTGCTCTTCGAAAGACTTACGTTTGGTACAAGAAGTTGGCTATCCATCTGTTCCACTTGGCATCCTTTAATGCTTTTGTTGTGTACCAGAAGTCTTGCCCTGAGACGAAGATGCCTTTTGTTAAGTTTCAGGAGTCTATAATAGGCAGCCTTGTACTTATGGAGCAGGCAAGTGTTCCTAGATTTGGAGTGGTGGAGGTTGTGGCTAGATTGAAAGATCGCCACTTTCCTGAATACATTCCTCCCACTACCGCAAGAGACTTTCCGACTAGAAGATGCAGAGTCAGTTGGCGAAGAGGCGCGCGGAATGAGTCTCGTATGTACTGTCCTGACTGTCCTTCTAAGCCTGGATTGTGTCTGTCAGCTTGTTTTAAATCGTACCACACGCAAAAGAAGTTTTGGGAGTTTTAATGAGCTGTAAAGTGAATTGCCTGGTCTGCATTCTGTAAAATGTTTTTGTTTGTTTCAAGGATTGGCATTAGTGTAAAGTGTTTAGTTTTAGAATTTGTGTTAGCTGATTTGTAGGTATTTCCATTTGTTTAGTGTTATTTTGAAAAAAAGAATTCTAAATGTGTTTGTGGTGTGTGCAGGCTGGTGCTTGGCTGGCGGTGTGTGTGGAGTTGCGCTTGGCTGGATGTTGTGTGTGGAGTGGTACTTGGCTGCCTGTGCACGGAGTGGTGCTTGGCTGGCGGTGTGTGTGAAGTGACGCTTGGCTGGTGGTGTGCGTGGAGGGGTACTTGGCTGTCTATGCACGAAGTGGTGCTTGGCTGGCGGTGTGTGTGGAGTGGCGCTTGGCTGGTGGTGTGTGTGGAGTGGTACTTGGCTGTCTGTGCACGGAGTGGTGCTTGGCTGGCGGTGTGTGTGGAGTGGCGCTTGGCTGGTGGTGTGCGTGGAGTGCTACTTTGCTGTCTGTGCACGGAGTGGTGCTTGGCTGGCGGTGTGTGTGGAGTGGTGCTTGGCTGGTGGTGTGCGTGGAGTGGTACTTTGCTGTCTGTGCACGGAGTGGTGCTTGGCTGGCGGTGTGTGTGAAGTGGCGCTTGGCTGGTGGTGTGCGTGGAGGGGTACTTGGCTCTCTATGCACGGAGTGGTGCTTGGCTGGCGGTGTGTGTGGAGTGGCGCTTGGCTGGTGGCGTGTGTGGAGTGGTACTTGGCTGTCTGTGCACGGAGTGGTGCTTGGCTGGCGGTGTGTGTGGAGTGGCGCTTGGCTGGTGGTGTGCGTGGAGTGCTACTTTGCTGTCTGTGCACGGAGTGGTGCTTGGCTGGCGGTGTGTGTGGAGTGGCGCTTGGCTGGTGGTGTGTGTTGAGTGGTACTTTGCTGTCTGTGCACGGAGTGGTGCTTGGCTGGCGGTGTGTGTGGAGTGGCGCTTGGCTGGTGGTGTGCGTGGAGTGGTACTTGGCTGTCTGTGCACGGAGTGGTGCTTGGCTGGCGGTGTGTGTGGAGTGGCGCTTGGCTGGTGGTGTTTGTGGAGTGGTACTTGGCTGTCTGTGCACGGAGTGGTGTTTGGCTTGTGGTGTGTGTGGAGTGGTGTTTGGCTGGCGGTGTGTGTGGAGTGGTACTTGGCTGGATGGTGTGCGTGGAGCGGTGCTTGGCTGTCTGTGCATGGAGTGGTGCTTGGCTGGCGGTGTGTGTGGAGTGGTGCTTGGCTGGTGGTGTGTGTGGAGTGGTACTTGGCTGTCTGCACGGAGTTGTGCTTGGCTGGTGGTGTGTGTGGAGTGGTACTTGGCTGTCTGTGCACGGAGTTGTGCTTGGCTGTCGGTGTGCGCTGAGTGGTGTTTGGCTGGCGGTGTGCATGGTCTGGTGCTTGGATGGTGGTGTGGGTGGACTGGCGCTCGGCTGGCGGTGTCTGAGTAGTTACTTTCTGTTGGTCACTACACACACTGCTAGTTGAGTGACACTCCACGCAGTCCATCATTTTGTGTAGTTGCAGTGTCAGAAATGTGGGCGTGTGAAAGTGATGGGCCCTTGAATGGCGCTGTTTGCTGGTGTGAGTGTTGAAATGTGATGGGTCCGCGGCTGGCGGTGTGAATGTTTTGAATGTGTCACACGTACGAAAGGTGTATGAATGGCCTGTAAAGATGTTGGTGCCTTGACGTGGCTTTACAGCTCACGAGCTGTGAGTCAGTGGTTCAGTTAATCATACTTTTAATTATACGCAGTGTATTTCATTTTTTGTGAAATTACTTGCGAAAACAATTGTATGTACTGAATCATCACTCACCCTCGTGCCAAATCCAACCAGTATGTGTGTGTGCTTGTGGATTAGATGACTGTGCAGTAATATTTGTTTTTTTTTCTCTTTCTGCAGTAGGGTGTACCTTGTCCCTTATTGTGATTGTTGTAATGTGTTGCTTTTCCTTCCAGATGGTGTCAGTGGTCTGGTTTGTATCAGGTATGAAAGGTGCGTGAATGGCCTGTAAAACGGTTGGTGCCTTGTCGTGGCTTTACAGCTCACGAGTTGCGAGTCACTGGTTCGGTTTTTATGCATTTATTTATTGACAGAGCATTTAATTTTTTGGAAATATCATGTTAATAAAATTTTATGTACTGAACCATCACTCGCCCTCGTGCCCAATCCAACCTGTATGCGTGTGTCTTTGAGGAATAGATAGCCGTGCTTGATTCTTTGTCTTTTGAGTAACTCAATTATGGTGTATATTATAGCTATAAATAACTTTCTAAATTTAGATATTATTGTTAATTCATGGTAGTATATGGTCATGTCTTTCTGGTGAATTCTATTGTTGTTTTTTGTCCACAATCTCTTGCAAATTTGAAATTGTCTGTCACAATTTTCATGCGATATTGTCCCCTGAATCGCACGTTCTCCAATTGAAAACTTAATTCATTCAAAACAATTTGGTTTTGCAAGGGGGTTCCCATGAGTGTTTGGCCCGGGGCTTGGCGGGCATCTTTGGAAACTACCAAACCCAAACAGTTCTGAAAACTAGACACCCGGGGTAGTCCAGGGAGGTATGGCATGCGTGGGTCCCCCAATGTTTTCCTAAACAGAAATCCCTTCAAACCTTAAATTTAGGTTAAAAAAAACACCTTTTCATACATTTTTGGGTGGGAGCTCCCTGCCGGCACAAATGTCCTACCACCCAGCGTTCCCCTTGATCTCCCGAGTAAAATGATACCTCACTTGTATGGGTGGGCCAAAGCCCTGTGACTAAGGTTGGGGTGTTTAATTTGTCAAACCTATATACTAGATTTTTTTTTAATTCATTTTTAGCCTGTTCTGCTTTGGGGCACCCACACAAGTGAGGTATCATTTTACTCTGGAGAACAAAGGGAACGCTGGGTGTTAGGACATTTTTGCCGGCACGGAGATCCCACGCAAAAAAGTTTGGAAAAGTGTTTTTTTACCTAATTTTAAGGTTTGCAAGGAATTCTGGGTAGGAATACATTGGGGGACCCACGCATGCCATACCTCCCTGGACTCCCCCGGGTGTCTAGTTTTCAGAACTGTTTGGGTTTGGTAGTTTCCAAAGATGGCCCCCGAGCCCCCGGGCAAAAATTCAGGTGCCCCCCCCCCAAAAATCAAGGTAGTGTTGCTATAGGGTACGATTTGGACCTTTTCCTGTTGCAGCCACTATGCCTAACCACGCAAGTGAGGTACCATTTTTATCGGGAGACCTTGGGGAACGCTGGGTGGGAGGAAATTTGTGTGAGCCCAGTGATGCCATGCTTTCCCATACAAAAAAGTGTGAAAAAACTGATTTTTTTCAGCTAAAATTGAGGTTTGCAAGGGATTCTGGGTAAAGGAACGTTGGAGGATCCACGCAAGCCATACCTCCTTGGAAGCCCCCGGGTGTCTACTTTTCAGAAATGTGTGGGTTTGGTAGGTTTCCCTAGATGGCCGTCTAGCACGGGGCCAAAAATCCAGGTAACCCCTTTTGCAAAAGCTGGTGGACTTGACAATGGTGACAATGTCAAAACCACCAGCTTTTGCAACAGGGGTTACCTGGGTTTTTGGCCCCGTGCTAGACGGCCATCTAAGGAAACCTACCAAACCCACACATTTCTGAAAAGTAGACACCCGGGGGCTTCCAAGGAGGTATGGCTTGCGTGGATCCTCCAAAGTTCATTTACCCAGAATCCCTTGCAAACCTCAATTTTAGCTGAAAAAATCCGTTTTTTTCACACTTTTTTGTATCGACGGCCATCTTTGGAAACTACCAAACCCAAACAGTTCTGAAAATTAGACACCCGGGGGAGTCCAGGGAGGTATGGCATGCGTGGGTCCCCCAATGTATTCCTACCCAGAATTCCTTGCAAACCTTAAAATTAGGTAAAGAAAACACTTTTCCAAACTTTTTTGCGTGGGATCTCCGTGCCGGCAAAAATGTCCTACCACCCAGCGTTCCCCTTATTCTCCAGAGTAAAATGATACCTCACTTGCATGGAAGGATGTTGGGGCTCCAACCTTTCAAATGTGGATCTGTAGGATGCTCGGGATTCATAACATTGAGTCGGAGCTGTATGCTTTGAAGGGAGTGAAATCCAGGGAAATGGGACTAAGGATTTGGTCGCCCGTGGCATCATGGAGGCGGTCAAAAACTGGGGGTCAATAGTTTCTAACACCCATGTAGATACTGCTGATACTCTTAACATATTCACTGTATTTAGGCCCACACTTCATGTTTTAACTTATTTTAACTTGTTTTAACATCTTTTAACAAGTTGAGATCTTATTATGCATACTTATTATTCTGCATGCATATTTATTTATATTTCTGTGCCAATATGTTTTTGTTATGTATAGAAATATTATATTGTCATGAACTTTCAATAAAAAAAAAATAATTAAAAAAAAGAAATGTGAGGAAAATGCTCAAAAACAAAAGGTAGTCTCTTTGTCCAAAAATGGCAAGATTTCACTGGAAAATTGAGGTGCCACCACAGAAATGTGAGGAAAATGTGTTTTTTTGTCAATTTCTTAGCTTTGCAAGGGATTCTGGGTAACAAAACCTGGTGGTAGGCAGTCGAGTCACCGCATCCTGAATTCCCCTGGGTGTCTACTTTTAAAAAATGTATAGGTTTGCTAGGTTTCCCTTGGTGCCGGCAGAGCTAGGGTGCAAAAACTACAGGTAGGCACTTTGCCATAAAAGGGTCAATTTTTACCTGCAAAATTGAGGTGTGACCACGTTGCATTTTGCGCCGTTTCCTGTCGCAGGCACAAGGCCGAACCACACAAGTGAGGTACCGTTTTTATCGGGAGACTTAGGGTAATTCAGATTTGTAAATCAACTGTTATTACCAATTGAGTTTTCATGCATTTCTCCCTTCCCAATGAAAGACATTGTGTAAAAAAAAATCTTTTTAAAAAATGACCAATAATTCTCATACTAGTATGAGTATTCCCAATTTTGAAAATGTGCAATTATATACTGTTTCTAGACTCTATAATTTGTACCCAATTCAGAAATACATAGGTGTCTTTCATACCGATTTTTCCACATATACATTTTCCAAGAATAAGTGCTCTATACCCAGTAAATAAAAAAAATCATTGCAAGTTGCTGCTCAGTTTTTGGATCTGGGTTCTTGGAGAAACTACAAGTCCTATATATCCCCACAACCAGGAAGGTCTAACAAATGTAATGATACATTGCTTTCCAAGAGCTGTCAAAATTACAAGAAGTTATAGGTGAAAACGTTGAGACAAAAGGCTGTTTTTTTCAACAAATTTTCAATTGTTCCAATATTTAACTGTTAGTTTATATAAAGAAAACTTCATGGATTTAGACAAATGACACCTTTTTGAATTCAGAATTTTGTCTACTTTTCAAAAATCTATAGCTTTCCAGGATCCCTTATTGCTTTCATACTCATTTCTACCATTAACTGGAAGGTGGTGAAAAGCTCTAAAAATAGCAAAAATAGGCTATGTCCCAGAAAAATGCCAAAACTGTGTGAAAAATGTTGGTTCTCTGACAAAAGACTGTCATTCCCTAAAAGCTAAGAAAATGGAGGTTTCAGCCCCACAAACCCTTTTTTGATACCATTTTCAGGGAAAACCCCAGAGGCTTTCATTTGCAGCCCGTTTTTCCCATTTTTCTGAAAAAAAAACATTTCACTATATTTTGGTTAATTTTTGGGACCCCTCCAAGGGAATCCACAAACCCTGGGTACCTTTAGAATCCACATGATGTTGGAAGAAAAGGACGCAAAATTGGCATGGATACCTTATGTGGTCAAAAAGTTACAGAGGCCTAAGCGCGCACTACCCCAAATCGCCAAAAAAAGGCTTAGCACAGAAGGGGAAAAGGCCTAGCAGCGAAGGGGTTAAGTAAAGATGATTTTTAAATAGTGTATTTGAAAATGCCACTTTTAAAAAGTAGGCCTTTTCTTGTTTAACCATTCTATGTGCCTCTGCCTGTTTGTGGATTGACTGTCTAGTTTTGGAGTGACAGGGGGGCTGGGGATGTGCATTCACTGTAGGCAGCCACTGGTGGGGTGAGGGGTGCCTGGCCTTTCCTGGATGACTCAGAGCTGAACTGAATAGACCTTGGCTGCATTTAGAGTAGTGGGAAGAGTTTTCCCTGTACCTGAATAGGGCCGGTTTTCCTTGCACAATGCTGTCTCCACTCCCTGTGGTCATCCTCTACCAGTGAGGACAGAACTGGTTTGGACTGAGGCTCTGAGACCCTGGCACAAAGAAGAACAAAGACAAAATGGGGTACGAGTAGTGGACAGAACTTAGATCGCTTCTGGACTCAAGAGAAACCTTTGCCAAGGAGAAGAGCTGGAGAGCTGTGAGGAGGAGTACTGCCCCTTTTGCTGTGTGCTGTGTGGGATTGGCCTGCAGGTGCTGCTTCTGCCAAGGCACGGAAAAAGACTGGAACTTTGCTGTGACCTGCTTGAAGAAGAATCTCCAAGGGCCTGTGTGTGCTGGCCTCCTGTTCTGAAGTCTCAGGGACATAAAGACTACATCCCCATCTCCCCTGAACTCTATTGCTGAGAGTTCTGACCTGCCTGGGGGTGCCTATACTAGGTTTGGGCCTCTGGAGGTTGCTCTTGCAGTTGGGAGGTGGAAGAAACTTGAAAGAAGCAAGAAACCTGTCTCCGACGCCATCAGTGACACTGATGTGATGCCGCGGCCTGCACCGGAGCCAGGGGCACTGCTTGTGAAGTACATAACTCACTGGCCGGCCTGCATCTCAGATCTGAAGCCCTTCGATGCCTGCCGATGCCTGCAGTTATCTGCATTTCCCGACACCAGTGCTCACACCAAATCCATCATCACCAGTGCCTGCATCATGTTATCGCGGTGCCGATAACCGCTGAGGGTGATTCCACTAACTCGCCAACTTCGCATGGTCACCGGCACCAACTCCTCACCACCGACTCACCGGTTTTCCCTATCCAGGATTCGACAAATCACTTCCTCGCAGGCAAGATGCCCAGCTCCCCTGTGGCAGCCAGGGAGCCGGCCTCGACCTCGGCACTGACGCCTCACCTCCACGACGCTGTGCATCATCATAGACTTCTTTCTCCTAAGGCACTGTTTGTTTGGGGTCCGTTTGGGGGTCCGTGTGACTCTGTGCCCGTACTATGGATTTATTTCTGTCGTAATAGCCCTAGGTGGAGCTATTTGTTTTCTACAACTTTATTTTGGAAGTAACTGTCTTTATGTGCTATTTTACTACCAATATGTTGGATTTTTGCCATTTTGGTCTTGTTACTTTTAGATGAAAATTCTTTATTTTCCTAAACTGGTGTGGTTTTGATTTGTGGTGTTATCACTGTATTACTGTGTGTTTTGAGTACAATACATTGCCTTTGAGATAAGCCTGATTGCTCGTGCCTATCTACCAAGGGGGTGAGCAGGGGTTATCTAAAGTGTGTATCCCCCTTACCCTGACTAGAAGCAAGGGTCCCTATTTGGACTAAGGTACCTACCTCTGCCAACTAGAGACCCCCATTTCAAACAGTAACTTTATAACAAAGAGGGAGAACCATATCAAAATCTGTGTCTGTGAAATGGAAACAAATATATTGCTATTGTGTGGATCCACGTCCTGTCTAACATTTTCAGCAAAATTTGTAATTGTAACACTACAAACTAACTAGAAATTCTAGAATTTGAAGTGCCTTTAGCTAAGAAGCCAGGCATGGTTTTATATGTCACATTGAGTATGGGGCGAAATGGCAATTATGCACATGAATCTTCAATGGGAATTATTTGTACTCCTTACACTCGGGAAGAAATATAAAGTATAAAGGGCTCTCATCTGCGTCGGTCTCGATACAGCTTCTCCCATTCCTAGTGATGTGGGGTTTAAACCCCTGTATTCCGAAATCTGTGCTTCATGTGTGTTTTGTGATAAATATTAATTAAACATTGATGTTAATACAAAGCTAATCAGCTTTCAAGGTGCAAGAGAGAACTGCCCATTTTTGGCCTCTTCCCGCAGACTTTCTGCAAAGGCACTAAACCAAACACTCTCAAGGAGTGCGGATGTGGGGGGCAAGTTGTCCATAAACTAGGGGTGGGTGATACATTCTGCTATGCATGCGGAGTTCGCAGAGTTTTGCTCACTTACGCTTGCAACGCATAATTCTGGCAAAACTCCACCAACCGCCTCGTGGCACTGTTTTTTTCCTGCTCGTGGCTCGCCATCATTAATTTGGCAAGCGAGAATTTGTATCCCCCTAGCACAATTTTCGGGCACTAGAAGGGCACACAGCAAGATTTTCTCAACGCAGGCATTTGTGACTGTTGGCTGTGAGAAAGCTGCGGCTCGCGCAGAAAACCTGCTTGTGAGGCAGCGAAGAAGCAGTGCCCTCAGGCGTGGTGCGTGGTGCGTGGTGCAGTTCCCACTGTTTTGCAGTGTGGAACATGCACCCCATGCTAAAAATCAGTGTGGGCAGCATGATGTACTGATTTCCGCCTGCTTGTGGAACTCCGCGGAATCGCGCTGAGTTTTGAGGTAACTCTGTGGAATTTAGCGGAGTGAAACACAACAAGTTCCAGTCACCCCTGCCATAAACCCTTAGAGATATCATACATTCAGGCACAAAGGAGCAGAGATCAGCGGACCTAAAGGCATCATGCACTCTCAGGCAACCACAGACACACAAAATATGCACCTTGAAGTGAATATGCATACAGGAACCAACAATCTTGCAGACACCAATGCATACCTACACAACATACAGTTATGTTCACATGAAGTCGCAGAGAAATATACTTCCTGGCGTCCATGCATACACAAACCAACATGTAAACCAACAGACTTAGAGGAACTTAGGCACATGCAGGCGCTAATGAACACCAATGAAACACACATCTCCATGCACTTTTGTACACAACAACCACATTTATATAAGATCCACATAGGTTGACATGTATAAACATAGCTACACACATCCAAGCACAGAAAATCGAAGGCAATATGTGAAGTGGCACATAGGCTACATAGGGGGTGATTATGATGGCGGTGAACATACCACCGATAGGCTGCCAGTGGCTTGTTCACCGCCATCGTAAGACCTTTTTCCGCTCGCCAGATCAGGTTGGCGGGCGATGTGCCTGGCGGGCAGAAAGCCTGTCCACCACAGGTCTGACAGACCCACCCCGCATCCACAAAATGGTGGCACGCACGGCCCACCAGATTTGGATGCTGCATCCCCACCGGCCTGTCTATGGCGATTCAACCACCATTGAAAGGCTGGCGGGGTTGTACTTTTGGGGATCCGTTGCGGGCCCCCCTTGCGCAGGGGCATGTGGAATTTGCTCTTGGGGGGCACCTAAGTTCCCTGCACCAGGTGGCAGACAACACATGGTGCCTGGCACGTAGTGCAGGGAAATGCACAACATGCATTTTTACCATTGAGGCGGGTGCCACAGCCAGCAGCACCCGTCACAATGGTAAAGATGCACAATACGACCGCCACAGTGGCGGTCGCATTGTAATCTCATGTGCGGGACCGCATCCCATTCCCTGGGACGATGGCGGACGGGCTAAAGTGCGTCCGCCATCATAATCATCCCCATGGTGTGGGTGGAGGATCATTTCATCCATGAAATGACTATAACAATGAATGAGTATGGGTGTACACATTGATGCTAAGATAGTTTATAGGTAAACATGTATAAAATGCAGGATGGATGAATGTGTGGTTTGGTGCAGGGATGTTCATGCTGATTTAATAGAAAGTTTGGGTGTGTTTTGAAGAATAAGCAATCTATCCATCAATGGACTCACTTATCAACTTATACACAATTCATGGACTAATGCATTCAGCATTCATCCATCCATCCATGTAGTAGCCACTCTACTGTACTTTGGCCCACTCAAACAATATCACATTTATCCAATCATGCAATTCAGCATTCATCTAACCATTGAGTCATCTTTACATTCGGCCTCTGTCACATCCATGTAGCCTCACACCCCGGTCAGTGAAAAAGTATGTATAAGGTAATGTACGATGTTGACTTGGCTATGATGCAATATGGACATCAGGCAGTGGCGGCTCACAGAGTGGTGAGTGGGCGGGGGAGGGGCAGGGTGCGGGGGTAGTGTACTTGGACATATGATGGACTGGAGTAAACAGTG
Organism: Lissotriton helveticus; assembly: GCF_964261635.1. NCBI lineage: Eukaryota > Metazoa > Chordata > Amphibia > Caudata > Salamandridae > Lissotriton > Lissotriton helveticus. The sequence continues at coordinate 2,082,945,611 of NC_136057.1, read as the reverse complement.
GCGGCTCACTGCATCGCCAACAAGCACAAGGTAAATAGTTGTATTTATTTAATTACTTACTTTACTCCTGTCTGTCGTATGTCTGAGTCCACTACCCCCACCTTACCCCTTTCCCGCCCCGCTCCACCGCTCGCAGCACTCCCTCTGTAAGCCGCCACTGACTTCAGGACTCCACTCTCCTTGGTTTCTGGCCTGATCTGATTTTATTACACCAACAGTGAATATCAGCTTACTCTTCTCTATAGGTATAATAAAATAAATGCCAGCACTTGTTGACTGGCTCAAGCAGATGTGTCAGGCAGGCAGTGCCTCTCTTTGATGGGAGGCATAGGTCCCTAGAAGTGCCCGTGCAAGCCACCGAAGATGTTGTCCAGTGCTGGTAAAATCACAGCCCTGCTCTTAGGGGTATGGCGCACATTAGTATCAGCCCACTAATGACGCAGTGCTGCACTGCAGCATTATACGTACAGAGCTACAGAGCGGTGCTTTTGACTTAAGCCCTGAAGCGGGTGGGCTATCGGGTCAATCAGGCTGTCACCTCACTCTCTTCCACAACGTCACATAGTGGGCTCGGTAGCCTCATTGTCCCCTTTTCCCATCTGAAATGGGAGACAGTGAGGGGAAAAGGCAAGAAGCTAAAAGTCTGCACAATGAATAGTGTAGTCACTGCAGAGATCTCAACTTTCAGTTTCCTGTTTCAGAACCTGAGACCGGCAGGAGCTATGTGCCTGTCTGAGGGGCCATGCACCTAAACATAAGGACCTTAAGCAGAACAGGCAGGTGAAGCAGGTAAGTGATAAAACTATGTATGTGTATGTGCACGCGAGTGAGTGTGTGTGTGTCAGCTTGTGTATTTATTAATGTGTGTGAGTGAAAATGTGAGTGAGAATGAGTGATCAGAGTTAGAATAAGTGAAAGCAGGTGATAGTGAGAATCTGAGTGCAATTGAGTGAAAGTGAGAGTGAGTGAGTGGAAACAAATGAGTGTGTGGTACTGCTTGGGTTTGAGTGAGTGAATGCAAGTGTGCATGGCTGTGTACGAGTGAAAGTGAGCTTAAATAAGAGAGTCAGAGTGAGTGAGAAAAGATGAAACTAGGTGAGAGTGAGACTCTGAGAATGAGATTGTTTGAGAATGTGAGAGCAAATGAGTGAGAATGAGTGGCAGAAATGTTTAAGTGAGAAATACTGTGCATGAGCTAGCGAAAGTGAGTAGGATGGAAAGTGTAAGCATGAGTAAAACTGTGAGTGTGAATGAGTCAGACTAAGTGAAAATAAGTGAGGCTGAAAGCGAGGGTGAGTTTGCATGAGTACAGGTGAGTGAGTGTGAATGAGAATTAATATGAATGAGTATAAGTGTGTGTATGTGTGGGCTTGAGAGTGAAAGTGAGAGTGAGTGAAACTATTAAAAAAAGTGAGTCAGAGGGACTGAAAACAAATGAGGTAGAATGGAAGTGAGATTGTGAGTGTGTGAGTGTGTGTGTTACACTTGTGAGTCTCTGTTAAAATAAGATATCCACAAATGCAAGTGAAAACTTTGATGAATTTATTGTAAATCCATAACACAGCACCAACAGAATTAACAACCTTCTGGATCAGCAGCTTCCTTCTCAATCCAGCTACATTCACATATCTACATTCTATGATGTCATGTCATAGCAACGGTTGCAATATTCTCAAACAAACACAAGTAAATTACAACACATCCTCCCATCTAGGGAAATGAAAATATAATAAGAAAACAAAAACTAAACAGAACTAACTTAAATCATAGTCTCTAAATCGTAATGGCACACTCCTGGATCTTTGAGGAAATCTATGAGAAAATCTTTCTTGATTTTCACTTGAATGAGTTCCAGCTGAAGAAGTCTTTTGTCTTCCATCTCCTAAATCATGCATATTCTGTCTTATACACTTTACTAACCTTGACATGCTCCATATGTTCCCAGTATTAACTTTCACAACGTTCTTCCTTATGGACACTATGGTAAAAGAACCTATAAACTTACTCATCCCTTTCATTCTGTGTCTAGGATTTCTTACCAAAACTTTATCTGCCACATTCCATTTCTTATTCTTTACATCGATTTTAGAATCAAACCCAACCTTATACTTTTGTTGATAATTTGCTATCCTAGAACGTCGCTCTTCAGAAGATAACCCCAAATCAGAACTCTCTGGTAACCAACTGGGATTCAATTTTGAAATAGCCTTTCTTCCTCTTAAGGCTTCAAAAGGAGAACTACATGTGATGGCATTAGGAGTAGTACGGTGCGCCCACCACGAATCTCTCAACACAGCAGTGAAGGAAGATCTTGTGTTAAGAGCACGTTGTGCACAATCCTTGACAACTCGATTCATTCTCTCAGTCAAGCCATTCGCTTGAGGAGAATATAAAGCAGTTTTCTGGTGAGTAATATTGTTGTCTTTGAGAAAAACACTCATCTCTTCGGATGCAAATTGCAACCCATTGTCTGTCACAAAAAATGTAGGTACTCCTTCCGAAGCAAACACATCTTTAAGAAATTCTATAACATTCCTCATGATCACAGAAGGAACACATTTTGTAACTACCCACTTACTGGTATCATCAACTAGAAGAAGAACATAACGTTCATAGAAAAGCAACAGATCAAAAGGTCCCATGATATCGAGTCCTAATTTAGACCACACAAGATCAGGCACCTCAACTGGAGATAGAGGAGCACGGTTAATAGTGTGAGATTTGTCACTCATAGCACAAATTGAGCAATCTTTCACAACTTCCTGAATCATGTGATCCGTGCCAGGCCACCAATATCTTTCTCTCACGTGACTCTTCGTGAGGCTCCTCCCAAGAGGTCCTTCATGGGCAGTGTTAATAATTCTTTCTCTAAATATAATAGGAGGAATTACTCTGCTACCTCTCATTATGTTCTCACAAGTAAACGATAATTCCTCTCTCACAGTCCAATAAGCTTTCAAGTTTTCATCAAGGGTTTTATAGTCTGGCCAGCCTTGACTAATCCACAACTTCAACATCATCAAAACGTCATCCTTACTCACCCCATCCAACCACTGTTCCTTTGACAAAGAAGACTCGTCGCCAGTGTTAAAATAAGATATCCACAAATGCAAGTGGAAACTTTGATGAATTTATTGTAAATCCATAACACAGCACCAACAGAATTAACAAACTTCTGGATCAGCAGCTTCCTTCTCAATCCAGCTGCATTCACATATCTACATTCTATGATGTCATGTCATAGCAACAGTTGCAATATTCTCAAACAAGCACAAGTAAATTACAACTGTCTCCTCTGCGCCATGCCTAACTGGAGGTAATCCTTGGACTATGGGGTACCTACAGTAAAATACTCATGCTGGTCAACTAGAGGGTTTTGTCGCATATAGGTAACCAGTGGCAAATTGGAGGTAATTCTTGGCATATCCATAGCAAAGTGCTCGAGTTGGAATATTGAAGATAATTCTTGGCATAAGGGATGCACATGGAAAATGCATGAGCTGGCAGGTTTGCAGTAATCCTTGGTTTATGGTGTACACCTGGTAAAATACTATCACTGGCACGCATATGACGTGGAAGGGGACAAGACACCATGACAAAAGGGTGACCCGGCACAATGGAGGTAATTACTGACATATGGAGAGCACCCACTGCACATTTTGAAAAAATTGAGACAACTGTGGAGCATTAGGCTGCATTGGCTTGTCAAATCAATGGCCTTTGAGGCAATTTATATAAAACTTGTGCTTTAAAATACATTATTTAGCCTATTTGTTTTCAATATTTTATTGGGGGAATAAACCCCTGAACCCACTTGCTAGCTGGAATTCTGAGCAAGCATTATGCCTCACCACTCTCACCAGGGGCGGCTCTAGGCTCATGGAGGCCCTGGGCAGGGAGCGTAGGTAGGGGGCCCCGGAAGAGGGGGTCCGGGCAGAGTGCAGAGGCCAGTGAAGAGGGGGGAGTCAGGGTGTTTGGAAGTGGAACACAGCCAGAGGCCGCCAAATCCCTGCCAGGGGCCGCCATGCAAATATGTATCCATTCTCAGAGGATTATTATATTAAGGATATATATTGGTGTGGTGGCCCCTGGTGTTTGGTGGCCCTGTGCAGGTGCACAGCTTGCACATGCCTAAGGCCGCCCCTGCTCTCACATATCAGCAATGAGACAGCTATAACACATTTTCACTCATGAAAAATTGCCAAAACTATATGGTTTGTCAGCTGAAAGCTGCCCGATGCATTCACCAGTCTTCCTTTCGGGTTCTCTGCACATCATTTCAACCAAGGGCATCCCTTCTCGGCCCTCTACAGAGCTTCTCCTGTGGGCCTAGCAGTGACTCTGGAAATTGGTAATGAAACAAGCATGGATACGTTGTTTGTTGACTCTTCAAGTCTCCCCGCTGCGTTCTCAAGTGATCACCAGTTTTCAATTAAAGTCCATATTTGTAATATTAAACCATGTGTAAGTTTAACATATTTCCATTCGCCTATAAAAACACTGCCATTATATTGGCAGGCGGTTGCCAACTTATCTTTTGCGCAAAGCGACCGCAGGAAACAGAGGAACTATAATCACAGCAACCACACATCATTATGAAGAACAGCACAGCTGTTCTCGCGTCAAACACCTGAGATAAGTAGGTGTATTTGTCTTTACGCTCTGTTGGCCCTGGGTGTACCCTGTGTTTGTCTGGGGCAGTGAAATGATGGTTAATGTGCATCTCGTATGCTGAAGCCGCATCACAGTGAACGAGATTCACGGTGGGAACATTAAACGGAGAAAAATGGGTCACTTTCTTGAAGCCTTTCAATATTTATGTACCTGGATTTGGTTACCGGGGCTTAGATTGACATCCGCCTGGTAAGTGTTTCCTGTCGTCATAGAAACTGTAAGTCTGCCTAATCCTCAGTCTGGCTATCAGCTCTGCTGAACAAGATTTAACAATGAACACCACTCCCGGAGAATCATAGATGTGTGATTGTTCTTGTATCGCACGGCCCCCCTCTACCCCCACCCCACCGTTTTCTTTTAACTGTACAATTTTTATAAAATCATAGGATTGCTTTGATATCCTTTGGATGCATTTAAATTAGGAACACCTCTTAACATATGCATGTTTAGGGCTTTGTCATACATGTATGATAATGATGGCTAGCATGATTATGGAAGCGATATGTGAAATTAGTCCACGTGCAATTATTAGGGAATACAGCTGGGTCCGTAGAGTATATAAAGACGGTTATTAGAAGAAGCATGTAGGATGTTTACTGTTATTCATTTAAATTGAATTTCATGGATTTCAGGTGAAGCTGTAGTCCCAGAAACTCATCTTTAAGCTTTGAAGCTTACAAATACTCATGCTCTTCCCCTAGCTCCTTTTCTAACTCACTATTTTCTATAGACATTGCAGGGCGAGAGCTTTGAGCTCATGCCCTTATTTTCTACACCTGAATCCTGACAAGCGCCAAGACACAAATTCACTCAATCCACTAGTCTGCCAGACGTTCCTAGTGCTTCAGTTTGCATGCTAGAATGGGCCTTGAAACATTTAACTCTCAACGAAGATCCACTATCCTGGATCACAAAGTCGTTTTTTGAAAGGCCACTTTGGTGTGTGGCGCAAGCAGCGCTGCAAGCCCACCAGTAACATTTAGTTTACTACCACTGTACAAGGGACTGACAGGTAAGTAAATAGGCCAAACAGGTGTAAGCCAATCTTACCAAGTTTACCATAGAGAGCACATGCACTTTAGCACTGAACAGCAGTGATAAAGTGCCCCGAATCCTAACAACACCAACAACAAGTCAGAAAAATACTGGAGGAAGGCAAAAAGTTCTGGGATGACCCTGCAAACAGGGCCAAGTACAACACAACCCCCTTCCAGCCTAAAGCTAGGGTAGACCAATCAATACTTTGATGGGCTTCCCTGCTTGGGTCAATAGAACACGGACGCGGACCTGCAACTGCAGGAGCACACTCCAGTTCTACGCCAATCTGAACACATGTGGATCCCTCTGTCAAAGCTCACAGGACCACCTAAGCTACCCCACTGGGACTCCTTATCAGTCCGCGGCCAGGACCAGGCCCTAGGCCATCCAGATATCTCTGGTCCTTGCCATCTCACAGAGTGGGGGGCAGTAACCCCAGGTACAGTCTCCACTGTACCTCTCATCAGTGCACTGATCCCTCAACCCAGGGTCTGCACCCTCAGGCTGACTCCCCCTACCCCTCCTTCTGGGGTTCCGCACTCTCCTCCTAGGAGAGGCACCCTCAGAACACAAAACTGCCAGGACGTTAGAATCAGCCCTCCCACACAATTCTTCCACCAGTTCAGGACCTGCAACTGGTCTCCCAGCCCAGGGAGCAATCCCCAGGTTCAACCGGGGCTAGAGGTGAGGACTCCCTCCCTCTGCTCCCCTTCCAGAGTTCTGCACCCTCCCACCTAGAATGGTACCCCTAGAAGACAAAACTGTAGGGACACTAATTACAGATGTCCTTCCCTCCAGTTCAGGCATAACTTCCTGAACCTGGCCTCCCAACCCAGGGACTTCACCATGCAGCTGAGCACTTGCTTGGCACACCAGGACTTCCTGGGAGCACACATGCCCCCCCAAGGGTAACATACACCTCATATGTTGCATGCCAGACTGTCTGGCGCTAATCTCCTGACACCTGCACGAAGACACCCCAAAACAAAGGGGGTGTCACCATGGTTACTCCTAGAAGGTTCAACCCTTAGGCCTGGCCCCTGACCCACTGGTTCTCCCACTGGGGACTGCATCCCCCTCTCACCCCTCCATCTGGACTTCTGCACCCTCCAGTCAGGAATGGTGCTGTCAGACACTAGAAATGGTGGAGCCCTGCTTACAGACGCTCCAAGTTCTCCTGACACTAGGAGATCCCTCTCAATGGATGGCCTTCCAGTACAGCCTAGGCTCCCCACCTGGTGTTCCCTTAAAGAACCATTCAGGCCCTGAGACTGGGTTTCGGGCACCTTGGGACGCATCCCATTCTCACTCCTTCTCCACGGAGACAGGATGTGATTCCCTACACCCCTCCCACCACACCAGGACCTATCTTGGCTACTAAGACCCTTTCCCAACACTCTCGGCTTGGAAATACCTGAGCCACCTTTTTTTTTTTTTTTTAAATGCATGGTAAACGGGCTGCATTTCTTTTTTAAACTGCTTTATTTAAAAGCAGTCCCAGACATGGTGGCCTGCAGAGCCCAGCAGGCCACTATACCTGGGAGGGCTGGCATTACCAACGGGTTCGCAAATTGCGAGATGCTCAATAATAATAATGAACCTTGCAATTTGCGACCCCATTGGGAATCCCAAACAGTGTTAAACACACTGTTGTACATTTCATTTAGCGACTCGCAATTTGCCACTCGTAATGTGTTGCCAATTGCTAGGCGGTAAATGAAATGGTCGTACATCTGGCCCCAAAATCCTTAGTACTTTGACTATTTGTCTAGTGTGCACACGTGTGTATTTTTTTCGAATTACTGTTTTAATATTTGAAATTTAACTCATACAAATTGCTTGGGGGTCCCCGGCTTCCAGTGGTGACTCAATGGGGGTCCTCGGGAGTCAAAAGTTTGGGAACCACTGGGCTAGGGCATGCGCCTACGCCAGACAGAAACCACCACTCTAGTCAGGGCAAGGGAGTTACACACCGAAGATAACCCCTGCTCACCTCCTTGGTAGCTTGGCAGAGCAGTCAGGCTTATTCCAGAGGCAATGTGTAAAGCGCTTACACAACACACACACACAGCAGCAACACACTAGGTGCACCACAAAAGAAACTCCGCACAAAATTATATCAAAAATAGCCTTTGTATTACTTTTAAAACACATTGGAACGTAATCACATATATATATATATATATATATACACTGTGCCACCTGGCGCTTGGTATGACTTTACAGGGGATTATATACACTACAGGGCCAATCGGGCCACTGTCATTACCTCACAACTCACAGGTAGTGAAAAAAACCAGTAACTACCGGCAATAGGATGTAGCCTCTCGGCTAGAGCGGTTGACCTCGTTGCTGGGGAACCGGGTTCCAGTCTCGGCAATGACACTAAAAATTTTGTGATTCTGGGCAAATCACTTAATCTTCCATGCCTAACAAAAATTAATGTGTCCATCTGTAACAACACTGGTGCTGGTGTAAAGTGCTCTGATACCCGACGGCTCAGGTCTAGTTCGCGCTATATAAAACAAACCCCCCAAAAAAAGTCCCTCCTCTGTACTCTCACATGGGTTATCTCCTCCTATCATATGGAGGCATATGAATATTTGCATTCCTCCCATTGAACTGAATTTAACTCCTGGTTTTTATCATGCATTGAGGAAAGGAGGAGCTCAGTTCCCTCATACATCCCATAAGTCAAGAACATCGGAAAAGGCCGCTTTACTTGCCACTTCAGTCTTGATTAGCGTGGAGACAACAGTGCATTCACTTTGCCAGCCTGATAAATCTCCTTTCTGTCTGCCAGCCATATTAGGATGGAATCGAGGGGTGTCACCATGTTGCATTCAGTGGCACTGTGGTTCTTCTGGAGACAACCAACGGGTTTCTCTCCCTACGTTTGCAAGGCCCTCATACCCATTCACACATATGTGAGTCTATATAACAATGTCGTCAAACAATTACATTAATCTAGTACCACCATTAACACATCTGGCACAGGTAACTTACCAAACTTGTTTAGAGCATAAGGCATGTATTCAATCCATGACATTCATCTCAGCAACCCTACCAGTACCTTACCATGAATGAATGAATAAATGACTTGTAAGCGAAACGTTCACCTTACAGGTGTTTTGGCACTAAAGAAAGAAAGGTTTCTCAAGTAGCGAGAAATGCACAAATAACTATAAAAAATTGGAAGTAGGCCCTAAGGGCAATAAAAAAAGAAAGTCTGTCATATTTTTGAAAGGCCTGGTGCTCCGTAACGGAACGCAGGCACAGTGGAAGTTGATACCAGGGTATATACACTAGACAGGGGACCCTCATCCAGCAGCAGAGCACTTGGCACTTTCTCCACAAGCCCTTCACCCAGCAAGGAGGCGGAGAACCAGCATAGGAGCACTATAACAGAACTGAAGGCGTCCCGCAGCGCAGGATGCATGTGGGGCGTGCCCGGGCGCGGCCCGGGCAAAGACCGGGTCAAGACGGGCCCTTCTTAGCCCGTCATAGACCGGAGGAGGCCGGGCTGGACCACCTCTCTTGGTTTTTGCAGAGCAGAGGTCTGCTGGTTCGGTGAGTACTTGTAGCTTCCATTTACAGCGGGCATCTCACAACTTTTTGCTAAATTTGATGGTTAACTTTCTGATGATCCAAGCTGCCTTGTATACTAGCCCCTTGCGCCTTCTCACTACAGCAGTATACACAACAGCTCACCACGAACACTGGACTGCACTTTTACTGTTCTCTTACTAAACACTAAAATGGGGAAATGAAAGGGAGAATCCAGCAAAGGACCTTCTAGGAAGGTGGAGCTCACGAAGGTTACAAGTTCACGCTCATCTCTATTGAATTATTTGACTGGTGCGATGGGGCAATCTAAAAACAAATATACACTGTTGAGGAGACTCTAAATGCTGAAGCTAGAGGAGAAAGCTTAAATGCTGAGAAAACATCAATGGAGAGAACTCAAATGGCAAAGGGAACTGAAAGTGTTCCCCATAAAAAGGGTTGTGTACAAAATATTTCTGACCATTTGTGGGTTAGTGATGAGAATAGTGAATCCCAACCCCCGTTAAAGCATCCAAGAAATCCGGAGGATGAAAATAGGGACACAAAAGGGGATTTTCTATGTAAAAAAACTCAGAGTACTAAACAGCAAAAAAGGGTAACAAAGAGAAAAAAGGCATTAAACTTAACACAAGTAGGTTAGAGTGTGAGACAACCACCACTGAAGGAGCCTTATTGCTCAAGGGATGATTTAAGAAAAGTTTCTGTCTAAATTGGAGGGTTAGAGAGCAAATGTAAAAAAGAGAGCTGGGAGTGCTTATTTATCTCAGAAACAATCAGATATTTAATCTTCAAAAGAAACACAAATAAATCAATGGTCCAAGAGTATAAATTGTAACCATATACACAATCAAAATTCTTGTTTTTCTTGTTGTTCAGCAGCCGACGCGTTTCGTCCTAGAGGCAGGACGTCATCAGGGCTGCAAGTGCAAACACACAATACAAACACATCAGTACATATATACAATCTCAATCAGTGATAACCTGAGAAAAAAAACTAAATCTTTTTATGACTATTAAGTACAATACAGCTCACAGTGCCGTGTGGTAATCACAAAGAATTCAATGAATTAACACTACTGAAAACAAGCGGGAACTGTTTGCCTAGAATTCTCACATAAAATCATAACTGCTGCTCCTTATTTGAACACGAAAATTCTACCTACATCCTGGGATAAAATGCTAGCAAACTGTTGCGTGGTTATTTTGAAAAAATCATGAGTGAGCAGCTCACCTCGTAATCTTATAATAAGGCTCCTCTGTTTTTTTGTCTTTGAATTTTGAACCTTTGGTCTAGGCAGTTTTGCTACAAGAGGCCCGATTCTTCATCTATGTACCGGTAATAATCATGAACTGGGGTAAGGCAGTTCTCTCTTATCTTGCAAGAGAGAACTGGAACAGTGAAGGCTACAACTGGGTAGATACATAGCATGTGTTTGATAATTGATCGGTCTTCCTTTTCTTCTGCCTTACCCCAGTTCATGATTATTACCGGTACATAGATGAAGAATCGGGCCTCTTGTAGCAAAACTGCCTAGACCAAAGGTTCAAAATTCAAAGACAAAAAAACAGAGGAGCCTTATTATAAGATTACGAGGTGAGCTGCTCACTCATGATTTTTTCAAAATAACCACGCAACAGTTTGCTAGCATTTTATCCCAGGATGTAGGTAGAATTTTCGTGTTCAAATAAGGAGCAGCAGTTATGATTTTATGTGAGAATTCTAGGCAAACAGTTCCCGCTTGTTTTCAGTAGTGTTAATTCATTGAATTCTTTGTGATTACCACATGGCACTGTGAGCTGTATTGTACTTAATAGTCATAAAAAGATTTAGGTTTTTTCTCAGGTTATCACTGATTGAGATTGTATATATGTACTGATGTGTTTGTATTGTGTGTTTGCACTTGCAGCCCTGATGACGTCCTGCCTCTAGGACGAAACGCGTCGGCTGCTGAACAACAAGAAAAACAAGAATTTTGATTGTGTATATGGTTACAATTTATACTCTTGGACCATTGATTTATTTGTGTTTCTTTTGAAGATTAAATATCTGATTGTTTCTGAGATAAATAAGCACTCCCAGCTCTCTTTTTTACATTTGTTTAGTCTAACCTGGGGTTGGGACGATGCCCCAGTAGTTGGTGGAGTGTTAAATAACGTTATTTTTAGTGTACTATCCCTAGTGCACCATACTATACCCTACGTCGTCCAAAAGCTTTGTTGTATAAACCATTATTGAAGGGTTAGAGAGCACTCTTTTTAAGAGTCGCTAGCTAAGATGGATGAGAGGCTAAAAATCATGGAGGTAGCCTTGGAGAAACTTCGCAGAAAAATTGCATACACTGATAAAGACAAGAGTGAAAGCGGGGACTCTATAAGATCTAGGATGACTAGAGCATTAAATTCGATGCCATTGGAAGCAGTAAATATGCAAACCATAAAGGAAGGGGAGCAAGAAGAATTAAAACAAATCAATCAGGCTAACCAGATAGGAATAAAGGGGGTAAAAAGACCCTATAGAAAACCCTATCAAAATTCAAGTGGACACTATTGGGGGAGGGAGGTAAATGACATCCCCCCACATAGTAGCCAACACAATTTTAATATCATGTGCATCCAATAAAGCCAAAACTGAATCCACTGTTCAAGCCTTAGATCTCCCCCCTGAAGCAACTCACTATACTGTAATTTAGGCAAATGTTCCGCAGCTCTCTACCTATGAAAACGAATCCTAGGTGGCATTAAGAAAAAAATCCCTACACTGGTTGAGTACCAGGACTGGATTAAACAGGGCACTTTTCTCTCGAATTCAAAATGGTTAGGAGAACGACCTGGGTAGGTAAAACCCACAAAGCCCTTCCAGGGGACTGCGTGGTTTTGACTTTTGGTTCCCCACATTTGGTGAGAAACATTTTAGAGCGACTAGAGAGTGATTTTATAAGGTAATTGTAGCTGTTTAGCGGTGAGACCAATCCTTGCTTCCAGAGTTCCCAGAGCTTTTGCTATTGTTGTTTCCAGTGTTTCCTGAGCTTTAATTATGCCTTGTTCCTGACCTCCTGCTGTTTTCCCTGTTCCTAAATTAGCACTGCCTGCAGTGCTACCCTGACCCCATAGCCTTAGTATTCCATGTTCCTGAACTGCAGCAGTTTCCCTTCTCCTAAATTAGCACTGCTTGTTTCCTGAGTTCCTGAGCTATAGCTATTCCCTGTATCTGAATTAGCGGGTGCCGCTCGTAGTTGTGTGAAGCGGCGAGTGGAGTTCTGTACCTCACCTGTGTCCCAGGCAATAGCGGATCAACGTGGGCGGAAGAAGATACAGCGTTACAGCAGGACTGCGAGTCCCAGGACTGTTAGCGGCGTGCTTACCAGCCGCACCTGGTGACTCTTCCCGACTGACCCCGCCCCCCTCCTGGGTGTTCAAAGCCACGACTCGCGGCCCCCGCTCCGCGGGAGCCGCTCGTAGTTGTGTGGAGCGGTGAGTGGAGTTCTGTACCTCACCTGTGTCCCAGGCAATAGCAGATCAACGTGGGCGGAAGAAGATACAGCGTTACAGCGGGACTGCGAGTCCCAGGACTGTTAGCGGCGTGCTTACCAGCCGCACCTGGTGACTCTTCCCGACTGACCCCGCCCCCCTCCTGGGTGTTCAAAGCCACGACTCGCGGCCCCCGCTCCGCGGGAACCGCTCGTAGTTGTGTGGAGCGGCGAGTGGAGTTCTGTACCTCACCTGTGTCCCAGGCAATAGCGGATCAACGTGGGCGGAAGAAGATACAGCGTTACAGCCGGTCTGCGAGTCCCAGGACTGTTAGCGGCGTGCTTACCAGCCACACCTGGTGACTCTTCCCGACTGACCCCGCCCCCCTCCTGGGTGTTCAAAGCCATGACTCGCGGCCCCCGCTCCGCGGGAGCCGCTCGTAGTTGTGTGGAGCGGCGAGTGGAGTTCTGTACCTCACCTGTGTCCCAGGCAATAGCGGATCAAAGTGGGCGAAAGAAGATACAGCGTTACAGCGGGACTGCGAGTCCCAGGACTGTTAGCGGCGTGCTTACCAGCCGCACCTGGTGACTCTTCCCGACTGACCCCGCCCCCGGGGCCATTGGATACAAGATCATGCCCCCGGACACGCATTGCGGAACGCGCGCGGGACGGCGCCGGGCGAAGCCCAGGCCAAGGGCGGGCCCGTTATAGCCCGTTTGAGCCCGGGAGAGACCGGACCGGGCCACCCCTCTAAGTTCGTGTCCAACTCCCCCTGGTTCGCCCGAAACACATTCTTATATTTTGTTCTGGTTTATACTGTGGTAAATAACGGTCTTACAGCCCTAGAGAAACAGATAGCAGAGGGGATTGAAAGTACACAGCGATTTTCCCTGGGCCCCACCACGAATGTTAGATCCCAAGAATTGTTGGATGTAACCCATTTATCCCTTCTGGATAGCATCGATCAAACAATTGAATCAGTGCTACAGCAGTTGAGGACACCATCCAATTCACATAGAGATCGTGACTCACTCCCCATCATTCCAGAGTCGACGCCTCCCCCAACATCTCAGCCAGTTTTGACTCGGGAAGAGGGGAGTGATTCCAATTCATTACATCTACGGGTCCTCCGGGAGGGTGCAGTCCTGAAAAGAAAGAGACCTAGGCAGTCCAAGGGTGCTAAGAGGGCAAAATTGGATCACACTCTAAACACCAATGTTAACCTCATTGATGTCACAGAAACTTCCCCTACCGTGATTGTCAATGAAATGGTGAGTCCAATGCACCCTGCCCACACTCACACGTCCTTGCAGCCTGGTCCATTTATTTTCGGAGAGGGGTCTTCTAGCAGCATGGACCAATCTAGCAGTTCTTTAATTAACATTCTTAAAGAGCTGCTAGACCCCCTGCTGGCTAGGCTTGACTGTATAGACGCTAGACTTCTAGCTATAGAAAAAGCAACCGGGGATAGGGCTGTCCAGCCAGGATTGCGATCCAGCCCTCAAAGAGTAAATGTGATAAATAGTGGGATCTCCCCCCATCTAGTGCTCCTAGTACTACGATTCCAACACAGCCTAATTCCACTACCACTGTGAACGCTCCTACAATTACCCCATCTCAACCCAACCTTTCATCTCTCCCAGGGCTTCTTCCTCCAGTGCCTCTAGCCAGGAAGTCAAAGTTGTCTATTCCGACTACTACACTGAGGCAGGAAAAGGTGCCTAATGGAGTGGCGGACCGCCCTAACCGGACAGGCAACAGCCTAACCGGCCAAAAGTAGTTAATCTGCCTCCAGAGGCGGCGGCCTATACTGTAATATTGACTGGGGTACCTGAGATCTCTAGCTCTGCGGTGGAATCTTTTGATTCTTTACGCAACAAAGTTATTAGCTGGTTGAATATTCACAGGCCCTTACCACCAAATCTGAGAGGGGAAGTACTGATGGTTAGGAGGGTCCCTTGGGTTGGCCACACTGTAAAGAAAATAGGGGGTGACTGTATCCTTGTAAGCTTCAGGAATTCCCAGATTGTCCCCCATATATGCAATTGGTTAGGGTCCACAGGGAAGTCATCCATTGAACTGGTCCCTCTGTCATTTTTTTACCCAAGCGGCAATGACTCGCATCTAGGGGTAAATTATGGCTGGACTAGGGTGGGATTTGCTATTGATGGTTCAAGGTATAGGCCCCCACGTCATGACATACCTACATATAGTAATTATGTTCATGCAAACAGATATAGTTGCCTTGATCAAGTCGACTGACTCTCGATGGCTATATGCACTAGGGATGGTGAAGGGGTGGTTCCCCATACTGCTCAGTTAGGGACAAGGACAGATGCTACTGATAGTGCCAACTCTAGCCCTGTCCCTTCCTCATTAGAGAGGTCAACTGCAACCAGCATGCAGGGCTTCCCTACTAATCAATTGCCAAGATCAACTCACCAGAACCTAACATCCCCAAATGCAACTGATCATGCAGTCCAAGAGGAGGAGGCAATTCTGGACAGGTCCCTACCACCATGTACAGACAATGATGGCGACAGAGTGAGGGGAATGGTACCTAAGCCAGGCCCGGGAAGATCCTTTCATGGAACGTTGCAGGCATCGCTAATAAAATAGATTCTAATGACTGGGGGTCCCTAGTAGACAGCAATGACATCTGTCTCTTTCAGGAGACTTGGGCTAGGGAACCATATCCCAGGGCGGGTTATGCAACTTTCTATGTCCATGCTAGGTGGTGTGGTAAAGGGAGGCCCTCCGGTGGGCTTGCTGTCTGGGTGGCTAGTCACATTGGCTGTACAACGGAGACAATACCAACCCATTCGGAGGACATACAATGTGTCCTTCTCAAATGGCCATTCGCCTTCAATTTTGCGATTGTCAATGTGTACTCGCGTCAAGTGAGTGCCTCCATGGAATCATCCACTTTAGATGATTTATCGACATTCTTGGGTCAACTACCAGTCGATTGTAAGATACTGATGGGTGGAGACTTCAACTGCCACTTTGAACCACTGAAGGGTTTAAAGGAGGGTGCCCTAACAGCGGAGGATGACTACTGGGGGATTCCCTCCTGTCAATCCCCAAACCCGAAATCTTGGTCCCCCCTAGCGGTACAGATTACGTCTCTAACCCTGAACTACGCCCTGAGGGCCTGTAATGGGTGTACTCCATCTGATACCCCTTCAATGTGTACTTTTACTAGGAAGGACCACGAGTCGCGCTTGGACTACATTTTTGTAGATACAAGCATTTGGTCCAAGGTTCTGGACTTTAGGGTAACTGAAAGAGCAGATAGCGACAATAATGCTCTCTGCTTGGATATGGTGCACCCAGTGCCCGAAGAAGGGACACTACCTACTGACCCAAAGGAAGACACAGGGAACCTAGTTCTAGCAAACAACAGACGGAGGGTAAAATGGGGGAAATTAGTAAATTCAACTGAGTGCATTAGGAAAATCTATGATCTGGCACTCCCTAAGCTAGTTGAAATGGACGAACTAATTAATAAACCCAGAGCTACCGATTTTAATGATAAATTAGCCCAAATTCATGCAGATTTAGTGGGAAGCTTAGGAGAGGTTTTCTACCCTGAGGTGGTGACTAAGAAGAGGAGGACACTAACCTCAGCTTGGTACAATTCTACATGTAAAAAGATAAAAACGAGCTGATCCTTATGATAAAGTCTGGCACCAATAAGGACAAGGTATCTGAGTTGAGACGGAAATATGGGGAAGCCATCGCCCAGGCGAAATCAGAATGGGATTGGGACAGATGGCATGGCCTATTCCTGGCACTGGAAACCAGGGATTCAAGAAAATTCTGGTTTCTAGTCCATACAGGTACAGCCGAGCCGAAATCAGCTGTGGAGCCAAACATTGCTGCCTCAGCATGGGAATCCCATTTTAGTAAATTATATCAAGATACTCCCGTAATTCCCACAGAGGCAGCTCTCGACACCACCACTGAGCCCGAAGAAAAATTAGAATTTACAGTGGGTGAGGTAGTAAATGCTATGGAGAGATTGGCTTTGGGGAAGGCTCCAGGTCTCGACAAACTCCCTGGAGATTTGTTTAGACACCAACCTGAGATCTGGGGTCCCTACTTCCTAATTATTTTCAATTCCATTTTAGGAGGGATGGAGATCCCCTGTACTTGGCTGGGGGCAGAGATAGTACCGATTTTTAAAAAGGGCTCTTCTCTGCTCCTGGCCAACTACAGGCCGATCAGCCTTATAGATGTACCCCAAAAACTCTTTGCCCGTCTTCTCCTGGACCATCTCCTTGACTTGACGGAGGACAATGCGATCCTCAGTCCGCTCCAGGCGAGCTTCAGGAAAAACACGTCCACCATGGACCAGATTTTCCACCTCGTCCTTCTCTACTGGAAAACAGTGGGGATCGAGGGGGGAGTCTGTACATGGTGTTTGTGGACCTGAAGTCTGCATTTGATTTGGTACCCCGTAAGAAATTATGGGCGGTGCTTAGGGAGCTAGGTGTTCCTCCACAGCTGGTACAGGCAATAATTAGGCTCCACGAGGGGAACTTTGCCCAGGTTAGGTGTGGGAGGGATGGAGCGTTGTCATCTAGATTTCCAGTTCTCAGGGGGGTAAGACAGGGTTGCGTTCTTGCGCCGACCCTGTTTTGCCTCTTTGTTAACAGTGTCATATCCCACCTTGATAATGTTAGGGACAACGATGCCCCTAAGTTGGCAAGCAGGAGGGTTCCGGCAATTATGTTTGCCGATGATACCCTCCTGCTCTCCAAATCCCCGATGGGGATCCAACGAATACTAGTGGGGTTTGGGGATTTCTGCAGGGCGCATGGCCTGGAGATCAACGCAGAAAAAACCAAATTAATGGTATTAAATCCCTCCACAACAACTAGGCCTAATCCAACCCTGGGATCCGAAAGGCTGGAAAGGGTCAGAACGTTCCAGTACTTGGGGGTAACTTCACATGAAAATCTATCTTGGGGTCCACAGATAGCAAGATCCCGTTTAAAGTTATCCCAAATGGTGGGAGCAATCTTGAAGGTTTCGAACACATCAACCTTCAAACCTGTTAGTCCAGCCTTGGAGATGTACAAAACCCAAGCCAGAGCAGCCTCATCCTATGGTGGTGAGCTTTGGGGCCATACCGCTGGGTCAGAACTAGTCAAGGTGGAAAATATCTTTCTCAGACGTTTGTTGGCTCTTCCCCAAAGCACACCTTTGTTACCACTGAGACTAGATCTGGGGCTCCCTTCAATAGGGGATGAACTGGCTCTAAAACCATTGAGGTTCTGGCATAGACTTTGGTCCACTGGTGAACTTTCCCACTACAGGCAAGATCTCAAGCATGTCCTGAATCTCAACCATTGCGACAAAATTCCATGGTTGGTATATGTTAAGCGAGAATTCCAGCGATTGGGACTGGTTGAGCTGTGGAATGACCCCGAAAGATGTTGTCTAGGGGTATCACGCAAAATGCTTACTAAGATTTTTAAGGACAAAAGCCTAACTTCGCTCGTCTGTGCACCAAAAGTTGGCACCCTTACTGAACAATTTTTGGCCACCATTTTGAAGGTTTTATGGATATTATATTTCCCATTTCTGCAAGGAAACTTTTTATTCAGTGGAGGTATGGTACACTGCCCCTTAAAGCCTTCACAAGTAAATGGACAATGCTGGACGACAAAATCTGTCCTGGGTGCAGTGTGAATGAGGAGGACGAACTACACGTGCTGTTTTTTTGCCCTGCCTATAAAAGACTGAGAAAGCACTGGCTAGTGCCATTGTGCAGGAATCTGGGCATTAGAAACTATTTACAATCATACAGAATCCTGAAGACAAGTACCCTGCAGTATATTGTTTTTGCAATAGCCAAGTACTTAATGGCTATGTGGCAGATAAGGGGTAAAGTACTGAAAGGATAACTTCTAACTAAACGTGAAATAGACTGTAATGAACTGTAGTTAACTGGGTCCTCAGCTCTTCAGACCCTACATGAACTGAATTAATTTGTCCTTTGCTCCTTGCCCTGCTTTTATATTGTATGTTTTTATGTGTTTAAATGTTTTTTAAATGCATCTTTTATGGTCTCAAATGGCCGAAATAAAGAATTTTGGATAAGTCCCCAAAATGTTAATGTTGTGCCACTAGGTCACTTCTACAAACCCCCAAACTCGCTAGGAAATATAAATAGGAACAGGAATTATGTAGTTGAAAGCTACCCTAGGTAAAATGTTCAAATAGCAAATCAATTAGAAAGTCTGAATAATTTAAAAGAGTTGGACTGACTGGAAAAGGAGGTAACACCACATCACGGAAATAAGAAGGTTGTAGTTAAAGATAAGCTTACTAAATTAAATACCAATAGCCTTTCTAAACACTATATAGAGCTAAATAGCTCCCAGCAATTACTGCTGATAGTGGCCGAATCTCCAGCTTTACCCGAGATGTCCAAGGAGGTCCACATAACCAGTGAAATGGTAGAGGTCAGTGTACCGAATCTAGGAAAAAGTCAATCACAGATATCATCCACTGTCCCTATCGTACAAACTGTAGATGTAGCTACATCAAATGGAGCATGTAGAAAAGCTGCCAATGTAACAAAATTGTTTTTTTGGGACATAGCTGGATTGCGAACAAAGCTGGGAAATCCGCTCTGCTGTGATTTTATTTTAGAGTTCTCCCTTATGTGATTCCAAGAGACGTGGCTGAAGGAGGCTATTCACATAAATAGGTATTGAACTTATCACACAGCAGCCGTGACAGGGAAACACGGGAGGGCAAAGGGGGGTCTAGCTATCTATATATCTAACATGATAAATGCCAGAAAAATAGAATTGAAATACGAGGAAACATATTACCAAGTGTTGCTATTGTATATTGATAATAAGCATTGAGTCGCTTTGGTAAATTTTTATAACAATGCCTAATTGGATCAGATTGGGAGAATTTCGGAAAAACTTGATAATGCTTTGTCCGAAGGGAAATGGGATGTGCTTATTATTTAGGGGATGGGTGATTTTAATACAGTATTGTGCCCAAATAATGGTAAGGATGTATGTGGTATTATGAATAAAGAAGGGAAAGTGAAACCCATTTCCCATATTTACAGTATGGGGAAGTTCTAAATCAAATATTGTGTGGTCATGATCTGGGTTTTGCAAACGAGATAAGCACTAAACCTGCTCCCATTAAAAGTACTTTTAATGGAAGAGAATGTTCTACTATAATAGATTATATCCTCACATCAAACAGCCATGCGACCAGAGTGAAGTCATTTGAAACACATGATACTGACACAACTAACACACCAAATAAACTATGAACACAAACTTAATTACTCCCCACAAAACCTGGTAATGAATAGAGTTAATGGTTATTCCTCGAAGTGGTTGATGGTGGATCCTCTAGAAACCACAAAGATGATTGTGGGAAATAGTAATTCGGTGATGGTGGCCATCTTGGTTGACAATGCAACATACAAAACAATTCTAACCACCTTTGTACGTATTACAAGTGCCGTTAAAGAGGCTCTTTGGGTACTAAAGACAAAATCATCTAGAAAGACTAAAGGATGGTTTGCTACAAAGAGTACGCAGGCACATGCAACCTTGAAAAATTTGACCTACAAAAAACCTAGAAACCCGATAGCACTAAGTGAGGCAAGGAGAGATTATAAAAATGTGATTAAAGCACCTACGGAGGAGCTAAGAGAATAGCTCTGGCAAACTCTGCAGGAGACCACTATATCCAAGGATGTGGCTGGCTCTTGGAGGGCAGTGAGAGTGCCCTTCCTGGAGTTGGGGGATTGCTCCTTCCATTGAAATTGCCATTATAGAAGTGTAATGGGTGGAGCATTTCTCGAACATATTTAATACTGTTGACTGTGCCAAGACTGTGGAAACCTACTTGGAGGATGATGACGAAACAACATCGCTATGTCCAACAAAATCAATTGACCTCTAGGTTACTCTGAATGAAGTAAACAGGGCAAATATGTCCAGCAAGGGAGGGAAGGCTCCTGTTCCAGACAGGATCCCTATCGATCGATTTTAAAATAATATAGCACTATGGGGCCCGCTCCTTACACAAGTAATCACAGCTAGCTGCTTGTTGAAGCTTATATAGACGTGGTCGGAATCCATTTTAGTTCCCATTTTTAGAAAAGGCAATAGACAAGATCCAACCTGTTATCGACGATATCCTTGTTAGACTCCTTGGCAAAAATAGTTGGACGTATGGTTTTGGAGAGATTACAAGATTGGGCAGAGGAGAACTCTCAGATCTGCAATTTGGATTCCGCAAGGGATTGTGAACCACTGAACAAAGTCTAAATCTGAGCATTTTTGTTGGTAAATATACTCTTTTTAAAAAAGGTAGGCTGTTTTAGCATTCGTTGATCTCACCACAGCCTTTGACTGTGTAAAGCATGACAGGCTTTGGAGAGTGCGCCAGGATTTAGGGATAGACTATACCATCATATACTTTCTAAAACAACTTTATGAAAATGCCAAGGCCAGAGTGTGTTACGGGCCAAACGGAGAATGTACAGCTCCATTCCCAATTAAGAGAGAGGTTAGGCAAGGATGCGTGCTGGCTCCCTTTAATTTTAATCTTTATATGAATGGGCTAGGTCAAGCATTGATGAATGCCGGCCAAGATTTCCCTACGATAAGAGAACGGGCCATACCGGCATCATTGTATGCGGATGACGCCGTCCTGATGTGCCGCACCCAAGTGGGTCTACAAAGATTATTAGATTGCTTTGCAGCTTTTATGCATGATTTA
The DNA here is from genome assembly GCF_964261635.1 of Lissotriton helveticus. NCBI lineage: Eukaryota > Metazoa > Chordata > Amphibia > Caudata > Salamandridae > Lissotriton > Lissotriton helveticus. Next base: position 2,082,924,086 of record NC_136057.1, on the reverse strand, counting down.
AGACTAAAGGTGAATATAACTAAAACCTTCATTATGAGGTGCCGCCCAGGTAGCAATAAATGTAGAGATATGTATATTGATGAGCAAAAAATAGATTTTATTAACAGTTTTAGTTATCTGGGAATTTTATTCGACCATAAAGCTACATGGGCACAAGCGGTGCTAGCGAGAAAACGTGCTTTTATGAAAACCATCACAGCTCTAGTCAACTACTCGAAAAAACTAGGTAGGAGGCCCCCGCAAGTGCTATTACAAATCTATAGGGCTAAGTGCCTTTCGATGGCTAGGTATGGTGCAGGAGTTTTGGTACATTGTAACGTTCAATTTATACAAACTGTTGAAAATCAGTTTTTAGGATATATTTTGGCACTCCCGAGCAGCACATCGTCGCACTTTGCCATTCGGAATTGGGTGTCCCATTCATTACATATTTAAAAATGGAACCAATCAGGCTCTGGTATAGGATATGGCTATGTGCAGAAACAAATTTAAATCTGGATATTTTAACTGATGTTTTCAATATGGCTGGTGTTTTAAGAATGATTTCATGTATGATTTAGGCTACCCAGAGTTTTATAACAAACCAAGCACAATGAGCACCATTTCAAGAAAAGAGCTGAAAGCCAAAGGTATGTCCCTACTTGAATCGCTCAGACTAGAGAAGAATTTCCAAACCCACTGTATTACATCATCAACTGATATTAATAACCCACAGTATCCAACCATGCCTTATTTTAGGTCGTGATACCTATCATAGACTAATGCTGACAAGATTTCGATTGGGTATACTACACAGAATAATCAGTTTCCCAAACATGAATGATTGGGCTAGGGTGATGCAATTATGCCCCTGTGATGATAGATCAGAGCAAATGGCACTCCATGCTGTTCTCTTCTGTAAATGTTATAATGCACAAAGGAAAAAAATGGTTATTACCTCTTTTAATGAAGCTTAGTTTTAGAAGATCTCAAGTTTTTAGAAAATGAGTTTATGATATGGATTCAATCATTTTGAAAAGTATTGTAAAATGCAGAAAATCGATAATATTATGATGTCCAAATGGTTTAATAATCCTGCTTTTATAATGGAGTGAAAGCAAGTGACTTAAATGTTTTTGAAAATGAGCTTGTGACAAATGAGATAATGTTTATGTAATTTGCATGGGATGTTTTTATGTGCTTTTATGATTTTCTTAAACAGAAATCGAATAAAGCTTGCTACTACTACCACTAGACAGATACATGATTTTCCACAAAGTCAGCTATGCCTAAGGCATATACGGCCACATGTATCAACCTATTTAGGAAGTGCAAACGGTGCGAATCGGTAAATTCGGCCGTTTGCGCTTCCTAAATACGTTTTTGGGATGCATGAAACTATTTTTAAAAATCCGCATTTTTTTGCAATTCCTAAAAATGCGAATGCATTTAAGGAATCACATTTGTGCGATTCCTTAAATGCAATGCATGAATTTTTAAAAAAATGCGAATTTTGAAATAGGAAGTGCAAATTAACATGAGGTTGACCCTCGTGGTAATCTGCGAAATTCATTAAAAAAGCACAAAAATGTATTTTGGAAAGTGTCATGTTACACACACATGTCCTTTGGACATGTGTGTGTGAAACGTGCACTAAAACAAACATTTCAAGGGTGCAGGGGGGGTCCTTTGGACCTCCCTCAGCACCCTTGCAATGCATCAACAAAATGTCATTGGCAAAAAAAAAATTTGCAAAAAGGCATTGATTCCTATGGGCCTCTAGGCCCATAGGAATCAATGTAATGCCATTCCTTAAATGCGATTCGCAATTAAGGAATCACAATTTCCGAAAATTAAGAAATCCTAAAAAGTTTTAGGATTTCTTGATGCATAGGATTTTGCAATTCCTAAATTGCGATTCCTTAATTTTCGCAATTTAGGAATTGCAAAATCCTACAATGATGCATGTGGCCGGAAGCCACTACCAGGGAGTTGAAAGCAGAATGCAGCGTATGATTTGGGTAATATTTGGAAGTCTGTGTTTTAATTGCAAGAGCTTCCAAGTAATTAAAGGCTTGATGGACCATACAAGGCATTCAAAAAGAATCCTTTGTTTCACTGGTAGTCAGTGCTGTTGCCACCTGGCTTCAGTAGTTTGGTGAAATTTTCGCAGTCCTGTCACCAGTTTGACTGCTGAATTTTGAATCAACAGCAACTTTACCAAACGATATGTCAAAAAGTGCAGTGCAACATGCATTGGCATAGTCCAGTCTAGAGAGAATTGCAGCTTCAACCACCTTTAGCTAAAATCACCTTAAGGTCTTTCACAAGATCTTCAATTGAAAAGTGCATGAGGCCCCCACGGAGAACATCTGATACTCTAAAGGGAGTTCTTTTTACATTTGGAAACAAAGGTTTATACTATATTAACCGGTATTGTGAGAGTTTCTAATCTGCCAGGCCACAGTTACACTCTCAAAGATACGAATTTCTGTCTTGTTAGTATTCAGTTTGAGCCAATGTTGTACTGCGATATACAAGGATTACAAAGAGCTGTGATTTCTTAATTTGAGTGCTCAAAAGTGAAATGAAGCTGGGTTTCTTCAACATAAGATGGAAATTTCAATCTAGAGGATCATATGATCTTCCTTAAGTGGCAAACATAGACATTAAAAAGGATGTGTGATAAAAATTAACCCTGTGGTGCCCCACAGCTTATGATCATGGACATAGATTTAAATGGATGCATGGCTAGGGTTTGGCTCCTGTTGGACAAGAAGGACGCACAGGAGAGGGCAGTGTTTCTCACACTGACGTCTGATAACTGGTCAATTAAGATGAAATGTTTGACCATATCGAAGGCTGCAGAGAGATCTTGTAATGCCAGTTCCACCAGTTGTCCTTTATCAGGTTTAACTCTAATGTCATTCAGGATTCTATATCAGGACTCGGAGGCGAGGATTAGGCTTTATCGTCCTTCGTTTTTTTACATAGCAGCCATGTTAAAACATAACATTACAACAGAAAAACTTAACTTCCCATAAAGCTAGGCAAACATGGGGTCATATTTACAATGGGTTATTGCCACAAGAGTGTCACTTTTTTGACGTTCTGGTGACGATAGCACCTTCTCCATAGTTACAAGGCAGCACTAAGCCACTTAATGTGGCTTAATGCCGCCTTCTAAATAATGTCCCTATTCACGCAGCACTTAGCGCGAAAGGGGCGGGCAATGGGTGTTGCAGTGGGCGCGTTCCACCACAACACCCATTGCTTTCGATGCTGCCCCCCATTTACAATGCTGGCGTAAATATGGGACAGTGCCAAAAATAAGACCAGGGAAAATTTGGTCTTAACCTGGAGCAACGAGGATAAATGAGTAATTTCTTCTAGTTTTTGCTTTTTCTATGTGTGCTGCATTCTGCAACACACCGTTCACGATTGACCTCTTTGCATCTCCGCTCGATCACAAACTCCCACGGTACTTCAGCTGGAGACCACATCCCTGCACGGAAGCAGCCAACGCCTTCCACCAGGACTGGTCAGTGTAGAAGGGCTATGCCTTCCCACCCTTTGCCATGATATTGAGGCTTGCGGCACAAGCGCACAGGCAGCCAGCAGATCTAGTGGTGGTGACTCCGATGTGGAGATCCCACATATGGTTTCCTGTTCTGGTGGAACTTTCTTGGGATTTTGCAATCCGTCTATCCCTGGATCCGTCTTTCTTCATTGATCCCTCCAGGAATCACCATCATCTGGTGATGAACAGGACCGTCTAGCTTCAGTGGCATAATGAAACTTGATCCCCCCCCCGCAAATTACACGGAAGGGTCCCCCTCCCTGGCCTACCACCTAGAATGTTTGCTGAGGAGGGCCCTTGGAGTTCAGGCACCCCCGCACCGCAGTGGCTGCGGGGGATTATGTTATGCCACTGTCAAGCTTATGGTGTAGAGGATTACAGGTCACGATGGCAAGTCGCGGGACGTTCGAGAATTGTGGTGGACCTCTTCTCTCGAGCCTGGACAGACAGTATGGTCAAATGCTACTGATTGGCTTGATCTCATGGTTGGGTTGATGCCAGCCACGGGATTTGGATCCCATGGGGGCAGATGTTGTTAACATCCTTAATGTTTTGGCATTACTGGCCTCAAAAAGAATGGCATACAGATCGGTCAATACTTTTCGGTAGACAATTTTGGCAGGACATTCCTTGATGGTAGGTCTCCCAGTAGGGGAACACACCATGGTCCAGAAATTGCTCCGGGGTATCCGCTTGTCTCTTCCTTCAGAACCTTGATACTTGGTCCTTTGGTATGTCAATAAGGTGTTGAACCTTTTCCTCTGTTGGTGTATTAAGAGTGAGCACTACTTCCTACCTTGGGACGTCTTCCCGGGTGTATCTTGGGTTCAATGTTTTAATCCGCAATCTTAGGACTCAAATGTTACTTGTTTACCATATGTCTCTGATCTTTATATGTACTTTGTTTAACTATCCATTTTCAATTGAAATGGCTCTATAATCGTTATTCTGTCATCCTTGTAAGTACTCTAAAATCATCTGGGTTTTGTTTTACTAGGTATAAAGTGAGAATAAATCAATAAAGGGTCTGCTCCAGTGGCGGACAGTAATTGTAGGAGGGAGAGGGCGGACAGGACACACACGCACCCTTACACACTCACAACCATGCATTCAATCAATCAATCCGAGTACTTGTAAAGCGCGCTACTTACCCGTGAGGGTCTCAAGGCGCTGAGGGGAGGGGGTGCCGCTACTGCTCGAAGAGCCAGGTCTTGAGGAGTCTTCTGAAGGCGAGTAGGTCTTGGGTCTGCCGTAGGTGGGTAGGTGAGGGTGTTCCAGGTCTTGGCGGCGAGGTAGGAGAAGGATCTGCAGCCAGAGGTTGTTCGTTGGATGCGAGGAACAGCGGTGAGGCGAGGCTGGCGGAGCGGAGCTGGTGGGTGGGGGTGTAGAAGCTGAGTCTTCTGTTCAGGTAGGCTGGTCTGGCATTGTGGAGTGCTTTGTGTGCGTGGGTGAGAAGCCTGAAGGTGATCCTCTTGTCGACGGGGAGTCAGTGTAGGTCCCTCAGGTGGGGGTTGATGTGGCTGCGGCGGGGGACGTTGACGATCAGTCGGGCGGAGGCGTTTTGGATGCGTTGTAGTCGTCGTAGGTGTTTGGCTGGGATTCCTGCGTAGAGTGCGTTGCCGTAGTCCAGTCTGCTGCTGACGAGGGCCTCTGTCACCATTCTTCTTGTTTCGGTCGGAATCCACCTGTAGATCCTGCAGAGCATGCGGAGGGTGTTGTAGCAGGAGGAGGAGACTGCGTTGACCTGTTTAGACATGGAGAGGGAGGAGTCGAGGATGAATCCTAGGTTGCGTGCATGGTCGGTGGGTGTCGGTGCTATTCCCAGTGTGGTCGGCCACCAGGAGTCGTCCCAGGCTGAGGGGGTGGGTCCGAGGATGAGTACCTCCGTCTTGTCACACATGTGTGCACACTCACACACATCCATTCACAACACTAATTACTAAATATTCAAACATGCATGCAGCAAACAATTACAAAAAAGTCACACTTACCTGCAGCTCTGGCTCAGAGGTCCCAGGAGGCTTGGGACTGCTTCCTTCCCTCATTGGCTTGCCTAAGGTCAGCCAATGAGGGAAGGCAGAAGTCCCTACATCATCACAGAGTGGAATGAGGTTAGTGAGACTGCTGACCCCACCCCACTCTGTGACAAAGTGGCACTGATTGACACTCGACCCTGGTCGCTTCAGAGCTTAAAACTCAAGCGCCTAGGTGCGAAGCAATGAGTGACACTACCCCTCGTCACTGTGGGGCAGGGCCTCAAGCACCTTTGCTGAGCTGAGGAGGTCACTCTCGCAGAAATGGTGACGTTCTCAGCTCAGCAAAGTTCAGCTCAGGCAGCCAGGAGCCTTCACATTTAGCACATGTCTAGCTCCTGGCTGCCTGACCTGAAAATGAACAGTGTCTGTCAGGCTGACATTTGCTCAATTTGACAGACACTGTTCGTGTGGGGCAAAAGGTGAGGGGGCGTGGCCCCTCAGCTCCAATGTACTGGCCTCGGCTGGTCTGCTCACGGAAATCTCAAAGATGCCAGCAGGTGTGCTCTTTGCCTGACTCAACCCCAAAGGGAACTGTAAAACCTCAGAGAGGCTTAGGTGTTTTGTCTGATGCAGAAAAGTTGAGAGAAGAGCCTAGAAAAAGTTTATTTTTCAATAAAACAAATATGCTACACTGTCTGTTCTTTTACAGAATGCAAAAGATTGGAGTGACACACCAGTGGAAAACATTTATGTAACAATATTTTGGTGCCAGTTACGGGTTGAGCGGAGCAAAAACTGAGTACTTGATACTCCGAATTGCTCCTCCTCGTGGATAAGGTAGGACTCTTCTCAAGGGATCCTCAGACTTAAAGCTGTGAGTAAAGCTTTTTTGGGTGTCCTTCTTCCAAGAGGAAAGTAGGTTCCATGGATGAATATAATGACTTATATTGTGCAATGACCATATGACATGCTCTAGCCTGGCGAGTTTCTGATTCATGGGGGGCCATGGGACTATGACCTCCTCTGAGAATTTCTGGGCCAGATTTACAAACACTTTGTGCAGATTTGTGTCACTTATGTGTCACAAACCGAGTGCACACTTTTTTTGTGGGATTTGCTTTCCAGTGCAAAACACGCAAAACTGGTTTTGCACAGGAAAGTTGCCTGAAAGTGATGCAAAACAGTGCATAGTGTTGTTTGCTTTACTCTGCGTCAACGGGACATTCCAAAGGTGGTACATAGATAGTACCATTCACTATTTATGGTTTTAGTTGCACAACTCTATCTACTAACAATAGTAGACAGGATTTTCCACCACAAATGTTGTTTCTCCTAACTTTCCCACTTTGCATGTGTGCTGCATTATGCTGCACACATCTGAAGTTGGACAAGTGTTAAAGTTAGTGTGAGCATAGTATTTTGTACTAGAATGTTCTCCTTCCAGTACAAATCCTATGCAAGACTCACGCAGACACTTTTGCACTATGATGCAAAGGTTTGTGTGGCACTCGGTAGCCTAGAGAGAGAGCAGATTAGTGCCATATCTTTGTACATTCTTCCTCTTTCCGTGTCATGCAACGAAGCATACCAACTTTGGTTGTTGTGCTGGGTTGTGTGACAGTTTGCTAAATCTGAGCCATAGTGTCTTGAAGTGTTTGTGCTGGGAATAGCGATCTGTGAGAAGCTTATCCTGACATAAACAAGGAAGGAGTTTTATGGGGAAAACTTAGGCTCCATATTGTGAAGTTCAAGCCAAGCTTATTTACTGCGGAAGGCATGAAGTAATGAAGTAATGAAGGCATGAAGTAATGAAGTAATGAAGGCATGAAGAAAGTACATTCTCTCAAGTCTAGCTGTCTCCTTAAGTGACACCTACAAGAGTATAGTTATAAAAAAAAGGGAAACCCAAAAAAGCAATAGGTCAGGGACCTTGGGTAGTTACGTATATTACAAAAACAGCGGTCCCTAGACAGTATGGGATGTATTGACAGGAATAAATATAGACTAGATAGATACTATATTCTTTGTCCAGCCAAACAGTATTTAATCTTGTATTTAACAGTTATTACAAAGAATTGTAGTGTGAGTTCAAGTGGGACACCAGCCGATGTCCAACTACCACACTGTGGACAAAACAAACAAAGGGGTAAGGGTGGAGGCAAGTTGGCAGTCTGTGGATCATATGAATAAACAGACAATTTTGTAATAGGACCCTATTGCTTCAAATCATACAATGTAATTATGGGCATATAGTGTGTTCTTGGTCGACGACGTTTCGAACCCTATATGAAAGTACAGAGTTCATCTTCAGGACATACGATACATGCCTTCAGTTTGGTAATATATAGACATAACCCACAACTAGGCGGGTATGTTTGCCCGGGCCATTGGCACAAAGCCATCGTGAGCACTGACCATGACTTGAGAGGACCCCATTGAGCCCCCTGAACTTTTTCAAACTCCGGATTGCACCCATCCAGTGACGATCATTTACGGCCAACCTGAGACCATCGTGACTCATCAGCCATTTCTATCGAAGCACGTAGCGCGGCTTTGTGCCAATGGCGCATGCATACATACACGTCTAGTTGTGGGTTATGTCTATATATTACCAAACTGAAGGCATGTATCGTATGTCCTGAAGATTAACTCTGTATTTTCATATAGGGTTCGAAACGTCGTCGACCAAGAACACACTATATGCCCATAATTACATTGTATGATTTGAAGCAATAGTGTCCTATTACAAAATTGTCTGTTTATTCATTTGAACCACAGACCGCCAACTTGCCTCCACCCCTACCCCTTTGTTTGTTTTGTCCACAGTGTGGTAGTTGGACATCGGCTGGTGTCCCACTTGAACTCACACTACAATTCTTTGAAATAACTGTTAAATACAATATTAAATACTGTCCGGCTGGACAAAGAATATAGTATCTATCTAGTCTATATTTATTCCTGTCAATACATCCCATACTGTCTAGGGACTGCTGTTTTTGTAATATACCTACAAGAGTATAGCCTCAGCACCTAGGCTTGTTCTGTAGTTTATACTCAAACACGAATCACAGAAAATCTATGCTTTAGGGCAGGGTTCTCCAAAGTTGGTCTTGGAGGGCCGGATCCTTGCCAGATTTTTAGCATATACCCATTTAGATTAATGTAGTTGTCTTAGAAATCTGACATGGATCCGGCGCTCCAGGACCAGCCTTGGAGAACCCTGCTTTAGGGGATGGCAATCTTCAGAAAAGACATCTGTTGTGGGGGCAGATCTCCTCATTAGTTGCTAAAAATAATGAAGAACACTTCCAATATACTTACGTATTGCAACTGATGTATTGAATAGTCCCTTTTATTTATTTTTAGCTAATTTATTACTATCAGCTCTGGTGGGCGGAATTTGTGTAGTCGCGCTCCGCAAAGCTCCGCGAACTGTAAAAAATCTTGGTGAGCCCGCAAAAGTTCAGCGAACAAGCGGAATTGCTTGTTCCGCCCATTTGCAATGCTTTTATCCTGTTCGCAAATGCTGTTTGCGTGCTCGGGGGATATATCTCGCGAACATGCATTTTGAAAGCATGAACAAGCAAATAATTCCGCGAAGCCGCGGATCGCAGAATTTTTGGCAATTCCACTTTCTCCACGGAACTCAAAATTACCCGAATTTTGCAAATTCCGCGAGTGGAACGGAATTTACTGCCTAGCCTAGATACAAATCTAGCTGGGTTTCCAGCCTCATATAGTCAAAATTCATGAATAAAAAAGAGCATGCATGCATAAATAGGTAGAGGGATTTTAGTCCTACCATTTTCATTCATCTGTCTTTCAAATTCTGATTCTGCATTCCACACCATACAATGATAGGGCAGGAATTAAGCCACTGGTTGCTTGCACTGTGAGCAGAGGCATTTTCCTTAATCAAATATGTGCATTCACCTAGAAAGGAGTGCACTTCAGTTTCTGTACTGGTGAGACAACACTGTACTTTGCCGATACGTTTTTCTTTCCATTCTTTTTTTTGCAGAGTTTTATATTGCGCGAACTAGAACCGAACCAGTTATCAGAGCGCTTTACATAGCACCAGTTACGTTACATGAGGACACACTTTCATTTTAGGCACGGGGAGATTAAGTGATTTGCCCAGAATCACAGGGGGTTTTTGGCGTCGTTACCGAGACTCGAACCCAGATCCCCAGGTCCGAGGTCAAGCACCTTAGCCGTTAGGCCAACCCCTCTCCCGTTTTTCACAACTAAAAATTGCTTCTATATCAGTTTATTGCATTTCATTGTCCTGTATTGTCATTTTTTTAGGTCGAGCTGATGTTGCATTCATGCAAAGCATGAATGCATCAGCTCGACAACTTATGCTGCCCGTATTTAGGAGAGTGGACAGCTACCAGACGCGCGCTTTGACGAGGTCGGATTTCACCTCGGGAGCGAGCGTCTGATAGCTGCGCATGCGTGGTGCAAGCCCTGGCTCTCACACAGACACAGACAGCCCCCACCCCTCTGCATGCACGCACGCACACACACACACACACACAGGCGCGCGCATGCACACGCAGGCATACGGCACACATACAGGCACACATACAGGCACACTATCCCCTACCTCGCATTCTCTCTCAATCACACACAGTCACGCATGCGCACACACTTTCCTTCGCGCACACACGCACACACGCGCGCACACACTCCCACCTCCCCACCCCCCCAGGCATACACACAGGCACGCACGCACTTCACATCAGCCCTGGGCCCCACTCACCGACTGCGCTCTTCCGGCGGGGCTCCTCACGGCGCGGCGCGTCTCATCCTCTAAATCGGGGCTCCCTCAGGTCAGAGGAGCCCCGCAACAGACGCCACACTCCTCCTTTTCCCCGGCCCCCTCCTGGGGACCCGGGCTACCCCGGACGTCAGGGCGCTCCATGCGCCGGTAGCTCGCAGCTCGCGGACCTCGGGAGGCGGGACTTCCGGTCGGCCGCGAGCGGATTGGCCGGCCGGGCAAGAGCTTCCGGGTCGCCGCAAGATCAGCTTTCAGCGGCGCCGGCACACGGAGCTCGCTTCTCCAGGCTCGGACTGCCCCTGTGACTTGGATTTTGCCCACCAGGACCGTCCGAGGGAAGGCGGTGAGGACTCGTTTTTAAAGGTAGTTCTATTTGTGATGAAATGCAGGCTGTGAAGACAAAAGTTCCACAATCGGGTGCCTGAATCTGAATGTCTCACTCCACATGTGCAAGTATTAAAGCAACCGGATAGCAAACACAATCACAGTCATATGAAAACGAAGGAAGTACTTCAGAACATGGGTAACAAAAATATTTTTTTTGGGATCCATTTCACGGCGAAGCCTGCAACACATCTTCCTGCCAGCAGGTCTCCCAGCCTGTTCCCAACCCGTAGTTATCTGTCAGCCCTTCTCCCAGCGCACAGCTCTCCGAGCCCATACCGTTTCCTGGCCGCACAGTTCCCTTTCCCTGTTTCTGCCCACATGTCTCGGTCTGCACCCCTCCATGCCTGTACCTCTCCCCGGCTGCTCCGCTCCATCAACCTTCGCAGCCCATTGCTCTTCCTGCCCACACATCGCCATACATTTTCCCAGCCGGTTCTGCCCTTTCTTCCCCCCTCCTCCTTTCCCCCCTTCACCTCTACCCTGTGCTGTCCTGACCTACTCCCTTTTGTACCTCGGCCCCAATGCCTGCTACTCCCAGCTCCATTCACCGCGCCTTTTCGCCTCCTTCCTCAGGTAATAATAACTCCTGCGTCACATAGCGCTTCATAAAGCGCCGCTGCCATATCTAAGCCCATGAAATAAGAGAAGGTAAGAGATGGTACTATCAGTGAGTGCTACTCTCCGGTTTACTTTGAAAACATGGTCACACAACTCGGGGGTTTCCTGCAGCTTGTGTTGGGGTCCTCCAGCCTCAGTGACGTGTGGGCGCCCTTCACTGGAGCAGGCTCTCAGGGTCACACACTGACGCAGCGCTTGCACTGCTGCGGGCACCGAGGGTGCTGCACTGACTGTGGTGGTGGGCCTGGGCCAGGCCAAAAAATAGCCGAGCTTGAGTTGTGTACTTCCCTCAGATTCATCCAGTGTTTTTTTAATGACCTTTGAATCCTCCTGGCATGCGGCTTCCTGTGTTTCAGGGGGAGGAAGAGGGAACAATGGTGGCTGCGGTGCTCTTACCTCACTTTTTCTCACAGATAGAGGCTCAGCTTTATCTCGTGGGCTAGGTGGAAAGTCTTCCCCAGAGAAGGCTCCGGGGACCGGCCTCTCAGACACACACTGGCTGGTGGTGGTGGAGTTACTCTACGCCCAGAGTCTAGCCTCTCAGACAGAGTCAAACACGGCCTCTGTGGTGGGGTTACCCGGCCTCTCGGACACAGCCTCAGTAGTGGGGTTAGCCGTCCTCACGCACAATGACTGTGGGTTCTCTAGTGAGAGACAGTGCTGCGGCACTGCGAGTCCTCTAGTGAGAGTGCTGCAGCAGTGACTGAGTGCACCAGTGAGAGAGAGGGATGCAGCACTGTGAGTGCTCTAGTGAGTGCTGCAGCAGTGACTGCGTGCTACAGTGAGAGAGAGTGCTGCAGCAGCGACCGCGTGCTACAGTGAGAGAGAGGGATGCAGCAGTGAATGATTGCTCCAGTGAGAGAGAGTGCTGCGGCACTGCGAGTGCTCTTGTGAGAGTGCTGCAGCAGTGACTGTGTGCTCCAGTGAGAGAGAGGGATGCAGCACTGTGAGTGCTCTAGTGAGTGCTGCAGCACTAACTGCGTGCTACAGTGAGAGGGAGTGCTACAGCAGTGAATGAGTGCTACAGTGAGAGAGAGTGCTACAGCAGTGAATGAGTGCTAACGTGAGAGAGAGTGCTACAGCAGTGAATGAGTGCTCCAGTGAGAGGGAGTGCTGCGGCACTGCGAGTGCTCTTGTGAGAGTGCTGCAGCAGTGACTGAGTGCTCCAGTGAGAGAGAGTGATGCAGCACTGTGAGTGCTATAGTGAGAGAGAGTGCTACAGCAGTGAATGAGTGCTACAGTGAGAGAGAGTGCTACAGCAGTGAATGATTGCTCCAGTGAGAGGGAGTGCTGCGGCACTGCGAGTGCTCTAGTGAGAGGGAGTGCTGCGGCACTGCGAGTGCTCTAGTGAGAGTGCTGCAGCAATTACTGAGTGCTAGTTTTAGTTAGTCATACACCATATGAATGTTACAGTCTCTTAAAGTGAAACTCCCCCAAAAGGAGTGTTATCTTCACAATATTGAGATTACAGGAGTATCCTAATAAACATAATATTGGCTGGTGATCAGGAGCGATCTGCTTCTACTCTTGCCCTTCCGGAGCAGCTATGCCAGGCTGTCTAGGGTATCCCTTTTCCAGTTTCCTAAAGTGTGTATATCTAAGATGTCTTTTATATTGAGTTTTATTTATACCATTATTTGCCGCATTATTGACAAATATATATGATTTAGTATCCTGAAGGCATGCCTTACTTCTCTTCCCATTTAATAGGCTGTTCAAATACACTGAACATAATCTTCACAAAAGTTATTTACAAAAGTTTAATCTATTGCCATTATAAATTACAATAATTTTTATTTAAGTATTAATAAAAAAAAATTAAAAGCCATTGTTATTTTTAATATCAATACATCTAAGTCACGTAAATACAACACATTGCATTACAAATGCTATAGGTATCACATTTGCGAAAGTTAAAACTATTAGCATTGTAAATGACAAAGCTATTAATTTCGCTATTTTCAAAACCAACACATAAATAAAACATTTGTCATTTACAAGACCAATAGCTCAAACTTTCCTAATGCGAGACCTATTGCATTGCAAATGCATGTTTTTATAGGAAGCACACAGACACCTCGAATGTCTTACTTTGTGGCATATGCTTACACATTGTAGGCGTGTCTTTAAGTCACACTTACAAATTAAGAAATCCCACGAGTCCATTCATTTAAATAGCTCAGTATCCCTAGTCTGTGGCGGATGAGAGAAGTAGGGAGAATCTCGTAATGCAAGTGCTCTTTAATAAAGCGGCATAATGAATACGGTTGTTAAAACCGGAAATTGCTTTTCGCTGACAAAACATGCCAGGAACTGTAAACGTAAATATCACGGTTGGTGTGCGTCAGCGTCACTGGTAGGTCCTTTGGTATAATTTGAGTCTGTTTAAGCAAATGGATGAACGTATTAATTGAACTCATTGGTGCACAAAGTACCTATAAACGAGAGCTGAGTTTAATATTTAATCTAATATTTATATACTCTTTCCTAAAGTAATCTAACGCTCACCTTATTTATTTTATTTTCTAATTGGGCCATTCTTTTCTCCAGTAAAAGAGGTTTCTTGATTTTAACTTGCACCTGATTTACAATTAATTTACATTACTTACTCTAAGCCCTCACAGTGTGTATCTGCAGAGGACAACTGGCTGGTCAGTATATACCAAGTGAGCATTTGCAGGGGCGTCATGGCTCTCGCTCTGCAGGGTTGTGGCCCCACTCTGCACGTCCTTGTGGGGGAGCAGTCGCGAAGCGGGCTCCTCTTCCCCTCGCCCACATTGTGGCCAGTGGTGTAGACAGAGTGTCATGGATCCCAGTGCAAGGAGGGAAAAGTGGAATACATCAATAAACAGGTTTCAGTGGGCCCCTCAGGCCCCACCAATGGAAGCTTCACCCCTAATGAGGACAGTGTCATCTACCTGGAAGAGTTCCCTGGTTGCGGAGGGAAGTATCTGCATTTTCTCACCGCCACGGGGGAAGTTGTCTGCTCTTCCTGGTGCAGCCCGGACACCCTCCTCTTCCTCACTTGTAGCAGGTGGGGTGAAACAGTACTTGCGCTGAGCGCAGCGATGTGGCATTTAAGTACATGTTGTGGTCTACAGTAGCCCGCTATCGGAAGTCTTGTAGTACCCATAGATGGTCATGATCAGCGGATGAGGAGAGGCCTCACTGTGGGACCAGTAGGATTGCAACTACAGCACTTATCTGATGTAAACCTTAACCAGCACTAATGTCCCTATACTTTTCTCTCTTAATGAGAGATTCACGTGTGCAAATGAAACCAATATGTTCCAAAATATATGCAGGTCTCGCATTCTCTTTGCAATTACCTGGATGCAATCCTTGTCTTCTCTAAAATTTAGCTACGCAATCTGTAATCGACCAGTCCTCCTGGGTATGTCATCATGCCCAACCCAGCAGGCTCTTAGGTGAAAAACCCTACTAGATGTAAAGCTTTTAAGTTATTCCTGGAAAAAATGTACATTATCTAATTTCACATACTTCACTTATTTGCAATCTTACTACAGGATGCTTGTCCTCCGATCGATCGATCATTCTTCAATATTTGCTCTTTTTGCCATTTCCATAAACCTTCAATTTATCTCGCCCGTTTGAGTGTTCCGACAAACAACAAATCCAAATTCTCTAGAATTAATTCAGTCTCTAATCTAGACCATTGCTAAATGAGCACTCCTCACCCCATCCACAATGGATTTAGCATTGTTAGGCTGTGTTTTTAATTAACTAATTCAAATTTAATTAGAAATGCAATATACATCCAGATGAACTATTGCTTTTGTACACAGCTCCTCTCCATTGACCCACATACCACGCCCAATGCTCTTCTCTTCTAGACTACCTTTTCTGAATATTAAATCATATGTCGTCAGTTTCTTAGTCGTTGGAGACTGCTTCTGGGCGCTAATCAACGACTCTGAAATCGGTTTACATAAGAAAGATGTTATTAAATGCCACAATATATTCCCTGAAAAATAAAAGTGCCTCTCAAATCCTTCTGAGAAGTGCTATATGGTGGGGGAATCTTTGAGTATCCACACAAGGTGGTTGGGGTTACTTGTTACATTATTTATTTGAAGATTTTAGGAACCTCTTTGTCTTTCCTTTTCGGTTCACCATAACGATTTTACATTGATACATAGCAGTGTGAGGTGGGAGGATCATAACACCGATGCACACTGGTGGGAATTATGAGTAAAATGATACAATGATTAGTATATATAGTATGTAGTATAATATATAGTATATGAGACTGATGAAATGAATGGTAAGTGTGGGACAGCTAGAACTGAAATATGCAGGAGGTATGGTGACACTGGCCTTCATACACACTAGTTGAAAGTATGAGAAGCTGACACTAATCCACATAGGAGTTAAGCATAAGGAATTTGGCACTGAAGCATGTTTGGGTTTTGAATGTGGAAACTGGCACCTCTACAGATTGCTGCACCTGTAAATAAAACATGAGGACCAGCAGTCCTATGCATGAAGATTCAGAAGATCCCACAATAGTGTTAGGTTACACTATACATCAAGAAGCTAGTTATACTGACATGCACCACATCCCAATGCAAATGTGTTGTGGGTTTCATGTACTGGTTGTAAGTTGGAACCAGCTGATGCGTAATTACATTCCATAGAGTGATGTAAGGGAATGTTGGGGCGGATGGAGTGGTTCTGGAGTAGAGTGAGCTAGGTCTGGAAGGTTCTGCTCAATTACGCTTCAGGTGGAATAAATACTTCTTTTTTGGCATTGTGGTGTGACTACCTTGATGCTTCACAATGAAAAGATAGTGGCCGAGCATGCATCCCACCGCTCTGCATACTAAATGTAAATGTGGGATACTTGTAAAGCGCACTGTTACTCTACCCGAGTGTCCTGGCGCTGTAGACCGCTGGGGAACCCGTCCTGGTTTTCCCTGTGAGATGGTCCCTTTCTGGGTATCTCCAGGGTGAAACCAGGCATCCCCGGCGTCTGTGGGGGGCCGTTGTGGAGATGAGGCAAGCTTAATGCCCAGAGTTACCGAGTGTGTTCCCTGGTTAGAGTAGGCACCGAGGCGAGAATTATCGAGTCCGTTGACCCTGGTCCAAGACCCTGCCGCGTCGGGAATTGAAACCTGGTCCCGGGCCGTTCTCTGCTTACAGGTCTGCCGCCTCTAACCAGTGAGCCACACCTCTCCTACTAACATGGATTGATGGTGCGTCACCAGCCCAACACCACCTCACCAAGTATTCTGCATTGATAACGCCCAATAAATCAGTAGTCAGTGGCACAGGGATCATATGGTGACAAGAGCGAGAATATACAACCATCTGATGAAGACTCCAGTGCAAGAAATAGGAAACTCACACTAGACAAATGAGAACAAATGGACTCAGGATCAAGCAGAACAATTAAAATAAGGTACAAATACACGCAGACATGGGTTGCGGCAGAGGTTCGAGGGACTCAGAGCCTTATTTAGAGTTTGTCAGATGATTAACTCCGTCAATACATGAAGGAAAGCCCACCCACCTTATTATAGGTACTGTTAAAAAGGTCAGGCTACCAATCAGAATAAGAGATCCTTAAGTATTGCCCGGCGGTGTCGCCTCTTAAACCCACAAGATATTAACCAATGAAGAGGCAGGCGCTGGAGACTGGAAGGCAGGAAACAAGGGTTTTATTCTCTCCGGAGGAGAACACATCAGTTCGGACAGCAAGTATCGTCACGAGGTGCTCTAACCGCATCTCAGAGGCCTGGCCTCTTATACACAGTTAGATGAATTTTATTGCAGGTAACACAGTCTTGTAATGCTTTGAAGTATGAAAGGACATCCTCTGAATCTCCCCTACAGGCCCGTTCCCACACACATTTACAGTTGAAGTCCCCACCCCGGTCACAACAGGTGATGATTATCGCGCAGCTGGACATTCCGACGATTCACGGAATGTGGGGGTTTGATCGGATCTCTTAGGGTGGGGGCTTTGATCAACTCGGGGGTCCTTTGATGAGGGAAGCTTTCTACTGTACGGGGAGGGGCAATAAACAGTATCGGCAGAGCTAGGTGTCGGCCTGGGAAAGAGGAAGACAAACGGGCACACAGGAAAGGGGGTTTGTATCAAAGGGCCTGGGACCATGAAAGGAATGAAGGGAGGTGTCGCGCTGGGAACAGGATGGGGTTCTGAGGCAGAGTCGCGCTGAAGAGGGGTTTATGACTCAGGGCATGTGAGAGCGGGGGGGTTGTCAGCGTGCGGGGGAATTCTTGCGAGGTTGAGAGAGAGAGAGAGAGACGCGCTGACTATCAGCGAGGGGCAAGGAGGCCATGGTGCTCAAAATGGCTGCCGCTTACGTGCACGAATGGGTTCAAGGAGAGCAAGATGGCGCCGATAATGTTGACGTTTGCAGCTTAACTTTTAACAGTCCTCCCTTTTCAACATATCTAGCCAACTTGTCTATTCAATGTCAATCTTCATCAAATTCCTAACCTCGACATCATATAATGCTCCCATGCGTTCGTTTCCAAAGTCCACAGTCTTAGGGCAAATACATTGTGTACATAATGAACACAGGGGTGGCAGACATTGGATTCCTAAGCATAGACCGCATATTACAACTATAGGAATCAGGATAATGGTGAACAGTCTCCAGCCCCATTTCTTAACAGTGCTCCAGAACCAACCACCAAGCGACCATTCTTCCTGTTCCTGGTGGACTTCTGAAGAGAGTCTGTGAAGATGTTTGATGGCTTTGTACACTGAGGGCGAGTTGTCCGGTATGTATGTACAGCAGCTGGACCCAATAATGCGGCATACTCCACCACGGTCCGCAAGAACCACATCTAGGACAAGGCGGTTTTGGAGGGCCACCAAGCGGACCGCTTGAAGTTCGGCGGTGTTGTTAGCAAAGATACCAGCTGTGATGTTCATTGTCGTCTCAACTGCCTGAGTCAGATGTCGGATGGCACGGCTGTTCGCCATCGGGCCCCAGAGGGGAACAAGTCCCTTCATAGCATCGAGGAACTGTGCTCCTGTCGAGTCGGCTTGCTCAATGTCCTTGGCTCGTTTTTGTCTATGATGATTCGCCGGGGCCACATAAGTTGGAGGAAGGATGAAAGAGATGAAACAAGTGCCCCCCCAGCCTTTGGGGAGCCAGGTGTAGGCCTTTGTGCCGCAGACGAAATACATGTTCGGGGACGACACAAAGGAAGGTGGATCCGTAGAGTCCAAAGTTCTGGTAAAACGGCAAGCACTGCGGCCCACCAGCTGTGTCCCATGTCCTTCTATGCACATGTGGCCGGTAACGTTGATGACTGACAGGGCCACAGTCAGAGTGGCAGCCGTGCGTTTCCGCAGGTAGGAGAAGGTGGGTCTGGTTGGATTGTTGAACACCTGCATTTCAATTCGTTCTTTAGCAGGGATGTCCATGTGGATTGAGTCGTTGGAAGTCTGCGGGCAGAAGTGTGTCTTTGTTTTGTTTCGCCAGACCCCGTGGTAGAAATGCGCTACGGTTTTGCCGGAGGTGGCATTGTCCTTATAGCTTTCTTGCAGGAGGATCAGCCAAGCAAGGCAGGAGCCATGAACTGAGAAGGGTGAGGGGATGAATGGTATCGAGTGTCCAGCGGCGTGGGGTAGCAACCCACAGATCCAACAGTTGGTGGCATTGGTGGCGAGATTGTGTTGGTGAAGGAGCTGTACGAAAGAGTTATTCCAAAACTCCTTTCGTCTCTCTCTGAGTTGAGGAGAGAGCGAAATCAGATAATGTTCCTTCATGGTGGTAGGCTGAGCAGTGGTCAGGAATGTTTCGTGAGCAGGTGCATTTTCTTCCACAATCCAGAGTGTGGTCATGAGGAGAAGGCAGAAAAGGATTGCGATGAAGAGTGCAATTGTCTTTGAGCTATGGAGTCTGTCTGTCCTTGGGTTTCTGTAGTGGGTATTTCCTGTTGCCTCCATCATCTTCTTATTTGGCGCTTCCATCATCTTCTTATCTGGCGCTTCCATCATCTTCATTTTCAAGGTGCTCGGTAGTGGGCAGAACTACAGACTTAGTTTAGCTTCTCTCCAGGTAACCCTTGGTTGCTTTGGGTCACCGTTCTGAGATTCAACTTAGTTCGTGGTCTACTTAGCCGAAGCTCCCTCCTTTCGACGCAGGAAATACCCTTCTCTGGATGGCACAGTGGGATCAGAGAATTTTGAAAGTTCAAGCGCTTCGGTGTCAGGATAGCAGGTTAGCGATGGTCGGTCTTTGTTCAGGAGCTCTTCCTGGTTGTCGATGTTTTCCGTCGTGGCCAGGGTCGAGGAGACCTTCTTACAGTGGTGTGCATGCAGCCAGTGCCGTTTCCCCTCCACACGAAGAGCCGTCCGGGTGGTGATTAACACTTGCCAGGGGCCCGTCCACCGGGGTTCCAAGCTCTTTGACCGCTGAAAGTTCCGGATCAGCACGAAATCCCCAGGTTGGATGGCGTGACCCGGACCCCTGGAAGCATCGGGGATGGCCTGCTGCACCTGCTGATGAATGACAGACAGAGTTTCAGTCAATTTATACAGATAATCAGACATTAAGACGTCCGGGACGTCATGAATGGAAGTTGGTTTCGGTGCAGACCAGATACTCATGGGTCGACCGAAAACAACTTCATAGGGTGTTAAGTGATGTCTGGTGGGGGTGGAGCGCATTGATAGCAATGCCAATGGGAGGGCGTCTGGCCATTACAGACCCGTGGTAGCCACTATCTTGGCCAGTTTAAGCTTTAGAGTGGCATTGTGTCGCTCAACTAGTCCAGCAGACTGGGGGTGGAAGACTGCGTGAAATTTCTGCTTGATGCCCAACCCCTTTAAGATGAACTGGATGACTTCGGCTATGAAGTGGGGGCCGTTATCGCTCCATAAAATACGACAAAGGCCGTAACGGGGGAAAAACTCCTTTAACAGTACTTTTGCAGTGGCCATAGCAGTGTTGTCACGGGTAGGATATGCTTCCACCCATTTGCTAAATGCGCACACCACGACAAGTACATATTTCAGGCCT
Source organism: Lissotriton helveticus (assembly GCF_964261635.1). Classification (NCBI taxonomy): domain Eukaryota; kingdom Metazoa; phylum Chordata; class Amphibia; order Caudata; family Salamandridae; genus Lissotriton; species Lissotriton helveticus. Next base: position 2,082,903,737 of record NC_136057.1, on the reverse strand, counting down.
TGGCACCTATCCAGCTGGATGTAGTCCATCTGCAGGACTTCAAATGGGTGATTTGGGACCCCAAATCCTCCCCGGGGTACTACAGTTCCTTTCCCGGGGTTGTGTTGCAGGCATATCAAGCATTGTTGGACTAGACGTTTGGCGGAATCTGTGATTTTATCATTGTGCCAAACTCTGGAGACAAGTTCAATCATGGGGGCTGATCCTATGTGGGCAGGGGAGTGTGCCATAGCCAGTATGGGAATCAGGTACGAGTCAGGTAGCAACCATTTGTTTGTGTCTTTTGTCCGCCAGCAGCCTTCATCATCTTTTAATCCCACCCGTGTCCATTCAGTCAGCTCGTGTTGTGTGCTAGCCGTTTGAACGTCTCTAATAGTGTCCCTAGCGTCAGTCCATTTTTCTGCTTGTGACCTGGTCACGTACATATGTGTTGTCGTTCTATTTTCAGCTGTCGTTCGGGCCGTGATGTCGGCTAGTGCATTTCCCTGCCCAATGATGTCTGTCACCCTTTTGTGTGCCTGGCATTTGACGACTGCAAGCTTTTTGGGGAGAAGGACGGCTTCGATCAAGGCGGAGACTAGATCCCCGTGTAGAACTGGGGTGCCATGTGAGGTCAAGAATCCCCTTTCCCTCCAAAGGAGCCCAAAATGGTGGACCACCCCGAAGGCATACTGGTTGTCGGTGTAAATGTTCGCTGTGGTTCCTGCTGCCAGAATGCAGGCTCGTGTCAGGGCGATCAGTTCTGCTGCCTGGGCAGATCGTTGCGCGATGCGGGCCGTCTCGACTACAGTTCGAGCCGTGGTGACCGCATAGGCAGCGGAAGTGGTGCCATCGGGGAGTTTGATGCAAGAACCGTCCACCCACAGCTCCCCGTCAGGGTCAGGGAAAGCCGTGTCTCTGAGGTCAACCCTACTTCTAGTCTGTTCGTCCGTAAGAGTCACGCAGTCATGTACAGGGTGCACATTGGGATCGTTCTCTGGCAAGGGTAACAGAGTTGCCGGGTTCAGTGTGGTGCATCTTTTCAGGGTGATATGGGGTGCAAGCAAAGTCAGTTCGTATCCAGTCAGTCGTGCACTTGTTAGGTGTTGTGTCTTGGTTTGGTTCAGGAGGGTGTCAACTGCATGGGGTACCAGTACCGTGAGGGAATTCGAGAGTACGATTCCCTCACTCTGTCGGATAGAGATTGCAGCAGCAGCTACAGCTCGAAGGCAGGCAGGCAAGGCTCTGGCTACAGGGTCAAGAGTGGCAGAGAAGTAAGCGCAAGGTCGTTGCTTTGGGCCAATGGCCTGGGTCAGGACAGATAAAGCGCACCCCTCCCTTTCGTGAGTGTAAAGGGAGAAGGGCTTTTTGTAATCGGGGGTACCTAGGACAGGGGCTGAACAAAGGGCATCTCGTAGTTCCGTGAAGGAGGTTTGACACTCAGGGGTCCAAGGGAGTGGAATGGGGACGTCTTTACCTAGCAGAGAAAGCAGTGGTTTCACAACGAGGCTAAAGTTCGGTAACCACTGTCGGCAGAAGGAGGTGAGGCCTAGTAGGGAGCGAACCTGTTTCTGGGTCTTCGGGACAGGAGTTTCGAGAATGGTTTGGATTCGATCAGGAGTGAGTTTCCTTCCCTCTTTGGACAAAAGGTGGCCGAGGTGAGTGACCTGGGGTTGGCAGAATTGCAACTTCTTCTTGGAGACCTTGTGGCCGTTTTCCGCAAGGAAGCGCAGGAGTTGAATGGTGGCTGTAACTGCCAGTGGAGTGGTGTCGGCTGCCAAGAGGATGTCATCGACATATTGCACTAACACCACTCCATCGGGTAACTGGACTTGATCCGGTTGTCTCTTGAGGGCCTGGCTGTAGATGCTAGGGCTTTCTGTGTAGCCCTGGGGTGCTCGACAGAACCTATATGAGCGGGCTTTTAGGGTGAAGCCAAAGAGATATCGGCTGTCCGGGTGGATAGGGATGGAAAAGAATGCGTTTTTGAGGTCAATGACAGTGAAGGTGGTGGCTGTAGAAGGAATCAAAGTCAGGATGGTGGTGATGTCTGAGACCACAGGGTACTGGGGTATCACCACTTTGTTGATCTCTCGAAGGTCAATGATAAAACGGTATGCCTTCTCATCTCCCTCTCCCTGTTTCTTGATGATGGGCAAGATAGGGCTGTTGCAAACGTTGCTTACCACTTCCTCTACCACTCCTGCATCTATCAGCGACTGAATAATCTTTACCAATGCCTTCTCGCCCTCGGGCGATATCCGATATTGTGGAAGTTTTGGGAGTGTTGCGTCTGGTCGGACAGTAATGTGCACTGGGTCAATCAACATGCGCCCTACGTCCGAATCCGCCTTGGCCCACAGATACGGAGGCAGAGTGTCAAGCAGGGATGTGTCAACGTCGGTGATGGAAAACATGCGTCGGGGAGGGCAATGTCTAAGCAGAACGGGGTTGTCGTAAAGGAAAACTCGTACTCCATCTTGAGAACATCTGATCGTCGCTCGGAAGTGTTTCAATAAGTCAAGTCCCATAATGGCGTCAGGGCTATTGGAGGAAAGTAAGAACGTGGTGTCAGTGGTGTTGTTTTCTACGTCAAAGAGGATCGGGGCGGACAAAGGGTTAGTGGAGGGCGTTCCATCGAAACCTGTCGATGTTATAAGTGAGCCAGACAAGGGTGCCCCCGGAATCAGTCGTTTAGATAACGCACTACGTGTTGCGCCAGTGTCTACCAGAAATGGAGACTTGGTACCCAGGACCTTAGCAGTGATGTAAGGGCCTTGCTGGTCAACATAGAGCTCGACTGGATCCCTCCCTTGCCCTTGGCAGTCCTATGCAAAGTTGTGGGCGTCATCGTAGTCAGATTGCTGGTATTGGTTCTGCCTGGGTCGATCGAATGTATTTGGCCTGCCTGATCTATCGTTAGTCATGTCGTTTGAGGGCCCTCGCTGTTGTCCCTTATTTCTCGGTCCACTTACTATGTCCTTGGGGTCTTTGTTTCTGATTATTTCCAGAAGAACTGGGCACTGGGATTTCCAGTGGCCAGTTCCTTTGCAAAAAGCGCACTGGTCCTCTCTAAGGTCTGTACGTCCACTGTGGGGAGTCAAAGTGCGGTCCTGGGGAAATGCAGCCTTAGGGGCGTTCGTCTGGTAGTTTCCCCGGTATTGGTCTCGTCCTATAGTCACCCCTTGCAGTTGGGCCACCATCACCCTCTCTTTCAAGTCCATCTTCTTTTTCTCTGTTGCCCTATCGTGTTCATTTTTCTGATGCTCATAATATTGGGCCATCTGGAGGATAGCCGTAGGTTTGGAGGCTGCCCAACTACCCTCGCTAGCCTGCAGTTTCTGGGAGACCTCTGCTGACAGACCCTTAACATAATTCTGGACAAACAGATGGTGTCCGGTTGCAGTAGTCATGTCCTGGCCACTGTAATCGGAGAACACCGTTTCAAACCGGGAGAAGTATTCCGATACATCCTCCTGGGGTTTCTGGCGACAGGCCGTTACTATCGACCAGTCCACTTTCTTTTCTGGGATCAAGGTTTTTAATTTCTGTACGATTTTGTCTGGAAGGTCTAGAATGGATTTCAAAGGCTTTTGTCCAGGTCCTCGTTGTTTATCGATGTTATTGAGTTGTGACCAGGTATGTCCAAACAGCTCAAGGTGGTCGACTTTCCGGATTTGTTTCCACACATCAGCTGGTAGACATAACCCGAAAAACAAGTCGATGTCAGCCAGGGTCATAATCGTTGATCCTAGGGCTGTACCCAATTCAGTGTAGAAGGCCGTGGGGTTTTTACGTAGGTCAGGCAGAGATTTCCGGAATGTCAGAATCTCTTGCCGGTCCCATGGCTGGTAGACCCAGTTGTACACTACCCTTCCCTTCGCATCTGGGTGGTTTGTATCATCGTTAGTCCCTGCACCTCGTGGAGGGACCCAATAAGGGGCAGCCTCTCGTATCGGCATCATGGTGTTAGATTGCTCAGTTTGCGGCTCGGTCACTACGGAGGTCGTAGGTTTTGTTCCCGATTCTCGTTCAGTGAGGTGGCGGAAAACCTCAAGCGTACGCGTAAGGAGGTCCGTCACATCACACTCGCCCTCATCCCCGATATCGACCTTCCGGTACAGAGTCGTTAGGCTCTCGAGACCTTTGTCTCGATATCGGTCTTCGTATGCGTTCAAGACATGGTAACACAGTCGTACGGTAAAATGTCGCCTGTGACTCCCGGTATAAGAGTTAAACATATCCGTGATGTACTCTTCATCTTCCTTCCTTTCTACCAGTGTCCTTGCTATCTTGTCGATCCCTGTTCGCTCATCTTTGCTTAGTCTGTTTGTTCTAGCAGAACCAGCCCTTGGGGTCTCGGGGTCGTCTAACGTTGTCGTTTGTGCAGTATTTGATACAAGGGGTTCGGCCGGCACAGAGGCCATGGGGGCCGAAGCTGTGATGCTACCTTCGTTTGTACCTGGGGGTGGGAGGTGCTGTGCTAAGGGTTGGGAGGGGGCGTATGGAGGGGGCATGTGGATGGTCGGAGGACCTAACAGCAGATCATCGTTGGCTCGTTGTCTCGAGGGTAAATCGGGGTAGAGCATGGAGGACGTTCTAACCGGACACTGACTTGATGTTTCCATTTCTAGTTTCTGTTTGGCTTTCTCTCTTTCCTTAATCTCTCCTTCCAGTTTCTGAGCAGCTAGGTGGGCTGCTTTTCGCAGCTCTTTTCCCAACCTACTCTCAGTTTTCTTTTTACGTTGTTCAGTTTCTTTGCGCCACATGCCGAAACTATCAAGCATAGTGGGCGTTGTCTTGTTTTTACCAAGGGCTGTTTCTAGCGCGTTTATTTTGTCATCATCGAAGGATCCTACCAGTGGCCACTGACTTTCTCGATCCTTTTTCGTATATTTATGCCACAGTTTGTTATAGGCTATAGCGATCAATCCATGCTTCATGAACATGTCCTTATTAGGGGTGCCTTCCAGTGGAGCCGGATGGTTCACCTCTAATAAGCGGTCCGGGCTAAACAGGCTACCAATCAGTGGGGAGAAGACAGACATGACGGAGCACAACGGGGACAAAAAGTCAGCACTGCCTATCTTATCACTGCGTGCAAAGACTAGACAGAATATTCCTATTCTACGTTGTTTGCAGGCAGTGAATACCTCATGAACAAATATCAAATAGTCAACGTTCGGTCAAAACAATTCAGTGGGGAGAATAAGTAGGCCCGCAAAGGTCTGCGTTACCTACCCTTTCACTATCTGTAAAAAGGGGGGAGGGGGCTCTTTCCTGTTTGCAGACAGAGAATCTCCAGAAAACAGTCTGCGAACAATAGTTCAGTTTCAAATAATTAATCAGTGGGGGAGAAAGATAGGTGCAACGGTTGTATTACCTATCCTCCACTGTTTGCAAAGAGAGAGCCTGTTGTTTCTCCGTTTGCAGACAGTGGATCTCCAAATAAATTAACAAAGAGTAATACTAGTATTTTCTAAACAGTTCAAATAATTATTTCGCAATTCGTCGTGTTTACACGACCTTACCCGGACCGCATGGACAGTTTCTTGTCTTCCGAATCCAGCGCCCGATCGTCCTCTTTTCTTCGTAATCCTCGCGGCACTCCTGATGGTTCCCAGTCAGGACCGTAGATCGCTCGAGAGAGGTCTGTTCGGAACCATTGAAGTTCGGATGATCGGCTGTCAGACGAGGGTCTATCGGACAGGTGCACTCCCCGATCGTTGCAGTCGTTCACTCTGTCGTCAGGACCTCTCCCACTGGATCCACGAGTCACTGATGGGCCCCACGTTTGGGACGCCAATTGTTAAAAAGGTCAGGCTACCAATCAGAATAAGAGATCCTTAAGTATTGCCCGGCGGTGTCGCCTCTTAAACCCACAAGATATTAACCAATGAAGAGGCAGGCGCTGGAGACTGGAAGGCAGGAAACAAGGGTTTTATTCTCTCCGGAGGAGAACACATCAGTTCGGACAGCAAGTATCGTCACGAGGTGCTCTAACCGCATCTCAGAGGCCTGGCCTCTTATACACAGTTAGATGAATTTTATTGCAGGTAACACAGTCTTGTAATGCTTTGAAGTATGAAAGGACATCCTCTGAATCTCCCCTACAGGCCCGTTCCCACACACATTTACAGTTGAAGTCCCCACCCCGGTCACAACAGGTGATGATTATCGCGCAGCTGGACATTCCGCCGATTCACGGAATGTGGGGGTTTGATCGGATCTCTTAGGGTGGGGGCTTTGATCAACTCTGGGGTCCTTTGATGAGGGAAGCTTTCTACTGTACGGGGAGGGGCAATAAACAGTATCGGCACAGCTAGGTGTCGGCCTGGGAAAGAGGAAGACAAACGGGCACACAGGAAAGGGGGTTTGTATCAAAGGGCCTGGGACCATGAAAGGAATGAAGGGAGGTGTCGCGCTGGGAACAGGATGGGGTTCTGAGGCAGAGTCGCGCTGAAGAGGGGTTTATGACTCAGGGCATGTGAGAGCGGGGGGTTTGTCAGCGTGCGGGGGAATGCTTGCGAGGTTGAGAGAGAGAGAGAGAGACGCGCTGGCTATCAGCGAGGGGCAAGGAGGCCATGGTGCTCAAAATGGCTGCCGCTTACGTGCACGAATGGGTTCAAGGAGAGCAAGATGGCGCCGATAATGTTGACGTTTGCAGCTTAACTTTTAACAGTACCGTAGACTATAACAGGCTTGTAATATGGCGGGTGAGACGTCCATCACGTGTGTGACGGAGCATCCCGTCCGCAATCTCTAAATAAGGCCCTTAGTACATTATCATGCTTTAAACTTCAAGATGAGCTTCAAAAACTCATTACATTCGAACTGTATCTTATGCAGTGTTAACAAACCCTTCAATCATTTTCCTTTTGCAGAAAAGATTTTAAGTCTCAACAGTTGGTCAATTCACGATTTTAAGCTTTCGGAATAGAGATAGTGACAGGCTGCAGCTTTTTTTCAGCTTTGTCAGAACAGGTGATTTACATATATCCTTATTCATATTCAGTGAGTGCAATCTGTAGATGCACAGTGTACAGGGGCGTGCAACTGACAAAGCACATGCTTTCTTCATATGCAGCCTCGTTTTCCAAACCCTTGCATGTTCACTGCTGTCCCCTGTAAATCTGTAAGAGAGTCCATTTTTTATTGTTCGCTGTTCAAAATGGATAGTGGTTGAAAGTACTTGAAACACTGAGGTAGACTTTCTTATCATTAAATCCCTTAAAATAGTGAAAAAGATAAATGGTTGTTAAATCGAAACAGGAAGAGAAGAGAATTGGATAAAGACAACTGTACTCTTTGAAGTAATGAGGTATGGATACAGAATCCAGGATATTTTGCTTTCCAACATTAAGGATTATAAAAGCACATTCCATAATCAATAAGTAACCCTTTAGATGTATTTCACGTGGACATTAAAAGCAGAGAAGGAATTTGGACCCCAGTGCAGGACTGTCCATGCTCCACGGTGACCTATAAAGCCAGAACGGGTTAATCCATAACTGGATAATTTAACTAAGCAGTTACATAACTAGTTACCAATTACCTTATATGCGAAGCCAAAACATGGTTAAACTGAACACATATTAACCAGGTCTCCGTGTACTGTAAGCACGAATGCATTATGGAACACATGTAAGCATACAAGATCCTAATTTCTAAACATAAAGTCACAGTGATTTGAAAAAAAATTAGATAAATGCACAAAATGTGTTAATGTAATCTATTGCCCTCATTCAAAGTGTATGCTGGTAATTCACCAGAAGTTACCGATACCAGGGTTACAGGAAAATCCTGCAGCAGGGTGTCACTGGAGATTTTTTTTTTTTTGCAGATTTAAATAGTGCGAACTCGACCGGAAGGTATTGGAGCGCTTTACATGAGCACCAGTTACGTTACACAAGGACACATTCATTGTTTTAATTATTTTTGGTAGGCACGGGGAGATTAAGGGGCATATTAACAAGGGGGCGCTATAAAATTATCGCCGCTTTTGCGGCCATTTTCGGCCGAAAAGCAGCGATAATTTTATCGCCTTATCAGCAAAGACACGCTATCTGGTGTTTTGCTGACTTAGCGCCCGTTTCCAGCACGCCTAACTTTGCATCACTAATGAGATGCAAAGTAGGCGTGGCTGTGAAACCATCCAGGGAAAATATTGCAAAGAGATATTAACAAGGAGGGGTAGAGAGTATTTTAATCGCGTTAAGTATGCCTTAACGCAGGAATATAACGTTTGTTAAATTCCTGACTAAGGCATACCTAACATGGGGGGTGGATTGTGTGGCTAAAGCCACAGGCCCTATCATCTAGGATATTGACGTTTCCCACCATCGAAAACGGCGATATCCACACTATCTCTGAAACTTTTATCGCCTCAGCGATGCGCATTGTTGATAATGCGCTAACCGGGCGATTAATTCCAGAGTTAGCCGGGGATAAATATGCAAGCGCTAAGCTTGCTTTGCGATATTTATCGCCGGCCCTTGTTAATATGCCCCCCAGTGATTTGCCCAGAACCACAGAGTGTGGAGTCGACCCAGAGGCTCGAATCTTGGTTTTCCAGCTCTAAAGTTGGCGGTCTAGCCGTGAGACCACATCCTCTCCTTGTAACCTCAGATTACAAAAGGGAACTCTGAGGTGCAGCTGAAAAATGATGAATTAACAAGGGAATCTGAAACAGCGTGCTCACTATCACAGATAAATCCTCATTCTCTCCTGGAGTGTCACGTAGCGATTTTGGCTGTTTTCAGCAACTCGAGTCCCCAGTGACATTTAAAGACAGAGAATTCAACGGGACTGGTAATACTGGTTACCACCCACACGCAAACTCATTATTTGAGTCTCTTACAAAATAACTATGTGAAGAGCAAAAATCAATTTTAACGAAGGAAATGCACAAACATATCAAGAAAAGAATTATTGTAGTCCACAACTGGGAAATAAAAACTAGTTAATGAAGTGAAGGCACTCAATTGAACAATAACTAAACCATTCTACAGTGTTAGCTGTGGATATACATTTTACATTATGAAAGAAAGAAAGTGCTAACATGCATGATGAAGAAAAATAGGTGCTCAATAAAAGAATAATAATGGATACGTAATGTCGTATTAATGCTCCATGAATTCAGGCGTCCAAAGCCGTCAGTTTGGAAACCTATGAGCTGAACTCCAGCTCCCTAGCATAAAGAAGATCGATGGACTATTAGGGGGATATTCACAATGACTTAACTCCAATTTATCCCCACCTTAATGCATCAAAAGTGGAGATTCACAAGCTGGTGCAAACTGCAGACATCGGCTGTATTCCCGCGATAACTGCCTCAAAATGTATCTCCATGGGGGACACCACCAACTAACCATAATGAGATGCAGAGTAGGCATTCCCGTGCAAAAACACATGAAAAAACCACAACACCACTTTCACAACCAAATGCCAGATCTGCGATGCGAAACAAAAACAGGCGATAAGCCGCGGTAGCAGCAGGGAATGAACACCAGCCTTTTGCTGGTGTTAAGCAGGACGCCTACCTGCAGCATAAAAGGGAGCCCAGCCAAGAGCCACACCTGAAGACCCACCGATGCCATGGGGACAATGATCATGCACCACGAATACCCATGATGGCCACAACACCCACCGCAACCACCCCAGCCCCCCCAGACATACACATACCGTGCACAACACAAGAGCCACAACAAATGCACGATGACGCACAGTGCCAAAATGAATACACACATGTGTGGCCAGAAGAATGAGAAACAGTCACACAGCACTGAAGTAACAACCAAAAACTTTATTGAAACACAACACAAAACAGCGATGCGGAAGACTCCTGTCTGGTCCGTCAGGGACAATTCAGACGTCACAGCCTGAAAAAGAAAGCACAAAATCAGGACGTGTGTTATGCGTACATCAAAGGAGCGAGACACAGAGAAACAGAAAAGGAAAGTGAGCCAGTGAGATAAAGAGGGAAGGAAAGGAAGGGAGAGAGAGAGAGAGAGAGAGAGAGAGAGAGAGATGGAAGGGAGCAAGAGTGAGAGAAAGAGAGGGAAGGGAGAGAGAGTGAGAGAGAGAAAGGGAAAGGAAGGGAGAGAGAGGGAAGGGAGAGAGAGTGAGGGAGAAATAAGGAAAGGAAGGGAGAGAGAGAGAGACACCGCCACCCCTGCACACACAGGCCCCACTGCTCATCTGCTGCCACCGGTGTGGCCACCAGTAGGCACACCACTTGCCCGTGCAAGCTCCAGGCCCCGGTCCCGCCACCATGGCATGGTCCACATCATGCGGGCCCACCCTGCGACCCAGCAGGTCCCACACATGACACTGAGTCCTCAATCATCAATAGTGGAGACCACATCAGTGCACACGTCATCATCGCAGGCTACACATCCGCTCAGCAATTACGTGTGCCACTAACCCTGTGCAACACCACTCCACATGAGGGTAGGCCTGTGTCAGCCGCAAGGCCTCAGGTGCCACTAACCCTGTGCAACGCCAGTCAGCGCCACGTAGTGGTAGGCCCTTGTTGGCCGCAAGGCCTTGGGTACCATTAACCCTGTGCAACGCCAGTTAGCGACATCTAATGGTAGGCCTGTGTCAGCCGCAAGGCCACGGGTGCCACCAACCCTGTGCGCAGCAAATCATGGGCCCTTTATGATTGAGCACCGTGGAGGGTCCGTCACCAAGACACCACCGGCAGAGGGGAATGTGACGTTGTTGGCCCCTAATATTTGCGGGGTCACATGGCCTGTGATGCCTGTGCCGGATAGGTGTGGTGTGTGTGCAGACCTGCCCTCAGGGAGTGGCCATGACATGCTGACAACTAGACCAGTGACCTGCACGCCACCAGCGAGTACGCCTGCGACAGGTAGCTATGTGGGCCCCCCCTCGGAGCGTAAGCTCAGTGGTCTGGCCTGGTGTACGCAGGACCAGCGCAGGGCTTGAAACAATGACTTGGGGGGGTCTGAACGTGGTTCAGTCCATGTACGAACAAGGAAGTGACTAATGCTTGTGTCCCTGTTACAGTTTCGACGGGCATCCGGAACACAATAGGCAATGTAGCACACAGTGACTGGCTTCCCACTAGATGAGTATCATTGACGTATCGGAAATCCCTGTCTCTACTTCCATCCACACATTCATACATGAATGATGAAAGATATGACACAGCAATGCGTTACTGAATGTTTATTGCACATCCAGTGGAGTTTTGCAGCTGGAGTGCTACAGGGCCATGCCAAGCACACCACACAATATGGGCCCGTGTAGAGCCAGGCAGAGTCCATCCAGGGATGACAGGTACTGCGGAAGAGGAAGGGTACAGTCCGCAGTCTGGTCGCTGTGTCATTGGTCATCAAACAGGATATGGCAGACCATGTTGCGGTCCAAGGTGAGTGCAGCGGAGTGTATCGGGGGTCAGTGGGCGGTCATGAGGCCATGTGCAGCACCAAGCAGAAACAGGCCAGGTGGCAGAAATAAATGCTACTGCCTCCTTCTGACAACAATCCCATCCACTTCCTCGTCCTCGTATTTGTGCTCTGCCCCACCTGTGAGTATTGCAGTACCAGCTGCAGCACTATGTGCCACTGACACATCAGGGGCCGGAGGAGGATTATCGGCCGCACTGTGTAGCAGTGGCACATCAGGTGCCGGAGTGGATACGCCTGCCGCACTGTGAAAAACTGACACACCAGGGGGTGGAGGTGTGGATGGTGTGGGGGCAGCAGCATTCATCAGCGCCACGCCTTGCGGCAGCAATGGCATAAAGAGGATCTGCAGGGCATGGTAGATCCCAGCTACATTTTGCTGATGTGCAGTGGTGACTGCCATCCTTTCCGCCTCCATCTGCACCATGTCCTCCATGAGCCTCCGCATGTGTGCCAGTTCACGGCTGGAATCGCTGGAGCCAGTCTGAGCGGACAGGTGTACTTCTCTCCGCATCATGACTCCAGCGATGTCAGTCAGGGCTCGTTGGAGTCCATTGAGCCGGCCGTGGGTGTCTGTTAGGGACTGGAGCTGGTCCCTGATGGGACCTAGACACCCATGGATGGTGTCCAGTTTGGTAGCCATAAGGCCGAACCTCACCCGCACCTCTCATCCATCTCCCTCTGGCCCTCCAGCACACGGCGTTGGAAGGCCATGGTTTTTTCCTGGGGGTCTTGGGAGACTGCCGGGGCTGTGGGTGCCTCCTGCTGGGTGCTTTGGGTAGAGGGTGGGGTCTCCTTGATGCAGCCAGGCTGCCCTGATCCTGGAGGTGAGTTGCGGATGATGTCCATGATGTGTTGGAGGGCTTGGGTGTCGATGCTGGCGGTGTCCTCCTCGTCATCAGTGAAGAGTGGCTGGGACTGCTCTGTAGGAGGTGTTGACTGTGCCCCTGCAATGTGAAGGGGAGATGGTGTATTACAATGTGTCCACATGTATGTAGCCGCATGGTACATGTTGACATTCAGACAGCATGGCATTGTACATTGTGACAGTGTGTAGATCAGGGGCATGACCCAGAGTCATTGTGGGTGTGCACTGTGCTCTGCTTGATTGTGCATGTGTGCCATTGTTGCCCTCTCCACCCATCCCCCCAGTACCTGGTGGTCACTCACCCTGTTGCGGTTGTGTTGCTTCCCGTCGAGCAGTGTCTGGTCCCCCAACTCCGGCCACAGTCTCCACACTGATGACTGTCGACACCAGTTCCTCCATGTCATCCAGCATGAGCTGTGGCGCTGAGCTTCCACCTCCAGTCTGCATTGCTGCCTTCTGGTTGGCTGCGAGTTTCTCCTTGGTCTTTCGCTTGATGTCAATCCATCGCCTCTTGGCCTTGTCCATCGACCTCCTGTGCTCTTGGACAGCATTCACCTTGTCCACGATGTTCCGCCATATCCCATTTTTGGTTCCCAATGACATGTTGGAGGTGGCAAATAGTTGTTGATGGTGTTCCATCACCTCAGTAATCAGAATCCTGTTTTCCTGCGGACTGAACTTCGTCTTCCTCTTCTTCTTGTCCTTGCCCTTCCCTGTCCCTGAGGTCCCAGGCTGGCCGTCCTGGGGTGCTTGGGGGACTAGGCTCATCCTCTGCGCCTTCTCCGGCTGCCTCCATGGTGCTTGGGTGTTGGTCAGTTTGTGTTTGTTTGTTTTTTCTACTTTTACAGTGATTTTTTTCACCTACCATGTGTGTGTTTCAGGCCTGGCGCCTCTTATTGCTGATTTCCTCATCGCTCTTCGGACCATCGCATGTTTTTTCGCGTTGAGATTTGTGTTTTTATCGCTGTCGAGGTGGTTGTATCGCGGACATTGGCCGCGGTTTCGGCAGACTATCGCATGCTACCGCCTTGTTGTGAATTCCACGTTAACACAGGGTTATTTTCCCGCGATAGGCTGCGATGTGTTAAGGTGCGATAGCATCTTTTGGTGATGTTTAGCACACGTTCTTGTGAATACACCCCTTAGTTTTTAGGTCTGACTTGATAGCACAGCTGTCGCCAGACTTTGTGTGATCAACAAAGGGATTTCAGAGTATTAGAGAGAACATATTAGGCTCCATCCATATGGAGAGAGGGGCTTAGACTCCACCCACATGTTTAGTACTCTAAGTATAGGATTTGAATCATCTGAAGTCTTGTGTTTCCACTGAACAGTTTGTATCAAAACCCATAGAGCGCACAAACACTTCCTTTACTTATACAATCAAGTTGTTAAAAGTAATTTCCAGATCCTTGATCTCAAAGTAGCATAGTCTGTGGACAACACATTCAGCTATTCTGATGGTCGCTCTTGCACTAAATTACAAAGCAGTCCAGAAGAACTGAGGATCCTGGAAATGGAAGGGGGAGATGGCATTAGTATTTTTCAGCGAGATTCCTTGCACATAATTTTAGGGCACAATTTATGGCTCATTATAGTGTGTTGTTACCAGGTAGGTAATCACCTCTTGCACTGTTTTATAAAAACAAATCCTGAAATTAACATCAGACATGAACACCATGGTTTGATAAACCTTACTAATTTGACATTTCGATCCAGAGTATGACATGACTGGGAATAGAAATGAAGCAAATCTAATTGGAAACACTTGCACCTAGGTTGTTCAGATCGGGATAAGCTGATGCAAATGAACCCGCAAACACACTCACATGCATACTCTCTAGTCACATACTAGACCTAGCATTCAGGCATACATTTTCTCGTAAAGGTGAAAAGAGGAAACTTCTAAGATCTGGTAAACGTAACTTTTATTCAACACAGAGCTTGACGATGGATGGACCTCTCCTCAGCTGGCCAGCAAACAAACTGACAGCTGAAGAGCGTTCTTGTGCATACCATAACATAGAACCTCGAGTCGGGGTTCTAAGTACAAAAGAAATAAAAGACAGAAATGTCTGAAACTCATTTACAACACACCGTTTCCCTTTCTACTGAAAAAACAAACAAACAAACAAACATTAAACAATAAAAGCAAGAGCAAACAAAAACTTAATAACACCCAATGATGATCTGCAAACTGATTACGGCACAAAGTCTTCAAGGTAATCTGTGCCCTGCGTTTTCTGCCACCCCTCCTAATGCCCTCATCTCCCTGGACCATGGAGGAGCATGCTGACATAGAATTTCTAGAAGCACATCCTTCTCCTTGACCAACCTCCTCACTGGTTGAGAAACTCGTGTCACTTATGTCATTTGCCAACACATATCCATCATTTCTCAGCACATCCTCATCAAGCCTTGACAATCCTTCTCCTCCAGTAGCATCTTTTTTTATATAATGCTACTCGTCTAAAGTTCCACCTTTGACCATTTTCCAGCTCCACACCATAACTAAATTTTCTGCTGACTCTGAATGGCATGCAATTTGAAATGAGAGCAAACACATAAATGAGTCTCATGGAGTCCACTATGGAACGGTGACCCTACGGCCCATAGTAGGTTTATTACAGAGAGCTGGAATGTGTAGTTGGCAATGAGAAATTCTGTTGAAAGATTTAGGTAGATGATAGGATCGATATTGACATGTAGATTAGGATTATGAGTTTGGTGATCAAACAGGTGTCTGCTGGTACACCTTTCCCAGCCCACACAGTTAGGATGCTACAGGAAAACACAGTCACCCATCCACCCTTTACCTAGAAGTCCGTGCTGGGGAGGTTAAATAGGCGCACAGATAGTTGACCACTGATAAATATGGGCAGGCATATGTGGGCCCAGAGTCACCTGATCTGCCCAACTCAATTGGAAGTGAGGTATACGCGTGAGGAGCCAAGGGAATAGGGGGAAACTAATGAACAATCCTGCAAACAAGAAACATCAATAAACAACAAAAAAACAACAACAAGTGGCCTTGGCTGGGATTAGTGAGAACTCCTTCTGAACAAAATGTTAAGTTACAGACGCTTTGGGCTCCTCGTGACAGCAAAGTGACCTCTTTGTGCTGAAAATTGCCCACCCACGACTGTCAAAGCGTAACTCCAGCAGCGACTGTCCACGTTGACTGTTTACGCAAGACATTTGTTCTTCTTTGTACTATTTTCACCTAAAATCTTACGAACTCATATCTTCTGTTCCACTGATTAGATGTTTGTCATTTTAGTGTCACTTTATTTATTAAAATGTACTTTATTTTTCTAAATTGGTTTGGGATTTTTCTTGTTTTGTGTTATCACTTTATTGCTGTTTGTGTGTTGCATAAATACTTTACACATTGCCTCTAAATTAAGCCCGACTGCTCTGTGCCAAGCTGCTAGAGGTTAAGCAGAGGTTAATTTAGTGACTTTTATGGTTCACACTGACAAGGGTTGTATTTATTATTTGAGTGGGGCTTCCACTTCTCTCCACTAATAACCCAATTTGCTACAGTATGTTAGCAAGCCACCTCACCATCTCAAAAGAATGCAACAGAAGTCAAATTGCATACAGTTCACCAGCAACACTGTCCTTTCCTTTGCTGGGCCTCAACCACTGAGAAAAGCAGACAATGACTAAAGGCTTTGTGAGGAAGTAAGAAAAACTAATGATGTAAAAATTACATGTGTGTTCATTTATCTGCTTCGAAAAGCATTGTCTGTTACAGTGTGATATAGAATTTACATTGTAGATTACATATTGCATTGCTATAAATAATCGTCATCAGTACAGATAATTGCATGTGATTAGACGAAAAACATACAGAGGATGGTTTTGATTAATTCATTTTGTCAAACCATTATTGACTATTTCTTTCTTTATGAATGTGTATCAGCGGGTTGTTTTTTCACTATGTCTCTTTGGGGTTCGAGAGACCAACCCACTTTTCGTACTGTTTTCATTTTTAGGAAGATATCCCCTACACCCACCTCTTCCCATCTGCTTCTTTTACCCCGTCCCTGACTACTACTATTGCTGTTCCCCTCCCGCTAAGACTGTGCAACCCTGTTCTTCAAATAGACATCCATCCTTTTCACTAAAACATACTATTTGGGTGGAAAATGTATTTTGTTGTTTTGACATTTCTCTGTAATGGAGAGCCACCAGCCGGGTTTCATCAGGCTCAGTTTCTTTATTGGAAATTCATCATAATTACAGAATTCTGTGCAGATTGTTCAGTTAAAAAATGTTTTATTGTGTAGTTGATTAAAGCCATAACAATATAAAACGTTTAAGAGTCATTGCATTGCCCTCAAGCGTGACCAACATATAATACCTAAGTCTGCAGTCGACTTTGTTTAGGTTTTTGACAATTTCACCATTTAAAGAACAATATACAAGATATATAATAAAGCTGTGATTTCTAGCAGGGCTGCCTAACACGATCATACTTATAATATTCCAAAAGTTGAATCCACTACAATTGTGTTAAATACGTAGCAGTTTTTAAAACTCAATTGCAAAAGAGTCAGAGTGTGAAATGCCTAAAATCCGTGGTACAAAAGGTAAAACGTTATCAGTCGGCAGTCCTCTCCTGGCTTTGTTGTGCAGATTGTACTTACTTTTTCACCTAGAGGGCTCTGCTCTTCGATCGGTGTGGCCAATTGAAGGTGGGCTAAACAGTGCCTGTTCCACCTCAAAATGCTAAAGACCAAATACTCCATAGAACAAGCATTGGAAATGCAATAGGTCTCGCCTTTGATTAAGTTAAAGCCATTTGCTTTGCTAATGGTATTGTATAGCAAAGCAAATGGCTTTAACTTCATGAAAGGCGAGACCTATTGCATTTTTTATGCTTATTCTTTATATGTAAGCACTCACAGAGAGTGCATGTTTTTTTACCCAACTACATCGTAAACATCCCCCCACTCATGCTAGTGCCGGTGTTCGTGTGCTTCTCCCCACCCCTTGTAACAAAAAGGGGGGTAACGAGGGTAGGATCAAATGTTGACCCTTAGGCTCAATTTACCATTCCGAGAATTTAGAATGGAAGGTCCAACCTGAGTCAGAGCCCAGAATAGCAATGCCTAGCAAAAAGGGGACTCAGTTGTTCCTAAGACAAGAGTGCTACGGTCAAGGAAGGAAAGAGGTAGATAAGAGGGTAGTGCTCAGTGGAGGACAACCCTGGGCATCCCATTAGTTGGAATGAATGGCCTCACACACTCTTGCAAGTGTCATGCTTCATCATCGGCCGTTGCTCCTCGTTGGACAGGCGGTGCAATGTCCAACGGGCTCACCTCTAGGAGGGGCTCTTTACCGGAGATCTTTTTTCCAACAGCCTGTGGGTAAAGTGCAAGTGAGGGGCCAGATAAGACGTGAATAGTGCAGGTGGGTGTGTTAAAATATAGCAAGGGATACCGGAGAGCAATTTATTCTGGTGGTTCCCATGCTATAAGTAAAACCAGTGGGTAGCCTATGATCGCCAGAAGTTAGGTTCTGTATCACGATCTAGGACTACAGGGCGTTCTGTGAGGTCAACATGTTTCTCGCTTCTGCAATTCTGCTGCGATTCTTCAGGACCTAATTGAATTATTAATACATCTATCACATGGAAAGACCTCTAAGAGTGTCAATCTCTAAACATCATTGTTAGTTAATGTTGTACTACCTGGTTGATACTGCTCTTGCCTAGAGGAGACAAAAGGAAGAGTTACCAAAATACAAGGACAACAGTTTCCCATTCTTGACCGTGAGCACACTGTGGTTCTGTGAAGAGAAGTGACTCAGTGGCTGTGATATTCAGTGAGCAGTGACCGCTAAGTATCAACTCCATTCACATGTACCACATCTCACTTATAACTTATTTACAACTAGTAAATCAAAATTAAAATAAATAAAATCAGAATGAAAATAAAAATAAAAATAAAAGGTAAAACATGATTGCAGCAGTTTTTCCAAGGTGTCTGTTTTGTAAAACCCACTGGGGTTCCTTTAATACTCACCTACAGGTCAAGGAGTACAGGTGTCAACAGTACCCGGTAGGTGTGACTTCAAGGGAGAGAGCCAATAGGGGTTTAATGGCTAGGGGAAGATAGAAGCATGGATTTTCAAAACCTGTCATGGGCCCCTACATATTAAAGTGTTAGATCATTCAGCAATGGAAATTGATTTATCTGAGAGCTAAATATTTCACACTGTTGGAACATGCCCTTCAATGTAGAGGTTCCGCTTTATCCACTCATCCTGCTTATATTGGTATGTAGGACAAAAGGGTCTATGTATAAACTTATGGCCCAACAATGCCTCGGTATATTAATGGTCATTTAGTAATTAGGGTTTAAGCAATCTAGGTGAGTACGCTTAGTGTGCAGAGTGAGCACACAAGGTTCCGCTCGTATGCCCTGCTGACCGCTTGTTAAGGTTGCGGTCTTACCCAATCCTCGGTGTCGAGTAATCAGCCTCACTCGTCTTGGCTGAATCAAGGGCGCCCACCTTGCCTGCGGCAGCGCTCAACGCTCTCACGCCGAACAGGGTGTTAGATGTGACTACAAACAACTCGCTGCGCTCCCTGGGGCTGCTATCTATAATGCGCCACGCACTTACTTCTCAGAGCCTTGGTCCAAGCTCTTGTGCCTACCCATCACTACCGGGATCCGGATAGTGCCGGGTTCCCGGTGCAGTGGTGTTTTGTTCACGTTACGGGGCGTCACCCGCGCAACTCGTATGTCACGTGGTTGGCTGTGTTCGCGTGGGCACCATCTTAAAGCGGGGTGATACTAGCGCGTCCACACTTAAAACTCGAGGGTTGTCATGCAGTAGGGTATTAATATCCTACCCCTATGGTGGTACGTGTCACACAAAAGGCCTATTAACCGCAGGGTCGGTCAGCATGTTCTCTTCCACATTTAGGTAAGGTACTTCATGTATCGTATTGTACACGGATGCTACCATGGGCGCCATCTTTGAAGGGTACTAAACCGAGCTTCTCTAGATTACTGCCCTAGTCGCTCCATGTATGTTGTCTACTGATTTAATATCGATGTAAATTGTATTGGAGTAAGAAATAAGAAATACTAGTATGGGGCAGCACCCCAGTGAATGAAGTGTCACACTGTTTGATGGAACTGGTTCGGTCGCCATCTTGGAGCAGGCAATCCGATCGCGTCCACAATTCAAAATTTAGGGTGGCATTACAGTAGGGTGTTAATATCACAACACTCTAGCGGTGGGGGTCCCCTGATGAGCATATTGTCCATGTTGGTCAATGCTCTTATGTAAAACAGCGTTTGAGCAAAGCACCTCATGTCTCATGTGTAGCAGGACACTTAGATAGGTGCCACACGAAAGGGTGAAACCTTACCTCTAGAGCTCGCTATGTACTATACAAAGCTTAGGCCAAGTAACTGGGAAGATATGGCGTGGCTGTGTCCAGAGAGCTTGTGATTCAGAAAAATAGGGATAAATTCACAGGGTTTAATACGTACCCTGTCAATGCTCTTATGTAAACCAGCGTTTAGGCAAGGCACCTCATGTCTCATGTGTAGCAGGACACTTAGATAGGTGCCACACGGAAGGGTGAACCTTACCTCTAGAGCTCGCTATGTACTATACACAGGGTTTAATACGTACCCTGTCTGGGGCGTAGTCCATCCATGAAATCATAGACTACCCCACGGAATATCTTCGTTGAGTCCCCGCTTGTCTGAGGATAACCTGTGTACCCAACGCTGCTCTTTGTGGAATAGGTCCTGTTTGGACCTGCTGTTGGGTGTTTCAAGAATGACCCACCTGATGGAGTCAGCAGTGTGGTTGTGTTCCAGGAAGTGGCGGCACATCTTGGTATTGGTCTTTTTGCATCGTATATTGCTGCGGTGTTCCGATATACGAATCTTGACCGGTCTGGTGGTCATGCCCACATATTGTAATTCACAGGGGCACATGATAAGATAAACACAATTGGAGGAGTTACAATTGGTATGGTTGCGGATTTCCCAAGTGAATGTCTCTGTCAAGTTAATAGACTTAGTGACCTTGGTAAATGGGCAGACGCTGCAGGAACCACACGGGTAGTGTCCCTTCACTGGAGGGAGTTGCCAGAGTGTGTTCTGTCTGCGGACTGTACTATGTTTTGGTCTGGTATGAACCAAGACATCTTTTATGTTACTTGACCTTTTAAAGGCAAACCTGGGGATCTCCAGAGTCAGCTCTCCTGTATTAAGTATTTGCCAATGTTTCTTGACAATTCTTTTAATGTCATTAGAGATAGGTGTAAAGGTGGTAACACAAGTCAGAGGCATGGTCTCTTGTGAGGCTCTGGTGTTAACCTCCAGGAGTGCCTCTCTGTTGTTGTTCTGCGCCCGCTTTCGCGCTTTGTAAATTTCCCTAGTGGGGTAACCTCTATCTTTCAAATTCCGTGAAAGAATACTAGACTCATTCCTGTAGTCAGTGAGGTAGGTGCAATTGCGCCTTACCCGCAGGAATTGCCCGAAAGGGAGGTTCAGTCTCAAAGCTCTTGGATGGTGGCTGGTGAAGAGTAATAGGCTATTCCTGTCCGTGGGTTTCCGATACATCGTAGTATTGATCTTGCCCCTTTCCAATCTGATGGTAAGGTCCAGGAATGCTATCCTGGAGTCTGAGGCAGTGATTGTGAAGGTCAGGAAGTTATTCAGGGCATTCAGCCACGCGAAAAACTCCAGGTACTGGTGTGTTGTCCCTGCCCATAGTATGAGGATGTCATCAATGAACCTCCTCCATAGTATAATGTTAGAATGGTAGGGGTTCATTGGTCCATTGATGTACTGTTCCTCAAAATCTGCCATGTAGAGGCATGCCACCGAAGGAGCAAAGGTGCTGCCCATGGATGTGCCCTGGGTCTGTTGGTAATACTGTCCTTTGAATTCGAAGAAGTTCTTCGTCAGGGCAAGTTCGGCACACTCCATGATGAAACAAGGTGGAGTTGCCGATGTCCATTCTTCCATATTGAGAGTCCTCTCTATTACCCCGAGTGTGGCCCTCTGTGGGATATTCGTATAAAGGGCCTCCACATCAAGGGTAATGAGGAAGTCAATGTGGATGCCCTCCTGCAGATTGTCAAGGAGGCATAGGACATCCTTGGTGTCTTGAACATAGGACGGGATTCTCTTCACTAGTGGTTGCAGGAAGTAGTCACAAAATTGTGATAGAGGCTCCAAAATCGAGCCTATCCCTGACACAATCGGGCGTCCAGGTACGGGTGTTGTCTCCTTATGAATTTTGGGGAGGGTATAAAAGTATGGTACTTTTGGATCCTTTTTTACAAGGAATTCCGCCTCTTTCTTGGTAATCCATTCCTGGCATTCTGCAGATTCCACCAGTCCTGTGATGGTGAATTTAAGACGTGCGGTAGGGTCACTCGGGATAGGGGTGTAGTAGCGTCTATCCCCTAGCTGTCTTAGGCACTCAACTTCATAGTCTTTAGTGTCCATTAAGACTGTGGCACCACCCTTGTCAGCCTGTTTGATCGTGATGGTTTCGTCATTGCCCAGAGAATTGAGTATTTGTTTTTCTGTATTGGACAGATTCTGGTATTTCTTACATGGTCTCAGGGCCCCGATGTCCTTGAGCACAGCTTGCTCATATGTTAAGACTTCGTTGGGTATCATGCCACTATGGGGTGTAAAAGTGGATGGATTGTGAAGACCCGAGTCAGAGCGTGTCTCAACGGGTTTGCCATCAAAGAAAGCTCTCAATCTGACTTTCCGGAAGAACTTCTGAATCTCGCAAGTCAGTTAAAAATTGTCCATTTTGGGGGTGGGTACAAACCCCAATCCTTTTTGGAGGACCTTTTCTTCTGGTATTGTGAGCTGGCGTGATGAAAGATTAACCACGAGACTCACTTCCTCCCTGTCCTGCTCCTCGTTTCCACCCCTGTGGTTGGTGTGTCCTCCCACTGGACCCTCTTGTCCTGTGCGTTTCCTCGCCTTCGCCCGCGCCCTCTGCCCCAACCTCTGTCTAAAAAAGGTTGCTGGTTCAGGTGTTGTGGGGCAAACTGAGGCGGGTACGCAGGTCCAAACGGGGTCATGGGGTGTTGAAACTGTGGAAATTGCCACATTGGAGGGCCTTGGTAGGGGGGTTGGTAGAAGGGTTGTCCCCGTCTCCCTCCTCTATTGCCTCGCCGGGGTCTAGGTTGCCACTCATCTCCACTAGAGTTGTCTTCGTTGTTAGACCCTCGTTTTGAAGAGGAGGCACTTGAGTCTGAGAGATACCCTGTCCCTGTGGGGACAAAGTCGTCTTTGAGATAAGGATAGACTTTCTCTTTGGAGAATCGGTCAATATCCTTTTGTAATTTTGCCACTTTTTGTTTCATTAAGAAATCTTTGTGTTCAGTGATTTCTTTATTGAGCTCTGTCAACTTAGTTTTAAAACCGGTGTTCTGACCAGAGTTTTTAAGGGCGCTCTCTGCTGCCTGGATTTTAGTCAGGAGCTCATCAGCCAAGCGTTTGGCTGTGTTCACCAGCAGAATCAGTAGATCATGTGTACATTTCCAAGAAATGAGGGACCATTCTACTTTAAATTGGCCGTCCTCCCAGAAAATTCGGGGGAAGTTCTTGACTATGAGGCCGTTAGGTGCTATTTTAGCCTTGAAGTATTCAGCCATTAATGCGCCATGTAGGGTGATTCTGACCCACTCTCTTTTTAAATCAGAGAGTGCTTTCCAGTCTGTGGAGTTGCTCCCTGTAGCGATTTCTAAGTCTATGCCTAGCATCGATGGAAGCCTATGAATTGCTGCTGCATCATCATCACCAAAACTAAGACCTTGTCCGTCCATAATGGGATGGTGCGGAGTTTACTGGTGAAAATGAAAGAGAGGTCGAAAGGGGGGTGATATTCAATGGTATATCAGCCCGGTCCGTGATATATTGATCAGGGACTCTAAGAGAGGGGAGAGGGGGATAGAAGAATACTTACCCACCAGACAATATATACCCACGGTGGTTAGCCGTGCAGGATATGTAACAAAAAGGGGGGTAACGAGGGTAGGATCAAATGTTGACCCTTAGGCTCAATTTACCATTCCGAGAATTTAGAATGGAAGGTCCAACCTGAGTCAGAGCCCAGAATAGCAATGCCTAGCAAAAAGGGGACTCAGTTGTTCCTAAGACAAGAGTGCTACGGTCAAGGAAGGAAAGAGGTAGATAAGAGGGTAGTGCTCAGTGGAGGACAACCCTGGGCATCCCATTAGTTGGAATGAATGGCCTCACACACTCTTGCAAGTGTCATGCTTCATCATCGGCCGTTGCTCCTCGTTGGACAGGCGGTGCAATGTCCAATGGGCTCACCTCTAGGAGGGGCTCTTTACCGGAGATCTTTTTTCCAACAGCCTGTGGGTGAAGTGCAAGTGAGGGGCCAGATAAGACGTGAATAGTGCAGGTGGGTGTGTTAAAATATAGCAAGGGATACCGGAGAGCAATTTATTCTGGTGGTTCCCATGCTATAAGTAAAACCAGTGGGTAGCCTATGATCGCCAGAAGTTAGGTTCTGTATCACGATCTAGGACTACAGGGCGTTCTGTGAGGTCAACATGTTTCTCGCTTCTGCAATTCTGCTGCGATTCTTCAGGACCTAATTGAATTATTAATACATCTATCACATGGAAAGACCTCTAAGAGTGTCAATCTCTAAACATCATTGTTAGTTAATGTTGTACTACCTGGTTGATACTGCTCTTGCCTAGAGGAGACAAAAGGAAGAGTTACCAAAATACAAGGACAACAGTTTCCCATTCTTGACCGTGAGCACACTGTGGTTCTGTGAAGAGAAGTGACTCAGTGGCTGTGATATTCAGTGAGCAGTGACCGCTAAGTATCAACTCCATTCACATGTACCACATCTCACTTATAACTTATTTACAACTAGTAAATCAAAATTAAAATAAATAAAATCAGAATGAAAATAAAAATAAAAATAAAAGGTAAAACATGATTGCAGCAGTTTTTCCAAGGTGTCTGTTTTGTAAAACCCACTGGGGTTCCTTTAATACTCACCTACAGGTCAAGGAGTACAGGTGTCAACAGTACCCGGTAGGTGTGACTTCAAGGGAGAGAGCCAATAGGGGTTTAATGGCTAGGGGAAGATAGAAGCATGGATTTTCAAAACCTGTCATGGGCCCCTACATATTAAAGTGTTAGATCATTCAGCAATGGAAATTGATTTATCTGAGAGCTAAATATTTCACACTGTTGGAACATGCCCTTCAATGTAGAGGTTCCGCTTTATCCACTCATCCTGCTTATATTGGTATGTAGGACAAAAGGGTCTATGTATAAACTTATGGCCCAACAATGCCTCGGTATATTAATGGTCATTTAGTAATTAGGGTTTAAGCAATCTAGGTGAGTACGCTTAGTGTGCAGAGTGAGCACACAAGGTTCCGCTCGTATGCCCTGCTGACCGCTTGTTAAGGTTGCGGTCTTACCCAATCCTCGGTGTCGAGTAATCAGCCTCACTCGTCTTGGCTGAATCAAGGGCGCCCACCTTGCCTGCGGCAGCGCTCAACGCTCTCACGCCGAACAGGGTGTTAGATGTGACTACAAACAACTCGCTGCGCTCCCTGGGGCTGCTATCTATAATGCGCCACGCACTTACTTCTCAGAGCCTTGGTCCAAGCTCTTGTGCCTACCCATCACTACCGGGATCCGGATAGTGCCGGGTTCCCGGTGCAGTGGTGTTTTGTTCACGTTACGGGGCGTCACCCGCGCAACTCGTATGTCACGTGGTTGGCTGTGTTCGCGTGGGCGCCATCTTAAAGCGGGGTGATACTAGCGCGTCCACACTTAAAACTGGAGGGTTGTCATGCAGTAGGGTATTAATATCCTACCCCTATGGTGGTACGTGTCACACAAAAGGCCTATTAACCGCAGGGTCGGTCAGCATGTTCTCTTTCACATTTAGGTAAGGTACTTCATGTATCGTATTGTACACGGATGCTACCATGGGCGCCATCTTTGAAGTGTACTAAACCGAGCTTCTCTAGATTACTGCCCTAGTCGCTCCATGTATGTTGTCTACTGATTTAATATCGATGTAAATTGTATTGGAGTAAGAAATAAGAAATACTAGTATGGGGCAGCACCCCAGTGAATGAAGTGTCACACTGTTTGATGGAACTGGTTCGGTCGCCATCTTGGAGCAGGCAATCCGATCGCGTCCACAATTCAAAATTTAGGGTGGCATTACAGTAGGGTGTTAATATCACAACACTCTAGCGGTGGGGGTCCCCTGATGAGCATATTGTCCATGTTGGTCAATGCTCTTATGTAAAACAGCGTTTGAGCAAAGCACCTCATGTCTCATGTGTAGCAGGACACTTAGATAGGTGCCACACGGAAGGGTGAAACCTTACCTCTAGAGCTGGCTATGTACTATACAAAGCTTAGGCCAAGTAACTGGGAAGATATGGCGTGGCTGTGTCCAGAGAGCTTGTGATTCAGAAAAATAGGGATAAATTCACAGGGTTTAATACGTACCCTGTCAATGCTCTTATGTAAACCAGCGTTTAGGCAAGGCACCTCATGTCTCATGTGTAGCAGGACACTTAGATAGGTGCCACACGGAAGGGTGAACCTTACCTCTAGAGCTCGCTATGTACTATACACAGGGTTTAATACGTACCCTGTCTGGGGCGTAGTCCATCCATGAAATCATAGACTACCCCACGGAATATCTTCGTTGAGTCCCCGCTTGTCTGAGGATAACCTGTGTACCCAACGCTGCTCTTTGTGGAATAGGTCCTGTTTGGACCTGCTGTTGGGTGTTTCGAGAATGACCCACCTGATGGAGTCAGCAGTGTGGTTGTGTTCCAGGAAGTGGCGGCACATCTTGGTATTGGTCTTTTTGCATCGTATATTGCTGCGGTGTTCCGATATACGAATCTTGACCGGTCTGGTGGTCATGCCCACATATTGTAATTCACAGGGGCACATGATAAGATAAACACAATTGGAGGAGTTACAATTGGTATGGTTGCGGATTTCCCAAGTGAATGTCTCTGTCAAGTTAATAGACTTAGTGACCTTGGTAAATGGGCAGACGCTGCAGGAACCACACGGGTAGTGTCCCTTCACTGGAGGGAGTTGCCAGAGTGTGTTCTGTCTGCGGACTGTACTATGTTTTGGTCTGGTATGAACCAAGACATCTTTTATGTTACTTGACCTTTTAAAGGCAAACCTGGGGATCTCCAGAGTCAGCTCACCTGTATTAAGTATTTGCCAATGTTTCTTGACAATTCTTTTAATGTCATTAGAGATAGGTGTAAAGGTGGTAACACAAGTCAGAGGCATGGTCTCTTGTGAGGCTCTGGTGTTAACCTCCAGGAGTGCCTCTCTGTTGTTGTTCTGCGCCCGCTTTCGCGCTTTGTAAATTTCCCTAGTGGGGTAACCTCTATCTTTCAAATTCCGTGAAAGAATACTAGACTCATTCCTGTAGTCAGTGAGGTAGGTGCAATTGCTCCTTACCCGCAGGAATTGCCCGAAAGGGAGGTTCAGTCTCAAAGCTCTTGGATGGTGGCTGGTGAAGAGTAATAGGCTATTCCTGTCCGTGGGTTTCCAATACATCGTAGTATTGATCTTGCCCCTTTCCAATCTGATGGTAAGGTCCAGGAATGCTATCCTGGAGTCTGAGGCAGTGATTGTGAAGGTCAGGAAGTTATTCAGGGCATTCAGCCACGCGAAAAACTCCAGGTACTGGTGTGTTGTCCCTGCCCATAGTATGAGGATGTCATCAATGAACCTCCTCCATAGTATAATGTTAGAATGGTAGGGGTTCATTGGTCCATTGATTTACTGTTCCTCAAAATCTGCCATGTAGAGGCATGCCACCGAAGGAGCAAAGGTGCTGCCCATGGATGTGCCCTGGGTCTGTTGGTAATACTGTCCTTTGAATTCGAAGAAGTTCTTCGTCAGGGCAAGTTCGGCACACTCCATGATGAAACAAGGTGGAGTTGCCGATGTCCATTCTTCCATATTGAGAGTCCTCTCTATTACCCCGAGTGTGGCCCTCTGTGGGATATTCGTATAAAGGGCCTCCACATCAAGGGTAATGAGGAAGTCAATGTGGATGCCCTCCTGCAGATTGTCAAGGAGGCATAGGACATCCTTGGTGTCTTGAACATAGGACGGGATTCTCTTCACTAGTGGTTGCAGGAAGTAGTCACAAAATTGTGATAGAGGCTCCAAAATCGAGCCTATCCCTGACACAATCGGGCGTCCAGGTACGGGTGTTGTCTCCTTATGAATTTTGGGGAGGGTATAAAAGTATGGTACTTTTGGATCCTTTTTTACAAGGAATTCCGCCTCTTTCTTGGTAATCCATTCCTGGCATTCTGCAGATTCCACCAGTCCTGTGATGGTGATTTTAAGACGTGCGGTAGGGTCACTCGGGATAGGGGGTGTACCCCACCCCTTCCCTGTTGTGCTTACCTCTGTGCTTCTGTGTAATGCATCCGCTCTCGCCCTTCATGCTTCCATGTCCCCCTCCCCTCAGCCCTGTTTCTTCTGCGTTCCCCTGCCCCCCTTGCTTCTTCTGTATGCCCCCCAGCCACCGTGCATTACTTTCGTATCATCCCCTTCCCGTGTTGCTTCTGTGCCCATCACCCTCCCAACTTCTCTGATACTTCGTTTCTATTGCTTCCACTCCCATTACTTCTGCTCCCACTTTAAAATGATTTAAAAAAATATTTTTGAGTATTTTGATTTGTTTATAACTGCAGAGGCAAAAAAGCAGTATCATTTTGCAGGCATGTGTATGTGTGGTGTGTGCATTCAAAATAAAGTGGGCGGCCACTTAAAAGTTTTTCGTTTTATTTTACGTTAGCCATGCTGCACATCTAGGGGGATGCTGCTCACAGTGGTGACAACCATTGGCAAAGCCAATAGGTCACAAAGGTGAGACCTATTGGCTTTGCCAAGGCTGGGAGCTGGGAGAGATGAAGCACGCTGATGTTTAATGGTGTTTTTGAGCCTCTTGACATTCCACATAACTGTTTTAAGTTGCATCACAAATATTAATGTGGGCACAATTGATAGATCTTAAGAGTTTTTCCTGCTGCCTTTTAGTGAGTTATACAGTTGTTCACGCTACAAGCTCATCCGGTACTTGCTCTCTTCGCATACCACACAGAGCAATGTTCACACATGTGCCAATTGTAATGGGCATTTTACAGGAGCGTGTGTAGGAGGTATACACACACAGCTGTCAAAACACTGACAGCAACAAATATAAAGAAAATGATGTGTCTTCAGATGAGGGGAGAGAGAATTGGTGGATGTGTAGTGCAGAGTATAGAGTGAAACAAACGTGATTACCAGATAGGAGATGACATGCAATTTATGCTGATGAAGGATTTCAAAAAAGATGTGGGGAGAAAAAGGGCTTTAGTGCGTGAGACTGCAGAGGTAAGAGGTGCAAAAAGGAGAACAGGACTGATCGCTTTGAGAAATACCGAAGACCGGTACTCCTTACACACGCCCAAGTAACAGAAAACATTTACTTATGAGAAAGCGTCACACATTTGGCAGTACAATGTCACTCGTACGCACACTAAAAATTTAGGACTGTCAAACATAAGCAACCTGAAATATTAGCAACTATAAACTAGTGGCTATTTCAAAGTGTCCCTTGAAAAGGATTTGCTGCTGTGAAGAAGAACCTAGCAGGAGAAGCTGCAAAGTCAAACAGACTGACAATGCACCTCGGGCATTTAGGCGATCAGTTTGGTCCTGGTCTCCTCCAGGTTCTCAGAGCTATTTTAAACCAAATATTTTCTAAGTCCCCACTTTTGGATTTTGGCTATCTGGGCATCTTTATTACCACTTCCAGGAGTCCAGGACTAGAAGGGACCACTTGGAGGGTCAAGACTCACTCAGGGTGGGTCCAGGTGTGGGTTCAAGGTGGAGGAAGCCTTTTGTGCCCCTTTGGCTCTGAACAAGAGGCCACCAAATGAGCCCTTGTGAGTCACTCTTGAGGTCCTGGGACATATGAAGATCCAGTCCTTGGGCCCAGACAGAAGGCAGCAGGGCAACATGACAACAGGGCAGTAATCCAACAGAATATAAGTTCTTTAGAGCAGCAGTCCAGGGGAGTGGCAGTCCTTTCAGTAGCACAGCAGCCATTCTTCCTGACAGAGTATCCACAGGTCCCGAAGTGTTCTGAAGAGTTGGTGTCTGAGGTCCTATTTGTATACTTTGGTGCCCTACTTCTGGCCGATGGGAGAAGCTTCTAGATAGTGGCTTTGAAGTGCATGACATTTCCTACCTCTCCTGCCCTGGATCCAAGCTGGCTACAATACAATGTGGATTCATTAAGCCCTTTGTGTGAAGGTGTTGCATAAGTTATGACTTTGACATATCTCCACAAGTTGTGCTTTCCCACCTATGGGTGACACGGGTGACCTTGGATCAAATGCCCAAGCGGTGAATGTGAAAGACAGGTTATTGCAGCCCCTCAAGATGCTACAACTACACTTAGTCGAAACTAAAAAACGTTACATACTCACTTTCAGGCGGTTTTCTGTCTAAAGAAACCATTGTAAATATCCAGGATTTTTTTCCCACTCCAGGTTAGCTATTATACCTATGCTGTGTGAGTTTTGTACTGTATATGTTTGTGTGTGCGAATTCAAATTTCTTTAGTCTGAAATTATTCTATAGGAGCCAATCTGTTTAGAGACGGGAAAAAGGGGCGTGTTTACTGGTGAAAAGCAAGGCGCTGTTATGCCGTGGTACTGCAACTGATCTAGTATTTCTTTTATACCACGTTTTGCATCTGGTTTTAAAGGGTTTTGAACTTGTGTTTGTGGTTCACTGTGTAGGGGAATCACATGTGCATTAGAATGTTCATCCCACCCACTTGATTTCTCTATAAGGCTGGAGCTTTTCTCACAGCCCATTCCCTGGCATAAATTTCCCTGATATGCTCAGATACTAGGGGAGGGAAGGCTACTTTTAAAGACTTTCTCCCCCCAGGGAGCTTATTAAATAAAGACTGGAGGCCAATCTTCTTCTTCCAGGATGATATCATATTCATCAGATAATTGTTTCCAGAAGATTGCTTTGATTATACGAGGTATGCCCCCTCCAATTTGTATGTTTAAATTGTAAACACTATAAGGAGGATTCAAATGCTGATCTGGAGTCGCAATCTGTATAAAGTTATCCGTTGGATTTACATCCAGAAAACTCTGAAGCTTCTGATGCACTATTGTGACTTCTGTGGCACTGTCTAGGATCACTCTCACCCAAGTACTGTTTTGCAGGAGGACTCGCAGTTGGATTGGCCTGTTTTCTGGGAGATCCTGCTACTTTCTTCTTGTTTACAAGGGTTTTAGTTCCAATACTATCTCTTCTTTCTTTATTCAGACATCAGTCTCGCATCCTGCTTCACTTTTCCTACTGTAGTCCTCGTTTCTTTGGTAGTTGGATTGGCTCCCCTTTTCTGTTCTTTTACCTTCAGTGTCCTGAAAAGAACGTGAATAGCAGCTATCAGAATATTGATACCGTTCAGGTTTTATCATTTTGTGCTGTCTCTTCAGCTGCAATCATTGCTGCTGGATTCCTGAGAAGTGGGTGACCCAGTCCATCTTTTATCTTTGTTTTTCTATTTCTTCTTCCCTTTATTTGCAGATTTCTCCTCAACAGAACCTCAGTGCCAGTTTAGAGTTTAAATGAGGCTTAACAGGTCAAGTAACCAAGGTATCTCTACATACAGAGGCATAAACTCGCAATTATTTTTTGGTAGTTCCTGTTCATGGTCTTGAACTGGAAATGCTTCCACTCTGATGAATAGCCAGAACTGAAGCTTCTTCCTTAATGTTGCTTATGATGATAGAGGACACAGTTGCTGAAGCACTGGGCTGTGCAACATATTCTCTTAGTCAAGTCGCCAAAGAGTTTTACCCATTTTGTATGAACCTTTGAGAGCTGACATGAAGCATTGAAATGGAGAAAACATCAACAATACATTTCCAACTTGTGAAGCCAACATGCCTCCACAATAAGGAACAAGAATTGCTTAAAATGATTTAAGGGTTTCATTTGGGTTACCGATCAATCCAGTAAATGTTCAAGTCAAAAGTAAATTCAATAAGTACACTGGTACAATAGGAAAAGGGAAATATCTCAGTTGATTGAGATGCAATAGAATGAGATAAAGAATTGTGATAGCACAATAATACAATAACAAAGGAAAGTGAACAGTTGTTCCATAAAGAAACTTCCCTGAGATAGTTAGATATAAGGCCATCTATCAAGGGTCTCTAATTCGGGAGCATAAAGAAGAAGGTGTCAACATGATCAAACTCCCGTAGAAGTCTTTGTGAAAATAGGAAATAAATGTTTACCATAAAGCTTCACACTTGTAAGAATAGAGCAAGCTGAGAGGTCCGTACTTCTCAAAGTCTAAAGGTAATCTCTCCTAACTCCAACTATGAGAACACCAATTTGAATGAAACAGGTGATTCAGAAACGTCTTATCTCCGCTCACACCACCAAGGACTTCTTATCTCCATTCACACCCCCATGGACCAACCAGAACATTGCTTGAGTGCATCTGAAACATTACTCCCATGGTATCTAACTTAGACTGCGTTTCAGAGTCAAAAACATCTTGCCATCCCGGTACATTTACAGAAAGCTTCTTTCGACCATTGTCTGTCCACGTTCACTGCCAAGTTTCTCTCCAGGCCTCGCTATCAGCCTTCTAGTGCAAACAATAAGCTGTTCTCTAACTAATAAAATAACTAACCTGCAAGAAAAGAAAAACATGCTGGCACACTAAGTGATTGGAAGCAAAGAATTAGAAAACTCACAGAATGTGGAATAACCTTTTATGAGTCAAGCCTGACAAACCTAGGGAAAGAGGTGTTCCCTTATCCCCGGTAGGAGGTAACCATGATTATCACGGACCTCTCTGTAATGACGTATTGATGATCCACGTGTGTGTGAATAGTGAAGAAATTACTAAAAGCATAACTGTAAGATACAAGACCACATTGGTCACCAACCGTTGCATAAGTTACAACTTTGGCATAACTCTGCAAAGTGTGCTTTCCCACTCTTGGGTGACACAGGCGAACTTGGTTCAAATGCACCAGCGATGAATGTGAAAGACAGGCTGTTGTAGCCCCACAAGACATTATTCAATATGTAATTGACATATAAGTATTGCTATTGGGCTACTAACAATCTCATAAAAGGATCAAGGGCACCATGATAATAGACACAAACCTTATTTTTTTATTCACAATACCACACACACACTGTATTAAGAAGAATGAAAACCTTTAGGTAAAAAGTATTTATTACTGCAGGAGCAATCTGTTTTTCAGTATGTCTTAAGCAATTACACAGAATAATACACCAGCAAGCAGACATGTTTTGAGTATAAAATGAAATTTTTTCTAGCATGTTTTAAAATGTAAATAAAATCCTAACACCTTAATGCCTATTTCTATGCGCTAAACTAAGAGAGCATGGAAGGCAGAGCAACTTGCAGTCTAGAGTTTTTTAGGGAGAAGAGATGCACTGCCTACCTTATTGACAGCATAGACTATCTTTATCAGCAGAGTTGTGGAGACAGTGGTCCTTGCGAAGGGCAAACACACACAGCGGTAGCAGTCAGTTGATCGTCCTCAGGTAGTCGGTTTTATCAGCTTCAGGCAACCGTGAAACATGCTGTAAGTAGGTGAGACCATCCCTGGCAGAATCTCGGGCGATAATCTGGATAAAGGTCTTCTCCTGACAAGTGGTCAAGTGATAGTCTTTATATACTAAATGTTATCAGAAATTTCTGAAATAAGTTTAAGAATGTCTGACATAGATAATGTGCATCCAGTTGTGTATGCAGATGTTTCCTTATCAACATAAAAAGCAAAAGCACGTCAATGCAGACAGCACACTTTTGGTTATATATCTTTATGTGTTCTCATTTCACCTTGACATGGTGACAAGTAGACATTTGATCGAAATGAATGTCACATCAAGTGTTGTATCTATATCATCAATCAGTTGGCTTGACACTTTCACAGTTCTTAGAAGGATAAGGTCAGACAACATCTGCATCGCATGGCAGACATGACAATGATTCTGCATAAATTGGGAAAGATGGCAACTTCCATTGTTTAAGAGTGATAAGATGGCAATCTCCACTAGACAAGGTGGATTCGGGCCTACATAGGATGAATTCGGACCTTAGGGACTTTCCATCAAAAGCAGAGCACAGTCTATTCACCTGCAAGTGGGTCTGTACTCCGTTTTGGCCCCCTGATCCTGCCAGTAGATGTCCCATTCAAGTACACCGAATCCCTTATTGTGTGACTGTCTGGAAGGAATTCACAAAGCCTAATTGTCTGTTACACCCAGTAATGTGACTCAGGCCAGGCTGCAGGTACAAAAGGGCATAAAAGTCAAATTTCTAAAAGGGTTAATTTGTAGAAATATGATCATAAATTCAACGTTACCATAAAATAGGAATTTTCACCACTATTCCAAAGACACCAAACGTAACATAGCTACCTGCTCCTAATTGGAAATGACAGCTTATTCAATACTAGCTGTACCCGGCCACGCGTTGCTGTGGCTCAGTCTGGTTAAATGGTAGAGAAAGAAAAGAGTAAGCGCACGTTTCTAAAACCTTAAATTTCACAATGCTTGTGGGTATACAATATGTTTTTGTCTATCCTAATATATGTAGACTATTGTCTATATGCGTCCCTTGTGTTTGTTGCGCAGCAACCAAATAGATAGGGTCTGTTCGGCCTTTCGATTAAAAACACGCACGTATTGAATACGTGCGCATTCGAATCCAACGTTGTGTATATAAAAACACGCGCTAATGTTGCAAAGTGAACCAACTCCTCACCCCTCCCTCCACCCACTTCCCGGTCTGCCATCCTGACACCAACTGTCCATCCTAATATATGTAGACTATTGTCTCTATGCGTCCTTTCTTAATGTTGCCAAGTGAACCAACTCCTCCCCCCTCCCTCCACCCACTTCCCGGTATGCCATCCTGACACCAACTGTCCATCCTAATATATGTAGACTATTGTCTATATGCGTCCCTTGTATTTGTTGTGCAGCAACCAAATCGATAGTGTCTGTTCGGGTTGCAAAGTGAACCAACTCCTCCTCCCTCCCTACACCCACTTCCCAGTCTGCCATCCTGACACCAACTGTCCATCCTAATATATGTAGACTATTGTCTATATGCGTCCCTTGAATTTGTTGCGCAGAAACCAAATTGATAGGGTCTGTTCGGCCTTTCGATTAAAAACACGCGCGTATTGGACAAGCACGTATTCAAAACCAAGGTTGTGCATATATAAACACGCGCTAATGTTGCAAAGTAAACCAACTCCTCCCCCCTCCCTCCACCCACTTCCCGGTCTGCCATCTTGACAAAAACTGTCCATCCTAATATATGTAGACTATTGTCTCTATGCGTCCTTTCCTAATGTTGCCAAGTGAACCAACTCTTCCTCCCTCCCTCCACCCACTTCCCGGTCTGCCATCCTGACACCAACTGTCCATCCTAATATATGTAGACTATTGTCTCTATGCGTCTATTGTAGTTGTAGCGCAGCAACCCAATCAATAGGGTCTGTTCGTCCTTTAGATTAAAAACACGCTCATATTCAAATCCAACATTGTGTATATATAAACACGCGCTTATTCGAATTCAACGTTGTGTCAAAATTTCAAATCAATCTGGGAAGAACTTTTGTAGATTTAAGATTTTTATCAAACGCACAATGACATTTTTATGTGTCTGTTTGTGCTTTCGATGAAAAAGATGCGCGTATTCGACACGCGCGTATTCGAATCCAATGTTGTGTATATAAAACACTTGCGTATTTGAATGCAACGTTGTGTCCAAATTTCAAAGCAATCGGTGAAGAACTTTCGGAGATTTGAGATTTTAAACAAACGAACAGTTACATTTTTATTTATATAGATTATAAGGAATCCCCAATGTTCTCCTATGGGAGGGGTAGGCCTCACAGTAGTGAACAATGAATTTAGGAGTTTTCTATTACGAGGACATGTAAAAATGTAAAGTGCATTTTAATTACACAGTTCAAATAAACTGTACCCTGCCCTAAGCGCTACCTAGGCCTTACCTTAGGGGTGATGTATATGTAATAAAAGGGGAGTTTAGGGCTTTGCAAGAGAATTTAAATGCCAAGTCGACATGGTAGGTTAAAACTATATTGAGGCTGCAGACTTGGCAATGGCAGACCTGGGACATGTTTTAACGTGCTACTTAAAAGGATGGTGCAACAAGTGCTGCCGGCCCACTTGTAGCTTTTAATTTACAGGCCCCAGGTATATGGCATACCACTCTACACGGGTGCAAAGCGAATATGCCAATTGGGTATAAGCTAATGTAACCATGTTTTAAGGGAGTGAGCACAAGCCTTTTAGTACCGGTTAGCAGTGGTAAAGTGCACAAAGGTTTAAGGCCAACATAAATAAGTGCAGCAGAAATGGAGGTGAAGCAAACGTTTGGGGGAAGACTACCCTAAAGGCTGACAGGTCTAACACTTGTTGTGTATGTTTTATACTCAATTATTTATTCATTTATTTTAGTACTCTTTTGAAATATTTTGAAAAGTCAAGTTTCATCTGTTTACTATTTATTTTTAGCTTGAGCAAATATGCCTCTCAATGTTTTGGGAAATGTGTGCTTTTGTTGAAGATAATGTGCTAATATTGAAAATGTGTTTCAAGCAACAATGTGTATTGTTATAAATCAACTTTTACATGCAAAGCACATTGTATGGAAATTAAAAGCTTGCTTTCTGAATTGTGCTTTTTCTTTGTAGTATGTTAACACCAATGATTAGGTTTAACAATAAATATATAAAGAAATAAAATGAAGTGCTATATGTTCTGCATTTACAATGTTTATTTTCACACACTGGATTCATTGGCAGATGCATGCATCAAGGCTGGGCCTGCAAGAGTGAGCTTGTCAGGTGTACTGATTAATCAAGAGTAGCAATGTAATTGTGAAATATTTTTCATACTCGCACTGAAAGAAAGACAACATGCAGTATGTAGCTTTTTAAACTTATTTAGGGAAGCTAAATATCCTACAAATAAACTGAGGGAAATAATTCACAGTTAGGCCTTTTTTCTGTGAAATATGACCTTTGAAACCACTGACGTTTAATAAGAATGCTTACATATATTTGTTTATTTAACATTATTTTCTATAGGAGTGTGTTGCAGTATATGTGTCTAACCATGGCTTTATTTACTTCATGGCTTGGCTGGAGTGCATTTATTATTATTTTGTCACCTTTAGATTTTTAGTAACTTTGGAAGTGAAGTTTATGAATAGCTTTGAGCTTTCTTTTTTATGGGTGGATGCTTGAAGTAGCCTGTCCCTCTGTGACCACCCCCCTTACTTTTCCCCCAACCTGTCCCATTTTGTAGCAAGTATTGGCCATTTTTCAGCCCCTCCTTCTTGTCTCTCCCACATTACCTACTAAAACGCACGCTTACAAGTGTGAGCTCTCTGTCACCACAGAGCAGCTCTCCGCTAAGACAAGACAAGGGATACAGAGGCGGAGATTTCCGTCTGTAGGTTAGTGAATAGTATTTTGTAGTACATGAGTAGTTTTACTATAGTATTACTTTACATTTTACCAAATGCAGTTTATGACTAGGCCTCTATTGCTTTAATGGTATAGATTATAGTTATTTTATTTTTAGATCAAACAGCATAGATCAAATTAATGGTATATTGCATGTTGTTGGTAAAAGTCTGTTTTGAGTTTTGTATTATAGATTGCACTTCTTTGCAGTAAAACAGTGCTTTCTGGTGAAATATACAAATGTTTCAAATGACCTTTTTGAACTTAATGCACTTCTACTAAGTGAAGTCTGATGCTGCAATTTCGTAAATGTTCCCTGACGGCTACCGGGACGTATTTAAGGTCACACGACCATCCTCGCAGAGCACGTTGCTGTTTGGCTTGGGAGAGATATCATTTAAGTGCTATCTGGCGGTTCTTTCCTGCGGCAGGTGTTACGTTGCTGACATTATCTAAAGGACATGTTTTGTTGTTCGGTTGCCATGAGTGAGGATCATGGTGACGGAGGGAGCTGATCAGAAGAGTGGTTTCTACGGAGGCGAGCTGGGCAATGAAATTGTATCTATTATTTACTGGAATCACGATTCTGACCAATTCCATTTATTTTTAATTAGTTGTGTGTGCTGCTTTGCCTGGTCTGCAATGAGTGCAAAGCATTCTTATTTTTCTTTTTAGGACAAGGAATTTAGGGCCAGATGTATAAACATTAAGAATACCATGTAACTAATTATGATTCTCTTCGAATTGCAATTAGGGAATCGGTATTTCTAATGTATGAAACTCGTTGAGTTTCATTAGTGATTCCTAGTGAATCTCAAATATAAGGGAGGTCGCTTTCTGAGGTCAGCAAACATGTCTTAGATTACTTATTAAGACAGGATTTTTTAATGCAGCTCGTTTTCCTGTAAGGAAATGGGATGAGTTTAAAAAAAAAAGAATGAAACTTTATGGTTTCATTTTTTCACGATAGGCAGTGGTCTCTGGGATCACTGCCTGCTCCTAAAAAAAACAATTTTTTACATTCTCAAAGGGACCCCTTCCCCTTGGTCAATGGGTTGTCACCAATTTCAAACTAGTGATAAAGTATTACTGTTTTGCGACTGGAATTTGGTAGAAATACATTAATACATACCATTCTGATTCGGTATTTGGAAGGGACGCCCCTTCCAAATTCCGAGTCGGCATTTAGTAACAAATGCAAATTGCAATTGAGTAACAAGTTACTGAATCAAAATGTGCCATTTGTACATTGTAAAAACCTTTTTGCGCATGCTTGATTCTGCAAATTGGGCTATTTGCAACTACAAAAAAATCTTTGTGCAGCCTTCCCATAATCACTATAAGAATCTGTTCATTGCCTCTTGCGGTATGATTTAAAATGAATAAATAAATAAAAGGGTGATGGATGAAATTCTTGCAAAAGCCCCAAGTCCATCATTTTTACCCACTCCAGTACGTAGTTTTTTTTGCTCACTGTGCAACTGCAGATGAGAAGCATCTATATGGAAATGAGACATAGTCCTGCTCCAACAGGAGCTGTCTAACCCGAACTGCAGACCATAACCACATGCAAATTTGACTTCAGCTGGCTCCATTTGGGACAGTCCAACCTTTATGCCCAAACAACAGCAATAGACAAGTCTGAATTATTCACAGGAGCAGTCCAGCCTTAACTGCCAGACAACAACCATATCAGGCTTGAGCTGCCTCCATTTGGAATGGCTGAACCTGAACTGACGGGACACATCTGCTCTGAACGAGAACAGAATTCGAACTTGTCAGCTTATCATCTTCGCTTTTGAGAGACTAATGCTGGCTAATGGCAAATGTAGAAGGAGGTTTTAGGGACTGGACTACGATTTTCAACTATTGTTCTCATTTTAATACATATACTTATATATATTTGTAAGGGCGTAGTAAAGCACCCGCTAAACCAGCTAGAGCGGGGATGCAACTGGGGTAGATTTAGTTGTTTACTGGCTTTCTAAAGTTTGATATGTGACTCACAGTCATTACAAAAAAACAATAAACACTGCAAGAGTAAATTACCAAGGCATAGATGTGGGGTGAAGGTCAAAAATGCCATAAATGGCACTAGACAGAAAAATAACTTATTAAAATGGCAAATAACAAATAGGGTAGAGGCAAAGAGTAAGGAACGAAGACTTCTTTTTTTTTTTTTTTTTTAAATCTTTTTATTATTTTGCATCACAGGGGTACATCAAACATATTATACAACAAGATATAGACATAAATGAAATAATAATTTGCGACAAAAATGATTTTATGATATAAATAATCCCCATATTCTCTCCACTTTCCGTTTAGCCTGTAGACCCCTAGTTTTAGCCAAAGCATATTCCATACTGTGTATTTCTTTAACAAGGCTCCACCACTCAGTAACCTTTGGTGAATTTTTCTGAACCCAGTCTCTAGCAATAGTCAGTCTAGCACAAGTAATTAAGATATTCAGTAAATCACATAGTATACTATTTTCCCCTGACGCTCCTATAAATACATCTTTTAACGAAAACATAATAGGAATACTAAGTTTAGTGGAAATAACTTTCGATACTCCATTCCAAAATTCAACAAGAACTGGGCACGAAAAAAACATATGAATGATATCAGCTCCTTTCAAATCACATTTTGTACGATCACTAAAATTGTTATTCGATACCCATTTGAGAATCCGATCCGGTGTGTAATACAACTGACATATAGTTTTAAACAACTGTAGTTTAAGGTTTGAAGATTGAACAGCAAGATTAAGACTACTTAGAGAGGAAGTAATAAAATCTGATGTAATTTCCATTGCAAGCTTACTAGTCCATTTTTCAGCTAATTTTTGTACGTCATTAACACTATAACCAGAGAATATTTTGTACCCTATACTAATCAATGCCTTATCTTCTTCCCTATATAAGCAGTTCCATACTTCAGATTCAGTCAGAGAAGTAAGTTCTATCTCCTTCAGAAAATAATCCCTGATTTGAAAATATTTAAATCTTGCCCCTTCTTGCAATTTATAACAAGCTTTTAATTTTTCAAATGGTAAGAATCCCCTATGATCATATAGGTCTCCAACAGAATTAATACCAGATTTGGAAAATGCACTGCCTATTATATCTTGGAATATTTCCGGTAAGCCAGGATTAGACCATAGAGGAGTTTTATCATGAAAAAGAGATATCTTGCTTTTAGTAAGTATGGAGCGCCAGATGTAAGTGGTATCCCGCACCGTCTTAAATTTAACTCGTTTAAAGTAATTGGGGTCATTAAATCTATAAAAAAACATATTTGCATCTGTTCCTAACAAAAACTTATGAAAATAGAGACATTTATCAGGGATCAGCAAGCTACGAAAGCGAATCAAAAAAGAAGACCAATAATAATATCTCATATCTGGAAGATTTAATCCACCTGCATTATAAGGAGCTTTAGGAAGAGATATAGCTTGTCGAGCTTTCTTGTAGCCCCAAATAAAGCTGCCAATAATGCCCTCAAGCCTACAAAAATAAGAATTGTTTACCCTTAAGGGAATAGAACGAAAAAGATAAAGATATTTAGGCAATATTTTCATTTTGACCAAATTTATTCGGCCTATAATACTAAGTGGGAGCTTATGCCATTTCTTAAATAAAATAGCAGTTTCTTTTAATAACGGTTCATAATTTAGTGCTACAATTTCATCTATATTTGACGAAATTTTAATCCCTAGGTAAGTTGCTACTTTACATATCCCTGTCATCGATGATGGTAATTGATGATTCAGGATAATTTGAGTCTTACTAGTGTTTAAGCGGTAGCCAGAGACTAAGCCATATTTCCCTGCTTCTACCAAAATGCCTGTCATAGTTTCAGGAATATTGGTGGAGAAGACGGCAATATCATCCGCATACACAGTTATATCCAAAGAATTTAGACCATTTACAAAAGGTTGGATAGAAGCTTGATTTTGAAGTGCAATAAGAAAAGGTTCCATACCTAGAGCAAATAATAAGGGTGAAAGAGGGCACCCTTGTCGCGTCCCTCGCCCAATCATGAAGGTGGAAGAGCATTTGCCCATGTAGGAGACTTTCCCCAACGGCAAATCATATAATGATTGAATCCATCTTAGAAATTTACCCTGTATGCCAACCGCTTGCAGCACTGCCCAAATAAACCCCCACCCCACTCGGTCAAATGCATTCTCTGCATCTAATAATATCATACCGAGTGAGGTGGGTACAGATCTTGCCAGGTCAAACGCAGAAATGGCCATATTAATATGTGCCGTACTGTCTCTTTTAGGTATAAACCCATGTTGTTGAGGGGATACCATGTAAGACATTAGTGGTGCAAGTCGGGTTGCTAAAATTTTGGCATAAATTTTTGCATCACTATTAATAAGCGAAATTGGCCGATAGGAACCTCTCTCCTGAGATGGTTTACCCTTCTTTAAAAAAAAAATAATTTGGGTGAGATTCCATGATTTTGGAGCTTGTTCTCCATTACCAATAGCCTGTATAACCCTAATAAGCAATGGAGTTAGCTCTTCCATGCAGTTTTTATATAGCTCTAATGGGATGCAATCCTCTCCCACAGCTTTACCATTTGCTAGCGAGTTGATAGCTGTTTTAATATCTATTGCTGTAATATCCAACCCCAATTGATCGGATTGTTCCATCGCCAAAGTCTTAACTTTGTTTAGTGTTATGTAGTCTTTGATATTGTCTTCTTTAACTACAACTTCTGGCGTATAAAGTTCTTGATAATAAGATGCAAATTGTTGTAGTATTAGCTTAGAGTCCTGGAATATTTTATTATTGTCCCCTTTATTTGCTTCAATAACGTTTTGAGCACGGTCTTCAGCTACTTTATAAGCTAAAACTTTACCAATTTTCTCCCCATTTTCATATTGATTAAGTTGATATTTTTTCATTTTGATAATACTTTTTTCCATGAAAATATTTTTCATTGCTACCTTTAGTTCAATCAATTTCAAGTTTAAAGCTTCTAAATTGCCTGCCCCAGCTAATAAAGTTTCAGAGAGTTGGTGTTCAAGATTTAATATTTCAGTAGTCATTTGCTCATTTCGGACTCGAAGTTCTTTATTTTGCCGCCATATATATTGTTGTGTAAATCCACGTATACTGGCCTTACATGCATCCCACACTATTGAGGGTGAAGCTGAGCTAATATTTATATCTATAAACTCCTTTATTTGATCCTTTAATTGCTTAATAAAATTAATGTTTGTAAATAGCTGTCTAGGAAAAGAAAAAGAACGGGGTAATGGTCGATCTGTAGATGTCTTAAAAGTCAAAATAATAGGATTATGATCAGAAGTGACTCTCTGACATATTATGATATTGCTAGTTTCCAAGATAGAATCTGTAGTCCATACCATGTCTATCCGTGAACATAATTTATGTGGAGCAGAATAGTACGTATAACCCGGTATCAGAGGATGTAAGTATCGCCACGCATCTTTAAGTAAGTGAATTCTAGCTAGATCTAGAATTGCCGCCCTAGTTTTCTTCATTCTTTGAAATACACCTTTTTTAGTTATATCTAAATTATAATTCATAATACAATTAAAATCACCAAGTACAATAAATTCCCCATCCCCATCCCATGATAGCAATTCCAGATTCACTTGATCAATGATATATGGTTCATCCTGATTTGAAGCATACATTCCACAGATAGTAAATTTGTGACCTTCCCATGTTATCTGTACTATTGCCCATCTACCAGCCCTATCAGTTAATGTCTTATTTTTTTCCGCTTTAAAATGTTTATGTTTTAATATTGCCACCCCCCGAATAGGAGCATTAAATTCCGTGCAGACCATAGTATCATATCCAAGTTGATTTAATAATTTTCTATCTTTGTGGGCTATATGTGTTTCCGTAATAACCACAATTTGTGGGCTGTACATCCTAAGTTCTTCATACACCAAATTTCGTTTATTCCTATTATTTAGGCCTGCCACATTCCATACTAAACATTTTATTGAATGCATTGAACAAAATGTAAATCCCTATTCTTACAGTATTCCCCTAATTTGTTTCCCATATCCATCTTGTTGTAGCTCCAAATACTATAAATTTTTAACCCCTTGATGCAATTTTTTCCCCAAAATAAATCACCCCCCATCCTACCCTTGCCAGGCTTTGACCTGACGCATCCCACCCCACCCCTACCTGCAAGCCCCCCCATGTGAACAGCCGCCGTTCAATTGGCAGCTTTAGTGCGGAGTTAACCGCCTCGAGGTCTGAGCATTCAAATATTAATGGAAATTTATTGAAGGCCATGTCTGAGCTTTAATAAGTAAGTTTTCGCTTTTCTATGTTATCTGCTCTATCAATCATAACCTTAAATTAGACATTCCTGTTTTATCTAAAATCCCATTTACATCTTTGCTATTGCATAATCATCACAGCCATCAGAGAAAGAAAAAAGAGAGAAAGATAAAGAAGAGAAGAAAAAAAAAAAAAAAGGGAAAAGGAGAGGGGGGAGGGAAGAATTATTCAGTAATGGCTCTCTTTTCCATTTTCCACTCCGCCAATGCTCTTTCTATTTCATTTTCTTCCAAAAAATAATATGTTCGGCCATTTTTAAGCACTTTCAGCTTAGCTGGTTCTTGCAGGTAGGCTTGGCCACCTAATTCCTTGATTGGATCAATATATTGCTTCAGTTTCCATCGTCGTTCCATAGAAGATTTACTCAAATCAGATCTTACAAAAAAAGTAATGGATTCGATAGTAACAGGAGTATTTGGTCTTGCTTTTAGGGAGATAGCCTGACGTAGCAAAAAGTTACCAATATATATCAAAATTGGCCGAGGAAATTTACTATTCTTATTTTTTTGAAAGAGTGGAAGTCGATGAGCACGCTGTATCTGTGAGTCCCAGTCCCAGTCAGATAGTTCGGGAAATGCTCCAGTGTCGGAGGCGGGTCCAAGATGGCGGATTGACACCGCTGTGCGGAGGGACGCAG
Source organism: Lissotriton helveticus (assembly GCF_964261635.1). Taxonomy (NCBI): domain Eukaryota; kingdom Metazoa; phylum Chordata; class Amphibia; order Caudata; family Salamandridae; genus Lissotriton; species Lissotriton helveticus. Next base: position 2,082,859,801 of record NC_136057.1, on the reverse strand, counting down.
ATCGAGGTCTGAGCTGAGCTGCTGCTCACGAGTTACTTGCAGAGTGAATGGCCGTGCCTACAAATAACTACAAGTGATTTGGCTGTCCTGGCTACCCTGGAGTAAAAACTGGTGAAATAATTGCTGTAATACAAGACGCTACTACTTACTGATGGACCGGCTGTGCTGAAGCTGGAGTCGAGTGCGGATGCTTTCGTAGCGAGGCACAGTGCTGGGAAACAGTGTTTGGAGCTGAAACGGCTGCCGTCCTGGCCGATTACGAGCCAGGTGAGGGGGATTGACTCACTGAGCGGGGCCGCATCGCTCGGACGCTGATGCTGGGCTAGCAACACAGGCCAGCTGGAGTCGAGTGTGGATGCCTTGCTGTGGGACGCAGCGCTTAGAACAGCGTTTCTGAGCTGGGTTGAGGCGGAGTCGGGCGGCTGCTGGTTCCCTGGCCGATTACGGGCCGGGTGAAGGGATTGATTCGCTGTAGCTGGAGCCTGGGGAGAGCTGAGAAAGAGGAGAGCGGATGCGACGATTCCGGCTGATTGAGAGCCGGGTGAAGGAAGTGCTTCGCTCCGCACACCTGCAACGGCGTTTGCACCCGATAGCGGTGAGTGACCGGGCTGTAATTAGCTGGCTTAACGCGAGGGTTAACTGGTACTCTGCTTCTGCACCCTCATTGAAAACGACAATGGAGTGTGGGAAGATGGCACCAAAGCCCCCAGCAAGGAATACGCGTTTGACGGCAGCAGCTATGGCAACGACAAAGCAGACGGCACTGACCACTGCGGGGAACACACCAGGAATTTCTGGTAGGCAAGAGAGAGTGGAAAAATACTCTGTGACTGACAAACTAACATCTTGTGTGTCTATCAATGTTAATAGCGGTAAAAGTGACCTTGCCTTGGATACACTGATACATAATAGCCTTGAGGCTCCTCAGCTAAACAGCTCTATCGTGGCTGGCTGTATCATTGTAAATAATGAAGAGATACAGCATGACGTTGGTAATAATGATACAAGCATTCTTATTCCTGTAGTGACCATCACAGAAAATAGTGCCACCACTGAGACTTCTTTACTAATCACTGCTGAAGGCAATATAAGTTTGGATCAGGCTGTAAGTCTCACTACTACTACTACTACTACTATTGCGGCAGTAAGAGATGGTGAGGTACAAAGTAATGACTCAATAGGGTGTAAGGAGAATAGAGGGGAAGAGCTCGTGGAACATCTGGAGCATACAGATGGAGTAGATGGAGCAGAATCTGATGAAGAGTATTATGACATTTCTGACATGGGTAGTAATAAAACCTCGCCCTCTATTAAAGATAATGCAGCCGGTATTAAGAAAGGAAGGGGCAAAGGCAAGAACAAAACTAAAAAGGTATTAAATAAACCTAAAACTGCTACCATGAAATCGATTGCGGAGAATAGTCCGATAAGACAATGGGTACAATCTAAGGGTGGCGTGAAATCAATGGCACTTCGATTATCTGGAAATAGCCCCGCTGAATCAGGCGATATCCTAGCAATCGTTAATGATTCTACTACTACGATCGATGTGATTGCTAGTAAAAATCTAGTAAAAGGAACTGCTGATGGTGGTGCTGTAACACAGATATCAACTCCATCCTCTTGCGCCTCTATTTCTGCATCAGAAGGGATTGTGGAGTTGAATTCATCACGGGAGACTTCACCCCTCCCTTCTACTATTTCTAATGCAGAGACTGCTCCGAATCTTAAAGCACCGATCCTAGTATCTGCTTCAACAACAGTACCTTCTGAGATAACTACATTATATAATAATACTTCTTTCAAAGACTGGATACCTCAAGGGGAGGTTTCCTCCTCATTTCAAACGATCCTACAACTTCTGAATGAGCAAAAACAAGAGGCTCAATCTCATTACCAACAGATGAGGGAAGATAGTAATAAGACCCAGTCCTCTCTACAGGAAATGTCATGCAAACTTGGTGCTATCTCTCAAGAGATGGTAGAGCTTCAGCAAAGAGTTGTGGTAACGGAGGAGAAATCAGTCTGTACTGAGATAACTGTAAATAAACATGACTCTCAACTGCGCCAGATGCGAGCTAAGCTCGAAGATTTGGAAAATAGGCAGCGGCGACAGAATCTACGCTTATTTGGGATTGCGGAAGGAGCCGAGGGAGCTGATGCTAGGGCATTTACTGTACATCGGAACGAAGACTTCAGATAAAAAAAGAAAGGAAGAAAAAAGAGGGCATAAAATGGAAATAAGGAAAAAGGTATGAAAAGAAGAAAAGTAAGGAAGAAGAAAGGAAATGAAAACAATACGTGAATCAATGATAGAAGAACAGTAAGAGAAAAAGAAGAAAGGGACAAAAAGAATAAGGAAAATTGGAAAGAAGGAAACAAAGGGGGAAAGCAGAATGAAATAATGGAAAGAAAAAGGTTGAACCTGGAATACAAAAAGAAAGAAGGGGAAGAGGAAGGATATGAGTTTAATAAAAATAAGGAAGGAGCAATATAAGAATGAAAGAAAAGAAGTAAGTAAGCATGGGAAGAAAATGAAATGAGTATATAAGGCACTTCAGACTGCTACAAAGACACACAGATGTAATAAGAATGCACAAGAGATAGATATGAAAAGAGGAAATTAAATGAGAATGGAAAGAAGTAAAGAAGGAATAATAGAAATAAGGAAAGTGAGATGAAAAGAAAGAAAAAAGAGGAATAAAAGAAATGAAAGATGCTGGGTAAAGGAGAGACTGGGTGAAAGAAAGAAGTAATTTTTGGAAAATGAGCAATTTTTTACTAAATGTCATTAAAATTATGCTGTAAAATGCTTAATGTTGCCTCATAGGAACGGTCGAGATAGCAGTGTTACATAGCACTATGATCCTCCCCTAAATTGTATAACCATCTATAATTCAGTCCTTAAATGGGTCCATTCCTTTCTCATCTAGAGTTCTCAGTCTGTCATTCTTTTTCACTAAGCTCTATATGAATATGTTTTGTCCTTTTCAAAACACTACACTAACGCTATGTCACAGGAACGCCTCTCGGAAGACAATGGGGTATATGTACAAGGAAATGTCGGAGCGCAGAGCTATGACAAATTTAGCAGTGCTTCGCTCAGACATTTCCAAAATGCAGGGATGCGCCATATTTATAACAATATGGAGCACCTCTGTGTTTTTACTAGCACTGGCGGTAAAATAAGCTGCCTAGCACCAATGCAAGTACCCTTGCCCCCTAGTGCAATTGTGCCTGCATTGCAGGGAATGGTTGTTTATGTGCAGGAAGGTGCAGGTTTTTGGCGCTGCCTCAAATTTACACATCCTCGTAAGTCTGTGGCAGGGTCAAATTGCTATTGGGTGTTGTGATGGAACTCCCACTCCATGCCCCTTTCACGCAGATACCTTTGTGAAAGGGTACCATATTTACAAAGCTGCGTTAAGCCACAAAAAGTGGCTTGGTGCCACTTTGTAAATTTATAGCAGAGCATTGTGCCACAGAAAAGTTGTTAAAAGTGACGTTCCTGTGGCACAATACCCTGGTAAATATATCCCAATGTGAGATTGAAGGTCTCTCTGTTTTACTAAAGAAAATATAAAATAAATAGTCAGTGTTTAAAAAAAAAAAAAATCCATATGATAATGATTGCAGTCCTTTATTTACTTAACTTCAAAATTCAAAACAAAAAGGATTTAATAAGTCCTTCAATGGTCATGTGACTGATAAAGTTAGTTTATATGTAAATGGTACAAAGATCCCTTGGCTTGGCTTGCAGGCCATGTCGCTCCCCTCCTGCCGCACAGCTCCACCTCTGTGCCTGGGCCTCTCCCCCCTGTGCTGCCACTCTGCCGTGAGTTCAATCCTGCTGCTGCCCCAGTGGGATAAGTGTCTCCACTTTGTGCTGCTTTTTTGCCTGTATTTTGTGACTGTGTTATTGTAAGTACTGTGCTCTTCTCTCTCTGCTCTCCTTTTCCTTTTCCCACCGTTTTTGCTGCATTTCCCCCCCTCCCCCTACTTTTCCTTCTGCACCCCTCGCTCCTTCCTGCCACTGCTCCCCTGCGGCCCTGCCCCCTCGCCGTCCATTCGTCGCCCCGCTCCCGCCTCCCAGCTGCTCCTCCCTCCCTCCCTGCCTCAAATGGCGGCCGCTGCATAGCAGTGAGAGGGACCGCTGACCCTCCTTGCAGGCCAGGTCACTCCCCTCCTGCCGCACAGCTCCACCTGTGTGCCTGTGCCCCCCCCCTGTGCTACCGCTCCGCTGTGAGTTTAATCCTGCTGCTGCCCCAGTGGGATAAGTGTCTCCGCTTTGTGCCACTTTGTTGCCTGTATTTTGTGACTGTGTTATTGTAAGTACTGTACTCTTCACTCTCTGCTCTCATTTTCACCCCGTTCTCGCTGCATTTCCCCCTCCCCCTTCTTTTCCTTCAGCACCCCTCGCTCCTTACCGCCGCTGCTCTCCTGTGGCCCGCCCCCTCGCCGTACACTCGCCGCCCCGCTCCCACCTCCCAGCTGCTCCTCCCTCCCTCCCGCCTTAAATGGTGGCTGTTGCGCGGAAGTGAGAGCGACCCCTGACCCTGCTTGCAGGTCAGGTCGCTCCCCTCCTGCCGCACAGCTCCACCTGTGTGCCTGTGCCTCTCCCCCTGTGCTACCGCTCCGCCGTGAGTTTAATCCTGCTGCTGCCCCAGTGGGATAAGTGTCTCCGCTTTGTGCCGCTTTTTTGCCTGTATTTTGTGACTGTGGTATTGTAGGTACTGTACTCTTCTCTCTCTGCTCTTCTTTTCCTTTTCCACCTGTTCTCACCGCATTTCCCCCCTACCCACTTCTTTTTCTTCTGCACCCCTCACTCCTTCCTGCCGCTGCTCCCCTGTGGCCCGCCCCCTCGCCGTCAGCTCGCCGCCCCGCTCCTGCCTCCCGCCTCCCAGCTGCTCCTCCTTCCCTCCCCGCCTTAAAAGGCAAGCCCGTCTGCGCCGTCCGCGCCTGGACCGCGCCCAGTGCCAGAACCCCTGGACCCGGCAACCGCCACACCAACAGACTCCACTACGACACCAGCACCCTCCATGCACTCAACACCGGCCGAAACCACACCTGCTTCCAGGCAGCCCCGAAACGTACCCACGGACCCTTCTCCTGAAGCACCTGCAGCTTCACCTCCGACAGAACCACCAAACCTCCAAGAACTGGACCCAACCACCTCCGCTGCATACTCCTCAACACCCGCTCCGCACGCAAACACGCCGTCGAGCTCTGGGATCTGATCAACACCTCTGCCCCAGACGTAGCCTTCCTGACCGATACCTGGTGGAATGACTCCTCGGCGCCCGACATCGCCATAGCCATCCCGGACAGCTATAAGATCACCCGCAGGGATTGCGCCAACGGAGTCAGAGGAGGAATAGCCATTGTCCACAAGTCCACCCTCAAGGTCGCCACCCACACAGATGACACCCTCAACACTGCCGAACACCTGCACCTTTCCGGATCCACACCGACCCCAACACCACCCTCAGAGGAACACTCATCTACAGGCCCCCCGGACCCCGGGCTCAGTTCATCGACTCCTTTGTCGACCTAGCCAGCACCCACACACTCGCCTCCACGGACTACATCCTCCTCAGGGACCTGAACTTCCACCTCTAGAACAACAACGTCAACTCCAACACCCTGATCGCTAACCTCGCCAACCTCGGCCTCAGACAACTTGTCACTGCGCCCAACCACGCATCCAGCCACACCCTGGATCCTGTCTTCTCCACAGGCTCCCACGTCACCTTCAACCACACCACCGAACTCCACTGGACTGACCACCGCTGCATTAATTTCACCTTCAAGAAACCAACCACACATCAACGCACCCAACAGCAACCTCTCCGCTGCTGGAGCAAAGTCACCGAAGAACAGCTAGTCACCACCCTTACCCAGAACCCACCCACCGACCCCACCAACCCAGACGCCACAGCCCGCAACCTCAGACAGTGGATCGACGACTGCGCCAACACCCTCGCCACGCTCAAAAAACCCTCCAACAACCACGCCAGCAAGAGAGCCACCTGGTTCACCGACGAGCTCCAGACCTCCAAGCGCGCATGTCAGAAGCTGGAGAAAACATGGCTCCACGAACGCACACTGGACAACCACGCAGCCCACAAGGACGCCACACGCAGACATCACCACCTCATCAGACTAGCCAAGAGATCCTCCTTCAAAAACCGCCTGGACAACAATGCACACGACAGCAAAGAGCTCTTTAGCATCGTAAAGGAACTCTCCAACCCCAGCGCAACACCAATGACATCCCACCCTCACAAGAACTGTGCGACTCACTAGCCATCTTCTTCCACCGCAAGATCACTGACATCCACAACTTCAACACCACGCCCACCCCGACTACATCAGACACCACCTCCCCGGGGAACACCACCAGCGCCAACCGCCTGACCTCCTGGTCCAATGTCACCGACGACGAGACACATAAGGTCATAAACTCCATCCACTCAGGATCTCCGTCAGACCGGTGCCCACACCACGTATTCAATAAAGCAGACGCAGCCATCGCACCCCAACTACGTAGGGTCATCAACATCTCCTTCAAAACAGCGACATTCCCGGAAAGCTGGAAGCACGCCGAAATCAACGCCCTCCTCAAGAAGCTCAAGGCGGACTCCAAAGACCTCAAGAACTTCTAGCCCATCTCCCTGCTCCTGTTCCCTGCAAAGGTCATCGAGAAAATCATCAACATACAAATGGCCCGCCACCTGGAAGACAACAACATCCTAGACCCGTCCCAGTCCAGATTCAGATGCAACCAAAGCACCGAGACAGCCCTCATCGCCACCATAGACGACATCAGGCACCAATTAGACAACGGCGAAACATCAGCCCTCATCCTCCTAGACCTGTCGGCTGCCTTCGACACGGTATGCATCGCACTCTAAAGACACGCCTCCTAGAAGCAGGAATCCAAGAGAAGGCCCTTGACTGGACCCCGTCCTTCCTCTCAGGCAGAACCCAGAGAGTCTGCCTCCCACCCTTCCGATCCGAAGCCACCAACATCATCTGCAGCGTCCCCCAGGGCTCATCCCTCAGCCCGACGCTGTTTAACATCTACATGGCCCCCCTCGCACAAGTAGCCCGCCATCACGACCTCAACATCATCTCCTTCGCCGACGACACCCAGCTCATCCTCTTCCTCACCAAGGACCCACACACCGCCAAAACCAACCTCCATGAGGGAATGAAGGCCGTCGCCGACTGGATGAGGAGCAGTCGTCTGAAGCTGAACTCGGACAAGACGGAGGTCCTCATCCTCGGACCCACCCCCTCAGCCTGAGATGACTCCTGGTGGCCGACCATAATGGGAACAGCACCAACACCCACCGACCATGCACGCAACCGAGGATTCCTCCTCGACTCCTCCCTCTCCATGTCTAAACAGGTCAATGCTGTCTCCTCCTCCTGCTACAACACCCTCCGCATGCTCCGCAGGATCTACAAGTGGATGCTGGCCGAAACAAGAAGAACGGTGACACATGCCCTCGTCAGCAGCAGACTGGACTACGGCAACGCACTCTACGCAGGAATCCCAGCCAAACACCTACGGCGACTACAACGCATCCAAAACGCGTCCGCCCGACTGATCGTCGACGTCCCCGGCCGCAGCCACATCACCCCCCCACACCTGAGAAACCTACACTGGCTCCCCGTCGACAAAAGGATCACCTTCAAGCTCCTCACCCACGCACACAAGGCACTCCACAACACCGGACCAGCCTACCTGAACAGCAGACTCAGCTTCCACACCCACACCCGCCAGCTCCGGTCTGCCAGCCTCGCCCTCGCCACTGTCCCCCGCATTCAACGTACGACCTCCGGCGGCAGATCCTTCTCCTACCTCGCCGCCAAGACCTGGAACACCCTCCCTACCCACATACGGCAGACCCAAGACCTACTCGCCTTCAGAAGATTCCTCAAGACCTGGCTCTTCGAGCAGTAGCATCACCCTCCCTCCCCTCAGCGCCTTGAGACCCTCACGGGTAAGTAGCACGTTTTACAAGTACTCTGATTGATTGTGCTTCTAAAAAAGAAGCACAAACTTGTGGACGTACATTGACTGCTTTATGAAGATATACGTTTGGAAACAAAGCTCTGAGATATGGAGCTAAGGTATTGCCACCAGAATATATCAACTCAGCAATCACAATATTGTCTGAAAGAAAAATTGTTTACAAATATATCACTTCATTAGAGCTAATAGAAAACCTACACCCAGCTGTACACTGTTTTTGGAAATTATGTTTAGGATACTACTTTTCAGTCAGAGGATATTTTTGGTAATGATATTTTGACATAAAACCAACAATAAATGCATTTTAGAGTGTTTTTTATTCTCGTAGACATTGTGGGGGTTTGTCTACCTTCCCCTTCAATTTCGACTGTAAGTTAGATTAATGCTTATCAAGCACATCTCGTTTCTTTCACTATTGGTTGTCGTGTCTTAATTACATGTTGACACAGTGTGTTGTGTTGTTACTATTTCAAGAACATATTCCATTCAGGGAGTGTAGGCCAGGATTAATGGTGCATTCCTGTCAGAGGGGCCTGGTTTAGATGGGGACAACCTCTGATACACTACAACAGATTTGAAGTGCAAATTCTTATTTTTGACAGTTACACATTTTGAAGCTCTGTACTTCTGGATTTTTTCTTATAAAATAAAATACTGGTAGATTAATTATCACTTACAAACATAGCAGTAAACAGGCACACTTTCAAACTCAACAGTGTTAAACAGCTGTCTGTACCCTCACATGATAATGGCCATTCAATGAAGTATCAGGCCCTGATTTCCATCCGAAGAGAACGTCTTGAGAGATGTTTTAACCCGTGCTGAGACACAGAGGCAGTGGGAAGCCGAAAGGGCAGTGTGCACTCTCCTTCAGAAAGTCATGTGTCTAGTACAGCTGTCTGTGCCCCTCAGGCTGAGGCCTACACTGCTGGTGACCTTATCAAAGTGTGCAGGATGTTGCCCTATGTAGCTATTAGAATGGCTGACACTCCTGAACGGGCAAGGCCTACTGCACATTAATAGAGCTACCAATTTTGTAGTTCAGGGGTCTACATCACAGCTGAATCCACCTTTTATGGCATGCACCGGGTAAGAGACAAATGTATGTGAATTGATTGAAATAAATTGTACTCAACCTACTTTTGTGAGTGCAAAAAATACCAACAGTTTAATGCATGTTAGATCATCCTCATCAAGCTTTATTCGGCTACAGACCATAAAAGCACAATAAAAACACAGTTTTTAACCATCAGATCACAATAAAATCATGTTGGATCAATATGCCCAAGAGGTATTTTGTTTAGTAACTTTTAATTGGGGGCACCTCAAGAAAAAATCCTTTCACCCCTGCCCCCCACCCCCGCCCCCGCTCTTTTGCCCTGCTCTATCACACCCACCACAGTAGTCTGGTGCTCTGTGACCCACTGCAAACAAGAGTCATTGCACTACTTCAACCCCTCATTCTCCCCACTTCATCCCAGTGGATTTGAGCCTAATTATCCACCCAACCCAGACCCTGCTTTTGTCCCTGTTCTTGTCTTGTCATCCGACCACCACGAGTCTACGTTTTATTGCCCTATTGTACTTTAGCTCTGCCACAACTCATCACCACCTACATTTAGTATCTTTACCTGCTCTACCCTCGCGTGCTTAGAAGAAATACTGAAAAGATTCCCAGACACTGCCAACTTTGTTACGATGATAGGGAGTTCTTCTTCTGTCTTTTTAAGGATTTCATAGTTTTTTTTTAAATTTTTGGGTTTATTGGGCGCTTGTCTTTTAAAACTCAATTTAAACTAATCCCCCAGGATACAAGGGTGACATTTAGAGTGTACTGTTCGATGTCTTCAAAATTGGCGCGAAAGTCTGGCTATCCTATGTGTAGAAATAAACAATAAGAGCCTCATTCACTATATTTTTGCATAGGGCAATGCTGCAAGCCTTCTTGCTGCGCTGGCCTATGTCAAAAGAAGAGGGCAGGAATGCGCCACAACTATACGTTTCAGGGCATTCCTGTCCTCTTCCACAGTGTTGGTGCACAAATGGTTGCCATGTGGCAATGCAGGCACCCTGCACCATGGTGCAAGGGTCTGAGTTGAAATCAGCTTGTTTTTGTGGGGAAAGGGACACCTTCCATCACAAAAACAGTCCTTACGCCTCCCATGAGGAAGCGTAGGTTTTTGATGCATTCGCAGGTTTACAGCTTGTTGTAAATCTGGGAATATTTCAAATACCATGGGTGTTACATGTGAACACCCGCTGTCACGCCCATTGCGTGCCTCTCCATCACAGTGTGAAGCAACACAGTGACTTGCGCTGCATTGCCTCACACCATATCTAGGAGGCCATAAAAAAGGCAGGGTTGTTTTACGTGGCCTCATAGATATATGTGAGCTCAGTGCACCACCAGAACATCATTAAAAGTGACATTCCAGCGGTGCACTGGGCTGGTAAATAATCCCCAAAATATCTAAGATGTACTTCTCCCCATTAAATGTATTCTCATCCTTATGCATACAGTGCTCTCTGTTTGATCGATGAACATCTTTAAGTATGTTTGGCATAACACACTTCATCTGCAACTGTGGCAACAGATTTGGTTTCATGGAAGTTTTAGGCATAAATTACAACTCTGTTAAATATGGTTCACCCATTCTGTGTATTTCTATTAGCACATGATCTCCAACTCAATGATCGGTTCCCACTCATGTCCATCTTGACATATGCTCAGAAGATGACATGATGCACAATGTTGACTAACAGCTACGTATCTGACTTTTGTCTACGTAAACCTGGATCACAATCTCACCTTCAGCATTTGGAGAAGAAATACTTGATTCTGATGATCCTCATCTCCCTGTGTATCAAAAACATAAGATGGGTAAAGCCAACTTAGTCATAAACTGTGCAGTGACGCCTAGGACTGACCCAACATCATGTGCCCTCTCATCTCGAGCGTCACATCTGGGGACCCCTAGAGTGGGCCAATCAAAACCTCACACACTGTAATATACAATGTCCAGCATCCCAGCCTTCGGCTACATGAAAATCTTCTTCACACAGTGCTCCCTTGTTTACTGGTCGGTCTGCTCTGCGCCATACCATGGGCAAACAGTGAAGTATGGATGTAGGCCCGAACTCTTGTATTCTAATAGCAGTTGAGTGGAGTAGGAGAATATGTATGTTTTACACATATGTTGTATGCAGTGACTTACTTTTCTCTGCTATATGGTTGCACATGAAAGCTATTTTAGGCCTCAATGTGATATATCTGTCTACCTATTGGCAATGATGGAATACGTGAATGTAACCTATAGCATTATGACATCATCATCTTTTCAACATTCAGTCTATTTACTCTGCACATCTTCTGACACTCTAGGTTCTCTAACTATTGTAAATTCACTCTTCCCTTCTCTGTTTTGATATATTCTTTGTAAAACAGCCTAAAAGTGTTTCTGTGTATTCTGTGCAACTTTACCTCTGCTCGCACTCCGGCTGTGCCCCGGTTTCGATTTCGGCCATTTGGTTGTGGTGTTTACTTGTGGCCCGTATCTCCTCCCCGCTCCCGCCTCCCTGCCGACCCTCCCACGCTCCGCCCCCTCCACTCTCCATTTATGACAGATGTACCAACGCGCAGCGTCCACGCGCTACGGCCACGCCGAAGGTGCGCCAAAGGTAAGCCCGTCTACGCCCGTCCGCGCCTGGACCGCGCCCAGTGCCAAACCCCCTGGTCCCCGCATCACCCACCCCTCCCGCTTTACATATGACGCCTCCACCCTCTTAGCACTTAACCCCGGCCGACTCCCTAACTGCGCCCAAGCAGCACCTGGACACACCCATGGACCCTTCACCTGCCACCCCTGTAAATTCACCTGCATCAAGTCCTACACCAAACCCACGAACACCAAACAGAGACCCGACACCAACCACCTTAAATGCATCCTTCTCAACACACGGTCGGTTCACAAACACGCCATCGACCTTTGGAATCTACTAGACACCTCTTCTCCGGACATCGCCTTCCTAACAGAAACCTGGATGAATGCCTCTTCTGCTCCAGACATCACCATAGCCATCCCGGACGGCTACAAGATCATCCGTAAGGACCGCCCCATCCAAACAGGAGGAGGCATCGCCATCGTCCACAAGAACACCATACGTGTCTCAATTAGCTCAGAAGACAACCTCGCGATCGCCGAATACCTTCACTTCCAAATCCACACCGACCCCAAGACCACACTCAGAGGCACCCTCCTCTACAGGCCACCAGGACCCCGTACAAAATTCAGCGACATCATCACTGACTTCATCACCCCACACGCCCTCCCCTCGGAAGAATACATTCTACTGGGAGACCTCAATTTCCATCTGGAAAAGAGCAACGACAGCAACACTGCCACCCTTCTGGACAATCTCGCCAATCTCGGACTCAAACAACTTGTCAACATCCCCACTCATCGCGCAGGACACACACTCGACCCTATCTTCACTTCCAGCAAGCACATCTCCTTCACTCACACCACACCCCTCCACTGGACGGACCACAGTTGCGTCCACTTCAACTACAACAAGACCACGATCCACAACCACCCTCAACCAACTTTGCGAAGAAATTGGAACAAAATCACCATCGACCAGATCTCCTCATCACTTCTTCAAAAACCACCTGCCTATTCAACGAACCTTAACCAAGCCGCTATCAACCTCACACAATGGTTAACCCAAACCGCCGATAAACTAGCACCCCTGAAAAAACATCAAATCAAGCAAGGAAGCAAGAACGCCCCCTGGTTCAACGATGACCTCAAGAAATCTAAGAAGCTATGTCGCTCCCTTGAAAAAACTTGGAAAAAAGACCCAAACAATATCACCCAAACCGCCTTCAAAAACGCCACCCGCAAGCACCACCAACTAATCCGAACAGCCAAGAAATCAGCACTCAAAGACCGACTAGACAACAACACTCGCAACAGCAAGGAACTTTTCAACATCATCAAAGAATTCTCCAACCCCACCGCCAGCTCAAACGACATCACCCCATCTCAAGTCCTCTGCGACTCCCTCGCCTCATTCTTCCATGACAAAATCGCCGACATTCACAACAGCTTTGACAACCAACCTGTAAACCAGTTCACCTCACTCACCTCCGAACTTGTACCTCCTCCGAACTACCTTCTCGACTGGAACCTAATCACCACAGAAGACACCATTCACCTGATGAACTCCATCCACTCAGGATCCCCGACAGACCCATGCCCCCATCACATCTTCAACAAAGCAAACTCCGTTATCGCACCCCATCTCCGAGACGTCATCAACTGCTCCTTCAACTCCGCCACATTGCCAGAAAGCTGGAAACATGCCGAACTCAGCGCCCTTCTGAAGAAACCTACAGCTGACCCCTCCGAACTCAAAAACTACCGCCCCATCTCGCTCCTCCCATTTCCTGCCAAAGTCATTGAGAAAGCCGTCAACAATCAACTCGCCGCCTTCCTCGAAACCAACAAATCACTCGACTCCTCACAGTCTGGCTTCCGAGCCAAACACAGCACCGAAACCGCCCTCATCGCAGCAACAGATGACATTCGAATACTTCTGGACAACGGAGACACAGTCGCCCTCATCCTCCTTGACCTCTCTGCAGCCTTCGACACAGTCTGCCATAGCACCCTGATACAACGCCTTAGAAACATCGGAATTCAAGGAAAAGCATTGGACTGGATCATCTCGTTCCTCGCTGGAAGAACTCAGAGAGTCCGCCTCCCCCCTTTCAAGTCAAAGGCCTCCGAAGTCATCTGCGGCGTCCCGCAAGGATCATCACTCAGCCCCACCCTCTTCAACGTCTACATGAGCCCCCTCGCAACCATCGCACGGAAACACAACCTCAACATCATCTCCTACGCTGATGACACTCAGCTGATCCTCTCACTCACCAAAGACCCAACCACCGCCAAAACCAACCTACATGAAGGGATGAAAGAAGTAGCCGAGTGGATGAAGCACAGCAGTCTGAAACTGAACTCGGACAAAACGGAAGTCCTCATCCTAGGTACTTCCCCTTCCGCATGGGACGACTCTTGGTGGCCAACGACCCTAGGAACAGCCCCCATACCGACGGACCACGCACGGAACCTGGGCTTCATCCTGGACTCCTCACTCTCGATGACCAGACAAGTCAACGCCGTCTCATCATCATGCTTCAATATCCTACGCATGCTCAAAAAAACATTTCGATGGATCCCCACCGAAACAAGAAAAACGGTCACCCACGCTCTGATTACTAGCCGTCTAGACTACGGAAACACCCTTTACGCCGGTACCACCGCAAAACTGCAGAAAAAACTCCAACGCATCCAAAATGCTTCAGCCAGACTCATACTAGACATCCCCCGCAAAGACCACATCTCCGGTCACCTGAAAGACCTGCACTGGCTCCCCGTCAACAAAAGGATAACTTCCCGTCTCCTCACCCACGCACACAAAGCCCTCTACGAACTCGGACCGGATTGCCTCAACACGCGCCTTTCCTTCTACACCCCCACCCGCCAGCTGCGTTCGTCCAACCAAGCCCTCGCCGCCGTCCCGCGCATCCACAAAGCCACCATGGGGGGAAGATCCTTCTCCTACTTAGCAGCCAAAACCTGGAATTCCCTCCCCACCCACCTCCGCCTCACTCAAAACCACCTAGCCTTCAGAAAACAGCTTAAAACCTGGATATTCGATAAGTAAACCCCCCCCCCCCCCCTCAAGCGCCTTGAGACCCTCTGGGTATGTAGTGCGCTATATAAATTGTGACTTGACTTGACTTGACTAATCTGATTGTATGTATGTAAAAGACCTGTACTCTGACTTGGTTAGCCTATACAAATAATTAAAATAAAAAATACATCAAAATGTATGACAGTGCAAACACCCCTTCTCCTAATTATGCTATTTCTGTTCATCTTTACGACCGTCCGAAGTAGAAATCGGTTGTCAGCGTTTTCTGTCACCTTTGTTGCATTTCGACCCTTTTTTTGTTTTAATGGAGTAACATTTTGGTACAAAGTCTAGCAATTTCTTGACAGATTTCCTGGCACCCGTTTTTAGCATAGCTGTCATCATGTATTATTAGAATGAGATATATGGGCCTTATTTAGAGCTTGGCAGACAGTTTACTCTGTCACAAATGTGATGGATAGATATCTCGTCTGCCTCATTACAAGTGTCATAAGATATATT
This sequence comes from Lissotriton helveticus, assembly GCF_964261635.1. NCBI lineage: Eukaryota > Metazoa > Chordata > Amphibia > Caudata > Salamandridae > Lissotriton > Lissotriton helveticus. The sequence continues at coordinate 2,082,844,533 of NC_136057.1, read as the reverse complement.
TTATTTCTAATAAGGCAGAAGGGACATCGGTCCACCAAACTTTTAGGCCTAAGTGGAATTTTTACAGTTGAATTTTACATTGATTTCAAGACTTCTAAATCAACACAAATTAAATCACACTCATGGTGCAAAATAAGCTATCACTGAATTCATAGCAGTTTCCAATAGATTGTAAATCAGGTGCCTGCACATCTGGTTACAAGGTGCTTTTCATGTTGACCTATCTAACTCAATTAACTCAATCAGTCAGCATGTTTAGATCCTGGTCTGGAGCTGTTCTAAGATCCAATTGTTCTGGGGGAAAGTGTCAGTCAATGTATGAAGGGATTTTTATTATGGACCATGTGTTAATGATGGGGAGAGCATCCACATTGGTTGTCCATTCTGATCCCAATGGAAGCCAATGGTCTTACCTTGGTTCACCACAAAGTACATCACCTTGGACCAGGCTGTAATTCCAGTACCAGATCTGGATGTCTGGTTATGCCAACTTAAATTGTAGATAAGCATAAAATGAAGTAGTCTTTACTTTGACTTCCAGATTTTGTACTCGCTGCTATGTTATTCCAAGGTAGGTGCATGTTTTGCCTTCTATCTATATACACAATGAAACGGTTGTGTTCCCAGGAGGGAAGTTGGTTCCTCTCCTGATAAGCTGCTAAATGCCAGTCTACTATCTGTTCTGGTGCGAACTAGGTAGCCACTAGGATATCATTTTAGATGGATGCTTACTCATTACTCTATCTTTCTTCTAGTTTCTTCTTTGTTCTATTTGTTTGTCTTTTAGGATGGAATATGTTGGCAGTAAGGAATGTGCCAATAAGTACACAAGTACATGCTTGTCTCTCGGATGCTTTTTTCCCGCTTGATAATTTTACAGTTTTTCACATTCTTTGACCTTCAGTAACATGTTTTTCTCTCAATAAGATTTTTTAATATATCTGTCTCTGTATTTAACTTGGCTAGTAGATATGAAAATGTTGTGCAGCATCTTGTTTGTTTTAACATATTTAGTCTAATATGATTCCTAGTGGATTCCTCTTGGTTTCCTAGAGGAAGACAAGGACATCTATTAGTAAAGAACGGGAAAGTGCCTGCTGGCTTTCTTAACAAGCATGTATAAATGCAACAGGTTTCGCCTGTCCAACCCTCAATCCTAAAACCTGGGCATTTGCAAAAATGTATCTGCCCTAGGATCTGAGGAGAGGGTTGGTTAGCAGCTACTCTTGAGCACACATTAAAAAGGTACACTGTCACTGGTTCTTCTTAATTCTGAGCGTGTTTGAACTTATTTTATTGTGAATTATCAACAGTTGGGCCTTGACACATCATACATTGCCTGCCCACACCACAATAAGCCGGCATGCCAGGAAATACTACCAGTAAGCAAGGCCAGCATTATTTTAGTCTTGGCCCTGCCATTCCATGCCTGCCTACAATACGTCATGTACTACCACCATAATGCAGGATTCAGTATTAAAGCAGGAGACTGTGACCTTGATGCCCACGATATGCCAAGAATGGCAACCATTGTGCAGGAGAAGCTCAAAATATATCTGGAATTGCCCCAGAATACCAGACCATCACTGTGCCATAGGTTATCACAACATTCTAGGAACTACCACAACTGTGCCAAGGTGCTCAATTCATGGGCGGGCACTGCTGTGCAACAGATATGCACAATATTTGAAAAACGAATGCCAGCCTGTCAGCTTTATGCCAAGGATAGGCATCACCATACCATGCCATACAATACCATACCAACATATATCAAGAATGCACGCAATTATGCTAGATTCAGTATTTTACCTGGGAGGGGCACCATGACATTACTGTTCCCAAATTACCAAGAAAAACACCTTTTACGAGTGTTAACATTTTACCAGCAGTGAGCAATGGGTATTCTCCTAAGGAAATCATCGAGTTGTAAAAATCCACCACCATTGTACGACAGCCAGCATTTTACCATTGTAGAAATAAGCATCAATCCATAGATGTCCAGAGCTTGACGTGAATTGCCACCAATGTGCCGGGACAAGCATTTTTAGCAGGGTTTGGCATCATTCTGTGTATTCCAACTACTTACCAAGAAATACAACCATTATGAGCCTTTTTACCAGAGCTGAGCAATGGACAGGTAGCGTCTTCAAGACTAGCACATGGAACACTTTGTTTTCACTTTTCGCTATGCAGATGGAAGGTTTAATCGACCCTACATACTAAGATGGTAGTACTTTTTCCTCTGATAACGTGCGTCGCGTCTTTTTAGGAAATCAACCACATAAAATGTCCTTCTCCATGCTGCTATGCAGCACCATCCAGGCAATAGTGAAACACTGGCTTGCAGTATTCATATGAAAGCCTCTGTAGAAAGGTATAATGACTTACTGAAGCAGAAATGAAAGAACAATGATGAATACCATCTTGTCAGTTGGAATAGTGGCCATCAAGACCTTAACATAAAATAGGTCATGAGTCTTTTCTGTAATATTCCTACCTGATTTTGCTTTGCTTTCTTATGAGAAGCTCAAATAATTATTGTATACAGGATATTACCATTCATACAGACCTAAATTGGCCAGATGTATGGCATATTTTCAGGATATGCACTTATGATAATTTTAAATTAATTGAATTGAAATTCCAATCATTTAGATTGGAAGTGGGCATTCTAGGTTGGACACCCTTCATGAAGAAAACTCATATATCTGAGGTTAATCAGGGGTGACAAATCCACCAAATCCACCCAGATCCTATTCTGTATAATGTAGTAAAAAAGAACCCTGTGATAATGACTTGAATGCATTCAGCAAAAATAGTTGCCAAAATGACTAGAAAACGTGGTAAAAGCTATACCTGAATATGGATAGGTTTTTAAGATCTTACAGTGTGTTCGGAATGATCAGACTCTCACTTTGGCTTAGCATCCAATGAGTTTATACTACACAAGGAGATTTCAGACACATTAATCAAATTCAGGTGGCAGATTTTTAAACATATGGTCCAATCACCATTAGGCATGTGACAATAAGGCCTCTTTACTTTTACCCAAAGCCATCTGCCATTACCATCTCGCCGGACGAATCTATGACATAATATCGACAGACAGAATATAGACATACAAAAATATCGACACAAAAATATCTAAATCAAAAATATCGGAGTTCTATCTACATAAAGGTAAGTACAAAAATATCGGGGGAAAAATATAGTAATACAAAAATATCGAAGTTAAAAATATCGTTTTTTTAAATGTATTAATAATAATGTAAAAATATTTTAAAAATACATATAATTTAGCAAATTACAAATATAAACATTAAAACATTAAAAAATTAATAACTAATACATACACATTTAAAATAAACTAAAAACTACATATAAATTAATATATATACTTACTCTACATATTGCAACAGTAGGAAAAGCGTTGGATAGTGTAGGGGTAAAAATTACTATTCCCACTCCAGAGAGTATAACAGTAGGGAAAGCGTTGGATAGCTTAGGGGTAAAAATGACTATTCCCACTCCAGAGGGTGCAACAGTAGGGAAAGCGTGGGATAGCATAGGGGTAAAAATTACTATTCCCACTCCAGAGAGTGCAACAGTACGGAAAGCGTTGGATAGCGTAGGGGTAAAAATTACTATTCCCACTCCAGAGAGTGCAACAGTAGGGAAAGCGTTGGATAGCGTAGGGGTAAAAATTACTATTCCCACTCCAGAAGGTGCAACAGTAGGGAAAGCGTTGGATAGCATAGGGGTAAACATTACTATTCCCACTCCAGAGAGTGCAACAGTAGGGAAAGCGTTGGATAGCGTAGGGGTACAAATTACTATTCCCACTCCCGAGAGTGCAACAGTAGGGAAAGCGTTGGATAGCGTAGGGGTAAAAATTACTATTCCCACTCCAAAGGGTGCAACAGTAGGGAAAGCGTTGGATAGCGTAGGGGTAAAAATTACTATTCCCACTCCAAAGGGTGCAACAGTAGGGAAGGCGTTGGATAGCATAGGGCTAAAAATTACTATTCCCACTCCAGAGGGTGCAACAGTAGGGAAAGCGTTGGATAGCGTAGGGGTAAAAATTACTATTCCCACTCCAGAGAGTGCAACAGTAGGGATAGGGTTGGATAGCGTAGGGGTAAAAATTACTATTCCCACTCGAGAGAGTTCAACAGTAGGGAAAGCGTTGGATAGAGTAGGGATACAAATTACTATTCCCACTCCAGAGGGTGCAACAGTAGGGAAAGCGTTGGATAGCGTAGGGGTAAAAATTACTATTCCCACTCCAGAGAGTGCAACAGTAGGAAAAGCGTTGGATAGCGTAGGGGTAAAAATTACAATTCCCACTCCAGAGAGTGCAACAGTAGGGAAAGCGCTGGATAGCGTAGGGTTAAAAATTACTATTCCCACTCCCAAAGGGTGCAACAGTAGGGAAAGCGCTGGATAGCGTAGGGGTAACAATTACTATTCCCACTCCAAAGAGTGCAACAGTAGGGAAAGCGTTGGATAGCGTAGGGGTAACAATTACTATTCCCACTACAGAGGGTGCAACAGTAGGGAAAGCGTTGGATAGCATGGGGGTAAAAATTACTTCCCACACTACTCCCCCTTTAACACACAACACACTACACATACAAAAAACCACAATTAATATAAATATCAATTAATAAATTAATAACAATTAATATTAAATTGATGTAATTATAAATTAGCTAATTAACACATATTATTTACCAATTAAAAATTAATTACCAATTAATTAACAAGATATTTACAAAAATAAACAATATTTATTAATAAAGTATTTATAATTAATATTATGAAATAATTAAAAAAACGAATAACCAATTAATTAATTAACAATTAATTAACAATAAATACCAATAAATAAATACAATCTCTTTAATAAATTTAATTTAATTATGTCACACCCTATTCTCCTATAAACACACAACCCACTACACATAAATAAATCACATAAAAAATGTAATTGTCATTTAATCACTTAATAATAATTAATTACCAATTAATTATTAATTAGCAATAACAAAAAATTTAAAATATTAGTACATTAACTCTAATTAATTTAATTAACTAATTAATAATAATTAATTACCAATTAATTATTAATTAACAATAACAAAAATAATAAACATTACTACATTAACTCTAATTAATTTATTTAACTAATTAATAATAATTATTTACCAATTAATTATTAATTAACAATAACAAAAAATAATAAATACTATTACATTAACTCTAATTCATTTAATTAACTAATTATTAATAATTATTACCAATTAATTAAGAATTATTTATTAATCAAAAATATTTTAAAAACATATTAATCAATTAATTATAATTAAATTACTTCCCACTCTATTCCCCTATAAACCCACAACCCGCTCTGATTCTAAAACGCAAAATGTAAACAAACTTACTAATTCTAAACATACATTAAAAAACATGTTTAACAAACATATAAACAACATAATAAAATACATAACACTAAACAAACTTTCGATATTACTAACATACATACCTTAATATCGATATTCTGTCTATCGATATTATTGCACATCGATATTCTATACTATCGAAATGAAAACATCGATATTATTGTATATCGGTATTTTAATTTCGATATTTTGTCTCTCTACCTCGCTGGACATCCTTAACCTGCCAATCAAGGGTGTTAGAGAGTAAGATCCCTACCCCTCTTACAGCTAAATTGGCAGATGAAAAATATGCCTGCACATATTTCTTGGGAAGTGATATCTTTGGGTGTCAGACCTAAGGTGTGTTTCTTGTAGAAATATAATCTCGGGAGAGAGGGAAGTTATCCAATTAAAAAAAGCAGAGCTTTTCCGCGGGTTCAGTAATCCATTAACATTGCATGTAACTATTTTTATATTCTGCATTTTCGGTTCCATCTTGGTTGGCCTTCAACATTTTTTTCCATTATTTCAAACTTACATTTCCCATTATTTCGCCTCATAATCAATCCCTGGGATTTACTCATCTCCTGTAAATTAATCTTGCAAGCTTCTTACTTTTTCTGTTCATTTTTTCCTTTACCTACCCCCTCCAACCCCCACCTTCCCCGTGAACCCCTCGTCCATCCCCCACTTCCCTCAGCACACCCATGACCTTTCTGCCCCCTGGCAGATAAGGAATTGCCTGCCTTACCCTCTGCCTGCCCCCCAATTAAACCCCCTAACTCAGGTGCCATGTTATTGCACCCAAATGTGACCCCTCACCCCGTCCCGCCCGAAAGAAAGAAAAAAGAGAAAAGTGAAAAACAAAAACATACAATGTCCATCATGTCCATCATGTCAATATTCCAGTCTCTTTACTTTTCTTCAGTAATTTTTTGTAATAGTTCCTGGGCTTCATCAAGGCTAGTGAACATATGAAACTTGCCTTGGACCAAAACGCGTAGCTTCGATTGTTGAGCAATAGCCACTTGAGCCCCCTGTGCTTTAAACAAGTAGAGAAGCTTGACAAACTCCTTCCGACGACACACTGCTGCTGCACTCATATCAGAAAAAATTCAGCACTTAGGAATATCTCCAGAGGAAAATTGTTTCTTCTGGATCGCTCTGGTCAGAATCTACTCCTTTACTTGATAGTCGGCAAAGTTCACTAAGAATGTTCAGGGCAATTTTGAGTTAGGGAATGGCTGCGCTTGAAGTCTATGTGCCCGTGTGATCGTAAGATCACCTGCAAAGTCAGGAAGGATGTTCTCTTTAATACAAGATTCGACCCACTGGAGTGCTTGGGATCCTTCGTTGCCTACCAGGACCCCAACTAGCCTCAGATTTGGACTTTGGGAGTGATTCTCCAATTCTTCTAGCCTGCTTTTCCAAAAATGTTTCTGCTTTTTATCTATTGAGACTTGCTGCTGCATCGAAGTCACCTGATCTTCCAGGAGAGAGATTCTTGATTCGGCCTCCGGCAGTCTTGCTGCGTAAGATCCAACTACTGCTTCTTAATTGAGAAAACAAAGGTGATGATATTCTGTGAAAAGCAACGAACATATAAATGGCACTTATTCGATGAAAGAGTTGAGGAAGTTAAACAAAATAAGTATCTTGATTTGCTTTTCACAAATATTTTATATAAGGAACGGGTACTACGGTCAGGAGTTCACAGTAACAACTACAGTATTGGTGGGGGCCTTATTAAATTTTAGTAAGAATACTGTCCCCACCAATTGCAGTTTTTTCCACAAAAGTCCCACCTAAGATTTTGTATGTATTTGAAGTTTTATGCCAGGACATGAAAGCCCCTGGAGCACAACTCGAGAGAACAATGTTAAAAGCAATATTAAACTTACGTAAAGGGGTTATGGTTCAAGCTATTAGGTGTGAATTTACTCTTAAACAACCAGAAAAAACAGGACAACCTGACCAGGGTTCAGCACAACCAAAACATTAATACAAGTCAAAGTGATTTTGGTGCAGCACACTTCCCGTGCCCGTTGTCCCCAGGCACAAATCCGGTCAGCAAATTATGAACAAAAGGCGGAAGGCGCACTCATTAAGGAATTACACAGATGCTTTAAGTCCGAGAGTTTTTTCTTCTTTATTTAGGTAATTTTACCCAATACACATACACAGCCAACGCGTTTCGTTACTTGTCGTAACTTCGTCGAGGCTGAAAACAATCATGACAAGATACAAATTACATTCCAGACTTTACAAACAAAAAATAGCATAAAACAAATATAGAAAAATATATACAAAAAGCATGTGAAAGACAATGAAAGACGGAGGGCATCACAGGCGTATGTTTAAAAGCATGTTACAATCACAAAACATATAAATATCACAATACAAGCTCACAAACACCAAAATTGACCAAAATTAAATGAATACAAGTATAACACATTGCACCTACTCATCCACTTAGACATAAATATTGTTAAAAGAAAACTTATTAATACATTTCTATTTTCAAGCCATGCGCAACGAAAGCATCTAGAGGTTTGAAGATAAAGGTATTGATAACAAAAGAGGAAGAAAAAAGAAAAAAGAAGAAAAATGCCTATAAAATGTAGGCCCTAAGATAACAACTAATAATACCTTGGAGCAAAACCCTAATCACAGTGACTAGAGCGGTGTGAGCATCCAATAAATCCAAACATATGATGTACACACAATCCTAGGAGAAAGGAAAGAGGGGGGTGTCATGACAGCATTCTAGAGATAAGGGCCCAGTATAAATGACCACTCACCATGTGCTCTACTGTTTATGTTCAAACTGAGAGCCGGTTGTAGTTGAAAAAGGCCGTAGTTGAGAATTTGCAATTCCACAAACTAGGGAAGTGCTGTAAACAAAAAACAGTAAAATAATAAACATGTTACAACAACCATAATTTAAAAAAATAATAATAAGTCCCACCATCAGGCATGTTTCATCAAGAGAGAGATAGTAGTATGTGTTTTAGTCATGGTGACATATTGGTACAGCGCAATACCAGCGAGTTGACCAATTACTGTCACAACTGATCAGAACACAGTAGACCATAACACAGGCCACTCACCCTGTGCTCTCTTGCAGAAGTTAAGCCGGAGAGCTGATTGTCTAAGCGACACATTCACTGAAGAAAATTCACAGGTCCACAAGTTGTAGGAGGCACTACAATTGAAATGCCAGAACAAATAGCACATTTTAGAATCCAAGACCTAGACAAATGGGCTGGCCTAATATAAAAGATACAAAGTATAATAACGATATAAAGCAGGATCATCAGCGCATTATCATAGTTGATGCCTGACGCAATAAAGACGTTTGTGAAGACTGTGGTACACAAACAATGATGCGTAGTCCACTTGTAGTATAAGATTCCTCTTTATTGACAGGTAGGTAGGTGGCAGGTTACAGGATAGTAAGATACAAGTATAAACCCCACCAGGAGAGAGCTACCAGCTCCTCAGCCTCAGATGACCAACTGACAATCTCCACACAGGGAGGCACACCAACATTCCATGATGTCATAGGACATTCTCATAAAGTGGTAGAGAGGGAAAGTACATAGAACTATTTACCACACATCCTCTTCCGTTAACAAACAACAGCAAGAAAGAAGTCAAGACGGAGCAGAAGGATTCAGAGGAGACTGTAGACACCAGAGCTAATCAAAGAGACAGTTTGAAAAGCAAGAAACACAAGCGTGGAAGCAGAAACATAAGAAAATTAAAAGAGGCATGTAGAGAGATATTTACAAGATGCACAATTGGTCATGGTTGAACAAAACACAAGAATGCAATTTATAGAACATGCCCATCCACCCTCCTTAATAAAACAAGGTAGCGATCCCGGTAATCCACGCTTGTGTTTCTTGCTTTTCAAACTGTCTCTTTGATTAGCTCTGGTGTCTACAGTCTCCTCTGAATCCTTCTGCTCCGTCTTGACTTCTTTCTTGCTGTTGTTTGTTAACGGAAGAGGATGTGTGGTAAATAGTTCTATGTACTTTCCCTCTCTACCACTTTATGAGAATGTCCTATGACATCATGGAATGTTGGTGTGCCTCCCTGTGTGGAGATTGTCAGTTGGTCATCTGAGGCTGAGGAGCTGGTAGCTCTCTCCTGGTGGGGTTTATACTTGTATCTTACTATCCTGTAACCTGCCACCTACCTACCTGTCAATAAAGAGGAATCTTATACTACAAGTGGACTACGCATCATTGTTTGTGTACCACAAAGACCACTTACCAAATGCTCTACTTGATAAGGATAAATCGGAGAGCTGACAATGATGGGCGTGATCATGGAAGGAAAATACCCATTCCACAACCAAGAGAGTGGGAAGCACTGCAATCAAAAGAAGAAAAAAACATTAGAGCCCATAAAATCAATGGCAGGCTGGCCTAGTTTCTGGGACCACAGTCTAAAAACAAAAGTATAAAGTAAATAATTAATTAATTAGCAAACGGGCCATATTATAATATTATAGTTATAGCTGTTATCTGAAGAGCAGAAAAGGCCAGCCGGATAGGAGTACCATCTCAACACATTATTATAACGTGCAAGTTGTAAATACACAAATTGCTAGATGTCTAAAACACGAAGGACCGATAGGTGGTTCATAAAAATAGGAATAGTGCGATGCTTTACCTGGAACAAAAGCGGTCTGCTGAGTAAGTAGTGGAAAGCGACCTCTGAAGAGTGTGTATCACCTCCTATTTTAAAAGAAAAGCTTAGTGCGAAACGACATAAAGGCCAACCAGAGTGTCACAATAAGACAAAAAGCCCCCAGTGTCTTACCTAGCAATTCCGAAATTCCCCAAAATAACTAGATGCGAAGTGGAGTCTTTAAGTCATATGTGTTGCCTCCTATATAGGAAAGGATGCTGTAGGGGAAAGAGAAGCCCCATGATTATGGCATCTACAGCACATTTGCCATGACGATAACATGACTACCAAAAGTGTTCTCTATTATAATATAAACAGGCACATGCACATATAAAACTGAATATTACACGGTCATAGCAAAAATTAGCTGCAAGTTAGTGGTGCAACACAAGTTTAAATTATCACAGCCACCCGAGATAACCACAGTGCTGGTAAGCTCCATATAGTACCGAAACATATATCATGTCTCCCACTTCCAACTGACACAAACCTTGGCCTGCGTCTAAATCCAAACAGCAGCCACGAGGACCTTTTTGGTTCTGTTAGAGACATAAAAATGCAAAGAAATATCAAATTAAGTACCCGATGCATCAGCAGTTGTTATAAGGGGTAACGGGCAGCTGCACGTTATGAGCAAAACGCTGAAATGAAGTGTGCGTTCTGTCCGTGCACAACATACAATACCAAAGTGCCGTGAATGCTACTTCAAACTAATGAAATGACCCTAATACAAGGTAATGGCATGTTGCGCGCAACTTACTGGATGAAGCATTTAAGCCTTATGTGTATACTATATGATCACGGGATGCCGTAAGGATTGATATTACGGCGATATATATTACAATCATCTCATCTCGGATACAAAGTCAAATAACTGTGGTCCCCAAGGCTTCCATTGTGACGGTACTTAGATTAGAAAAACTCAAAGTAACGAAATGATGAAAGCAGGGTGACCCCACGTACTGAATCAAACATTAATAGACGAATGAAGCGATGTGCAGATAGCACTTACCCTGGTCAAGAGTAGCGACCTCCAGGCATGGTAACACGGGTCAGTAGATCCAAAAGAAAAGCCCGTATGCATTACACCCCTTTTAAAGTCCATTGCTTCCCGCGTCAACGTCAAGTACGTAGGCGGGTGTGACGAGCCGGAATGTAATAGTAGACACCAATAACGGACAACACTTCTAAAACCGAGATGCTCTCTATATCGGAGACCCGGCGGCCATATTGGCGTGGCTAAAGCGAAATGTCAAAGATCGATCAATCGCAAAAATAATACGAAGAGACCAAAAATAAAAAAGAACCGAAACCATGGCGAAAAATGCACATAAATTATGCACTAGTAATCCCATCTGGCAAACAAAGGTCATGTGTCAAAGACCCACCTGTGAACAATGATCCCCTAATAATCCCGTACATCGGTCGACAGTTGACCAAAAGGCATATGTCCGCAGCCAATCCATAAATATGTGGGGAAAATACCCAAAACATCCAGTATACATAAAAAAACATATATGAAAAAAGCACATTATAAATTATAGCAACAATTACACCACTTGTAAAAAGAAAAAACACCCCTCTTTGAAGTGTTGGGTTTGGACGAAAAACAGACACAATTATATTAACACAAATAACAATTTTTTGTTGTTTGACAGTTGTCTATACACAAAAAAACAGTTCAAACATGTACATGGAAACAGAAGTACCCCAATCCATGCATTCTCATAGGAAGTAATGAAGCTCCGTATCGGTGTTGTGTCCTTTTAAAGTGGCCTGTAAACGGCAAATCCATTTTGCCTCTTTCTGGCGCACAAGTAGTTCCCGATTTCCACACCGTTCACCACATGGGACATGCTCAATGCCATGGAACCATAGTTCCCTATTATTTGGATGAACTTCATTATAGTGGGAACAGAGGGGATGACGGCTGTCAATGTTCATGATTGCCCTGCGGTGTTCCTGAAGGGGCACCTTCAGAGGGCGTATCGTGCTGCCTACATATATGGTACCACATTGGCATCCAATGATATAAATTGCATGTGTAGTGTTGCAATTTATAAACTGCTGGATGTCATATCTCCTTTGGGTGTTATAGGAGAAATCGGTTGTTTTATTACGGCCATATGGGCACATATTGCACGAGCCACAAATGAAAAAACCTTTGGGTTTAGCTGGTAGCCACAACGATACGTTCGATTTGTCATTTATATAGCTAGGACACAGTATTTCACGTAGGGTCCTACCTCTTCGAAATGTCATAGTGGGGATAGTATTAATGCTGTTTTTAAGCCAGGTACCTCTAATAAGAGACCCCAGTTCTTTTTCATGACGCCTCTTAATTTGTCACTATTTGTATTATACTGAGTGACCAGGCTCATGGGTCTACGGACAGGGCCACTGACATCTTTATGTGGTTTCTCTCTAAGTGTATCATTCCTAGTAAGGCATCTAGCTTTTGTAACGGCCTTGGACACAGTTTTGGGCGAATAACCTCTCTTCAGAAACCTTTGTTCACATTCCATAAGGTTTTGATGGTATGACTCATCTTGGCTGCAGTTTCTACGGATCCTGGTCATTTCCCCATAGGGGATATTGTTGATCACTGATCGAGAATGGGCACTAGTAGCATGGAGCACACTTTTACACGCTGTTTCTTTTCTGAACAGTGTGCTCTCAATGACATCATTGTGAACATAAAACTGGATATCTAGTAAATTAATCCTGTCTCTATTATGTTCCATCGTGAGCCTCACATTGTACTCATTAGAATTTAAATATAGAAAGTATTGTTCAAGTTGTTCACTGGTTCCTAACCATAAACATATTATGTCATTGATATATCTCCCCCAGTACACAATATAATCGGTCCAGGGGGAGGCGCGACGACTCCAGGCATGCTCCCTCTCAAACCAGCCCATGAAAAGGCAGGCGTAAGAGGGAGCAAACCTGGAACCCATCACTGTGCCAAGGATCTGTTGATACCAGCACTTGTTGTGCAGAAAGAAGTTGTTATCCAAGATTAATGAGATCATTTCAATGATCATTTCATTAGCGTCAAACAAACTGACACTCTCCTTATCCAAGAAGGAGCGTACTGCTCTTATTCCAAAATCCCTTATGATACAGGTGTATGACCCGACAACCTCAAAGGTTACAGACATGAGTTCTTCACACCGCTGGAAGTCTTTTAACTTAACCAAAATGTCTTTGCTGTCTTTAATGAATGAGGGGAGGTTCACCACGAATTTTTTAAGTTTCGTGTCCACATATTGAGAGATCTTTTCAGTAGGGGAACCAACACCAGAAACAATCGGGCGGCCTGGTGGAAAATTGCCCCCGTTGTGTATCTTAGGTAGTACATAGATACAGGGATAGGTGGGACAAAGAACCCTAAGGTAATGGAATTCTTCTTCTGATAATAGACCGTTCTCTCTCCATTCACTCAATTTGAGGTTAATCAAAGACTGTACATTCGGCATCGGGTTAGACCTCAATTTTTGCTAACAACTGTTGTCACTAAGTTGCCGATCTATTTCTTGCATATAATCAGTGTGATTCATGACCACAACATTACCGCCTTTGCCTGCCTTTCTAATAACAATGGTGGTGTCTTCTTTTAACCTGGCTAATGCCTTTCTTTCTTTGGTGGTAATGTTGTGGCCACGAAATTGATCGTGATCTTTTGCTGCGTCCATTTTGTACAAATCTTTAGTCACCTGTTCATAAAAGATGTCAATATTATTATGATAGTTGGTCATCGGTAAGAACTTAGATCTTGGTTTTTAACCACTTTCAATGCCTGGCATCTGCTCAATATCCAATTCATTAAGTAATGCCGGTATATTGGGAGTGATATCATCTTCAATACTGAGTAGTAATTGAACATGTTTCATTTCCTCAACACTCAATGGGCTTCTACATTCCGTGCTGTTAACATTGTTGAACTTTTCAGGGTGTTGAGAGAAAAAATCCCATAATTTCAGGGTCCGTACAAATTTAAACATGTCAATATGAACAGATGTATCCTCCCCACTTTGGGTAGGACAAAAATTCAACCCCTTAGACAATACTGAAATTTCGTCAACAACAAGTATTTTATTAGAAAGATTAATGATTTTCAAATCATGTTTGGCATTCACATTGTCACTTGGGATTAGATCAACTGTTTGAGCAACCATCACTTGTTCACTTTGGTAACTATACCTCGGCCCTTGCCTGTAGCGCCCCTTACTCCTCCTGCGCCCCCGGCGGGTTTTGTTTGATCCTTCTTTAGTTGGAGTCTGCTGCTTGTCCTTAACATTGCTAACTTCTTCTGAAAAAAAGAAGCTCCTTCCGCTAAAGGGGTTTCTGGTGTTATGTTAGAAGCTACATTGCTAAGTGAAGATGTGGAAACACTTTCCATGGAAGATGTTTCATCATTGCTCTCCTTCTCCTCTCTTGGTCTCTTTTTATCATCATTATTCTGTAGGTTATCGAATTTTTTGGCGAAAGTGTAGACTCGCCCATCTCGATAGTCTCTATCATCTCTCCTAACCTTTTTCAGTTTTTTGTCCTTAAGGTAGATTTGATAGTCATCCATCACCTGTTTCAAGATGGCAAAGTTTTTAGTGATTATCTCTTTCTTATCCATAGCATTGATCTCATTTTCAAGGTTTTCTATCTCCTCTTGTAACTTCTCACCCTTATCCCTAGCATGGTGAATTAAAATTTGCATCATCACTTGTGATGCGTTTTCAAGGTTCGATTCCCAATCATTTAGGAGGTTATCTTGTAAATCCTCGAAAGTTGGAAAAATTTATATTCTCAAGCCACGGGGTACTTTCTTGTTCGTTAGATATTGTTGTAAAGTAACCCCATCCCGCTAACGGGATAATTCTTGTTTCTTTAGCCTTTCCAATCTTAAAAACAATATTTTCAGACTGGATGTGGCTACTGGTTGTTGAGCGCCTCCAGGCTTACTGGCGCTAACATTAAAGAGGTTGAGGGCCATTTCCTCTCTTCCATCCTGAAAACGTGCCATTTTCTATTCTAAAAGGTAATTTAGTGATTTGTGAGAGGTGCTAAACAGTCAATTTACAAACTTAAACAACCAGAAAGAACAGGACAACCTGACCAGGGTTCAGCACAACCAAAACATTAATACAAGTCAAAGTGATTTTGGTGCAGCACACTTCCCATGCCCGTTGTCCCCAGGAACAATTCCGGTCCGCAAATTATGAACAAAAGGCGGAAGGCGCACTCATTAAGGAATTACACAGATGCTTTAAGTCCGAGAGGTTTTTCTTCTTTATTTGGGTAATTTTACCCAATACACATACACAGCCAACGCGTTTCGTTACTTGTCGTAACTTCGTCAGGGCTGAAAACAATCATGACAAGATACAAAATACATTCCAGACTTTACAAACAAAAAATAGCATAAAACAAATATAGAAAAATATATACAAAAAACATGTGAAAGACAGAAAGCATCACAGGCGTATGTTTAAAAGCATGTTACAATCACAAAACATATAAATATCACAATACAAGCTCACAAACACCAAAATTGACCAAAATTAAATGAATACAAGTATAACACATTGCACCTACTCATCCACTTAGACATAAATATTGTTAAAAGAAAACTTATTAATACATTTCTATTTACAAGCCATGCGCAACGAAAGCATCTAGAAGTTTGAAGATCAAGGTATTGAAAACAAAAGAGGAAGAAAAAAGAAGAAAAATGCCTATAAAATATAGGCCCTAAGATAATAACTAATAATACCTTGGAGCAAAATCCTAATAACAGTGACTAGAGCGGTGTGAGCATCCAATAAATCCAAACATATGATGTACACACAATCCTAGGAGAAAGGAAAGAGGGGGGGTGTCATGACGGCATTCTAGCGATAAGGGCCCAGTATAAATGACCACAAGGAGATTGTCATTCTCCTTGATTACAGCGTATACTTGTCTTGCTATACTCTCGATTGTTGGGCCCTCCCAAGCCTATTTTAGCACAACCTCTTCTATTTTGCCATCAGTTACGTGCCCACCCCTCCAAAAGCGTGCACCTGTTAATTTATTTGTTGAATGTTTCCTCAAGGTGTTTGGCACCTGGATAAGACTATGTGCGCCACTCCCTTGTGCAGTCACCAGAAACATGAAGCATATCACTGGCTTGCAAATATGGTCTGCTGCTTATAGCAATGTCAGGGGGTTCACCTGAGTTGTTTTATAGGGGTCTAAATCTTAATCAGGGCCACTGGAATTCTGGGGAAGACCCACATTTGTTGTAAATGAAAACGGTCTACACTCCTTAACTCCATCTAAGGAAAATATCACCCATCTCCATTGCTCTTTTAAATTTTGTCCATTTCTTAAAGCCCAGACCTCCATTAAGAGCCATGCAACTTATAAAATGTTTCTATTAAACTGTAGGTCTCTACCCAAACATTGTGCTGAAAGCTCTATTTTCATAGCTCATGGACAACTTCTTAAAGTTCTCCCCGAAACCATTGCTAATTTAGCCAGCTCCCCATCCAACTTCACTATATTATGAGATCTTAACCTGCATTTAGATGAACTCTGTTGCGAGTTAGTTAGGAATCTTTCAGCACTTCAGTTTAAACAAAGAGTTTCTGGAGCCACTCACGTCAAGGGTCATCTACTGGATCCTATCTTCACTAACAGTGAGTAACTTTCTGTGGGGGCTCCAACACCGCTGCCATTGTCAGACCACTTTTTGATTCCCCTGTCATGGGACATCCCGGGCCCACTCTCCTCATTTAGTACGGTTAGTAGCCAGGAACGCACCTGGTTTAAGCTTCCCCTAGAACAGTGGGTCTCAGTTCTCGAAGACACCAGGCCTTCCAGCAAACGGAAACCCATTATGGCCAATGACTAATTTAACAAATAGATCGGGTCCTCCCCCCAAAAATCTACCTGCAAAAAAAATCAGGCCCAAGATCTCTCCATGGTACTCCCCTAAGCTCCGTGAACATAAAAAAACCTGTAAAAGATTGGAAAGAAAATGGAGAAGGGACCACGCGGCATCTAGCAAACTAAAATTTAGGGAGGCTATCCAAATCTATCAAGCTGAAATCAAATCCGCACAAGCTGCCTAATAAGATGAAAAAATCAGCCGTGTATCTATCTCCCCGTGGGAAATTTTCCGCATTGCCAAAACTCTCCTTAAACTTCCCTCCCCACAAGCCACCACTGATGGCACCCTCGCCCGCTGCAACGACCTGGCAAGTACTTCTATAAGAAAATCCAATATATATATATAGCACCTTCCCTCTCACAGCTGGTCAAAAAGACCTGTCTCCCCTCATTGCACCCAAGCGCTGTTGGTGCAAATCTCTCTGTTGGACCTTAAATCATTAGAATCCATCTCAGCTCTCGTAACATCAGGCTCTCCTAGGGATCCCGCCCCTCCTCATGCTCTGAACTTAGCCCCTGGAACAATGGTTCCAGTGATCCGTGAATTGATTAATTCCTCTATCTCTTCTGGAGTAGTTCCCTCACCCTGGAAATGTGCCATGTAAAAACACTACTCAAAAAAAACAATCTCGACCCGGATCACCTGGGGAATTATTGTCCTATCTCCCTCCTCCCAGTGGTTAGTAAAATCCTTGAGAAACAGGCTAATTCAGTCCTATCCGAGTTCTTTGATTCCAACAACCTGTTTCACTCTTCACAGACGGGTTTCCAGCCCCAACATGGGATGGAAACAGCTCTTTTAGCGATGGCTGAAGAGTCCAGGAAAATGTTGGACCAAGGTGGCGCATCCGCTATCATCCTCCGGGACCTCAGCGATGCATTCGACATCGTCAACTATAACATTTTGACTCTCAGACTCCGGAGCCTTGGAGTGACTGGGGGTGTCATCACCTGCTGCAGTCCTTCTTAGAAGACAGGTCCTGTAAGGTCTTCAAAGGAGAGGTAATTTTTAAGCTTATGTATCTCAGCTGCGGTGTGCCTCAGGGATCTTCTCTGAGCCCTAAACTGTTTAATGTATACATGAGTCCGCTAGCAGAGTCCAACCACTGGGCATAAAAATAGTTTCATCCGCTGATGACACACAACTAGTTGTGGCCCTAAACTGCCCGGAAAATTCATCCTCCGGCCTACGTCCTTGTCTGGAGAAGGTAGCTAAATTGATGGAGCTCTCCGGGCTGAAAATAATCGGAGATAAGACGATGCTTATGCTCCTGTGCAACTCTCCAATCTTCAACTCAGGGCTACTGTGGTCTAATTGTCTTGGCCCTGCTCTGGCACCAAAGAATCACATCAAAAGTTTGGGCATGTGGCTGGACCGCTCCCTGAGCGGCGAAACTATTGTCCACGTGCTATGGCGTTCTGAGTATACTCCGCAAAATCCTTCCTCTTCTCCCATTCCTTGCAAGAAGGATAATGGTCCAGGCTCTTCTTCTCTCACACCTGGACTATGGGAATACCCTCTATCTAGGAGCCCCCCAAGGTACCACCTCCAAGCTACAGATCGTTCAAAACTGCGCAGCTTGCCTGCTCCTCAAGTTTCCTTAGCGGCACTCTGCCAAGTAGGCACTGAAGGCTCTTCATTGGTTGCCTATATTGGAGAGAATTGCATTTAAGGCTTTATGTATCATTCACAAGTCTTTCTGGGGAAAAGGGCCGACAATTAGTCGATCTATTGTCCCCCCCTACTACCCTAATAGAAGACTCTGCTGGGCTAACCTGTTGCTCGCTGTAGTTCCAAAAATA
Source organism: Lissotriton helveticus (assembly GCF_964261635.1). Lineage (NCBI taxonomy): Eukaryota > Metazoa > Chordata > Amphibia > Caudata > Salamandridae > Lissotriton > Lissotriton helveticus. Next base: position 2,082,825,655 of record NC_136057.1, on the reverse strand, counting down.
AAGAGAGCAAGAAGTGGCAGGCGTTCATTTTCTTCTAACACTGCTCAGCTTTGGAACACCCTCCCTCCCCACATACGTCGGGAGTCCAACCTGCTGCCCTTCCGGAAACTCCTTAAAACTCGGCTTTTCCAAAACCCTGCCTATTAAGCTGTTTTCTCTGTCCGCTACTGCTGATAGCGCTGGGATGCCTTAGAGTAGCCACACACTCTATAAACGCGCTCTAAAAAATGCTTTCTCATTCATTTGATCACATTAGTAACATTTTAAAAGCTAATAAGAGCAATCAGCAACTGATAGATGACCACGTGACCTTTGCAAAGGATCTTCCAATGAGTGGGAAAACAGGTGGCAGCAGTTTTTAAAAATATTTTTGATCTGTTTAAGGTGGAATGTTTTTGTTCAAAATCGGCAAATAATGAGCAGATGATGGATTATTGTGGCAAGTGCAGCAAATTCATAATTATGGAGAAAGTGCAGCAGCTTCATTTTCGCACAATTCTAGTGGCCCTGATTTTAGTGTATCCAAGCTCCATGCGCAGGTCTAAGAAATGTGGCCATCTTCGTTGATGGCTGTTTTAATCCATCCATGTTTTCTTTAACAAACTTTTCTAACACCTCATGGCAGAAACATGTTAACAACATTGCTTAATTTGAGTTGGTGGTTTCTGGTGCTCGGTGCAGGCATATATAATTGTCAGCACCCGTGCTTGTGACAATCTGCTACAAGGTGGTGTTGTCTGGCTAATTTAGAGATAACCACAACAATGGTTTATTTTTAATTCAATATACATTGGAAATTACAAATGTCTGCTGCCCGTGCCATTCCTATTGCTTTTGATGCATAGAATAGTCTGAATTGTCACATTGATAGGAGTGACATGGTTAGTAGTTGTTTGGTTACTATTACTGGCAGCACGGCAGGGGCAATGTGTGGTGCAAGCTGCAGTGGCCTCCTGAAAAGAACCCTGACATTTTTCTTTTCAACAAATTAAGCACTGGTTAACAAATACTGACTGAGACCAAGCATCCATACTCCACTGTGAAAATAAGCAAAAGGAATATGTACTTTTAAAAGATTATTAGTCAAACAGTTTAAAAATCAGTGATTGCGAAACACTCCACAGGGTTTGCGAGCGGAAACTTTGGGCTCGCAGAAGGTACCACTGCCCATTGCCAATGATAGCTCTTGGCTAACCTGATGAGGCAACACACCACGGAACAACTAGTCACAAAAGGAAAATGCATAGCTTCAGGCACATTGGTTTTCTTTCAATAGACTGGCATAATTCAATGTGGCATTCACAGCACCTTATGGGAAATGCACGGGGCTTTAAGTGAGATGAAAAAACTGGGGGGGGGTCTCTCAAAGGGGCGTGGCCGATGTACTTAAAGGTGTGGCTTAAAACACCTTAGCTAAAAAACTGTGCTTAGCATAGTGTGTCGCCTGACTGGCATTTTGTTGCTTCTGTGAATAAATCCAGATATATAATACAAGAAGTAAGATTACCTACAACAAGCTAGGGCTATTAGCTTTGTCAATGGATGTTAGTTGCATAAAATACATAAGCTTCAAAACCACAAGGGGGACGTGGATTCAAAAGGAGGTGGACTCCAAAATGAATCTAAATAACCAGAAACAAGTCCCTCCTGTGAACGAAGGTAACGAGGAGGGGAAAGAAAGCTGCAACCTCCTTGTAGGAAGGAAAAGAAACTCTGTTTTTAAAGAGCCCTCACCCACCAGGGTTGCCCCATGGTGGCATGCTTCATCATAAGGTTCATCCCTAAACTTCAATGGAGAGAGGCATGCTACTACCAGCGGAGACGCGGGAGCACTGCTAAATGATATTCCTATACACCTATGCTGATTGATCAGAATTTTCTAGTGGGTTACAAAAAAGAGGTTAGAAATATCTAACTTGTGGGAAAAATGAACTTTATTCACTTCCCTAGATGATATATTAAACAATTGGAATGTAGGGAAATACTACGGGTATATGACCTGCCGTTTCCCTGTTCTACAAATTTCAAGCCCTACTCCAAGGCTTTTCTTCTGGAACAACAAGGGAGAAAGCTCCCACTCATCGAGTCACATATTGACTTACAATGAACACATTAAACAAAAAAATGTGCGAAAATAAAGTTATACAGCACCTAATTGGTCTGTTTAAATTTCAAAAAATCCTACAGATGTTGGGGGAGAAAGAAAGAAAATGGTTAAAAAATACATGGCCTGTGGGCCTTATCAAAGCCTAAACATCATAATTAAAGTGTAAATAGTGAAAATGGTGATATATTTCTCAAAACATTCAGTGAGGAATACAGTGACACACAATCTGCAAAACAAACACAAAATGACGGACAGACACACACTATACCCACTCATGAGTCCAACGGGGGAAGAAGGGACCCCTGTAGTCAAAACCTCTAGGTTTAGAAAAACAGAAGATATCATGAGAAGTTAAATGGGGTGCCCATAACAGCCACCCCTCCCCCAGGTCTCACTGCCTGCACCATGGCTGCGAGACCCAGGGGAAGGGACCCCTCCCTTCGGCCCAATTGTAACAAGGCGTCTTGCTCTCAATTAGATAGATGATTAGATGAGCAGGGGGCACAACCTGAGCGGTGTGGCACCGGCACAGGACCCTATGTTGGTTGGCCCAGGGCGGGGCCCTGGGCAGTTGACCACACTGCCCTTGCCTAGCGCCGGCCCTGCCCCTCAGTGGAACATGGAGAAGGAAGACTCAGCATTGAATAACAATGATGAAAATGTGTAAGCTGCAATAAATATGGCTGAGTTTGGTGCCTAAATGGAGTGTAGTGGATTTATAAAGGTAGTTGTCTGTGGTCACAACAGACTACTGTCTAATCCTTTTGGAGTGTGCTCAGGCAGAGCCTTTGTGATGTGCACATCTGGTAGGTGACAGCTGCTCCCTCATCAAATCAGAGATGCCCCATCCTCCAAAACCTATGCTCCTTTGTCTCACTGTCTGGGAGCAATATACAAAGATCAACTGCCAGCTACACATAGTCATGTGACTCAGGAAACAGGCGTTAGGAATGAAATACTTTGGACTAGGGTAGGTGGAACGCTCCGCTTTACCAGCGATGATTTGCTACTCCGCAATCTGCTTGGAGCATGGAGTTAAACAAAAACGTTGTCAACTTTCGTCAACTATATTCTGAAGAGGACCCGGTTAATAAACACACCAACACCTGCAGCACTTGCTTTCATCACAGCAATTACACATCATATGCATATTTGCTTGCCTCCTTCTAAGTACCTAACCCTGTAGTTGGTCACTAAACTGGATCCACGCTCTGATTGGGCAGAGCTCCCAGACTTTGCTCCATTTATCCCTGTGATTGATCTGTCGGGTTGGGAGCTTCCCTCCTTCCGGTGGCTCTGCGCTGGGCCTGCCTGGAGGGCCAAAGGTTTGAGTACCACAGTACCTGGCTGGCTACTACTACATTGATGAAAGTGGTGAAGCGCTCCGTTAGCATCAGGTTGAACTTGTCCCATGGATCGTGGACACCAGCAGGCCTAGTCTGCTTGGACTGTATAAGGGCAGGTATGGTGGCGCACCTCCTCCCCCCCCCCCCGCCTGGACAGTCATGGTTTTGAGAGCCCCTCCACTGCTGCTGCTCCTGGTTCTACTGGGGTCCGCGGCAGCAGCAGCACTGGAGACACGCCACATACAGCATGTGGTAGGTCTGACTTGGCCCCAGCCCTGCCATATCACCAGAGGACTGGTCTGATGAGACTGACTCTCGCTGTCCCAGTCTTCATGATGCTTTACCAGACAAGTGCCTGCACTGCACTGTGTTGTTGATTATGTGGCCTGAGAGCAGCCTGGAGAAGAATATACAGAGGTAGTGTTGTTGATGGAAAAAATTAGCAGTGTGGAAAGAGCAATGAGTCTTGATAGTGTTTTGGGAGCCTGCATGCTTCTCAGTTTTAGAGTGAGAATTTGGGGGTGAAGCTGGGTCTCAGCATCGGTGAGTTGCTGCTGGCTTTGCTGCCATTGCTCTGTCCTTTTTGTCTGCGAGGAAAGCTTGGACTGCTGCTGTCATTGTTTACCCGTTTATTGCTGATTCATATTTTACATTAATGCCTACAGCCTTACAGAAGGACTTGCTGAGTAACTGTAAATCTTTCCATGCCTCTCTCCTGCTTACCTCCCTAACTCATGTAAAGCGTTGATATTCAGGTAGCCACATTTGTTGACAGCTACTCCTGCAATGTTTATGTTGCCAGAGTGTAATAGTAAAAGTACAAGTGGGATAATGGTACTGGCATTTTACACCCCTGAGAGCAAGCGGGCCACTGTCCTCTGCTACTCAACGCACCGTGACACTAAGGTTGGACAGACCATTTTACCACTCTGCCATTTGCCTGGCAGGCTGTAAGTGGGGAGGCTGCTTTCAGAGCAGGATGGGCAGCCATGAGCCTAGCGTGCCTCCATTCCAGTTGAGGCCTCTTCTTTGTGAGGCAGCTCTCAGTGGGGTCAACATTTTTGCCAGAGACATTTCTGGGTCCCATCTGATCCTGGTGGTAACGCAAGGGTTCCATGGACCCTAATTCAATGGGAAAAAAGAACCCCGGCCCACTGATTGGATGAAAAGCCAACCATCACTAGGATCTCAGGACCTCAGGACCCTGGTGCAATGGCACCTATTGAAATCATGTTAGCTATGCCCATTCTGATATATCAGGGAGCTATGATGGGGGTGTGTGACATGAAACTGAATATAACACAATAAAATCCCTCGGAACATAATGGCAAGCCAAGTTCATAAAATGGAAAAGCGCATTACCACCCTAACCCTCCTCTCTTCTTCCATTTCCTTTTTACTTCAACTTTCCCTGTCTCCCTTCCCCATGACCCTCTCCCTTTTCTCTTGCTCTCTATTCGACACTTTCATCTTCCTTTTCTGTTCTGCCCCATCTTTCACACTCTTCCTTGACCATGCCTTCCTTCCTTATTTCACCAGCGTGCCTGCTTTAAACTATCTCTCACATATCAAATGGTGTAGCTCCCTCCTTCCGTCGCCAGCACGAATCCCTCCACCTTTCTACTTTTCTTGGGTCCAATCTCCCCTCTGTCTTCCTTACTTCATTCATGCTGGCTTCACTACTCAATCACTCCACTCCCCTTCCCTCTCTCTTCCGTTTGCCTCCCTCCCATTCATCGTACCTTATTGTTTCTCCCTATCCATGCCTTCCTTCCTCACTTTCATTTCTTTCCTCTTTCCTTTTCCTTTGTCTCTCCTCCTTTCTTCTTCCTTCACTACATCTAAAGCTTCCTCTTGGCCTCTATCCACTCCTTCCTCACTTGGGTCCCACCAGCCGCGGCTGGTGCAGGTAAGAGCGGTAGGGCAGTGGGGCCGGGTGGGGGGAATTTCGACAGACTACGAGGGAAAGTTAAATAAATTAATTTTCTCTCGTGGTTGTCCACCGCTCTTACCTGCAAGAGCCGCGGCTGGCTCCCACACTCCCTCAGTCCTTCTCTGCCTCCCTCTCCCTAACTACCAGCAAGTGCTTCATTCCGCTTCTGATAAAGCACACTCCGCCCACCTCATCCAGGCCTCTACACATGGAGCTGCCCTATCTTGAGGTACACAACCACTTTTGACAGGTGCGGCCCCTGAAACAAGGTGTGCGTGGTGGTAATTCACACCCTTAAATGCCACCTAATTGGCTTTCCTAAAGGGAAAGATTCAATTAAAGAATTTCCACCTAGAAAAGTTATTTTGACAGCTGTTCCAGGCAGCAAACTGGCATTGTGCCATTGTGACACCTCCAATCTGTGTGTTTGTGATCCCCTTGCATGGATGCTTTTAATTCTGCTGCTGTTCAGGGGGTGAGCAAAACTTGCACGGCTTGTACCCGTGTTGTACTCGAGCACATGCAACTGCTGCAAGAGCAGTATCTATACTCGTTCACGTCGGGACTCCACCTGATCGTGGAACTCTGTGGAATCTCACATAGTTTGTCGGTAACTCCGCGGAATTCCAGAGGGCAACTCCGCGAGCTCAGCCGGGCCTAGTTAGGACAAAAAAATGCTAACTTTCTAAAAGTGCCCAAGTCTTCAGTAAATATAACTAGGTTCCTTACTATTCAGGGTTATCAATACACACAAGAATTTACATCCTGAAGATGATCTTATAGATGTCTTCACACCAAAGAGAGAAACGTTGAAATTTTGACCCATTTTCTTTGTCAACAACCTGTCAGGAATTGTTCATTGCAATGTCAATGGTGTTTTACCTGTCAATCAATTTGTGAAATGGGCTATGGCAAAAGTGTGTCATGAAAGAGTGTCCATTTCAGTTGCTTTTGCTCTCATGTGTTTTGTAATCTGTACCCTTTTAGAACACCGTATTTTACATAAATCAGAACTTGATTAAGTATACACACATGTTGAATTGTATATTTCGGTTGAGCTTTGTCCAGTTCTGCATTTGATTCGCTGTACCAGTTAATAATTCACTTTGACATTGGTTGTGAATGAGCGACTATTTGGGGCTTAAAATAATTCACGTATTGAAATTACTGAAGACTTAGATATTGGAAAGAATCCCTGGTGGGGCACCTTTGCCTGAATTTGTACACTACCCAAACTTCCAAGGATCTATTGGGTTGCCCATTTCGTGTTTGGTAACTTTCTAAAAGTGGCATTTTCAGAATTGAGATATTGAAGAGGGCTTTAAATTACAATTATTTAGACACCAAACATGACCCCCCTAACTGCTCCTAATTAGAAGTTAGCACTTATTAAATGTAATAAGGTAACCCGATTTTATCACATGGGATAGGTAGAACTTGCAATAGTGAAAAATGAATGTAAGAGTTTTTCACTACCAGGACATGTAAGACCTAAAAGTGCATGTCCAAATTGTTAAATACACTGCACCCTGCTGTAAGGGCAGTTTAGCTCCCACACTAGGGATGACTTCCATACTATCCATACTAATATTATAAAGAGAGAGCCCAAACCTTTGAGGCGGGTAATCTCAGTAACCACAGCACCAATCACAACACCCAATACAGCGTTGGAAAGGGCAGTTGCAGCAGAAGGACATGGGCTATGCAGACGGCCACCATATACATTTTTTTTAAATTGTTTTTATTAACTTTTCAAGAAACAGTGGTGTTCATCACAATCATACAGTGCAAGACATACAATTGTACCGTAGGACACCATATATATTTTTAAAAGGTAAAAGAACCGTGCCAGCAAAGTAGTCCCTTGTGGGCGTGTCTGCGTTGTGCTGTGGGCGTGGGCTGGGGGCGTGACTAACGCTGGGGGCGTGTGGTACGGCCATCACATCGTGGGCTGTGGGCGTGTGCTGGGGCGTGACAAATGCTGGAGGCGTGTTTCCGCCCTTCATGCCATGTGAGTTGTACAAACAAGCACCAATTACGTTGCTGCGCAGCATCAAGGGGCACGCTGGGGGTGTGAGAAACGCTGGGGGCGTGTGTCCGGCCTTCATGCCATGTGAACGCAATTGCGCCGCATCAAGGGGCACGCTGGGGGCGTGAGAAACACTGGGGGCTCGCCCTTCATGCCATGTGGGTCGTACATTAATCAGAAGATCGTCTGCTGTGGCCGTGTGCTGGGGGCATGACAAACGCGTTCAGCTGGAGGCCTGGTAAGTAACATTACTGCAGCCTCTCTTGCGCGCTGTCACTGAACTCTCTCATTCAACGAAATTAGACGCACCTGCTACCATCAACAAGGGTTCTAGCCGGGCTCAGGCGGCGGATCAGTACACTAATTACACGTACCTGATAACATCAACCAGGGCTGCAGCTGGGCCTCAAGCGGGGGAACACGCGCCTGCTAACATCAAACAGGCCTGCATCTGGGCCTCAAGCGGGGGAACACGCACATGAGCATGTCTGCGGGGACAATTACTGCAGCCTCTCCTACTTGCTGTCACTGAACTCTCTCATTAAACGGATTTACCCGCGTCTGATAACTCTCTCATTCAACGACATTACACGCGCCTGCTAACATCAACCAGGGCTGTAGCCGGGCTCAGACGGCGGATCACTACACCAATTACACGCGCCTGCTAACATCAACCAGGGCTGCAGCTGGCCCTTCTCAGTCCCTATTCTAATGAAACAAAAAATGTTGTCTACCGCGAGATTTTAAAATAAATTGCCCTTGACAAATACACACATTCTATTTCATACCCGGACAACATCGGGACGGGCTGCTAGTATATGTATAAAAAGGAAGGTTTTGATCTGGCAAAAGATTTTTTTTGCCAGGTCGAAATGGCAGTTTAAAACAGCACACAGAGACTGCAATGGCAGGTCTCAAACATGTTTAAACGGCTATTTAAGTGAGAAGCACAATTAGTGCTGCAGGCATCCTAGTAGCATTTAATTTTTACAGGTCTGGGTACATGTAGTACTAATTCACTAGGGACATACAAGTTAATTAAATGTGTCAGTTGGGATAAAACCCAATGTTAGCACATTTAAAAGGGATATTACAAGCACTTTAGCACTGGTTCGTAGTGGTAAAGTGCTCAGAGTCCTAAAAGCCAACAAAAATGGGTTCAGAAAACCGGAGGGTGAAGGTGACTCTGCAGAAAGGGCCAAGTCCAAGCGATATGAAAAGTGATGTGCATTGTGAATCTTTGTCCACTCAATGCTACATCTTAGTTACAGTATCCATCCAGTGACGGCAGACCAACAATGAGATAAAATGGTCCCTGTGTCATAGTCTGAGAGAAGATTCAATGGTTGCATGTACTAGTGTGGCCTTTAAAATGGCATTTTAACATGGTAAAAGTCATCTGACTCTTGAAACCATAGAAAAGTGCATGGTTAATTATGTCTACCACAATTAGAAATCTCCTCATACCAGAGTCTGAGCGCCAATTCAGGTACCATATTGATGTAGTGAAAAAGAACGGCTTCTGGTCACACAACACAAATCATTCAAGTCAATGTATTTTGTACTTGTTTTCTCCAAGGAAAGGAGAACAGTTCCAGTATCTAATATTGATATGATGTTTTGATCTGTAGAGTACATGCCACACATTCTTTTCTTAGCATGATCCATAAAGAATAACCTGTTTAATGAATTTCAAAACCATCCAGCCCTTTGTTCTTGGTCTATTACTCAGGCAACAATAATGAGAATCCTGTGAATGGTGGCTGCAGTGTTTTGTTACATGATCTTCAAATAAACATAAGTGAAAGTCCTCCCTTTATTTTTTTAATTTATGGTACAATGTAATTTGCTCATGCAAAGGCATCCACTTAATAGAGGCTGTGGGAGCAGAGACTAAGGAGGTTAAACAAAGACCAGTGAAACGGAAAAGAAGGGGACCAAAAAACAAATAGTTGTGTATGCAGTGCCAAGGAGCGAGTTTAGAAGGCAGCAAGAGTAACAAACATTGACAAATCGGTCTCATTTTATATTCTGCTGCAGAATTATTGACATTATCAATGCTTGTTGCTTTGCCGCAGCTTATTGTTTATTTTTAATAAGACATTGATAAAAGCTGTTTGTCAACATGGAATGGTAAATTATTAACAAAATGTTACAAAAAGTAATCCAAGATAACTGCTGGTGCATTAGTATGTACCGGTATGCATAGACAGCCATCTTGAAATGCTTTTTGATTTTCTTTATGACAAAAGGCATTCCAAGGTGACTTGTGTGTGCCATCATTGATGTTTTTGTTTGTTATATGTTATCATCAATGTTTTTTTAGTTATATTTTATTATTACTTTACTAACTCAAGGTAGCTGGTGGACATTTGCAAATGGGTACATTTACAATAAGGTCGATATTTCTGTATCACAATATTTAAAACTCGATATTTGTGTATGTCGACATTTTAAACTCAATATTCTGTCTGTGCAACAATTTGTTCATGTGAAGTGCCAATGACTGAGTGGTGTCTATCAGGAACTCAAGCATAGCTGCCAAGGGAGAGTGAATTATCTATTAGCTTTTAGGGGGCAGGTGTGGGTGTTGCATTCGGTTATGGCTTAGTTGTTAGTGCATAGGGATGGATGTAAATGTAAATTGATACTTGTATAACGCACTACTCACCCGCAAGGGTCTCAAGGCGCATTTACGAATACCGCTGTGGAACCCATCCTGGCTTTCCCTGTGAGGTGTCCACTCCTGGGCACCCCCAAGGTGGAGGCCAGGCATCCTTAGCGTTGTGGGGGCCAATGTTGCTCCTGATTATTGATTACTTTTTAGGGTGCAGGGATGGGTTTTGAACTGGGTTACTCATTTGTTTTTTGGCTCAGGGATGGATGTAGCACCATTTTAATAATTATTTTTAGGGTGAAGAGATGGGTAAAGAGTAGTGATAGTATGGATTATTTTGGGTTCACGTATGAGAAGTGAATAGGGCTAGTAAGGAGATTTTAGGGGTCAGAAATGGGGAAAGGATAGTGGTAGCAAGGATATTGTTTTACAGTTCAGGGCTGTCTGTGGGTGACTAATTCTTTAAATTATATATATATATTGTTTTGCTGATAACGTTGGTGACATTTGATTAGGTTGCCACTCACTTCAGCTGTCGTCTGGAAAATTTCTGAGTGATTCTTCAAGTGGGGTCGAGAAAAAAGGAGGTCCGAAAACACTTTTTTGCCATGCAATTTCCCATAGGAATTTTTAACATATCTACAGACTGAACCGCTGAACGGAATTACACCAAATTTAACAGAAAGCTAGCTCTTGGTCGAGAAAGAGCCCTTTTTGTAATTATGTGTAAACTCCTTCAGTAGTTTTGGAGTTAGTTAAAAAAAAAATATAGATATCTAGGGACGCGAATCCTACGCAGATCAGACAGATCTCATGTTGAGATCTGATGGCTGCCAACACTTCAGCCAGGAACTTGGACTCAGCCGAGTCCCAAAAGAAAAGTTTCAAAAAAAGAGAATGGGGCAGGGTAGGAATACCCTGACCCCCTGGCATGGTGGTGGAGTCCCACAGGAACCCAGCCAGTGCCAAAAAGCATTGGTTTTAAACGTGTTTTGCAAAAATCATGGCCGATCTGTGAATCTCAGAAAAAAATAAAAATAAAACAAGAGCGGTCTTCCATGCTTGTTTTTACTTTAGCCCCCGTCTGGGCCAGTTCCTGGAGGATAATCTACATAAGTATATTTGGGAAGGGTGCGCATTTGGCTCCCCTACCCATGGTCAATTTCAGCCCTGGGGACTGCCACCTCCCCAGGGCCAGGCCAAGGAAAATTGAAGGGGAAGGGGGTCTGTTTACAGCCTGTGGACCGCCACCTTGCCAAGCCAAGGCAAATGTTTGTAAGGGGAGGGGCAGCCGCAGGTGCTCCCCTCCCAGATCCTATTCAGCTCTGGGGACCACCGTCTCGCCAGGGCCAGGGCATGCAAATACAAAGGAGAGGAGGTACCCGATCCCCACCCCTCCTGAAGCAGTTAATTGCCCTGGGGACCGCTGCCCCTCAGGGCCAGCGTCCTGGGTCCCGAGGTGCCCACTCTTTGGAAATAGATGTTTGATTTTGTTTGGCGGGAGCTTGGACAAGATGCAGGCACAGGTGCTGAGCGTTGTTGCTACCATGGTTAACAAAACAAATTGCTAACTTAAAAAAAATATATGAAAGAAGGGATTAATACATTTGTAATTGTAATCAAGAGTGCAGCAAGGTAACATAATACTGTCACACAGTATTAGGACCCCGCTAAAATCAAACCTTAACATATAACACAAGGTAGAGATTATATCCTTAATAGGAGCACAATGTTACAATTATTTCAGTGTATTCCCAGTTTAACGCATACATATTACAACTGATGGCATTACAGGACTTCAATTTATCACACTTCAGACTTTACCTGTTGCTGAAGCCCCAATATTAACATTGAGTTACAAAAATGTGGCAGCACAAATCCCTCGAGACAAATAGTTTTTTGTGTAATAAGGGATTATCATATAAATAAGTAAGTCCTAGAAATACCCTGTTACCTTGATTAATACCTTTCAGGACTTACCCCCACATCTTGCTTCAAAGGGTATCTTCAAGGGCAAAAATGCTGGCTCAGACTTCACATTAGCTAAGATACCCAAAAAGCTTATGGGAAAATAACACTAGACATTGCTCTATTAATGCACCATTAGGTACAGAACAACAAGCAGACTGTAGTTGGCTGCCACCAATTATGTAATTCAGCATTCCTAGCCCATCCCAGCCTAGAATCAATGGGAAACGACTAAGTAGATCTCAACTTTCACTGGAATTTAATGGAATATGGCTGGTCTCAGACAACTGTTTGATCAAGACATATCAACCTTTTTAACAACTTGGGATACTATTTGCTGCAGGAAACTTTGAGTACCATGTCACTTTCAATTGGGGGCTACTAAGTAAGTAAGTAAATAAAATATTTTTAAAGCTCAATGTATGCCGAGGCAAATTGGCGCTAAAAGCAAGGCTTCAACTGGCCAGAGAGAAGAAATTATCCAGGTCTTGGCTGACTTCCTAAAAGAAGGTCTGTTAGATTGAGATCTAAGGGAGGAAGGCAAGGCATTCCAAAGTTTCCCAGTCAGGTGGGCGAGGCTTCTGCCACCCCACTTGGCGTTTCTGATTCTGGGTATGATGACCAGACAAGCATTGGCAGAACTCAATTCGCGTTGAGGGACGTAAGAGATAAGTCCATGCAATGCCATATAGATCATACGCAGTACTTTGAATTTGATCCTCTCTTGGACTGGCAGCCAATGAAGGTCCTTGATGCTGTTGAAGTATGGGACTTATTTACATGCCCTGTGCTCCACCAGAACGTCACTACTTTTTACGTGCAGAGCCATATCAACAAGGGCACGAAACGTCACCCTCCTTGGCTTTTCATGGCCTTGTAGTTATGGTGTAAGGCAACACAGTGCAAATCACTACGTAGCCTCAAACTACATCGGGGAGGTGTGCCATGGGCAATGCGGTGGATGTTCCCACCCAACGCCCATGGTATTTGACACATTCCCAGATTTACAACACAGCGTAGATCTGGGAATGTGTCAAAACTGTGCACATCCCCTTGGGAGGCGTAACAATTGATTCTATGCAGGAAGGTGCCCCTTCCAAAGCAATCATGCCAACAATGTAGATACCCTCGCATCATGGTGCAAGGGTGCCTGCACTGGTGCTAGGCACCAACTTGTGTGCCACCGCAGTGGAAGAGGACAGGAATGTGCCATATCTCATAAGTATGGTGCATTACTCCCTTTTTTCTGCAGCGCAGCAAAGTGATGTGCATCACTGCCCTGCGTCAAATTGTAGTAAATGAGGCCTTCTGTTGTCCTACTGTCAAGACCAACTTCCTTGCCAGACATTCTGGAGATCTTTTGATATACCTCGCCACAGCTAATAATCTAACTATTTTACAGATAAACTCGCTAACCTCATTCTTTCAAGCAATATATCTGGATCATTACTGTTTGGGTTACTGAAGTGAGGTAATTCTTATATGTAAAGTTTATTTAAATCTACATAGAGTTACCAAAAAGCAGAAATGTACGCATTTTGTGAATTAATTGAGGAAGTCATTTGCAACCACCTAAACCATGAAATGATTATGACTGGTAATTTGAATCTCAATCGCTCGGGCAAAGCGACTGATGTTTCATTTTCCTGGCTCTCTATATAATTTAATATAATTTCTAATCTCTCCAAAGCATCTTTAAATCTCACGCAACGTATGCAGACATGCACTATACTTATGTAGTGGTATCAACTGTGGATTACATTCATGCCTCTCAGCTACAATTCCTCTCTCCAAATCTCAGGCTCAGTTTAATGCTCAAGATGACACTTCAGCACTGTTATATATTTTTTCAATACCAACGCTGATTATTGGAGTAGATTGATGAGGGGAATGTGTTTGGGTGAACAGCAAGGAAGGACAGCAGAAACTAATAAAGATAAAGTTATGAACAAACGTACAGCTTCTCTTTAACTCACTTCTCACAAATTGTCATAGAATACTTAATTACTGAAGTTTTTGTTTCCTTTTGCGCTCTAAGGGTCATATTTATGACCCGATTTGCATCGCTCTTGCACTATGCAGCATGGTGAAAGAACAATGCAAACCGTAAGTCATATTTTTAGAGCCATGCAAAGCCCCTTTGCATGGCTATGAGGTGGCTCCAAAAATATGGAGTAACACAATGCAGCCAAATCGCTGCACTACGTTACTCTTCCCTGGGTAGGCGTTCCATGGGCTTTACATGGATGTTCCCAAAAACTCCCATGATTTTTGGTGCATTCCTACATTTACAAGACCTTGTAGACCCGGGAATTTGCCATAAAGACATGCCTCCCGAGGGGAGGCGTAACAAGGAGAAATATGTTTATTTCTCCTTTTTTTCCTCTTTCTATGTGGGCAGCAGTCTATAGTACACATAGAAAGAGGATAAGCCTCCCAGGATTGTTTTTGTGCAGGAAGGTGTTCCTTAACAAAAACAATCCTTCCTACAACACAGGCACCCTTGCAACATGGTGCAAGGGTGCTTGCATTAGTGCTAGGCTGCCAAAACGGCGTCAGTGCAAGGGAACCTTACAGGAATATGCATTATTGGATAAATGACGTCCTGACCTTAGCCAATAAATGAATAAATAAGGCCCCAAGTCTCCTATGGAAGACTAGACATTACAAGCTGAGCGTGGGAATAACAACAATGCTATGTTACATTATGGGTTTCCTTACTCTACTTTTTCTTAGAGTCTAGGAACTTGTTTAATTCAATTTCTGATACTCACAGATGGTGGCTTACTTTGAATTGGAGTGACTGCTGGCTCTCGCAACAATGTTTGAAATACTGAATGTATTTTCAATGCCACCTGCAGAGGTAATCTGTAATTTACTGGTTCTAATTGTTTATCCCTTTATAAGAACCAATAATTTTTGGAGGAAACTTCTCTGGGTATGTGAAATGCAGATGTTGTGTGGAAAGCCACTCTCATGCCCCTGTCTTGTATTCAGGCTCAAATTGTTGTTGTTTGTCTGCTTCTCTTTTGTAACCTCTCTTAGAATGTTCTAAGTTGACCTTAATTTTGTTGAAGGTTTCATACATGGTTCACGTCTTTTTTACAACAATGGGTACCTGTGAAGTTGTGGGAATTACAATGGGTATCTATATTGGATGAAAACTATATGTCCCAAAGAAAGGTGAGAACCATCTGCATTGTATGTCTACAGACTATTGGTGCTAGCTAAAAAAAAGACCCACCCAAAAACCAAAGAAATTGAGCAGATAATATTACAAATATTGCTTCAGTGTCTGATTTACACGCTCAGTCTTACGATGGAGAGTTATACTTTGAAGGCAAAGCGGGTGCAGTTTTTTATACAGAGCACCATTCTTACCATAAACATGAAGTAAACTGGGGACTTAGGTGATGTAATGGTTGTATGGCACTTGCTTGCAAAGGCTAAAATGAATTTGTTTTGCCAAGTAGGCTACTTCTTCCATGATCAGGATGTTAGGCTAGTACAAAATGTATAGACATTTTCTCCCAAGATAAATTTGAGGTATAAAGAGGTTGACAAACCATTGTTTTCTTAATGTTCACATTTGGCTTGCACAAAAATGGCACTGTGACATAAACATTTTGAGTATCTTTCCGGGCCATTGGCCACTGGAATGATCTAGATGCTGATTCCAAAGTTACCCATGCATAGACAATTTCATTTGCAGATAGATCTCGTACCGGGGGCAGATGTTCCATATAGTCAAACCTGTACTCTCAATAAGAGTAAGAATGCTCATTTACAAGAAATATCTAGGAATGACTTTGCAAATTGATTCATAAGGACCTCAAAATCACCTGTAGCTTTCCAAATGTTTTTTGTGCCAAAGGCCAATGGATAGTTGCATACTAGTGGGCGGCATGTAAGTGGCCCTCTGAAAACATGTATCAGGCCTGTCATTGCAGGTCGCGCATGCAGTTTTCAACTGCCATTTTGACATGGTAAAATAAACCATTTGCCAAGCCTAAACCTCGCTTTTTAATACATATGTCACCCCTAGAGTATAGCCCAAAAAGCACATAGTTCAGGGTGCAGTCAGTATATGTACTTTTAAGTTTTAACTGTCCTGGAAGTGAAAATCTCCTCAATTCATTTTTCACTACTGTGAGGCTTATATCTCCCATAGAATAACATTAGGTTGCCTGAATACATATAATAGGTGCTAACATTTGATTGGGAACAGGTAAAGATTTCATATTTGGTGTCAAAGAAATTGTAATTTAAAATCTTCTATAATGGTAAAGTCAGATTTAAAGCTATAATTTTGAAAATGCCACATTTAGAACGTTGGAATTTTCCTGCCCTAGCAATTCCCGGGCCTGACGCTTTCCCTTTATCAGGTTCGCTCGTTCTTAGGAGAGCGGTAAGCCTTACACTGGGCTGCCGATGGCACCTCCTGGGTGGTGCAAGACATCAACAGTTGCGCCACTCGAGACACGGCCCAGGCATCTGCTAAGAGCTTCTTGGAGCTCTACTGGGCTCTTTTTCCAGCTCGGTGCCCCAGGGGTGGGCCTTCAGTCAGGGCTGGTCTCTGCTCTTTACCCTGGACCCAGTGGGGGAGCAAGAAAGTCCTCTCTGGTATGCAGCCACCCTGCCTTGGTTAGTGACTCACCACCATACCGTGACCTCAGGATGCTGTCTTGGGTTGGTGCCTTCCACCTTCCTGGAGCCTGGAGAGAAAGAGGGTCAAGCCCAGGCCACATCCTCTCCCCACGGGACTGCCTGGGAAGCTCAATTTCCTCAACTATGAAGCCCCCACGAATTGGGGCTTACAGAACCCTGAGGGATAAAATAAGTTGGAGATAGCCTGGCTGGCTGGTTGGCCAGCCATCTGGTTGCTTAGCCTGAGGGGCCATCTGTTCGCACAGCATGGTGACCAGATGGACCAGGACGACCCAGCGACCAGATAGCTTGGGGCGACAGAGCCAGGACCCAGTCACATGGCAGTCCGACGACGACAAGAGTGGTCATGGATTCTGAGGTCGGTGCTTGAGAGGCTACTTACTGGGACTGCTTCCCTCCAAGCGACTTGTGTGGGAGTAGGGAGATCCCAGTCCAGCTACCTGGTTGCCCTACATGGTATTGTGCCGCTGTCCCCACACCCGGTGGCGCGGGGCAGGAGGGGGAGGCCCCCATGCCAGGCAGCACATGTTGTAGGTTACTTCCCACATTCCCCCTCCTCGTTCCTCCTACTGGCCTGGCAGCAGAGCAACCCACCCCCAGGTGCGGTGGAGGGGTCCATTGACACCCACGGATGGATACAAAAGCTTGGCTCAGGGATGACTTTCAATAGTTTATAGCAAGGTAGCTTCTCTGCTACTTACAAGAAACCCTGTCCCAGAATCAGGTAGTCTACAAATGATTTAGCATCAATCAAAGAGGGTTACAAGGTGCTCGGTCCAGGAGCACTCATCCCCACAGGTGAGGAGGGCTCCCAGAGCAGCAGAGGCAGGCATCCCCACCACTGACCGCTTCCAGAGGACAGAGTCGCCCCACGCAATTCTTCAAAGCCAGGCCACTCTGGAACAGGAAAAACTGGGTAGCTGGCAACTAGGGAGGGCGCCCCACCTGCACATCAGCCATCCACCACCAGGCTCATCCCCAGCTTAGCCCATAGCCCCGAGCCTTGGTGCCTGGCTGGGGTTGGCCCAACCCTTGCCCTGGTCAGAGGCGGCGGAAGAGAGAAACTGGAAGGCTTCCCCTCCCGAACACCGATACCCCACCGAGAGGAGGTGGGGTTCCCTGATGGCCCTGGCCTCTTCCGGCCAGAGGATGGTCCCCACCCAAGGGCCTGCTAGGACCAAGGTCAGAGCTCTTGTCTAGAGCAATATTCCAGAAAGGAATATGGTTACATTAATTACACTACAAAATAAAAAGGGTCATTTCTAATATTGCGTAACTATGGAAGGATTTTATAATTAATGCGATTTCACCACTTACCTTATGTTCAAAATCTTTCCTGAAAATATGAAAATTAGTTAGGAATAGCTGCTGTTATATCAGGTCCTGAAAATCCATTAATCCATTTTCCCTTAACAAAGACCATGTCTTGAGAATAAGTTTCAAGAAATAAGATAATTCATATTTGTGTTTTCAAAGAAAGACGATAATAATTAGATAGCCAGGGTATCATACAAGCATTTCCCTAAACTATCAAAACATATGATGTCCCCTTCATCTGCTCACTTCAATATTGCTGGGATAACCAATAGCATTTTCACCAAATATTGCAGGGTTGAAAAACTCATGTTAAAATGTTTACAGAACCCCTAATATTAAATCAGACCTAATGCATGTCTTATAACTAAATACTTGAGAGCAGGTTGGCAGAATAGAAATCACCATTGCCTGGAAGACCGTAAATGTACTAATCTGCTGCAACATCTCATTGCCCTTGTAGAAATGACATTGAGGTGGTGTTCCCAATATAATAGGGACTCTAAAGTGACCCTTAAATACTTATATTTGGTTATGTTACATCTGTGCCAAGATGTGTACTCATAGCAGTACCAAGAGCTTACCGGAGTCTGCTTAAGTATATAGGGAGAAGTAGTGTTCCACACACTTTCCATCAGTGCATTGTAAGATGCTGTGGTCAGTCGTAGGCTGGGCATCCTCACAGCCTAGACCATTCTAACGCTTCTGTACTCGCTGTAAGAGTCATCTGGGGAATGAAGGGCAGCGGGGGACTTCAGGATCCAGTGCAGCATTCAGGATGATAGTCACCGCTTCTACTTCATTTTCGAATAAACTCCATGAGTGTCTAAAAAGGGGCAGGAACTAACTTTACAAGCAGCCCTTACTAAGATGGTGGTCAGTCCATTGGAAGTTGTATGAGGTTCCAATTCCAAGTTGCAGCACAGTATTTTGCGTTGCGGCCCCTATATGAAGAATATATGAGGAGGCATTACAAGAGGAAGATGCATCCAATACATCTTGTTCCCAGATTTTATTAATGCAATATTCACCCCATGCAACGATTTTTGTCCCAGAGATTAACTTCTTGCAGTTTGTCTCATTCTCCTCTCGAATTTACTCCTGGTTTTTCTTAGTGCATTTCACAATCTTCAAGCCGGGATCAGTTTGGTGCCTTGCTGATTACTCTAGTGTTATCTTCATCTTCAATCAATAACCACAATATTGTTAAAGGAGGTTTTAACTCAGAGCCTTTTAAGATAATATTTGAGAGCTCTCACATATTTTATTCTGTTCAGGAAGGCAGCAGAGCAACTGAGAGAAGTCAGTCTTTCCTTGGGCAAAGAAAGAAGAGTGGTCAATAAACCATCTCACTGTCCAGTCCTTGACATGGTACTGTTTCCTGTTTAATCCACTCGCAAACCAAATAGGCCTACATGTACCCCTACTAAATGACATTGCTTTCGTTTTTGACATGCTCATAGTTTATATGGCTTACTTTAGTCCACTAACAAAAATTAAAGAGTCTCTGCAGTGTACTGTTCTTACCTCGAAGCAATTACATTGGTAGTCATTACATCGCACAGTACGTTTCCAAGTCTTTACATTGCAGGTAAATCAAAAAACGGAGATTTCAGATGTATCTAACCATGTGTATGTATATCTATATGTATATATTACCTACTGGCGGTCGCCAGTAGGTAGTTATAGTGAGGACCTAGTTTCACAAGGAAATTTGCAACATTCTATTTGGAATAACTTTGGCGCCGGTCAACGAATCTTCGCGAAATTCTCCAAGAAGATGGCCTGCTCCGCTCCGCTCCTTCCCTGAAAGTTTGGGGGTGATTCGTGAAGCGGGGGTTGAGAAAAAAGGGGAGTCCCAAAACGTGTTTTCCCCATGCAATTCTCCATAGGACCTTTAGCCAGGGGTACAGCCCGAACGGCTGAACTGAATTACACCAAATTTGGCAAAAAGGTAGAGTTTGGTTCACAGATTACCCTTTTTGTTAAATGCTGTGAAGGGGACTGCCTTGCAGAGACGTGTAAAGAGGCCACTCCCCTTTTTACACCTCTGTGCAACGCAGCCTCCTGGCGCATACTGGAGGTTCCTGTTGGCCCCCAGGGACCCCCAGTATTCAAGGGGAATTAGTTCCCCCTCTGCAAACACGCCAGGGGGCGCGTTTGCAGAGTGGGGCAATCCGTCACCTCAAGCCCCGCTCCCTCCCTGCACCACTCTGCAAACACGCCCCCTGGCGTGTTTGCAGAGGGGGAAGTAATTCCCCTTGAATATTGGAGGTCCCTGGGGGCCAACTAGCCCATCGGATACCTCGAGGAAGCGCCACGGAGCTGCGTTGCAGAGTGTTGTAAAAAGGGATGTGGCCTCATTACACCTCTCTGCAATGCAGCCCCCTTGCGCATACTGGAGGTTCCTGGTGGGCTTATTGGCCCCCAGGGACCCCCAGTATTCAAGGGGAATTGGTTCCCCCTCTGCAAACGCGCCAGGGGATTGCCTTGCAGAGATGTGTAAAGAGGACACTTCTTTTTTTACACCTCTCTGCAACGCAGCCCCCTGGCGCATACTGGAGGTTCCAGGTGGGCTAGTTGGCCTCCAGGACCCCCAGTATTCAAGGGGAATTAGTTCCCCCTCTGCAAACGGGCCCCCTGGCACGTTTGCAGAGCGGTGCAATCCGTCACCTCAACCCCCACTAGCCAACCCTCAAGGCCAACTAGCCCACCAGGTACCTCCAGTAAGCGACACAGAGCTGCGTTGCAGAGTGTTGTAAAAAGGGGCATGCCCTCATTACACCTCTCTGCAATGCAGCCCCCTGGCGCATACTGGAGCTTCCTGGTGGGCTAGTTGGCCCCCAGGGACCCCCAATATGCAAGGGGAATTAGTTCCCCCTCTGCAAACGCGCCAGGGGGCTGCGTTGCAGAGAGGTGTAAAAAGGGGCGTGGCCTCAGGACACCTCTCTCTAATGCAATCCCCGGGCACATACTGGAGGCTCCTGGGGGGCTAGTTGGCCTCCAGGGTCCCCCAGTATGCAAGGGGGACTAGTTCCCCCTCTGTAAATGCGCTGGGGGCTGCCTTGCAGAGAGGTGTAAAAAGGGGCGTCGCCTCATTACACCTCTCTGCAACGCAGCCCCCTGGCACATACTGGAGGTTCCTGGTGGGCTAGTTGGACCTCAGGGACCACTAGTATGCTAGGGGAATTAGTTCCCCCTCTCCAAACGCGCCAGGGGGCTGCGTTGCAGAGATGTGTAAAAAGGGGCGGGGCCTCATTACACCTCTCTGTAACACAGCCCCCTGGCGCATAGTGGAGGTTCTTGGTGGGCTAGTTGGCCCCAAGGGACCAGTAGTATGCAAGGGGAATTAGTTTCCCCTCTAGAGGTGTAATGAGGCCACACCCCTTTTTACACCTCTCTGCAACGCAGCCCCCTGGCGCATACTAGAGGTTCCTGGTGGGCTAGTTGGCCCCCAGGGTCCCCCAGTATGCAAGGTGACTTAATCCCCCAACTTAGAACGCGCTAGGGGGCGTGTTTGCACAGTGGTGAAGGTAGGGGGCGGGGCTTGAGGTGATATGTGTGCAAACATGCCATGTGGCGCGTTTTAAGTTGGGGAATTAATTCCTCTTCAATCCAGAGGTCCCCTAGGAGCCAACTAGTCCAATAGGGACCTCCAGTAAGCGCCACGGAGCTGCATTGCAGAGTGTTGTAAAAAGGGGCGTGCCCTCTGAACACCTCTCTGCAACGCAGCTCCCTGGCACATACTGGAGGTACCTGGTGGGCTAGTTTGCTCACAGGGGACCTCAGGATTGAAGAGGAATTAATTCTCCAACCTAAAACGCGCCACAGGGCGTGTTTGCACACATGTCACCTCAGGCCCCACCCCCTTCATTCACTATTGAGCACAATATTCCTCTAAAATCAGCGGAACTACAAATTCCGATTTACTCACCTGTTATCATGAGAGATGTCAGTGCTGCATCTTTGAGCCCAGTACAGACCCTGAAAAGTAAATCTAAGCGTACTTACCAGTAACTTGTATCTCCTTCCATAGGAATCTATTGTGTGGTTTTCACCGGAAAAGTTTCCAAGTGTCTATTTTTGAAACGTACAAATATTCCTCTAAAATCAGCCAAACTACGAATTCTGATTTACTCACCTGTTATCAGGAGAGACCTGAGTGCTGCATATTTCAGCCCACTACTGATCCTGAAAAGTAATTCTAACCATACTTACAGTAACATGAATTTCCTTCCATAGGCTAACATTGACTGGTTTCACTTGGAAATTCTTCTAAGTGTGGAGTTTTGGAACTTTAAAAAATTCCTTTAAAATCATTCGGACTACGAATTCGATTTACTCACCTGTTATCAGGAGAGACCTCAGTGCTGCATCTTTCAGCTCACTACTGTCCCTGAAAAGTAATGTTAACCGTACTTACCAGTAACTTGAATTTCCTTCCATAGGATATCATTACCTGCTATATAAAATATATATAAATTAAAAAAATATAAAATAAAAATATATATTGCAATTTCAATATTTTTAAAAACATTTTTTTTCAATTTATATTAAAAATATGTAATGTTATTTCAAAAAATAAAATATATAAAAATAAATACTTTAAAACAATGTAGTAAATCAGTATAAAAAAAAAATAACAATTAATACATTTAAAAATGATCATTTACAAAACCTTTGAAATTCACTGAAAAAACCATAGGTTTCAGCCACGTTATAGTTAGGAATTAGCATTTAAAAAACCTTAGGAATTCACTGAAAAAACCATAGGTTTCACACATGTTATAGTTAGCTGGACATTTCACTCATACAAAACCATTGAAATTCCCCCGTTATAGGTAGTTCAGCTAACTATAACTCGCGCGCCCGCAATGCACTGCTGATGATGTCACATATTACATAACTCATGACATGGTAAGTGACATCACTCATGACATCACTGATGACATCTCAAATGACATCACTGACATCAGTGAGGTAGTTTAAAGGTAGGACCCATTTTCCATAGGAAATTCACAACATTCTATTTCCAATAACTTTGGTGCCGATTCATGAATTTTTGTGAAATTTTCAAAACTCGTTAGGCACTCCGGTCCGCTCCTATCCTGAAAGTTTCGGGGTGATTCGGCAAGCGGGGGCTGAGAACAAAAGGGGTCCCAAATCGTGTTTTCCCCGTGCAATTTCCCATAGTAAACTTTAGACACGGCTACAGCCCGAACTGCGGACGGAAGTACACCAAATTTGGAAAAAGAGGTAGTGCTTGGTTCAGAAAGAACCCTTTTTTTGTTAAATGGTGTAAATCCGTTCAGTAGTTGCTGAGAAAATGAAAAGTAAAATCACAAATATATATCTATGGGCGCACAGGATACGTGCACCCTCCCGATCACAAGCTTTATGGTAATTGGCTGTCAACACTCTAAACCAGGGAGTGTTGGCAGCCATCTTGTGCCTCAGTAGAACCTAGGTACAAGAAATCACTCAAACAAGTGTGCAAAACGCAAAAAGGGGGCAGGGTTGAAACACCCTGACCCCCTAGGCCTGCTTAGGGGGTCCCACAAGAACCCCCAGGGCCAAAAAATATATATATTTTTAAAATTCGGCAAAATCTGCGCAGGGTGTGCAGATCCTGCAGAGTAAAAAAAACAAACCGCGGCCTCCCACGCTTCGTTACTATTTAGCCCCCGGGTGGGCCAAGTCCCGGGGACAATATTTTTATTTGTAATATTCGTGAAATTTTCAAAACTCGTTAGGCACTCCGGTCCGCTTCTATCCTGAAAGTTCGGGGTGATTCGTCTGAGAAAAAAAGGGATCATCAGTGATGTCATTTGAGATGTCATCAGAGACGTTATGAGTGATGTCACTGACCATGTCATGAGTGATGTAATATGTGATGTCATCAGCAGTGCATTGCGGGCACGCAAGTTATAGTTAGCTGAACTAACTATAATGGGGAAATTTCAATGGTTTTGTACGAGAGAAATGTCCAGCTAACTATAACGCCCCTGAAACCTATGGTTTTTTCAGTGAATTTCTAAAGATTTTTAAATGCTAATTCATAACTATAACGTTCCTGAAAACTATGGTTTTTTCAGTGAATATATATATATATATATATATATATATATATAAATATATAGAGAGAGAGAAAGACATAGATATATACATAGCTATAAAATTATTGTTTAGATATATGCACATAAAAGAGAAACTTTAGAAATGCAATTGGAAAAATATCAATTCAAACAAATGGCAAAAGTTAATATTAAATAATTCATAGTAAAAAAGTATTTAATTTTAAGTGCAATTTTAGAAAATGATGATGTAATTAAATGTATGTCATCTATAAATATATTTAAAATTATTGTGGGGTTAATATTATTTAAACGCTATAATGTAATTAATACATTTTTGGGAAAATTGAAAAGATTACTAATTAGAAAAGATGTTATTAACTATTAAACGTTTTATATCTATATAAATATATATGTAAATAGGTATAACATGTATAATGTAATTATTAATAACAAAAAATGAGTGTTTTTTATTTTAAAGAGGGGAGATTACCACAAAGCAACATGAAATGAATGAATGAATGAAATGAAAATTGCACTTGTATAGCGCATAACTACCCGGAGGCCTCGCAGCGCTTTAGACTGATTACTGTGTCGGGCTAACGGGTAATTCAACTAGCTTTTGCAAACAAGTGAGTCTTCAGAGCTTTTCTGAATGATAATCGATTGTTATTTCCTCTCAGGTTTAGAGGCAGAGAGTTCCAGAGCCTCGCCGCTGTGTGAGTAAAAGAGCGACCGCCCCATCGGGCTTTATTGATTTTAGACGTGGTTGCCAGATGCAGTGTACCAGAGCGAAGAGCTCTGGATGGTGTATAGGGTGACACTAGGGGGTACAGAATGGCAGGGCCTGCTCGATGGAAAGATTTGTGCAAAATGCACATGGCCTTGGACTGCGTTCTGGCAGCCACAGGGAGCCAGTGGAGTTCTTTTAGAGCCTTCCTCGCTGATTGCCAGCGAGGGATGTTGAATAATAATCGGGCGGCGCAATTTTGGGTGACTTGGAGCCTGTTGGTCACTGCCGCCGGGGCTCCTAGATATAGGACATTTCCATAGTCCAGGCGGGAAAGAATCAGGGCCTGCACCATGACCCTTCTCGCCTGGAATGGAAGCAAAGGGAGCACTTTGCGGAGCATTTTCATTAGTCCAACGCATGTGGAGGCGGTTTTGCTGGCTTGGACTGAAAAATCCAGCGCTTTGTCAAGCCAAATTCCCAGGCTCTTTATCTGGGTTTTGAGGGGAGGGGGGGCGCCGAGACATGAGGGCCAGATGGAAGCCGAGGTGGTCAAGGAGGGGTTGCCCAGTAGCATGATCTCGGTCTTCTCCCCATTGACTTTGAGGTGGGAGGATTGCATCCACTCAGCGACAGCCTCTAGACAAGGGCCCAAGGTGTTAGACG
This sequence comes from Lissotriton helveticus, assembly GCF_964261635.1. Taxonomy (NCBI): domain Eukaryota; kingdom Metazoa; phylum Chordata; class Amphibia; order Caudata; family Salamandridae; genus Lissotriton; species Lissotriton helveticus. Next base: position 2,082,800,203 of record NC_136057.1, on the reverse strand, counting down.
AACCCTCAGCGTGGTCCAAAGAGACCACCAATTGGGTATCGTCTGCGTAGGTGACAATCCGCACACCAAAAGGGTGGACTATCTTCTCTAGAGGTTGCATATAAACGTTAAAAAGGGTGGGGCTTAGGGAGGAGCCCTGGGGAACCCCACAGCTGAGCGGATGCTTAGATGATACCGCCTCACCCTCAAACACCTGGAAGAATCGCTCATCCAGGAAGGAAGTCAGCCAAGCCAGGGCCGCGCCCGACACACCCATGCTCTTCAGACGATGTAATAATGTGGCATGGTTAACTGTGTCGAACGCGGCACTGAGATCGAGGAGTATGATGGCTGTTTTTCCTCCCTGGTCCATTATGGCTCTAGCTGCCTCCGTCACTGCCAAAAGGGCAGTTTCAGTACCAGGCTGAGGGCGGAACCCCGTCTGGGAGACACGTAGTAGATTATTGGACTCTAAATAATTCACTAAGATCTTATTGACATGTCTCTCCAGCAGTTTACTCATCCATGGAAGCAGCGAGATGGGGCGAAAATTGGACAGATTGTTTTGATCCAAGTTCGGCTTTTTCAGCAGAGCCCTGACCATCGCGCACTTCCATGGGGCTGGAACGGAGTTAGAGGTGATAGAGGTGTTAAGGGCATCCAGGATGGGCGGGCGGATAGTATCAATCACCTTAACTAGAGTCTGCGGGGGTGCCGGATCATTGGGAGATCCTGAGGTGACTTTGTGGACCATTTTGTCTAGAGTACTGGGATCCAGAAGTGGAAAAGTAGCCAATGAGCAGGACATGGGCATTTCGGAGTCTGAGGTAGGGGTGAAGCCTGTATCCTCCCTACCTGTCGAGAGTAGGGAATAAATGGCATGAATCTTCTGAGAGAAGAAAGTGGCAAGGTTGTCACAACGGGCCTGTGCACCATCCGATGCCAGGAGCTCAGAAGAAGGAGAAATTAAAGATTTTGCAATTTTAAAAATTACTCTAGGAGAGTTCGCTGCCAAGTTAATTTTGGTTCGATAGAACTCAGTTTGGGCAAGTTTTATTTGATTTTTATAGTGCCTTATTGCAGTTCTGTACTCTGATTCCTTCAGCTGGGAGCGATCTTTCCTCCAGGCTCTCTCCGATTTGCGGCAGCCTTGTTTCAAAATTCTAAGGGCAGGAGAATACCACGGGGCAACTTTAGATCTTTTTATTACTTGCAGGGCGCCCTTCGGAAGAACTTGGTCGAGAGTACTAGAAATCCAATTATCAAAATTAAGAGCTGCCATATTGGAATTACTCGTTTTCCGGGGTGGATGTTCAGAGAGAGCTTGTTCCCATTCAAGAAGTGGGAGAGAACTCCATTTCCTGCCCCAATGTTTATCATGAGTTTGTAAGATAGGGGGAGTACTTATGGACCATGTAAGGGGAATTAAAAAGTGATCGGTCCAGGGTAGTGGTATCGGTACTTCAACCGATAGAGTGTCTAGATTACTGTAGACATGATCTAAGAGATGTCCCTTATTATGTGTCGCATGAAAACCCTTTTGGGACAGGCCAATAGCCTGGAGATTTAAACGGAGGCTATTGGCAGCGACATCGAGCGGATCGTCTAAGTGCAAATTTAGGTCACCTAGCAAAGTAAGATTTGCTGTGGTGAGCACTAAGTTAGCAGCTGTATCCGCCATGTCAGTGATGAAATCGCCGAGGGGACCAGGTGGTCGATAGACTAAAATACCAGAGAAGGTGATGGTGGGGGAAAATTCAAGAGCAAAATGTAGGCTCTCACAGGCTGGTGTGGTAGAGGAGGTGACACAACATCTGTAAATATCTCTATAGATGATGGCCAATCCTCCACCTCTACCTGACTGGCGGTCCAGTCGCTTAAGGGTGTAACCTTGAGAAGTGGCCCATAATGATGCAGGATCATTTTGTAACTGGAGCCATGTCTCAGTCAAAAAGAGGGCTTCAGGATTAAGCTCCTCAATCAGTAAAGCCAATTCAGTGTGGTGCTTTGGCAAGGACCGACAGTTAAGGAGAAACATTTTCTTTTTGTGTATAGAAGGATGTATACCTGAAATCGGAGGGGATGAACACCAGTCGCATGTTTTGCAACCGGCATTTATGGTATTAGGAAGGACCGAGTGTAAACAAAGCGGGTTAAAAGTGGGTCGTAAAGCATGCAGAGAGGAAGCGCTGTAACAAATGCGACATCCTGCCATATTGCCATGGCCAGGAGCTAGGAGCGTCTGGACGCGGACTGGCGCAGACTGGCTTCTCTTTGGCGCCTCTTCGGGCGTCTATGGCGCTCCCGCTGCGCGTCACCGCTGCGCGAGTGGACTGGGACTTAGATAGTTTGGGAGGTGAGGGGAAACTAGACCGTCACCCTCGAAAGATGGCCGCCCACCAAGGAACAGTCAGGAAGTACAAGCGCTATTTCTCCCTCCACACAAACAGCATGAATTTGCTGCGGTGGACCAGGGAGTCAGCGCGCCATATGTCAGGGTAATAACAATTTTTATATACAGTTTTAAAATTCGTCAGGTTAAAAACCCCTTGCAACAAAATCGTCTCACAATGCACACGTTAGCGCTACGAGGTTAGTACACATGTACATCTCTGAACAGGCATCAAGCTGATCGTGTCATCTTCTATGATTTTCTTGCCTTTTCTCTATCTGTATATTTTCATGTATATTTCTCTTTGTATCATATTCTTCCTCACTCTAATTTTTCTCTCTCCTTTCAGCTTCACTCTCTTTATTCTTATGTCATTAGTTTGACAGCAATAATGTATATGGGTGTTTTTCCATGATTTGAGATGATTATGGAAGCAGCCGCTGCCAATTGCATATATGACCCCCTTTGGCGTTATGTTTTTTCGTGAAAGAGCTATCAGCACAAGTTTGTATATTTTCAATAGAACCCTGGGTCCAGGAGCTAAAAAAATATATTTTGGTGGGTTGTTGATCAGATGAAGATGCCGGATAGTGAACACAGGCGTTCTGTTTATTTTCACTTAAGTGTGGACTTGTTTCAGCATGTTTATGGGGTAACAAGACCAATATGATGTTTCCTTAGAGATAATGACTATTACTGCCTTTGGACTAATAATCCATAGATGAATTAGAATAGCTTGGGTCATGTAAACCCACATTGGGAATGCTCTTTTATATTAATTCATAGCTTTTTGGGATGCCGCCTCTTGCCATGGTTTGCATTATTTTTTCTCAGAGCAGGTAGACAATTAAATGATTTGCACAATGATTAATTTAGCCACTAGGCAATGAATGTGGTTTTAGGTTTTGGATAATTGATCTGCCATATTCAATGAGATTATTTTATTGAATTAATTTGCAAGTATGTGCTTAACAACCTTGCTCCATTTGAAATAATAATGAACATGTGTGATGGATTGTATGATATCCTTTTAGGCTTACAACAATCAAAGCTTGGGTGAAGGAAAAGGTATCACCCCAGTCTTTTTACTATGCTAATTGGGAAAGTCGAATGCCACTGTTTTAAAAGGAATTAGGCACAATTCACTAATATGGCTTGGACAAAGACCAAGGTGGAAACGCGTTAGCCAGTGGAATAAAGCAATCACTAATTAAATTTCTGGAGTTCCCGCTCGTTCTTTGTTTGGATCACCCTCATAGACTTTGTTCGCATATATATATATATATATATATATTACCTACTGGCGGTCGCCAGTAGGTAGTTATAGTTAGGACCTAGTTTCCATAGGAAATCTGCAACATTCTATTGGGAATAACTTTGGCGCCGGTTGTTGAATCTTCATGAATTTCTCAAAGAAGATGGCCTGCTCCGCTCCGCACATTCCCTGAAAGTCTCGGCAAGATTCGTCAAGCGGGGGCCGAGAAACAAGGGGGGTCCCAAAGCGTGTTTTCCCCATGTTAATTTCCATAGGACGATTAGACACGGCTACAGCCCGAACCGCTGAACGGAATTACACCAAATTTGGGAAAATAGTAGGGTCTGGTACGCAGATCACCCTTTTGGTTAAATGGTGTAAATCCCTCCAGTAGTTCCTGAGAAAATCAAAAGAAAAAATATATATATATGGGTGGAGCCTTACCACACATCTCATCGTGAGATCTGATTGGCTGTCAGCACTTCATCCAAGAAGTGTTGGCAGCCATCTTGGGACCAGTAAACATGATAGCACCTCATTAAAAAGCATTGAAGTTAATAGAAGGTTTTAGGACTTTAGTTACATTATATATCATTTGTTGATGGTACCATACTCATTTTAGGAATTGTGGTGTGTTCTAAGGTGATTTTACCATGTGAAAAAACCTTCTGCTGGGATATCACGAATCATGTTTGAAAGAAAACTATTATCTCATGCTTTTCCCACAGTGGTTTGGAAGGGGATCTATAAGCTAAACTGAAAGCATATTTTCTGTAAATTCACATTATCTTTCTCAGTCATGTGAGAATGAAGTCTGACATTCTCAGTAAAACATGTACATCCAACAAGGACAGATACCGCCAGTTGAATCCTTTGTGTTCTACTGCAGCTTCCCAGAGTGTTTTAAAGAACAACTAAAATGCTAACAGTCCTACTTATTACAAAGGTATGGCACACCTGAAGCCATCTTGATTGGAATAAAGTGGTACCTCTTAAAACATTTAATTTAAAAAGAAACAAAATGAGGGGTATATATTTTGCCATAGGAAGTATGATTAGTGCTGCAGAAAGAAGAATTAGGGCACATTTTGAGTGACTTCTCAACTCCTCTCCTATTTCATTAAAAAATTCTGACATACAGTCTCCCAAGATGGCCACCAGAGACAAAAGAGCCCAAATGTAGCCCAAATATCACCCAGATGTAGCCCAAGTATAGCCCAATGACAGAATGTCCCAGAGTGTTCTAAAGAACAACTAGAGCGCTAACAGTCTTACTTATGACAAAAGTATGGCACACCAGAAGCCATCTTGATTGGAATGAAGTGGTAAGCCTGATGACATCACTGATGACATCTTAAATTACATCAATGATGACATCACTGATGACATCATCCAGGGAATGGGGTTTGCTTTGATATTTAAATATGTTTTATAAATACACTACTTTGCATTGAAGAATGAGTGGACATAAAAATATAAATGTGTGGATGGTGGATTTAGTAACAGTGTCATTGATTGTTTCCTTGACTAATTTGTAGAGTCTCACTATATTTAATGTGTAGTTACTAAACTGTGTGAAAGTCTTTATTGCTTTGTCTTAATTGCTATGTTAAAGACTATATTTGTTATTGGTTTCTTAACTGAGTATTTGTATGGGTTGATGAATGTCTATGTGGTTTAGTGGGGGGTGTGTGATTGCCAAAAAATGTGTGAATAGTTCATTAAGTAGGTATATGAGGTACATGTTATAACAGTTGTTTCAGTGAGTGTATATGTTTATGGCTGTGGTGGTGATTAAATATTTCTCTCAATGGTACAACTCCATTAAACTTGGAAAAAAAGGCAGTGTATGTGACAGTTATATCTAATTAAGTCTGCCTAAGACTTAGTGATTGTATGAGTCACTATATGGATAACTGTATACTTGTAATAGTGATTTTATAACACACTAAGTGTGAGTTACTATCTATATAAATAGATGAAGTGGTGTTTGTATAAGTGTGTAGTTGAGTTAATGTAAGTATAATCAATTGTTTGCACAAGTCAGAAGGATGTCTATAAGTGAATACAATGTGTGCTGGTGTGTAATGTTGAAATAGGCGTATAAGTATATTTGATAGTGTTCTGTTGATTATTCACTGCATATAACACTGAATCTATAGGTAAGTGATTAGATGTGTGTATAGTTCTATGAATAGCTGAGTGGGTGTTTAGAAATTTCTATTGGTGTGTCAATGTTTTCAAATATGGCACTTTCTATTTTACAGTGAGTGATGAAAGATTATACTAGTTTGTGATGAGGTGTATTTGATTGTCACATGGATGATGTCATCAGTGATGTCATCAGTGATGTCACTGACCATGTCATGAATGATGTAATATGTGACATCATCAGCAGTGGATTGCGGGCGCGTGAGTTATAGTGAGTACAACTAACTATAACGAGGAATTTCAATGGTTTTGTATGTGTAAAATGTCCAGCTAACTATAACTGGTGTGAAACCTATGTTTTTTTCAGTGAATATATATATATATATATATATATATATATATATATATATATATATATATATATATATATATATATATATATATATATATTCAGGCTCACATCCTTCGCATCGATGCCGGGACACCAGGACAGCGGTGCAATCCAGGGGCAAAGGTAACCCTGTGTATAAATATCAGTTCACAGCGCGTAGCCACAGCTAGGCAAATGCACTCTCCTCGATAGGTATAAATCAATTCCAATCCTTTTTGCGCATTCCAATCGTATTTATTTCATCAAATGCAGCATCGTGATAGTAAACACGGAATAACCCCAACGCGTTTCGGCGAAACACTCGCCTTGGTCACGGGACCAAGGCAAGTGTTTCGCCGAAACGCGTTGGGGTTATTCCGTGTTTACTATCACAATGCTGCATTTGATGAAATAAATACGATTGGAATGCGCAAAAAGGATTGGAAGTGATTTATACCTATCGAGGAGAGTGCATTTGTGTAGCTGTGGCTACGCGCTGTGAACTAATATTTATATATATATATATATATATATATATTTATATATATTTATATATATATATGAATCGACAAATTGCCCTAAGCTTTGGAAAGGAACTCGACAGCACTGTGCCCTCCGGCTTTTCCTTTTCAGCCTCCCTCCGCGCTCACAGTTAATTAGGAGTGCCGACGCAATTCAAGGTGTTACCCTCTTCATCATGGGCTGCAAAAAATGACTCTTGACGATCGTGTCATTTCAATTTCCAGCATTTTTTATTTCAAATCCCCAGGTAGGGGTGTGTTGCGTCCCACGTCACTCTGCTGCATGCTGGGGCTTGAAGTCCGTGACACGATAAATATTTCCTTTAAGTAAGTTCAAGTGTTCATTTTTAAATTTATGCTTCAGTTAGATGCCTTTAGTAGGTTGTGTGCGTTTTCAGCAGGCTATTTACAAGACAGCGCTGTGCCAAGGGAGTCTCGAAAGGTTTCAGACTCAGGCTCAGTATGATGCATAGGCAATCTGCAACATTCTATTGCCAATAACTTTGGCGCTGATTGATGAATCTTCTCAAAACTTTCCAAACGTTTGTCCTGCTCAGTTCCGCTCCTTCCCTGGAAGTGTGGGGGTGATTCGTCAAGCGGGGGCTGAGAAAAAAGGGGGGTCCCTAAACGTGTTCTCCCTATGCAATTTCCCATAGTACCTTTAGCCACAGCTACAGCCCGAACGGCTGAACGGAATTACACCAAATTTGGCAAATAAGTAGTCCTTAGTTCACACTTGTGCCTTTTGCTTAAGTGGTGTTAATCTGTTCAGTAGTTACTGAGAAAATTACGGTTAAAGTCATTTATATATCTATGGGCGTGGGGGATCCGCGGAGTGTGCGAAGATTGTCATCGTACCATAAGCGCCCTGTCCTGATAACGTGCTCAATGCTAATTGGCTGTCAAGCAGTTGTAAACATTCGAAACCAGGAACTGTTGGCAGCCATGTTGTGCCTCGGTAGAAGCGAGGCTGAGAAAGTCAGTGGATTATGTGTGAAAAAAGTAGAAAGGGGGCAGGGTAGAAATAATTTTACCCTCTAAACCTGCTTAGGGGGTCCCAGAAGGACCCCCAGGGCGCACATTTTTAAAAAAAATGGCAGGTGTGTGTAGGGTGCGTGGACTGTGCGTAAAATAAATAAAATAAAACAGAGTCTTTTTTAAATAATTTGTCTCCGGGGGGGGGGAGCTACAAAGAATAAAATGGGAGGGTGGCTATAATGTCTCCAAAGCCCCAGGTACCACCACTCCCCGGGGCTTTATGTATTGTGGGAGGGCCGGCTTTTGCAGTGTCCCGGGGTGCCCATCCCGCTCTCTCATAGCACGGAAATCTGTTCTCTCTTTCAAAATCTAAATCAGATTGCTTTTCCACATGGGGAGCTGCATGTTAGTAGCTCCTGATGTGGAAAAGTAATGCCGGCTCCCATACGCGTCGAGGTTGTGCAGCAAAGGCGCTGGAGTCGCGCAGCCTACAGATTATGAGTCGTGCATCCAGGACGTGCACACCAGGGGGCCGCACTGAGCGCTGCGCTGGGTGCGCAACTTTTACTTTTTTCGTTCAAAAATAGCCCCTATCAGTACTTTCTAATATTCCCGGGGATCGTATCCCCTGGGTCTTATAAAAAAATTTAGGGGCCGTGAGGGGAGCCACTATGCCCCCATTGTCCCGCCGGCTTCCCGCGTTCTTCGGGAGCCGGCATTGCTTTTCCGCAAGGGGAGATGCTAACTTGCATGTGGAAATGCAATCTGCTTTGGATTTTGAAAGTGAGAACAGATTTCACTGCTCTGTCTTTCAAAATGCAACCTAAGTTTGTTATGGGAGGGCGGGAGCCATGAGACTCCCGCCATCTCAAAGCAAACAGCAGTGTCCCAGGAGTAGGCAGCCCGGGACACTGTAGGAACCGGCCCTGGGCGTTGTGGTTCCCAGGGCCCTCGAGAGCACCAGGCGGAGGGCCATGCAGCCTGTCTCCCACAATACACAAATCCCCGGGTGGTGTTGGTTCCCAGGGCTTGAGGGGCGTCGTTGAGGCCCACACACTTCTAATTTTGCAGGGGAAGCCTTGGACACCAAAGTGGTGCAAGGGGGTTGTAAGTCTGGTACACAGTGTTCTGTTTTACTTTGCTTTCCTTTTTGTCTTGTAGAGGATCCAAGGTAAATATAATGTTTTTGTACAGCCAGTACCTTTCCCCCTACCCCAAATGGCTTTCTGCCTGTAACCATAGTAACAGTTCATGAAACACTTATGTGAGCACAGAGGTTAAAAGTTCACCACACTATGTTGCTAATGGAAAAATCTACTGTGCTGGAGTTTTAAAACGCTTCCATAGGAACCATTAGTCTTAGCTATAGACTCTGGTAAAGATCTGGTAAAGAGTTAGCCTCAGAATTATACTTCAAATTATAAATATCATTTCTATTGGGGACCGCTACCCCCCAAAAAAAAAGACGTATATATTTTTATTTAATTAACTTTCGTTAAAACAACAATAAATAACTGGAAACATAACTTAAAGATAACAATAAAATAAATAACTAGAAACATAACTTTAACAAAACAATATAATAAACAAAATGTGATATGGACTCCAATAGAAGTACGGTAGGTAATCTGCAAAACAAAAAAGAAAATTAGTGTTTAAAATTAGATCGATGTGACTAAATGAGTTTAGACATTACAAGTCAAGGTAACACTTGACGATATTTCCTTATTTTACGTGTGCAGTGTGCCTGATACATTTCACTTGTCTTATAGGCCCGCGTTCAAGCTGTGTCTGTATGAAAGTACCTACTGCGTCAGATTTACATTACACATCAACAGGTCTTTAAAATGATTCAGAGATGAGACAGAATTAGGGGAGAGATCAAGTCATTATGTGGGACAATATTCTTTAAGGCTTATTTACAAGACTCTTGCGCCACTTTTGTGTTACTTTTCTCATGTTGAAAGTGACGCAAAAGTGGCGCATGGAGCTTGTAAATAAGCTCTTTTATTTCTAATGCATTTAATCAGAGGCATTGTATATCTAGGCCTCTCTGCTTACCTTGTGTAAACACTGTGACCAGCAGAGTTCACAACTTGAACTCAGCTTTGGTTGTACACGGCAGAGTGGACAGCAGCGTCCATAACTTCAAAAGAGAAAGAGAAACGATGTGAGAGAGTGAGAGAAAGAGAGAATAAAGGACATTAAAAGTGTGAGAGAGAGAAAGTTATAGATGGAGCAGTTAATACTGGGGAAAATACTCGTAGCTTACCTTTTGCCTCCGTTGTGTGTCCAAGCACGTGCTAGTTCATAGTGCACCCTCCAGTTTAGTGATCTGAAAGATAGTATATAAAGTTAGTGATAGCATAGTACATACAAATGCACACATATATTTTTGGTTTATTTATTTGTGAACTCAGGATACTATATTATAACAAGTTCCTCTGTAAGGAGGTGTCTGTGCGCTGTTTTTTTCCAAAGTAGTATATTCCATGCATTCCCACTGCAATCGCGGTGAGTTATCAATATTGGGTATCTGGATTGTAGCACCCCATTGACTCGCAAAGTTTGGAGGTGAGTGTTTTTCTTGGGAAGTCAGAGGCAGATTCAGAAGATCCTTGTGCCACTTTTCCAATGTTAAAAGTGACACAAAAGTGGCGCAAGGGGCTCGTACATCTGTCCCTCAAACTGTTGTAACCTATCTATTCCCACTGCCAGGAGGTAATTGTACATTCTTACGCAGTGAAGCTGCTGCACACTACCCAGCCTCTCCTTTCACAGATGACTTGTCGTTGTTTCGGAAAAAAGCTTCTTTGCTTACCTTGTGCCATTGGCCTGATTCAAAGAGGGTGCACCACGTGTTGAAATAGCCTTCTCAGACGTTGTTACGATGGACACGCATCATCGCAGAATCCTTGAATGTTAAGTTTTAGAGGTATTGGGGCGGACGCCAATTTGTGAAACGCAACCTGTAAGATAAAAAGGAAGTTACCATTGTGTGTCATTTCTTTATTAAAGCAGAGAGGAAGTGAGCGAGTGACTGAAAAGAATAGTTGCGGCTCACCTTTCTGTCACAGGTGTGCTTTTCACCACGTGCCGGGACATAATGCATCCTGAAGCACTACATCTAAAATATAGTAAAACAAAGATGTTCTGATTGATATTTGTTACTATTTTAATGCGGAGTACAATAACATCGCCCTTATACACACCTTCCCTCCTGTATTTAAAAACAACTATTTGTATAGTTTTATATTCCGGGCGTTTGACCAATTATAAAAACGTTCCTGCTATTGGAAAAAAATAATATATGCATGCAATAAGATACGCTATAAAGGACTGAGTTCGTCTTAATCGCTGCATTGCTTTTTTGTATCCAGTCTGCTGCAGCCCATCGACTACCTCCGATGCGCACCCAGGCCTCACTGCTCACCTTTACGTGGACAGGACACCTTGTAGATCATGCAGTCCCGCTCTTCCACCTAGAAGTCTCAGATATGGTGCTGAGTCTTGATAGCGCTATGGCTAAGGACATACTCGCGCTCCCATCATCATTGCAGGTTCCTCACCCGCTCAGTGCTTCGGGTACCACTAACTCAGTACCAAAGAGGCCACGCACTAAGTGGTGGGCACTTGTACTCGGTGGTTCGGGCCTACATGAGGCATCCGAACCACTAGGACGGGCCATCTCAGCACTTGGGATGGGAGCAAATCAAAAATGGCATAGAGCACGTGCACTATGTCTTTTGTATTGGTAGGGTCACGTGTGTAGTGACGGATGTGCTGGATGGGTGTGGTGTGGGTGCATACCAGCCATGAGGGAGTGTGTTTGTGCCGTTTTGACAACTAGACCTGGAACTAATAAATCACTACAATGGGAATCTGGGCAATGTTGCGTTTTTGTTTTTTCCTAGAAGCGTAAGTGGAGTGGGCTGGCCTGACGTATGCCAGTGCTGCGCGAGGCTCCGAACCATGAATCCGGAGCTATGGGTGTGGTCCTGTTGTGAGCTATATGAGAAATCAAAGTGATTCGGGTGTCCATTTTGTAGTGCTGATGTCACCCGTGTCTTAAACGCAAATGTGTCATTATAGCTGTAAAGTTCCACAACTTGGCGAACATGGAAGGTACGGGGTATCACTGACTGTATATTCGTTCCTAGTTGCACACATAAAATATGGTGGACGTGACGTATTTCTGTGATTATGAATGTTTATTGTACATTCAGTGGAGTGTTGTAGCCGTAGTAATACAGGGCTGTAAAAAGGTTTAAATTGCAGTTTTTTGCACATGAAGGGCAGGTAATATATATACGTATGTGGTCATTCAGGTAGATTGAAGAACTTGATGCTGGAAATCAGTGTTCGAGTCTCGGAGTTGCGTCCACACCCTGTTATTGAGGAGAAATGCCGTAATCTACGCGTGCCTGAAAATTTCATGTGAATACGGTGCTCCTGTAAATTGCTGATACACTTTTGGATTGATTTTGCGCTATATAAATATGCTTTAAAAAAAACAAAAAAGGAGGAATAGCCCACACTGACTGTCACAGGTAAGATGGATGCATACGCTATTTATAGTACAATATAATGTGGTAGGACCCTGGGGCAGCATTTTAGAAACATAATAAATACGTAGACACAGATAGATAGTTGAAGTGGGTACGGGCACGTGTGCTCAACTCCATTATATTACGTTGTTGTTGGTAACAAGTAGAATAGTAATCATGATATCATACACATATATTTAATAATAAACGGTTTATGACTTCTGTTATACAAATGTAGCAGCATTATTTGTGAAATAATACACAGAACATTCTATCGTAAAGGATTCATGAGTTGTGGTGCACTGAGGTAGGGGCGGTTTGTGTGCAGCCTGTGATGATGCGTGGTCCGGGCAGACCGCACTGGTAAAAATGTGTTTTGGCTATTGAATTTTGACTTAACAAGGGCACGTACCGATTATTTACGGTGTACTGAGTTAGTGGTACGTCTCGTGTTTATCGTGTGCTCACCCTGCGATGATGCATGGTCTGAGTGGGCTGTACTGAAATCATTCACTGTGTATACTGGACTATATGAACTTTGAGTTGGACAAAGAAAAGTAGCATCGATGGTTATCAATTGCTCTGCAAACTAGGTCTACTGATTGCTCCCCATAACAAATTAAACAATTGCACTTCATTCTGTGCATTCTAACTTTCTCAAATTGTGGACGTATGTCTGGTGGCGATGTTGAAGGTGATACCCCAGAGGTACTTGGTATTGCCGGTGGTGGAGGTACATTTTGGCCCAATTTTCTACATTCTTTGTTATCATAGTTCACAGAATGCAACGATGGAAGGTGGTTGCGCATACTAGCAGTTTAACAGCACTATTTTTTTCTCTGCTTTAAATAAATCGAGGCTGAATTTAATTCTGTCTATAGTGTACATGAAAAGGTAAATTCAAGTTGTGAACCCTACTGTGCACAGTGTACATGGAAGCAAGAAGTCAGTACAGTTAAAGAACAATGCTTTTTTCACTTTTTTTTAACAAAATCTGAATACATACAGTATAATTAACTCTGCATTAAATAAATCAAGGTTGAATTTCCTACTGTCTGTAGTGTATATGCAAAGGTGAATTCAAGTTGTAAACCCTGCTCTCCGCAGTGTACATCTTAGGATGGAGTGCATCATCTGCAATTATGATTGAAGTTGAAGATAGAATATGTATGCAGCATGCATTTTATTATTGAACTAAATGTATAAGTGATATAAAATAAGTTTTTCTAGGAAGCATAATAAAGGGATATTGTGTAGGGTTTGATAGGTGTTATACTTACTTTGGTTTACGCTGAGTTAGTGGTATCTAAAACAAGAAGGTTCTGTGAAGCCTGCGATGATCCGTGGTCCGGGAGGCTGTACTGATAATAATGTTTTTTGTGTTGTGAATGGTGCCTTAGTAAGTCCACGTGATAATCATTTTTGGTGCACTGAGTTACTAGTATCTTTGGTGCTTAGCGTGTACATATTCTGCGATGATGCGTGGTCTGGGGGGACAGTAATTGGAGTTAATGTGTTTTGTCGATTGGATTCTGCATGAATTCCACTTAAAAGTGATAGTATGCCTCATTGCTGACATAAAACTGTTCACTCTTCTTTCCGATAATTTATGGTGCACTCAGTTAGTAGTATCTTTGGTGCTGACCTTGTACGTACTCTGAGATAATGCGTAATGCAAGGGGGCTGTACTGGGAGCAATGTTTTTTGCCTAGTGAATTCTGCTTTAATAAGGCTACGGGGAAATGACTTGTGGTGCAGTGATTTAGTGGTACCGAAAGAACTCAGCGTGTGTATATACTGTGATGGCTAGTGGTTCGGGGGGTTGCAGTGGTATAAAGTCTCTTGTCTACTGGAATGCGTCATCTACAATTGTTATTCTATCAGAAAAATTCTGAACACATACGGTACAATTGTCTCTGCATTAAATTAATCAAGGTTGAATTCCTTATTGTCCGTAGTATACATGCAAAGGTGACTTCAAGTTGTGAACCCTGCTGTCCGCAGAGTACATCGAAGGCTGTAGTTGACACAGACATCGAGGAATGCTTTTTTTGTCACATACTTTAACAAAATCTGACGACACAGTAGGATGCTTCTGCCTTAAATAAATCGAGACTGAATTTTATGTTGTCTGTAGGGCTGATGCGCCACTGGTATCAAGCCGTAAACTCTTTTGATCGCAGTGTACATTTGAAAACAGAACTCACTACATTTATTGAGGAATGTTTTTTGTGGCATCCTTTAACAAAATAGTCTATGCCTTACATAAATCAAGCATATCTTGAATGCTGTCCATAGTGTAGATGTAAAGCTGAATTCAAGTTGTGAACCCTGTTGTACGCAGTGTAGATTGAATGCAGTAGTCGACATAAACATCGATTAATGCTATTTTGTCACAGTTCACGGAATCTGAGGACACAGTACAATTGTCTCTGCCTTAAATACATCGAGACTGAATTAAATGTTGTTTGTAGTGCTTCTACACTTCTGGTATCAAGTAGTGAACTCTGTTGATCGCAGTCTACATTTGAAGGCAGTACTTTGTACAGACATTGAGGAATATTTTTTGTGGCATTCATTAACAAAAATTGTCTCTGCCTTACATAAATCAAGGCTAACTTCAATGCTGTCCGTAGTGTAGATGCAAAGTTGTGAACCCTGTTGTACGCCGTGTAGATGGAAGGCAGTAGTCGAGACAAAGATTTATGAATGGTATTTTGTCACAGTTAACAGAATCTGAGGTCACAGTACAATTATCTCTGCCTTAAATAAAACAAGGCTGGATTCAATGTTGTCCGTAGTGTCGAGTGATATAAACAACAAGGGAACCCATCTAGGTAGTTGAGGACCTCGGGTAATTAATGATTATTCAAGAAAACAATGGCCCTGAACTCATGCAGATAAGGTTTAAGAGCAATAAGCATAGACTTAGTTAAGAACTATGTTTTTAAAACCAATGTCTCTGTCCAGCTGGACATTGGTTTTAAAAACATAGTTCTTAACTAAGTCTATGCTTATTGCTTTTACACCTTATCTGTGTGAGTTCAGGGCCATTGTTTTCTTGAATAGTCCGTAGTGTTGAGGCAAAGCTGAATTCATGTTGGGAACCCTGCTGTTCACAGTGTAGATTGAAGGCTGTAGTTAGCACAGTTATAGATGAATGCTTTTTGTCACATCCTTTTACAAAATCAGAAGACATAGACTGACTTTGTCGCTACCTTAAATAAAGCAAGGCTGGATTCAACGCTATCCGTAGTACAGATGCAAATCTGGATTCAAGTTCTGAACCCTCCTGTCTGCAATGGAGATTGAAGGCAGAAGTCGGTACAGACATAAGTCTGCGGTGCTGTGGTGTTGAGTTCGGAATGGGCCTGTATCGAGGATGCACGCGGTCTTGGCGGCAGCCACGTGGCAGGGTGAGGACCTTTGCTGCGGCGGAGTTTCTTGTCTTTGCAGAAGTGAACCACGCCCAAGGCGTAGTCTAATTATTTATAGTCTTACATTAGCGTTGTGTATGTTGGACTAGCCCACTCCGCTTCTGTTTCAAAGGGGGGAGGGGTGAACACAGCTACATGAGCAAAATATTCCCCAGTGTCTGAGATAATATGGTTGCGTCCACTATTCAGTACACTACATGTATCAATGGTATATGTACACACTGAAAAGTTTTTGATTTCTATAGTGAATTGTGTATAGTATTTCACCGGTAGTTTTAGCGTTGTGTACATTATTGTTGATGTTCAAGTTCTTTCCCTTATACATACTTGGTTGCCACATCTGTAGATTAAGGTAGTGTACTGTTGAGGAGATATATTATTTTGGAAAGGTCTGTAGTACTGTTTTGCGCTGCCTCTGAGGTAGTATAGGGGAGGGGTCCGTGGGGATGGTTGTGGTGACATCACTGATGACATCATCCATGTGACAATCTGGTACATCTCATCATACACTAGTGTAACCTTTTAACACGCATTATAAAATATGGAGTACCATATTTGAAACCATTGACACACCAACACAAGTTTCTAAAAACCCACTCAGTGATTCCTACATCTACACACACATCTAAACACTTACCTATATATTCAGTCATACATGCTAACAAAGATCAATAGAACACTATTAAATATGTTTATACACCTACATCGACATTATACACCAGCACACATCCTATTCACTTATGAAGTCATGCTACTCCCTTATGCAAACAATTGATCCTACTTATATTTACTAAGCTACATATTTATACAAACACCTCTTTATTTATTCATATAGATAGTAACTCATACTTAGTGTGTTATAAAATCACTATTATAAGTATACAGTTTTCGATACAGTCACTCACACAATCACTGAGTCTTATGTATACTTATTTATATACAGCAACTGTCACATACACTGCCTTTTATATGTCTACTTTGCTGGACATGTATCATTGAGAAATATATTTACTCATTACCACACCCATAAAGAGATTCACTCACCCAAACAACTGTTTCCACATACAGTCTTAACCTCATATGCCTACTAAATCAACTGTTTACACATCTTTCGACAGTCACACACCTCCCACCCAATCATACACACATTCACTATCCCATACAAATACTCACTTAAGTATTTAATAACTAATATAGACTTTCACATAGCTAGTAACCAACTTATGTAGACGTTTTCACAACAAGAGATCGAGTGATACATGCATTCACAGTTTAATCACTATCCCATATATTTAGTAAGACACTTTAAATTCGTCACTTAGACAGTCAATCACATTGCTACTAAATCCTTAATTCAGACACTTATACATCGACTCAGTCTACAATGCAGATTTCTATATATATAATACTTATTTAAATATCGAACCAAACCACATTCACTGGATGATGTCATCAGTGATGTCTTCAGTGATGTCATTTGAGATGGCATCAGTGATGTCATCAGTGATGTCACTGACCATGTCATGAATGATGTAATATGTGACATCCTCACCAGTGGATTGCAGGCGCGAGAGTTACAGTTAGTACAACTAACAATAACGGAGGAATTTCAATGGTTTTGTATGAGTGAAATGTCCAGCTAACTAGAACACCCCTAAAACCTATGGTTTCAGGGGTGTTCTAGCTAACTATAACCTGCCTGAAACCGTCGGATACCAAAGTAGCACCCAGGGTGACTTCATGCATATATGATGTTACGCGGGATCCCTTGACACAAAGTCGGCGGATACGAAATGCGCATCATTTACAAGTTTAGGAATATGGCGGATAGGATTCGTGTGGAGATGGAGCTTAGTACGCTACCGGTATGGGAGTGCAGTTTTCTCAACAACAAAAAATATATACATATTTTTGGGGGAAGATATAAAACATTACATAATTTTTAAATTTAAAAAAAAAGAAGTATAATAGAGTTCCAAAATATTTGAAACATTAAAATATGAAATTAACATTTAAAAAACCTTAGAAATTCACTGAAAAAACCATAGGTTTTACAGACGTTATAGTTAGGAATTAGCATTTAAAAAACCATAGAAATTCACTAAAACAACCATAGGTTTCAGGGATATTATAGTTAGTTAGACATTTGACTCATATAAAACCAGAGAAATTCGCTAGTTATAGTTAGTTGAGCAAACTATAACTTGTGCGCCTGCAATGCACTGCTGATGATATCACATATTACTTTACTCATGACATGGTCAGTGAAATCACTGATGACATCACTGATGACATTTAATGAATTTCTAAGGTTTTTTTAAATGCTAATTCCTAACTATAGCGTCTGTAAAACCTATGTTTTTTTCAGTGAATTTCTAAGGTTTTTTAAATCTTTAATTTCATATTTCAATGTTTCTAAAACCTATATTTTTTCAAATATTTTGGAACTCTATTATACTTCTTTTTTTTAACTTTAAAAATTATGTAATATTTTATATCAACGTATTCATTTTTTTTGTTGAAAAAACTGCACTCCCATATCGGTAGCGTACTAAGCTCCATTACCACATGAATCCTATCCGCCATATTGCTAAACTCGTAAATGATGCGCATTTCTTATCCGACGACTTTGTGTTACCGCATCCCGCGTAACATCATATACGCATGTAGTCACCCCAGGTGCTACTTTGGTATCCAAATGGTACGCAGTACCAAACCACGCGTTAGGTCATGTACGTATGGGCTCGCGCCCGCTGCCAGGCCCTGTGTTATGACACAGACGTACAGTATCGCACCGGGTACGTCATTCCTTTTTTTTTGTCTCAAAGGTATATCTAAATAACTTTAAACAGTATATGAGAGCAAGCGATAATCTAAAATATTTTAAACATTTATATATTTCTAACTGTAATAAACTTATATTATGATAAATATATTTTGTCAAAATCGCGTCGGGTGCTGCCTCCTTGCGCGCTCGGTGCACGATTGCCATGTGACCTTAAAAAAAACATTTGATTGGTTCAAAACATTTCCCATTGTAACAGTTGGACTACCCCACCCATTTTACTCATTCTCTCTACAGCGTTTGATGAGACATCTCTTCTGCTTAGAAAGCTTTTTTGAAAAGTGTTTTCCTATATACACTTATCTTATACTGTACACAACATGCAATGACAATCTTGATCAATATTCATGCTCTGTACATTAGCCTTCCGCGTGTGATTGCCATGCATCTCAAACGTTCAATCAAAAAACAAATATGTGTTACACGATGCCCCTGGTGTGTGTGTGTGTGTGTACATTATTGTGCTCCCTTTCGGCCTGGGTATTCCTGGATCTAAGAAGTATCAGGAGCCACGTGCAGAGTGCACATCCTAGATCACATGTGACAAACAGTACACAGCAATGTGTAGATTTCTTTTGCTGTACGCTCTGTTTTGAGGCTTTACCAATGTAGTAGTGTGTTATATGTGAGACTTTCAGATTCACATTTGACATGCATTACTTGACTGTAATGAGTGTTATCACTGTGTATGACGTAGCCTCACTGCTGATCCTCCCTCCATCCGAGCACATTCACATGTGTACGCTTCGCGATAGCAACACTTTCAATAATACCGCACACCATTGACACGCGTGTCTGCGCATATCCACAACCTTGACAACGACATGTAATGTTCACCATTCAATCTCTTCAAACACCATCTCATTAACGATAGTTTCCGCCCTCCCGACACATGCTACACTAATCTAAATTGCACACTCTGCGAGGTCAAAACTACAAAAGAAACACATATAAGTACACTTCCTGGCCAGACAGGAACTGAACAACGCCCAGGTCCCCAGAATAATTATTCACACTCCTATGCTGGCATGGCGTACTCAAGCCCAGACCACTTTGTGTACGTATGAATAGGATAAGTATGACGACGCACGTCCCTCTTCTTCCACACTGCCTCAGTTAATATGGCCACATCCACATCACATATCACAATGTGCAATAAAAAAAATCCATGAGGTGTACACCATCATGGCAATAAACACGGGCTCTAAATTGTGAGCCCTCCTGCCTGTCGTCTACGAAAGGGATCCATGAGGTGTACACTATACAGCAATCAACACTCCATCTGAATTGTGAGCATTGCTGCCCGTAGTGTTTGCTCACACAACAATGACAGCAGGTAAGAATAGCAGCCTGGGTGCCCAGGGCCTCCAATTGAGGGACAGGTGGGGTGCATCACCCTGGCTGCGCAAGTGCGAACAAACGATGTTGCCATGCGTAAAGATGTGATCTCTGACCTCATTCAGTCACATCTCTGTCTCACTTTAAAGACCTGCTGGACTGTACTGTACGCCTCAGCCAGCGGGCAGCGCTGCCCTAAAGACACCTCTGGAGCGCGGTGCTGCGGGACGAGTAGGATGAATCAGCCAGAGTGCGCACCTGTGAATAAGGGATGTTGCTGTGCGTAATGATGTGATCTCTGCCCTCATTCAGTCACTTCTTTCTCATTTTAAGGACCTGCTGGACAGTACTGTAGGCCTGAGCCAGCGGGCAGCGCTGCCCTACAGACACATAGCGTTGGCTTTTAGGACACTGTAGTGAGCTTGTTACTAAGTGTACATGCACACAGGCTTCCGCCACTGCATTACACGCGCACATTATGCTTCTAGCATGCACTCTGTTCCTTTCTAAAGAAACATTTGTAGAATGTATATTTATTTACCCTTGTGAATTCTCGAGCACTCCTTCTCCTCTTTGAACCACGGTTACCACTAACAGTTGGTAGATCGTACTTCAAAAACGAAGGATGCACTCAACTCCTATTTTCTATCAAGCTTGAAATAAACCTTCATTTACCTCCAGAAGTTTCCACCATGAAATTATTTTGCCCTTTTCAGACATTCCATTGATTGCCTCAAGAAGGGCCGAGCAGGAGCTGACCCTGCAATGACGCCCTGGGCATTCTGACACCTTCCATCGTGGTATCAAGACACCGTCCCCAACCGGAGACCTGGTCTACCGTACAAACGTACCCTGGACTCGGAGCTTGCACCAACACGTCGTGGGACACACCGGTGGTGGCAGGTGAGCAGGGCAGCCTCAGTGTGCAAGACCTACAATTGAGCACTGTGTGGGGGAAGGGGCTGGGGTGCAGCACCCTCGGTACACAGGTGCATGCAAGGGATTTTCCCATAGCTAATAATGTAGAACTATATTATTGAAGAACTGCAAGAACATTATCACTACTTTAGGGCAGGAAACTGCTGCTAAAGCGGCTATAATGGGCTTGACAATATCCTCTTGGGGAATTCCCATAGAAGCCCAGGTTCACACCAGAACTTGGTCTTCTATAGAAATTCACAAGGGTATATTATCAACCCCTTATCGCCGCTTTAGCTGCAATTTCCTGCCGCTAAAGCGGCGATAATGTTATCGCCGTTCCTTGATAATATGGCCCATAATCTCTGGCCTCATGTGTTTCATTTTAAGGACTTGCTGAACCACACTCTTTTTTGCGATTCCAGCGTCCTAGAGAAACGGGTGCTGGGTGAAGTAGGCCGACGCTCTGTCTCCTCCTCCCTCTCTTCTTTTTACTCTCCCTCCCCTTCTCCCTTCCACCCACTCCCCCTCCCTTCCACCCACTCCCCCTCCCTTCCATTCTCACTATCGTTCTTTCATTCGGACTTCCTTTCTTTACCTCTTCCACATAGCACAAATACTTATGTTTCATTTTTGTCTTGCAGGTTTCCAACGCTGCTTCCACTGGAGTCCAACCCACGTTTTTTTATTATACTGTTTCTTCTATTAAAGTTATGTTTCTATGTATTTGTGTTTTAATAAAAGTTATTTCTTTTTCAAATAAATGAATGTATAGGTCTTCTTTTTCTGACAACACTTGTATATTATTTATTGTGAAAATCATCTGTCTATAATAGACTTCAAGGATAAAGTTATCTAATAATAGAGTGCACCTACCAAACATAATCTAACTGACTATTAGACAAATGAAGCCTGGGTAATTGTACAACTGCAAGAGTTCTATGAGTGTATCCCTTTATAACACCATAAGTACTGCCCGTGTGAATACCTAACAAATAAGGCACTGCCTAGGACCACCGAGGCTTCAGGGACTGCCGAAGTCCACCCTGTATATTTAAATAAAGCCCCGGAGTGGGGTAATCCCCGGACTTCAGTTGCCCTCGAACCCCCCGAACAATTAGTAAGCAATACCCGAGAGGGTGGTGGTTCCCTAGGCTGAATATAATAATTGGATTGGCCACAGAACATTACCCACCAGGTTCCTCATTTAAAACAATAAGTGAGACCCCACTTTTTGTTTTATTTGTTTCTTTTTTTCTCCGTTTTTACCATATGCATCCCCTCTATTAAGGCGATACGAGGTTTTCCTCCTCTCGCTTCAAGTAGTCAAACAAGTATTTGCTATCACATGGTGGAAGCCATGCACCAGCCCTCTAATAGCAAACACAAATGTCCTTCGAATTCACACCCCGGGACATTGTATGACCTGCTCCTGACATGTCGCCCTCCCTAAGACCATGATCTATTTGTTTGTATAAATGCATACTAACACTACTTACACACGTGTAGTACAGTGACCAGAATGTAGCGAAGAAGCAGAGGAAGCGCAAAATATAAATCCTACCAGAAGTCGGATGACAGTTCAATGAGCCGACAACCCTGGCATGAGTAGAAACACGAAGAAAATGGGTCTTCAGCACAACGCAAGCAATTTTGAAGTATTAGTGAGTGGTATTTTCCTTTTACCTTTTCCTGCTCGTCAAATTTATGTAGTGAAGCGGCAGACAGCAGTGGATCCAATAACTAGATTTATTACAAGAAAACAAGACACCTGAAACAAACACCAACAGGAGCAGACAGCAAGACAACTGTCTTCTCCAGCATAGTGTAAAAACTCCGCAAGGTTCCCCTCATGACAGCCCTACATTCTAACATTACATACTTAGATTCTAGTAGAATTACATACTAACATTCTACTATGACTTACATTGGAATACTACACAGACCACATGACTTTACAGCAATGAGCTCATGGTTTCATCCACGGTTCTTGAGACCGGTAGGGTTGAGTAGTTCGCTTCCCACTACTGTATTGTTTAAACGCAAACTAACACTACTTCCACAGGTATGCTACAGT
The DNA here is from genome assembly GCF_964261635.1 of Lissotriton helveticus. Classification (NCBI taxonomy): domain Eukaryota; kingdom Metazoa; phylum Chordata; class Amphibia; order Caudata; family Salamandridae; genus Lissotriton; species Lissotriton helveticus. Next base: position 2,082,777,395 of record NC_136057.1, on the reverse strand, counting down.
GCCCAGAGCACATCACTTTACAGCAATGAGCTCACAATATAGGCTCACGGTTAAATCCCAGAGTCTTCACACCAGTAGGGGTGAGTAGTTCGCTGCCCACTCCCTATATATAATAAATGCATACTAACACTACTTACACACTTATACCACAGCGGCTAGTAACCTACAGCGCTCAGAGCCCATCACTTTACAGCAATAAGCTCAGTTTGATCCCAGAATTTTCACACCGGTAGGCGTGAGTACTTCGCTTCCCACTTCCGGTATAGTTTAAATGTACGGGACAGGTCAGTAGTTCGCTTCCCACTCCCTGTATGGTATAAACACCTACTAACACTACTTGCACACATATACTACAGTGCCCAGAGCCCATCCTTTTACAATAACCACCTCGATTTCATCCCCAAGGCTTCACACCAGTAGGCGTAACCACTTTGCTTCCCGCTTCTGATATACTATCAACACACAGTAGCAGTTAGCAGTTCGATTCCCACGCCCTGAATGGTATAAACGCCTACTAACACTACTTGCCCACGTATGCTACAAACACCAGACCACATCACTTTACAGCAATGACCTCATGGTTTAGACTCTCGGTTTCATCCCCGAGTGCAGCACCATATCATATCAGCACCATGTCACTCTGAGCAACACCACACTTTCAGACCAGTAACAGTGACTACTTCGCTTCGCACTCCCCCACAAAACTTACAGTGCTCCTACCCTCCTTTACTACTTTTTTTGCCCTTTTTTCCCCTTACTCGCTTCAACGGAATCACAAAATGGCGGCCAACACTTCCTAGTTCCAACACCATCGCAGCCAATAAGCAGCAAGCTCCTGCTCGTAACGCCTCAGCCAATTAGATGGCAGAATTCCCAAATATCGACATCTATAAATTTTGATATTTCTCAAAAACTCCTGAACGGATTTACACCAAATAAACAAAAGCAAGCTTTCTACACCAAGACCCTTCTCCCGGCCAAATTCGGGTTAATTCCGTTCACCCGTGCGACCTGTAGCATTGTCTAAACTTTCCTATGGAAATTTACATGGAGAAAACATGTTTTGAGAACCCCTTTATCTCAATCCCCCATTGACAAATCACCCCCAAACTTTCAACATAGGAGCTGATATGAAGAAAGAATTCGTTTTCAAAATTTCTTGAAGATTCATCAAATGACGCCAAAGTTTTTCACTTTCCACTTATGGTATAGTATAAATGCACGGTACCGGTCAGTAGTTCACTTCTCACTCCCTGTATGGTATAAACGCCTACTAACACTACTTGCACACGTATACTACAGCGCCCAGAGCCCATCCCTTTACAGCAATTACCTCAGTTTCATCCCCAACTCTTCACACCGGTATGCGTGAGTACTTCGCTTCCTGCTTCTAGTACACTATAAAAACACAGTAGCGGTCAGTAGTTCGCTTCCCACTCCCTGTATGGTATAAACGCCTACTAACACTACTTGCAGACGTATGCTACAAAGATTGAACCACATCACTTTACAGCAGTGACCTCATGGTTTAGGCTCTCGGTTTCATACCCGAGTGTAGCACCATATCATATCATCACCATGTCACTCTGAGCAACACCGCACTTTCCGACCGGTAACAGTGACTACTTCGCTTCGCACTCCCCACAGAGGTTACAGTGCTCCTACCCTCCTTTCCAACTTTTTTCACCCTTTTTTCCCCTTACTCGCTTCAACTGAATCACAAAATGGCAGTCAACACTACCTAGTTGCAACCGCTTGCAGCACTCACAGCCAATAAGCAGCAAGCTCCGCTCGTAATGCCTCAGCCAATCAGATGGCAGTATTCCCAAATATCGATATATGTAAATTTAGATATTTCTCAAAAACTAATGAACGGATTTACACCAAATAAACAAAAGCGTGCTTTCTACACCAAGACCCTTCTCCCTGCCAAATTTGGGGTAATTCTGTTCACCCGTTCGACCTGTAGCCTTATCTAAATGTTCCTATGGAAATTAACATGGAGAAAAAACGTTTTGGGACCCCACATTTATCTCGGCCCCCCTTGACAAATCACCCCCAAACTTTCAACGTAGGAGCTGATATGAAGAATGAATTAATTTTCCAAATTTCATGAAGATTCATCAAATGACGCCAAAGTCATAAGCAAAACAAAAAATGCTCTTCCTATGGAAACTCGGTCCTAACTCTATAACTACCTACTGGTGACCGCCAGTAGGTAATAAAGAACAAATTAGAATAGTTCCTTGATTCTTTTAGCTTTCAAAACTTCCCTCTATTACTGTCTTTCTAATTTTCCATATAAACAATTGTATTAATATTCAAGGACACATAGAAGTCAGAAATGCAATGTATTCTACCAACACTCTTTCTAAAACATTCTACAACATGTGGAGGTTAAAAGTTCATAAATTTTTTTAAACCTAATGATATTTTTTTGCAACATTTTCTCGAACATTTAATGCCACATGTAGGTTAAAAGTTCACAATTGTTTTACGTTCAAACAGTGCCTTCCAAATGCAAGTAGCAGGTGTGGTTGAGTGGAGCAAATTGTATCCTATAATATGTACTCCACGTCCAAACTTCTTTTTCTTAACCAATCACAAAGATGATTTTCCACAAAACGAATATGCACCCTACTTTTAAAAAACAATGATTTTCATCTCCCAATCAGGTACCATTTTATATGCGAAAATAAACTAGTTCCCCATCTTTAAACATATCTCTTATTCTACGAAGGAACTGCATGAGCTACAGACATCTTTCCATACCTTCCAGCCAAACCTTCAAAATGCTAGTGTGGATCGTAGGAGATATTTAGAAAACACACGGTGCCCATGGGTCTCCAGTGAAAAAAAACTAAAAATGACATGAACCAACAAACTGAGAGTGATGTGAAGGTACTGAAGGTGTAACTAAAGCAAAACCGGATACCCCTAGGTAGATAAGGATACCCATCAGTCGCTGTCCAATACCGCCCTGGTCATCATCTGGGCTTCCTCATACCATGGAACTTACGTTTTCAACCATAAGGACTAGATGTATATGTCCAATGGCTCAAAATGTATGAGGTAAAGTGAAAATAAAGGTATCAGATGATATATGCTGACTGAATTGCAGTGCATCAAACAGTGTGAAAAAAGTGGTGTAGTTAAAATTTGGAGAAATGAGAGAAATGACAGTTTAATAGATGTCATCAGTGATGTCACTGACCATGTCATGAGTGATGTAACATGTGACATCATCAGCAGTGCATTGTGGGCACTCGAGTTATAGTTAGCTCAACTAACTATAACAGGCGAATTTCTCTGGTTTTATTTGAGTCAAATGTTCAACTAACTATAACGTCCTTGAAACCTGTGTTTCTTTTAGTGAATATATATATATATATATATATATATATTCCAGCTCCAAGAACTTCTCTCCCAGCCGAGAAAGAAGAGGCAGCACTCGCGGGGTGAGTTACAGTGTTTTCTTTATTCCGTTACAGACGCGTTTCGGGTCAAGCCCTTTGTGAATGTAATAACGAAAAACGCTACTTAGAAGTCATTTTTATGCAAAGCGTCATTTCCGGTGGAAACCGTAGAAGGACTACCCACTCCAAATCTGCGGGCGCCATATTGGAATGTACATGAATAAAGTTCTATCATAGCTCATTTGGCAAAATCGCATTTAAATTGTTAAATACAAATAATTCATTAAGCCGTGAATCGGCAAACCAAATATATCCACATTTTATCGATGTTTACTATGGAGTAAAAACTAATGTTAAGACGTGTACATCGTAATAATATACATATTTACATTTCATGATTATCAAAGCGGTTTATCACATTCTAGGTATACACGTTCAAACATTTTACCCCGCAATGTATAATATTGCCTAGTGAGTCGAACATTCCTTTACTATCTTGCCGTGGATCGGCTTAGGCGGCTCCTATCGCTAGAAACCGCTAAATTGTAACCGGGGTTACCCCCAGGTTAAAAACAGATTCCTCCGGAATTACTTGAGTTGGCCCTGACATTCACGTGTTCAATTTATTTACCCAGGTGGATGGCCAATTCTTCCCCACTATTCAGGCCCATTGGAATTTTTGTTTGCAGATCAATAATATAGCGTGACTCCAAACGCCTCAATTTCAACAGACGGTTACCACCCCTTTCATGTTCTGGTACATGATCCACCCCAAAATATTGTAGCATGTCCCTATTGCTTCGATGTTTAATGGCAAAATGTTTAGCTACGGGAGATGTCATGTCCTTATTGGCTATAGCCCTCATGTGTTCAAGAATTCTCAGTTTTACACTCTTGATTGTGCTCCCTATGTATTTTAAATTGCAGGGGCACACTAGGCAATATACCACATAGGGTGTCTGACAGGTGATGAAGGAACCGATGTTTTTCTTCTTCTTCACCCCTGGGATTTCAAAGCTCAAGACCCTTTTGCTGTATGCACAGGCCTTGCACTTGCCGCGAGGAAAGAACCCTTTCATTTCTGCCAAAGTGTTTGTCCTTGCTGTGGGGGCATCTAAGTGGCTATGTACCAGTAAATCTTTAATAGATTTTGTTCTTTTAAAGGTTACCAGTGGATTTCTTGGGATGTCTGCACCAATGATGGGATCAGTCTTTAAAATATGCCAATTCCAGCGCAGTATTTCTTTCAATCTGTTGGCATTGTTGCTGAAAGTTGTTATTAAACGGAATTTACCCTCATCTGGTTTCTTTTCTTTGTGATTCATCCTTTCCTTTAACAGTTCAGTTCTTTGTGTCCCTGATACTCGTTTCATTGTTTGAGTCAAAAGAGCAGGACTATAACCTCTTTGTATGAACCTATCTATGCTGGCTTTCGCTGCACTTTGGAAGGCTTCCTCTCGTGATCAGTTGCGTTTAAGACGCAATAGCTCCCCGTAAGGGATACTTCATTTTAGGTTCACCGGATGTCCACTCTCCGCGTGCAAAACGCTGTTTCCAGCGGTTGGTTTGCGAAATAGGGACGTTGTTACCTGGTTGTCAATGATGGTTACCCGAAGGTCAAGGTAGCTCACTGCCACTGAGCTTACCTCCCCAGTAAATTTCAAATTGACATTGTTGATGTTTAAATGGGAAATGTAGTCTCTGGCACTTTGTTCTGACCCCCTCCACACCAGGAAGAGGTCATCTATATATCTGTGCCATTTGATCACATTGCCAGTCCAGGCACTGTTCCCTACGGACCAGGCCACCTGCTCCTCCCACCAGCCTACGAATAAATTCGCATAGCTGGGAGCGAAGCAGGTGCCCATGGCGGTCCCGGAGATCTGTCTAAAGAGGTCTCCCTGAAAAAGAAAAAAGTTATTCAACAGACAAAATTCCGTAAATTCCAGTAACATAGTACTGTGTCCTGCATATTTTAAAGGTCTTTTTAACATGAAGTATTCAATTGCCTTCAAGCCTTGTGCGTGCTCAATGCAAGTATATAAACTTGTTATAATCATCATGATCAGAACATACATGGGATCCCAGACCAGGTCCTGCAGTTGTACAATGAACTCTTTAGTGTCCCTAATGTATGAGGATAGTTTAAGCACTGATTGAAAGAGAAAGTGGTCAATAAATACTGACAAATTTTCAGTTAGGCCGCCAGAGCCCGTCGTGATTGGTGCAACAGGAGCGAGGATATATATATATATATATATATATATATATATATATATATATATATATATATATATATATATATATATATATGTTAATGAAATTGTGAACATCTTCAAGAAAAACTGGCATATATTACAAAAGGACAACATCCTATAGAAACATCTTCCAAGCCGCCCATTAATCACATATAAATGTTGCCAGTCGCTAAATGACCACTTGATAAATAGTCAATATGAAGATCCAACAATGATCAAAAATAAAATTGATATTGTGGGTTTTTATCCATGCCTTCGCTGTAAAGCCTGTAAAAACAGCAATGAAGTCACTACTTTTAAGGGGAGACCGGGGGACCCTAGGCTTCTTAGACAAATTAAGAAAACTTCTGAAATGTAACTCAGATTTCATCGTATACTGCTTGGAATGTCCCTGTTCTAAGAGGTATATGGGGAGTATGATATACCCGGCAAAAAATTGCGTACTTGAACATCTGCGTGCAATAACAAACAAAGATGCTTATTACCCGGTTGCGCGACATTTTGAGCAATACCATCAAAGCAACCAAGATTTTTTGAAATACTACTGTATAGACCAGATTGGCAAAGATGAAAGAGGAGGGGATAGAATCAAGAAATTACGGGTTCTGGAATCTAAATACATTATCGATCTCCAGACAAAGACTCCGATAGGATTAAACAACGACGAATAGTTATGGGTCCATCTGAAATAACTAAATGAGCATGTACTATTCATTTTTAGGATAAACTTGAAAAATGAAACACTGGGGTAGGAATTAAAAATGTCCAATTTACCGCAAAATCGCCCCTAAATATCTCCGACATTTGCCCACTCAGTGCTCAATTATGATAAAAGGGCATCAAAGAATTTCCTTGTAACAGGAAATGTTCTTGTATAAGGATAATCGTATTATGATGCTAAATGACAAAATGATATGAAATGAAGTCAAAACTTATTATCATGTATTGTAAATATATATTGTTGTCCCTTTCGTAATACCAATGTTTTTAATAGTTTGGCACTATGCACTTTATAATTCACTTTTCAACAGTATTACACCAGTGTATTTGAAAAACATCATCTAAGATGGCTGCCATGGTTTTTGGGCTGTAATGAAACATTAGTCTGTTATTAGTGTGTTTGAATAATCATGTGATTCACTGTGATGAAATGCTGCTGGTTTTGGACGGGGTAACTGACATCGATAAAGCCGAAAGGCGAAACGTGTCTGTCCATGCAGGGGGGTATGCACAATAAAGCCTTTTGCTTAAACTTCACCCGTGAGTGCTTTCCATTTGGGAGCGGGAACAAGAGAGGGTTGCTTCTGTTAGTGTATGACTAGCGGTTCACCACTGCAGGAGGGAGCACCCAGGATGCGTGGAGCAGCGATGGTGATGACCGGTTGTTGAAAAAAAAAAAAATATATATATATATATTTTTTTTTTCATGAGCATATATATATATATATACACTTTCATCCCAGCCTAGTTCAACCAACGTATCAGAACTGAAGACACGGTTTCGTGGGCTGACATGGGAGGGACAATTTGGATGACCTTAAATCACGGAGATTCTTAGCATATATTCTATATGTAGCCTCGATGTACGATTAACTTTTGTATACATCCTTGCACAGAACATATAATGTAATATGTTAATATTTTGAACATGATGCAATGTTTTAAAATTATGTACGAGTGCTTAAACAGTGAAATTACAATACGGCCATGTAATTAATGTGCTGAGTTAAGTAAACTGTGACGTCACTCGCCAGGATGTAATTTAGTCACCTTAGCAACCAAAGAACGCTAATTAAGTGTGTGATTTGTTGGCCCCTGACACAGTATGTATATATAAGTGCACCTAGAGATGGTCAGATGTTAGTGAGCAAGGCGGGAGTGAGCCGCCGAAACGCGTCTGAGCAGAAGCTGATACTGAAAATAAACGCTTGAATTTTGATACACGGAGTCAGCGCCTTCTTTGATGGAAAAGTTTGGTATGATGAATATATATATATATATATATATATATATATATATATATATATATATATATATATATATATATATGCTCGTGGTTCATACAGCGTGTACCTGCGGGTGTAGCGTGCTTGTGGTTCATACAGCGTGTACCTGCAGGTGTAGTGTGCTCGTGGTCCATACAGCGTGTACCTGCAGGTGTAGTGTGCTCGTGGTCCATACAGCTTTTACCTGCAGGTGTAGTGTGCTCATGGTCCATACAGCGTGCACCTGCAGGTGTAGTGTGCTCGTGGTTCATACAGCGTGTAGTGTGCTCGTGGTCCATACATCGTGTACCTACAGCTGTAGTTTGCTCGTGGTCCATACAGCGTGTAGTCTGCTCGTGGTTCATACATCGTGTACCTGCAGGTGTAGTTTGCTCGTGGTCCATACATCGTGTACCTGCAGGTGTATTGTGCTCATGGTTCATACAGTGTGTACCTGCAGGTGTTGTGTGCTCGTGGTCCATACTGCGTGCACCTGCAGGTGTAGTGTGCTTGTGGTCCATACAGCATGTACCTTTGGGTGTAGTGTGCTTGTGGTCCATACAGCATGTACCTGCGGGTGGGACTATACATCGTGTACCTCCGGGTGTAGTGTGCTTGTGGTCCATACAGCATGTACCTGCGGGTGTAGTGTGCTCGTGGTCCATACATCGTGCACCTGCCGGTGTAGTGTGATCGTGGTTCATACAGCATGTACCTGTGGGTGTAGTGTGCTCGTGGCACTGCACTCAGAATATTGCGCACCATTTGCAACTACAGCCCTGTGGATCAAACCTGCTTCAAAAGGACTAAAGAATGGACTCCCTGCAAGCTACAGGTTAACGGAGCTCACCTGGACCATCACCACAAACAATCCTCAGCCTGGAGTGGATTGTGGGAATTGAAGTCCCACACATTCAAGGACCCTCTTGGATATTCCAGAACCTCAGACTGTGTGTTAGACACTTTGGACCCTCAATACGAATTTCAGGAAGGAGTTCTAACAGGATCTAGACTCCTGGAGTGGGCTGCACCAGTCTGGTGAGAGATTCTCCAGAACACCTGGTAAATGTGAATGTGCCCCTGTCAGAGGCAATGGAATGACCAAAAGTGACACTGTTGATTTCTAAGCACTAGAAAGTGACTAATCTTTAAAAATGCATATCTCTGGTTCCCTACAGTGGATATTTTTTCGTGTTGGTGTCATTTGAATGATACAAATATTTCCTATTTTTATAAATTGGTGATTTTTATTGTGTTGTGTCTTAATTTATTGAATGGGTGTTTTCTTAAATGTTTTACATATCTGTCTTTGAAGTTAAGCCTGCCTGATCGCAGCCAAGTTACCAAGGATTGAGCATGGAAATAATTTCCTAAAACCTATTCTGAGCCCTATATCGTATCAGTGGTATTATTGCCAGTGGTAAATGCATATCTGCCACTACTAATAATCCAATTTTCAACACACAGCCAGTGTTTTTGTTAGAAACTATAGTTCAGCTAAACCATGTTTAATTTAAACAAACAATTTTGTGAGTGACTTTTAGGACACTGGAATCAATCCTGCTAGGTGAGCCAGCATCTATTATGGACTTAAATGCATTCCTCTTACTAGTTTCTTAGAAGAATTGGGGCAGCTTTAATGAATGCTGCAGCATATCCAAAAGGGGAGCAGCCGTGAGGCGTTCTCAATAGTAGTACTAATTGCCCTACTAGTGACTATTAAATTGAAGATAGTCCAGTCCAGGGAATATGTCTTGTTTATTCACAAGATCCTGTGTCTGTTGAAGACAGCCTAGTACAGCTGCTCCAATTCTTCTAAGGAACTAATAGGAGGACTCCCTATAAGTCCATAAGAGATGCTAGCTCAGTTAAGAGATGCGATTACGGTTCATAGCCCTTATTGGTTCTACTATGTTGATCAGCGCTTCAACAATCCCAGCCAACCCCAGGCAATTTTAGTCCAGATGAGACACCCTTATACTTCCAAGAGTTGAAACGCCGTTGACACACTTACAAAGACAGATGTTCCATAAACTGTGATACAATAATTTCCTGTATCCTAAAGTGTACAGAAAAGAAACTGCTGTCTATTGTTATGAACAGTGGTGGCTGGTGACATTTGAAAGTGGTGCGGCGTAAAAGTTAGGGATCACTTTTGAGGAGTGAGCACTGCATTTACATTTACTTTCGCCTTGTTATTATTTTGAAGACTGTGCACCCCCATAATGGGGGTCCCAACACACCCATTTGCACAGAATCACAATTACAACAGGAGTACATGATCACTGCCCTATGCTCTCTGCAGAGAGGCCGAGGATTGGATGTGCATGTATTCTGAACACCTTTTTGACAGACTGGCACACACTGTGAGAAACTCACAGTGCCTTCAGCCTCAGCTCCAGAGCTCTCAATTGCAGCATAAATACGTAGTGCTGCTGGTGTGAGTCGGTTCAAAGTATGGGTGATCAGGAATGAAAAACTGCTCTGAAGTGCTCTGGCCTGAGATATTGAGTGAACTGATTTATAAGGCGGCAGCATGCCTCTTCTGCAATATCAATTCTGCAGTGTAAGGGCAGCACCAACAATGCAAATCATGTAATAAAGCTGGCACCGTCTCCTTAACTGTTTGTTTGGCGTGCTGCTGATGTACAAGTGTTTCTGAACAGTGTGTAGAAAGTTAACACGACCTATGCTGCGACAGCAGTCAGATGTATTTGAACACATTCATTTAATTAGATTATGAGTGGGCCAGTGCGAAATGTTAACCGAGCCCCTTTATTGAGGAAACTACAACTGTTGCCTCCATTGGCATGTATAGGAGCATAAAACAGCTTCCTGCAGTGACTCGCAGTGAGTGAACATCATGGTACATGTTGACTGTGTTGGTCTCCAGCCTTACCACCGGCACACCGAGGCCAGGCAGGATGCAGTCACAGAATCAGGTCCAGACAAACAGAGCTGAATTTCATGAAGTGGCATGGTTCAGGCTGCGTTACATCACAGATGTGGTGGCAGATTTGAGATTTAGTACATTCTGCTAAGTAGCACTGCTAACAATCACAGTCCCATCGTTTTTTCTTTTTTATTTCATTCTCAGGTTCATCATAAACAGATACCCCAGATTCAGTCCTTCACTGAACTGTGTATCATCATTTCTATCTGCATCTAGAGAGACCGATACATACAGATTACGCCACATGGTTACAGCCACACTTTGGAAAAGATGCAGGCAGGCATGGCAAGGCAAGTAGTGCACCGGCCTGCCTGTCAGCGGCATTCCTCAATCAGAGCTCTCAGATATCAGCTCCTATTAGAATGAATGTCAAGCTCAATGTAATATTAAATATACCTCCCTGGCACGAAGTGAATGAAGTGTGTTTTTACCTGAACAAAAAAAGACTTCTACCCTATGTAGCCTCACAAGTGTACCTCAGAGATTCTGGGTCCCTGTGCCGGATGATAACCTTTCATACCAATTAAATTGCTTTCCAAATCTACATCCCAGAGTAGCTTGGGTACATTTTCTTTGCATTCTGGAGACGGCATTACAAGAACTACAAGTCCTAGAATGCAAAGTGCAGACATGTCAGCCCTTCAAAACAATCTGTGATGGCTCACTGTTGTTTAAGCGAACTCTCAGTTCAATATATTTATGGCCTTCAACAAACATACCTTTAGTGGGACAGTTATAACTATGCATTTAAGCGCACTGTGTAATATCAGAAAAATATGTATTATCGAATTTATCGCCGCTTGAGAAAGATGTAGCTGGCGCACATCTAAGGGGAAAGAGTAAGCAGGGGCCCCTGAGGCGGTGAACGATCAGACAGCTTGTTTTCAGGACAAAAAAACAGGTTTCTTTTAAGTACAGCACAGACACAGCGCTAGCAAATAACATATATGGCATAGTGCCATGAGCCTGCCTATGGGCCAACCGGTCCTCGGGCTTCTTCACCAGTCACCCCAATAGCAAGTAAAAAAGCATGAGAGCAAGCCAAGTAAACTGGACTTAGGAGTATCTATGGCTATGCTTGGAGTGAAGATTAGCTATACTGGTTATAGCTCATAAAAGGCAAGCCAGAACCAGAGTGAGTTATTAAAGGTTTCTTTATAAGGGTAAAATAAATGTAAAAACATTATTTTCCGGTGATTTTCAGTCGGGCCTGCAGCTGCGCTTTCCTTCCACTGTTGTCACTTCCTTCCTCCCTCCCACCTCTGTCGCTTCCATCCCTCTCACCACTGTCGCTTTCGTTCCCTCTCAGCGCTGTTACTTCCATCTCTCCTCTGTTGCTTCCCTTACCTCTCACCGTTGTCGCTTCCTTAGCTCTTATTGCGGTCTGTCACAAAAGATCAGCAGTCACTATCTTTCCTCCTGTCCTCTTTTGTTCTGGCTTCTTCTCACATCTTACTTTGTCCTATTCCTCCATTCGTCTTCCTTCCCTCTCCTCAGACTTCATCCTGGCCACCTCTCATCCGTTTCTCCCACCTCTCCTCCCCTTATCTCGTCCATAGATCCGTGACTTTAAAACGGACTCCAGTTGCTGACTTCCCCTGTGGGCGCGAGAGGAACAAATAATATTTTATATTTATAATGCTGACAATATGCCGGTTACTGTTTTTAAATAGGAACAATAACAGCAAGTGGTGTCATGTGGCAGGGGCAGCGGGGCTTCGGATCAGCAGATACAGCGCAGAATGCCTCTGGCAATTAACCCGCTGAGCCATCGTGCAGGAAGATAGCATCAGCAGGCACCCTGCTCGCAGTATCACGGAGGCACTGCATACTCACAGTATCATGAGGCACTCTGTACTCGCACACACCCAAAGCACTCTAGAGTATCATCAGGCACCGTGCTCACTGTCTAACGAGGCACTGAGTACTCACAGTATCACAAGGCGCTCTGTACTCACACTAACACAAGGCACTCTACAGTATCACGAGGTACCGTGCACACAGTATCGTGAGGCACCGTGCACGCAGTATCGTGAGGCACCGTGCACGCAGTATCGTGAGGCACCGTGCACGCAGTATCGCGAGGCACCGTGCACGCAGTATCGCGAGGCACCGTGCACGCAGTATAACAAGCCACTGTGTAGTATCACTACTACAGAATGTGCATAGTACCACAACGCCTAGTAAGGTAGCAGCTAGCACCGTGTGCTTACAGTACCACCTGGTACGTTGTGCTCACAGCAGCAGGAGGAACTATTTACCATGAACCATAGCTTACAGTATCCCCAGGCAGGCACTATGTGCTGGCGGTCTCGCCAGACACTATGTGCTTGCAGCATCAGTGTCACCAGGCTCTGCGTGCTCACAGTGTCTCGAGGCACTGTACAGTATAACCAGGCACAGTGTGTCTCGCAGTGCCTCCAGGCGTCGTGTGCTCACAGTATCACAAGGAACTCTGTACTCAGTATATCACAACTGAAGGCCCTGTACAGTACCACCAAGTCCTGTCTGCTCACAGTATCGACATGTTCGTTGAGGGCAGTGCATGAGCAGCAGAGCGGAAAAGGAATCCAACTTTAAAAAACGCTTGACCAGCTTCCAGTTTGGTTCACAGCTTAGAAAACAAACAGCATGGCAGCTCCAATGGGTTTATTGTCTCATCCTTCCTTTCAGCTTTAGAGTGAATTAGGAAAAGTTTAAACCACTTGCACTGTTTTATGTTTATATGTTTGATGACAAACAGCCTTATGTTTATAAGTCACAGTTTTCCTACTAAGTACCTGCATGTCATAAGCATTTGAATTAAAATTACCGTATTAAAATCAAATTTGATGCTTTTTAATTTTTATTTGGTGTGCGTTGGAAGAGGGGTAGTCTTATACGGCGAGTATAGCCCAAACCCTATATTTTAACAGGAAAAGTAGGGGGTCGTCTTATACGCCCAGTTGTCTTATATACCGGACAATACGGTAATATGGGGCAAATAAACAGGGGGGCGAAGCCCCAATGCCCATCTGAGGAAACACCGCTGGTTATGAATCAACCTATACACCGTATATGTTTATTTCTAACTTCACCCTTCCCTTTTTGATTTTGATTTTGGTTTGATTTCACACCTTGGGTCTACTCATTCTTTCCTTTGTGTCCTGAAGGACACTCCCAAAATTGTTTGTTTAAATGATTTCTGTGGAATAAAACTCGGTTTAGCTGAACCGTAGTTTCTTACAAAAATACTGGCTGTGCAATTATTTTTTTTCTAAATCGTTATTGAATAACATTGTTGATTTACATAAATATGTTATTATGATTGATTCCACACAGAAAGATCTGTGAAACAAAAAATCTTGCACAGGAATGAGTTCCATGTGAACGCCTGTTCCAAGGATTACAAAACACTTACTGCAACTGTGAAAAAGGTAGATGGATTTAAAAAGGAAAACCTTCTAGTTGCTCACAGGAGGATATCTGAGGAAAGTGAACAAGTCTTATTCATTACTACCTACAGCAAACAGGCATTTTGAACAAACATTTGCATGTACTTCATACTGAAGATGATATATCGAAGTATGGGCAAACGCAACCTAGCGTTACTTTCAGAAGAGGTCAGAATCTGAATGACACGCTTTGCAGAAACATGGTTACTAAAACCCATGATGAAATTGGCCGGTCACTCACGCCTGGTTTCGTACCATGTTTTAATTGCAAAGCATGCAAGTACAGCAAGAAGGTACAATCTTTCACTATGTCAGATACAAGTAAAGAGTTTAAAATTCCGAAAGGGCTATCGTGCAATTCGGACTTCTGCATATATGCATTAAGATGTTCTTGCAATTTGTTTTATATTGGCAGTACTATAAATATGGCCAAGAAGCGTGTCCTCGAACCCATCAGGGCCACTACCCATCATGATAAACAATATCTGGTTGCTAGGCACTTTACTGGACATTATTCTAGCAACATTAGCCTCTTGCAATTTTTTGGGTTCGATTAAGTTCCCCCTAACATGTGCAGAAGGTGACAAACTGTCGTCACTATTAAGTTTGGGATCACGTTATATTATCAGGTTCAACACAAGACGTCCTGCAGGATTGAATATGAATAAGGAGTTGACTGCCCATTTAGGTCAAATTATGAAATTACTGTTTTTCTCTGTTGACAATCTCTGATTTTGATGTACTGTTCCAGATGCTGGAGATCTGGGTTTTAACTTGTTTTTATCATTTTTCACGCTGGCGGCATTGGGGATGTCTGCGGAGATGCAACTGATAATATGAGCTAAGCATGCCATCTTGCTTATTTTGCATCAGTCTTTTTTTGCATATATTTGGTTTATTGTTTCATTAGGCTGGACATGCATAATAATGTGCGCATGGATGCCATATTAATCTATAATAGGGTATACTATGCTATTAAGCTTTTTTTTGCCCGCTCTTGTTTTCTTGCCCTTTGTGATTGGTTAGGTATTTTGACTACAGCATTAGCCCATTTAGACTCTATTTGGAGGCAACAGCCAACTGTGGCATAGATTATGGGGTCACGAGTCCAACAAACAGGCAATTTTTCAAACTTTCACGTTACATTCAAGTATTTGCACGGCCATGATTTTCCCTTTTAAGATCATATTTTTAGGTTATTTCAATTCGAAAAGTACAATTCGTGGGATATGTTGCATGCATATTTTCCAAAAATGATATTTTTTATATGATGATGTACCCTCCATTGTCATATTGTACACAGGATCTTCTCCCTGTCTCATATGTTATTGGAATGTTTTTTTTTATCCTGTAACTGCATGTAATATTTGATGTATGGACTTTACTTCTAGTTTGCAGGCATGCATTCAGCCTAACATAATTTTGTATTTGGTTAATTAACTGGTATTTCGTTATCATGGCTACACTTCAAGATGGCGCCCGCAGTCATATTCACTTTATTGTTCTTTGTTTGCGTCCATGCACTATGGCTGTTATTTAATGTCTGTTGTCACTTTTGATTTTCACTCGTGATCAAGACACTGATCGTGTCAAAACACGTTGAGTGTGTTGCCTAATAAACCTCACTTGAATATTTAACTTGTTGGGAGTGCATGTGACTTCTCTGTGAAAAATGGAGTTTGTTTGTAGTTTCATTTGGGCCCCACGCCCATTGCCAATATATATCTATTACCTTCTGGTGGTCCCCAGTAGGAAGTTATAGTTAGGGCCTAGTTTCCATAGGCAGAGCATTTTTTCATTTGCCAATAATTTTGACGCCGTTTGATGAATCTTCATAAAATTAAAAAAAACTGACTTGATGCTCACTGCAGCTGCTGTCTTGAGAGTCTTGGGGTGATCCGTCAAAGCAGGGTCTGAGAACCAGAGGGTGCTTAAAAGTGCGTTTTCCCCAGGTGAATTCCCATAGGACACTTAGATATGCCTACAGCCCGAACTGCTGCATGAAATTACACCAAATTTGGCAGGAAGATAGATGTTGGTCCAAGGAAGAGCTATTTAGTGTAAATCCATTCAGTAGTTGCGGAGAAATGTAAAGACTTTTTCAGTTGTGTATATATATATATATATATATATATATATATATATATATATATATATATATATGAAACAATCTCGCTTTTCTCTCGCCTGGAGCCCAGTCACGGATACCGTCGGCGCAGAAATGAAGAGGAGACCCAAGTGCAGGTGAGCAGTTTTATTCAATCGTGGGGAAGGCGCACCTCAGCATAACGTTTCGGCCTTCACAGAGGCCTTGGTCACATGACGCATGCAAGAAGAGAAGCAGCATTTAAAGTGATAGTGCAAATTGTCTTGTTATGTCATTGGTTATATATATATGGACGTGGTGGATCAACGACCCCTCCCGATCTTGTGTTGAGATCTGATTGGCTGGCAACACTTCAAACCAGGAAGTGTTGGCAGCCATGTTATGAGTCATAGAAAAAGATTTTTCAAAAATAAGGGAGCAGGGTAGAAACACCCTTATCCCCTAGGCCTCTTGGACCCCCAATGCCCCCCAAAACTGTTATTTTAAATGTTTAGCAGGAGTCGCGCTGGATTCGCAACTCCCACTGAAATGAAAAAATAATATAGGCAGGACCCCGGGTGGGCCCAGGGCAGTTTATATAGTAATGCATGGGGTGCCCATGCGACACCCGTCACGCCCCAGGGACTGCCACCTCCCGGGGCAAACATATGTAAACTGATGCGGGGGTGCTTGCCCCCCCGCAGCCCCGGGAACCACCACATCTCTGGGGCTATTGATTGAAGGAGGTAACAGGAGGGGTAGTTGGCCCCCAAGGACGTTTTCTTTTGGCAAAAAGCCCTACCTAACAATTTTAGTAGATTTGGCTTCTCATTGAAAACCATAGGTGGTAGCATGCCCATATATCACCCTTGGGACATCCCCTTGAAGCAAAGAACTACATAATGCAAAGTGTTATTCGCATTATCTTAAGAATATTTTCCAGTGCAAACAAAAAAGCTTTCTGCTGCATAGTACATATTTTTTCAACACTGCCGTGCTTTGTGTTACTTTACTTGACTTTGAAGTGGCACAAAGTGTTGATAAATCTTCCCCTTAGACTTGAATGGTGGCGAGGAAGAACTTGCTGAACTATATTTGGCTCGGCACTACCTTCAGATAGAGGAGGGCATTTCCTGTGTATTAGTGAAGGTTAGTTTCCTTTTTGATCAGTCAGACTCCTCACAGTTCTATAAATAAGTTGAAGATCATCTGTAAGAGCCTTGGGATAAGACACAGGCTATTGCCATTAGTTTCGCTCTGGAGGTATTTACTTGCACCAGCTGGGCTCTATCCCTAGGGGTGGTTTCAACCACTTTCGGACTCTTCCATCAAATTTCCTTGAGTGTCTAACTCAATTAGTTGGTTATGTTAAAGACTGCAGAGAATACAAGGAGGCGGGGTTGCTATTGTCTGAACACTGAGTGACACAAATCATATAGACGATGATTCGCTCTTTGCTGCAATAAAGTCCGATTCTGGATCGATAGCTCAAAAGGTGGACACTGGACTTGATCTGGTTATGTAAATGATCGGTATATATCTTATTTACCTTGAGACTATTTTCCTTTAGGCCACAAGCAACACATTTGCAAACTATCACTGAGAATATTTGGTTCTCTGGTGAAGGAAGATGTGTGATAAACTCCTAAAATAATTGCCACCTGCATTTAAACTAACTTGCCAATAAATAACATTTACCACAGTCCAGTTTCCTTCTAACATAATGACTGCAAATGTCACAACTTCTGCCGTTCAACTATTCTTCAGCATAAGCTTGGATAAGCTTCAGAAGATGAGTAGTTAGTCAGATTCTAAGATAGCTGAGGTGAATTAGACAAATATATCAAACTTGGAAGGCACAATGTCAAAAGAAAGACAGTTTTATAAATTCTGCTTTCTGCAGAGTTTGGCTCACATAGCATCCATTGAGAAATTGCAAACCTTTTGTAAAATTGATTATAAGGAAAAAAGTGGCATGACAGAATAAGGGAAAATGGAACTAAAGATGGGTGTGTATCTAAAACATAATTAACTTTAGGTTAACACTGTTTTAACCTAGAATGCCACGGTGGAAAACCATGAACCATCGTTGATACTCAAAAATCTACAAATTTCTTTGTGTGCACTCTGCTCTACGAGAACAGCTTGTTAAGCATTTGCCATGGATAAGAAGTGTAGAAGCAGAGAGGTCAATGGGAATTTGTACAAACACGTTTTCGCTATCCCTGTCTACCTCCCTTAGTCTAATTGCCCCACATATAAAAACAAATAAATACCTGCAGAGCATTACATATCGGGAGCGCAGTCCTAATATACATCATGATGCACACAAAGTGTGCCCCTGGAATATCGAGATAGGAATCCCGTTGCCACCAAATATCATGGACACCTTATCGAAAGACAAAATATCAAAAGGTAATTAAGTATAGATTTTCTATAGCCAACTCCACATATATGTACCTATATATATATATATATATATATATATATATATATATATATATATTCACTGAAAAAAACATAGGTTTCAGGAGTTATATAGTTAGGAATTCGTTTTTAAAAAACCTTTGAAATTCACTCAAAAAACTATAAGTTTTAGTGGTGTTATAGTTAGCTGGACATTTTACTCATACAAAACCAATGAAATTGCTCCTATATAGTTAGTTGTACTAACTATATTTCGCGCACCCGCAATCCACTGCTGATGATGTCACATATTAGATCATTCATGACATGGTCAGTGACATCACTGATGACATCTCAAATGACATCACTGATGACATCACTGATGACATCATCCAGTGAATGTGGTTTGCTTCGTTATTTAAATATGCATTATATATATAGCAATTTACATTGAAGAATGAGTGGATATATATAAATAAATATTTGGATGGAGGATTTAGTAGCAGTGTAATTGACTTTACTTGACCAATTTATAATGTCTCACTAAATATAGTGGATAGTGACTAAACTGTGTGAATATCTGTATCACTTTGTCAGTTGTTGTGTAAACTGATTCTACAGTTGGTTACTAGCTATGTGAAAGTCTATATTAGTTATTGATTAGTTAACTGAGTATTTGTATGGGAGTGTGAAAGTGTGTGTGGTTCGGTGGGGGGGGTGTGACTGTCCAAAGATGTGTGAATAGTTGATTCAGTAGATATATGAAGTTAAAACTACATGTTCTAACAGTTTGGGTGAGGGAATCTCTTTATGGGTGTGGTGATGAGCAAATATATTTCTCAAAGGTACAGGTCCAACAAACTAGAAAAATAAAAGGCAGTGTATGTGTCAGTTGTATATAAATAAGTATACATAAGACACAATGATTGTGTGAGTGACTGTATGGATAACTGTATACTTGTAATAATGATTTTATAATTCACTAAGTATGACTTACTATCTAAATGAATAGAAGAAGTGGTGTTTGTATAAGTATTTTGCTAAGTAAATATGTAAGTATGATCCATTGTTTGCATAAGTGAGTAGGATGACTTCATATGTGAATAGGATGCGTGCTGTTGTTTAATGTCGATATAGATGTATAAGTATTTTTGATAGTGTTCTATTGTTCATTGACAGCATGTATGAGTGAATCCATAGGTAAGTGATTAGATGTGTGTATACATCTATGAATCACTGAGTGGATTTTTAGATACTTGTATTGCTGTGACAATGGATTTAAATATGATACTCTGTATTTCACAAACAGTGATGAAAAATTGTATTAGTGTATGAAAAGGTGTATGTGATTGTCACGTGGATGATGTCATCAGTGATGTCATCAGTGATGTCACTGACCATGTCATGAATGATCTAATATGTGACATCATCAGCAGTGGATTGCGGGTGCGCGAAATATAGTTAGTACAACTAACTATATAGGAGCAATTTCATTGGTTTTATATGATTAAATGTCCAGCTAACTATAACTCCACTAAAACTTATAGTTTTTTGAGTGAGTTTCAAAGGTTTTTTAAAAACTAATTCCTAACTATATAACTCCTGAAACCTATGGTTTTTTCAGTGAATTTCAAAGGTTTTTTAAATGCTGATTCCTAACTATATAAGGCCTGAAACCTATGGTTTTTTCAGTGAATTTCAAAGGTTTTTTAAATGCTAATTCCTAACTATATAAGGCCTGAAACCTATGGTTTTTTCAGTGAATTTCAAAGGTTTTTTAAATGCTAATTCCTAACTATATAAGGCCTGAAACCTATGGTTTTTTCAGTGTTTTTAAAAAAAAAATTGATTGGTTAACTGGCTTATTAAGTGTATCTTAGTGAATACATATATTAGCGAGTAATGTTTAAATATATGCATGAGTGATGTAATATGTGATGTCATCAGCAGTGCATTGCAGACGTGCAAGTTATAGTGAGTCCAACTAACTATAACGTGGGAATTTCAATGGTTTTATGCGAGTAAAATTTCCAGCTAACTATAACTGGTGTGAAACCTATGGTTTTTTCAGTGAATTTCAAAGGTTTTTTAAATGCTAATTCCTAACTATAACTGGTGTGTAACCTATGGTTTTTTTCAGTGAATATATATATATAAAATTTCTATGGCAAAATGAAACCCCTCATTTTGTTCCTTTTCAAATTAAATGTATTAAGTGTTTCCACTTTATTCCAATCAAGATGACTTCAGGTGTGCCATACTTTTGTCATAAGTAAGACTGTTAGCGTTCTAGTTGTTCTTTAGAACACTCTGGGACATTCTATCAATGGGCTATAGTTGGGCTACATCTGGCGGATATTTGGGCTACATTTGGGCTCTTTTGTCTCTGGTGGCCATCTTGGGAGACTGCATATCAGAATTTTTTTAATGAAATATAAGAGGATTTGAGAAGTCACTCAAAATGTGCCCTAATTTTTCTTTCTTCAGCACTAATCATAATTTCTATGGCAAAATGAACCCCCTCATGTTGTTCCTTTGCAAATTAAACGTTTTAAGTGTTAACACTTTATTCCAATCAAGATGACTTCAGGTGTGCCATACTTTTGTCATAAGTAAGACTGTTAGCGCTCGAGTTGTTCTTTAGAACACTCTGGGACATTCTGTCATTGGGCTATAGTTGGGCTACATCTGGCTGATATATGGGCTACATTTGTTTTTTTTTGTCTCTGGTGGCCATCTTTGGGCTACATTGGGCTACATTGGGCTACATTTGGGCTCTAACATATATATAGCCCAATATATATTTTTTCGAAGTTAATTTTCGTAAAAACCACTGGAGCACATATCTTGAGACATAGCAAAGGCACATCGGGCTACCAGTCCCTACAATTTTGCCAAGTTTGGTGGCAAACCATTCAGCCGTTCGGGCTAAAAGTGAGTCCAACCGCCCTATGGAAATTAACATGGGGAAAACACGTTTTGGGACCCCCCTTTTATCTCCGCTCCTGCTTGACGAATCCCCCCAAAACTTTCAGGGAAGGAGCGGAGCGCCGCGAGGCAAAGTTAAGGAAAATATCAGGAAGATTCCTCAACCGGCGCCAAAGTTATTCCCAATAGAATGTTGTGATTTCCCTATGGAAAACAATCCTAACTATATATACCTACTGGCTATCGCCAGTAGGTTAAATATATATATCTATATATATATATATACATATATATATATAGATATAGATATATATATATATATATATATACTTCCACACTTCTCTCGTGTATTCCTACCCGCCTTCAAAACGAAAGTCGCATTGTCTTAAGGGACCCCACACTAGTTGTTCTTTAGAACACTCTGGGACATTCTGTCATTGGGCTATAGTTGGGCTACATCTGGCTGATATATGGGCTACATTTGTTTTTTTTTGTCTCTGGTGGCCATCTTCGGGCTACATTGGGCTACATTTGGGCTCTAACATATATATAGCCCAATGTAGCCCAATATATATTTTTTCAAAGTTAATTTTCGTAAAAACCACTGGAGCACATATCTTGAGACATAGCAAAGGCACATTGGGCTACCAGTCCCTACAATTTTGCCAAGTTTGGTGGCAAACCATTCAACAGTTCGGGCTAAAAGTGAGTCCAACCGCCCTATGGAAATTAACATGGGGAAAACACGTTTTGGGACCCCCCTTTTTCTC
The DNA here is from genome assembly GCF_964261635.1 of Lissotriton helveticus. Taxonomy (NCBI): domain Eukaryota; kingdom Metazoa; phylum Chordata; class Amphibia; order Caudata; family Salamandridae; genus Lissotriton; species Lissotriton helveticus. Next base: position 2,082,755,159 of record NC_136057.1, on the reverse strand, counting down.
GGCTCCCGCTTGACGAATCCCCCCAAAACTTTCAGGGAAGGAGCGGAGCGCCGCGAGGCAAAGTTAAGGAAAATTTCAAGAAGATTCCTCAACCGGCGCCAAAGTTATTCCCAATATAATGTTGCGATTTCCCTATGGAAAACAATCCTAACTATATATACCTACTGGCTATAGCCAGTAGGTTAAATATATATATATGATAACTCTTGCATCGATCAAAGAAACACCCTCAACAAGCCAAGAAGATAACACGATATCTCCTGAAATGGAAATCGAGTTCTGTAATAGTCTGGGAATACCAACGAATTTTGGAGGTGAAAGTGGACTGAAAAGAAATTCTAAATTCTGTCCGCAACTTCCACCTGGAAATAAAGTGGATTTGTTTCAAGAACTGATGGTTGAAGAAATAACCAAGATTGCTGACAAATCTACGAGAGATGGGAAGTAAAAACAAAATCTCTCACCTGAAGAGTATAAAGCCATGGCTGAATTGAAAAACGACACATCCTTAATTATCAAATCATCTGATAAAGGTGGCAATCTCGTCGTACAGGACGTCTCCAGGTATATTGAGGAAGCGAATAGACAACTAAAAATTCAAGATCACTATGAAAAACTAGAGAAAAATCCTATGGAGGAATGGACCAGCGAATTTCACTCCATGTTGTTGGGCTGGAAAGAAAGAGGCCTACTTGACTTCGAGGAATATTGCTACCTGAAAACTGACAATCCGATCATGGCAACCATATACTTTTTACCAAAGGTTCACAAATCCCTCAAATGTCCCCCAGGAAGACCAATTGTGAGTTCAATAGGATCACTACTGGAATCCACATCAAGATTCATAGACATTTTCCTTATGAACTATGTAACAGCTTTGCCATCCTTTCTGAGGGATACAATGGATTTCTTACACAAAATCTCAAGGAGTGAATGGAGATCAACCTACTTAATGGCAACCATCGATGTTGCCTCACTCTACACCTCAATTCGCCACAAGGATGGCATAAGGGTGGTCAGGAATGCACTAAAAGCACGCTCTGTGAACTTGTTAGAACATATGACAATGCTATTGGATATGCTCCTTTACTACCTGACACATAACGCTTTCTTGTTTTTGGGGGGGTATACCTCCAGAAACAGGGGACTGCAATGGGGACATCTTTTGCACCCACCTATGCGAATTTCCTGATGGGAGCATGGGAGAGCGAGGTAGTGAAGAAAGATCAAGACAATCCGGAAGGGCCCAGAATAAAACTATGGTGTCGTTTTATAGACGACTTGTTCGTCATATGGGACGGAAATGAAGACTCATTGAAAACTTTTATTGGATCTTTAGAAGACAATGATTACAACTTACATTTCACCTCATCAATTAGCTCTCAGACCTTGGTTTTCCTAGATGTGGAAATATCAGTGAAAAACAACAAACTGTGCTCCAAGATCCACAGGAAACCGACTGCATGCAATAGCATCTTACATGCAAACAGTGGACATCCTGTAAAATTGAAATGGAGCATTCCATATGGCCAAATGTTACGAGCGAAAAGAAATTGCTCTGAGCAGGAAGATCTAGTAGAAGAAATAAACAGAATGAGTACAAGGTTCCTGGAAAGGGGATATCCTGAAGAAGTAATATCCTCTGCAAAAACCAGGATGCATATGAAGAACAGAACCGATCTACTGATTCCAAAGAGCAAAAGGCCAGATAACAGCTTGGGTTCTGAAACTAATCATAAGAATGACGTAACCAGACTGATTATGGATTTTGATAATCAGAGCACCAATATGAAAAGAGCCCTTCAAAAACATTGGAAAGTTCTACTTTTGGATGATACCTTAAAAAAGAGCTTGACAGTACATCCTAGCATTACATACCGGAAGACATCTTCCCTGAGGGACATTTTGACACAAAGTCATCTGGAACAGCGGGAAGGGAACAAACCAAGTTGGTTAAACACACCGGGTTTCTGGAAATGTTATAAGTGCAAGGCCTGTGAACACGGAATGAACATCAAAGACTACAAGTTGCAAAACGGCAAAACAGAAAAAATCCAAGACCATATCACATGGGATTCAAAGTGTGTGGTCTACAGACTACAATGTCCATGCGAAATTTTTTATATCGGGAGCACCATAAACAAATTGAAATTAAGAATACTTCAACACTTAAGGGCCATTAAGAATAAGGACCCGTGCTACCCGATGGCCACACACTTTGCCAAATATCATCAGAACAATCCAGCCCTTTTAAAATACTCAGGGATTAAACTGAGCAAAATCTCAGAAAGAGGCGGTGATCATATTGTATCACTAAGACGACTTGAGTCGAGAATGATATTGAGTATGGGAACTGAGGTGCCGTTCGGGCACAATCTGGATGCCGAACTACATGTACATTTGTAGAGAGACATTGAGGAGGAATGAACTTTGAAATTGAACCCTGCACTACAGAGGTTTTGTTGATTAATGTATATAATGAGTATGATGAACTATACAAAAAGATGTGTATGATATTGGATATGGCACATACCGGAAATCAAACCATGAATCAAATCAATCCCCACCTCGTTTGTATACAGAATAGAAGCAGGGAAGGCAAACGACTACAAATATAGTGGATATTAGACATCATGGGATATGGAATGGTTAGATATAGTACTTTACAGACAGTATAAATAACCAATCCCGATAATCTAATACATTTGGCCGTATATTTTAAAATTACTTGAATATGTACATAACTGTAGATAGAAAATCTTCATACCAGTCACAAATTGAATATGTGCACACATGTTTACGAGAAATTTAAAAGGCCAATGAATTTGTATAATAATTTTGAAACACTTGTGGAACTATTTTGTAAAAATTGACTGAACCTGAACATTTATGGGTACTTTACAGGAAAGAGTGCAAAGCAATGAGTTCTAGTTTAGAACTGTATCAAATATAAGTGTACGTTACAGGAAATAATGCAATGCAATGAGTTTTAGCTTAGAACTGTATTATAGGATGTGCACTGTACATATTAAGGGGTGGTGAATGAAGAACAATGATTAGATAATCATAACATTGTAAATATTCTAATATGGTTTGTAATAGGTATGTTTGAACAAGAGTACTTTACGGTAATCACGACCACAAAATGGCCCCGAATATGAGCCAGCCAAAAATGACTTGTGCAGGGTTGAAGGTCTAGATGACCATGGAAAGGGAAGAGGGCACTTACACATAGCACTAAATTTAACCAGATCTAGACCCTAGGACTCTATGGTCCAGTTGAAGGCAGGAGCCGAAACGCGTAGACCGTCCGTATTTTGATGCACCTTTTGTTTGCAGATGGTGTGTAAATAAATTCAGTGAAAAAGCTATCTGTTATCGTGCCGTGTCTTTATCTGCGAAGATCGTGGGGAGAAGAAGCTGATGTCATATATATATCTATATATATATCTATATATAGATATATATATAGATATATATATATATATACTTCCACACTTCTCTCGTGTATTCCTACCCGCCTTCAAAACGAAAGTCGCATTGTCTTAAGGGACCCCACACAAGCGGGTCCGTATTTATCCACACACTCCTTTCAAACAAGGACGACGATGCCTCGTGCAGTTATTTAAAGTTTTATTCAGCCACCATCGAACGTGTTTCAGCTGCACAGCAGTCTTGCTCACCGATGCAGAGACATATGAGCGCCCATTTTTTAAAGAAACATTGTGTGCAAAACACATGTCATATGTTAACTACAACTACAGTGCTAGTGAAGACAGACTCCTAGTTTTGCAGTATACGCTCATTGAATTGTACATTAACACAGTATTTCCTCTGTATTAACAGTTCTTGCCGTTAATAATATTATTTTCACCATATTTCATACATTTTCAAATGGAAAATCCATTTACGGCAATTGCACTTGATTCCATTTTCTTGGTAAAATGCATTGTTTTGTTTGATTAAGACATCATTTATGCATCTGTAACTGCATCATTTACACAATAAAGCCCAAGTGGGCGTTTACTAAGTATTAATGCCCAAGTGGAACTTGACATTTGTCTTTGTCAAGGTTTTAAACAAATCACGCCCCTGGGGGCACATTCTGCTACCATATCAGACACCATGTCAGAATTCATTATTACTATTACACAAAGTTACTGTTGATTATGTATATTCTGACTTTATATACTGCCGATTTGTCTGTCTGACAAAAAAACTTCTCTCTTACAGTTAAAATCCAATAATTCATGTAATCTTTTACAATATTATAAGTACATACTCAATCCTGTTGTTTTACCTACAAGTGTGTATATAAATCTTCTTCAATATTAAGACCTCCTGGCTGATTAGAATCCAACTCAATTATATAATGGGACTCAAATTTCCTGAGCTTTCCCTGTTCCCACCTTGTGCATCACCTTCTACTGCATCTATTACAAAGTATGTCAGACCCTTGGTGTCCTTATTGTGAAACCTTTCAAAATAGCAAGCAACAGGATATGTTCGGTCGCCATTTTTGATCGCCCATAAACGTTGCAATATCCTTTTATGGACTTCTAGAATTGTACTGCCCACGTACCGCTGTCCACATGGGCTCTGCAGCACATAAACAGCAAACTCTGTTTTACAGTTATATTTTCCCCTGATCTTTCGCATCATGTTAGATAAGCCTGGGTTGTATCTTTCAGTAGTAATTCCATGTAGGCAAGCCTTGCACTTTGAGCATTTTAAAAATCCTTGTCGCCCCCTTAACCATATAAGAATAGAATACCTCAGCACACCCTTCTCATTATTTCTAATACCAATAGTACAAGTGTTGCTTCACACAGTCTTTGAAATCTCAGTGCCCTATGCAATTCAGTCCAAGATAAAGTAGTTTCAAGAGGAAATGATAGAATAGTCCAAACAGGTCTTCTTGGATCGAGGTCTGTTTATTTTCATATATCTCAGGAAGAAAGCAGCCGACGCGCGTTTCGCCCACAGGGCTTTTTCAAGGCTGCGAACAAAATATTGATATATGTCCATCAGGAGACCGCTCATTTCCAATAGATTATAATAGTAGTGTACTTCTCATAGTCATGCAACATCACAAGTGGTTCATGTTAGTTGACTTTACCATCTTGTGATGTGTGCTGTGATACACACCTTTATACATATAAAAAGCACCCTAGTGCACCTGAATTCCCAGAGCACATCTACCCATATTGGTGGAAATGCAAAATATTTGGAATGGTGATAAAGAGTATTTTTAGAAACAACAGAAATAGTATCAATAAAGTAGTGTAATTAAAAAGTGGTAATACATTTCAATGTGATTAGTGCGGTTTTGGATTAGTGTCAAAACAGGTTGGGAGCATGATGGAAAAAAGGCCATCACCCGGTGCAAACAAATGCAACCGTGATGTTTCTCACCTTGTAGTTATATATCTTCTGGTGACTAAAATCCACAAAGTGCCTTGCTGAAATCGACTCATATAGGAGTGGAAGATATTCCCAATGTTTATGTTGTTGATTCCTGTCAATCGCGAAATATGCATTACATAGGCTTATATATAAATGGAGTCAAATATACCTCAAACTATACTGTGATCAAACAAGCATACGTGATATTTAAAAAAAAAAAGGAAATGTATTACCTCACCAATTATGCTGGATCTGATTTGAGCTAGTTTTAACTGTACATTAGCAGAGACCGGGAACCGGACGTAACTGGGTGAAAAAAATGTGGCATCACAATGCACCATGTTGTGGGTTACACGACAAAATGGGGCTTCACAGGTTTTTATACTGTTTTGTGAGGCCAAATATATGTTACTAGTAAAATGCGTGACCCACAAACGAGGTTTTCATAAACAGTTATCTCTATCAAGTTTGATAACTGGATCCTAAATATGACGGGATGAGGTCCTTAGAAAGGTTATACATTGCTAATGTACAATTATTAATTATTGATATAGATACACCATTGAATTTATCAAGATTCAGGAAAAAACCTACACCTCGGTTTTGGATGGAATGAAATTTGGGATTGCGAATATCAATTTGGAAAGGAAAACAAACATATTCCCTTACATTGGACATGTATTCAACCTAGTATAGGCAAGATGTATTCCTGCTAAATTTTAGCACCTATTTTATCTTCAGTTTTAATAGAATTGACACTAAGTTAAAACTAGCTCAAATCAGATCCAGCATAATTGGTGAGGTAATACATTTCCTTTTTTTTAAAAAATATCACGTATGCTTGTTTGGTCACAGTATAGTTTGAGGTATATTTGACTCCATTTATATATAAGCCTATGTAATGCATATTTCGCGATTGACAGGAATCAACAACATAAACATTGGGAATATCTTCCACTCCTATATGAGTCGATTTCAGCAAGGCACTTTGTGGATTTTAGTCACCAGAAGATATATAACTACAAGGTGAGAAACATCACGGTTGCATTTGTTTGCACCGGGTGATGGCCTTTTTTCCATCATGCTCCCAACCTGTTTTGACACTAATCCAAAACCGCATTAATCACATTGAAATTTATTACCACTTTTTAATTACACTACTTTATTGATACTATTTCTGTTGTTTCTAAAAATACTCTTTATCACCATTCCAAATATTTTGCATTTCCACCAATATGGGTAGATGTGCTCTGGGAATTCAGGTGCACTAGGGTGCTTTTTATATGTATAAAGGTGTGTATCACAGCACACATCACAAGATGGTAAAGTCAACTAACATGAACCACTTGTGATGTTGCATGACTATGAGAAGTACACTACTATTATAATCTATTGGAAATGAGCGGTCTCCTGATGGACATATATCAATATTTTGTTCGCAGCCTTGAAAAAGCCCTGTGGGCGAAACGCGCGTCGGCTGCTTTCTTCCTGAGATATATGAAAATAAACAGACCTCGATCCAAGAAGACCTGCTTGGACTATTCTATCATTTCCTCTTGAAACTACTTTATCTTGGACTGAATTGCATAGGGCACTGAGATTTCAAAGACTGTGTGAAGCAACACTTGTACTATTGGTATTAGAAATAATGAGAAGGGTGTGCTGAGGTATTCTATTCTTATATGTATGACCTAGGTTCTTATTGATCCTGGGACGGAACGACACCTTGGTGGGTAGGTGTCATATACCTCCAGCACCCTCGCCACAGTTGCAATTGCATAACGATTCGATGTCCCCATTTCACTTGGCGTAACTATTTAAGATGTGCGGCTCACTCTAAGCAAACCCATTCAATGTTGATATACGCCCCCTTAACCATGTTTCCTTCGGTTAGAGTTATTCTTTGTCAACGCTTGCTTGACAGATCTGGCTCCTCTGAAAGTTACTTGTCATCTGCATGGCATGACCTTACCCAAAATTGGATCATTTTTAATGACATACCAGTGTTTATTTAGAATGCTCCTTAACCTATCTTGCTGCTTACTAAACGTTGTTACTAATCTTTGAGGCCCTGTATACTGCGGCATTGATCCATTCTTCAGGGTACCCTCTGGTTCTAAACCTGCTTTTAAGGTGGATTAGTTCTTTTTCAGTTTCCCCATCTTCACTGCAATTCCGTCTGGTCCTCAGGCACTCACAATACGGAAAGCTCCTCATCAAGTTGGTTGGATGGAAACTAGTTGCATGAAGCAACGTATTCCCTGAACATGGTATCCTGTGTAATTTAGTTATTAACCTTCCACCGTGATGTATACTGTGAGGTCAAGGAAATTGATACTGGTCTTGCTGATATCATATGTAAAGCTTACATTTAAGTCGTTTATCCGAATTCTTCTGCTAAAATTCTTTGCCTAATCTTCAGTGCCCTTACACACCAGGAATAAATCGTCAATAAAACGACTCCAGTGCATCACATGATTTTCCCATTCCTTCTGGTATTGCGAATGGATCACCTGCTCCTCCCACCAGCCCATATGCAAATTTGAATAGTTGGGGGCGAAACAGGTGCCCATCCTGGTACTGCATAATTGATGGAAAAGGTCTCCATTAAACAGGAAAAATTACTCGCTAAACACTTTACAACCAAAGGATGGTTAAGGATTATTTAACTGCAAGAGAGATTTTTTTTAGTCAGACAGACGAATGGGCAGTATATAAAGTCAGAATATACATAATCAACAATATCGTTGGGTAATAGTAATAATGAATTCTGACATGGTGTCTGATATGGTACCAGAATGTGCCCACTGGGGTGTGATTTGATTAAAACCTTGACAAAGACAAATGTCAATGCCCACTTGGGCATTAATGTGTAAAAGCCCACTTGGGCTTTATTGTGTAAATGATGCAGTTACAGATGCATAAATGATGTCTTGATCAAACGAAATGATACATTTTACCAAGAAAATGGAATTAAGTGCAATTACCATAAATGGATTTTCCCTTTGAAAATTAATGAAATATGGTGAAAATAATAGTATTAATGACCAGAACTGTTAATACAGAGGAAATACTATGTTAATGTACAATTCAATCAGCATATACTGCAAAACTACAAGTCTGTCTTCACTAGCACTGTAGTTGTAGTTAACATGTGACACGTTTTTTGCACACAATGTGTCTTTAAAAAATGGCCACTCATATGCATCGGCATCGGTGAGCAAGGCTGCTGTGCAGCGGACACGTATTCGATGGTGGGCGAATAAAACGTTAAATATATATTACCTACTGGCGGTCGCCAGTAGGTAGTTATGGTTAGGACCGAGTTTCCATAGGAAGAGCATTTTTTGAACTTTGGCGTAGTTTGATAAATCTTCATGAAATTTTCAAAACGAATTCTTTGTTCATATCAACTTCTATGTTGAAAGTTTGGGGGTGATTTGTAAAGAGGCGGAGAAAAAAGGGGGTCCCAAAACGTGTTTTCTCCATGTTAAATTCCATAGGAAACTTTAGACAAGGCTACAGGTCGAACGAGTGAAAGGAATTACCCCAAATATGGCAGGGAGAAGGGTCTTGGTCTAGAAAACACGCTTTTGTTTCTTTGTTATAAATCCGTTCAGTAGTTTGTGAGAAATATCGAAATTTACAGATATCGATATTTGGGAATTCTGCCATCTGATTGGCTGTGGCGTTACGAGCACGAGCTTTCTGCTGATTAGCTGCGAGCGGTTGCAACTAGGAAGTGTTGGCCGCCATATTGTGATTCTGTTGAAGCGAGTAAGGAGAAAAAAGGGTGAAAAAAGTGGGAAAGAGGAGGTTAGGAACACTGTACTCTCTGTGGGGTGTTTTGGGTGTGCTATAGTGGGGGTGCGAAGCGGAGTATTCACCCCTACCGGTGTGAAAGTGCTGAGCTACGGAAATTAAGTGAGGTATTTCCTAGAGTGTGATGCTGCTAAGGTGAGGTGGTGCGGGACTCGGGGATTAAAGTGGGAGCCCAAACTGTGTGTCTTATGCTGTGAAGTCATGTGCCCTGGCCGGTGCAGTGCAGCTGTGGAAGTAGTGTCAGCATGTGTTTATACCTACTAGGATGAACTAGTGACCCATATTGGTCTGAAAGTCTTGTGGTACGGAAAATATGTGAGGTATTCTCTAGAGTCTCATGGAACTAAGAAGTGTTGGCCGCCATTTTGTGATTCCGTTGAAGCGAGTAAGGGGAAAAAAGAGCGAAAACGTAGGAAAGAGGAGGGTAGGAGCATTGTAACCTCTGTGCAGTGTTTAGGGTGTGCTATACAGGGGGTGAGAAGCAAACTACTCATACCTACTGGTCTGAAAATGCTGGGCTACGGAAATTAAGTGAGATATTGCCTAGAGTCTGATGCTGCTAAGGTGAGCTGGTGCGGGACTCGGGGATTAAAGCGTGAGCGCAAATTGTGTGTGTTATGCTGTGAAGTCATGTGTCGAGGCCGCTGCAGTACACCTGTGGAAGTAGCGTCAGCATGTGTTTATATCTAGTAGGATGAACTACTGACTCGTACTGGTCTGAAAGTCCTGGGGTACGGAATATATGTGAGGTACTGTCTAGAAGTTATAGGGTGGCTCTAAAAAGAGCCCTAGTGTTCATTAGTTGGAGCTACATATAAGTGCGGATGCACAGCTTCAAGTTATTCAGGAAAACTCGGTTTCCCTGATCTGTGAAGTGTACTCCATCACTTCTGTAGATATCCGCCATATCAAAACGCATATTGTTGTTGTAGATGGACCCCATTTTGTGGTCTCTGAGGTATGCAGACACAGCTTTGTTGACTTTCTTCAAAATTGTTTGGACCATTTCCACTTCTGTCTTTGGCATATATTGGAATATACAAAGACAGTTTGAGGCAAAAGTAACATCAATTGTCCAAAGGTGTCCTTCATAAGCATTTCCAAACCTACCCCAGTCAATGTGCCTAGGTCGATTCCACCACAGTGCACAATCACGAGGTCAGGGTGCTGGAGATGCAAACAGGTTTTAACCAAAGGCAACAATTGGTGCCACTTCAGTCCTCTCTGTCCAGACTATTTAATGTCCAAATTTTGTAAACCGAGGTCTAAGTCAATAAGTCTCTGTTCTGCATATCTCTTGCACCAGAAAACATAGCTATATCCTACGATCCACACTAGCATTTGGAAGATATGGCTGGAAGGTATGGAAAGATGTCTGTAGCCCATGTAGTTTCTTTTCACATACAAAACGGTACCTGATTGGGAGATGAAAAGCATTGTTTTTTAAAAGTAGGATGCACATTCGTTTTGTGGAAAACCATCTTAGTGATTGGGTAAGAAAAAGCAGTTTGAACGTGGAGTACATGTTATAGGATAAAATTTGCACAACTCAACCACACCTGCTACTTGCATTTGGAAGGCAGTGTTTGAACTTAAAACAATCGTGAACTTTTAACCTGCACGTGCTGTTAAATGTTTGAGAAAATGTTGCAAAAAAATATTGTTATGTTTTAAAACATTGATGAACTTTTAACCTCCACGTGTTGTAGAATGTTCTAGAAAGTGCGTTGATAGAATACGTTACATTTCGGACTTCTATGTCTACTTGAATATTAAAAAAACGGTTTATATGGAAAATTAGTAAGACAGTAATAGAGAGAAGTTTTGAAACCTAAAAGAATCAAGGAACTATTCTAAATTGTTCTTTATATGTATTTATGTGTGGAGGAGCAAAATTATAGAAACAACAGCACCAGGAAGAAGCAGGGCGTCGGGGACGGGGGGAGATGGGCACAATGGCACACATGTACAGTCAAGTACAGCACAAGTAAAGACAAATGGCCAAAATGAAACACACCAACAAGGAGCATAAGTCGCAAAACCCGGCAACATCACACCACTGAACGAGCATAGAAGTGAAAACCACACTGCATTCATATAGCATGTGTACAAAGGCCGGTCGTGGGTGTTGTGGGATGTGTGCGACTGTGTTCATCATGGATGAGATGCCCAGCCCGTGGCACATGGGCGGGTTCACTGTGTTACGTTGTGAAACAGCTGCTCCTCCCTCCCTTGAGCCCCCATACTTTTATACGGTGTGCTGTTGAATCCCGTGCACTCGTACGGCACAGCATTGTAATGCGTATTTTGGCATGTCCTGCGACATTCGAACTACACCATGAGAGTGCTGTTTGGTGGTGGTGTATGCCATTTTACAACATCGTTTGCTGCGGCCCTTGTGGCAGGCCACACCAGAACACAGAGACACACTTACTGCACTTCCTGCACATCGACATGTTCGAGACATCTTGTTTCACTTGCCTGATAGGCACACCCCTGCACTGACCTGTGTAGGCCGGACCAGCACACGTGTGTTGTGCTTGCAAGGAGGATGCGTGTGTAGCTACATGTCCAGGGTCACTACTAACACTGAGGTGATATGTTAATGTCTGCTGAAGACAGCACACTGTGATGTTGCAGGGCATTTGCTTATCATGCTAACACAATGACCACACGGACACACTTGCTCAGATGCGGGTTTGGGGGGCGTTGGTTATCCTGGGGTTGTTGTGATGAGTCTTGTGGCCCTCATGAGTATGCCTGTATTGTGGTCATTGACTCTATGGCATCTGTGGGTGTTCTGGTGTGTCTCTTTGCTGTGTTATCTTTCATGCTGCAGGTAGTCGTCCTGCTTAACACTAGCAGAAGGCAGGTGTAACATTTTGGTGGTAACGTGGGTTATCTCCGGAATTAATTTTGCATTGCAGTTGTGAAAGTTGTGATGTCATTTCTTCGTGTGCAGACGAATATACGGATTGGGCAGTGTATCCTGTCAAGATCCAGCACCTGACGCACTATTCCTAATCAAAATAAATACAATGAGATTTCTTCATTGATTTTGTGTGTATACTGTATGTGCAGGCACTACCTCAGTGCAATTCAATACAGGATTTTAGTATTTAGAATAAATCGCAAAGGTGCACCTCATGTCTTTTTGCATGGGAACGGCTACTCTGCATTTCATTATTAGCACTTTATTGCAACTAAAGTTGAGATAAATCTAATTCAATATTTAGAAATTGGTGCAAACTGGAGAGATCAATAGTATTCCCACGATAAGTGCTCCAAAATTTAACTATAACAAAAGAAGGGATAGATCGGGGGCTTTTTAAAGAGGTCCACGCTCCGTGCCCAACTGGGTCATGATCAACAAAAGGAGTTGGGGTCGTTCCTCTGAGTTGTACTATCACCTAGTTCGTGGTGGTGATCTGAGAAAGATGTGTGTCGTGTCGGAGGTAATCGGGTCAGGGGATCCCGCTTTAGCAGAACTAGGGTTCTCACACACCCAGCAAGCTAGGTGTCATGCTTCATCATATGGACCTGCTCCTCGTTGAGCCGGCGCTGCAATGCTCAACGGGCACCCGCGAAGGGGCTCTTTGTCGGAGATCTTTTGTTCCTTGCCGTATGATGAAGTGGGGGTGTGTGGCCCATGTATGTGTAGATAATGAGTGGTGCTGTGTGTGTGATCCAAAAAAGGTCGGATATTCCAAAGAGCTACCTTTTATTCTGGTTGGTAATCCGCCTTACTAAAAAATATTATAAAAGAAATAGAGAGGAAACAGCCCTAAAAAGGGGGATATAATTATTCATTATTGTTGTGCTCTTCTCTATGGGTCGGTCGACATGTTTCTTACCCTGTTGGTCAATTACTACCGTGGCAATTCTTCAGGACCTATATGTGCAAAAATGTGTCGGTGTTTGAAAATCTACACTAAATGGTGTACCTAATTGGATGCTACCATTCAGAAAGGACTACATATCTCTGCTTGTGTAGTCTGTCGCGAAGACCTATGGGAAACATAAAACAACACGGGAGAGAGAGAGGATAACATTGGTCAATTTTGATGCTATCAACTTGGTCTCCATACTGTGACTTATTTCCCAGTGGTTCTTACCTCCTTCTTAAATATCTGGTAATAGTGACATGTTGTGGCACACAAGTTAAAATATAGTTAAAATATAGTGGCAAACTCTCTCACTCTCAGACCAAACATATGGTGATTATACTATGTAGTTTAAAAATGTAACACCATGGTGGATACCAGCAAATAACAGTAATAAGAACAAGAAAGAGCCACACAGCAGTTAAGAAAACAATCGAAAAGGTTTATGAACATTGTTTGTGAAACTTTATTTTTGTATAAACACATATAAACCATAAACTATTTTCCAACTTTATTTTTTTATTAATATATATATAAAAATAAACCAATAAATAACATTTAACAAATATAATAGAAAACAATTAGGTGGAAGATTCCTGTGGGGACTATGGATGTCAACGACAGAGCTTGGAAAATAAAGCACAAAATAAGGACGTGTGTAATGTGCATATCAAAGGACTGAGAGAGAGAGAAATAGAGAAGGAAAAACAAGCCTGAGAGAGAGAGAGAGAGAGAGAGAGAGAGAGAGAGAGACTGTTGCCTCTGCGCATCGATTAGCAAATAATTACCTGGTGCCATCGGAGTGTGCAGCAGTGGGCGAACTGCACGTGCCCGTCAAAACCCCGCCGACCTCAGATGTGTTGCAGAATCCTGAGTCCTGAATGGAGGAGACCACATCACATTGTGTGCAGATCTTAGAGATGTCGCTGAGTCCTGAATGGCGGAGACCACATCAGCTTCTTCGTGGATGTGACAGATGTCGCTGAGTCCTGAACGGTGGAGACCAGTTGAGCTTCTCAGCGCCCAGCATATCTCACACATGTCGCTGAGTCGCGAGTCGTCAATGGCGGAGAGCACCTCAGGGTTTGGTGCCGCTAAGCCTGTGGAACTCAAGTTTGTGGCACGTGGTGGTAGGCTCCTCATGGCCACATGAGTTTGGGGTGGCAGTAACCCTATGCATATGAAGTCTGCGTCAAGGGGATGGTATGTCACTGACGGCCATATAGCTGAGGGTGCGACTAACCTTATGTGCAACTTTTCGTGGACTCTTTATGGTTGAGACCCATGGACCGTTCACCAGCTAGTCAGCACCGGCAATAAAGGATGTGACGTTGTTGATCTATTATATTTGCGTGGTAACATGGCCTGTGCCGCATGTGCTGGAGGAGTGTGGTGTGTGTGCAAACTTGCCCTCAGGGAGTGGCTGTGAGATGTTGAGAATTAGACCTCTGACCTGCATACGAACAGCGAGTACGCCAGCAACAGGTAGCTATGTGGGGCCAACGTTGGAACGTACTTGGAGTGGCGTGGCGTACGACGGAACAGGGCATGGACAGACACAATGACGCCGACGGTTCGTAATACTGCATCTGGGAGTCGAGCGGACTGGCCGCTGCTGTCCCTCTGCAAGCCTAGGTCCGAACTGTTCATAGCTCACACTACATAAGTATTGAAAAAACATTTTGGGATTCAGTCCGTCACATGGCATCTGTCCGAGGCATTTGTAAAAACATACAGAGTACTTTCTGTGAGAGATACCCCTTTGGACGCTCCCTCTCCCCACATTAGCAGGTAACATACCCTTTCTCCACATTACCGACATACCCCCCAACAACCTTCTTGGGCCCAGAAGTATCCCTGTGCCGTTGGACAAAGAAGAATCTTAGTCATGTATAGATTTACATATAAAAAAAAATGATTTAAAGAAAAGAACAACAAATAAGACTGAAGGGAGTCTGGTGCTGTGGTTGCTGCCACAAAGTTGGGGTCACTGCTGTTCAGGACTCAGGACATAGTTACACATGTCGGATTTGTTTGTGTTAAATAGGGTTAGTGGTACCAGAAGCATTGAGAGTGTGTGAGCCTGTGATGATGTTTGATGTGTACGGGTCGCACTGGGAGCAATGTGTCTTGCCTACTGGACTGCGTCATGTGGAATCTGGACTGTACCTGAATTGTGAGGACTGCTAACCGTAGTGTAGGTCAGAGGTAGCGGTGAGGAAGGGCATACAGCCTTGCGCATACCTTGGTGGCCTCACCGGCCTGCGTAGTGCAGGTTCAGTGGCACCACTTGTCGGCAGGCTTCAATCTGTCAATACTCCTTACTAATCGAAGGGAGTGAGGTGCTGTGGTCACTGCCATGAAGTTGGGGTCGCTGCCATTCTGGAGTCAGTTACACATGTGGGATTTGCTGGTGCTAAAGAGTGTTAGTGGGACTACGTATCTCCATCCTTGCATATGGAAATATGCTTCAGTGATCGAAGGGAGTCTGGTGCTGTGGTAACTGCAAAGAAGTTGGGGTCGCTGCCATTCAGGACTCAGGACAAAGTTACACATGTGGGATTGGTTTGTGTTGAACAGAGTTAGTGGCAACACATGTCACCAGCCTTCCATATGGCAATATGTCTCACTGATGGAAGGGAGTCTGGTGCTGTGGTTGACTCACGGACTTGGGGTCACTGCTATTTAGGACTCAGGACACAGTTACACATGTACGCTTGTGTTGAAGACGGTTAGTGGCTCCATGTGTCGATGGTCTTCCACAGTGTAGGTTAGCGGCAACGGTGACCAAGGGCCTACAGCAACGTGCATACGTTGGTGGCCCCACCGGCCTGCGTAGTACAGGTTCAGTGGCACCACGTGTCACTGGCTTTCCATATGCATATATCCTTCACTGATTGAAGAGAGTTTGGTGGTGTGGTCGGTGCCACGAAGTTGGGGTTGCTGCCATTTAGGAGTCAGGAACCAGTTACACATGTGGGATTGGCTTGTGTTGAACAGGGTTAGTTGGCACCACGTGTCGCAAGTCTTCCACTGTGTAGGCCGGAGGCAGTGGTCAGCAAAGGTCCACAGGCAGGTGACGCTGACTTCAGTTGCACAGATTGGGAGTATTTGGTCTTCTTAACCCATTATAGTCTCTTACACAGTTTGCGTCGCTACTAATGTTGAATTGTGAACTGTGTAAGCCCTATGTAGGGCGCAGGCAGCGGTTAGGATGGGCACACAACCACGTGGCGGTGAGTTGAGCTGCATAGTTCGTGGCACCTGGAGTACTCGGCGTGTGCGCACCCTGCGATGATACGTGGTCCTGGCGGCCCGCACTGGGAGCAATGTCTTGCCTTGATAAGGTCATGTGGAGATGATTTATGGTGCAGTGAGTTAGTAGTATCTGAAGTACACAGCGTGTGCGCATCCTGCGATGAGGTGTGTTCCCGGCTGGCCGCACTGGGAGCAACGTGTCTTGCAAACTGGACTGCGTCCTCTGCAATCGCCACTGCATCTGAATTGTGAGCCCTGCTGTCCGCAATGTAGATCGAAGGCAGTAGTTAGCATAAACATCGAGGAATGCTTTTTGTCACTTCTTGACAAAATCCGAGGACATAGGGCACAATTCTCTGTGCAATTAATAAATCAAGGCTGAATTCAAGTTGTGAACCCTGCTGTCCGCAGAGCACATCAAAGGTAGTAGTTAGCGTAGACATCAAGGAAGGCTTTTTGTTACTTCTTCTTTACAAAATCCGAGGACATAGAGTAAAGTTCTCTGTGCAATTAATAAATCAAGGCTGAATTCAAGTTGTGAACCCTGCTGTCCAAAGAGTAGATCGAAGGTAGTAGTTAGCATAGACATCGAGGAATGCTTTTTGTCACTTCTTCTTGACTAAATCCGAGGACATAGAGTACAGTTCTCTGTCCAATTAATAAATCAAGGCTGAATTCAAGTTGTGAACCCTGCAGTCCGCAGTGTAAATCGAAGGCAGTAGTCGGTACAGACATAAGTCTGTGGTGCTGTGGCGCTGGGTTCGCAGGGGGCTTGTGTGAAGGAGCCCGCAGTCATGGTGCAGCCACGTGCCAAGCTGAGGGTTGCCGCTCTGGCAGACTCGTTGGTCTTCGCACAAGTGAACCATGCCCAGGGCCTGGGGTATTTATTCATACTCCTACGCTGGAGTGGCGTACATTGGACCAGCCCACTCCGCTTCAAGGGGGGGGGACAACAAAGCTATATGACCGAGATCTTCCCCACTGCCTGAGGTAACATGGTTGCATCCACTGTGCACTACACTACAAGTATCAATAGTATATCTCCACATGGAGAGGTTTGTGCTTTGCATAGTGAGGTGTGTGCAGCACATCATCGGTACACTTGGCAGTGTGTGAATTATTATTAATTGGCGACTTGCCTCCTTCACACATACTTGGTTGCCACATCTCGGAACATTCAACTTTGTGCGGTTGAGGTGATATGGTATTTTGGGAAGGTCCATTGTCCTGTTTTGCGCTGCCTTGGTGGTAGTAGCGGGAGAGTGGTCCGGGGGGGAGGTTCTGGTGGTAGTGGCGCTGGGTGTTGTGGCCTTGTTGGGTGTTGGAGCTGCATGATTAGTACCTCAATCACTTGTTGGTCTTTAGATGTGGGTGTGAGTTGGGTGTAATTCACGCAGTAGATAACTGAAGTCCTTACATCATTTAAAGGTTGATGTTAATTTGTTACTGGTAAGTCAGCCTATCGCCTGTTTTTAGAAAGCAGTGCAGATTTGGCTGGTTGTTGAAAATATGGGGAAGGGGTGTTTTCGTGTTTTTTTACACAGGAACAGCTAGTTTGCATATCATTAGCATTAGTTGTGGCTCTGGTTTGTGGAGAATTTGTTGGCGGAAGGCATAGATGGAAGAGTGGTAAGATTTGTAGTTTTCACCAGTTTGAGAATGGTATTATAATTAAAAAACACAGAAAAAAGATATGTTTAATGAACATTATAATTCGAAATTAGCATTTAAATAACCTGAAATTCACTGAAAAAAACATAGGTTTTACAGACGTTCTAGTTAGGAATTAGCATTTAAAAAAACCTTAGAAATTCATTGAAAAAACCATAGGTTTCAGGGACGTTATATTTAGTTGGACATTTCACTCATACAAAACGATAGAAATTTGTCTGTTATAGTTAGCTCAGCTAACTATAACTTGCACACACCTGCAATGCACAGCTGATGATGTCACATATTACATCATTCATGACTTGGTCAGTGACATCACTGATGATGTCACTGACGACATCTCAAATGACATCACTGATGACATCATCCGTGTGACAATCTGATGCACCACCTCACACTTTAATATAACCTTTGATACATCCACTCTAAAATATAGAGTATCATTTTCAAAACCATTGACACACCAATACCAGTTACTACATAAGCATTCACTGCTTCCTAGATCTAGACACACATCCACTCATTCACCCATACAGTCCCTCATACATGCAGTCACTCATGAATACAACAGTATCATATGCACTCATACATCTATACAGATACTCACACACTGACACTCACCCATGGAGTTATTCACACACCTAGTCAGTCATGCAAAGAATCAATCACACTCCCATGTATTCACCTATACAGTTATACACACACCACCTTACTTATACATACAGATACTAATGCATACTTAGTCTCTTATGTAAACACTGATACAAGTACACACACATCCATACAGCCACTCTCACAATCACTGACACTCATGTATTATATATTTATATACTTCAACTCTCACATACACTGTATTTTATATATGTAGTTACTTGCTCATGTGCCACTGAGACATCCATTCAGTTACCAACACATATACACACACTCGCCCACCCATACAGCTGTTTCTACATGCACTTTTGAACCCATACACCCAGTGAATCAACCACTCACACATCTATGCACAGTCAGACACCTCTCACCCACCCACACACTCACTCTCCCATACAAATACTCAGGCAACCAATCAATAACCCATAGATACACTTATGTTGCTACTGAGCAACCCATGCAGCAGGTTACACAATAACAGACAGACTGATACAGACATTAACAATTTAGTCACTAACTCATGCATTCAGTAAGACACAACTAATCACTCATTTATACAGTCAGCCACATACCTACTAAATCCTTTATACATACACTTATACACCCACTCATTCTTCAATACAGCTTGGCATATATATAATACACATTTAAAATTTACAGAAACACACAGTCACTGGATGATGTCATCAGTGATGTCATTTGAGATGTCATCAGTGATGTCACTGACCAGGTCATGAATGATGTAATGTGTGACATCATCAGCAGTGCATTGCAGGTGCGTGAGTTATAGTTAGCTGAACTAACTATAACAGGGACATTTCTATCATTTTTTATGAGTGAAATGTCAAACTAACTATAACGTCCCTGAAACCTATGTTTTTTTCAATCAATATATATATCTTCAAGGGCCATAGATGTGCAGTTAAGAATAATAAATCTACAATTCCTCTACTTGCACTTACCTTTCTATATTTTGTGCGCTATTCTGTCCACGATATTAGTAAATCATGATATTTCAAACCTCAAAATTCCTCAGTACAATCGCACACACAGGGTAGGGACAGTGCATTTGAGTACAGAAAGAAATGTGCTGTTCTCAGCAAAGGTATGAACTCTGGAGGTTTGTGTCTGTTTTGGGGAAAGCACATATTTGATGTTTGAAACAGTAGCCCTGTCTTCCAATGGAGGTAGACCATGCCTCATTTTAAAGAGGGGGCAATGATCCGTCCAGTCGCAAGTTCAGTGCTCTTTGAAACTCAGCAAACCAACTGTCTCAAGCATACCTGATCTAGACCCTTACATGCAGTTGCAAATATTGTGGATGTATGATAAATGTCATTCTAGGTAGAAGCAATTAAGCAAATGTACCGATTACCACATTCTATTGTGCTCTATTGTAAAATTATAGGTTTTATTTTTGCCCTTCTCTAGGCATACAATGATAAAAAGTTTCTGTAATATATGGTTGTTATCCAAACAGACTTTTTAAATTAAATGACATTTAGGAAAGGAGAATTGGTATGGTAAAATAGTTGCTCACCTTCGTTCCAGGAGAGATTGGTTCTAATCAAGTTTTTTCACTAACAATTGCATAACCTCAGCTAATGACTTTACCTTCTTATGCCTCAAATTGTAAATATATCTAGTGTAGATCTCTGCAGTGGGAAGATAGCTGTGCTTTATGAGACTGCACCACTAACAAGTTCTTTCCTTCCACTTTCTCATCACATCCTAGTGTCCACAATCAGGGTTCAACTGAACATCCTAATATGCACACACAATCTCTCTTTTGTCTCACTTCCTTTCCCTATGCTTGAGGGAGAGGCCACAGTCCCATCTTAGCAGTAGCTCAGCTCTCGTAAGTAATAAACAATTCAACACCTAAAAATAAAAGTTTGTTTGCAAGCACTTCTTGGGGTACCCTCGTAGCTTGCTTTAAGTGAACAGGATTTTCTCAAATAAAGGCAGTGGTGCATTAACAGAAGCACAAACAATAACATTAAAGTTAAGAAAATAATGGACATGGACAAATTCGGTACGGTGATGCTATCCAGGGGAGTTTGTCAGAATTTTTTTACAGTGATAATTAGAATTGTGCACTGATGATATACCAGTGATGTACAATTGCAAACAGATGTATACATAATCTTGACACTTTGTTGTGACCAATCTAATATTAGAGATCATGTGAGCGCCATGTTGTTCTGTTTTATACTTTTATACAAAAATCAAATTATGATCAAATCCAAACCAATTTCGATAAAAAGTATAGAGTTCACTTATTGAAATACCACAGAAAATATCCACATGTAATTTAGAGATGAGGATGGGTAAAAAAAATAGTTTTGATATTTTCAGAGTGGTTTCAAAATAGAAATTCAGGCACATCAGATCTCCTTGTGTGCTTTAAAAATATCCACAAGGGGGCTGCACTGCATTTGTTTTTAGCAGTAAAATTAACATTGCATTGTAAATAAAATATAGTTCTGAGAAACATTTTGTTTACTAAAGTGCACAAAAGGCCAGATTTTGAGAACTACTTTTGAAAACTAATGTCCAAACTTTCAGGTCTCCATATTCAGATCTAGTGTTCCAAGTGTCTTCATTTTCAAGGGAAAAAGGTTGTTTCTGCTATTTTTCTCCAAATGCGTTAAGTCAGCCTGCGAGGTCTTGAGTGTGCCCAGCCTGCCCACCATGTAAACTCGCACTTGACCTTGGAATATTTTTAATTTATTAGCCTGCTCCATCCCTAGCACCATTATGAGCGGCCTGTTGATAGAATGAATATGCTGTACCTGCATTTGAGGGCCCGGCACTTTGCCTTGATTCTACTGTCTGATTTTTAAGGGTGCGATTGCTTGCTGTGTGGGGCAGCCATGTGCAGGGGCTAGGGTAAAGACTAGGGAGCCTTTCAACCCACATCTTCCAGTTCTTTTTCCTACTTAGCTGTCGCCTCTCGCACCGGCTCCACTATCTTCATTTGAGAGCCCAGAGAGGAGAAAAACGCTGTTGAGCCACGCTCCAACATGCTGTGATTGGTTTCCAAATAAACAGCCACTTAATCTTGGGGATATTCAGGGACCCACTAGTCTTCTTCCTACTCACCACATTCTTGAATGGCCTGCTGCATGATTCTTTCATCCCAAATTAGTATAGCATCACGCCTGAGCCACATCTCCCAGGTCCTCTGCCAATCTAGAGTCAGTTGTATTAGTTTCTTGCTCTGTTAACTTGTTAAGGGGGTTGTGTCTGAATATGATGTTTCAGCATTTTGAATGCACTTCTTTTTGCACTGCCTCTACACTCTTTTTTCAGGTTTCTCTCTGTGACGTGGCAAAGTTATGCCGGGGCTAATTTTGTGGATGCCTGTAAGGTCACCTGACCTAGAAGCTCTCCCTTGTCGAATCATTCATTAGGTCTGGATGACTTCTGGGGTTCGCACCATCACAGCTTGTTGGTGGACCCCCATGTGCCAAACACAAGTAGTGTCCAGTTATTCCTCGGATCTCCCTGGTTTCCTTGACTAGCACCATCTATGCTATTTGATGGACCCAGCACCTATGTATTTGTGGTGTGTTTAGATTCCCTGGGTCTGTCTGATTTCTTGTGGTCATACCATCACCCATGCTTTGAGGACACACAGACCCATATACATAATTACAGGGGCCTGTCCGATTTCCTTGAGTTGAACCATTACCACCCATGTGTGGGCCCCTCAGATCAATCTACATGTGGTGCCTGACCTTTAGTTTCCTGGAGTTACACCGTCACCATTCCAGGATGCTCCTAACAGACTTATGCATCACTGGGTCTGTTATATCCTTGGGTTACTCATCTGCCACTCCTGGGTGAAGTCAACAGAGCATATACTATGTCTGGCTGTTTAATGCTTATTCCTTCAGGGAGCATTTCCCATGCTTCATATTCAACGCGTTTTAAACTGTATGATATAGATAACTTGAAAGGTAGGTATCTGCATGCATAGCCATCTCTTCTCACATTTTTCTTCTATGTTCATGCATATCCGCAGCAACACTGTTTCACAATTTGAGCAGCATTCAACATAAATGCACGACAATAAAATACTTCCACATAGGCCACATTGCTCCAACAAAATTTCCATCACTATTAAGTGAGCCTTTTCACATCATGCAAACTTCATTTCAATATTTTGTCACCTCATCTCTGGCATGAAGTTCTATATAAGCTGACTTACAATGCTATACAGAGTCGCACAGCACATTCTTATTCTTGATACCCTCTTCCACTTCACAGCCTTCCCTGAAGTTTATTACAGCAGGGACATTCTTGACTAAGTCAAGGCAACCATTTCTCCTTGTGAGACCAACAAGAGACCAGCTACCTGGCCCTGAGAACAGGTTTTGACCGTTAAAGACAAAAAGGGTGCTGGATTAAGTCCTCAGTCCTTCTTTAAAAAAGAACAACCAACAACAGTTGCCCTCTTTTGTCTTGTCTTCCCCGATTCTCGCAGCATTCTGACTTCAAGGAGCTAGGACAAGGGTTTTATAATTATGTCCCACTGCAGGTCAGTAATATTCCATAAATGAGTGGGTATATCCTAGTCTATCCACAGCTATCTTTTTTAACATTACAAGTCCCTAATGGCACAAACTATTCAATGAAGCACTATTCTTTAGTTTCTCAAGAGGGCTGCAGGGAGTGTCTCCTAGTTCCCTTCCTTGAGCCCTGCGGCCCCACTTCCAAAGTCCACCCATCGTAATCAGGGACAGCTTTCTCTTGCTCAAAGAGAATGTCACCCCATTGGAAAACAAATACGTTCCTCCCTCCATAGAGATTACTGCTCCCTCGATCGCCTTCATAAAGTCTGTGATCGGACAAAACAAGTGTTGGCTGGAATAACACCTATGCATGACTTAAGTTTAAAAAATAAAACTAATAAGAGAAGGAGTTAAGAATGAAAATGAACACTGTCTCAACACTTCTTTATAGGGCTGGGGCACTGTGACAATGGGGTTGATGTACCAGTGTCTGGTTCAAAATATAATCAATTTTGGCAATCAAGAAAGTCACACAAAGTGCTTGCATGGAGGCACTTTCGAAGCACTTTGTAACCACAACAGTGCTAAATAAAAGTTTCTAAACCTATAATAAAGGACACAAGGAAAATTGGGCTTCTGGTGGCTTCGTTCGCATAGAAACGGGTCTGAGTACCCCCTCTAAATGCATTTTAAAAATTTGACTGGCCAGTTGTCCGATTCACACTGGTTTTTGGTCTGTTTATTTTTAAATTGTTTCAAGCTTCTTCCATTAATAATAAATCCCGCCCCTGTTTTGAGAAATAAGATATATGGATGAAATGTTGAATGTTTGCAGATTACTGTTTTAATGTAACAGGTACTGCATACAGTATTGGCATGGGCATTCAGATACATAAATTACAATATATATATATAAAGTACATTTTGGAAGAAAGTTCTCAAAAAAAGCTGCAACCACTGTTTAGATGCCATTTATAAACAATAACAAGCCTGTCATTACATACTGTAAACAAATATCTCAAGAACTGAACCATCACAACGCAGAATGTACAGTTCAATACATTTTAATGCTACTTAAAATAATGTACACATCCAAAAGGTATGCAAAATTAAAAGGGTCCGTAAACTTCAATATTCTTTCTGAAGAATCCCAAGATTGGTTCAAAAATAGATTCCAAAAGCATACAAAAATAGAAATGTTGGATTGATTGAGACAAAACACTTTTAAATTCTGCTTAACCAAAAACAGTAACATCAGAACATCAGCGATACCTCACAACAACATAAGGTACACTTATGATAAACTGAGTAAATGAAAACCTTCTGTCAATTACACATAGCATATACTTACTCAAATGTTTTTACAATTGTGATTATCAGTTGTCACGTGTTTCATCTATTCTCACAGTTTTGTTTAATGAAAGCCTTAAATATTTAACACGTTTTGTAGGTATAAAAGATATACATATAAAAATACATTTTGACGGAAAAACGCTTAGGACTATTTACAAAGGTAATGAATATTGAAATGTATCACCATATTGCATATTTAAATCCTCTCATTTTATAGTACAACTGAATGCAGACAAGATGGAGGTCATGATGCATTTTACTTTAGCTCACAACATAACTAGACCTAAATTAAATCTCTGTTTAATAATGACACTACTTTTTAGAGAAACTGAGAATGTACTGTCCTAGGACAAACAGGAAGTGCATGTAAGATGATGGGATGAAGGCAAGCACCCCTACTTAGCCAAAGCACTGCTTATCAAGTTTTTCACAATTAATTGCGCTTGGTTTGTCTGAGAAATGCCCACACATTTCCTCTATTGGTTTGTTTACCTTATATCAGTGTTATGCTATAGAAAAAGGCAAAGAGGCCTTGAACTTGCCCCGAAAACTTAAATTTGTGAATTTACTAAATTGTCAACACCAATTACAATAACCAGAGTAAGCGTGTTTAGAGTTTGTTTTGTTTGTTAGCAATTTATTTATTCTCCACTCAGTTATTTCCTTCAGAGGAACTAAAAATTATGGTGGACGCAAGGGCAGATTCCTAATAAAAGTATGTTATTAGATTCTAAAATGAACGTGATGAAATTATCCAATATATTCAAACATTTTATCCAATATATTCAAACATTTCCTCACTAATCAGCGAGACAAAATAATATGCTAAATAAATACATAGATACAATAATATGGTTAGAAAAATAGGTTTTATGATGATGCAAGTTTAAATAATTAACGAATAGTATTAATACATAAAATACTTTTCTTACAATTTACTTTTATGATTGACAAAAGCCTTTCTTTATCTTGAATTTGCGTTGCAAAAACAGAGGTGACAAAGAGCAGAAGTCAATCGAACGAAAGTCCTGCCACATAATAATAGCAAGCAACAACAGTTCTCCTCATGGAGGAAGGTCGTGACGGTTTCAAGGTCGCATCAGCTAGGAGGTCCTCTCCATGTAAAGCCTTCAATATGGTGGGTAATAAACATCTTTGATAAATAGTTCACAGTTTCTAAGTGCAGTTTGCATCTCACATACGTACCTAGAGCAGAGTTACTGCAGCTCGATGCAGTATGTCATTAAGGCATTACACACCAAGAATTTGATCATGGCGTGTACTTGTAAGCACAGCACAAACACAACGAAACTTTAAAACAGAAATGGAATGTCTTAGCAAATAAGGCAACAGTTGATGAGTTGTATTTACAACAGCAGACTGTGAGAATATTTGGAAGGGGATTCTGTGGCAAGAAAGAAACCGTACGCATCGAGAGAAAGCCCATCAATAGCTGATGGTCAATTTATTTTTGTTGAGTTCTCGCTCCAAGTTTCCAATCAGATTATCAATACTTTCCTGCAAGTCCTGTAGGTCTACTCTGGGATCTAATGATGAATCTATCTTCTGCATGGCCATGAAGGCCTTAAGTGGATGTTCTTTGGGTAAAGATATCTGATCCTCTGTCACATTCTCTGGTTTATCTGTTCTGATGATGTCCTCCCCACTTTCGATGTCTTCTGAGGGGACATCATCATAGTCTGCTTCGTTCAAGTTTTCTTTTACATTTAAAAAGTAGTTCTCCCCACAACTGCTCCAGTCTCCTGCATAGCGATTACTCGAGGGGCTGTCCAATCGAACTGGCCTTGGCCGACGAATTCCTGCCATTTCAGAGTTGTTCAAATTCAACACTTGAGGCCGCTCTTTTTTCCTCCTCAGATAAGGCTGCTGTTCTGGGGATGTACTGGTGTACATTGACTCTTTGGCAGTTGAAGTTTGCACTAGAAAAAAACATAACATTTAGTTAAGGTATTGTTAAAGAAACAACATATTTCTGAATGGCATAACTAAATCCTCCAGAGGCACGCCAAGAATGCATTTACCATGGCAGTTAGTCACTGTCCTCATAGTCTTATACTAAGGTCACAGTTAAGTTTCACACCGTGCATATAACAGAGGACTGCAATTAATTCTTTTGGTGAGTGTTTGTGTGTGTTTACATATATTTATAGAGGGCGCAACAGAGAGAAAGATATTTTACAGTGGCAGCACTAGTGACGAATGTGTACTAAACTTAAACAAAAAAGTTCCTCCACTTTGGTTCCTTTATGAAGGAAAATTTCATGTAAAGTAGGGCCAAGAAAAAGGGTGGGTTCCAAAGGTGTAATTTCCTTTTTTAATTCCCATAGGAAAGTTGGCTGTCTAATATTGAACAAAAGGCAATATGGGCTTGCACCATATTTGGCACAAAGTTACAACTTTACTAATTTGTTTTTTTTTTATTTGGTGTAAGTGCGTTCCATTGTTTTGGATAAATTAGCATTTAAGAGCATCTCGGGTTTGGCATGCAAGTTTTAATGCACTAATGTGAATACCAGTATTAATGATGAGGTCATCGGTGATGTCATCAATAATGTCATGAGAGAAGCCAGCAATGAGGTAATGAGTGAGGTCATCAATGATGTCATTTCCCATGCCATGAGTGATGTATCATGTAAGGGCATAAGTAGGGCATGATGAGGTGCAAGTGACAGCTAGTTCACTAAACTATAACTGGAGAAATGCTGCTTTTCTTTGCTATCTTTAAAGTTAGTTCTTATATCATTTGAACACCTAACTATAAGATCACTTTAAATAGAGCTTTAACTGAAGAATGTTTTTATATATATATATATAATTATAAACACACACTACATACACAACACACATCTTAATGGCCATCGGCTGCTATGAAAAATGTGGAGCTCTTCACACCATGCATTTTAGAAATGCAACCTCAAAGTGAGAGGAGTAGGTTGTGGTTGCACTGACTATATTAAATCAAACAAGTAAAGACGATAAAAACTAGTGCGTTCACCACTTTATAATCCAAAACGTTTTCAAATGTTCTCCATGCTCAAAGTCGTGCTTTCGAAGAGAAAGTTACACAGCCTTCAATCCACTCCAAGGGTAAAGTGCACAATGATTTATTTCAACATTTATTACCTGATTACAAGGCATGAGACACAAATACGTCCTTTCCTTGTGACTGTTTTCCTATTTTAAATTACAGAAATAATTGTATGTTCCACATACTAACAATACAGCACTACAGCAGCAAAATACAGTCAGCTGTTACATTGAAAGGTACTCTAGAGTAAGATCTTGAAAATGGACTTCAGTCATCTTTACATGGTAACCCAATCCAAAAATAATTATGACAGGGTATGCTGAATAAACATTTAATAAAACTAAATACTCTTCTATGATGAATGGTAATAAACATGAAACGTGTCTGAAGGTTTCCAGCATACCGAACACGGATCTCATGCTAAAATATCTGAAATATGAGTAAGCTGAATTGCAAAATTAATTCTAACTAGACTGAACAGCATATACCGTAAATATGTTGCTGGAGGACTGTTGCACCATATGACACAGACGGGGACTGCTAACATCAGCAAGAGTACAACACCGACAAAATAACCCAATGGGCTAATCTGAAATCACAATGTACAAGACAGCCTGAGATAGTATATACATTTCTGGACGGTTCTCGTACAATCCAATGAATTTGACAGAATGGCCTGAATTTCATCCTGAGTTTCATGGAGTCAATAGGGTTTCACCAGAGATAAAAATGCAGAGGGGAGTACATCAAGAAGTCCGATGACTTTCAAAAAGATTGTAACCCTTACTTTGTGTATAAGAGAATTTTGCCAATGAATCAGGTTCTCTCTAATGAATTTGCGGGTTAACCACTGTAGCATGAGTGAATGGCAAACCAATAAATTTAGCTTTCAGTTTGTCAGTATGAGCCATTGTTGCCTCGTAACTAGGGGCAGAACGATCATCAGTACAGCTGGTGCAGTCCAATGATGTAGAAGGCCGATGGGTTTAAGTGACCCACTTCACTCCAATTAGTGGCTGAATTTTTCACAACAAAACTAGAGTGTAGGGGCACAATTTGCTGGCTTGCATTAGGGCCCTTGATGTCTGGGTTACGCCACAGCTCTTAATATCATATCATATGCCAATTGTGTAATTATATATCAAGTCGCCAGATCACATGTTAAAATAACTAGGATCTATGTACTCATTTACCGGGAAACAGCGTTTACAATGCTGCAATTACATCGTTGGGCTTTTACAACGGGGTTGTTGTAACAACCGCGTTGTTAGTACGCAATACCTTCACATCGCAAGTCATTAGATCGACTTGCTGTAGAGCATGGGTACTCACAAACTTTCTCTCGGGGGCCAAATTTACAGTGTGGTTTGTGGCCGAGGGCCGCACCGGTGGGGGCGGGGTCACTGGGGGAGGGGGCGGGGCTAGAAAGAAAAAAACTGTGACCATGAAGTTGGACACAGGCACCTGCAGCTGACACGTTCATCCATTGAGCCAACAGACCAGCATACACACACATCTCTCTTTCTCTCTCTCTCTCTCTCTCTCTCTCTCTCTCCCTATCTCTCCCTCCCTCCTATCTCTCTCTCTCTCTCCCTCTGTCTCTCTGTCTTACCTCTCTTTTTCTCCCTGTCTCCCTCTCTCTCTTTCCTTCCCTCTGTCCGTCTCCCATCTGTCTCCCTCTGTGTCCCACTGTCCATCTCCCTCTGTCTCCCTCCCTCCGTCTGCCCTCTGTCAGTCTCCCTCCCTCCCTCCGTCTCCCTCCCTCCCTCCCTCTGTCTCCCTTCCTCCCTCTGTCTGTCTCCCTCCCTCCCTCTGTCTGTCTCCCTCCCTCTGTCTGCCTCCCTCTGTCTTTCTGTCACACTCCCTGTCTGTCTCCCTCCCTCTGTCTGTCTGTCTGTCTCCCTCTGTCTGTCTCCCTCTGTCTCCCTCCCTCTGTCCCTCTGTCTCCCTCCCTCTGTCTATCTCCCTCTGTCTGTCTCCCTCTATCCCTCTGCCTCCCTCTGTCTCCCTCCCTCTGTCTCCCTCCCTTCATCTGTCTTTCTGTCTCCCTCCCTTCATCTGTCTTTCTGTCTCCCTCCCTCTGTCTGTCTCTCTCTCTCCCTCTGTCTGTCTCCCTCTGTCTCCCTCTGTCTGTCTCCCTCTGTCTCCCTCCCTCTGTCTGTCTCCCTCCCTCTGTCTCCCTCCCTTTGTCTGTCTCCCTTTGTCTGTCTCTCTCTCTCCCTCTCTCCCTCTGCCTCCCCTCCCTCTGTCTGTCTCAGTCTGTCCCTGTCTCTGACCCTATCTAGCTCCGTCTGTCTCTATATGTCTTTATCTGTCTCTATCTCTATCTGTCTCACAACACCCGGCTCTTACTCCCTGCTGCCCTCTGTCACCTCACCCGGCTCTCACTCCCTCCTTTGCCCTCCACCTCCCTCACCCGGGCTCTCACTCCTCCCTGCTCTGCCCTCCACCTCTCTCACCCGGGCTCTCACTCCTCCCTGCTCTGCCCTCCACCTCCCTCACCCGGGCTCTCACTCCCTGCTCTACCCTCCACCTCCCTCACCCGGGCTCACACTCCCTGCTCTGCCCTCTACCTCCCTCACCCGGGCTCTCACTCCCTGCTGCCCTCCACCTCCCTCACCCAGGCTCTCACTCCCTGCTGCCCTCCACCTCCCTCACCCAGGCTCTCACTCCCTGCTGCCCTCCACCTCCCTCACCCAGGCTCTCACTCCCTGCTGCCCTCCACCTCCCTCACCCAGGCTCTCACTCCCTGCTCTGCCCTCCACCGCCCTCACCCGGGCTCTCACTCCTCCCTGCTCTGCCCTCCACCTCCCTCACCCGGGCTCTCACACCTCCCTGCTCTGCCCTCCACCTCCCTCACCCGGGCTCTCACTCCTCCCTGCTCTGCCCTCCACCTCCCTCACCCGGGCTCTCACTCCTCCCTGCTCTGCCCTCCACCTCCCTCACCCGGGCTCTCACTCCCTGCTCTGCCCTCCACCTCCCTCACCCGGGCTCTCACTCCCTGCTCTGCCCTCCACCTCCCTCACCCGGGCTCTCACTCCTCCCTGCTCTGCCCTCCACCTCCCTCACCCGGGCTCTCACTCCCTGCTCTGCCCTCCACCTCCCTCACCCAGGCTCTCACTCCCTGCTGCCTTCCACCTCCCTCACCCAGGCTCTCACTCCCTGCTGCCCTCCACCTCCCTCACCCAGGCTCTCACTCCCTGCTGCCCTCCACCTCCCTCACCCGGGCTCTCACTCCCTGCTGCCCTCCACCTCCCTCACCCGGGCTCTCACTCCCTGCGCTGCCCTCCACCTCCCTCACCCGGGCTCTCACTCCCTGCTCTGCCCCCCACCTCCCTCACCCGGGCTCTCACTCCTCCCTGCTCTGCCCTCCACCTCCCTCACCCGGGCTCTCACTCCCTGCGCTGCCCTCCACCTCCCTCACCCGGGCTCTCACTCCCTGCTGCCCTCCACCTCCCTCACCCGGGCTCTCACTCCCTGCGCTGCCCTCCACCTCCCTCACCCGGGCTCTCACTCCCTGCTGCCCTCCACCTCCCTCACCCAGGCTCTCACTCCCTGCGCTGCCCTCCACCTCCCTCACCCGGGCTCTCACTCCCTGTTCTGCCCTCCACCTCCCTCACCCAGGCTCTCACTCCCTGCTGCACTCCACCTCCCTCACCCGGGCTCTCACTCCCTGCGCTGCCCTCCACCTCCCTCACCCGGGCTCTCACTCCCTGCTCTGCCCTCCACCTCCCTCACCCGGGCTCTCACTCCTCCCTGCTCTGCCCTCCACCTCCCTCACCCGGGCTCTCACTCCCTGCGCTGCCCTCCACCTCCCTCACCCGGGCTCTCACTCCCTGCTGCCCTCCACCTCCCTCACCCGGGCTCTCACTCCCTGCGCTGCCCTCCACCTCCCTCACCCGGGCTCTCACTCCCTGCTGCCCTCCACCTCCCTCACCCAGGCTCTCACTCCCTGCGCTGCCCTCCACCTCCCTCACCCGGGCTCTCA
Source organism: Lissotriton helveticus (assembly GCF_964261635.1). Classification (NCBI taxonomy): domain Eukaryota; kingdom Metazoa; phylum Chordata; class Amphibia; order Caudata; family Salamandridae; genus Lissotriton; species Lissotriton helveticus. The sequence goes on along the minus strand of NC_136057.1, from coordinate 2,082,723,557 downwards.
CTCCCTGCTCTGCCCTCCACCTCCCTCACCCAGGCTCTCACTCCCTGCTGCCCTCCACCTCCCTCACCCGGGCTCTCACTCCCTGCGCTGCCCTCCACCTCCCTCACCCGGGCTCTCACTCCCTGCTCTGCCCTCCACCTCCCTCACCCGGGCTCTCACTCCTCCCTGCTCTGCCCTCCACCTCCCTCACCCGGGCTCTCACTCCTCCCTGCTCTGCCCTCCACCTCCCTCACCCGGGCTCTCACTCCCTGCTCTGCCCTCCACCTCCCTCACCCGGGCTCTCACTCCTCCCTGCTCTGCCCTCCACCTCCCTCACCCGGGCTCTCACTCCTCCCTGCTCTGCCCTCCACCTCCCTCACCCGGGCTCTCACTCCCTGCGCTGCCCTTCCACCTCACCCAGCTCTCAGTTCCTGCTGTCCTCTCACCTCCACCCTCCCACCCCCCACCCCCTCTCCCCTGTGCGTCAGCCTGGCTGACACAGCCTCCCGGGCACCCCAGTACTTAACACGTCTTTAAAAAACCATTTGTTTGTTAATGAGGCTTTGTTCACCTCTTAGCACCCCTGCAGCTCCACTCTTGACTGTGGCTGGAATCGCCCGGGCCCCCACAGAGCAGTGTCTCTGACTCGCACTGCTGCTCAGCGAGGTGTTTGCTGAAGTAAAAAAAAAAACACACACACACAGCACACTATAAAATATGATGAATGCTGGTAGTATAAATAACTTGTAGATTTATTAATAGAAAATAAGATAGGAGCACAGCACGTCCGTTATCTCCAGGTTTCCAATCCAACAGTCAAGTATGGAACTTGGAACCTAGGATGTAAGATGCAGGCACGCATCCCACATTCCAGGTGCCAGATCCACACAGGTTAAAGTACATATAAATAAAGGAATGTAACACATCTCACCCCTAAACAAAAGAACATTTAAACAATTGAACATTAATCCAAATACCTGCTGGGAACTACTTTTTGTCTATTGTAAGCTTTCACTCTGGAAGCAACAGATAAGTCACCTTGAACCAAATTCTGCGAGTATTTTGAGGAATCAATATTTGTTCCACTTTGGCCATTCCCAGGAGTAACAATAGGAGAATTTTGTACATTGCTCAAATCTCTACATCTTGCCACTCTACGAACATTCCACACTCTACCATCTTGCGTGACCACACTACTTTTAAAGACTTTGACCACTTTGATGGGAGGAAAGAACTTGGAAAAACCTTTAACCAGAAAACCAGGTTTTTTAATTCGCACCCATTCCCCCACCACAAAATCATTTATCTTGGATTTCATCCTGGAATCAAACAAAGTCATCATTTTTTGTTGTTTGTCTTCCACACGTTTGGCTACACACGCAAGATCCACCCCAGAATTATATCCTTGGTCAAGTTTTTTAATCCACCAAGGGCATATAACAGATGACGGTTCTCTTCCTTTAAGAAGTTTGAAGGGACTGACACCAGTGACAGAGTGAGGTGTGATGCGATATGACCATAACCTTTTCCTTACCACATCCAGCCATCCATCATCTGAGACATGCATACCACTTATACAATCCTTAAGGACACGATTGAAACGTTCAACTTGGCCATTTTCCCTGGGTTCATACAAGGATGTAGTGTAGTGCTTAATACCACAACCACTAAAGAACTTTTCAATATCAGCAGAAATAAGTTGAGTACCATTGTCTGTAACACAGGTTTCTGGAGCACCTTCCCTTGCAAACACTTCTTTTAAGAAAAGAATAACAGCTTGAGAAGAAGCTGTACTAACAAATTTCACCTCAGGCCACTTTGAGTGGTAATCTACTAGTACCAAAGCATAACGAGCATTGCAGGGTAACTGTTTGAAAGGGCCAGATATGTCAAATGCCACTTTCTGCCAAGGAAATTCTGGCCAACTCACAGGCTTGAGAGGAGCAGAACTCAAATGAAGCATTTTATCACTATTGACACAGTGCAAACAATCCCTTACTAGCCTGTCAACCATCTTGTCAACACCCGGCCACCAGAAATTTTCTCTAATAAGACGTTTCATTGAAGACATTCCAATGTGACCCTGATGAGAGAGTAGTAAAATCTTTTTCTGTAGTGACTGGGGAGGAATAAGTTTGCCAGCTTTAAATAACAGACCACTAAATTCTTCAATCTCAGTAGACACCTGACCATACGAAGCTAAGTCAGCTGAGATACTTCTATTAGCTGGCCATCCTTTCCTTACAAACTCAAAAATTTGTTGACAAACCGGATCCTTACCCAATTCAGCAAACCACTCCTCTTCACTCAAAATAAGAAATTCCTCAGAAACACAATCACCTACAGAAGCTACCACGTCAACTTCATCATCCACACTATGAACATTTTCACAGGGAAATCTCGACAGAAAGTCAGCTGTGACATTGCTTTTACCAGGAACATACACAATGTCAAAGTCATATTCTTGAAGACGTGAGGACAAACGAGCTATACGCGCTGTAGAGTTGCATCCGCCCCCAGGAGACAGGATCCCTACCAAAGGCTTATGATCGGTCCTTAGTGTAAACCGATTTCCCCACACATAATTCCTGAAGTGCTCAACAGCCCAAATACAGGCAAGAAGCTCCTTTTCTATGACTGAGTATCTTCTTTCCGTAGGAGACAAAGTCCTTGAAAAGAACGCGACACACCACTCATCCTTACCAGAAGACTGACTCAAAACTCCACCAATGCCATATAAACTAGCATCAACGGTAATGATGCATTTCCTATTAACACAGTAAGATTTTAAAGTAGGTGCACTAACAATCTCCTCTTTAATTTGCTTAAAAGCTTGTTCTTGTCTATCCGTCCAAATAAATTCAACAGAACTCCTTGTTAACTCCCTAAGAGGTTCCATTTTACTAGCAAAATTCTGAATAAACTTGCTATAATATTCACATAATCCCGCAAATGAGAGTAATTTTTCTTTATTATCAGGAGAGGGAGCTTTCACAATAGCATCCACCAGATTTTTTTTTGGCACAACACCTTCTCCAGAAAGAGAATGTCCTAAGTACTCTACAGTTTTGCAAAAAAACTTACACTTACTGGCCTTAATAGTCAAACCATATTTCTCCAACATGGAACACACCTCATTAAGATGAACATCATGTTCAGCAACATTCTTAGAAAATACCAGTATGTCGTCCTGGAAACACTTAACGAAAACACCTAAATCCTTAAATATGTGATACATGGCCCTTTGAAAGACCGAAGCGGCCGAAGCCAATCCGAAAGGCATCCTTTTAAACTGAAACAACCCATGAGGAGTGATAAAAGCTGTAAACTGCTTAGAGTCTTCCGTGAGTTCGATCTGATGATACGCAGACCGCAGATCTAGCGTAGAAAACACACATGCGCCATCCAACATACATAACATTTCATTTATATTAGGTAACGGGTGACAGTCTGTGACCAAACACTTGTTCAGGGCCCTCAGGTCCACACACAACCTAATAGTTTTGTCAGGTTTAATTGCCAAAACAATGGGCGAAACCCACTCTGAGGACTCTACCTCCTCAATAACACCATCCTTCACCATAGTATCCAACATAACTCTAAGTTCCTCTCTAACACTGATAGGAACACCCCTTAATTTTTGTTTAACAGGGACTGTATTGGGTTTGACTTTAATTCTATGAGTAAAACCCCATAATTTTCCAAGTTTGTCAGAAAAAAACTTTAGGAAAAGATTCTGAAATTCTCTTAGACATGGATAAAACATCACATTCTCCATCTGATATAGCAAGAACAGATACTGGATCTTTTAATCTGGGATTCAACGTAATACCTAACTTCGCCTGATCTCTCCATCCTAATACATTCACACCATCCCATGCAACATACATTTTGATAACAGCAGAATTACTTTTTATCGTAATGAGAACCTCCTTGAATCCTATAACATTTATTTTTGATTTGCTAAAATTGTAAGCAATGATATCTGGTTCACTTAATGAATTTATATCAATCATATCTCCAAATGACTCTAGACAATAATCATGAGTGATTATAGTCCATGGTGAACAAGAATCTACCATGAGTTCAAGGACCTTACCCAAAATGTTTACAAAACTTTTAGGAGATGGTAAGTTATCAGCTTGTGTCACATCGAATGGAGTTTGTACAGAAACTATAATCCCAGGTTCTACAGAAACTACAATTCCAGATTCCTTAAAACCAGAATCACCATCCTTCCCTTCTTCATTAACATAGGATACATTACCAGTGTATCGTTTAGGACTCGTAAAAGAAGGCTTTTTATACTCATTAAAAGATCTGTTAGGAGTTTTACACATTTTAGAAAAGTGTCCAGATCGTCCGCATTTATTGCATTGTCTGTTGATAGCAGGACACTGTGGAAAAGAGGCAACATGATCAGGATTTCCACATCTGAAACAATAAAATTGCTTTCCCTTGTTATCGTATTTATTTGGGCCCTGCGTCTTTGCTCCTTGTGCATTAACAACACAAACTTCACTGCTAGAAGTAGAAGTAGAAGGAGTAGTATTAGCCGAAACCTTATCTAAAGATTTGATCCACCTATCTGACTGTTCCAGAGCTTTAGCTGTACTTATAGCCGTTTCTAAACTAGGATCCCCCAAAATCCACAACTGTTCCTGTACCTTTTTGTTTTTCACATGTACAACAATTTGATCTCTAATCATCTCATCAGTTATCAGACCAAAGTTGCAATGTAAAGAAAGTGCACGTAAAGCAGTTAGGAAATCGTCAAAACACTCACTTTCATCCTGTACTCTAGTATAGAATTTAAACCTATTCAAAGCAACACTGGTTACAGGTTTGAATCTACCCTCTATCCTTTGTACCGCTTCATCATATACATTACTGTCACCCCCAGACCTGACATGAGGCAAAGTTCTAAAAACCAGTTGTCCTTCTGACCCGAGACAATGTAAAAATATATATATTTTTTTCTCTGCTGACATTCTTTCTCCATCCATGGCTTTAAGGTATGTAAAAAATTCTTCCTTCCATCTCGTCCATGGAATTGGAGGATCTCCTTTTGTTTGCAAAAACTTGGATGGAGGATCGAATTGCATGTCTATAGGTTAAAATTTTTGCTTATAGTATGGATATGGCAAAATATTTAAAAACAAATGAATTAGTATAAATGGAACTGTATATAAGAGTACGAATTGGACTGTAAATGGAAATTTTTAAAGTAAATGAAGTTCTTTCAAAAATACTCCAGTGGAAGTCACGTTCTTTCAAAACACTAATGCAAAATTATAGCATATAGATCCACAAAATAGGAGTCTTGTAAGGAAGTTGAGTTCCAAAATATCAGAAATACTCCTCAAATGAATATCCAAGTAATAATTCTCAAGCGCCTTTAAGTAAATAGTTTCCCGGCGTGTGATACTCTCCAGAGCACAGTACCTTAAGTTTGATGCGCACCGCATACGCTCCACAGCACAATATTTTAAATTCGATGCGTGCTGTTTTACACTTCAATTCAGCTTCACTATCTCCGGTAACTTTGGAACAACCGTTACCATGGAGATCCAAAATGGCGTTGCTGCGTAGTGCGCAATGACAGAGACGCGCGGTGCGTGTTAAAACGTCGTCAGGGACAATGACGCGTGTCGTCACAGGCAATGACGCTCCGTCTCGAGCGTTTCAAGTCTTACCCGTCTCGAGCTCACAACAGCGCCAAAGAGGTCAAAGTATACTAAAATCCACAACTTTGGTTTTCCTTTACCTCTCACCGCCGTAGATGAACGTCCCTTGAGAGCAAAACTGTGCCTGGCTTGCGAAGGTAAAATGGGTCCTTTACAATCCTTTTTCCGTTTTTGGTTCGTGAATGTTTTCAGCTTCTGCTTCTGTGCTCCTGTAAACGTGGCAGAAGTGTTACGATGTCCTCGTCGCCAATATAAAATATGATGAATGCTGGTAGTATAAATAACTTGTAGATTTATTAATAGAAAATAAGATAGGAGCACAGCACGTCCGTTATCTCCAGGTTTCCAATCCAACAGTCAAGTATGGAACTTGGAACCTAGGATGTAAGATGCAGGCACGCATCCCACATTCCAGGTGCCAGATCCACACAGGTTAAAGTACATATAAATAAAGGAATGTAACACACACACAGGTGCGATGTGTCTCAAGCTCCGCGGGCCGCCATGGAAGGCTTGCCGGGCCGCTATTGGCCCGCGGGCCGTACTTTGAGTACCCCTGCTGTAGAGGGTGCTCTAAACTAAGGAATAGTAAATTATACGATTCCTAAGTCCAGCGCGCCCCTTACAGCAAGTTGATCTAATGACTTGCGAAGTAAAGGTATTGAGTTTGTTGTAACAACTGTTGTAATACAACGCGAGGTAATAGCATGCGTAGCAACATGCTATATTCTGATTTACCAGCAGACAGTTACTCTGCCCCTCAATCTGAACACTCTTGTAAGGGAAATTTAAGATTATGCTCACCTAAAATGCAGTGAATGTTGAATAATGCCATACATGGCACACTATAGAAAAGAAAGGTGTAGACAGTTTTTAGGTCGAGCCTGAGCCGCGCATGCACTGCTCTGCGAGGCATGCAGTATTTGAGTATGGACATGAAGCTCCGCCCACTCTCCTCCCATATTTTTCATTGGCTTGGGTCATTGTCCTTTTTAAATGCTGGCTCCTGATTCGTTAATCGGCTTGTTTGTCCCTCCTTAGTACTGCCTTGTCTTCCTTTGTAACCTTCCATGAGGACTGGCTCTTTTACTTCTGTTGTTACACGGTATATCTTATTTAGTCTGTAAGCACTATCTTCTTTAATGAGTTTCTCCTACTGCAGGCACAATATGCTTTCCTGCAGCATTCAGTGTGCCATTTCAAAGCAGCCCGGAACAATGGAGGCCGCTTCTTAGAAGTGAAATAGGTCTCGCATTTACAAGAGTTTGAGCTACTGGCGTTGTAAATAACAATGCCTTTTATTTCTGTGTTAATTATCCAAACAGATAAATAAAAGGCATTATCATTTACAATGTCAATAACTTAAACTGTCAGAAATGCGAGAACTATTGCATTGAAAATGCTTGTTCTACACTGCACTTAACATAATAGCTTTTGTAAAATTAGAACCACTTCACTTGATGAATGACAATACTGAGATGGAGACCAGAGACAAAAGAGAAGAGCTAAGGATAAGGTTACCATTAGGAGACAAAATGATTCATCTTCTCTTGGATCAATATTTTTCTAGCCTACTGACATCCTGCTAACTAGTAGTAGGGCCAGAAACGTCTTCTCATAGATGATAATTGAAAATGTTGAGTAACTAGTCTTTGTAACTATCTAATATCATGCACATCTCACCAATTCCATCTTTAAAAAGAAGCCTATGGGTGTTATAGTTTTGACCAATAGCAAACAGGGAAGCAAGAGGGAGCAAGGAAAAGGAGAATCTACACACTTATCTGAATCTGTGGTTAAACTTGGCGGCAGTATCAGTGCATTGTCTTCACGAGGAAGCATGTGGGCTTCTTTGTTAGATGGAAAGAGGCATTGAAGCCTATCCCATTCCTCCTGGTGCACAGGCATGCCTAATTATGAGGCACACTCCGGCTCTCTGGGGACAGGTGGGAGGAGGTAATGGGCGGTGGCTCATCCTAAGAGCGTACAGCTAAGCAGTGCCCAGGCTCTTGCCTAAGGCTGATGGCACATCGTTCTCCCCATTTGCAATCGCATTCTTCCTGCTTGATAAGCCAGGCACTGCCCAGGGCAGGCCCAGCCTCTCCGAACAGGTACCTTCCACTCTCTAAACCCTATCCGTCTCCTGGCTTTCTCCCCCTGCTTTGGTCCTGACGTCGCTCTAATACCAGCAAAAGGCGGGTATTTTCTTTTCTAGAAGGAGCCGCATCTCCTGTAAGAACAGCTTTAAAAATAATATACTGGCTCTGCCACCATAAGGCCCTTACGTGCCCCGTGAGCAACCACTGTAAACAACACGGGGTGGGCGGGGCTTAGAAGGGGCGCGTGAGACAGAGCCTGGAGAAAAGGCTTTTCATCCGTTGCTGAGAAAGAAACACAGGGGGGTCCGAGGGAAGATAAGAGACAGTCAGTCTGACGCTGCACACATGTTCTATAATTTCACTAATAGAGACACCTTTGCTGCGTTTACCCAATTCTGGTGTTCACAGTCAAGGCTGAAGAATGCTACCAAAGCTGGCTCAAGTGTAATGTGTGCAGACATACAATGGAAGAAAGTGATTTGCAAAGAATAACAAGACATGAAAGAATGAATGAATGAATACAATCTTGTATAGCGCATGGCTACCCGGAGGCATCCCAGCGCTTTTAGACCTGACATCGGGACAGAACCATTCAGTGAAACAGGAATGTCTTCAGGCGTTTCCTGAAGGCAAGATGGTTAGCTTCAAGCCTGATGTTCTCGGGGAGTTGGTTCCAGAATTTAGCTGCATGGTAGGAGAGCTGGCGACATCCCATGGGTGACCGCTTCACCCTCGGCACTACCAGCAAATTAAGATTGTTAGATCTCAGAGTTTTGAGAGATTGATGGCGGCAGAACAGAGGACGAAGAATAGCCGGGCCATTATTTGTTATAGAGTTATGGGCCATACACATGGTTTTGAACAAGATCCTTTCTTGTATCGGAAGCCAATGAAGAGGCCGCAAGGCAGCCTTCGCAGAGCTGTGTCTAGGTACGTCCATGAGAAGACGAGCTGCACAATTCTGGACAGGCAGGAAGTGATGCATCTGGTGGCAGTAGTAGCATTGGTGTCGGCAATGCCTGCAGTCATGTTACCAAAAGTATTCAAAAGATTGAGATTTCTAGCTCGGTCTAGGTACACAAATCCCAAAAAGGGGATATTATCAGCCGAAGAGGTGCTGGAGTATAGGAAAAAAACACCACGCCAATTTAATTCGAGCATTGCATGTTTTGTATGGTGTCACCAGCGCTCTTCTCACAGCAGGTCCATGGGGTGGTCAGTCTACGTAAAGAAGGACTCCGATGGGAGCGTAGATTATTTATCTATAAGAGTGGGTTTCAAGTGACCTCAGAGACAACTCGAGTCTTTCTCTCCTTTCTATGAAGTAGCCTGTAATCGCTTGGTGGGCACTGCAGAATCCTTTTTGGTGCCTAGCTGTCTTCAACCATTATAACATCAGTTGCCTCATCAACAGATGCTGGTCAAGAGTGTGTGCAATGTTATTTTTTCCACTAGCACCGCCATAGCTAACAACGGATGTATTTCACACACTTTTTAACAATTCACCTACACTCATTAGAACCAATGATCAGCTCTAGAAAACTGTTTTCGCATGTCCAAGACATGTAGGCAAATGGCTGACAGCAGACAAGCAGGCAAGGTGTAAGCCACTGACAGGCGAAGAACGCACACAGATGGTAAGAACTGTGTTAAGACGCCCATTAACACCCAGCACAAAACAAGCTCTTATTGTGAAGTGAGAATATTCTGGCGAACTTCTGATCTTTCCCAAGAAATGGTTCTGTTGAGATGCAGACCATAAATGCGCCTCGGGCACTGCCGCTGTTATTCGTTTTATTCTACTGAAACAAAAGCGCTTTTGTCTGGCTTGCACTTCTGAAGATGAAAGGGGCCAAGGGTCGGTGATCACATGCGTGCTTTGCAATCTGCCGCAGAACAATGAAAGTTTGTTTCATGACTACAAAATACCAGCACTGAGGAACTGCACAAACACATGTTTACCATGGGGATTGACTGCATTGAGAACAGGGGCAATGCACAGAAGAAAAAAAAACATTGCAGGTTTTATAATCATATTTTTATCAGGCCTAGTGAAGAAATTCTTTTAAGTCGCAGGAATGCATGAAATAGGATTGTAGCCCTTAAATTTCAGTTTAGCACCAGTCATGCTCCAGAATGAAAGGTCAGGTTATCTACAATTAACAACGTGATCATTGTATAGGCAGTAGTTAAAAACAAGCCGAGTTTAATTAAGTAATATAAGTTTCCTTCATGCACAGGATCATAGACTTCAGGTCAAAGAGGGGCCAGCGACTGCTTGCCATCTTACATGCACGCGCTTACAGTGAACGGTGTTGTTCCGTCTAAGAATGTATAAACGAATGTAAGCATTGCACTTTTTTGTACGTGAAAGTGAGCGGGCGATGCTATGGAGGAATTGAGTGATTTAATATATGAGTGGATGACCACTCTGCGAACGTCAGTCAATAGAAAAACTCAAAAATGGACACATGATGAACCGATAAGTGAGTTAATGCATTATTTCACGAATTAGTACATGCATCGATGAATGCGTGATTGGGAGTAGTAGTAAGCCCATAGAAGAGCCATTGTAGAGAGCATCGTATAAAAAGGCAAATATGAGACAACAGGTGCTGGCATGTAAGGATAAGTGGGGACATAGACGGACAGTTTTGTGCATTGAAGGGTGAGTGAGTGTAAACTAGGGTGAATAAGCGGGGGAGAGCATGATGGTGAAGTGAAGTGTTAAGTCTTATCCTGTCCTGTCCTGAAAGTTTGTTTTTGTTTTGGAGTGGTGAAATCAAAAGGTTTCAATGTAAACAAATACTCCAATGCATTTCAGCACTAAATGGTCTCTTCATCAGAAAAAATGCATTTTACGTGCACATTTCTGTAAATCCCTAAATCCAATTGGAAATCCTGCTTACAATGAAATAAGACTTCAAATTCACTGTATTCTCCAACAGTGGGATTTGTTTTCCATGTGTAGACTACAAAATCGATATGAATGACTTTGCCTTAACAGCACCAAAAGAAACATATTGGCACTTAAATAGTATTTTGAAAAAATGAGGGGCAGATTTATTAACATTTTGAGTTGGTGCAACGTCCCATAAAGTGATACAAACCGGCTCAAACTTTTGATATAATACTTGCTTTCCATCGAAAAATCTTATTTGTGAGTGAAAGTAATGTGTAAAGTAACAGAAATAGAACTTTAGGATGCTTTGCTTATAGGGAGCATCCCAAGGGCGGTACATGGGCGTTCCCATGGTCCCAAACATGGATTTTGAGGCACGGCCCTATGTACCAACTATGATAGGCAGGGCTTTATGCCAAAAATAAGTCATCCTTCATGCAGGCATTTAGTTGGAGAAATATTTTAATTTCTTTAAACTTTTCCCACATTGCATAGGTGCTGCACTGTACTGCACTTATGCTAAACAGAAGGCACCTACATTTGTCTATTGTGCACAGGTGTATATGTGGCACTAGGGAGGCTCAAACAGAGCCAACTCTGGGGAAGAGCGCAGCAGGGCCATATCATTTTCTTTGTAACCATGGCTCTGTAATGCTCTCATCCCAGGGCCACACAGCATTTGCTACTTTTATTTCCTTCTTTCCTTCCCTCGTGCATCCTTCTTGTTAATTCTACCTTCCATACTTCTGAGACTATCTATGTTTGTTTTCTGAGGTGTTATGTTTGTTTGTTTCCTGCGCCTTGATGCCCATTGGGCTAAGTCTGCGCATTTCAAGACCTTCTTTCATTCATTTCATTCATCCTATATTCCCGCCTTTGACCCAATCATTTAATTTACCCTTTCAAGTAACATTACATCGTTTCTCTTATCTCTATGCCCATCTAGTTTCTCAGCATTCAAACTGCTCTTTCCAGCAACCCAGTCCCACCCCATGTGAAATATATAGAGGGACAGAGATATAGTTACTTCTCATTAGGCTTTGACTGCAGCAGATAAAAGGTAATAGAGGGCATTTATTAACACACCTCCCAGCTACTCTATTGTCCAGACAAAAGGACAGGCAAATTAAGCTTTTCTTGTGACGAAATGTGATATATTGTGGACTGCTTAGAGCTCTCTTGCTAGTCTCACATTGCCCTCTTCTTTGTCTTAAGGCACCAAGAAAGAACTCAGCTGATAAATGTATTATTACAGGGTGATCTAGATCAACGCCTGCTCTACGTGGTCATATGAGAGAAGCCTGCTAAGGAACTAGCATGCATACTGTTCACTATAGGTCTCCGATGAAAGAAAACTGTACAGCTGATGAAGCAGTAGCTGAGGTAGTAAAGAAACTTCAAGGACAGCAGCATGTCTTGGATCATTCGCCTATGCAGGTCATAAGTGATTAAGTATTTTATATTGGGCTGTGCCTGTGTGATTCTGTGCTTTAAAAAAATCAAGTGCAAGGGCGTCTAAGCATTGATTTTTACCAAGCATGGTGACTTTGTTAATTTGAAGACACAGCAGGGACTGTGTTCCTTTGGGCATGAGAGTTGCACAAGGCACTTTCAGCCAGATTCATCAAAAAAAATCCGCTCGCCAGCGGTATTTTTGCATTTGGGATGCATCATACCAAATGCAAAAATCGCTAATTAAGAATTCGCTAAATTGCGACTCTTTGCATTTAAGGCATCTCAAATTGAGATTCCTTAAATGCAATGCATGAAAGTGAAAAAAATAGCGAATTCGCTATTAGGGCACGCAAATTACCATGAAGTACAACTTCATGGTAATTTGCAAAAACTTTGAAAAATGCACTAAAGTGCATTTTTCAAAGTTTCATATTGTGCACACACATGCCCTAAGGGCATGTGTGTGCGCAACATATGTGCACACATCATTTCAGGGGTGCAACAGGGTGTACTTTGGACACCCTTGCACCCTTGAAATCGCAATCTCAATTTGCGAATCGCTAATTGCGATTAGCAAATTGAGACCGTCTTCCCATTCATTCCTATGGGCCGTTAGGCCCATAGGAATGAATGGAGAGATATTCCTTAATTCGAGTCGCAATTAAGGAATTATTAGAAATCGCTATTTTTTTAGTGATTTCTTGATGCATAGCATTTTGCTATTCCTTAATAGCGATTCGGTATTTTTCGCTATTAAGGATTAGCAAAATGTGTTCTTGATGAATCTGGGGGATAATGTTTGAATTAAGTGCACCATACACTGTTGTAAATCAGTTTCCGACTTGGGGGAAGGAATGTGTGCTGCACACATTTTTAAACAAGCATTTGCAATGCCATAGGTCTCGCAATTACAAGATTTTGAGCTATTGGCATTGTAAATGACAATGCCTTTTATTTATGTGTTAAAAAAAGCAGCAATAATAAAAGGCATTGTCATTTACAACACCAATAGGTAAAAGTTTTAAAAATGCAAGACCATTTGCATTGCAAATGCTTGTTACAAATGTTGTTAATTACACTTGTTGGCTTTGCCAGTTCTGAGAAACATAAAAACGGATTAACACGCACAGGTGAGAAATGAATAACAGGAGGGTGATTGGGTGTTCTTTTAAGATATAAAATAGTCCATCATGCATTCCGAAGTAAGTTTTTCCTGGAAGTCGTAATGACTTAAAAAACAGGGATCAGTGAGGCCTAGCTATACAGTCACACTGGAAGAACAAGGAGAAGTGATGTCTTATTCTGGAATAAACTGCTTGCTAAAGAGAAGATGATGGACTGAGCATTGAAACTTTTCAGGCACTCAACTCCAAGTGACTCTTAGATCTGGGTTAAATCCATCAATGTTCTTCTGCTCACTTCGCTACCCCAGTTCAGACCCAACATATCAGCCTTGACCCTGTTCCTCATGAGAGGAGTCCAGCCCGGTTATCCCTGGACCAGAAACAAGAATCCTGGGACCGATTTCATCAGAAAGGCTAGCTTGAATTCAGTTAGTTATATGTGTGAACAGCTATCCATCTAGTAACAGTCTCGGTGGTATCAAAGGGAGAAACAGTATTTTGAAATGATATTGTTGAGACATCTCTTCCTGCGCAAAGTGAGGTCACTGCCCACTATCTATGCTAAACCCTTACTTGTTCAGAGCAAACTATGTATTTAAGTATCCTGGCTCCCAAAATTGCCCTTCTTGATCGCTGCAACTCAAAGGGATGCTGACTGAGCCTCCTGCAAAAGTCCTTCCACGGCTGTGCAAGCATACCGCTCCCAAGGTGCATGGCTACGCAAAGCTAAAAGGCGTAGCATGTTCGAGACCGCGCTTAACCCCACCCTCTGCTCTACAAGTTGTTTCTAACTTCGGATCATGACAGGAAAGTGAAAGTGCAATTGAAAGTACATTTTCTAACTGTCAGCAGAAATGACTACGTCTCTAAATGCATAAAGCTTTCCAGTTTCGCTCTCAACCGTAGCACGATTGCCTATGCTCATGGTTCCTCACCGCGCTAATGATTCAGGTCACAGTCTGTGGCTGCCGCAGGAACCTCTCGAGGTCGAAGCTGCCGCCAGAACTAGGAGCTCCATAAGCCCCTCGGGCCGCCCCGCTTCCGCCGTCTTCCATCGGCCCGAAAACGTGTACCGACCTGGCCGCCGCCTCAACTGTCAACCGCTTCACCTGGAGCGATCAAAATGCAGCCAATCGACTCTTGCCACGTCATGCGACACGCGCATCACAGGACTTGGGGCCAACCAGAGTCACAGGATTTTGGGCTAACCACTACACCGGCAACTTGGGAAACCCGGAAAACAAAAACGTAGCGTCATCTTTACGAACCCCAATCGATTTAAAATCGAATCTTTTAACTTGGCAATTAACTTTTGTTCTGCTTTATCAAACTACAAATGAACTTAGTATGTGTCTTAAAAACTCGGTCAAGTATACTAGACTTGTTTACGCTTCGATAGTCGCGAAGTCTCAAAAAAGCGGCCATGTTTGTGTCAGGCACGAACTCGCCATATCGTCGCGCGTTCACAGACCTGAATCGGCTTGTGCCCATACTAGAATCGGCTCCTGCACAGGTCTGTCTCCAGGTCTGTCTCCCTTGGAGGCAAACACGGCAACTATAAGTCTCGTTGGCGGCAGCGCTTCGCGCTGCAACGCCAGCGAGACCTAAAAAATACGGTCACAGTTCTTTGTATTGGTGGTGTTGCCAAGTACCAAGCCTTGCTTCTGCGTCAAGTTTCAGGCTTCATTTTGATCTACAGGCAGTGGGAATAAATGTTGATCTGGTGATCCTGTTGTATCATGAACACGTTCTACATCAGTATGCAGGTTCAGACTGGGTGCATGCAACCGTTTATGCTAAAATTGTCCTGTCAGAAACACATATTAGGAAACAGAGCAGTGGTGTATTTTTCATGTTTCTGAGATGTACTGTGTGCCGCTCATACACTTAGAGAGATTTACCAAGATATATTTGCCATGCATTCAGCACATTTTCCGCAAAAGCAGAACATGGATCCCTTAGAGGCTACATTAGAGACCATGAATATGTTCATGATGTGGCTCCTGATCCTTCAGTAAAAAGGGGTTGTGGCTCCTACATGCCTGATTTTAAGACCATCATGTTGTAAAAATAATAACAGAATTGTTGAATGCAACAATATGCGGGAGGAAAGAGCTTCTGGGCGATCTGTATGCACAATGCTCTTTGATGCCACAATTCTGATACCTGGGTTTTCAGAAAGCTAAACTCTGGCCTGCTCTCAGTGTAGGGGGGTTATATCATGGTGAAGCTACTTACCCTGGACTAAGATCCTACAAGGATTTCTGGTGCAAACCGACTGGCCACTACACAGCACAGTGAAGTGAACATTAAGTCAAAACCATATGAGGGGAGCCAAGTTCCCAAAACGGAAGTGGATGTAAGTGTTGGTGGGCCAGGACATGAGGATGGTCACCAGGATACATTAAGTCCATCACCTAAATGGAGCATTCATCACAGAAAAGTGATTAGATGTAGAGACTGCCTATGTAGTATGTATGGCAAAATCTTCCTCCTGCGAGGAAGATTTATGCTGAACACATTGGACAAATTGCCTTAGAACCTCCTTTAGTGGTAGGCAGTTTGGGAACTCTTCCACATTCTTTTTAAATCTGTTTGATAAAATACTGTAAAGTGAGAGGCTGTTGATTTTGCCTTTGACAAAACGCTTTATCCCTTAGAGATTAGCAATGTGTGGATATTTCCTACTGCAGAAATCAAAAAACGACTCAAAAAGGCAAGTTTAGTCTCTCCAATTCCGGGGGTTCCTCTTTTTGTTGCAAGTATGGACTTTTCATCAATGCTATGGAAATCACTATTAGCTCATGTGTTGTGCAGAAGACATTAGGCTACCGACTTTCTCCTAGAGTAACTTTATCTGGCTGAATGTGGTTAAAGTGGTATTCCCTGTTTGTTAATGACCCTAGAGTAAGTTCTCTTCATAGTATAATTGACAGAGGCAGTACTGGATGTATGCAATTCATTAGAAAAAGCCAGGTTGGACTCTACGGCTGCGCTGGGGGAAGCCCATTCGGAGTAAACTTTTCTTACAGAAGAACAAGTTACTTACCTTCACAAATACTCTTTCTGTTAGTTAATCTATTTAACTGCAGATTCCTCCAGACAGGATCTCACAAAGTTAATAGCAGTGCTCTTGTGAGCCAGTAGGTTTCATGTGCCTCTGTTATGTCTCCATATATACCTGGAAGTGACATAGCGGAGCTGCATGTAAGTGCCATGCCTGTGTGCTGATGCTAATTTCTTTTCTCTTTCCCCTTCTGCACACTTTCGGAATCAGGACAATGGAGCTAGTCCTCATCTTTTGAAGAGTGAGGAAGACCAAAGAATGCGACAAAGTTATCAATTGACCAACATGGAAAGGTATCAAGACTTTTCGAAGGAAGACCACCAGAGTTCGTAACATCAACTTCTCTGGAAAGAAGATAAAGTAGGGTGGTTGAACTGAAAATTCCTGCAATTCATTCACATAGCACACTGATGTGATAAGGAACACTGTTTTAATTCTCAAAGCCTTAAGGAGTCACTATGCATGAACTCAAAGGGGCGTGCATATCAAGAACATCAAAACTAGGTTCAGCGAAAATTGAGATCTCATATATTGTCTGGGAGGAAATAAATGTGTCAAACCTTTCATTAAATGGATCCCAACTAGTGATACAAACAAGGACGGTTGGTCTAGTAAACAATAAAAGGCAAGAGGTTCAACAAGTAACCTTTCACGGCACCAACTACAAGGCCATGCTGGGCCAACAAATGGACAAACTAAAGAACATCAGAATGTTTGGCCAGTAATGTATTAGGAGTCTGGACATCACACCAAGCCAAACATATTCTCAGCATCCAGAGTAGATGAATTTAACAGAGGTGGGCCTGACATCAAGGAAGAAATCCACCTCCTCAGTAGGCAAATTAAAAGCATTTTACTGTTACTGTTCAATACCCACACATGGAGGTGTAAACTACGGAGACTGAGGTACAGGACCTTACCCTCTTGGTAAGACAGGAAATCCCCCCTCCCAAAGTGTTAGTCTTATCGCAGGGTAAAGGTTGAAAAGCTATGGGTACCTTACTCTCCTGGCCTAGTTTTGGGCAATCAAGTTGACTTGGCCTTGGTTCTTCCTGATCTACTGCAGTACTTTAGTCACAAAAGGTAGCTGTGGCAATGTATAAAAGAGTCCCTCATCCCATCCCCGCTAAAATGTCTTTCCTAGTAAGGACTTTGGATGTAACACCAGCGTGAAAAACAGCTGATCCTGTGTTTTCCGGTGGTGGCCAACAGATCTAGCTAGGGCTCTCCTCGCTGACTGAAGGTGCCCTGCACCACCTTAGAGAGGAGATGTTGCTTGTGGTCTGTCTAACACCGGCTGCTCAGTCCGTCCCTTGTAGCACTCAAGGACCACACTCGGTGGTTGGCCTCCAAAAATATGCTTGGTTTTTACCAGCCCCTTCTAGAGGCATAGAGCCTGCTACCATTGGGGCCCAAGACCCCCACTTCCCACTGTTTGTTGACATGCCACATGCCAGTAGTTTTGTCCATGAGAACCTGTACCTGCCTGTCCTTAGAAGATGACAGAAAGGCTTTTCAGGCTATGCAGACTGCCTACAGCTCCAACAGAGTGGTATGGAGTTGGCGTTCTGCTTGAAACTAGATTCCTCTGATATTCACTTTCTCTAAATGAACAGCCCCAACATAGCAGCAACATATCTGCCACCACTTTGAGCTCTGGCTAGGGGAATGAGAGTGGTCTGCTGCATGTCAGGTTGGCCTTCTGACAACCACCACCACAAGGAGCCCCTAGTGTGACTAGTGTAAGAGTTCAACCTGTTCCCTCTTTATTCCTGTGTGAAGGCTTATGAGTGTCAGCTAATCACCCTTTATACATTTACCTCTATCTCCCTGTCTGCTCTCTTAGGAGAAGGATAATCCAGATAAATGTGGCTATTGTCTAGTGGAGGCTCCTGATCTTTCAGCTTGCCAGTGAAGTACTTAAGTATTCCCAGCATGGTAGTTTAAAACCCCAATCTCGTTATGGCTGGCTCCAAAAAATATTTTAAAACCATACAGCACATGAAGGAGCACAAATATGGCCAAATGTATGTTTTATTTGTACTTAGGACCCTTTCAAAAAGAGAAAAGATTATATATATAGTTTTATGTTAAACCCATCAAAAATTATATTTTGTGCAGTATTAAACAAAACAAAATACTGCAGACAAACTTTAGTAAAAAAGAAATGGGATATTTCCTTTGAAAGCCCAATAAATAAGGCTTGGCCCGGCATAACCAATTTGCCCAGGATCTGTCTCATGTGTGAAAGGTTATGTGAGATATGTTGCCTTTATGCAGATACCAGGCTGAGTAAGGTAGTAGTCTGTGTGTGCACATTTATTCATGTGTAATCACTGTAGCATCTTACCCCTGTTACGTGTCTTATTTTAAAAGGTGGGCGTTAGCGATTATTCCTTAAATCTAGTTTCAAAGAAGCTCACAGTGAGCGAGACTCCATTTTTGTATCTCAGACATGACAGGGATCCAAAATCTAGGCAGTCCAAAATTAACCAAGCACTAGCAATGCCAATAGGCCTAGCTTTAAAGGAATGTTGTACGATAATGTGAAGTATTTAAAGTACATAGCATGGGAATGGATATGTATTTGTGTGGAAGCAAAGAACTGTAGAATAATATTGATAAAGGTTCATTGGTCATTTGGCAGTTGCACTGTCAAGCCAGGCCTAAACTTCAATGTAGTGTAATGATTGCCCTCCTCCCATCTGTGCTGCTGCCACAGACAAACACCATAGATTATCTAGTAATCCAAGACACTTTAATAGCTTTACATTGTCAGGTGAGTGTCCCTCAAAATTCATGCTCAAGAAGCTGGATAAATAAACAAAATGATCACAGCTGCATGAAGGCAATGCACCTTTTTGTGAAAGAACACAATTTCTGCCCAATCAAAACTTGTACTCTTGGCTCCCAACTGCGCTGTCAAGCCAGAAAATAAACATCTGGATGGACTAAGAAAATCCCAAATCGCTTCATTACATGCAAAGTCATAATTGATAAGCAACTCTGTTATATATATATATATTTGTTTACGGCATGCATGTATGCTTCATTCATTTTAGACCCATTCTTTCTTTTTTAGATAATAGCCTCTTGAAATTTTAGTTGTTCTCTACTTTCAAAAAAGAAAATTAAAGTCTAACCTCAAAATCTTGTCTGGAGTGCTAGGGTAAACATTCATATCCAATGCCTCATTAATGCTCCCCTATCTTAGTCATTTCATTTGGCAAGGTTAATTGAGAAACATATCTCAGTTAGTCAATGGAGGGAAATAATGTTTAGTCATAATATGAGTATTAAGAAGCTAAAAAAAAAATGCTTACTTTGTACCAGATTCTAAATAATCGGTACTGGCTACTACAATTCCTAAATAAGATAATAACCCCCAGATGTCCTCTGCTGGTAATATCATTCAAGCAATTTTGAACTAATACACACACTGCAGACGTTATCAGATTTTAACATATATTTGGCTCCAATTTGAGAGGCTAAGTTCACTTATGAGAATTGAATAAATCAGAAAGACTGGCAATATGGCATGACAGTTCAGCTACAGGGAAGTGCATAAACATCTTCCCAGTTGGCTAAGAGAAGCTATGAAGGCTACTAAATAAAGAATGTTCCTCCTATGAAAAAAATAGCTAAGTCCATTGCAAAATACTTGTTTGATTGACTTAATATCAATGGCATCTTTGGAACATTTGGATTACAAAAATATTCATCACAAATCAAAATATGGCCTCTTTTTTAAACTTCGTATATCCTTTTTAAATATATACCAATTATGATTAAAACATGGGAAATAATGTCTGATCACTACATGGAATGAAGTACTGAGATTACTTTGGGCAGCTGTATCATTTTTTCCAGTGGTGAGTGAAATTTTAATAAGGAATCTGTGCATTACAGTAGAGTGTTGTCAAATTAAGTTATTTTGTTTGATTATGTTAGGTAGGTTGTTTTTTGCAATAAGTTTTCACTCCCAATGGTATTTGGATTACAAGGAAAGGTAAAACTTGTGGAGCCATTAGTTAACTCTCATGATGTGTAATTGCATAATGTACATATTATATTTAACTTTTTATGGTTGTTTTTGCCTTAAATTCCAATAAATGACATACAAAGTTAGGTGTTGCCATTATGAGTCTATAAGAATGTTCACCTACTTTGGTCTCTTTAAAGTCATAATTATAGGAATATTTTTTTCCTTTCCTGGATATTAACCTACTAGTTTTTTGTTGCATATGAATAGTAGTCAACGAGATATGATAATTCCTCTGAGAAAGGTTGGGGAACAGACAGAAACAGGTTAGTTGAGATGAAGCACTTTCTCACTTTGCAGTTTGAAACTTTTTTCTGCATATCTGGCACTTTTTATGACTTCTTTGATCCTGATTACAGCCATTGATTGAGAATAAACACATTTTTTAACTAATCCGACCCCTTCGCTGCACTTTCATCTTATCATGCCTGACAATATGTGTCATATGATTACAAGCTGAAGTACCCCATGAGGTGTGGTGTTTCCTCTCCTACTCAGGTTTGTGGTGGGGTGGTGATGATTTTCCACCACATAATTTCCATCAGAAATGAGATTCAATGATCAAGGTCAATAGTATTTCTCTCACTACTACTTGATTAAAAACATTATTTCAGTAACAACACAAACATTCTTTCACCTTGCAGGACAGAGAGTAAAGTCGAAAAATCTTTCCTGAAAGTTCTCAGTTTGGTGATACTGTTGGCAGGGTAAAAAACCTTGGTCAGTACAGGAACATCTGAAAATATTCTATGAAGCTAGGTCTTTTGCCAAATTTTACAACTAACATTCCTGGGCTTAAATTGTTATGGAATATATTATCGAACTTTCCCAGTCTATTTTAATGTGAATCCATAGGTCATTTATATTTTAGTTATAAGGTTTTAGTATTTGATCAAATAAGGCCCTATAAATTTGCAGCCCAATAGGACACTGAAGGCTTTTGAAAGTCTTTATTACTATCCCTCAACTTTATTTGGGTTCAATGAACTATAAAAGTCGATCAATAGTAAAGTGTAAGTCTTTAAATAATACACCAGTTTCTCTTAGAACTGCATTCATTACATCAATGGATAAGCATACTACATGTAGAAGTTACAGCCTTCTGTTGAAACGTATTTACGTTTTGTGTTTTATTAGCATGCCCACATCAAGACCATCTTGAATTGTTATCTTGGGAGACTGTAGTGGATCCTATTACCCAATGGTTCTGTGAAAGATTTTGTGGTTAACCTAATCTCAGAAATGGGGCAAGAAATGCATGAAACTTACTAAATACATTTAGTGAATATGTGCTGCGAACAACAGCACTCGTAAGCTGGTAGAGCTGTGTTCAACAATAAATCTAATGTATTGTCTCTTATTTATTAGTAGCATATTGAGGTTTGTACTATTCCATTACATAGTAAATGGGGCCTAGCATCTGCATTATTACTATTTAAAATGTTTGTCAAGTGATGGATCAGCCATCACACTTGAGAACTAAAGTTGTTTGAAATCCCATGAAGTATCTTAAGTACATTCCTTGCCACAGTTATTAAAAGCTGCATTCTCCATGGCTCCTTCATGGCCAGTTCCAATATGTCCTCTTTGCTTGTTTTGTTCATTTTCAACTAAATGAATACAGTAAAATGTTTAAATAAACTGATCATCTGAGCTATTGGGTTTGAAAATGGCCAGTTCCAAAATGCCCTCTTTGCTGTTTTTGTGCATTTTCAACTAAACGTTTCAATAAACTGATCATTCTAGCTATTGGATTTGAAAAAAGCTATTTGGTAGTAACAATAGAAAGCAAGCAACATTCAAATATATATATGAAGATACCTTTAAAAAAAAGCTTCTACTTATTTTAATGTAAAGAAGTGGTATGAAAATGATGTCGAGAAATACTTGACATAATAAGAAGAGCTAATTATTAGGGTGTAATACAGACAATGCAGTGCACTACGTGAAGAAGGATACTGTACAAGAAATAAAATAAGAAAGGAATACAATCTCGACCTTGCAAAAAGAAAACTCATCAGTATGTCTAAAGGAACCATTGTAGCTTTGCCTTGCAATAGAAATTGAGCAGGCAATGAAATAGACATGGGGAAGTTTCATTACATTCCTCTTTGACTCAGGGAACATGAACTTCCAGAATCACTACAAAAGTGTTAGTATCTCTATCTCACATAAATAGTACTGTTGTCTTTATTGCTTCTTGTTGCAGGAGAATTGGGTATACTTATGATGGTGCTATTTTGTACTGTGGACAAAGTCCAGTCTCTTCTCTTTGCATAGACCTAAAAGAGGATAACTTGGTAGATGTGGGAAACTCAGAGAAGGTTACTGATTTAAGATGATTAAGTTGCTTATTGACCTTTTTGATTCAGTTGGAGAGTGGCAATGATTAAAAAGAGTCTCTCTACCACCACATTATTACCATCCTTGTCCTAAATTCATTGATTCTGTATGTGGGACTATGACAGATTTCAGCAGATGCATCAGGGGGGATACTGGAGTTATTCCTTTTCAGCAACTCATTTCTCTACACGGTATCATACATACTAAAGCAAATCAAGCAAATCTGGAGGCAGGATGAGCTTGTGAAAAATACATACAGGCTGCTTCACAAAAGCATTTGGAAGTATGGGAACTAGTGCTACATGAGTACTCTTTTACAAACTCCTACATGCCTTTATGAATCACTATTTATACTAATTATATATGAAAATTCCATGAAAATTCACATTATATATGTTCTAGGATCAACTTACAGAGGCATATAACAGTAAGTAAAAGAGTACTGTCTTACATAACATAAGTACTCTTTTAAAAACTCTTGCTTGTCTTTCTGAACCGTCCCCATTAAAGACCCTACCAATAAGGTTCTACTCTACATATCACTGCCTATATGGCTATCATGAATTACATAAGGAAATAGGAGGAAAGATGACCAGGAGATAGCTATCTTATAGGCTGCTAGAGAAAGTATTTGCTTCAAAACATAACCAGTGCGTCTGAACTTGAAATTTCCTGCGGTTAATACAAAATGCTTTCAAGCTGAAATCCAGTGAAAAAGTAGTTTTTTCTGCATCATTATATTTTAAGTGCTACTATTATTCGCAGACATCGCGAAGTAATAACGAGATAATGCAATATATTCACATCAGTAAATCTTTAAAAACACAAATTCCTTCTTCGTTACCTGGAAAATACTTATCACACTGCAGGCCATGCAGAAACAATGTAGAATTTTAACAGGAAAACATAACTTCCTGGATGTGCTGCTGCTTGTGAATTATGATTCTCTAGTCCAGACTTGTGGAAGAAATTCTTAACACGAACAGTGGTCATGTGTAACTCGACGCATTTCAGGAATGCTGACAAATATGGATAAAAGACTGAACTGCAATAATAACAGAATGCCTATACCTTGTGCTCTCTGCATCCTTCTAAAAATCGAACATTAAGCACAACAAAGGCTACCATATGCTGCTGTTGCTTTTGGAAATTTAATTCAATGTTTTACATTGTACTAACAACTGTGTGTCAGTGCAGCCATATGTACTTTAAATACTCAGCCACATATACACACAATAGCACTTTCCTACAGCGTGATCTAGAATTCCGAGCCTCCTGGTGTATATAAAACCCCAAGCCCTTAAAGGGACTACAGTGCGTGGATTTGGTTTAATCCGACAAAAGTTTAGGTTATGGTGAACAAACATGAAAAACCAATGTAGCTTTCAAAAAAGAGACTGCTTTACATTAGCGACCGATCCTGCCAAAAACCAGTATAAAAATATACAGTGACTGCTTTGATTTTACATCTCAGCGATGCTGTTTGCCACTATCTCTATCCAAATCTAAAACGTAATGTCAAATCAGCAAACGCGTTGTAATTCAAACTTCTTCAAGGAGGAATAATTTACAAGGCAGAGTGTAAACTTATAAGCAAAACAAAGCCCTTATAGACTGACTCACAGTGAGTAAAAAAACACAGTTATGTGCATTTGTCGAAGCATAATGAATTGGGCTGAAAATTGTGCACTTGGAACATGCTAAGGCAGAAACTGCTGGTATACAAGCTCTGTGGGCAGCATATTATCATTAGTGTGGCTCGTGTAAAAATAAGAAATACCTTCTGTACCATGAGGGGTATATACAAGTCAAGTTTTGATGGACTAGAAATAATTGCCATGCCATCAGCACTATTCCAACAACGCTAGAATTCTAGAACAGTAATTTGTACCATAAACATCTAGATGAATGAAAAAATGGTCATAGGCTAGCCTGCACAACGGTCATCCAAGAACTGCACTGATGAATATTTTTAATAGTGACCTTGAAGGATTCAAAATTGTCCTTCATGTTTGATTATACACCTTATTAAATGTATGTAAAAGCAGACCCCCGCCCCATCATAAGGTCACACACTAGAGGAACAATTCTGAATAACAAAACAAAAAACATTGCTATCATGAAACCTGATGCAATCAATTATTTTCAACCAAGGCCGAAATTTGAAACTGATTTTATGTCACTATTTCAAGGTTGATATATTTTTGACCTACGATATTATGCCACTCAGTACATCGACTCAACTGCTAAAGTGCAGAGTATACATTAAACATTCTTAATGCCCCACCTACTTACCTGAGCTCACTCTGTGATGCTGTGGTTAGAATGATAAAGTGGATGTATGATAATTGAAGATCTCGTACCCTACCATTATGAAAGACTGTATAAAAGAATAATTCATGTTTCCTGCTACAAACACGGCTAGATTCTCAACATGCGTACTGTTCATAATAAATGGGAGTATTTCAAGGCTTCAATTTTTCATTTAATTTCACAGGAAAGAATTATACTTTGCATAGTTTAATACTTCATGCTTCCTCACCTGGCCACATCTGGAGTAAATAATGTAGAACCTCTATGTGTTTTTTGAAGTCCAGGGCACTTGCAAGCTCTTCAGAGTCTGTGAAGACACGGTTGTTATGGTGGGAGGTCTCTTGCCTCTGGCTTAGCAGCACCGGCCCAAAGCACACAGCCAGGTTCTGGCAGGTCATCTTGTTTACTTCATGGTGTGAAGCCACACGCTTTAGGTGGTCCAGAAGCATCTTCAACGTAGCCTAGAAAAACATTCAGAAATGTAGTTTATCTTTATGGAAGACCACATAAATGGATTGTGTTCTCCACATTACAGTACCGCAACAATAAAAATGTCAGCAGGAAACTAAGGCACAATTGGAAGCTAGGAAACATTAAATAGGAATTGTTAATGATGTTTTGGAGCTGTTTAAGTATTTTACTTACATTTCTATGTGAAAAAACACCCTGCTTTGTGCTCTTGCTACCAGGGGATGGGGCTAACACTTTACTGTGTGGGAGATCATACCTGGTTATAAATTCTAGACTTCACAAGAATCCTCCCACAAACTGGTACATAAAAGAGGAGTGCTTCAGATATTCTGTCCTGAATGCACTTAGAGCCCAAAAGAATCATCAGGGTCCAGCGTTTTGTGATTACATTAGGACCATTGTTTTCCCCCCAAAACAGTATTCAAATGATCCTGGTAGGTGCTGACACCTAACACTTGGAACCAAAACAAAAGATGTCTTTCACCCTGGCCTACATAATTTGCTTAGGTTTTCATGAATGGAAGTTCTGGTGATTACTTCCTCTCCACGATGTTCCAATGAATGTAAATGCATACACATTTTCTATTGCAGCAACCCCCAAAGGATAGTTTAATGAAAGTATTTGTTTTGAACAAGAGCCCCAGATAATCAATTAGTATTTTGTAGGATTTAGCTTACGTTGTATTCTTCATGAGGTGAATATTCACAGCTTTACGATAAGCTTGAAGATAGTTTTGCAACCTTGTAAAGAGACTCATCCCACTGGCATATAAAATGGCCATCTTATTTTGGATTTTAACCTCTGAACATTCCAGGAATTGAACCATACCTTTATTTATGTCAAAGATCTCTAGAAAAACAAAGAGTTGTGATAGCTCTTTAGGCATCAAGTTAAACTCATTTCCTCAACCTGGTTACAGGGCTGAAATTGTATAGTAATATAACTGATGGTGGAGTGGGCTGTGCAAGAGCAAAATGATGAGCTAGTTAGCAATTAAGAGGATACTCTGCTCAGGCACTGAGTTTGTGAATAGGCCCTTTATAAATGTCTTCCTAATTTATTTGCATAGCAGTCATATTTAAGCATGAAAGTTCCACAAGGGTTCCTTGCTTTTTAGTATTGCACACGTTCTCCTCAGAATGGGACTACATTCATATTGTGCTGTGAGAAGAGAAGCTCTGTAAGACTTCTTCCTGTGACCAGGACTGGGGATCAAGGCCTGCAAGTTTCCCAACTGGATGAGGGGACATCACCCAGTGAATTCCAAGTCCCAGGGTCTGCTAGCGGGCCAAGACCAGTGTGTCCTGTGAGGAAGAGGAGAGCTTAGAGGAAGCAAGATCCAGTGGGCAATTCTGTCGATTTGACTCTGCGAGTTGTGAGGAGAAGGCTGCTGCACTGATAGGGTTGCTCATGTGCAGAAACAACTTGCCGACCCCAGTATGCCTGGGGAGGGCTGCTATGATTGTCACTATGCCAAACGGGTCGCTGCCATGCGCAGTAAGGAACCAGCAATGCCAGATGCCAGGAAGGGCCACTGTGGATTGATTGCCATGCTGAATGGGCCAAAGCCTGGGCTCATGTGCAGTGAAGAAATGATGACCCCATATGCCAGAGGGGGTCACAAGGACCAAACGAGAAGTGTGATTTGGTCGGGATAGTCACCGGAGGAGAAAGGCCACTGTGGGAACCCCTGCGTACCAGCACTGTGATAAGAGGATCAGCACCACAACCTTTCCACTGCTTACCCATCCTCCCACTCTCACTATGGAACACAGCAATGAACTTACCCAGCTTGTAGGAGCCAAAATGAACCTACAGTCACTGCAGCTGCATGACCCTGTGTGAGGAACTGGAGGACCACTGAACGCAGCTCGCACACCTGAACCACAGCTTCTAATCCAGCGCCCGCAGAGGGAGTGTTCTCAGAAACTTTGGTTGTTCCGATCCTGCAAAGTGCAGTTTAGACTTATTTCGGGCCAGCCGGCCCCAAGGGAACTTGCTTGCTAGATAGCACTTCAGCACAGGAAAAGTTTGAACTTTAAAACTGAGTTGCAGTGGAACTCTTGAGACTCGGACTACTAGTGGGGCTTACTCTGGATGTTGCCTATAGTGAATGGGGAAAAACTTCTATCACTAGAGAGAGCATGGAGTGGGACACATGGAACTGCCTAAGAAACACTACAGCTCTAACCTGTGGGGGGACTGTGAGCATCATATTTTCCTTTGTGTTAATAGCAGTAAAATAAAATACTTATTTTTCCATAAAGTGAGTATATTGTTGTTACTGCGCTTATTTTGAGTTGTGCTCATATGTTCAGTACCCCCCCCCCCCCCCCCCACCCCCTGTATCTACCTTCCCCTCCGTGGGAGCCTTGGACTGCTCGACCCACACCATTACTGATAGTCGAGTGCTGAAGAGGTACTTGGCCCAGCTGCTCAGGATCCAGAGTCAGTGGAGCCCTGGGACATCAGGAGTAAACGACCTTAATTCCCAGAGTTGACCCAGTAACCCCTGCATGCTCTGTGCCCGCTGAACTGGCAAATGGCTATGTACAAGGCCACTTGTATGTATTTGAAATAGAGAATGTTTGCAGATTCACAGTTTTGTGTTCAGGATTGTTTTCAATAGAGAAAAAAAAAAGAAAGGGCACGCAACTTCACCTCCAAAAGATAATCATATTTACCCTGTGGAGTTTCTGTTGCTTACACTGCATTCATTGGCAGAGTGCTAGGACAGAAACTGATTTTGGAACAGTGGAGATGACTCCGAGGTCATTGAAGGTGAAGGTGTCTAGCATCACACTAACATAACACTGGGGCTGACAAGGGGGGGAAATTAAGTGGGGAAGACTAACGTAGTGAAGGGGAAGGAGTAGGGTAGGGGAAGAACAACACTGCAGGCGAAAATAAGTCAAGAGAGACCGGGTCACAGCCCATGGTTACATAGAAAAGCAACGTCCAGTCACCGACAAGGAAAGACTGTGGTGACACAATGGAACAAGCATTTACAATGCAATGGTTTTGCCTTTGTGAAAGTTAGAGCTATTGGCATTGCTCTTGACATTATTTTTATTTATGTTTTTTTTTTTTAACATAAATAAATGGCATTGTCATTTACAATAGCAGGGCAGGGCACAGGGAAGGGGGGGCGAGGAGAGACGAAGGAGAGCTGCGGGCTCAGGGAAGGGGGGGGCGAGGAGAGACGAAGGAGAGCTGAGGGCTCTTGTTGTAATGCTTGAATGGATGAGTTGGTGGATGCAAGGATGGGTGCATGCATGGATGGGTGCATGCATGGATGAGTGTATGGATGGATGGGTGTATGGATGGATGGATGGATAGATGCATATATACAGCCAATCCCTCAACAATTTATGCAATCCACCAACCCATCCAACCAACAACCCATCCATGCATCCACCCATACATCCATGCATCATGCATACATCCATCCATCATGCATCCATCCATCATCCATCATGCATCCATCTATCCACTGCGTCCCACTCCGACCCCTCTAAATATAACTCTTTTTTTTTTTATAGAGATGACTGTATTCACTAGTATATGCAGTAGACCTTTCTACTCTAACATTCTTATGTGACTCTTGCAGTACATCTATTCATATCCCTTCCATATGTATATAGAAATATAACGAGAATCAACAGTCTCTTCTTTGTGTGACTACATCTAGTACATTTCAATTGTTTTCCTGTTTGTATCTTTTACTTAACGCATGTAAATCAAAGTCCTTAGGTTTGGCAACTGGTTCTTATGTAAAGCGCTCCGACACCTTCGGGTAAAGTTCGCGCTACATAAAATCACATTAAATAAAACTTTACCCCACAAATCCAACCATCCATTTGTGCCTAGGCTTACATTTTACTGCCTCGAAGCACACAGAGAAGGGACAGTTTACTAAGTCGAGGCTGTGTAGGTTGCATGGCAGGGGACAGTTTTAGGTGCCAAGGGAGGGTAGGGAGCAGAGTCAGAGTACTTCACGGAGGTAGGGGCAGTTTTTTATGGTTCAGGGCAGGGGGCTGGGGTACTTTTTGGAGCATGGCCTTATTTTAAAGGGCTCAGTTCAGGTGGAGGAACGGCACAAAACACCAGGCAGACAAAGGGCAGAAGGACACAAAAACGAGTGGAAACAATTATAACTGAGGGCAGATTGGCACAAAAAAACAGGCAGACAGAGGGAAGAAGGACACAAAAACGAGGGGGGGGGGGTGATTCTAAAGGGTGGGCAGAACGGCACAAAACACTGCAGACAGGGCAGAAGGACACAAAAACGAGGGGGGGGGGATGATTGTAACGGAGGGCAGAACGGCACAAAACACCAGGCAGACAGAGGGAAGAAGGACACAAAAACGAGGGGGGGGGTTGATTCTAAGGGTGGACAGAACGGCACAAAACACTATGCAGACAGAGGGCAGAAGGACACAAAAACGAGGGGGGGGGATGATTGTAACGGAGGGCAGAACGGCACAAAACACCAGGCAGACAGAGGGAAGGACACAAAAACGAGGGGGGGGGGATGATTGTAGTGGAGGGCAGAACGGCACAAAACACCAGGCAGACAGAGGGAAGAAGGACACAACAAGTAGTGACAAAGCCAGTAGGTCTAGGCTGATTGTACTAATGCATGCAACGTCAGCACACTAGAACACGACTCAGGAGCTCCACCGCAAAACAAGGATACACACCACGGGCTGTGGTAGGCAGTCAGGCAGCGGGGCTGCGATGGGCCACGGCCAGAAGCACTCCACTTCACTGTGTGGGCATCTACACTAATAAACACAACAAGAATTTGTGTATTGCTCTCAGTGTGTGTTTGTTGCCAGAACTGTATAACTTTCTTGTGCATGCATAAGGCCGAACGTGGACGGTTTGGGGAATGATTTTAAGGTGTAAGGAGATCCCGGAATCCCAGATCCCCGAAGCAGCGGCAAGATGCCGGGCAGGAGCAACCGCGAGCCCCACACAGCAGTATCGCGAACACCCAGAGCTGCAGGCAGGGCCACGGGATTCCCAGCAGCCGCCGCTGCCCCACAGGACAGAAACACATCTCTGTCGGCGGGTGACATCACCGGGGCTACGGTGCTCCAGAGCCTCCTGCACGTACGGGTCCTCCCACAGGACATGGCAGAGTGAGCTCTGCTCCGAGTGGAGTCGAACCTCGCAGCCCCTCCGAGTGGTCCCGAAATGAGCTGCATTATTCCACATAATTTACTGCAAGCCCCCGTTCGTTACTGTTGACTTATACGCGAGTGTCTTGAGTGAGTGAGTGCTGGGGGAAGGCCTCTCTCTCACGTACCATGTGCACAGCAAGCAACGAGGGCTACGGCTGTTTCGAGTCCTTGCCTATCACGCAGACTTAATCGTTGTCTACACAGAATCACAGCGGGACCTGACAGCGGAAGCATTTACGGGCCGGAAACACGGGGAGGGGGGGCGGGAACGGGGCACACACGGACAGCGGGAGGGGGGCGGGATATCAAATCAAAATGCAGAGCACTCACCTGGACTTCTTGGAGCAACGAGAAGTCGACAGGCCCCGGCGCCATCTTCGGCAGAATGAGAGAACACGCCCTGACAGAAAAAAAAAAAACAACACGCCCACCGCCGAGATGAGCGCACAGAGGGGCGGAGAGCGAAAAATTCTCGGGAACGCCCCCGAATCTGGTCCGGCCTTGACGGACAGATCTCTGTTCCAATGGCTAGCCTCCATTTATGGAGCTAGCCAATGGAACAGAGGGCGGATTCAAGTGTCCCTTACTGAAGACTACAGATTTCTCCTGGGGGCGGAGCTAAAGCTCCGTGCCCCAGGCAAAACCTAAAAAGCAGAGTACCAGTGAGGGGGGGGCGAAGTTTTTTAATCAAATGAAAGTACACGGAGAGGGGCAAGGGCAAAATCACCACACAGAGCAAGATTAAGAGATTAAGTTAGATAGAGGCAGAACTGTTGTCCATAATGGTGCCATGACTTGAGTCTAATAGAGTGGCATCTCTTGAGGTCTCAAACAATGGCATATCTGGAGGTATCCGAAGGGTGGCATGACTGGGATGGCGAAGGGGGGTTATAAGTGAGATCCTAGAGGAAGCAGGATATGCAGAATTGGACACTGACAAAAGCCTGCTGCCTTGAACGTTTAACTATTTGCATTATGTTGCACACAATACAACAATAATATTATACTGTGCAACCAAGTCATAGGGCACACACATAAATACATGTATGCAGCTAATTAATATTGTGGAGAGAAATTTCGGTTGAGATGTCCAGGGAATAACACCAATTTCATTTAGGGGAATATTTAAAGAGTATAACAATTATAAAGGCGTAAGAAAATGTTCAGTTCTGAAGCAATAAAACTGGAGGTTAATGGCAGACTAAAAACAGTTAAGTGGGAGGCCAGACAAGATGAACATCTTTCCAGCAGAATTGCAGGATCTCACTCTAAAGATGGCTTTATGAATGTCTAGAAATGCTTTACGGATTTAAAAATGCAAAACAGCTGTAAAAGGGCAGAAAAGCCGGTTATATATTGTTGCTCCTCAAGATTTACTACCACTGCAGATTTTACAGATCACTGTTTGGTAATTAAATGAGCAACGCACTAGCTCGCCAAGCATTAACAGAACAGCAAAGTGAAGTAATATCATTTTATAAAAAAATTACACACAGAGAAAGCAAAAAGGCTTAGTTGGGAACATGGAACATTATATTACATAGGGTGAACAGGGTGTAACTGGTACGGGTCAAACTAGTTTCCACTTGGCACATATTAATGTTGGTCAGCCCCTGATATATGCGGCTCTCAAGGCACAGACAGCAGACACTTCCAGCTCCTGTGTGTGGAGATCTCTGCAAGCACAGGTGGAGGTACAATGGGCATGTCTTACACACGCCACATAAAGTGCGCAGATGCAGCCCTCTTGCACACATGGGACCCTCCTTTATGGGGGAGATGAAGAGATGCTCGCTTTAAAGTACTGCTCATTCACCATCTACAAAGACCAGGCAATAAAGGTTTGTCAGAGATAAGATACAGCCATGTCATCAGTCTATGTTTGTGTACCAGTCTATGATTACACCCGAAAAGAGAGGCTTAGCCACTAGCTATGCTCTTCCCCTCCAATGTCCTACTTTTGAAAGCTACAATCACAGGATGTTTCCAAGCTGCACTGGACTGGTGCATGCTCCATAATGACATCAGCACCAGGAGAAGCACACTTTCCCTCATTTAAATTGTGAATGTGTCAAGGAAGGATATATGACGTTAAAACGCATATTTTTACAACGCATACCGTTACAACGGGACTTTTACAACGCAAATACTATTACAACGCATGTATTTACAACGCATTTTTTTACAACGCAGGTACTTTTACAACGCATACCATTACAACGTAAGTATTGGTAAGTATATATAATTTTTTTTATTGTATATTATTTAAAATTATTTTTATTTAATGTAATTGTATTTAATTTAATTTAATTTAATTTTATTTAATTAATTTAATTTATATTTATTTTTATTTTATTTTTTTCTTGTACCCCTTTATCTAAAATTCCCAAAACTGACCCTGAACCCTAAAAATACCCCTTTACCCAAAAACCCAAAACTGACCATGAACCCTAAAAATACCCTTTTACCCAAAAACCCAAAACTGACCCTGAACCCAAAAAATACCCCTTTACCCAAAAACTGAAAACTGACCCTAAACCCTAAAAATACCCCTTTACCCAAAAACTGAAAACTGACCCTGAACCCTAAAAATACCCCTTTACCCAAAACCTGAAAACTGACCCTGAACCCTAAAAATACCCCTTTACCCAAAAACTGAAAACTGACCCTAAACCCTAAAAATACCCCTTTACCCAAAAACTGAAAACTGACCCTGAACCCTAAAAATACCCCTTTACCCAAAAACTGAAAACTGACCCTAAACCCTAAAAATACCCCTTTACCCAAAAACTGAAAACTGACCCTATACCCTAAAAATACCCCTTTACCCAAAAACTGAAAACTGACCCTGAACCCTAAAAATACCCCTTTACCCAAAAACTGAAAACTGACCCTAAACCCAAAAAATACCCCTTTACCCAAAAACTGAAAACTGACCCTGAACCCTAAAAATACCCCTTTACCCAAAAACTGAAAACTGACCCTAAACCCTAAAAATACCCCTTTACCTAAAAACCCAAAACTGACCCTGAACCCTAAAAATACCCCTTTACCCAAAAACCCAAAACTGACCCTGAACCCTAAAAATACCCTTTTACCCAAAAACCCAAAACTGACCCTGAACCCTAAAAATACCCCTTTACCCAAAAACCCAAAACTGACCCTAAACCCTAAAAATACCCCTTTACCCATAAACCCAAAAATGACCCTGAACCCTAAAAATACCCCTTTAAAAAAAACCTAACATATAACATTTTAAATATAATTATATACTTACCTATACTTACGTTGTAATGGTATGCGTTGTAAAAGTACCTGCGTTGTAAAAACATGCGTTGTAAATAAATGCGTTGTAATAGTATTTGCGTTGTAAAAGTTCCGTTGTAATGGTAGTGCGTTGTAAAAAATGCGTTGTAATGTGTGTTTACCGTCAAGGAAGGAATTCAGCAGATGCATTCTGATTTACAAAAGGCCATGGGACCATTTTAGGTCGAGATTACCAGACACAAGACATATTGTGGGCTTAGCAAGAACATACAGGGCCTACAGGGCCTACCCATTACTTACCATTTGTTGTTTTTCTTATCACTCGCATTTGCCTGCCTATCTTATTTTTGCCCCAGCTTCTCAATCTTGCGTTTGTCCCTCCCATGGAGCTTAGCCTCTTTACCATGTCTTTTGACTTGCTGACTTCTATGCTTCCACTGCTTGCTCTTCGAGCAATACTTTTTACTTTGTGATTACCCACTCAATGATAGTGCATGTGTTTTCCTTTTCCAATTGCTCCCCTTGTACACTTGTCTTGCCCTATATTAGGTGCTGCTCCTGCTTGCCCTTTGCACCTCTCCCCTCCCACACTGTGTTTGCCCTTATGTCATCCCTCCGTTGCCTTGTCACTTGTGTGCTTCTACCCTACCTGCTGCATGTTGCTCTGTGGCCTGTTCCTCTGTGTTGTTTCTACCCCCCTCCCCCCGTCCCCATCCCGTACTGCCTCCAGGTTGTCTCCCCCAACGGCATCCTTCTCTGTTCCTTGATGATTGTTTGTGTAAGACTTACCTTCTCTACATCGGGCAGGCAATCCAGTAACCCAACAGTGTTCTTCAAATCATTAGTGTCAGTTTCATTGCCATTTCCAGTCATTTTTAAGGGCTTTCTTGCCATGGCGTTTAATACTGCTTCATATAGCTGCTTTGTTATCAAAGGTGAAGGCAATTCTCTTAAATAATCCTTGAGTACACCTTTTAATAAATTAAAAAACATATAATCAGCAAGACTAGAATTACAAAATATTGCAACATTTAACAAGCAAAGAATGTAATCATCATCCTGGGCATGGAGCTAAAATGACAAATTTTAAAGTCCTCAGTAACATAAATGTATGTATAAATCAACATATTAATCTGTGAGCATTTTGCTGCTGATGGAGGGGAATGACTTACCTACCGATATTCTCAATTTGAGCCATAAAAAGTTATGCCCATACATTGTGCCAAAATTAGTTAAAGGATGTGCTCAGACAAAACACACTCTGTTACATTTATTTAGGACATTGAGAACTGCTCAATAAACACACACACACACACACTCATATATATATATTGTACCTCTCTCGTGTCAACTTGCTCCTCGCATTTAGCCCCTGCATTTGGACTTCCTACACTGGGGGCTGTGGCGGTACGTGGGGACCCAAGGAAGGACTTTGTAATCTCGGGACAGTGGAGTGTGTCAGTGTCCGGCTACATTGGGGTCCCGCTGCAGTGCAATCTGCCTACATCAATTCTCCCCCTATTTTCACCGACCTGCGCTGCTGTTCAAATGTGGCATCTTGGGAGTTGCAGTTCAGAGCATGGATAACGAACTACAACAGGTGAGCAAGACTGCAAGGGGGAGGAGCGGACCCACGCCAGCTACTCAAGAGGCAGCAGAGAAGAACTCACTGTGTTCAGTATTGCCGGTGTTGGGCGCTGAGGAAGACGAAAGCCGAAATGCATTCGCCGCCACCTGAGCTGTTTTTAGAAAATAAAGCCCTTCCAACCAGTCCCCTTCGGGCTCCTGCTTCTTCTTTGTAAGGGAGGTTTTTGTGGAGATATATATATATATACACACACACTGTAATATACCGGCAAGCTATAAGACTTTATATGCAGTTTCACGAGGGGTACAAGAATGCCAGATTTCTATTAAGTGCATTAGTGTAATGAACAAACCAGTGCTAAGGCAAAATACATAAGACTTTATCTCACAACTACGATGTGATTTCATCACCCGGGAATCATCGATGTCAATAATGAATGTGATATTAGGGATTTTATTGAAGATGTAATTGGGCATTGTATATATGATAATATAAATTAATGAACTTGTGAGGCAATCTGTTATGTTGTACATTAAAACATGAGCTGCGCATATGGGTTCTTTGTGAATCATTTGTTTGTAGAACTCGTCCATTTCTTTTTAGGTCTGGCTAGAAGCAACTTTATCTGTCTGGAAGAACTTGTGTGTGATCTACTCTTAAAAAAATACATTGCAGATACCGACAAACCGAGAGTGCGGTTTGGGTCAGCCCACTTAAGCCATTGGTATTCAAATGTTTCTCATTGTTTTCTATTGCTTGATGCACTATACATCAAGGGCACAGCAATTTGTGAATGATTACTTAGCCCATTTTTTGATTCCACTAGGTTTTGGCGTTGGGGCATTAAGTAGTCCACTATTAAGTTGGAGATGGGACATGTATCTTGTAATTGAGGCCCAGTGTGTGTTCTTTGATGTATTTACTTTTCTGCAACAGTGATACTGTAATTGCCGATTTATGCATTTTTTTTGTTTATGAATTGCTTGCATTTTGAGTGCCTTAGCTTCTAATAAAGAAATAGGGCTATTCACTAAACACTATTGTGTATCCACTCATGTCACTTTGCAGACATAATAACATATTAGATTTACTACATTTTTGGTCACAATGAAAAGGCTTGCCACAAATAGAATTTCCTAATGATGACACGAAAATTCTGTCACTTTCCAAATGTATCTACTATGCTATATTTTGTTATGTATTACTTTTAAGCGCAATGCTTACAACCCATTTTCAGAAAGTCTTCATGAAGTGTACAACTAACTCTGCTAATGGAGTTCCACCTCGAAGGGACACTACTTCCAAGTTCCACTTTGTTATAACTAAAAATGTTGCTTTATTACAGGATTTTCTTACTAGGGCAGCTGGGGGCAAAACACTAAGGGGTCCATTACGATGGAAGGCGGACAAAGTCAGGGACCGATCGCCGAAGTTGCGGCGGTCCCGCCTTTGGCATTAGGATGCGCCCACCACACTGGCGGGCGCATCCTGGGCCTTTTACATTGCGAGTGGATCTACTGGCTGCAGACCCACTCGCAATGTAAAAGTACTGTGCACAACATTGCCATGCATTACAGGGCAGGCACCACGTGGTGCCTGCCACATAGTGCATGGCAATGAGGGGGAGTACCATAGATACCCCCATGTGCAACGGGCCCCCAACAGCAAAAACCGGATGCCGTTGCCGCCATGGAAAGGCTGCTCTCCGCCTGTATTGTAATATAGATGGCGGTGTCTTGCAGGCAGTGCCACCTATCATGCCCCTTTTCCACTCGGTCGACGGTCTTTCCGTCCGCTGTGGACCCCCCAGCCATACTAATATGGCGGGGGTCTTTCAGGTATGGATGGCGGGCGGATCGCCCCCATCGGGGGCTACCGCCGGCCTGGCCGGGGGCGATCCGCCTGCCATCCTACTAGGCCCCTAAGTTGTCAAAATACAACCAACAACTTCTACGAAAAAGCCAAACCTATTGGCTTTTCAAATTGCTTGTTTACAAACATGTTGATGGACCAGACCAATTGCCTTCAACTTCAACCAGAAAGTGGCAGGCAAATGCCGTATTTGTATGCAGAGGGTCCGCCTAGCAAACCCAGAATTCAGTCACCAGCTGTTACATACTTTGTTTGGTGGTCTGTTTCATTAAACAGATGCCATGGTGAAAAGTTCCTTGGATAATAGGCCATATTGATGTCTCATTTATTTTTCCTAATTCAAATAGTTTAATAATATTGCACAAAAATATTGTATGATTTGCAAGAACTTTTACTACGTGTCTTATTTTTCGATTTCATATGGAATTAAAAAAAATTGAATGGTTTCATGACTGATATTTTACTTATGTTAATATACTTTTAAATGTAAATAACTTTAGGCTTATTTTATTAGAAACCTATCTATATTGTGCAATTGTGCTTCATTGAATTAAAATTATATAATTATATAATCACTTTAACATAGTACTTTCTGTTACATATTTCTATTAAATGAACCTACATTTCGGAATTTCCAGTCGTATGTAATGATCTCCCTAGACCTTTTGAGTAGGGGTACGCCTGTGTAACTAGAGTCCCGCCCATTAATCCATTGTTAACAATTTGCTATGACTGCCCTCAAAAATTGGGTAATTATTCTCAAATGAAGGTTCAGTACTCTTTTCAAATTGAGGGTGGATCACTGCAGAGGTGTACCAGATTTTCAGTAAAAATGCATTTTCCATTCGTATATACATTTAAAATAATTCCCCATTGTAAGCCTTCATCTTTTTAGGTGTTGCATACACCGCACATTCAATGTGCTGCAAGCTGTATTGTATACAATTCAGTGGACTTACAACCTGCCCAGAGCGTTCCATTAGTTGTTTTTATTGTCACTCTCATTTGCAATCTTTTGATTGGTTAGTCCTGTAGGCTTCCCATTCTTTCTTGTGCATTTGTTCTTCCTCATCTTTGTTCTTACTCGTCTTTTTGCAACACACTGTTTTTTCTATTTTGTAGTGGTTTCTGTATTATTCCTGGACATGCATCTATTTCACCCTACACAATGCCACTCTACGCCCCTCCACCCTACGCACTCCATCCTACGCCACAACCTTAGCATTTAGCCATGCAGAACTGCAGCCAGGCTGCTGTACAACATGGCTAAAGGACATTGGCAAAGCCAATTGCTCTCACATAGGGGACACCTTTTGGCTGTGCCAATGCTTGTTCTGGTTCTGCTGCCAACTATGAAATTTTCTACTGGTCACATTAAAATCACAGATTAAGCAGAAAAAGCTCTATAATTATAATATAGTATAACTGCCCTACCTAGCACTGTACCAACATGTTTGAGAATTCAGACAAGAAATTTAATACCAGTGCAATTTTGGGCATGTGACAAGCAACTCCACCACCCATGAATGTAAGTAAATAGGCAGTTCATGTATTTGTTTATTCTAAAATAATTACATATCTAGCTAAAGTGGAACTGATCTAAAAGTCTGATTTTAGCACAGATGCTAAGTGTGTCTTTGGCACCTAAAAGTGCCCCTAAATGTATTTTCTTCTTCCTCATACCCAAAACATGTCAAGCCGAAAATAAATATTTTGTTATGCAACTGCACACTGTATTAAAAGAGAAATCATTCTCTTTGGTAGCACAATCCACATGCATGCTGAGTGACAGTTAGGCACTAAATCACAAATGGGGTGAAAAGGCATAAGGTTTTTATGAGACCATAATGTGTGAGTGTATGTACCGGGTGCAGTAAATATGTTCCAATCGGAGCTTAAACTCTGACATGGAGCATAATGGGAATGTGGAGCCTACTCCTCCAAACTGTGCATCTGGTCATTACTTGGCATTCCTCCCGGTTATTTTGGAAGTTGTACCCTGAAAATTGTGAGAGGGGATGAATAACATGTCCGGTAGACAATTCATTACATTGAATTCTGATCCTTACACAAAGAGGAGTTTGACTAGGGATGGTAATTTTATGGGCCACTTGTCATTCGTCAGTTAGAATCTGTGAGGTCAGATGTCCTCCTATTCTCGTTGAATAGCAATTTATTTTACCATCTCTCCTTTATAAATGTTATGTTATCATGTGTTTAAGTGACATTGTAGCTGTCTGCCTGGTTAGATTTACTCTGGATTCTTCGTTAATGATATTAATAATATTAATAAATATTTTTGTTTAACAAATATTGCTAGTAAAAAAATTTATTGCAAGCATAAGGCAGTAATGTTTAAGTGACAGCACATTTTTTTCATTTAATTTTAGTGGAATATTCTTGGAATAACAAAGATAAGAAAAAAATAGCAATCACACCAGTTTGCCTAGGCCAGCGCTAATGGCTTTGCTAATATTTGTTGCTTACATTGTTTTTTATATGTAAATCTTATGGGATGCCTATCGTTACCGTTGAATGACATTGGATATTTGTAATGCATGGCATTTGTGAACCACATGGCACCGAGTATCCCTTAGGTAATTCTTTCCATAGACTGTACAAATCAAATTTTAGAACACTATGTATAAAGTGTAGAACACTTTATAAATATTGTATTGGAAACCATCATTTCCTCATGTTAAAAGTATGTCTTATGGATTTGAAAAAAAGCTCCAGAATACCCTAGTCCAGTGGAGACAAACATGCGGAAAGTACTCAAAACGTGCATACTAACTAGAATAAGCGGATTGTGAGAGAGCTGGATTTACATCTATGCATTGTACAGCCTGGACTTTTGTTTTGGAAGCTACAAAAGCAGCACAGGCGTAACATCAGCGATTACAATGACAAAAAGGATTCCACGCTTACACCATGAAATCTGCATATTCACCATGAAATGGGGCTTTATCTTAAGGAATGCCATGAAAATCACTTTTTGATTCAGTTGAGTGTACAAGGAGTTATCAAACGGATTAAAGGAAGCTCTACGTGGCCGCAGCCAGCCTTATGGTCTGTACATCCATGGTTTCTGGTCCTTAGCTCCAAAGCCGACATATATCCCTACCATCTGTGCGATGTTAACCACTCTTATGTCTCACCCCCAGTCTACACCTTGGGAAGCCTCAGAGAGAAGCAACTGTTTATAGACACACAGCATAGTGCCTGTGGATGCTGTAGGAGCAATATTGCTTCAGTTTGTAGAAATTATTCTAAAGTTCTTGAAAATGCAATTGCTTTCTGCAGAGCACACTGCGAATACTACATTTCTGATATGCAATCTACTGCTTTCGGCAGCATTCTGTACGTGCAAAACCACCTCATCTGCTCAGCTGACAATATATGCATGACTCAAACGGGTTTGCCGCAGAGGGTAAATTATTAACTAGGAAATAGTCACAGCTCAGTGCCATTGTGGAAACAACCAGGGAGAAGAGCACAGTCTGTTTCCTAGGAAAAACACAACAGAAAACCCCGCATAATGTATGTATGTATACATGTATGTATATGGTATTTCCAACCTTGCAAAAAGGAAGCAGAGCACTGTACATAGTCAAAAGCAAGCTTAACGTCGGTAAGTAATAGGAGAGGAAGCTGTGCTGTGGATGGTTAAATGTATGATATTGACTAATAAACACAACTCCTAAATATCGACAACGGCCCTGTGAAGGGACATTCTCGATTGAAAGTCTCCCTCACTCATACTCTACAGAGTGGGTCTCCCTGCCTCACATTCTAGAGTGAAAGTCTCCCTCACTCATACTCTACAGAGAGGGACTCCCTGCCTCATATTCTACAGTAAATAGCGTACTCGCTCATGCTCTAGTGAAAGTCTCCCTCACTCATGCTCTACAGAGAGGGTCTCCCAGCCTCATATTCTACAGTGAAAGTGTCCCTCACTCTTGCTCTACAGAGAGGGTCTCCCAGCCTCATATTCTACAGTGAAAGTCTCCCTCACTCATGCTCTACAGAGAGGGTCTCCTTGCCTCATATTCTACAGTGAAAGTCTCCCTCACTCATGCTCTACAGAGAGGGTCTCCTTGTCTCATATTCTACAGTGAAAGTCTCCCTCACTCTTGCTCTACAGAGAGGGTCTCCTTGCCTCATATTCTACAGTGAAAGTCTCCCTCACTCTTGCTCTACAGAGAGGGTATCCTTGCCTCATATTCTACAGTGAAAGTCTCCCTCACTCATGCTCTACAGAGAGGGTCTCCTTGTCTCATATTCTACAGTGAAAGTCTCTCTCACTCATGCTCTACGGAGATGGTCTCCCTGCTCATATTCTACAGTGAAAGTCTCTCTCACTCATGCTCTACAGAGAGGGTCTCCCTGCCTCATATTCTCCAGTGAAAGTCTCTCTCACTCATGCTCTACGGAGATGGTCTCCCTGCTCATATTCTACAGTGAATGCCGTACTCGCTCATGTTCTAGAGTGAAAGTCTCCCTCACTCATGCTCTACAGAGAGGGTCTCCCTGCATCATATTTTACAGTGAAAGTCTCTCTCACTCATACCCTACAGAGAGGGTCTCCCTGCCTCATATTCTACAGTGAATGTCGCACTCGCTCATGCTCTAGAGTGAAGGTCTCTCTCACTCATAATCTAAAGAGAGGGTCTCCCTGCCTCATATTCTACAGTGAAGGTCTCTCTCACTCATACTCTACAGAGAGGGTCTCCCTGCCTCATATTCTAGAGTGAAAGTCTCCCTCACTCATACTCTACAGAGAGGGTCTCCCTGGCTCATATTCTAGAGTGAAAATCTCCCTCACTCATACTCTACAGACAGGGTTTCCCTGCCTCATATTCAACAGTGTAGGTTGTACTCGCTCATGCTCTAGAGTGAAGGTCTCCCTCACTCATACTCTACAGAGAGGTTCTCCCTGCCTCATATTCTAGTGTGAAAGTCTCCCTCACTCATACTCTACAGAGAGGGTCTCCCGGCCTCATATTCTAGTGTGAAAGTCTCTCTCACTCATACTCTACAGAGGGTCTCCCTGCCTCATATTCTAGAGTGAAGGTCGCACTTGCTCATGCTCTATAGTGAAAGTCTCCCGCACTCATACTCTACAGAGAGGGTCTCCCTGCCTCATATTCTACAGTGAAGGTCGCACTCGCTCATGCTCTAGAGTGAAGGTCTGCCTCACTCATACTCTACAGAGAGGGTCTTCCTGCCTCATATTCTACAGTGAAGGTCGCACTCGCTCATGCTCTAAAGTGAAGGTCTCTCTCACTCATACTCTACAGAGAGGGTCTCCCTGCCTCATATTCTAGAGTGAAAGTCTCCCGCACTCATACTCTACAGAGAGGGTCTCCCTGCCTCATATTCTACAGTGAAGGTCGCACTCGCTCATGCTCTAGAGTGAAGGTCTCCCTCACTCTTACTCTACAGAGAGGGTATCCCTGCCTCACATTCTACAGTGAATGTCGCACTCGCTCATGCTTTAGTGTGAAGAAGGTCTTCCTCCCTCACAGGAGTCATATTTCTGCACCAAGTGCAATCCAATGGAGCCCCAAGAGTGTGTTCTCTTAGT
Source organism: Lissotriton helveticus (assembly GCF_964261635.1). Taxonomy (NCBI): domain Eukaryota; kingdom Metazoa; phylum Chordata; class Amphibia; order Caudata; family Salamandridae; genus Lissotriton; species Lissotriton helveticus. The sequence goes on along the minus strand of NC_136057.1, from coordinate 2,082,680,571 downwards.
GCTACATGAATTCTAGAACAGAATAAAATAAAATTAAATGATTGCTTGGAATAGTTTTTTACACTACAAACATCCACAAAACAAACCACACAGTTTATAACTCCTGACTTCTGGATCACATGGTCCTCATCTCTTACAAACCACGTGTAATCATATTGATTTACAGTCTTCTTAATCTCAGGAAGTGGATCTAGGACAGGAAAATGTGTCCTTAGCTGGCCTGTGCTTAGATATTTACGTCAATCAAAGAGGCAATTGTATACCGTTCGAGTTCATGTTGGACATATATGCTTTTATGAAAAGTCTAATTTTCGGTAAACAAAAGGCTTCTTTTATAGGCGGTCTCTATTCATATAGTAGCTTGAGAACCAGGTTGCTACAGCGATTACTGGACCACGAGTTTAAATCACATCAAGCAACAAATACTGCAAAATTAAAACAGGGACACTTTTTTTGCACGAGGTGAAACAATGAATTAAAATACCTGGCTGGAAGTGGAAAGTACCTTACTAGGGAGGCTCTTGCTGGCATGAAGGCTACTTTAAAAAAGCAGTGGCAAAGCCAATAGGTTTGACGTTGGTCGCTAAACTTTTGGCTTATTTTGTCTGTGTATGTTTTTCGAACCGGACTAACAGAGAAAAAGAGGCGGAAGGGTGAGTCTGGAGCTGGGAGCTGAAGAGTTACCCTTGGCGGAGACTTCTATTCAGTGGTAATCCCCCCTCATTTGCGGGGTTCACAGCCGGGTACTGCGCAGGCAAGTTTGACGAATGGAGGAACTGCGAGACTGAGGTATTTTTGATTAAGCGTTTGATTTAAAGCCTCAACGTTTAAATGCAGTCCCAAGGAAAAGGAACATTGCATTGGTATTATGAGGGCCTGACATCTGAATTGGAGATAATGCTATTTTAAAAGATCAAAACGCAATTGCTTAAATAAATTTAATTTAATCGGATGTTACTTGTAGGCAGCCCATTTGTAATTTACAAAACAGGGTGAATTGGTGGTTTTACACTTATTTACAAAGTATTAATTGTGGCACTGTTGCTTTAATTGGATGGCACGCTGGTAAAAAGTCGGAAAGTTGAAATATTTCGTTTGTGTTTAATTAATTGCTATCACATGGAGAGAGTATATCAACTGTTTGTAATATGGCGCCCAAATGTGTGACAAAGGCAGATCAAGCGGCGAAACGCATCCTATGTCACGTACTGTTTGAAATAAAAACAGATTTCTCACGTTCTAGAGTGCAGGATTTCTCTTGATAGGGAGAACTATGGATATGGATATAGATATAGATATAGATATATATATATTACCTACTGGCAGTCGCCAGTAGGCATATATAGTTAGGATTTTTTTGAATAGGGATTTCTGAAAATTCTATGTTGAATAACTTTGGCGTTGATGGACGGAATTGGCTGAAATTGTCAGGAAAATGGCACATTTTGTTTCTGAGCGTCCCCTGAAAGTTTGGGGGGGTTTCGTCAAGCGGGGGCCGAGAAAAAAGGGGGGTCCCAAAACGTGTTTTTAACATTGAGTTTTCCATAGGGCGGTTGGACTCACTTTTAGCTCGAACGGCTGAATGGATTTCCACAAAACTTGGCAAAATTGTAGGGACTGGTAGCCCGATGTGCCTTTGCTATGTCTCAAGATATATGCTCCAGTGGTTTTTACGAAAATTAACTTTGAAAAATATATATTGGGCTATATATATGTTAGAGCCCAACTGTAGCCCAATGTAGCCCAAAGATGGCCACCAGAGACAAAAAAAAACAAATGTAGCCCAAATATCAGCCAGATGTAGCCCAACTATAGCCCAGTGACAGAATGTCCCAGAGTGTTCTAAAGAACAACTAGAGCGCTAACAGTCTTACTTATGACAAAAAGTATGGCACACCTGAAGTCATCTTGATTGGAATAAAGTGTTAACACTTAAACCATTTAATTTGCAAAGGAACAAAATGAGGGGGTTCATTTTGCCATAGAAATTATGATTAGTGCTGAAGAAAGAAAAATTAGGGCACATTTTGAGTGACTTCTCAAATCCTCTTATATTTCATTAACAAAATTCTGATATGCAGTCTCCCAAGATGGCCACCAGAGACAAAAGAGCCCAAATGTAGCCCAAATATCAGCCAGATGTAGCCCAACTATAGCCCAATGACAGAATGTCCCAGAGTGTTCTAACGAACAACTAGAACGCTAACAGTCTTACTTATGACAAAAGTATGGCACACCTGAAGTCATCTTGATTGGAATAAAGTGGTAACACTTAATACATTTAATTTGAAAAGGAACAAAATGAGGGGTTTCATTTTGCCATAGAAATGTTATATATATATATATATATATATATATCACTGAAAAAACCATAGGTTATAGACCATATATAGTTAGGAATTAGCATTTACAAAACCTTGAAAATTCACTGAAAAAACCATAGGTTATAGACCATATATAGTTAGGAATTAGCATTTACAAAACCTTATTTTACTCACACAAAACCATTGAAATTCGCATATATAGTTAGTTGCACTAACTATATATCGCGCACCCGCAATCCACTGCTGATCATGTCACATATTACATCATTCATGACATGCTCAGTGACATCACTGATGACATCACTGATGACATCTCAAATGACATCACTGATGACATCACTGATGATATCTCAAATGACATCACTGATGACATCACTGATGACATCTCAAATGACATCACTGATGACATCACTGATGACATCTCAAATGACATCACTGATGACATCACTGATGACATCACTGATGACATCTCATTTGACATTACTGATCACATCACTGATGACATCATTCATGTGATAATACGATGAACCTCTTCAGACTCTAATATAACCTTAGATACACTCAGTGTAAACAGACACTCACAGACTGTCACTCATCCATGGAGTTACTCACACACCTAGTCAGTCATGCAAAGAATCAATCACACCTCCATTTCCTCAACTATACAGTTATACACACCTTACTTATTCAAACATATACTAACACATATTTACTCTCTTATACAATCCCTGATACAAGTTCACAATGATCCATACAGCCACTCACACATTCACTGGCTCTTATGCACAGTTATTTATATATGTCAACTCTCACCTGTACTGTGTTTTACATATGTACTTACTTTAACCTCTTGGATGCTATGGGAATTCCCCTGCTGTGCTGGGATTTCGTGATCCTCATTGGTTCATGACGAGCTGGGCTCGTCATGAGCGTGCGAGGAGGCTACTGCATGACGAGCCCAGCTCGTCATGAGCGTGGAAGGGGTTAACATGTAGCACTGAGATATCCATTCACTCACCAATACACTCATGCACACATTCAACCGCCCATACAGCTGTTTCCACATGCACTTTTGAACCCATACATCTAGTGAATCAACTGCTCACACATCTATGCACAGAGTCATACACCTCCCAGCCACCCACACACACACTCAGTCTCCCATACAAATACTTGGGCAACCAATCAATAACCCATATAGTTACTCATATAGCTACTGATCAACACATGCAGCAGTTTACAGAACAACAGACATAATGATGCACAAATTAAGACAGTTTAGTCACTAACCCATGCACTCAGTGAGACACATTTAATCACTCACTCATACAGTCAGTCATGCACCTACTAAATCCTTCATCCAGACACTTATACATCCACTCATTCTTCAATATGTAAGACATATTTTAACTTTACAGAAACATACAGTCACTGGATGTTGTCATCAGTGATGTCATCAGTGATGTCATGAATGATGTAATATGTGACATGATCAGCAGTGGATTGCGGGTGCGCGATATATAGTTAGTGCAACTAACTATATATGCGAATTTCAATGGTTTTGTGTGAGTAAAAGAAGGTTTTGTAAATGCTAATTCCTAACTATATATGGTCTATAACCTATGGTTTTTTCAGTGAATATATATATATATATATATATTAAGGTTCACAGTTTGCCCCCAAGGCGAGACGCACTCCCAGTCGGCGTATGTAGGGTCAGGAGAGGTGCCTGACACCTCTCCTGACCCTACATACGCCGACTGGGAGTTCGCCTCGCCTTGGGGGCAAACTGTGAACCTTAATATATATATATATATATATATATATATATATATATATATATATATACATATATATATATATATATATATATATATATATATATCATCCAAGTTGCCCAGGTGAGGAACCACACATGTCAGGAATCACACCACATCGTAGGCGGCAGTGTCAGCAGCATGCACCACGCATTCCTGAAGCCATACGCGTTTCGAGCTAAGACGCTCTTGTTCACTGGCATAGAGAGGCAGGAAACAGGTTACAAAGAACAGGGGTTTATTTAAACATACGGAGTCCCGCCCCAGTGGGCGTGTCAAAAGGCATGCTGGTTAAGGTAGTCCAATATATTGCCTTTGACTCACAAAGTTCTCTTGCCAAGTGGCCCCTGTCCTGCCACTCAATATGATAGCAAATCCCTGTAGGGGGAAAGGCTGTGAGCGCACAGCTGCTGTACTCTGCCAATGCCTCTACGAGCGAGGCTCCATCAGTCCAAGGAGTGCTGGTGATTCCCAGCACTCAGGATCCGCCAATCGGCGCCGGGGTTCCTCGCGGAGTCAAAGGCAGTATATTGGACTTCCTTAACCAGCATGCTTTTTGACACGCCCACTGGGGCGGGACTGCGTATGTTTAAATAAACCCCTGTTCTTTGTAACCTGTTTCCTGCCTCTCTATGCCAGTGAACAAGAGCGTCTTAGCTCGAAACGCGTATGGCTTCAGGAATGCGTGGTGCATGCTGCTGACACTGCCGCCTACGATGTAGTGTGATTCCTGACGTGTGTGGTTCCTCACCTGGGCAACTTGGATGTTTATATATATATATATATATATATATATATATATATATATATATATATATATATCCGCTCCAGGAATTCCCCCAAACGATTAAAGGAACGGTCGCACTCTTGTGGTAAGTTTGGAATACTCTGTTTTATTTTCACAGAACAGCAAGACGCGTTTCGGCAATCAAGCCTTTATCCACTGCTTCCCTATATATATATATATTTGTTTATTTATACATATAATTATATATAAAGGTAACCAAAAAGGAAATAAAATAAACGCTCACTCGGCCCGAGTTATGAGGTGAAATCCAAATGTAGTCCAGCACCATGACAAGTTTCGGCCGTTTGGTGGCCTTTATCACACATAGGCATGTAGTCAAACACCCCGTGTTATGGCTGTAATTAACAAAATAGAAAATGGATGAAGAATATCAGGGTAAATGTGAAAATGGGTACCATCTTATAAAGTAGAGATTGCAACTGATGTATACAACAAACAAGGGATATTTATGACATAACTGCCTTTGTGTAACATAAACTTACGCATTCTCGGACAATGTAATGTTAAATATGCATACCTAATATAGGCAAATAATGGGGTCCATGGGGCCTCAATGAGGCCTAATTACCAGCATTGGCCCCAGGGGATGGGTTCCCTGGGGCTTCAATGATGCATAGAAAGTGGGGCCACACGCTCCCTGCCCTAAATGTTACACTCTGTCCTGGGGGTATGGGGGTCCCTTGGGCCTCAATGAGACATGGGGAGGGAGAGACAAATGCCCCTTACCTAATTAACACTATCAGCCCCTGGAGATAAGGTCCCCGGGGGCCAAGTCAATCTGGAATGAATTGAAGCAACACCTGACACATGTTTAGTTCTTATTAGAGCTTGTCAGAGAGGTATGGCTTTGTCCTGACAAAATGGAGCAACCAATATAGGTCAAAACAATGCCCTTTCAGTCTTAGAGTGCCAAATAATTGTATTATTCAGCTCAGTGTAGCTGGCACTTGCTAATCCTATGCTTAAAGACTTTGGTTTACAAATGCTAGAAGACTGTCAGTTTCTAGCGCAGCGTGGGTGGCACTGCGCTAATGCTACGTGGAATGTGAAATAAGACTATTTGTGTATTGATTCCCAATTCCAGGATGCCAAACGCATAACTAGGTGCAACTTAGGGAACTGATAATTTTCAACCGCTGTACAATTGCAGATTTGCTGGTATGTAGTTTGTTCCAGATTTTAAAGCCCCAATCTTTATGGAGTCCCATTGCTACATAGATATATATTTATGCAGTAGTAGAAAGCTGTATGTTTGCTACAGACCTATTGCACAGGATACTGTTCACAATCCTAAGACTCAAATCAGACATTCCAAGAAGCAATTTATTTTGGTGAGATAAGACCAGAAGCTTAGGGCCCTTAGATTGTTTGCTGAGAGGAGTGCATGATGCCATCCACCACCCAGGGGGAGTTCTGTAATCCCACATCAGATTCACTAGGCATTCCTGGAGAAAGGCTGAAATAAACAAGTTAAGGTCACACATTACATTTTGCAAAGTGCATCATGAGCCCTGTGGGATAGGAAAAGCTAGTCCATGTAAAAGTCCTTTCCATAAAAGCATCTGTCTGTATGGTGACACATTCATCCTTTTGAAAATATCTCTATTGTACTGTGCAGAGATGCAATTGTGCATGTAAATGTAAGATAGGGAGGAGCCTGTAGCCAGGTATCCTGAAAGTTTATTCAGTGTGACAAAATTAACCAGCCTCCACTAGAACGTAGACCCCTGCCACCAAGTCCTAACCGAGTCTCTCATTGTTATATGAGTGCAGAGCTGGTAATACCGCACTCAGTCTTTTTTTACAGGGCCTGTGGCTGGCTGATGGATTAGCTACTCAAGCTAAATACCCCTTCTCTCACTCAATGGACTTCACGATGTGCGGTGGAAAGGAGTAACCCAAATGATTAAAGGACATGTGCGCCTTACCCTATTAACATTGCCAGCCATTTCAAAGAGACCACAGACTGATTGCAGCATGCCATATATTTCCAGCTCATACGCTGGCATCGCGAGCCCCCAAGGATAAAAACAAACAGGCCAAAACATTCATGTTCCAATCATTTTTTGTTCCGAGTCTTAGACTAAGTTTCCTATTAACTTCTAGCTGTATACACACATATGAGGTTAAGAGCCTTTGCTACGGTTACATAACCAAAACCTAACGTCTGTTTTGAACCTATAGTGTTTCACTTGGTATCCAGGACAATTTTTCAACTTTTTCTTTAAGTTTATATAATGGTTTCAGTTCTGTGTTTCTGGTGAAATGATAAGACACCAGTTTTTTCCACGTTCTCAAATATGCATCTCAAACATCTATTTCTGCTACCATAACAAATTACATACAGTTTTTTTTTTTACAAATTAGAACTTTAACATCACACATGTATATCTCCCACATGGTAAATATATTTGTAATTGTTCTCGAATGTTGTTTTTCACATAGCATTCGAAAACAATCTACAATTATATAGTTTAACATATTCTAAATCTGGCAATGTCTTGGGATAATACAATATATTTTGTGGATTGACTACATTAACAGATACCTCTATATAATTCTCAGAGACTTCATCTTACTCATCACTGGGCCTGCATAACTCGGGCTGATTTATAGATTGTCAGACAAGTCTCTCCATTACAAATGTGACTTGGTACCCCGTTTGCCAAAATGAAGACCCATCCAACTTATTTAGGCTCAGGAGAACCATCAGCTTTTCCTTGATGGGTCCACTTTGACTTCTTCGATGGATAGCTTTCTCTGATGGCCTGACGAGTAGGCATTACAAAAAGGCATTACACTGCCAACCCTAATTAGGGTGAACAGTCTTGTGTCCTTGTTTCCTGCCTGTCACTGCCAGGTAAAAACTGATAGCGACACACAGAAAAAAAATAATAATGACCCACAGACTCAATGAAAAAAAACATTGGTTGAGCGGGTCATTAGTTTTTTATATTTTATTAACAAACTCCCACTTTGGCCGGAATGAATCGTGGTTACTGTTAGAGACACTGCATAAGACATCTAGCCAAAAACGGCATTCCTCTCCCTTGTTTCCAAACCCTACCACCCACCCTGTGGTTGCCTGATGTGTGCCCACAGCCTCCACTCAATTATTGACAGATCAGAGTTAAAAATCATTTTCTGAGATTTTGCAGAGTGCTGAAACAGACCCTTTATTGTTTGTTTTCCGCACAGCTTAATATCATTGTTTTTCACTCTCAGAAAAGGTCCTAATAGTCCCTATATAATCTCTTTTCACACAGGTCAGGGGCTTAAAACTGGCTTCACCTCAACAAAAGGGCTTCATCTCAACATGTGAAAGCCAGCACTATCATTTGTACTAGTAAGAACATGATTGGAAGTGGATTTTCAGCAGATGATGTAAGGTTTTTTCCAACACAAAAATATCCTCAACTTTCTAGGAAGACTACTTACGATACCACCCTAGGAACACTGTTGACAGATATACCCTCTTTAAAGTAAGAGAAGTCAGCAGGAGCTAGATGTATGAAGACAGCAGAACAGCAGACTCCAAACAGCTCTATACTGTATGGAAACCTCACAAGGTCACTTGACAGATTAGGCACAAATGCCATTCCTAAATACACAAACTAATTAGAGAGGCAGACTTGTCCTTAGTAAGGAACTTTTTCATAACTAGATTCTACAGTGAAGTTCGCCCTTTTTTATATGTCATGTCATATATTGTAATGTGAAAATACCAATAAAAACATTTAAAAAATAAAAATAAAAAAAATAACTAGATTACTTTTCAAATGTTCTTTTTTGGAATGAAAAAATGTCACTAGAGAAATGAAAACCTATTCAAAGTAATGTTAAATTAACAAGATGGAAGCAAGATGACTGGATGGTTGGATATGTGGATGGATGTCTCTGCAGCTCTGCAGTCCTGTATCTAGACTACTCTGCTCTGTATTCTTAGTGAGTTATTGTTTAGTCAGTCTATAATCTTGTTGGCAATCCTAATTAAATTCTCCTGAAAATATGATTGTATCCACATACTCAGGATGTATTTTATTCAAAAGGATATGCTTGATTTGGCAAGTGGAAATAAGATTGCCGGGACTCCTTCTAAGATGATGGCATGCGCCTTATTACTAAGTAAAGCAATGTGCACTTAAATGTACAATACATCTTTTCTCAGGCAGTCATGTTAAAATTCAGCAAGCATACCAATAAAGGGTCCGTTGTATTTGTCAGCATTGAGCCCTTTCCTTTTTGGGTCTCGCTGGCAATGCATCCGCAAGCGGATGCATGTGTCCAGCTGGAGACGTATAGCAATCAGTCTGGGGGGAAGGAGGACAAGAGGGTGTACGAGCTTGGATTCGTGTGCGCGAACGCGCACGTCGCGTCCCGCGCCGTACACATGCGCGCGCAGACACACTCGCTCACACACCCCCCTCCCCCACAGTCACACACACGCACTCCAAGACACATACACACACACACGCACGCACACACACATACACAGCCCGCCCCCCCCCTGCACGCGCACGCGCACACACATGCGCTGCCCCCCCCCCCAGCAACCCACTCACCGGCTTCCTTCGTGCGGCAGCTCTCAGCTGCAGGGCCCGGCAGCAGGACTCTTCTTCCCTCCTTCGGCACCGGGGCGCAGGGTAGGCTCCTGCCTGCTCCGGTGCTCCAACTCGCGACTCTTCCGTGGGAGGCGGGGTAGGCTCCCGCCCTCCTACTTCCTGTTTCCGGTTGTCGCGCCGGCCTGCCTGACTTCCTGGTCGCAGGCCGGCAGAGTAACGAGGATGTTTGATTTGCGGTATTTATTTATTTAGTTATTTATGCATTTTTATATAGCGCGGACTTTACCCGAAGGCGATATTTATTTATTTATGTATTTATGCATTTTTATATAGCGCGGACTTTACCCGAAGGCGGTATTTATTTATTTATGTATTTATGCATTTTTATATAGCGCGGACTTTACCCGAAGGCGTCAGAGCGCTTCACATTAGGAACAGAAATGAAACATAATGAGAAACATTACAAAAGAACAGGTTGCAAAAACATACGTTACTTACATAAGGTAATAGTGACAATTGTGAGCAAACAAAATACATGAGGTAGTAAAGGTAATAGTGACAATCGTGAGCAAACAAAATACTTGAGTAAAAATTGTGAGCAACCAAAATACATGAGGTAGTCAAAAGTGCACAAGAGGAAATGAAAGTGACAAGTGTGCAGTTATAAGAGAAAACAGAGTATAATTAGAGGTATAGTCCTGCAATAAGTGCTAGACACTCAGGCTCAGGAACAAGCGTTACATGGGCAAGGTGGCACTTGTGCAAGTATCAAAGGCAAAGACATGTGAGAGGTAGCAGCCGTGTGTTGCAAGGGCAGAGTGGTGTGTGCATGTTACAAAAGGGCACCGAACACCAGTACATGGAAAATACTGCAAAAAGGCAGACCCTCCAATCACAGGCATACACTGGGAAGGCACTTCCATGGTCATGGAAAGTAGAAATTATCAGTAGTGGGAAGTCTTCCTCACAAATAGCAAGAGGACGTGAATTACTTTTGGAGGTGTCTCTGGAGGAGGAGGAGAACTTGGAGGTCCCTTTTGAAGGCCTGGGAGGAGGCGGTGGTCCGGAGCTTTTTTTTGTCCTCTCGCGGTTTGTAAATACAAAACATATTGCATTACAAATGCTATAGGTATCACATTTGCGAAAGTTATAACTATTGGCATTGTAAATGACGAAGCTATTAATTTAGCTATTTAAAAAAAAAGAAACATAAATAAAAACTTTGCCATTTACAATACCAATAGCTCAAACTTTCCTAATGCGAGACCTATTGCATTGCAAATGCTTGTTATCAATTGAAGCAACTAAACATGAACCAATAAACAAAAGTTCTTGTGGTAAAAAAAATAACACTTTAATAAAATCCACAAATGATGTCTATGGACAAAGCAGATAATCTATCCCAAAGAGAATACTAGATTCCTCAGAATTTCGTTAATTTTACACTTCACTGCAGCTCTTGAATACCATCTTCTGGACAACAATGCTTGCAGGTCATCAAACATGGATACTAGTCACAAATCAGGAATCAAGGCAAACAAGACAAGCCTACCAACAGATGTCTATATGTCAATACAATGGGTCAAAGCAATAGAGAAAGATGGTGTGAAAGATATGAGAACGGGTACATGCATGGAACTTATTTCCAAATACCTTAAATTGCTTAGGCATGAATGTGATGCTCACATGTTAAGGCAAAGATATTTCCAGAAGTTACAACCTTTTCCTGGAATCCAAACACTCCTGCCCAAATTCATATCCCTTACAGAAGGCAGCGCCATATGTACTATTTATCGGCCCCAAAATATTGGGCGCAATTTGTGAACAGTATTATGGTGACCAATAGGTATTTTTATGGACTGTCCTATGCACCATTAGGTTGGTTCTTAAAAAATGGACCCTTACTGAGTCACAATCTAACCAGTTGAATGAATACACGTTAGGAAGGTTGCAAATTGATGTATAATTCAATTGGCCACAATCAAGGCATGGTGGCCTTACAGGGACAGCACTCCACAATGTCTGTGATTGATTTTCAATAAAGTAAACTTTTTTTTAAATGAAATCTTTTTACCTTTAAGAAAACAGAGCGACATTAGAAGTTTGTCGGCAATCTTTTTTTTTTTTTACATTTGCAGAGGGGAAGGGAATCTAATGGGACCTCTTCCATTAGTGTTACCACCTGCTTTGAGGTGCCTGCAAAATTTGTTTTGCAACCAGATTTCGGTCACAAAACATTGATAAATCACATATCGATTAAGTATTTGGAAGGGATGCCTAAAACACACCGCTTAAGGATCCTGAATCGGTATCGGTTCAGAATTTCATTTTGGTATTTAGTAAAAATAATTTCACTCGTAAAATGAAAATATTACAGAGGAAAAAATTATTTAATCATTGCAAATGCTGAATCTGAGAGTTTGCGACCATTAAATGGCTTAGAACAACTGGCCCATAGCAAGTTAATTCTAGAGAATCACTGGTGTATCACTGCCTTCCAATTATAAAATATATTAATTGTATTAATTTATACACTTAAGCAATTTCACTGAAATATTTACTCATTCTGTATGTTTTCTCTTTTCAGTTAAAATACTTTTCAACAACACGGCCAAACACATTAAATGTAAGCAAATGTAACTACACAAAATGGGAAGGTACTTGTTCACCGACCTGAAAATCATAGTATCAAATTGGCCTGTTCACTCTTTTGAAAAAGCAAGCTTTTCTTGGAAAAACACCACTTTTCTACAGCAAAGCATACTCAAAAAAGTTGAAAATGTAATTTACACTTGTGTAGGAGTTATTCTAAATAGGTATTAGTAAAATACCCCCCAGTTTCATACATTTATGAAGCCTTTCTATTCAAAGCACAAATACAATTTTATTTAAAAAAGCTTATATTTATAGAAATTTCATAATGGAAATCTGACACAAAAATAAAAAAAAAGTATTTTAGTGAGCAGGTAACGGTGATTGTATGGAGAGCAAAATATTTTTAGCAAACTAACGGACTGTCGTTAAATTAATGGTAATGGTCATACACAGACCAATTATAACATCACGTGAAATGTTGTAATATTAATGAGCGACTTGCACATGCCTCAAGGGAGACAGCGGTATACTCCTGACTTTATAGACGCCCCTTTATAGTTGTCCAGTTAAGGTCTGCTTCCGTATTATATGCATACAAAAACAAACAGAAAATACATTATAGTCATTGCTTTGTCGCTCCCAAAGAGGTCCTCTTCGCTAATCCCTGGATAAAGAAATGCTTGGGGTACTCTTTGACCTCGGCTAATCCCCTTGCTGCGCCCCCTTCTATAGAAGCCCTGGAAGAAGCTGCAGTTATGTTTTTAATTAATTCAAGCTTTGCCATTCTGGCTGCCAGCTCATATCGCTGCATTCTATTTTTTTACACAACCACTGACCACAGAGAACACATTTAGACAGCAAGCAAAACCAACCGCACACTTCATTAATTTCTCATTTTTCAGGAGCACTGAACTGTAAACTGTACTACATGCTTTACCCGAGATGCAAATTCACATGGATGAAAGCAGACATGATGCAACGGCAAAACTATGAGGCATTTAACAAAACGAACGGAGCCGATGAGATGAGAAGCTAATTTTCTGATGGCTTATTTTTCTGGATACAAATACCCACCGAGGAGGTATACCTATGGCATACCTACTTCGGGCACCATGAAGAATAAACTAAGGTAGATGGGGCACCAGGGGTCTATCTGGTATGTAAAAGCTCAAATAAAATTGTAACTTTTTATTACAAAGGCGAAACTCTTTTTTACCCTTCCCAAGAAAAGCTGAGTAAACGATAAAAATCACAGAAAGACACATGCAATACTGTTTCAGAAACAGTGGACTTGATGAAGCAAAAAGTATTTTGCTTAGTGCCTACACTGTGAGCAAGTGTCCTTTGTGCACTGTATCTGCCCCGTCTTTAAACAAGCATTTGCAATGCAATAGGCCTCATATTTATGAGACTATAAGCTATAGGCATTGTAAATGACAATGCCTTTTATTTCTGTGTTATTTCTGTGTTGCTTTTAAAACAGATAAAGAAAAGGCATTGGGCTACACGTATCAAGCTATATGCGTTCGCAAACGGGCTGATTCGCAGAATCGGGCAGTTTGCAAATGCTAAAAAGGCTTTTTACATGCATTAAAACCCATTTTGCGATTCACTAACCAAAATGGGTTTGTGATTCGCTATTAGAAAGGGGCGTGTTTAGGGCGTCCCTTCCTAATAGCGAATCACATCAGTATGTAGGAATGTTTTGGGACCGAAATGTGGTTGCAAAACATTTGCATTTTGCCACCTACTTCAAGTAGGTGGTAACCCATTCGCAAATGGGAAGGGGTCCCAAAGGGACCCCTTCCCCTTTGTGAATGTTTGTAACATCATTTTGTAAGAGAAGGCAGTGGTCCCTAGGACCACTGCCTTCTCTTAAAAAATGAAAAGAAAACTTTTTGTTTTTGTTTTTGAAATGCATCCCGTTTTCCTTTAAGGAAAATGCGCTGCATTTCAAAAGAAAATATTGCTTTCTTTAAAAGCAATCACGGACATGGTGGTCTGCTGACCCCAGCAGGCCACCATCCCCGCGATTTTAGCGATTCCTAGGGGGTTGCAAATTGCGATCTACCTCATTAATATTGATGAGGTAGAGCAATTTGCGACCCACCCTAGGAATTGCTATTGAGTTTTATACATTGTAAATTGCGATTACCTAATTGCGATTCCCATAAATTAGCAATTCAGTATTCAAAATTTTCGATTTTGATACATGTAGCCCATTGTCATTTACAATGCCAATACCTTAAACTCTTGCAAATGTAAGACCTAATGCTTTACAAATGCGTGTTATAAATATTTTTAAAAAGAGTAAGGTGAGAGCGTGTCCTGCCTGCGATAGCAGGCAGGACAAAGATATTTGAGAAAATAGTGCTCCGAGGCTTTAATTTAAGCCTACCGAGCAACAACACACATAACATGGGGTGTCGCCATGGGAGGTTACAAAATGAGACAAGGGGGTACTAAGGAGGCACTACTAAGCCTTTCGACCTATGAACAGCCACAGTTTACAGTGGAGAATGGCACAAGCCAATGAAACAAGCATTTGCAATGCAATAGGTCTCGGGTTAATTAAGTTTGAGCTATTGGCATTGCTAAATATTGCAAAACCAACTGTAATATTCCATGCAGCACAAGAGCAGTGATGAATGTGTGAACAGGTGGTCGTGTTTGCCCGTGCATGTGTGTGTGTGACACATTGTGCACGGATCCATGTCTGCGCGTTTGGATGTGTGTGTTGGCTTGAGACCGTGTATGCCTCGTGTGTGCATGGATCCACGTGGCATATCTAAACAAACTTTTACGTGTTTCTGTGTGGCATTGAGTGTGCGTTTTTATGTAGCCGAATGTAACCATTTGCAATTGTGTCGCCTGAGTGAGTGCCTATATATGTGTGTATGCATCTGTGGGCTTATATTTGTGTTTGCTTGTGTACTTGCATGGCAATATAGAAATGTGTTATTGTGTAGGTGCTTGCATGTGTGTGCGGTCTTAAGCACATTGTTAAGGCGGGAGGTATGATTGCGCCGCCCCGCCCCCGACTATCAAATGTACCCGACACCATGTTAATGGCAGTACATGTGCTATAGAACTGCCAACTAAGGCTGTGAAATCGCTTGCCGTGGCTACACTCTAGGCGGTGGTCCGAGCACTTCTATTTTAATTTGTCCCGCCACTATGTAAGGGCTCGCGCACCGGGTGGCAGTATTCTAACCGGTGAATCCCCGCCCCCGTCTGTCCTTGCCTCATACAGGTGACCTATCAGGCAGGATTCGATCAGGACTAGACCCTGTGAATGTGGTATCTGTTTTACACTATACGCGTTAGTGTAACAGTGGTTATGTTACATTCAAAGCTGCGTTGCTTAAAACTGTGAGTGAACCCAACAGAGGTCGGTGCAAACTCGAGGAGTGAGGGAGCTGGGGGCAAAGTATTAATACTCAGATTGTGCTGGTGGGAAGGAAGCAGTTGCTAATGCAGCGCACAGCGGGTCCATGCACCAGCGGCGCGAGCCGTGGTTAGCTTGCAGAGAGGCTGGGAAACAAAGCAGCGCTATGGGGAACATTCTCGATTGTGTACCTCTCTGACCAGAGCATATATAGCACCATGTAATGCTAAGTGCAGGAGGCTGCAGCACATCTTGAAGTGAGGTAAGCGCTGTAAAAGGAGGGCAGAGGTCAGTAGCGTCAGCGACGGGGTGACTTAATCCCTTTAGCACTTAGGCAGTTAGCAGGGGTTCATGAAGTAGAAGATGTGCGAGATGGCATGTGGGTGGGGGACGAGAAAGAGCATGTTTATTCCACAGGTAACAAGTTTTAATCAAGATGAGATGCCAATCAACAAACAGGTTTCAAAGATGTGTGTAACCTGCAGGCCGGGACCGTTATGCTGACTCGGCTCGTCACCGTCACAAGGTTCACATAATGTGTAATGAACTGCACTTGGCAACGGCTTTTATCGTGGTTATTACTGCACGTGATTGTCACCATGCGTCCTCGATATTTCATTAAATTGATTTATTTCTATAGTTCAAGTTCAAGTTCGGGCATTTATAAAGCGCACTACTCACCCAGAGGGTCTCAAGGCGCTTGGGAATGTGAAAAATTATTTGTCGAATAGCCAGGTTTTAAGTTCTTTTCTGAAGGAGATGTGGTTTTGGGTAAGGCGGAGGTGAGTGGGGAGTGAGTTCCAGGTCTTGGCCGCCAGGAAGGAGAAGGATCTTCCTCCCATGGTGGATTTCCGGAATCGCGGGACTGCGGCGAGGGCTTGATTGGACGATCTAAGTTGGCGGGTGGGTTTGTAGAAGGATAGTCAAGTGTTGAGGCATTCGGGTCCTAAATTGTAGAGGGCCTTGTGTGTGTGGGTGAGAAGACGGAATGTAATTCTTTTGTTGACGGGAAGCCAGTGGAGGTCTTTTAGGTGTCCGGTGATGTGATCATGGCGAGGGATGTCTAATATGAGTCTCGCTGATGCGTTTTGGATGCGTTGGAGTTTTTTCTGTAGTTTTGCTGTGATTCCGGCGTATAAAGTATTACCATAATCCAGACGACTTGTGACCAGTGCGTGGGTGACGGTCTTTCTTGTCTCGAGGGGGATCCAGCGGAAGATCTTTTTGAGAATGCGAAGTACGTTGAAGCAGGAGGAAGAGACTGCGTTGACTTGTCTGGACATCGAGAGAGAGGAGTCTAGGATGAAGCCAAGGTTACGTGCATGGTCTGTGGGTGTGGGTGCTGTGCCCAGAGCGGAAGGCCACCAAGAGTCGTCCCAGGCAGAGGGGGAAGATCCGAGTATGAGCACCTCCGTTTTGTCTGAGTTGAGTTTTAGGCGGCTGTGTTTCATCCATTCGGCTACTTCTTTCATGCCTTCGTGCAGATTGGTTTTGGCGGTGTTGGGGTCTTTGGTGAGGGAGAGGATCAGCTGGGTGTCGTCAGCGTATGAGATAATGTTAAGGTTGTGTTGGCGCGCGATGGAAGCGAGTGGGCTCATGTAGACGTTGAAGAGGGTGGGACTAAGTGAGGATCCTTGTGGGACTCCACAGATGACTTCAGTGGTCTCGGAGTTGAATGGGGGAAGTCGGACTCTTTGAGTTCTCCCGGCGAGGAATGAGATGATCCAGTCCAGGGCTTTGCCTTGAATGCCGATGTTGCTGAGGCGTTGTATGAGGGTGCTGTGGCAGACTGTGTCGAAAGCGGCTGAGAGGTCGAGTAGAATGAGGGCCACTGTTTCTCCGTTGTCCAGTAGAGTTCGGATGTCGTCAGTTGCTGCGATGAGGGCGGTTTCGGTGCTGTGTTTGGCCCGAAATCCGGACTGAGAGGGATCGAGGGAGTTGTTGGATTCAAGGAAGGCGGCGAGCTGGCTGTTGACGGCTTTCTCAATGACTTTGGCCGGGAATGGGAGGAGGGATATGGGTCGGTAGTTTTTAAGTTCAGAGGGGTCTGCTGTGGGTTTCTTCAAAAGGGCGCTGAGTTCAGCATGTTTCCAGCTTTCTGGGAAGGTGGCAGAGTTGAGCGAGCAGTTGATGACATCACGGAGATGGGGTGCGATGATGGAGTCGGCTTTGTTGAAGATGTGGTGGGGGCAGGGGTCAGTTGGCGAGCCAGAGTGGATTGAGTTCATTAGGCGGATGGTGTCTTCAGTGGTGATTGCGTTCCAGGCGCTAAGGATGTTAGTTGGTGGAGTAGGGTCAGAGGGGGGTGGGGAGTGTTGATCGCTGGAAGTATTCTCGAAGCTGTTGTGGATGTCGGCAATTTTGTTATAGAAGAAGGAGGATAACGCATCGCAGAGGTCTTGGGAGGGAGTGATGTCGTTAGATGCTGCGGTGGGGTTGGTGAATTCTTTGACGATGTTGAAAAGTTCCTTGCTATTGTGAGAGTTGTTGTCGAGACGCTCCTTGAAAGCTGATTTCTTGGTTGAGCGGATCAGTTGGTGGTGTTTGCGGGTGGCTGCCTTGAGGGTGGCCATGTTATCATTGGTTGGGTTTTTTCTCCATGTTTTCTCCAGGGTGCGGCATAGCTTCTTGGATTTTTTTAGGTCATCATTGAACCAGGGGGCCTTTTTGCTGGCAGATTTGATCTGGTGCTTTTTCACGGGTGCTAGTTCGTCAGCACTGTGGGTGATCCATTGCTTGAGATTGGTGGCCGCTTGGTTAGGGTCCAATGAGAGGGTGGGAGGGTTTTGGTTGAGTGAAGTCAGATTCCTACAGTCGCCCTCCTAAGTCATTTTCTTCTACGGGTGATTGGCAGGTCGCAGTTAGAAGGCTATGCTTTCCGGGCAATCTGCCGTCCGTATAACTTGCAATGAATCGCTTTATCTTACTTATAAAATTGTTTGAGGAGCCAGGTCTTATTTATCCTCCAGAACAGCTTTATGTCTCTGCATTTTTGATACGAGTCTTGCCAGCATGCTTTGTAATTTGAATGTAGCCGCATTCCAAGCTCACACACGGGACGGAAAAACAAAAAAAACCCATGGCTGTTTATCAGCGCCGCACACCTCTCTGCAGACTCCCCCTGCATTCCAGAGAGGCGCGCGACGCGATCCTGTCTGCTCTGCAATGCCGTGGAGACAAGACCTGGCCGCGCGCACAACGTTATCCTATGGGAAAACGCTGCGCGCGGCCAGGTCTTGTCTCCCTTCGGCATTCTCAGACTGCTGAGACGCCGACTATAGTTCTCTGGCGAGAACGCGCTTTTCAAGCGCGTTATAGCCCGAGACCTAAAAAGTGGTCGGAGAGTGGGCGGAGAGTGGGCAGAGCTTCAAGTCCCTACCTCAGTACAGCATGCCTCGCAGAGCAGCACATGCGCTGCCCAGGCTCGAACTAAAAAATACTTTCCTTTAGAGCAAAATCTGAAACATTTTCTTTAAACAGATGTACATCCACAGATTGCATGCTGTCTAGAAAAACTACCTGCTATATTCCTTAAAATCCTTCCTGACCTTGAAATACTATTTCTTTCCTTTATTTTTAATGCATCTCTGCTTATCTTATATGCCTCTTCTATTTATAAACTATTCTTAAATCTCAAGCCTGACCGTCTTCAAACAATTTTTTTTATTATTAATGGCTTCTCATATACCTCCCTCTAAAGATCATACCTGTCACTATTGTACCACAAAATAAACTAATGCATGTAATGGTTTCCTTTAGCGTGCAAGAATAACTTTAATAATCACATAACTGACCACTAGCTTTGGCTTCCGAGTAGGCGTGCTACTCGCCCTAAAGCACTTCAGTGCCTTGTCAGCGGTAGTAAGTGCTATATAAGTGCTATATAAATGAAACTTCAATTCAATTAGCCTGCTTTTAACTACTGGCATGGAAAGACATCCTTTCATTAATGACACTCACACCACCCATTTTATTGGCTATGTCATAAAATACATGTATAAAAGGCACCACAGCTAGAGATTTGTTTGTAAAGGTACTTCAAACCTGGTATCCAGAGTAACTAATGCCTTTAATGGGGTTACTACATGAATCCATATCATGTCTTTATAGACACATTATATATGCAGATTATATTTATTACCATCGCTGAGTGTCAGGAGAGGCCATTGCTCATGAGAAGTGAAGCCTCAAGTGGTTCGTGATGCCCCTCGCATCTTTCAACAATGGTAACAAACTCCATGTTAATCAATGCAGATACATACTCATATATGCATTGTGCTACACTGTTTTGTTTGAGGAAGGCTTTCAACCAGAACCAGGTTACAATTGTTTAAATCCATGTAGTCTGATAAAATTACTTAGAGAAGGACTCCTGGCTTTAGCAGAGAAGTTGACTTATCTAAAGTCACCATAACATGCATTGTGTGAGACACTAAGCAGCATTTTCTCATGCCAGTTATGCTGTATTGTGGTAATAACAAGGAATGTCACCTGTGCACTTTAGCATTAAATACGTGAATGCGAGTCTGTGAGTACAACTGCTCTAATTAAAGTTTTAGAGTCAGAGGTACTGTCCCTAGCATGATATAAATATATCTTCGGCCAAGGAAACCTATGCATGCACGCCGCCATTCTCATCCATGTGATCTGTACATTTGTAGGAAATTAAAAGATTGGACCTCTAAAGGACTGCATTGTAGTTCTGACCTCAGCTCCAATACAATCATATCTTAGTGAATGGCTCTTCATGATAAACTAAAGCGTGATCAGTGATGTGAATAATGACAAAGCACAGCGGGTCACTGCACTCCACCAACATGCAGTCTTCTACATACAGTCTATGATGGACAGCTCATATGACAACATACTAAAACAGCTTAGAGTCTAGCCACTATATTCGATGCAAAACATATGACAGACTTCCAAATGTACGCGTTCTTTAAAACTGAAAGATACATAGAAGCTCTTTTGAAAGTTGTGAACAGTGGGATAAGATGACCAATCAGAATCTGGATATAGATGGATTGATGAGGTTGTAAAAGGTTCCATATGATGCCATATTGCCATCTTGCTGACTCTAGCATATGTATGTTAGTAAACATTAGTGATATTATAGTCAATACTGTAAACAGGCAATGATCTCTGCTACCCTGTTTGGGCGCACCTAGCCAATTGAAATGTAGGTTCACCATCTTCATACACCAACCAAAGCACAAAAAGAGCATTGCTTCAAGTATTATATCACAAACCTCCGGACATTCACAGGACACAATCGTGTATTGCAGTCCTATAACACAGAGCCCTGCACGGGTACCAGTATGTAATGCATGGAGGACTTTCCTTGAGAGCCATCCCCTTGCCACAGTAGCGGTAGGAACTAGTACACTGTGGAAAGGCATGCAGCAGTCACGAAATGAATGTCATTTTGCAGTCCTTCTGCCAGTTCTCCTGAATGGCGTATCTGCATTAAGTGCACTGCCCCCCAACGCCCCCCCCGCCCCCAAGAAAAAGTAAAAACCCATGAACTAAGCCTTATATTAAGCCTTCGGTGGTTGGCCAACATTGTACTCTGACGGGGGGGAAATACAAGTGGGAACATGGCACAGACGTAATCCACACAGAGCTCATAAGATAGGGAAGAAGGCTGTAGCCAGTGGGCTCTGTAGCTTCAAGTGTGAACGCTACCACCATATCCTGTTGGCATGTCCAGCAAGCAATATCAGCTTGAAATTGTCCTTGAGCAAGGATTTTTACATTCTCACTGCTTTAATCATAACTTCAGAATTGCTTCTGGTCAATAGCCAGGTCTGCAACTACTAGGTTTTTTTCTGCCAACATAGATCTCCACAGGTGACTGTGGGGAAAGGTCAGCAACTAGTTACCACTCGAGGAACCACCCTCGGCTAAGTTGTCTCTTGTTCACCCATGACTGACAAATAGTCAAAAGTGTGCACTCTTTAAACAAGCATTGGAAATGCAATAGGACTCGCATTAGGAAAGTTTGAGCTATTGGTCTTATAATTGACATTTTTTTTATTCATGTGTTGTTTTTTAAAATAGCTAAATTAATAGCGTTGTCATTTACAATGCCAATAGTTATAACTTTCGCAAATGTGACACTTATAGCAGACACACGTCAACATCCTATTTTATCAATTGAACATGTATTAATTGATTAAAAACGCGTTAACAACGCATTTCAACAGTGGCTGCATCCCGCGTGAACAGAGTTTTCCACAACGCTTTGAACATGCTGGGCAATCTACAATTGTTCACCCTCTCGAAACAAGACACACGTCAACATCCTATTTTATCCATTGACAAGATACACTACAAACACTCCTTCCAGGTTCAGATGCATCATATTTCTTGCACAAAAACAATACGAACCATCACTAAACAAAACACTACACTGACCACACACAATGACACCATATCACCATGACCCCTGCCACTGAGAAACTCCACAATCGTGAAAAAGCCGACCAGGCTTCGAAAATGCTACGAGGCCATGCATATGACCGATGCGTGCTACATGAAATGCTGATGACGTGATATAACCTGCCTTGGCAAAAGCAAAACAGGAACATCAAGACGGTGCACGGCAGTACTGTCCTTTTGATAATTTTACAGCAGTGCTAACAAGTGGCAGTCGTTTATTCACAAGGCAAGAGGGAATTGCCACTTATACACGACGTACCGGTCTTCAGTTATCAGCCTTTACTGAGTCAATATTCCTTTACATACGATGAATGTAAATTAATTATCTAGGCCGATATAAAGGCGTCACATGACCTAGGCCGGTGGAAAGGTGGCTTCAGCAATGGGCGATGACAAAACCCTCGGCTACACTTCCACACAAGAGGCACCTGGTAAAATGGTCAAGTGCACCCCTGCCGGTGACTCAAGTAAAGAAATCTCTCACAGTGGCATTAGTAGCCTTAGGAAAACTTGCTACACAAGCCCATCGAATTTCTAGGATGAACTGTCTCTAGGCCTTTGGCTGTCGTGCATTCCAGGGATGTTTTCATAGAAGACATAAAAAACAGAGGCGATGGGCTCCACCTGCAACCAATGACTCAAATCAAGCACTGGCATAACCAAGTGAGCTTCCTTAACGTAAAAGAGTTAATGTCTCACCGATTATTTTAACTTGTATGTATGTATGTATGAACATATATACATACATACACACACACACACACACACACACACACACACATACACATGCACATTTATGTGAAAGTCAAAGACTAAATAAATGGTGCAGAATTATTTTTTTCCCCTTTTTAGCCATGGATCTAACCCACCACTACTGTACTCGGTAGCACAGATCTGACACTTGATTTGCACCCAACAGCGGATAGTGAGAAATTCGGATATAAAAAGTATGTGCTTTAAAAAGTGCCAGGTTAAGTAACCCACCATAAGCACTTTTTCCACATTTTCTTTGGATAGGGGCTCTACCATCAAAGCCAGCAGAACGCAAGCTTTCCAGGTCGAGTAGCGGACCCACTCCAGGTTTTTGCTTTACATTCTGGGGTATGCAGTTTGGTTTATCTCATTATAATATTCGATACTGGATACATACTACAGTAAATAGGTAAGAGAAGAGAAAGTACCTCGATGTAAATAGTAAACATGTAGATAGAAACATTGTAATACATTGCTACCGATAATAACTTACTTTAAATGCTAATTTATAGATGGATTTATAACTACCGAGAACTGGATTAAATTGATATTTCCTGGCGCAGCGTCAAGACATATAGGTATGAAGCTCTCTAGCATGGTCGCAAACCCTGACTGATACTAATTCTCATACCACACTAACTTGTTATTATATAGAGATCGTGAGACAACACACACTTATACTAATGAAATTATACTATATTAATATATAAAAAATAGGTGACTCTAAGCTACTTCTTGGTGGTGAGCAAACTACTATATACTCTTATTTCGACTGTTACACTGGTTTGGTTTGGGAAAGTTTCCCTTGATGTATAAGGCTTAAAGATTCTAAAACTCTATCAAACTAGAGAATTACAAATTGAATAATAATGGGTACTGTACTTTGTTTTTGGGTTGCAGCCCTGAGGAAGTCAATGGTCAAATGGGACCAGACGAAACACGTGTTGGCTGCACTTTGGATGCGTTTTGATTTTGATGGATATATTGAAGACCATAATTCTATGAAGTATTGGCTGTACTTTGGCTGCATTTGATTTGATGGATTTATTGAAGACTGTAATTCAATGAAGAAGATAAATTGAATTAAGAAAAATAAATAACTGAACTGTATCGCTTGAAAAAGTATTTTGTGGACTTTGGAGTGCTCGATGGAAATAATTGAATTTGTTTGAGCCATATTTATGTAGCTCTTTTTTCTTGTCGTGGTAACCGACTTGGCTCCATCTAGAGCACCATAGCTAAAGTTTGAATACCCTTTACAAGCTGTGCGCTCTAGTTCATAACAGTTACCTTTGAGCGTTTTAGTCATTTGTTAACAGAGCAGCCGCAAAGGCAAAATGAATAGAGAAAAAGAGGCAGAAGAACTATTTGGCAACTTAATGGCGGGTGGTTCTATAGGTTCATCAGTTAGACCACCTGGCAGTATTAAAGAGGGACTCAGTGCCAAGTTTAGAAAGCTTGGATCACTTAAAAGACAGGAGCTTAATAAGTGGTGGGATGCTGCCACACTTAAGCAATATATGCGTTCTCAGATAATACCCGCATATGAAGATCTGGAACCAGAACTTTACAAAGTATGGGAAAAAGAACTCAGTGATAGCTCACGCAACTTGATGAATATACTTATTGAGAACGCTGACAAGAAAATGGCTAAACTACTGGTTGACATTCAAAAAGTTGAAGATGAAATAAAGCAAATGAACCTTCCAGAAGCAACGGTTAAAAATTATACCATAATGGATGAGATTCTGAATGAGATACAATCAGATATTAAGAGAAGGAAGGCTCGTAAAATTAAGAGAGATGAGAAAGATTATTTATCAGGTAGAGTATACACTTACGCCAAAAGATTTGACTATCTAATGACAAAAACACCCACTTTGAGACAAATAGGTAGCATAACGCCCCTTAGTGATACAGAAGAGTCATTAAGCAACATATCAAGTGATGAGAATGAGGAAACACCAGTATCAACGACAAATGTTCCAACACCAGAAACTAATTTTTTAGAGGAAGTACAACGTTTACGGAAGGGGAATCGAGAAACAGGAAGGAATCGCAATACAATTGCAAGAGGACCAGGAGAGGCAGGAGAGGAAATGGGAGATCCAGGATCAAGAATAAAAAGGAGTCTGAGATCATGGAAGCAACAAGCATAATAGACGAGGGTGAAGTAAGTGAGATCGAAGTTATTAATTTATCTGATTTTCAACTGACTGATGACATGATCAGTATACTCAAAAAGGGATTAGGTTTCTGTCCAGCTAGGAGACAAGATTGGGTGATGACCAAAATTGATCTTTTTAAATTTACTAGACTTTTGAAATTGAAGAAATTCTTCACTAATATACCAGAGAAGTAGTCAACACCAGTATCTAAAGGTTTGAGTAATCTCACGATACAAGAGTTAAAAGAGACTCAGTTACTAATGTCCTTGACAGAAAGTGAGGATGATCCGGTGACATTTTCCAGATTACTGGAAGAACTAAATGTAGAACGATACATGACGGAAGGTAGTGGTCTTAAATTACGATCTAAGTGGAGTCCACAATTGGCACAGGGTAATACGATAGATGTCTTTTTCAAAGCAGTGAGTACAGATATAGACAAAGAGTCAAATTACCAACAGAGACATTTGAATCCAAGAGAGGATAATCTATCATTAGGAGAAAGGAAAGCACTTAGAATTCTGATGAACAACAAGGATATTCAAATACGTAGAGCAGATAAAGGGGGAAACCTGGTTATACAGAATACTACAGATTATAACAACAATGTCTTATCACAGCTTAATGACAAACGTTATTATGTAAAACTAGAGAAGAATCCTATGAAAACAGTAACCGAAACCATCAATGAGAAAATCAGAGAATGGTACGATTTATCTCTATTAAATCGTGATGAATACCTCTACCTCCTAATTACTTTTCCAAAATCACCTTGTCTGTATACCTTACCCAAGGTCCACAAATGCCGGGACAGACCGCCAGGAAGGCCGATTGTCTCCGGCATAGGTGGCCCAACTGAACACCTGTCCGAATATATAGACACCTTCTTGAGAGAGTTTGTATATAACTTACCGTCCTTTATTGAGGACACTAAGTATATTTTTAATCTATTAGATGATATGCCTTGGGACGATGGGATGATACTAGCTACACTAGATGTAGTGTCCCTCTATTCTAATATAGATCATGATTTGGGCATCAAAGCATTAGACTTTTTCTTGAGTAAAAGAGCAGCAGAATTTTATGATCACTCACAGATGATATTAAAAATGACAGAACTAGTTTTGAAAAATAATGTCTTCCTATTTGATGGAAAATGGTACCGGCAAGAGCTCGGGACAGCGATGGGAGCCAGATTCGCTCCGTCTTTGGCCAACCTTTTCATGGGCTGGTACGAGGCGGAGCGAGTCTGGGGCACTGCCAACAAAGAATGGATCCAGTATATTCATTACTGGGGTCGATTCATCGATGACTGCCACCTAATCTGGACTGGAACTGTAGAACAGCTTAAGGGATTTTTCGACTACTTAAATGATAACACTTATAATCTTAAGTTCACAACACAGTACTATTTTGAGAAAATTACTTTTTTAGATATTGAATTATTTGTAGCAGATGGTCATCTTAGAAGTAGAATGTACAGAAAACCGACAAGTTGCAACGCAGTCCTTCACGCTAAAAGTTGTCACCCTAACAACCAATTGAAAACAATACCATATGGAGAATTGGTGAGAGCCCGGCGCAACTGCTCTTTAGATAGCGATTTTGAAGCAAATATGAAAGACATTTCAGGACGCTTTCTAAGAAGAGGGTATGAGAAAAAAGTGATAAACATAGCTGTTAAGAGAGCTCTTAAACTCAAACGTAAAGAAACCCTTAAAGTTAAACCTGTCAACAACAAGAAGGATTCTGAGGTTAGAGTGAGATTTATCACACACTACAGCAAGGACAGTAATAGACTTTACTCTATCCTTAAGAGACATTGGCATCTTCTAATGTTAGATAAAGATCTTGTATCTTTCATTAGTGAATACCCTTCAGTGACATATAAAAAAGGATTGACATTGGCCAATATACTGTGTCCCAGCTACCCTAAGAAACAGGTAAACAAAGACTGGTTATCTGGATCCAGAGGCTTCCACAAATGTGGAAAATGTTCCTCGTGTAGATGGGCCAAGAAAAAGGTTGTTACCTTTAACTATAATGATACAGGGGAATTTGTGATTGACAAGTTTATCAATTGTGATACAACCTTTGTTGTTTACATTATTGTATGCAGTTGTGGCAATATAAATGTAGGAAGTACTAAGAGGAGATTGAAAGATAGGATGTATGAGCATTTCAGAGCAATAAAACAAGGGGGTCTCACATTTAATTAAGAATTCACATGAAAGAGCTAAACATGTATTTAATTATCATGGCATAGATCATGTATATCCAGATCCCAGAGGGGGAAATAGGATCCTGACACTTCGGAGAAATGAAGTGACATGGTTGATCAAGTTGAAGGCTGTGGAAAAGGGACTAAATGTAGATAATGAATATGAATTCTTCTTAGGGAATGAGTAACAGAAAATTGCATGATAATGAGTATGAACTTTCTTAGGGAATGTGTAACAGAAAATTGCAATGTCATATGATTATATTAGATGACCTGAATTACTACAACTCTCAAATAACATACTGTATTTGCATTAAGCTACACTGTTTTCAATTACTATGCATAATCTGTCAGACAGTTCTACACAGACTAATGTTTATGTTAATAATTATTAGTGACTGTATATTTATTTGAGCATATTTATGATTGATTGCATATACGATGTTGATGTATGTAATTTGATGATTTATTACTGGATGTCTCCCTTTCCAAACTGGAATTTTCTCTTTCACTGCGAATATTTATAAGTCAGACAGTTGCGACGGTGCGGGGCAGAATGCTAGTATGCCTGGCACTGCGCTAACAAAAATACTCTATATACGTGATGCTGCCATAGAGATAACATTATGTTACCTCTGAGCGCAAACATAATTTTCTTAAGGACTAACAAAGTGGATGATATGAGACTTTACATGGAGCAAATCTAATAATATTTTTAAATTAGACCGTCATAAGATGGCGGACTGAGTTACGTTACTTACAGCAAACAACTGTTTATATCCAATACTAGCTAGACTGATGTGCTCACCTTGTTTTTCTAATAACACACACAATAATGAGGTGTGGGATGAATTAGCTAAATATAGAATCAAACCTTTTGTATTATTTAGAAATAGAAAATATATATAAATAATCAAAGACTAATCCAAAATGCATAATATTCGCGTAAGCATAAATACGAGATGAAGGTTTGTAAAAATATGAGAGTTCCCCTGAGTGTAAATACAATTCACTAAAAAACTAGGTGCAAACTATGACAAATGTCCTTTGTAAATACTTTATTCAGACCGTCTTAAGATGGCGGACACAATAACGCAGCTAGAAGCTTAGACCTAAATACCAAACTTAACGTCATATAGTTTTATGAAATAGAGCATTTATACTAAATAAGTTCGATTCCTGACGAATAATAATCGCGTGAAAATAAATAACTATTACCAAGTGATGAAGTATATATTATACTACGTACAATGTATAAATTTGGCAGTACTCGAATGAGATATAGGTATTACCAAAATGGCGCTTCCAGTCTTCAGTTAATAAAAAGCAGGAATAGTAAGATGGCGCCATACTAGGATGCTGACACGGAGATACGCGATCCCATACGAGGGATAGTTTCTATAAAGGTGAGGACTTCTCCTTAATTATACTTGACAATATCGAACTGCTAGGCTAGTATTAGGACCAAGATTTTGAACTGAAGGCAATCTTATATTGTTTTAGGTGACGGATACCTCCACCTGCCAATATAATATTCGATACTGGATACATACTACAGAAAATAGGTAAGAGAAGAGAAAGTACCTCGATGTAAATAGTAAACATGTAGATAGAAACATTGTAATACATTGCTACCGATAATAACTTACTTTAAATGCTAATTTGTAGATGGATTTATAACTACCGAGAACTGGATTAAATTGATATTTGCTGGCGCAGCGTCAAGACATATAGGTATGAAGCTCTCTAGCATGGTCGCAAACCCTAACTGATACTAATTCTCATACCACACTAACTTGTTATTATATAGAGATCGTGAGACAACACACACTTATACTAATGAAATTATACTATATTAATATATAAAAAATGGGTGACTCTAAGCTACTTCTTGGTGGTGAGCAAACTACTATATACTCTTATTTCGACTGTTACACTGGTTTGGTTTGGGAAAGTTTCCCTTGATGTATAAGGCTTAAAGATTCTAAGGGCCAGATGTAGGTAGCCAAATACCGGTCGGTAACGGCCGAATTCGGCCGTTACCGACCGGTATTTGGCTTTTGAGATGTAGGTGGTTCAGAATTTACAGAATCGGTATATTTACCGATTCGGTAAATTTACCACTTCGGTATTTTACCGAATCGGTAAATATACCGATTCTGTAAATCCATATGTAGGTGGGACTCTTCAGAGTCCCAAAGGCCCTACAAATTCGGTATTTTAACACCCAATCCGATTGGGTGTTAAAATACCGAATTCAGGTGTGCATGCACGTGTGTGCATGCACACCTAGCCATGTGACAGACAGACATGCCCTTAGGGCATGTCTGTGTGCCACATGGCGCACATGCCTATTTTTGGGGTGCCAGAGGGTGTCAAAGTGACACCCCCTGCACCCTTGCTAAAATCGGTATTTACCGATTCTGTAATTACAGAATCGGTATTGCCCATTGATTCCTATGGGCTTCACATCCCATAGGAATCAATAGGAAATACCGATTCGGTATTTCCAGATTCGGTAAATACCGAATCTTAACGATTCGGTATTTCCACATCTGGAAATAACTACATCTCCCCCCTTCATATTTACCACTTCTTAAATACTGAATCGGTAAAATTCGGTATTTAAGAAGTGGTAAATCAATCCTACCTACATCTGGCCCTAAATCTCTATCAAACTAGAGAATTACAAATTGAATAATAATGGGTACTGTACTTTGTTTTTGGGTTGCAGCCCTGAGGAAGTCAATGGTCAAATGGGACCAGACGAAACACGTGTTGGCTGCACTTTGGCTGCGTTTTGATTTTGATGGATATATTGAAGACCATAATTCCGAATATATAGACACCTTCTTGAGAGAGTTTGTATATAACTTACCGTCCTTTATTGAGGACACTAAGTATATTTTGAATCTATTAGATGATATGCCTTGGGACGATGGGATGATACTAGCTACACTAGATGTAGTGTCCCTCTATTCTAATATAGATCATGATTTGGGGATCAAAGCATTAGACTTTTTCTTGAGTAAAAGAGCAGCAGAATTTTATGATCACTCACAGATGATATTAAAAATGACAGAACTAGTTTTGAAAAATAATGTTTTCCTATTTGATGGAAAATGGTACCGGCAAGAGCTCGGGACAGCGATGGGAGCCAGATTCGCTCCGTCTTTTGCCAACCTTTTCATGGGCTGGTACGAGGCGGAGCGAGTCTGGGGCACTGCCAACAAAGAATGGATCCAGTATATTCATTACTGGGGTCGATTCATCGATGACTGCCTCCTAATCTGGACTGGAACTGTAGAACAGCTTAAGGGATTTTTCGACTACTTAAATGATAACACTTATAATCTTAAGTTCACAACACAGTACGATTTTGAGAAAATTACTTTTTTAGATATTGAATTATTTGTAGCAGATGGTCATCTTAGAAGTAGAATGTACAGAAAACCGACAAGTTGCAACGCAGTCCTTCACGCTAAAAGTTGTCACCCTAACAACCAATTGAAAACAATACCATATGGAGAATTGGTGAGAGCCCGGCGCAACTGCTCTTTAGATAGCGATTTTGAAGCAAATATGAAAGACATTTCAGGACGCTTTCTAAGAAGAGGGTATGAGAAAAAAGTGATTAACATAGCTGTTAAGAGAGCTCTTAAACTCAAACGTAAAGAAACCCTTAAAGTTAAACCTGTCAACAACAAGAAGGATTCTGAGGTTAGAGTGAGATTTATCACACACTACAGCAAGGACAGTAATAGACTTTACTCTATCCTTAAGAGACATTGGCATCTTCTAATGTTAGATAAAGATCTTGTATCTTTCATTAGTGAATACCCTTCAGTGACATATAAAAAAGGATTGACATTGGCCAATATACTGTGTCCCAGCTACCCTAAGAAACAGGTAAACAAAGACTGGTTATCTGGATCCAGAGGCTTCCACAAATGTGGAAAATGTTCCTCGTGTAGATGGGCCAAGAAAAAGGTTGTTACGTTTAACTATAATGATACAGGGGAATTTGTGATTGACAAGTTTATCAATTGTGATACAACCTTTGTTGTTTACATTATTGTATGCAGTTGTGGCAAGATATATGTAGGAAGTACTAAGAGGAGATTGAAAGATAGGATGTATGAGCATTTCAGAGCAATAAAACAAGGGGATACAAGGTATCCTACTGTCTCACATTTAATTAAGAATTCACATGAAAGAGCTAAACATGTATTTAATTATCATGGCATAGATCATGTATATCCAGATCCCAGAGGGGGAAATAGGATCCTGACACTTCGGAGAAATGAAGTGACATGGTTGATCAAGTTGAAGGCTGTGGAAAAGGGACTAAATGTAGATAATGAATATGAATTCTTCTTAGGGAATGAGTAACAGAAAATTGCATGATAATGAGTATGAACTTTCTTAGGGAATGTGTAACAGAAAATTGCAATGTCATATGATTATATTAGATGACCTGAATTACTACAACTCTCAAATAATATACTGTATTTGCATTAAGCTACACTGTTTTCAATTACTATGCATAATCTGTCAGACAGTTCTACACAGACTAATGTTTATGTTAATAATTATTAGTGACTGTATATTTATTTGAGCATATTTATGATTGATTGCATATACGATGTTGATGTATGTAATTTGATGATTTATTACTGGATGTCTCCCTTTCCAAACTGGAATTTCCTCTTTCACTGCAAATATTTATAAGTCAGACAGTTGCGACGGTGCGGGGCAGAATGCTAGAATGCCTGGCACTGCGCTAACAAATATACTCTATATATGTGATGCTGCCATAGAGATAACAATATGTTACCTCTGAGCGCAAACATAATTTTCTTAAGGACTAACAAAGTGGATGATATGAGACTTTACATGGAGCAAATCTAATAATATTTTTAAATTAGACCGTCATAAGATGGCGGACTGAGTTACGTTACTTACAGCAAACAACTGTTTATATCCAATACTAGCTAGACTGATGTGCTCACCTTGTTTTTCTAATAACACACACAATAATGAGGTGTGGGATGAATTAGCTAAATATAGAATCGAACCTTTTGTATTATTTAGAAATAGAAAATATATATAAATAATCAAAGACTAATCCAAAATGCATAATATTCGCGTAAGCATAAATACGAGATGAAGGTTTGTAAAAATATGAGAGTTACCTCTGAGTGTAAATACAATTCACTAAAAAACTAGGTGCAAACTATGACAAATGTCCTTTGTAAATACTTTATTCAGACCGTCTTAAGATGGCGGACACAATAACGCAGCTAGAAGCTTAGACCTAAATACCAAACTTAACGTCATATAGTTTTATGAAATAGAGCATTTATACTAAATAAGTTCGATTCTTGATGAATAATAATCGCGTGAAAATAAATAACTATTACCAAGTGATGAAGTATATATTATACTACGTACAATGTATAAATTTGGCAGTACTCGAATGAGATATAGGTATTACCAAAATGGCGCTTCCAGTCTTCAGTTAATAAAAAGCAGGAATAGTAAGATGGCGCCATACTAGGACGCTGACACGGAGATACGCGATCCCATACGAGGGATAGTTTCTATAAAGGTGAGGACTTCTCCTTAATTATATTTGACAATATCGAACTGCTAGGCTAGTATTAGGACCAAGATTTTGAACTGAAGGCAATCTTATATTGTTTTAGGTGACGGATACTTCCACCTGCCAATATAATATTCGATACTGGATACATACTACAGAAAATAGGTAAGAGAAGAGAAAGTACCTCGATGTAAATAGTAAACATGTAGATCGAAACATTGTAATACATTGCTACCGATAATAACTTACTTTAAATGCTAATTTATAGATGGATTTATAACTACAGAGAACTGGATTAAATTGATATTTGCTGGCGCAGCGTCAAGACATATAGGTATGAAGCTCTCTAGCATGGTCGCAAACCCTGACTGATACTAATTCTCATACCACACTAACTTGTTATTATATAGAGATCGTGAGACAACACACACTTATACTAATGAAATTATACTATATTAATATATAAAAAATGGGTGACTCTAAGCTACTTCTTGGTGGTGAGCAAACTACTATATACTCTTATTTCGACTGTTACACTGGTTTGGTTTGGGAAAGTTTCCCTTGATGTATAAGGCTTAAAGATTCTAAGGGCCAGATGTAGGTAGCCAAATACCGGTCGGTAATTCGGTTCCGAATTTACAGAATCGGTAAATTTACCACTTCGGTATTTTACCGAATCCGTAAATATACCGATTCTGTAAATCCATATGTAGGTGGGACTCTTCAGAGTCCCAAAGGCCCTACAAATTCGGTATTTTAACACCCAATCCGATTGGGTGTTAAAATACCGAATTCAGGTGTGCATGCACGTGTGTGCATGCACACCTAGCCATGTGACAGACAGACATGCCCTTAGGGCATGTCTGTGTGCCACATGGCGCACATGCCTATTTTTGGGGTGCCAGAGGGTGTCAAAGTGACACCCCCTGCACCCTTGCTAAAATCGGTATTTACCGATTCTGTAATTACAGAATCGGTATTGCCCATTGATTCCTATGGGCTTCACATCCCATAGGAATCAATAGGAAATACCGATTCGGTATTTCCAGATTCGGTAAATACCGAATCTTAACGATTCGGTATTTCCACATCTGGAAATAACTACATCTCCCCCTTCATATTTACCACTTCTTAAATACTGAATCGGTAAAATTCGGTATTTAAGAAGTGGTAAATCAATCCTACCTACATCTGGCCCTAAATCTCTATCAAACTAGAGAATTACAAATTGAATAATAATGGGTACTGTACTTTGTTTTTGGGTTGCAGCCCTGAGGAAGTCAATGGTCAAATGGGACCAGACGAAACACGTGTTGGCTGCACTTTGGCTGCGTTTTGATTTTGATGGATATATTGAAGACCATAATTCTATGAAGTATTGGCTGTATTTTGGCTGCATTTGATTTGATGGATTTATTGAAGACTGTAATTCAATGAAGAAGATAAATTGAATTAAGAAAAATAAATAACTGAACTGTATCGCTTGAAAAAGTATTTTGTGGACTTTGGAGTGCTCGATGGAAATAATTGAATTTGTTTGAGCCATATTTATATAGCTCTTTTTTCTTGTCGTGGTAACCGACTTGGCTCCATCTAGAGCACCATAACTAAAGTTTGAATAGTGATACCCTTTACAAGCTGTGTGCTCTAGTTCATAACAGTTACCTTTGAGTGTTTTTATCTCATTATAGCATCGGATTACTGGAACCACAGAGCAAAACAAACCCCTTGACTGAAAGAGCGTCTCACTCACCCACAAAGCTGGTAAACTTTAGAGTTCTTTGCCTTGCTAAGAAGGTTGGCTCTCGCCTTGCGTTGCTGTCGGGGCCGGCGCGCTGGCTACTCTCGGTGGCACAGCAGAGATAGAAAGTAAGCCGCTTCACTTTACAAAGCCTGGCTCCGTAAGCCGTGGCACCGCGGCGCGCACTCTCCCTCATGCTTTAGTTCATCAGATGAAGCGCTCGCTCCATACTTTGGAGCGTACAGGGCTAAGCAACTTTTCGCGAACCGATTTCAGTGCGAGCCGCTTGAGTCTCAAATAACTGACAGATGTATCAACCCGAGATCAACATTTTACATAACGCTCACAGTAACAAACAAGGAGCAGAATGTAATACATCCGGGTACCGGAGGCGGGGAGGCGGCTGGAGCGTTTCCGGGTCAGCAGAGGCGGCTGCTACAGGCAAGGGGTGCGCTGGGGACGCAGCGTACGCTTCCACTCGGTTTCGGCGCATGGCTGTTGGGTGCCGTTTGAATTATGCAACCCAGGCCAGGCGATGCGGCGGAAATACGGGGAGTCACGACAAAAGAGCCAGGTGAGTGGGGGGTGGCTGCGTGCATGTGTGTGTGTGTGCACGCGCATGTGTGTGTGTGTATATATATGCAGTGTGTGTCTGTGTGTGCATGCGTGAGTGAGGCTGTGAATCGGAGGCAGGGGATGTCCACAGCGCCGTGCGCGCCCTCGAGGACAAATCTGAGACGGCAGAGGCTCGTGCCTGAACGCTGTCTCAGATTCCCCCGAAAGTGAACACAATAGGTCTTTCGCTGACGCTCGACCTAAAAAGCAAAAGCACTTGCATTTTGACGGCACATCGGTGCCTGAATGAGAGGTGTTTTAGATGAGATAACTCAAGGCAGCCATTTAGGGATTAAAAATCTAAGAACAACTAATACAACGGCTAAAACTTGCTCGCCCACCCAGTACAATTTGGCCAATTTAACTGTAATACTGAAATACATATGTATAATTCACCAACCCAAAGGCCTGAGTGCAATGGCTCAAATGTGCACTAATGCACAAGGTAACCATGCAAAAGATTTGTTTGTTTTAGCAGACTGCCCCTACTATTATGAATGGGGTGCAATACTTGCTAAACAAACATTACCTATAGCCACCACTTCTCCCATAGCAACCTATGGCAGCAATGCAAATTAATACCAAGTCATATGTCAACATGCTACGCTTTATCCATCAAGGAAGTAACCAACTGAAAATATATTTTCCTTTTTGGACTCTCATAGAAGCAGATTTACCATTCTGTAGCAGTTTCATCACACTGTTGAGGTAGGAAGATTCAACTATGCTTTGAAGGTAGAGAGCGTCACACTCTATCTAGTAGCTTTCAGTAGTGTCATTCAAGAGTGTCAACGAACAAGCCACCATCTGCTCACGCACTATGACTCCACCAAGTTAAATATTTAACAGCCACCAAACTAAGACGATAATAATGAGGAAAGATAAACCCAACTCTGACGCGTACCTAATACCTAACAAAGGACAACGGTTCAACCCAGCAGAATGAAACAAACAGTTATGCGTTTCTTCTGCCAATGCATTCATGCAAAAAACATGCTTTGCACAGATCCTTGACTGAATGTAGCAGGCCACTATTCAAAATATTTAATCTCTAAAAATACATTTGTTTACCCCATCTTTGAGGGCCACTATCCAATATGTCTCATATATAAACAATAGGAGAAATATTGAAAATAATTAACAGAACATATGACTCCATTCAACAGAAAATCCCAGGACAATAAAGTGTGCCCCAGGTCTAAGAGTGCTAGGGGCCATACAAATGGTAGGAACATATAGTACAAATGCACAAAACATAACACAGAAGAGTCTGTTGCTTGCGCAATAGCATATAAATGTTATCATAATTCTCTCATTAGAAGACTCAAGTACTTTTTCATGATAATATCAGTCAAACTATTATCACAAATGTCTACACTTTAGCAAAGTCTGGAGCCACCAGATCAGATATTGTCTTCACCTATTGCCCAAGGGGCTGGAAAAAAATCCTAATTTACGAACTTTTCATTACCCATTCATATTATACATATGGAGCCTTGAGAATAAAAGCAGCCAGCAACTCGCAATTCTCACATTCGCTCACGATTTATGTATTCTTAAACAGCAAAGATTTCAAAGGGTTTGCTAACTCTTTTAGAACAAGCACTGGCAAAGCCAATAGGTCTCGCGCATGGGCAAGCTATTGGCGTTGTCAGGAGGGCGGGGTTTATGAACAGGAAGGAGGGTGGGGTTCGGGAATGGGAGGGCGGGGGTTAGTTGTGAATGGGAGGGCAGGTGGGAGTGGAGAGCAAGACGGTAAAAAAAAACCTTTGAAGCAGCGAACACTGGGTGCTTTTTTTCCCTTTTGCCTGTTAGGAGGAGGGAGAAGAAACAGACATGGGCGGGTAGAGACGTGGAGAAGAACCAGTGTCAGGGTTGGTACGAGGGAGCTACAACACGAAAGGGCGGGAGGGGAGGGAGCTGCAACACGAGCGGGATGGAATTTTCGGGAGCTGCAACACGAACAGGCGGGAGGGGAGCTGCAACAAGGGGCAGGAGGAGAGGGAATTTTCCTGCAACAGGGATGGGGCAGGAGGGGAGGGAGCTTCAACAGGGACTGGGCAGGAGGGAGCTGGAACAGGCAGTAGGGGAGGGAGCTGCAACAGGGACGAGGTGGGAGGGGAGGAAGCTGCAACAGGGAAGAGGCAGGAGGAGAGGGGGTTGCAACAGGGATGGGGTAGGAGGAGAGGGAGCTGCAACATGGGTGAGAGGCGAGCGAGCTGTAACAGGGACGGAGCGGTGGGAAGGGAACTACAACAGGGCTGGGGAGGAAGCTGCAACAGGGATCGGGTGGGCGGGAGGAAGCTGCAACAGGGAAGGGGTGGGTGGGAGCTAAACTGCGGCAGGGACGGTGTGAGTGGGGTTGAAGCCTCAACAGGGGCGGGGTGGGTGGGAGCGAGCGAAGCTGAAACAGGGGTGAGTGGGAGGGAAGCTGAAACAGGGGCGGGGTGGGTGGGAGGGAAGCTGAAACAGGGGCGGGGTGGGTGGGAGGGAAGCTGAAACAGGGGCGGGGTGGGTGGGAGGGAAGCTGCAACAGGGACGGGGTGGGTGGGAGGGAAGCTGCAACAGGGACGGGGTGGGTGGGAGGGAAGCTGCAACAGGGACGGGGTGGGTGGGAGGGAAGCTGCAACAGGGACGGGGTGGGTGGGAGGGAAGCTGCAACAGGGACGGGGTGGGTGGGAGGGAAGCTGCAACAGGGACGGGGTGGGTGGGAGGGAAGCTGCAACAGTGACGGGGTGGGTGGGAGGGAAGCTGCAACAGTGACGGGGTGGGTGGGAGGGAAGCTGCAAGAGGGACAGGGTGGGTGGGAGACAAGCTGCAAGAGGGACGGGGTGGGTGGGAGGGAAGCTGCAAAAGGGACGGGGTGGGTGGGAGGGAAGCCGCAACAGGGACGTGGTGGTAGGGAAGCTGTAACATGGACGGTGTGGGCGGGAGGGAAGCTGCAAAAGGGATAGGGCACGTGGGGAGGGAGCTGCAACACGGATTGGGTGGGTGGGGAGGGAGCTGCAACAGGGATGGCGTGGGTGGGGAGGGAGCTGCAACAGGGATGGCGTGGGTGGGGAGGAAGCTGCAACAGGAATGGGGAGGGTGGGGAGGAAGCTGCAACAGGAATGGGGAGGGTGGGGATGGAGCTGCAAAAGGGATCTGGTGGGGAGGGAGCTGCAAACTGGATGGGCTAGGTGAGGTGGGAGCTGCAAAAGGGATGGTGCGGGTGGAGAGGGAGCG
The DNA here is from genome assembly GCF_964261635.1 of Lissotriton helveticus. Taxonomy (NCBI): domain Eukaryota; kingdom Metazoa; phylum Chordata; class Amphibia; order Caudata; family Salamandridae; genus Lissotriton; species Lissotriton helveticus. Next base: position 2,082,642,308 of record NC_136057.1, on the reverse strand, counting down.
ACAACAGGGTTTGGGCAGGTGGGAAGGGAGCTGCAACATGGATGGGGCGGGTGGGGAGTGAGCTGCAACAAGGATGGGGCAGATGGGGAGGGGGCTACAACAGGGATGGGGCAAGTGGGGATGAAGCTGCAACAGTGACAGAGCGGATGTAGGGAGGAGCTGAAACAGGGATGGTGTAGATGGGTGGGGAGAACCAGACGGGGGCAGAGCTGTGGGATGGAAAAGAAGAAACATAGATGGTGGCCAGGGGAGAAAGTTCTAAAGAAACAACATAGACGGGGTCGGTAGTAGCAGAAAGAAACATGGGCGGAGGGAACATTAAAAGAAACAACATTAAGTGGAATTTGGGGTGGGCAAAGAAGAAACATGGACAGGGCGGGGAGGAAGGATATAATAGTAACATGGAAGGGGTGGAGGGAGGGGTACAAGAAGTAAGAGGAAGAAGAACATGCTTAAGAAGCCGATATGATGGATGGCCTGAAGACGCAAGCACTCGTATTTGGAGTGCTTCATCACAAAAAAAAGTAGCTCCTAAAACAGGGGCAGTGTAAGGACACAAGTAGTTGGTCCATGCTCCAGAGGAGGGTCAAACACAAGAGGGCATGACATAGGCATACAATGAGAAATGGGAACAAAGCAAATTAGAGCGACGCCTTAAGCTAACCAATGGTAAGCTATGGATGGGGTGTAAGTCCACTGAATATAAACAAAATGTCTTGAGGCGACCGTGCATGAGCTACCTAGGTGAGACCTAGAAAAAGAAAAGAGATCAAAACACAAACCCAGACTAGCTGCGACTCAACCACCTCTGATCTTACATCAGAACTACTAAGTATTACCAGAATGTATGCAGATCATGCACAAGTTATTGTCAGTCTGGAGAAAGACTTAGTCATTCAAATATTATTCAGTGCCTCAAATACTCATATAGAGGAACGAAAGTAAAGTTCCTCCGCCTGAATAGGTCGAAAACTAAAATCCTGAAGGCATGGAGCACTTCCATTATATGCCCCTTCCAATGACCTAACAGTCACCTTCAATTACCAGTCAGGAAGTAATAAAACCTAGTGATGATCTTTCCTGTTTTAGCTGACCTCCCATTACTGCACAAAGCTGAGGTTAAAGGTATCAACTTAAAGCTAGTCTTCGTGAGAGTCTATGCTTGTCTTTGGAAACGATTATATCATTGATTTATTTTCGATCAAGGTTATGGTTTGTTTACCTACAAATATGCACCTCCCTCAATGTGAAGCTCTTGACTTTCCTAAACAATAGCCCTCAGAAGCTTTTACAATGCAGAAATCATTCCCATATTTACCTGTGATAACATTTATATCTGGGTACTGGTTTTCACACAAAACCAAATTTTTGCTATCCCTTTCGAAAGCCTCTCGAAGTTCTTTCTTCACAGCTGCTGAACCACAAAGTCGATACAAGCCTACTACCTAGAAATAAAAACAAACCCATAATGTTAGACTGAATTCAGTTCTAATAAGGACAATTAAATAAAAGTAAGCCAAGTATACAAATTTAAACAACATGAAAAATGGCACAGACAACCTACAAAATAAAACTGTCAATCTCTTTTTTTTTAGGCGTCAATGTGTTAATTTTCTAAAATAGTCGTTTTAATTTTTGAAATTATTTTCCCCGTGTTTGGTGATAGCTTGGTTCTACAGCCTGAGACTACCTACTACCAGTGTTGTCTTAAGGATTTTCGGGGCCATGGGCAAGACAAGCTGCTGGAGACCCTGTTCGAAACAAATATGTGTTTTGTTACCCATTTTCTGCAGTTTAAGCACTCATGATGCCAAATAGTTTTGAATAATACCTTAAAGCTTGGGATGATTAAATAGATATACGTGAGATAGAGAGAACGTTCATTTTCCCAGGGGGCCCTTTGAAGGTGAGGGTTCTTCCTGGCTTTCCCTATTTTGCCCATGCCTTAAAATGTCTCTACCTACAGGGTATTCACAGGTGCAGACCAACCTATAAATAAACCGGTGCACATAGCTTCAGGACATTTAGCAGAGCTGCAATTCTCCGGAATAGCTTAATCGATTGTCAAATAGTATTCATTATTTGAAATTATAAGAGAGTTACTGATTTGGTCAAGAGTTGAAATCACATGATGCATGAACAAGGTCGTTTCACAAGCAAAATTTACCTCGGAAAATCTTTGAAAGAGCAAAGACAAATGGCAACACTGTAATATCCAAACGTGAAGAAACAAGAGCAATAATGGTACCGGATTTCTGGGAAATAGGACCAGTCTAAAAAATGCAGTGAATTCCTACATTTTTTTTTTTTTACTAGAAGGCTTATGAATCATTTCATCGTTGAGCCACCTTCAAAAATGTTCATTTACCAATTGAAACCAACTTTGTCTATTGCTTGCTCCTGCGTATTTAATGCAAAGATCTCCAGATCACAGACACTACTAAACCCAGGTGTGTGGTAGCTCTTTGAGTTTGGAGCTGATGTGAGGATGTCAGTTTTGCTTCTCATAACAAAAGCTAATTCCTTCTGCCAACACTGAGTTTTTTTTTTTATTGCAATGCCATATTAACAATGATATTTTTGTGCTTTTGCTGAAAAGCAGATGGTAGGTTGTTGTCGGTCAATATACTGTGAACTTTCAGAAGCGGGCCAACATATCCATTTCTGGTGATCAACCTCCAGAGGAGTTAGGACAGTTTTGTGCCAAGAAAGTGAGAGGGGGTGAGATCAGCTGTAGACACCACTGGCCAGATATAACACTAGGAGATAGAATACCAACCACAACATACTGTTATGTTATGTTAATATTTATTTGTTAAGCGCTCGTACGCCCAGGGGCTTCATGGCGCTATCGGAGGGAACACAACACAAGAAATAAAATACAGCTCAACAGTAGGCCTGGATGAACAGCCAGGTTTTGAGAGAGTGTCTGAAACTGAGAAGATCTCCACTCGTTTTCAAATGCAATGGAAGCGAATTCCAGAAGGTGGCTGCAAGATGGTCAAAGCAGCAGCCACCAAGACGTTTCTTTTTAAAGGATGGAACAACCAATAAAGCTTTTTGAGCAGAGCGAAGATTTAATGATGGATTATATCTAGAAACAAGGTCTTTTATAAACTTCGGGGCTGTATTTTGTAAGGTTTTAAAAATAATACACCCAGTTTTAAATGCGATTCGCTGTGCTATGGGTAACCAGTGCAATTGTTTCAGACCAGGTCTGATGGATTGCCACTTTGTTAGTCCGAGAATAAGTCTTGCGGCTTGATTCTGGACCAACTGGAGTCTTTTTTCAACGCCCGCTGGAAGTCCCAAGTAAAGACTGTTTGAGAAATCCAGTCGGGACAGGACAAGGGCAATGGTAACCTGAATAAGAGCGGCCTGCGTAAGAAAGTGGGCTATTTTCCTTATTTTCTTAAGTTGAAAGAAGCTGGCAGACACTACAGTACCAACTTGTCTTTTCAAAGAAAGATCCTCACTAAGTGTAACTCCCAAGCTTTTAACCGAGGACGATCTCATAGGTGGATCCCCCATGCTAGATGGCCAGAAGCATGGACTCCAACTTAATTCACTTTTCCCAGGCAAGATCAATTCTGTCTTGCCTGGGTTAAGTTTCAGATGATTAAGACTCATCCATCTCTGAATGTGTGTCATGGTGTTATGAAATTCTACCACAGAGTCCTTGGTGTTAAGAGGAAAGATGAGTTGTAGATCGTCCGCGTAGTTATAGATGGTAACTTTAGCATTCCTTAGGGAGTATAGTAGTGGGCGAAGGAAGTGGAGAAGTGTGGCTCACTGGTTAGAGGAGGCAGACCCTGATGCAGAGGTCAGACCTGGGACCAGGGTTCAATTCCCGACGCGGCAGGGTCTTGAGCCCAAAATGTCCACGGACTCGATAATTCTCGCCTCGGTGCCTACTCGAATCATGGGTTCACACTCTGCAGCTCTGGGCAATAGCTTGCTTAATCTCCACTACGGCTCCCCCGCGGCGGGATGCCTGGTCTTCACCTTGGGGATGCCCAGTAGGGGTAATCTCGCATGGAAAGCCAGGACGGGTTCCCAAAGCAAGCGCTAAGAGACCTGTCGGTGATTTGGCGCTATATAAATCGAAATTAACATAACATAACATAACAAATTAAATAATAAAGGTGACAAAGATGAGCCTTGAGGCACTCCACATGTGGTGGAGATAGTGGGGGCTGTGAAAGGGCCCAATCTTACTGATTGCGTGCGGCCTGTGATAAAGGAACTAATCCAGCTCAAAGCAAGGCCCCTAAGGCCGGCTTGTTCGACACGGTTGACTAGAATGGAATAATCAACCGTGTCGAACGCTGCCGAAAGATCGAGAAGTACCAGGGCCTGGTGGATGCCTTTATCAGCATTCCGCCTTAAAGTATTTTGTACCGCCAATATCACAGCTTCCGTTGAATGACAAGGACGGAAGCCTGCCTGATTGGGTTCAAGATATTCCGATTGTTCTATGAATTTAGACACATTTGCGGAGACGTAGGCTTCCAATAATTTAGATGTATAGAGTAACAGAGATATTGGTCTGTAGTTTATCGAATCAAGCGGATCTGCTCCTGCTTTCTTGATCAAAGGAATAAGCAAGGCCTTCTTAAGGCAGCTAGGGACTTTGCCCTGTGAGAGTGAACCATTTAGCAAAGGGAGAACGCCCTGTGGGATAGCTAACCCCACCTCTCTCAGAATGTGCGGCGGACAGATATCATCAGGTGATCCCGATTTAACCCTTACAAAAAGATCAGACAAAATCTTTTCATCAATAGGGGGAAAGGTTTCTAACGTAAAAGGATTATAATAAACATCGTCCAAAGGAGGGGGAGGCAGGGAGTTTAAGATGCTCCGTTTTATAGTGCTAATTTTATTTAAGAAAAAAGCATTCAGTGAATTACAAAGATCCTGTGTAGGAGTGACCAGCGGAGCAGTTCTGTCACTACTACTAAGATCATTCACAATGTTAAACAAATCTTTTGTCTTATTTTGTGAATTCAGAATTTTCGCAGAAAAATAGTCAGTTTTTTGTTTTAAAATGAGTTTTTGGTAGACTTTCCGGGCCTTGCAATAGTTAACTTTATCTTGTATTAAGTACCCTGTTCTCCACTTCCTCTCTTTTTGACGCACTTCCAATTTTAAAGTCTTCAAATGTGGAGTAAACCACTTGTGTGCATCGTTAGGGCATGAGCGGGGGAAATTCATGCAAGGAGCATAGACGTCAGCTGCCTGGCGTATCCAGCTTGAGAAAGCCTCTTCAGTGGCATCGATGTCTTTAGTCTTTGGAGGAAGGGACGAGGCCAAGGTGTCCAAAAAGCCTGATGTATCTATGTCCTTCCATTTCCTAATTTTTCCACCTGTTTGAAATGACTGTTTTTTGCCCTTCTCGATGATAAGTGTGAAGTATATAAAGAAATGATCTGACCAAATACAAGGAGTTTTAGAGGAGATGGACAGGGGGATATTCTGAGACCATATTTGGTCTAGGCTATGCCCTTTTTCATGGGTAGGTGAATGGATCTGTTGTATTAAATTCAGGTCTAAAAGTAAGTCCTTGAGTTCTGCTGCCTGGGCATCCGACTCAGTAGCATCAAACCAAAAATTAAAATCCCCCAACAAGACAATTTTAGAATGATTAGTTACAAGGGAAGCCAATTGTTCTGCCAATAAAGCAGCAAAAGTAGACATAGATTGAGGGGGTCGATATATTAGGACCATTAATAGTGTTCCACTATCAGTGTCCATTTTAAAAACAATGTTCTCCGAACCAGTAAGGGCAAGGGGCGGGAGTAGGGAAAACTTATGAGTATTATGAATAATGGCAGCTAATCCACCACATCTTTTATCTGAGGATCTGTCAACATTTAAAATATAATAATCCAATGGAACAGCCGCCAAAATATCTGGTAGTGAGTCCAAGTTAAGCCAAGTCTCAGTGAGAAGCATGATGTCGGGTTTCTCAGATCGCAGCATTAGAAAGATGTCCATGTGATGTTTGACCATAGACCGCGTATTCAGATAAATGCATTTAAGCCTGGTCTGTGGTTCTAAAGAGGATTGAGGACAAGTGCGTGAGCCAGAGTAGATGACATTGCCGGCTGTATGCTTGAACTTGGAGATACCATGAAGGGCGGAGCGCTTAAGTACGTGAGGGGGTAATGGCGGGCAGAGGTTATCTAGGGGTCTTAATTTCACCAGGTCATGAGAGGAATAAGTGTAGATTTGGCCATAGGTGTTGGCCCCCGGCCCCGATCGGCCGCGGACGGGCGCAGACGGGCTTACCTTAGGCGCACCTTCGGCGCGCCATCGTCGCGCCCGCTGCGCCCGTCCGCTGCGCTCCCGAATACACATTGAGTTTTAAGCCCTGCCTCCCAGAAGAACTAGACCGCTAGCTCCAGTCCAGCCCAACCAAAGATGGCGCCTCGCCCTCCACGCAAACGGCACCGTCAGCCGCGGTGGAACGGGGCACAGGTAAGAATACACAACAACACAGTGCACAAAATTAGTGAGTGATTTAAAATATTTAGGATAAAAATAAAAGACAGCCGCTGACATCTAAATCATGCCAGTACTGTCTGCACTATCATCAGGTTACTGTGCGTGGTATATCGCTGGAAATTACTGTCCTTTGGTTCCCATAAAGAACCTCAGTTGCTGCCACCAACCTTCAGTCCTACTACAATTGGTAATGAACTTGATGTCATTTGGTATCAATATAAATCCTAGGTTTGGTTTGAATTTCTGAGAAGCTATTTGGTACCTTTAGGCAACAAAGTCAAACCATAAAACCATGAAAAGAGCCATGCGATAAAAACAAGCTCTACCAGGTTAAAGTGCGGGACACTGATTCCAACCATAACAACACGAAAAGCAGAAGCATCCGTAGAAAGACCTGATACAGGTGTGAGCAGGTCCCTTTGGTAACCAGGACCATTTTAATTCATTGCAATCACTTCACAAGGAAATGAGGTGCAAGGATACCTCAATAGGAATCAGAAAGGCCCCCACTTATGAGGTGAAACAGTACAAATAAAAAAATTACCACAAAACTCCTGAATTTATATTGGTAAACAAATTGCTCTTGGGCTACCAAACAGAAAGTTAACAGAGTGTTTCATCGTCCATTAACCGGCAGCTAACACCACCACCTTCAGAAGTGCCCAAGCTGCTCAGTGCACAATAGCAGTTAACCAAGGAGCAGGGGGGTACTAAAAAGAGAGAGAGAGACGGTCTCTCAGGAGGAGACCGCGGGATGCGGTTTCAAGATGTCAGGCAGTTTTACACAAGGCAGCTGCTGAAGGCGCGCTCTTAAGCTGCCAGGTGCTCCATGTCACATTGTAATTTAAAACATCTACGCACGCACCTTGCCGCAGCCAGATGGGGAATTCAATTAACGTGAAAGGAAACCATAACAGTGTTTTACAACACACTGCTTTAAAAAAGCCCTGACCCAATTTCATTTTCTAAGTGGCGGCTGTGGTGATAGGAGGGGGTGCTCCGCTGTGCTCTCCGGTCATCTTGTTAATCTTTCGTCTTTGTGAAACCTTTCTATTGTCAGGTAGAAAAGCAGTGTACTGTCAGTTAAAAACGGCGGGTAATTGAACAGATTCAGGGCGATGAAAAGCATGCTCAGCTTCAACGGAAGCCCCTAGATTGGTAACAATCTGCGAGAATAAAAGTGCAATAAATAAATATTTGTGAAAAATATCAATTTTTAAAGTGCACGTAAACCTTTCCTAAAGGACTCAAAACCAATGGAAGCACACTGAAGACTGTATAAAAAGCAACATGCTTACTTTGCGTGCTATCAAGTTATGTGAAATGAGGCAAAACTATTTTAGTTGTGACCACGACTTCCCATACTGACATAAAACTGCATCGTTTTGCTGGCGTTTAGACAGTATTCAAAGGTGATACAATGGACGTCATTTACACAAAGTTAGTGGAGATCTCTTTTATAGCACTGCCCTAGCTAACCGGGTCAAATGAACAAAAAGTAAACAGGTGTTTAAAGCCCTGTTTACTTTCAGTAGTTTAAATTACTTTCCTTCCCCACCAGAGGGCCCTTAATTAATTGTGTTGCGGTTGTTGTTGGTGGGTACCAGCACTTCATTGTCATCATCAGACTTTGATCCAGAGAAACAGACAGAAAGGCCGAAAAGGATGGAAAGAGAAATATAGGAAAACAAAGGGAGAAAGCAGGAATAAAAATAATAATAACAATAATAATAATCCACATTTGTAAAGCGCACAATCACCCGTAAGGGTCTCTAGGCGCTGGGGGCCGTGGGGAAGATTAAGCAAGCTCTTGCCCAGAGTCACATGGTGCTGGGCTAATCTGCCGCCGGTGCAGGGGATCGAACCGTGATCCCCAGATTCCGGAGTCAGTCGCCCCAGCCGCGGCGCCACACCTCTTCCAGGAAAAAGAACCTAAGGGGCTTATTTACAAGCCCCTTGCGCCGCCGGTACGTCACTTTTTCCCGTACTAAAAGTGACACACCGGCGGCGCAAGTGGTTTGTAAATAAGCCTCTTAATGAGTAAGATAAAAAGACAGAAGAAGAAAGCGACATAAGGTCTAATCAAGACCAGGCAGCCCTGGTATTCGGCAAAGCTGGCATTCAACAGCACCGGCAGTGTACTCCTAAGAAAAGATTTGGTCCCCTGCACTGTGTTTTCTTTTTTACAAATAAAGCACTGGCCCTTCGCCCCTCAGCAACATATAGGATGCTACTGGGTGTTTCAGGCAGTGGCGCTTGCTCCTGAGAAGCAGCAGTGGGGAGGGTGGGTGGGAAAGAGCGGAGATTTAAAAAAATAAGATAATAACTTACCTGCTGGCTAGCCGACTGCCGCTGCCTCTCCTCTGTCCTCTTCCTGATTTCTGTTGAAGCAGGAAGCTCCATACTCCCAAGCTTACCATAGCCAATCACAACCCTGCATCTGAGCATCAAGATTCCATGCTCACCAGGGACTGGGGGCCTGGGCATGTTCTCCAGCCTGGGTGGAGAACATGTACAGTGCGCATGACTGTTTCGCCGGCCCATGCGCCGGCCAGTCAGTGCCCACCACTTCTTCCCCCTGCTCTGAAATCAGAGCAGACCTGCCCCACCGCAAGCTGCCAAGCAGAAGGAACAAATAAAATGATAATAATGTCAAGTTATTATCATTTTATTTGTCCTTCTTTGTAGTGCTAAAAGCAGTGGGACGACGGTCCTCCGCCTTAGTGGAGGAGCCACCACTGATTTTAGGGCAGGATTAAAGGTGACTACACCTGGGCCAAAGAGGTCACTTTGCTGCTCCAGGTATTTGAAGTACTCAGTGCTTTAAGTGGGCTGGTACTGTCTGGTACTGAGTACCAACACTTTTTTAAATTTTGAGAGGGAGAATACCAGCACTTCTCAAGAAAAATGTAATACTTTTAATTGGAGAGTACAGTCACTTCTCAGAAACTTCTATTTTTTCCATTTCAAGCACTGGAAGTACTGACACCCACAGTTCATGTCTTCAGTCTGTATTATACAGCAGTATGGCATTAACAGGCCTGTCAACAATGAAGATTGACATAAATTAAACTTACAAATTCATACATTTGTTTCTCGTCATAAAAAGGGCAGTTATCTAGATACTCGAAAAGGTTGTTCATGTGGAGGCTACTCTGTGATCAGAAGTGTTTTCAGTACAACAAAAACTACAACACAGACAGGGGTGTCCACCTTTGTTAGTAAAATAAACGTTACTGGAAGAAAGAAACAAGTAACAGCTCTATGCACAAATGCTGCCCTGAGTTAACACTTACAGATGAAGGAATAAGGCCTTACCTGGCAGCCCCGTTTTTCAATCTCCACTATGCATTTCTCCATTAGTAGAGGAACCATCAAGCCGACATTTTCCATCTCAACAACTTTTCGAGCGTCCACCCCAAACATGACCGGCTCCCGATTCACGCCGCTGCTATTGAACGAGTTCTCCCTCTGGTCCATGAGGGTGATTTTCACATAGATAAGTCCCCTGGGCTCCAGTTTGACAGCCAATTGGTGCATCTTTGTCACTCGGAAAAGGGAGGGTAGGACGACTGTTCCGTGACAACAGACGCGATTTTTACGAGGTGCAGGATCCCAGCTAAATACCACCAACTTCAGATACTGAGCATTTTCGAGGTCTATGTTGAAAGTGTGGTCCATCTCTAAAAACGCAGTCCTGCAAGTAAGCAAGGCGGTCCTTGCCTTATTCACTGAATCAACCTGAATAGCACAAAACACATCCTTGGTGTCGATTCGTGGTGGCTTCAAATCCTCTGCCCCATAGAAGTGGACACTCATGAGACCCGATATATAGTGTGAACATTTAGGTTGATCAGAAAAATTGTAGTGCCTAAATGCATCAATGTCAATGTCAGTTTTATTGTTATTGCTTTGAAGGGCTTCTTTTCCTTTATTGGCTCTGTTCTCAGATGCATGCTTACCTGATTTCGTTAATAGCTCGGGGGAGTCTCCATCACTGAGGTAACCGCCTTTACTAGAGGACTTCGAATTTCCTGTTGTTTTTTTTTTGTAGTTGTGCTGAGATGAGACACTACTATCCAAATGATATCGGCTAATCACGTTGCGGCTTGCAGCTGCAGTGTTCCCAGAAGCTAAAGAAGAAGGGTGTTTTGAGCCCTGGCAATATCCCTTAGGTGAGGAAGAGGAGTTGTCATAATTATTATGGCTTGAACCTCCTTTGACGCTTAGCTTCCTGCTGAGTTCAGGAAGCTTTTTCATCTTCATGGAGAGTTTGCGCACAGTTCGAGGAGATTTAATTTTATCTGGAAAAGACCAGTTAATAGGGCCTCCCTTTTTCACAGGGCTAGGGCTTGAAGGTGGCGAGAACTCCAGTATGCTGGCCTTGATCCCAGGACCTAAATAAAAAAAAGTACAATCAGAATTGGTTGATCATTGTTTTTATAATGAACACCCCATGTAATAACAGTTTACCATTCTGTTAGGAATAAGCATAATTAAAGGTTCTTGCACAAATACAAAGACTTTCACAAAGGTATTCCAGATTAGCCATACTAACTTTATTAAACGTTCCAATGTGGACTTGGTTTGGGAAACAAAAAACTGAGCTGTAGAAGTGATGATAGCTTTTAATGGACCAAATTATAATATATCAATGGTACAGACATGTGAATATACATCCGAGAAAGGATCCTCTGTGATCCCTAAGTGGTCCTGAAATGTAGACCCATTTCTGTAACAACGATTGGCTACTTTTATTAGTCCAACGAACAGCGTCATTAATTCCGCAGAGCTTAATATAAGTAGAAGAAGATATCCAATCACAAAAAAACCAAATAAAATAATGAAATAAACAGTTAAGGCATTCTTTAAATGCTTAGTTGTTCAAGTAGGTCTAACGAGCAATAATGTCATGACAAAAAGTGAAAAGTACGTACACTGAAGAATGCAAGGAATATATTTGATATTATGATCCAGGACTGACCATTAAAGAATGATACATTTAAAATAAGTTTAAAATACAAGCAAATGACCTATCTTTCCCTTTATTATAAGAGATTCATGGATATACATTCCAGAATAAAAGAATGCTTACTGCTTAAATATTTAATTTATTGGTATTCTCCTGAAAGGCTTAATTTGAAGTGCTGGGATTCGAACTCTTGGCCCGCTAATTAAAGTAGATATCTCGGGTGAGCAATACACTCTAAGCAACCTTGCCAGCTGTATTTGTTTGTTGTTTCTTACCACACTCACAGCTACAACCATTGTCATTTTGCACTATGGAGGCTTTTATAAGAACAGTGTTTATTTCTGGAATGTATTAACAGGCTCCTTTTAACCAGTGGGATTTAACATCAATTTATTTCATAGCCTTAATGGTAAGTACGAAAAGAATGTTTAATAGAGATAATCAAAGATGCACGTGATTCATGGAGACGTGCAGGATTAGAGAACTGCAACTCCAGCACGAACCAATAAAAGAGTGGTCTATGTCGAAAGAGAATAAATGATGGCAGCCTACAGGCCAATCAATCAATGAGTCATGCCATTTAGATCATGGTACTCAATATTTAACCACAAAGAACCCATGCTTGCCAAACACATGTTGCAGTTGATCGACAGAAGTGAACGCAGATGACTGAAAATGGAGGAAGGCAGGGACAGAGCTGGACCCGCAAACGGAAATCAGTCCTGTGAAACACTGTAAATTCAGTCCCATACTGTGCCAAGCAAGTATAGTTAGTAGCCCAGTGCTCTCCTTAGGGGTTTGCATGTGGAAGGTCCCTCCCAAATAAGTTCTGGAAAAAATTAGCCCAAACTCTACATTTTTACTTCAGGATCTACCACAGTACCCAATAGCATTATTTATCTACAGCAGCAAACCCATGCCACACTGTAGCAGTATACAAAACACCCGTCCACATGCTTCAGACATTGCACAAGTGGTTTGGAAAGAGGGGTGGATAAAAACTAGATGGGAAGATAAAAGTCAGGGAGGGCAAGAAAGAGACAATGTGAAACGGGTAAAATAAATGAGAGTAAAAGGAACACTATCTGGGGAAGAAAAATAGTAAGAGAAAGTGAAGTACAGAGTAAATAAGTTACAGCTTTAATGCCAAATCAAACCTGTATTGCATTTCATAAGAACATGGCTGTGGAGCTCAAGAGATGATAAATAGTAAATTCCGATGTTCTCTTCCTACACAAGAATTTATAAAAGTGCCTCGTTTATGGAATTAAGTTTAATTTGCCTTGAAAGAAGCCTAGAATTATAATTCAACCACGCATGCCCAGACATTACGTGGGCTCAGTTCACAACATTTTCCTGTGATGGTGTTCCCCTAAATACCAAAATACAGTTAGAACATACAATTGTGGGCAAAATATTGTAACTACAGAAATATTTACCTGTATTGTTTTTGTAATTCTTTACAATAATATACAAGTTTAAAATAAAGTTTACTATAATATCGTGCTTATTAAGTTGTTTTACTTTAGTGTATTAGGTGTTTTTATTTCATAATTTATATTGTGAAATATGTCATTATTTTTAAATCATATGGTAATGTATAATTTTATTTATGTGTGTTAGGTTTACAGGGGGATTGGACTTTTTTAAATTATGATTAATAAACTTTAAAGATGAATTTGGTATTATTTGCCTTTTATTTATTTGCTCACATGTTAATATATTTTGTAAGTGTTTGAATTTTGTGTTATGGGGTTCTTTAGGGATTTTGGATAGTTAGTGGTATGTTAATTTAACTCTTATTTATATGTTTAAATATTTCATAACATCTTAAAATATTTATTTAATACATTTTAATCACGGGTTGTGGAATTCATTGGGGGATATGGTGGGAAGCATGTTAATATATTTGTAAACGGTTAATAATTGAATAAATCATCAATTATGCTAGTGTTTTTATATTTACATTTGTTATCTACATATTCAAATATTTTACATTTATAAAAACGTCTGTACAATATATTTAGTAAACTATTGATAGTGTAGTGTATTGGCATTTGCACAGGTACTGTTATTTCTAAAGTGTATATTAATAATTAGTATTCATTTATTACTTTAAACTTAATTTTTAAGCGAATGAGTGGGTAGATGTTTTATATAAAAATAAATGACAATTAAATACAAATAATTATTTTATCAACAAATGTAGTACATTGTCTTTTCTGTTTATGTGTTATATTAGGTGTTGTTGATACTGTTTACTTCATTATTTAAACAATATTGTACAATATTGTTTTGTTTGTTATTTTTAATATTTCTCTCTCTATATATATATATATACATATATATACATACACACATTTTTAGGATATTATTTATATTTACGAACCAATGTGTAATGTTTATACGTTTTGATTTGAATGTGCTGTATTTTAACCTACAAATGTATGCACTTTCCCAATATTTCTTAAATTAGAGCAGAGGAGTAAATCTGAACTCCTGCCCAATATATGGATTTTCCCGAGTGCATTTTAGATACTGTATGTGGAATAATAATTCTGACCTTCCTCCCCCCTCATGTATGCACTTTGCCCACTGTTTGCTACATTGGAGTTAGCACAGTAAATTAAACCCTCCCATTGTATATACTTTCCCATATGTTTGGAAAAGTTGAAAAAGTAAATCTGCCCTACACCCAGGCACCTTCCTCAATGTTTGTTGGATTGGAGTCAAAACAGAAATCTGCCCACAACCCCCCAAAAGTATGATCTTTCCTCAATGATTTTTAGACTGGAGCCAGAATATTAAATCATTCCCTACCCTAAAGGTATACACTTTCCCAGGGTTAGAAGTTGGAAAGTAAATGTTGTACCCTGAATTTATGCACGTTTTGCAAGATTTTAGTAAGAATAGGGTATCTGTATTGATTTAATTATTGGCTTTTTTGTTTTAATAATTTTGGATTGGATTTAAATGATTTACTATATTTTTATTTTTTAATTTAAACACTCGTTATTGTGATACTTTTGAATATTATTTATAATAGTTGGATACATTTAAAATAAGCTTTACCCTTTTTTAATAACAAATAATTATTCGATCATGTGTTGGTTTATTCTTTCAAAAAAATCAGATTTATCATGCTTCTATGTAATACTTATTTCTATGTTGATAATAAATGTATTGTAATTTAATATTCAAATGTATTTTTAATTCATACGTGTTTTCATAAAGTTAAAATTTGGGGTGAAATTAAGTTACAGTTTATAGGTTAAGTTTAGGTTAGGTTTATTTTTCTCATAAATTAATTTTATTAATAGTAATTTAGCTTTTGTTTTAATAATATAATAATAATATCACCGACAATTAAATATATGTACTTTTAGCGATAATGTCGATATGTTGGCCATAATATTTTTGTTCTTTACATTAGAAGTATGGTAAAATGTATATGTTTGTGGTCTGTTTTTATTATATTTTGGTGGCTGATATTTTGCCATACAACGGCTGTGGCATATTTTATTGACTCTGCTTAACTCCAGGACTAAGCCAGGTGTAAACAAGAAGTAATCCTGGTTTACCAGTAGAACTCAGGAGCAAATTTAGAGGACTACAAGAATATGTTACATATAAGGAGGAAAATCTTTGTGAAATCTGTCAGGTTTATGTTATTTCACTCTCAAAACATGTAAGACCAAATATAAATGGAGCACGTTACATACTAAAAGTAGAAACATTATATTTGCTTCTCAAGCGCAAAATGTGAATTCAAAGGTGTGTGTGCCTGTATGGCCCATAATACGTAGCAATCGAAAACCATGTAACGTTCAGGTTCCGGTCTTGTGTTTATGAAGGTATTGGTATAATTTCCACAATAACCATACCATTTCCTTATTTTCAAATAACACTGAAAAAATGGCAAGGCTCCGCTTTCTGGAAAACTGTCTCATCTACTTATTCGAAGCACTGAAGCTTTCACCGCTATATTAAAATTTGGGGCCCTTTGGAGGCTGACCGCTGTGCTTTTCTGACAAGCAGCTAGTCAGAAATGTGCTGTTTGATAAAACTGGACAAAGCTTTCCCTTGTGCTGCACATCACAGCACACACTCACTGCAGGCTGCCTGGAGCACCCTGGAGTAATCAGCGACATGCCTTAGCCCAAAACATTCATCTTCTGTCTCTGTCAGAAGCCATTACCCCTGGGTTAGGGAAGTCAGCCAACACATTAAACTTTTTTCACCTTCATGAAAAGCAAGCTTTCAATGGCAATATTCAGTCCTCTTGGTTTATGGTTTTGGCTGGTGTGTGGATGAAATTATTTATAAAAGGCAGACACGGAGAGTGCTCCAGTCTAAGTGATTGACAAATACAGCAAAATAAACCCCTAAAACATTGGATTCAGAAAGGAGAGAATGCTTTTCGTTTCTTTAGATGAACTCCTTCAAACATAAACTGGTAAGATTCACCAGGCAGACCCATAGGTCAGTCAGCTGCTGAGACGTGGGTATGAGCTGTAAAAACTCAGATTTGGTTCGGCCACCTTAGCTCTTCAGCCTTCAGATGTCACTGCCGAGTTCAGTTCCCGCAAATATGTTTATCTTAACTGCTCTCGCCCGGTGCCTTTTTTATTTTCCCCTGAAAATGCCTCGTTTTACCGGAGGTGCTTGAATAGATATGAGTGGAAGCTACTCTACTGGGAGGATAGAGGGTGGTTGGGCTTGTTAGGAGTTTCATTGTATAGTGAGGTTGGGGTGTTATTCTGTAGTGTACAGACAGGAAGTCTTGATGTAATGCAGATTTGTCCCATTAAAAAGATTTTCTTAAATTTAAAGAGAGTCTGTTGTGATGTGCAGTCTGATACAATGTGGATTTAGTGGGTGGCAAGCTTGTAATTATGTGGGTTAGCGCGGCCGGATCACATGACAAGGGCCAGAGGTCAGGACAGTGTCATTGGGTTTTAGGGTATTTTTAGGTACTCGGCCTTTCTTGCAGCTTCCCCTGTACAAAGGGTGGGAGCCAAAGTTGTGTTTTTCCCTCCCACTCCAAACCCTCTGAACCCTCGGTTTCATTGGCTGGAGTTTCTGACATGCTTGAGAGATTTTGTCTATGTAGTGAAGTGGCATTTTGTGGAACTTGAATGAAAGGATTTGCTTGTTGCCAGTTGTTGCTGGAGTGAGAGGTCTTCAGGCTGTGAAGGGGTCAAATATGATGAGGCATGACGAAGGGGTATGCAGGTCAATAAACATGTGCAGCCAGCTCAGAGGGACAGGGTGGCCTGACCTTGGAGAAAGCTGAAGGAGGCTTAAGGCAAAGGGGTTGGAAGGGCAATGGTTGGGAAATGGATAGGGATCTCACGTGTTACAATTGAGATTTGGAGCCGTGGGGTGTTAGAGCACGGTTGGGGTTGATCGAAGTTTCGTAACACGATGTGAGGTGTTACCAATGGTGGTGTTCAATCTAAGCTGAATTTTGGAGACACTATCTAGTATGCTTTGGGTAAGGTTGAGGGCCATTCATCTGTAACTAAATGACGCAAGAGGGGTTACCCTCATCAAGTCAGGTTCATTAAGTAGAGACTTCACAATATAGACAATTGATAGTCTATTCAGTAAAACAGATGCTGCAAGAATTCAGCCTCCACATTGCATCGGATAGTTGGCTAAGCTTTCAACCTCGGGTTACAAGGACGTTTAGCTGTATTTCTGGTGAAAGAGATCACCATCTGATACAAAACGTCCCTTTTCCCTGTATTTGGCTATCTCTATCTCACAGGCTCCCCTCCCATTCTTAGTCTATGAGTGAGTATTGATGCATTACATCTCAAACATTTTGAGAGGGGGAGAACTGAGTTGTGGACAGAAGCAAATGATCCTCATTTGTCTCTCTCCTTCCCAGTATTTGCTTCATCATGGGATTTCTAAGTGGGGCACTGGGCACTGGGTCGCTCTGTCCCCAGCAGAAACACGTTGGGGCTGATTATGGTGTCGGGTGTACTTGCATCCACCTGACACTGTCTCGAAAACGGGAAAGACTGCCTGATTTGGATGCGACCGAACACTGTTCGGTCGCATTCTGACATTTACCTATGGGAGCATGTGTTACGGCCGTAAACTGGCCATAGTACATGCTCCCATGGGGAAATGGAAGGTGGTGTTAATCCCTGCACCTTGTGGCAGGCACCCTAGCCAGAGGCCGCGCACACAAGGGGGCCCTGCTAGGAGCGCCCAAACACACTTTCCGACAGGGTTTACATGCCAGGAAGGCCAGCATGGAAACCCTGCCGGAAACCGTGCATCGTGATACCAAGGGCTGAGAGACTGCTCTTTGGCATAATGGTCCGGCCTCCAAAAGGCCGACGGGTTCCATGAGCCTGTTGGAAGCCAGCCGAAATGACCGGCCGGTTTCAATTCCGATCGGCTGATTTATAATCAGCCGGACAGAACTGAAACCGACATGGTGGTCGGAAAGCCTCTGACCAACGGTCGGAGGCTTTTCAACCACCATCGTAATAAGCCCCTTTGTGTCCATCTCAACTGCCTACCTGATCACTGATGGAAGAGAAGCTTCTGTTCCCACTGCCTTCCAACCAGTTTGTCCACAATGGACAAGGAAAACGCAGCTCCACAAGCGAATCAAGCTTGTGAGAGTATTTGCATTTCATTTTGACATTAGCAAGAAACCTAATTTATGATGCCCCTTTGTTTTGAAGGCATCTGTACATTTCATATGTTGACAGCAAATATTACCATAATAATGAGCTTCATGTAGTCTAGTATTAGCTGTTAGAGTAATAGTAAGATTTATTTGGCGCTGGCCAGAGTTGAAGCCACTAACTCTGAAATATGATTCTCCACAGGGAAGGATAAGAGACAGAGGGGAATTTATTGCCTAGGACTTGGATTAGATGAAGGCCATAGTTGATGGTTATTATTTTATTAAAGTGCTTCAATTAGTCACAAAATTTACTTAGAGGCACAGTTGTAGACTTTAAGAAAAATGAAACAAATCAACTCAGTTTTTTCTATACAGCATACAAATCTAATATGATGATACATTTTAACAATGTCCACTATATTATTATGAGAGCTTCCTTAATGGATAGTAGCAATATATGTTTTTAAAGCAATGCAGGTTTAGATAAAAAAACAAAAAGGGTCACTTGGCCCATATACAGCAATATCAAGTGAACAAACAATTATTACCAAAGCTAGCAAAAATTAAGGAATAATTTAAAATGATTAAATGGAGCACCTCATCTAACTATTCGAACACTGATACTCAAGTTAGCGAATTACTCAATATCTAAAATCAGTTCAATCTTATCCTATTAGATGTTTGCTTTATGAATTCCATACCCAGGAAATACATTTCATTCATACCCATCAATTTGGAAAATGCAAAAGCACGCTTTTGACAAAAAACAAATAGGACACATAATCCCACATTTGCATGCATACAATAGGTATAGAAAAAGAATGCAAATTAATTTGCAGAAATTCAGAATATGCCCTAAATTTTAACATTTACGAAATATTTATAAACTATGCAATAAGACATTATAAAACATTCAGCACGGACTGTCTAAAAATAGGACAAGTATCTCGATGACAAAAAAAAAACAGAATTGGAACCAGAAGACTTGAACAATTACTGCCCCAGATCCAACCGACCATCCATGGAAAAAGTACACAAAAGCTGTGTGGAAGATCAAGTGAAACTTTCCTGGAAGAAATCTGCCTGCGTTATCATCTTCAGTCAGGATTTAGGGCAAGCTGCATCACAGAAAAGGCTATTCTACAAAAGGTATAGGTTGGGGGATTTTACTTCTTGGTTATTAATGGCCTCATTACAATGGCGGTGAGACCGCCACCGTCAGGCTGTCGGGGGTGGTCCCACTGCCATCAGACCCTGCAGGACCACCCGCCACATTATGATGGTGGGCAGGTGGAGGGCGGGCGGGGAGACCGATTGCCACACATCCGACAGGCACCGTCGAAGAGACTGCAATCCCTACGAAAGTGGCGCCATAGGGATTACTATGTCCCTTTTGCCAGCGGTTTCATGCAGTTAACCCACCATGAAAAGGCAGACAGAAAGTGACTTGGGGCCCATAACAGGCCTCCCTTCCCTCGTGGCCCTCCGATATGGGCCATGCGGTGCCTGCCACATAGTGCAGGGATATGTCAGATGTGGATGTTTTTCACTGCGGTGTGTGCTGCAGCCCGCAGGCTGTGCCACAATACAGTCAGGCGGTCCTGCTTTAGCCGCGATGCCAGTCGGACCTAAGTCTGACCTGCATCATAATGAGGCCCTTATTTTTCAGTCCTCTGCAAAAATGGCAACATTTTGCCTTTTTCTCACTTTTAAGCATTGGCGATGGGAATAAGAAAGTAATACGTACAGAATTTTTTAAAATAAAAGTAAATGAAAAAGGGCTAAGTACCTTTGTAAAATTAACACTTAAAAGTAGGATATTTTGCTGTTCTTTTGCTCCCTCTAACCTCTTTTTATCTTGAATACATTCTGCTTTTTCCGTTTTCCCTATGAGTCTTCTTACATCCTTAAAAACCTCCATGTCCCTCCCCACTCTTTCTGACTCCCATGCAATAGTGTAACACACTACTATACAATATAAACGTTGCTGGTACATAAATATCTTTTTAAGTCACTGCTTTCCCAGATGTTTTGGTGATGTCAAGTTATTACTTATTGAACCATATTTCAAAGTATTTCTAAAATGAACAGAAACCACTCTTTAACAATTATAGGAGGACCTAAAGCATAATTAAAGATTATTATCAATACAAACTTTTATGGGCAACTATGCTCGTAATAATATAAAAAAATTCTATTAACATCCCCACAATTTTAATATGGTATGTCTTTCAAAATTACCAACTTGAGCCTCAATGTTAGAATTCTGCAATTAACTTTTCCTTACCATAACTGTTCTAGTCCAAAAGTATGTTTAATTACAGCTCCATACTATAACACTCCTCTTTAAGCTCTAGGATCCCAAAGTTGTAATTAACAAGGTGAAAAATTAAATATTGTACACCATATGATTTCACAAAAGACAACTTTTGAAAGTGCAGTATGAGAAAATATGAATGCCTCCTACTACAATCCGTATCCCTCTGTACCGCCACCAGACAAAGATAGGCAAATTTGTTCTCCGTATTCTGTTTATTTAAAGAATCTTTCCAAGATTTTTATATTTTTATCCTGTAAGCTCATGCTTTTGTAGTATCTTTAGCATTAATCATCTTCTGCCATGCCACTTGTTCTAACATGTCTTCTTTCTGTTACATTTACTCCCAAATGCCATTACTTGTGCTTTATATATGGTTTACTGACAGCATTCTTGACTATAGCATTCACACTCTGCTTTGCCCAAGCTCTTTTCCATGTAATATAGATCCACAGTATGGAAACGTCTGTTATTTATATGCTTACGTTAAGACTTTTCCAGGTCATGGGCCAGACATACTGACCAGGTCAAGAGCACTTTACACCATGTAAAACAGATTGTATATCACAATATGACACAATATCATTGGGAAAAATATTGTAAGAGTGCTATATTATGTTCTAAATAACATTGACAACAATATTTCCCCTTTGGCAGATTTTCCACTATTAACACGGAGGCAATATTTTTGTACATTATATTTAAGGAATGATATTTCTGTCAGACGATATTTGGGTTACAACATTCTGGTACCATGCTGTTAAATACCAATAAAACATCATTAAACCATAAAAGACGCTCACAACATTGTTAAAAAGATAAAACAGGTGCAATGCAAATCATATAATTGAGCAGAGTGGCAATTATTTACGTTAACATGACCAATATGATACATGTATGTAGAAAAGTCATAAGTACCTTAAATAAACAACTAAAACATTACAAGGCTTTAGAAGAAACCTCTTCCAAAGTAAAACACCTAAGCAGAATTATGTTGTGTATAGCTTTTCCTAATACACCAGACAAAATATAAATACTTGGCTATGCTATGTGCATTTACTATGGATAAGTCTGATCTGAATATCCTACGGGCAACTGCATATTGCATTGCCCCAACAGAGCAGCAGGTTGGTATGAACCACTCCCTTTGAAGAACTGGATAAGCATTACAAAAAAAACAACCAATGAGACACAATGTCCTCTTCCTTATTACAAACCAGCCAATTTCCAGAAGTAGGGTGGGAGCTATTCCAGTTGTGGTAATAGCTGTTTACATGCCTAAATTTAACATACAAATGTTTTGCTGCAGGGGGCGTAATTGTGTCCAAAAATGATTCAAATAAAGGTAAGCATTTATAATTCAGGAAGACTGCTGTATGAGATCCCTGCCTCATGTTAGAAAACTAACATTCAGTTAAGTATTGCCAGTAATTCTCTTAACTGGGATTTTTTTACTGCTAGAAGATTCGCTCTATTAGACCACAACTTTTCCACACCAATGGTAGTTAGCGTAGATCATACTTTGTTGATCCACTGGATTCTTCTATGGGCATTAAGGGTAATAATCTCTTCTAGTGTTCATCGATAAAATTATAATTTCTCAATGCAGCAAAGCCTCCGTCAATATATTACTAGTCTGAGGCCAACCGTTTGGGAGATACGTTTTAAACCCATGTCTGAAAGTAACTACAAAAATGAAGCCCACTCTGACAAATTAACTAAAGATTTCAGAAACATTTTATAGTTGTTGGTAGGCTATTTATCAGAGAAAAGTCCCACAATTCTGCGACACAGAGTGCACTTCCCAAAGCTTTTGCATTATATATATCAATAGCTGGGGTAACTGACATACCAGAGGTTGACTTAAACCCTTGTTGTATCCCCGATATGTTCCGTTGAAGTTTCAGGGTTCTCTTACTAATTAGCATAGACCATGACATATTAGTCTTCAATCTTGATGATGTCTATTAATACAGATTATAAATCTGATAATGTCAATACTAATCATTATGCTAGAGTTACTTACAATAAAGTATTTGTGGAACAGGTAGGTTGCTGGCAGATGTTTGTTAAACTATAGTCTAATGGCTCTGGGTTAGATGCAATCCGTATTACTATGATTATGGTTTACTTTACTTCAAAAGTATGGTAATTTGCCAGTTTGTTTGTTGCCATTCCCATAAGGCTGATTCGTAGGCAGTGGGTCCGGAGGTGTTTGCTCTTTATCAGAGAAAATGATTATTATAGCACATTTTCCAGTTGTCAGAAGATTACCAGTAAGTTTATTATGTAGCAGCAGTGTATCATTTCCCTAAATAGAAAATTTCACTATTTAAATAGGGCCCAGGATCAATGGCTTCGTTAGGGACACAAGAGTGCATAGGAAAAATGTTGGCACCCAGAGGGAGCCTGTGAAGGTCTCTTAGGGTGGGGACAATGCAGATAACCATCAGTTCTCATGGCAATGTACAGGTCACTCTTTAACGAAGACTATCTTCAAATTTAGATTTTCTGTGCCTAGTATAACAAGATAATAATAGTAATGACTGAAAAATAACACAATGTTTTTGATGGCAGGCATTCTTTGGAACTTGAAGCAGAATGAGAAGTTGAATATTTCAGCCCTCATGACTAGTGTTATGACATTTTGCAAATTGATTGAAAAATATTCAGTGATACATTAATATCTGGCATAATATCTGGCTTAAGGGTAATGGTTCTGGGGCCCCGATCTGGGTGTAGTTCATTTTGCTATTATGTGGCACGCTGTCTGGTTGTAGGCTGAATTGTCAATAATCAGGTATTCCGTGTATTGGGGGTTCTGAGGATCCAGGCTATCCAGCTTTATTTTAACAACTGGTGACTAGACATGCTGCATTTGGCCAGGCACCCGGCAAATTACTTAATTTACAGATCAGAAAGGATCAAGGAGATGAAGTGTATAACATCTGTTGTGTTTATTTCCATGCTAAAGAAACATATATATGGGATGTAAACACAGGATGTGGTGTGGCGAAATACAGGCTTTGCCTCCATTAACTAGCATTCGTGAAACGATTCTGACATCGAAATATGCTGTCAACAAGCTGGATGCTTTGGATGCGTGCTTTGAAGGCTGGGTTTGTTTGACAGTGGTGTTGGGTACACATATGGCTATTCCAGATACTATGAATATGTTGACCATGTCAACTTAGAAGTGGCATCTGGTTCTTAAGAAAGGGAGGTGGCCGGTACTATACTTTGATTTATTTATTATCCTGCTGATTATATTGAATTGTACATGTGTTATTATACTAAGTGAACATTAACGTACATCCATATTTAAAATCAAATATTCACCAACATATTATATTGGAAGCTGGTTGTTGCTCTTCAAATTAAAAAAAAATACAATATTGAACTTTCAAGGTATCAGAAAGTATACATTTGACAAATATTTATCAGTTCTGCAAGACATATTTGAAATGTTCTGGGAGGGCATACCTCGCCTTTGATCAACCAGGCTTAATGGGTGCATTCGTTTCTGCAATCACAAAATGCAGTAGAATTTGGGGAGGGAAATATAGAATTCCATGTGCACAGTAATGTTATTCTTATAAGCTGTATGACTGCCACAGCTGTTACTAGTAATGCCTGAGAAAATAAAGAATTAACCCTCCCGATAATCCCTAACATGTCAGGAATCGACGTGTAAGTAATGGCAGAGATGGGAAAACATCTCCAGAATGGACTCCTGTAAATGCAGGAGTTAAACGCTAAGGGGAGAAATGTGTTACCTAATCTAGGCAGGGTGCACACTTGATCTCTTTATGACTGGATTGCCTCCAGAAGTGATGAAAGGCAATTAGCGGCTACAACACTTTTTATGGCTATGCATTCTAATATGGATTAGTCAGAGTAAAATTTAAAATTACATAAACCTACTTTACCAGAATGTTAATTATTATTCTATAATCTCCATAAACATACCGACACAACACTGACAATGGATGTAGATTGCTTGCATCACTTTTGAGAAACACTTTAAGAGTTAAAGGGACAGAGGTAACCAGTATGACTGAATTTCTGGCACTTCCACAGGAATCGTTTTTCTCTGGGTTTTCAACAAATTATACAGTCACCTCCAGTTATATTTTTACTTACCCAACAAAATAGTGTGGACTAGTTCGCTGCGGTGATAGATTACTTCCAGAAATTATATATTGTGATTACCAAGTGCATATATATATTTTTTATTTATTTATTTACTTACAACTGTGCTTTCAAATTTGGAATGGTGAAAAAAATCGAATACACAAGTCTATTTAAAATGTTTAACTGCAATTCTAACATACTAAAGCTTGATAGGGAGAACAGGAGGACCGAATACAAATAGTTAATAATAATAACAACAATAACAATAACAATAGTAGCACAAATCTCCATAACACAGTTTTTGTAGTTTGAAAGCACCGTATGTAAAAGGTGTTGTCAGTGCCCAATTTCATAATTCACTGTTTCCCAACATTAAAAGATTGAAGGCTGAGATGGACTTTCCAGAAATCGACATTTGATTTTAGGGTCACAGCAGATACCAGTGGCAAGTGTTTAATTCCCTGAAACTTCTTGTGAGCTACTTCTGATATTTCTAGTTCTCCAAAAAAAATGTGCTGAGGCTTCTTTAATATTTTTTCTTATGTCAGTAAGATGCAAAATGTTATTTAAAAGCAAAGTTCAATCAATCAATCAATCATGCCATTTGTATAGCGCACTACTCACCCGGGAGGGTCTCAAGGCGCTTGGGGGGAGGGGTATGCTACTGCTCGAACAGCCAGGTCTTGAGTTGTTTCCTGAAGGCGAGATGGTCCTGGGTCAGCCGAAGGTGGATGGGGAGGGAGTTCCAAGTCTTGGCAGCCAGGTAAGAGAAGGATCTTCCTCCGGCGGTGGCTCTTCGGATGCGTGGTACGGCTGCGAGGGCGAGGCTGGTGGACCGTAGCTGGCGGGTGGGCGTGTAGAAGGTCAGGCGGTCGTTGAGGTACTTGGGGCCCAGGTCGTGGAGAGACTTGTGTGCGTGGGTGAGGAGCCGGAACGTGATCCTCTTGTCGACGGGGAGCCAGTGCAGGTTCCTCAGGTGGCTGGAGATGTGGCTGCGTCGGGGGACATCCAGGATGAGTCGGGCGGAGGCGTTCTGGATGCGCTGGAGTCTTTTCTGTAGCGTGGCTGTGGTTCCGGTGTAGAGGGCGTTTCCGTAGTCCAGTCGGCTGGTGACGAGTGCCTGGGTGACAGTCTTCCTGGTCTCGGTCGGGATCCAGCGGAAGATCTTGCGAAGCATACGCAGGGTGTTGAAGCACGATGAGGAGACGGCGTTGACTTGTCTGGTCATCGAGAGGGAGGGGTCCAGGATGAAGCCCAGGTTGCGTGCGTGGTCGGTTGGCTTGGGTGCGGTGCCCAGGGCTGGGGGCCACCAGGAGTCGTCCCAGGCGGAGGGCGAAGATCCCAGGATGAGGACTTCCGTCTTGTCCGAGTTCAGTTTCAGGCGGCTGTCCTTCATCCACTCGGCGACGTCTTTCATCCCTTCGTGTAGGCAGGTTCTGGCGGTGTCGGGGTCTCTGGTGAGGGAGAGGATCAGCTGGGTGTCGTCGGTGTAAGAGATGATGTTGAAGAGGGTGGGGCTGTGGTGGGGCTGAGTGAAGATCCTTGCGGGACGCCGCAGATGACTTCGGTGGCCTCCGAGCGAAACGGGGGGAGGCGGACTCTTTGTGTTCTTCCGGCGAGGAACTAGATGATCCACTCCAGTGCCTTCTCTTGGATACCGATGTTGCTGAGGCGCTGGACTAGGGTGCGGTGGCAGACCGTGTCGAACGCAGCGGAGAGGTCCAGGAGGATGAGGGCCACTGTTTCCCCCTTGTCGAGCAGGGTCCGGATGTCGTCGGTGGCTGCGATGAGGGCGGTCTCGGTGCTGTGGTTGGCTCTGAAGCCGGACTGCGAGGGGTCGAGGGATCCGTTCGTCTCGAGGAAGGCGGTCAGCTGTCTGTTGACGATCTTCTCGATGACTTTAGCAGGAAAAGGGAGGAGCGAGATGGGGCGGACGTTTTTGAGATCGGTGGGGTCCGCTGTAGGTTTCTTCAGGAGGGCGCTGATCTCGGCGTGCTTCCAGCTCTCCAGGAAGGTGGCGGTGTTGAAGGAGGCGTTGATGATGTTCCGGAGTTGGGGTGCGATGGTGGAGTCGGCCTTGTTGAAGACGTGGTGTGGGCAGGGGTCGGTCGGTGATCCGGAGTGGATGGTGTTCATCGTGCGGGCTGTGTCTTCGGTGGTCACCGTGGTCCAGGTGCGAAGGGTGGCGGTGGGGGGCGTTGGTTCGACGGTTGGGTGCGTGGGTGGGGCGCCGAAGCTGTTGTGGATGTCGGCGATCTTGCGGTGGAAGAACGAGGGGAGGGAGTCGCAGAGGTCTTGTGATGGAGTGATGTCGTTGGTGCCGGTGCTGGGGTTGGAGAACTCCTTGACGATAGTGAAGAGCTCTTTATTGTCGTGGGCGTTGTTGTCCAGTCGTTCCTTCAGGGATTTCTTCTTGGTGGTGCGGATGAGCTGGTGGTGCTTGCGGGTAGCGTGTTTGAGGGCGGTCATGTTGTCGGTGGTCCGGTCAAGGAGCCAGGCTTTCTCGAGGGTGCGGCAGGTCTTCTTGGAGTCCTTGAGGTCGTCGGTGAACCAGGATGCCTTCTTGCTTCTGGGTCTGCTGGGAGGGTTCTTTAGTGGCGCGACGTCGTCGGCGCAGGCGGTCAGCCACTGTGTGAAGTTGCGGGCTGCTTCGTTGGGGTCCGTTGTGTTGGTGGGTGGGCTCTGGCTGAGGGAGGTGGTGAGCTGGTCTGCGGTGATCTTGCTCCAATTCCTGTGAGGTACCTGTTGCGGGTGGTGGTGGGTCGTGGATCTTTTGAAGCTGAAGTGGACGCAGCTGTGGTCGGTCCAGTGGAGTCCGGTGGCATGGCTGAAGGTGATGTACTTGCTGGAAGAGAAGACGGGATCAAGCGTGTGGCCGGCGTAGTGGGTGGGGGTGTTGACCAGTTGCTTGAGCCCGAGGTTGGCGAGGTTTTCCAGCAGGGCGGTGGTGTTGCGGTCCTTGTTGTTCTCCAGGTGGAAGTTGAGGTCCCCCAGGAGGATGTAGTCAGTGGAGGGGAGGGCGTGCGGGCTGATGAATAATAATAATAATAATAATCCACATTTGTAAAGCGCACAATCACCCGTAAGGGTCTCTAGGCGCTGGGGGCCGTCGGGAAGATTAAGCAAGCTATTGCCCAGAGTCACATGGTGCTGGGCTAACCTGCCGCCGGAGCCGGGGATCGAACCGTGGTCCCCAGATTCCAGCGTCAGTCGCCCTGGCCGCGGCGCCACACCTCTCCCACGAAGTCTGTGATGTCTTCGCTGAATTGTGTGCGTGGTCCCGGGGGTCTGTAGACGAGGGTGCCTCTGAGGGTCGTCTTAGGGTCGGTGTGAATCTGGAAGTGGAGATGTTCGGCTGCGGCGAAGGAGTCGTTGGCGTCGGTCGTGATGCGGATGGTGTTCCTGTGGACGATGGCGATGCCACCTCCGGTCTGGTTGATGCGGTCCCTCCTGATGATCTTGTACCCGTCCGGGATGGCGATGGCGATGTCGGGTGCAGAGGAGGCGTTCATCCAGGTTTCCGTGAGGAAGGCGACGTCCAGTGATATAGCGTCGAGGAGGTTCCAGAGCTCCACGGCGTGTCTGTGGACGGAGCGGGTGTTGATCAGGATGCACTTGAGGTGGTTGCTGCTGGTGTTAGTCTTGGCGGGTGCGGGGCAGGTTCGGAGGCAGGTGAATTTGCAGGTGCAGCAGGTGAAGGGTCCGTGGGTGCGTCTCGGGGTGGCTCGGCAGCAGGCGTGGGTCCGGCCGGCATTGAGTGCGTTGAGAGTGGCGGCGTTGTAGGTCAGTCGGGTCATCTTGCCTCGGCGGGGAGGGCCAGGGGTCCAGGCGCTGGGCGCGGGCCAGGCGCGGACGGGCGCAGACGGGCTTACCTTTGGCGCTCAATCGGCGCGTCCGCTGCGCGGTCGCTCTGGGGGCGTCATAAGTAAGGAACCGGGAGGGAGGAGCAGCTGGGTGGCGGGAGCGGGGCGGCGAATGGAATCACAGGGGGGCGGGCCGCAGGGAGGCAGCGGCGGGAAATTCCAAGAAGCAGCGGGCAGCGGGAAATTCCCAGGAGCAGTGGGAAATTCCCAGGAGCAGCGGGCAGCGAGCGAAGGAATCTGCAGGCAGCAGGCGGCCAAGGCAGGCAGGAGCGGCAGCAGTGAGTGGGGCGACCAAGCCCTGTGGAGGGCTGAGCGGTCACCAAAGTTGAGGTCATAACTGTCTACAAAGAGTGTAGCGGAGCATCTGAAACTTTAAGAAAGGGTCTGGTGGTGCTACACAGGGAAAAGCAGAGAATTAAGTAGTCAAAAAGGCTCTTTCAAATTCAGTGCGATATTTCCATGATTAATTCTATTTTTAGTCTGGATATATTTCTGTTATAAAGTCACTTGAAATTAATACATTCTTGAGTTTCTACTTAATCGATCATAATGAATTAAAGTGGGTGACGCATTATCTAACTCAACCCACAATCAAGGTTTTGGACTTCTGAGACAGAGTAAGTTAAAGGTTTCTGTATACAACGGTTTGGAGCAATGCAAAGCAGGCTCATGAAATTCATCCACGAGCAGAAGCAAATTTTGTTTATTGCAGCCATCAATGGACAGAGAAACCTCTATTCCGAGCTGCAACTTTGTGCATCACGAGTCCTAAGCACCGATGTGATGTATTTTAATCAATAAATATCTTGAAAGAGACTGGACTAGAATAACAACTTTGGTAGTAGCAGATTCAATCTTAAAGACCCAACATAACAGATTCTTATGGAGCTCTGGCTAGAGAAAGTAAGTTAGCCCTTCCCTAAAACATTTAAAGTCCATTCATAGATGGAACATTGTTAAGGGTGGAAATGCAATATTTTCATCTTTGTGAATGGTTCTTTGTGGGGCACACAAGCATTATGCAAGAGCTGTTGATTATTGCTATTGAACTATTAGCATATAACATCTCCTCATATGTTAAGCATTTTTGGAATTTGCTTGCAATGCACAACATAGCAGTGCATGACGCAACTATGGAGTTGTGGACATAAGCAGTGCCGTACCGAAACTTGAGGGCCCCCCCCTCCATAGCCCCCGGAGGCCCCCTCCATAGCCCATCATCTAGCACTTTTGCTGAGGGAGCCCCTGCAGCTCGAGGGCCACCCCGCACGGGGGGCTGTGAGACCTATTTTACGCCACTGGATATAAGTAGGAATTAGATAAAGCCAAGTCCAACAAAGGGCAGCTTTTACTTGATATTCTTTTAGTTTTAATGGTTAACCCATAGAGTCACTGACTGCTTGAAATTCCAGGACTGCAAGTGGCCTTAATAAGACATTTAGGACCTACAAAAAAACATAAATAAATGGCTAGTGCAGACCATATTTTTTCAATAAACCTGCAATATATTTACTGTTCACACACAAAGAATGTAAGCATTGTTGATTGTATTTTTCTTCGTGCAAAAAGTAGAATTTGTTTTTGAGAAATTATTTATTAAAATATAATAGCTTTTTTTGTCTTATGATGACTTTACACTTCTATTTCTATTTTGGGCATTTGTAAAGCGCCTGGTGACGCCACTGGCGTGTCCCCGCGCTGTAGTAAGTGAGAAATGACCGCCCTCCCTCCCATTAAAAGTTACCTGCTGAAAAGGTGAGTTTTGAGCTTTTTCCTGAACAGGGTTTCAGATGGTTCAAGACGTAGTTCTGGAGGCAAGATATTCCAACATCTGGGAGCGAGAAATCTAAAAGATCTCCCTCCCATACGGGCCTTCCTTACCCTGGGAACCGTCAGTAGTCCGGTCTGCGAAGACCGTAACTTACGGGTAGGCTCGTAATGGGTCACCAGATTCTGAAGCGGTACAGGGGCTTTACCGCTCAAGATACGATGACAAGTGGAGAGGGCTTTAAACTCAACCCTCTTCTCCATAGGAAGCCAGTGGAGGGCTTGAAGAGCAGGAATTGATGGTGATCTCCTGGGGAGCCTGAGTACAAGCCGTGCCGCGGCGTTTTGGAGGACTTGAAGGCGGCCCATGACCTTTTTCGTGGCCCCCAGGTAGAGCAGATTCCCATAGTCAAGTCGCGAGGTGACCAGGGCGTGCACCAGCGTCCTTCGAGCAGAAATGGGAAGCAGATCTAAGACTTTCCTTAAAGCTCTTAGGACCCCGAAGCACATCCCTGTCACCCGGCTGACCTGGGGACCAAAAGCCAGGTCTCTGTCCAGCCACACGCCGAGGTTCTTGGCCTCCTGACAAGGAGCAGGGACCTCACCCAGACAGGGCGGCCACCATGCCGACGACCAAGCAGAGGGCCCTCCCCCCACCACGAGCACCTCGGTCTTGCTACCGTTCAGTTTTAAACAGTTAGCGGACATCCACGTTGCAAGATCTTGCATGCAGTTCCTGAAGATGTCCGCTGCAAGACCGGGTGCACGCGATAGGGAGACGACCAGCTGCGTGTCGTCGGCATACGACACCAGGCGGAGGCCGTGACCCTCCACGATGGCCGCTAGGGGGGAGACATAGATATTAAATAAGGTTGGGCTCAGGGACGAACCCTGAGGCACGCCCTGGCCCAACTTGATCTCCCTCGAATAGCACTCGCCCAGCCTGACCTGGAAACACCTGTCAGACAGGAAAGACCTGATCCAGCCCAGCGCAGCGCCTGCAACCCCTCCTCCACTCAGACACTGTAGCAAGGTGGAATGTGCTACAGTGTCGAATGCTGCGCTTAAGTCAAGCAAGATCAGAGCCATAGTGTGGCCCTCATCCACGCCCTGTCGCAGTGCCTCAACCGCCACAAGAAGCGCCGATTCCGTCGAATGACGGGGGCGGAAGCCAAATTGCGAGTCGTGGAGCAGCGACGCCTCCTCCACGTGCTGCATGAGTTGGATATTGGCTATTTTTTCCGCCACTTTAGCCATGTAAGGCAGGAGGGAGATAGGGCGGAGGTTATCAAGTTTATCAAAATTAACATTGGCTTTTTTCTGTAGGGGTAAAACAATTGCTTGCTTCCAGGCTTTAGGGACACTCTGAGATTTAAAGGAGGTGTCAAGTAAGAGGCGGACATGGGGTTCAAGTATTTGCAGGCTACCCCTGAGTCGACTAGGCGTCGTCGGGTCTCTTGGGGAACCTGATTTTATTGACCCGCAAATGCGGATCAGTTCTTCAGTCGTGGGAGTGGCGAAGGTGGTAAGCTGTCGTTCTCCTATGGGTTTGGTAACCTTCCAGTGTGGGGGGCTGTTGGTGTTTGCCTGCTGAGGAAAGGAGTTATAGATATTGATAACTTTGTTGGCAAAGAAATCTGCAATACGGTCGCAGCCCTCAGTAGTGCAGAGTTTCGTGGGCATCACAGCGGGCTTCCCTATTGCAATGGATTTGTAAATAGAGAAGAGTTCCTTGGTGGACTGTTCAGCTTCAGCGATCTTAGTGCAGAAGTACATTGATTTGCCCTTTCTGAGTAGCTTGTGATAGTTCCGCCTGCAATCTATGTATTCTGCTTTGGCGAGAGTTGAATAGGCAATCCTCCATTGCCTCTCTGCCCGTTTGCAAGCTGCTTTGGCCACCCGCATGTCCTCATTGACCAGGGAGCTGATCTCATAACTCTGCCCCCCATTTTGGCCGCACCAAGTGGAGCCACCAGGTCCAGGGCCTCCGTGATGCGCTGATCTAGGCTGGAATTGATTTCTTCCACCCCCACACCACCGAGATGGTCCTTAGCAATTAGCGCCTGGTTAAAGAGAGCTTGGGAGAACGCCGCCCATCTCCGCCTAGGGTGTTTGTCAGCAGGAGGGTCGGCCTGACCAGGTCCCTGAGTCCCAATGGTAAAAGGAATAAGATGGTGGTCGGACCATGGGATAGGGATAGGAGTCTGGGCGTCCACCTGGTTCCAGTTAGCAAAAAGTGGATCAAGAAGGTGGCCCATCTTGTGGGTAGGATGTTGTACCTTCTGTGCAAACTGCAGACTTGCCATAGTCAGATAGAGATCATTTGCTGCCTTGTCTGTGGGGGTGTCTAGGTGTAGATTTAGATCGCCCAGGACTAGATATTTATCCGTGCTAAGTGCAGCTTCTGTAACGTCCTCCACTAACTTATCAATAAAGGCTGAAGAGGGGCCCGGGGGGCGGTAGATCAAAAGGCCTTTCACAGTAAGGTTGCCATTTATCGAGATAGAGAAGGCACCGGCTTCACTACCCTCAATGTTAGTACGTTCCAGCTGACATTGGTAATCCAGTTTAGCGACTATGGCTATGCCCCCCCCTCTCCCTTTTATTCTGTCCAATCTTTGAAGACAGTAGCCCTCTGGAATTGCCTCGATAATTTCTGGCATGGAATCTTGATCTAACCACGTTTCCGTAAGGAAAAGTAGATCCCATTGCAGCCCGCTGAGTAGGTCATGAACATCGAGGCAGTGCTTACGTAGGGAGCGTACGTTCAACAAGCTGCATGTCAGAGAGTGTTGTGCACTAACTTTCGCTTCCCCTGTATAGAAGGCAAAGCCACAGTAGTTGCAGGCCACGTTATTTCCTACCTCCATGCTATGTAAGCAAGACCCCACATACTCATGACGATGGAGAAGTAGATCCTCTCGACTCCAACAGATATGGGCTGCGGGAGGGCCAGGGGTTCTGGCCCTGGGCCGCAGTCGGCCGCGGACGGGCGCAAACGGGCTTAACTCAGGCGCAACTCCGGCGCGCCTTCGTCGCCCCCGCTGCGCTCGGCCGCTGCGCTGCCGGGTACACATCCGCCTTATATCCCCCCCAGCGTCCAACAACTAGAGCGCTGCAGGTGGACTCCAGGAAGCAGCTGGCTCGGACCCTCCACGCCCTCTGCACAAACGGCGCTAACCACCGGCGTCAGAACGAGGCGGGAGGGAAGGGCGAGTCCAGTGCCTTCTAATTGGATAATGCGGCTGTCTGTCTGCTTTCCGAATGCCTCAGCAGAACAGCCTATGGAAAAGCAGCCAGTCCTGTCATGCAAATCCTGCTATAGCGCGATATAAGCAGCGCGGGTACCGCGACCCGCTCTCCTCCACACCAAAGTACAGTAAGTTTTAAAATAAAGTAAAAGTGATCACAAGCGCTGTGTCAGCGTATTAGTCTCACTCACAAACACGCCGGTAGCGCAGTTAAAAAAGCGGTAGGGACACTGCCACTGCCCACTTACCACAAAAAACTGCAAGTTCCGGTGCCTTATATCCCCCCCAGCGTCCAACAACTAGAGCGCTGCAGGTGGACTCCAGGAAGCAGCTGGCTCGGACCCTCCACGCCCTCTGCACAAACGGCGCTAACCACCGGCGTCAGAACGAGGCGGGAGGGAAGGGCGAGTCCAGTGCCTTCTAATTGGATAATGCGGCTGTCTGTCTGCTTTCCGAATGCCTCAGCAGAACAGCCTATGGAAAAGCAGCCAGTCCTGTCATGCAAATCCTGCTATAGCGCGATATAAGCAGCGCGGGTACCGCGACCCGCTCTCCTCCACACCAAAGTACAGTAAGTTTTAAAATAAAGTAAAAGTGATCACAAGCGCTGTGTCAATGTTCTAGTGATTCCAAAATGGCAGTAGATGTTGTACATCAAAAGTAGTTGTATGTCAGAATATAATTACCAAAAAACATAATTTGACAAAAAAATTGTGTGTACTACACATGGCATACAAAAACATAATCGAATAGGAAGTCGATTTTCTATTATTAATTGCGAAGTGGGGGGGCGCTAGAGGGTGCACAGCAAGATGGCCGCTCTGTAGAGCAGCTCCGCCAGACGAGCCCATAATCCTTTAATTATCCTTCACCATCTGGCTAAATTGCAGACAGCGGAGACGAATTTGAAGTGGATCGACGGCAAGCTAGGCTCCGGGCCTGTGGTGGCAACGTGACGGGCCGCGACTAGCCTTTGCAGTGAGGACTGAGGTGGGCCGCGGGGGCGACGGCTTTGTGCTGTGGTAGGTGTGAGGGGCACGGCGCCGCTAGCCCTTTGCTGCGTGGTGGGGGCTAAGGGCTGGTGAGCTCCTTTATTGCGAGGAAATCGCGCTGAGGGAGAGGGCCGCCCTTGGGTCTCTGCCCTGTGGCCTGCCAGTGCGGGTGTGCTGGAGGCTGTGCTGCCCTCCTCCGCTCGTGGCTGGGGACCGGGTCTCTGTGAGGTTGCCTGCGGTCTGGTCCTGGGAGGCGGGTTTGCAGCTCCCGGATGTAAGCGCTGTGGCCCTACCTATCTGCTGAGAGGTGCAACGTCCCTTACTGTACGGAGGGGTCTCCTGCCAAGCGCCTGCTGACGCCACCTGTTACTGGCCAGGCGTGGCTCCACTGTGTTGGACACCGCGCGCGCGGCGGAACGTTCTCAGTGGAGATTGCAGTGACCTGTGGGACCCACGCTGGTGAAGTATTTACCCTCCAGGATGCTTCTGAAGATCATGAGTATTGAGGCGCTGTGACTCCTATGGTAATTTGGCCTGGTGACATTACATTCACACCTCACCCCTGTGGTGGGACCCTGCGAAGTGCTGATCTGATGCAAGTCTGCTCTGCTGCCCCCCCTTGCTCCTCATCATTGTGGTGGTGGTCTTGTGGGGGATTAAAGCCCCATATCGTCACTTCTCCTGTACTCGAGACATTGCTGCCCTGCCTGCCCTTCACCTGCGAACAATAGACTGCCTGCTAATAATCAGACTAGCACCACTGCCTCAATTTTATGTGCCAACTCTGCTGCATTGCTCCCCCACTTGTGCAGCTGTGCCTCTATATTGGCCACGTGCAGTGCCCACATCTCTCTTGCTGGCCCGGTTTTGATCGGGGACCGCCTGTCTGGCTGGCATTTTTCCTGCGGGTGGGCTGACCTGGTGATATTTGTGGCGGTCTGCGGGTTCACTTCACAAACCTAGTGTTGCGGACTGCTCAGCACCTCCTTACTCTCGCCATTTAATCATTTCCCTGTGGCGTGCCACCTGACGAAGAGGGACTCACTTCCTTTTTTATTTTCTTGTCCGGACCTAGCACCGACTGTCATAGACTGAGTCACCATCATGGGTAAATCTGAACGCGGCCATCCGCGTCTCACGTTTGAACCACGCAAGACCAGCCAGGCCACTCAACATGCAGCCTCCGAATCTGAGGCGGACGCTCCCGCTGATCATCTCACTAACATTGACAAAACCCTCCATGCAGTCCAGGCTAGTCTTCAGTCCATAGATGGAAAGATTGACCATCTGAACTTACGCATGGATCATATGTCCGCAAAACTGGACAAACATGCGCAATGCCTGGAGGAAGCAGAGACCCGAATATTGGACGCGGAGGATGGTCTGCAACAAGTTAATGCAAAAGTGACTTCCATGGAAAAGGTGCTAGCAGTCATACAGGCCCGTGATGAAGACTTGGAAGCTAGATCGCGTTGCAACAATGTGCGCATTACAGGCCTACCAGAGTCCACAAACAAGGGCCGTTTAGAAACGTACATGGAAAATCTTCTTTGTGAGATCTTCGGGGCGGAGCAGTTGTCCCAGGTACTGATCGTGGAACGGGCCCATCATTCTCTGGCTTCCCGCCCACCTCCGGGAGTGCCACTGCGCCCTATCATTGCCCGCCTTTTGAATTATAGAGACCGAGACACTGTGCTCTGGCTGGCACGCGAGAAGGGCTCCATCACACATCAGGGGAACAACCTTGCCTTTTACCCTGACTTCACGGTGGCGGTTCAGGAGGCTAGGAGAGAGTATCAACCCATCAAGAAGATCCTCATGGCAGCGAAAATACCTTACGCCATGCTGTATCCCACAAGACTGCGCATAGTAGACAATGGAAAGCACAAGATCTTCACTTGCCCGAAGTCAGCGATGACTTTTGGCAAGAACATTACACGACTCAGTCGATCCCCAAACTCTGTACCAGGGCCTGATGACGGGCAAATTAGTGAACTGACAGATGAGTGATAATGTCTATCGAACTGGTTTACTCCCTTGGTATTACACTGTAATACCTCAATTGTTCCTGGGGGTTTGGGAATGCTTTGGCATGTTGGGGCCGCTAAAGTGGGTGAGGGGTGCTGGTGGGTGGAGGAGTATTGTAGGGGTTGTTAACATGGCTGACTCTTTTCTAAATCCTCTAACAGATGCATGTATGCACCTTAAAATAACCACAACAGTACTCATGTACATGGGGATAGGCTTTTTAAGGCATTGGGCAATTTCCCTATCAGAAATACCTTGCTGCAATTATCCTTAGCAATGTTATGTCCATCTCCTGTTTAACATGAAATGTACGGGGACTTAATTTGCCAAAAAAGATTTGCCAGGTACTGGCGCACTTGGATCGCCATGGAATTGGCATTGCCCTTATACAGGAAACGCATCTGACACAAATCACTGATAGGCTAGTGGGGAGTCGCTTGGCTGGTTATCGGCTTGCTTCTTCCTATTCATCCTATAGCCGTGGTGTCCTCACCCTTGTCGAAAAAAGTCTTCCCATTCACTGCAATCCAAACTCATGCCGACACTGCAGGGCGCTATGCCATTCTACATGGGAAGCTGATGGGCACATTTGTTACTATTGTCAACACCTATGGTCCCCACATCGATGACCCTACACTCTATGAGGGTATTTTCGCTGTTCTACGTGGGCTCCCGTACGCTATAGTTCTCTGAGGCGGGGACCTAAACACAAACTTGGATACAACTAAGGATAAATCCAGCGGCAGGGAGGGTCACTCTCCTGGGGCAGCGCGAGCGATCAAAGATGCAATGGCGGACTTGGGATTGCTGGAGATCTGGCGCCATAGACATCCTGACACACTGGAGGGCACACATATTTCCACAGTGCATGGCAGCTGGTCCCGCCTCAATTACTGGTTAATAAGTGAGGGGGCAGTGGGCTGGGTAGCAGACGTGGTTGGGCTGCCGCATACACTATCGGATCACTGTCCTGTCCGCCTCGTCCTCTCTGTCTCGCAAACTGTCCCTAGGGCCTTCACGAGGCGCTTTAGGCCTGAAGCGCTGTTGGACCCGGTTTATATGGAGACGATCCGTGAGGCCATAACACAATACTTTGCGCACAACAAGGGGTCTGTGGATAGTGCTGGGGTGCTTTGGGAGGGATTTACACCCACTATTCGAGGCACTTGTATTAGCACGACAGCCGGTATATTAAAAGACCTTTGAGGACAGTTGGCTAAGCTGGAGACTATTCTAAAAAAATTAGAGCAGGATTATGAAGCGGCGCCTTGTGAGTCGACCCTAGCTTCCATTAAAGACGCTGTTCTTGAAACACGCGAAATTGGCAGAGGAAGAGATGAGGTATATTTCTAAACGCCATAGAGCTTGTGCTTATGGAGAGTGTGGTAGTCCGGGACATCACTTAGCTACTAAGATTAAACACCGTATGGAGAAGGGAGGTCATTACTAAAATCACGGACCAGGCGGGCCAAGATCACTACAGTGTTTCAGACATTGCTAATCAATTTCGGCAATTTTATGCGAAATTATACACCTCCCAAGGTGCGACTGACGTTGCCAACCTTGATGAATATCTCACAGATAGCCATCACATGGATGTCAAATGGTCAGAGGGACTACCTCAATCAACCAATCACGGTGGAAGATATTCGAATGACGATAAATGCCTTACCCAATAAGAAAGCGCCGGCCCTGACGGCTTCCCATGTGACTTTTACAAGGCTTATGCAGAAGAACTCACCCCTTATTTATTAGAAATGTATGCTGAAGCGTATGATTTAGGTAGATTACCGACGTCTCTCCGTGAGGCACTTATCATAACACTACTCAACAAGCATTAGAAATGCAATCGGGCTCGGATTTATTTGAGTTTGAGCTAATGGCATTGTAAATGCAAATGTATTGTTGCTATGTGTTATGGAGTGTGTTCATGTGGTGTGTACTGCCAGTGATCTCCTTGTGAGTGTGAGAATATTGCACCGTTACTGCCTGTGATGTCCTTCTTGTGAGTGTGAGAAGCTTGCACCTCTGCTGCCTGTGGTCTCCTTGTGAGTGTAAGAAAGTTGCACTGCTGCTGCCTGTGATGTCGTTCTTGTGAGTGGGAGAAGATTGCACCTCAGCTGCCTGTGGTCTCCTTGTGAGTGTAAGAAGCTTGCACAGCTGCTGCCTGTGATGTCCTACTCACTACTCTACTCTACTCACTACTCTACTCACTACTCTGCACTCACTACTCAACTCCCTACTCTACTCACTACTGTGCACTCACTACTCACTACTCTACTCACTACTCTACTCACTACTCTACTCACTACTCTACTCACTACTCACTACTCTGCACTCACTACTCACTACTCTACTCACTACTCACTACTCTACTCACTACTCACTACTCTACTCACTACTCACTACTCTGCACTCACTACTCAACTCACTACTCTGCACTCACTACTCTACTCTCTACTCTACTCTCTACTCACTACTCTACTCACTACTCTACTCACTACTCTACTCACTACTCTATTCACTACTCACTACTCTGCACTCACTACTCACTACTTTCTACTCACTACTCTACTCACTACTCACTACTCTACTCACTACTCGCTACTCTACTCACTACTCTACTCACTACTCACTACTCTACTCACTACTCTGCACTTACTACTCACTACTCTATTCACTACTCACTACTCTACTCACTACTCACTACTCTACTCACTACTCTACTCACTACTCTGCACTCACTACTCACTACTTTCTACTCACTACTCTACTCACTACTCTACTCACTACTCACTACTCTACTCACTACTCTACTCACTACTCTACTCACTACTCACTACTCACTACTCTACTCACTACTCACTACTCACTACTCTACTCACTACTCACTACTCTATTCACTACTCACTACTCTGCACTCACTACTCACTACTTTCTACTCACTACTCTACTCACTACTCACTACTCTACTCACTACTCACTACTCTACTCACTACTCTACTCACTACTCTACTCACTACTCACTACTCTACTCACTACTCTAC
Organism: Lissotriton helveticus; assembly: GCF_964261635.1. Classification (NCBI taxonomy): domain Eukaryota; kingdom Metazoa; phylum Chordata; class Amphibia; order Caudata; family Salamandridae; genus Lissotriton; species Lissotriton helveticus. The sequence continues at coordinate 2,082,602,775 of NC_136057.1, read as the reverse complement.
TCACTACTCACTACTCTACTCACTACTCTGCACTTACTACTCACTACTCTATTCACTACTCACTACTCTACTCACTACTCACTACTCTACTCACTACTCTACTCACTACTCTACTCACTACTCTGCACTCACTACTCTGCACTCACTACTCACTACTTTCTACTCACTACTCTACTCACTACTCTACTCACTACTCACTACTCTACTCACTACTCTACTCACTACTCTACTCACTACTCTACTCACTACTCTACTCACTACTCACTACTCTACTCACTACTCTACTCACTACTCACTACTCTACTCACTACTCTATTCACTACTCACTACTCTATTCACTACTCACTACTCTATTCACTACTCACTACTCTATTCACTACTCACTACTCTATTCACTACTCACTACTCTACTCACTACTCACTACTCTACTCACTACTCACTACTCACTACTCTACTCACTACTCACTACTCTACTCACTACTCTACTCACTACTCTACTCACTACTCTACTCACTACTCTACTCACTACTCACTATCACTACTCTACTCACTACTCTACTCACTACTCTACTCACTACTCTGCACTCACTACTCTGCACTCACTACTCTGCACTCACTACTCTGCACTCACTACTCTGCACTCACTACTCTGCACTCACTACTCTGCACTCACTACTCACTACTCTACTCACTACTCTACTCACTACTCTACTCACTACTCTACTCACTACTCACTACTCTACTCACTACTCTACTCACTACTCACTACTCACTACTCACTACTCACTACTCTACTCACTACTCTGCACTTACTACTCACTACTCTATTCACTACTCACTACTCTATTCACTACTCACTACTCTATTCACTACTCACTACTCTACTCACTACTCACTACTCACTACTCTACTCACTACTCTACTCACTACTCTACTCACTACTCTACTCACTACTCACTATCACTACTCACTATCACTACTCTACTCACTACTCTACTCACTACTCTACTCACTACTCTACTCACTACTCTACTCACTACTCTACTCACTACTCTACTCACTACTGCACTCACTACTGCACTCACTACTCTGCACTCACTACTCTGCACTCACTACTCTGCACTCACTACTCACTACTCTGCTCACTACTCACTACTCTGCTCACTACTCACTACTCTACTCACTACTGACTACTCTCAACTCACTACTCTACTCTCAACTCACTACTCTACTCACTACTCACTACTCTACTCACTACTTTCTACTCACTACTCTACTCACTACTCACTACTCTACTCACTACTCACTACTCTGCACTCACTACTTTACTCTCTACTCTACTCACCTCACTACTCACCTCACTACTCTACTCACTACTCTACTCACTACTCTACTCACTACTCTACTCACTACTCTACTCACTACTCACCTCACTACTCACCTCACTACTCTACTCACCTGAGAACTTGTTCCATACAGTGCCTAATCTCTCCCAAATTGCCTCACAAACTCTCTGACGTAGGCTGGCGGTGGTCTGCAGCCTGCCAACAAATGGAACATTGATGCCCCACAATGCTTATGTTAGAACATTCAGGTGCCCTCTATTTTGCTTTACTTCCTGTTGTGACCTTGCGGTGTACTTATCCTTAGGGAATAGTAGTGCAATAGATTTTAGGGTCCAGGCTGTGGATAGTTGTACGAAGTTACGTGCCTAGAGGAGGCTTGTAGTAAGTTATGTGTCTGGGTAGCAAAGTATCGGTTCCCCATGACTGCATATTTAAATCTTGGAAGGTACTATTTAGGAAGTTAGCTGCTTTTCTGCAGAGTGAAGAAAGGGCAATATAGCTTAGGCATTTTTTGAGCGAATTAGATTTCTTGAAGGTAACAGTGCAGAGGCTCCTAAGTGTGTGCCAGCAATGACTGTGTGGCCACGTGGGTAACTGCCTAGAGTCTGCCCCACGAGCATTCAAGATAAACAGAAGAAATAGCATTCACACAGTTCTGCTTGGATTGACTAGGCTTGCTTGCTGATTGCACTGACTTGTACTTGGCTTACATCACTAAAGCAAAAGATAACAACAGAAACTACACAGATCGTTTCTGGCTACAGTTGGAAAAAGAAGTAATATCACCTTATAACCCTGCATCAGAATTTATTCTACCTTCCATATGATGTCCTGTTTACCACAGCTCAAATCTGCGAGATACGGGTAATCTGAAAAAACAGATATGAAGCAAAATGCGTGTTGTTTTTTAATGCCACGGCGTGTTACCTTTCTGCACCGCGTGTTGATGGATGTTTTAATTGCTGCATTGTCCTAACGTCCCCCCTCCCTAAACCCCGCACGATTGTCGTCACAACACTGTGCCTTTGTTAGCCTCAGGCACAGCACAAGGCACCTGGATTAGACCCCGATTGGCACACACGATGCCCTGCGTTGAATAGTGAGCATAAAGTTGTAAGTGGTGGTGAATTGTGCGCTGTGCGGTTCTCTGGTGTGAAAAACCCGCACCACCAGCGGACTCAAATGCACAGCATTGTCTACGGTGTGAGGTGAGACCTAGCGCTTCAAGCTGCTGCGAGAAGTCCTCGAGGCGCCAGTTAACAAGTGGTGCAGGTAACGCCTGTGATGTACATGGCCGTACGACACCTGGGCAGTCTGTGGCCATGCCGACGTTTTCACTTGGTTGTGATATAGCGCGCGGGCCATAATTGTGGCAGAGCAACGAGTCATATAGCAAAAGCAGAATGCGACACTTGATGGGTGGTCTTATAATTTGACCCTCTTGAGGCGCACCGACGATATAGCGCTTCATGTGGTTGTGATACCGTAGGCACTTGGTGGCTGAAGTTTTCGAGCCGCATTTAGTAATAGTTAAAATTCCAGTGTGCTGGTGGAGTCTGCGAGTAACGTAACCTGGACATGGGTTCATTTAAATAAGTAAACCACTGGAGCTACTAAAAGACGACGTGCTTAGCCCACTCACTCTTTAAACTAAAACAATTGTGATACTAAGTCTTTGAAGCAAAACGCATTGTTCCGGCAAAGACGACCCTTCCACCATCCTCTTGTTTCAAAGAACCCGCGAACAAGTGTCATGCATATTCTATGTCGCTTGCGCTTAGTAGTTTGTTCAGGTGACGACTAATTGCTGACAGTGTTTTTTTCGGTGCATTGTCACCTCTAGCAGGTGTCTTCTCTCTATAGTGTGCACTGCGAGTATCTGCGCCCGTGAGGCCTGCAGTACGCACATGGATGCGCAAGGGGGCGCCTGACTCCGCTTCGTGGATGGCGAGGAGGGCTAGCCAAAAACACCCCACAAATCTACGACTCCGTGAAGCCCTTGCAAAGTTTTTTTTATGATGACTTTTTCGTTATTGTATTACAGGGCTTTATATCACACTTCCACCGTATTTCTGCAGGTAGCATGTTGCTAATTTTAATTGTTTTAGTTTAAAGACTTTGGCAAGCAGGGTGAGTTGGCTTTGCTTGGGCTTATGAATGATATCGTCGTGGACTCCAATCAGCAGTACCCTATTTTCCTTAATATGGCACCGCTGTCTCGTGTCACCTGCCTTTGCGCTCCGGGCGTGTCACGCTGATTTTAAGTGTCCCGAACACTTTTTCTATTTGTACCTAATTCGCGCCAACTGAGCCGCAAACAAGACTACCTACTTTGTGAGCTGAATTGCTACTTTCTCCGCGGGAGTGGGTTTAGGTTGGGCCCGACCCCAGTGCCCCCTTGGCTCTGGTGGGCGCAGGAGGGGGTGTTGTCCTACGATTTGGATATCTGCAACACCCCATCACCCTCCCCGGCATCTTTGTCGTTTTTAGGTTTATTTTTGCGAAGGGGACCGCATGTACATGTTTTTCTAACAAACCGTATCCCCTGGTGCTCCGAACGTGTCTGCTGTTCAAAATTCTTTCCCCGGTTTGCTAGCTACGTCAAAGTTTGATTAAATGCGGGTGCCGAGAAGCCGCGCACTAAGGCTGCAGCACACCTGGTAACACCCGCCAGCTGTGCATTTTGCTGCATTGAGCTTGTGGATACATCACGGTGTGCACTTTTAACGCGCGCACACCATCTGGAATGCATTACACGGCCACCCTGACAGCTCCTAATTAAGATTAATGCACTGCCGAGCACGTAACCGCTGAGAAAATGCCCAAAATGGCGCCCGACAATTACATCTACCCATTCGCATCACGACTACTAAAAATACATCACCGCGAGGACCAATCACCATTCAGATAATACAAAAAAAACACACGCACTAAGGAATGTGTCTTTCCCGAGCCCTAAAGAAACTTTTTTTTTTTCTTTTACATTAGGATCTCGGAGCTCCGCCCCGAGCCCTAAAAAGGATCAATCCCCAACTAATTGTGAATCATACAGGCCTCTGTCGCTTATTAATATAATGTAAAAATCCTGGCTCCAGCCACTCATGCAAAAATTGGTCCTGCCAGATCAATCTGGCTTTATACCAGAGCGCTCTACATCCCATAATCTATGGACGCTGTTTGCTATGCTTCACACTCTCAATCCTGAATTGCCGGCAGCAGCAATCATGCTTGACGCCGCAAAGGCATTTGATTCAATAGAATGGGGTTATCTCTTTTCTGTGTTACAGCAGATGGGTTTTTCCCCTCTCTTCATTAATTGGGTACGTTTCCTGTATTTAGGGCCTATGGCGCGCGTCCGGGTAGAGCGCTATACTTCTGACCCAATACAAATCACCAGGGGCACCCGACAGGGGTGCCCGCTTTCACCGATGTTATTTGCCCCGACACTGGAACCTCTAGCTTGCCTTATTAGGCAATCTCATGAGCACGCGGCTCTCAATTTTTTACATCAGCCGGTCATTATCTCTCTTTATGCAAATGATATCCTGCTTTTTATATGTGAGCCCCGCACTCACCTGGCACCAGTTCTGAGTGAGTATATGCGCTTTGCTCGTTTTTCTGGCCTCCACATTAGCTGGTCCAAGTCTGTAGTGATGCCGCTGACGGAGAGCACCATCCCACATGAACTGGAATTTCCCCTTGTGTGGGCCACGGATTCAGTTAAATATATGGGTGTATGTATCCACCGTAACCCAGAGGTCAAAATCCGAGAGAATTGAGGGACTGCCACCGCGATGCTGGAATAACAAGTGGATAGATGGGTAAAACTCCTGCTTTCGCTTGCAGACCGTATTGCACTGATCAAATTAGTAGTGTTACCCAAATTTTTATATTTTTTTAGTAACATACCGCTTCAACTCACGCAACTGCGTACTCTGCTGCTTCGCCATGTCTGGGGTGGTCGACAGGCACGGGTGAGCTGGAATACTCTCACACTGGATTACAAATGCGGGGGTTTCAGTGTACCAGATTTTTATCTTTACTACCTTTGTGCACATGCACATTACACACACTTCTGGTTCACCTCCCACGCTTTTGTCCCCCATGTGGCTATGGAACACTGGGATGCACACCCCATCCCATTGAGTTCTCTATTAAAATATGATCATAGGCCTACACCCCGCAATACCTTCAACACTATTAACTCGACGATTGCTGCTTGGCAGGCATTGGGTCGTGAGGCGGGAAAACTACCATTATACTCCACGCTATTACTGTTGGCTTATCACTCGAACATATCATTAACACCTGAACAGGGAGCATTACGGACACTGGCGCCGGTAGGAACTGATAAGCTACAATATCTATTTCCTGGTGGCACCTTTCTGGCGAACACTGACATAGACTATATTCAGAATAAGGCACTGCTCTTCGTATTTTACATACATAGACTAAAAAAGGGTTGCAGATTCACTACCCCACATTCCCGATGGAACCACCGGAGGCACTGGCCCTGCGCACACTGACCATGGCCCCCACCGGACATAAGCTAGTTACTAAACTTTATCACTCTGCTAAGGAAGACCAGTCCCTCTCATGCGATAAGAGCCTTAGCAAATGGAATGAGTATCTCGACCCACAACTCACGCAGAAGCAATGGGAAATCTGCTGTCAACTCACTAGCATCCTCACTTCTAATGGAAACTTGCGTATCATACACTTTAAATATCTTCATCAGGTTTACTACACTCCATATCAACTTTTTAAATATGGACCCCGAGACACAGATGCTTGTAAGTGATGCGGGGCTTTGGGGGCAGATTTCTGGCATCTAGCCTGGACCTGCAGGCGTATGTCGGAATACTGGGCTGCTGTGATCACCAAGCGATCAAAGATCATTGGGATTGTGTTGCAATGCCACCCACAAATATGCTTACTGGGTCTTGTTCCCTTCCTAAAAGGTGTCACGGGCAGGTTAACAAGAGTGGCACTGCTTATTGCCAAGCGACGAGTGGCGATGGTGTGGGCTAGTGCACTGAGTCCCACAATAGAACAGTGGCTTAGAGATGTGGTATTCTGTAGAGAAAATGTGGTCCTGTATGTGGAGGAGCTACCATCGTCCTCCAGGCCCAATGATATCTGAGAGCCCTTGTTGGTATACTTGCATTCTATTGTTTAGCTAAACCCCCCTGAAGTTGAGTCCACGTGAATATCTATGCTACATGCTGTATGTAATGATGTCAATCTGTTTGAGTTCTCTCCCAAGTAACCTTAATTTATAGTCACGTGTTGTTTTTTTCTTGATTATTATTTGATTCTGATGTACCAAATGCTGTTTTATGTTTTTTCTCTCCTTATCTGTACATTGTATGAGAAGTTGTGAAAATCAATAAAAAAAAAAAATTATTAATTGCGAAGTGACAATATTCTTGTAAATTATATTTAACACTAAATGGTGCTCTGTTCACAATCAAATCCTAGAAAACTACAGGTGGCAATAACACCTCTGCACAAGTGTACTATCAGGCTTTTTTTTCAAAACTTTCCTGGTAGTACGCCAGAAAGCTGTGACAAATGCAAATTTCTAGTGGTATTCCCGGGAATGTCATGAGATGTTTTTAAAAGGCATCCATTTCCCACTATGGAGACATCCACAGAGGAGAAGTAAAGCCTCCTGTGAAAAAAAAATGTTAGTCTCCGTGGAGACTTCATTTTCCTCATGGAGAAAGCCTTTTCCCAACAAATCAGGGAGGTGATCTATTCCCTTCCCATCCTGGATAAAAAATAATAATAATAATAATAATAATAAGGGGTAAACCTTTACCATTTCCAAGGTGGGAAGAGGAAGGGGAGGTGTTTGAAAATACAAAAACACATGTTTTTGACTGTTTCCAAACTTCCAAGGCAAACCATGTCTTGGACCAGCTATTTCCAACCCCTTTAGCGGAATTTACAGATGTGGATTTCTCCACACTCATTGAAAAAAGGAAATCTACACTAAATGCACATATGCCCACCAGAAATTCTGTTCCAAGTTCCCGGCAGGTAAAAAAGGTAAATTCTGTCTTAAACTAGTATTTATGGCTAAATTTACCTTTGAGTACTCTGGCGGTAGCTATTGTTCAGTGCTATAGATACCTTGCACACATGAGATACATGATTTAAAGTAGTACATCCTCCTGTGCGGTGTGGCTGGAAGGAGGAAAAAATAGCAACTGAGTAATTAGAGGGGCAGAGAGCAGGAGATCCTCAACCCTCCTAAACCTTCACTGACACCAAAGAGCTTATCCTCCAATGTCGCCCTAGGTAGTTTGCTTTGTGGTATGGAGTGACTTTAGAAGCAGGGTTTGTTATATAGACACTTGATCTCTGGAGATGCCTAGAGGGTCTGGATGAAGGAGCAGTTTCCCCCTTACCAAACGCTGCCTCGAGTGCCACCTTACTTGAGCTTCAAGATTCCTTCACCCTATTTCTGCTGTGCTGTGTTCTATTCCTCTTTGGATCTTGCCTATAAACTTTTTATGCATGCACTTACACATGCCTCGTCCCCACAGTTGCATCTTCTATACTTGGGCTACTCATTGGTGTTGCTTACCATTTCCCATGGTGCCTCCTGTTGCCTCCCCAGGCCTCTGCTGCCCAGTCCCACCATCAGAACTCTGGTGTGCTTGGTCGCTTATGGTCTCTTTCTGCCCGTCGCTGATTCTTGTCTGTGATGCACCCCGCTGTCCTTTCTCACTCATTAATGTGAATGGCATTGCTATTACCCTTGACTGTCTGTTCTGATATTAAAATGCCTCTTCCTACCTACCTTTGAGCTCTTGTGCTGACAAAGTTGTATTGAAGTTGCTTTGAACTTGAAATGATTATTCAATGTACACTTTCCATTTACTTTGACAAAAATATAATTATTTAGGGATCATGTTTAATAGACAAATTAACTGGCAAAACATGATTGCAAATAGAGTGATCCAGATGGAAAAGAATATTGGGGCGTTAACTAGATTCATAAAAAAAAAGGTAAAAACCTCTAGATGTAATAAAAACAGTGTATGAAGCAAAGACGGTATCTGCTGCCACTTATGGAGCGGCCGTCTGGGGAGTCAGCAAATTTACAAAACTCCAATCTACTGAAGACCAATTTTTTTAAAAGTTACTTTCATTGCCAAAGTCTTGCGCCAATTTTAAATGCCATATGGAAATGAGAGCCCCATAAATTTCTGATAAAATTTCTCTGGTGCCAATATTATCTATTATTTAAGCTACACTGTGAGCTCTCAGCGTTTTTTAGGAAACTTAAACTCAAAGCTTTCTTCGAAGGGAAGGAGGACCCGAATGAAGCGCTACGTAAAGGTGATACTGGATTAAGACTGAACTCTACCTTTAACCCTCCGATTCAGACAGTGCCAGCAGCTATAACTGCGTTTGAACAAGCAGTATTCCTAGACCTAGAAACCTATCAGGACACCCCATCCTATAGCAATTTCAGTACAGAGGAATACCAGGCACTAAGATCTTTGCAAAATGACCCTAACATCACGATAAAACCAGCAGACAAGGGCGGTGGTTTGGTAATTCAAAACACAACTGATTATGAGAAGGCATGTGAGGTTCTACTGGCAGACAGGAAGAACTACACCCCCCTAACACGAGACCCCACACACGACTTAAGAGCTCGGATCACCAACCTGGTCAAAAGAGCTGAAGAGAACGGGGAAATTTCCAAAAATGAGGCTGATTTCTTGAGTATGAGTGAAAATGTAACACCCTATTTTTACACTCTACCAAAGACACACAAGAACAAGCTACCACCACCAGGAAGGCCGATCGTATCAGGCATTGGCTCCTTGCTAGAGCCTCGTTCACGGTTTTGCAATCACTATCTCAAACCTATAGTGCAAAACACTCCGACCTACCTGAAGGATACTAAAAGTTTACTTCAGTTGCTTCAAAACCTTGATTTTTCAGGAGATACAGTGACACTGGTTACATTAGACATTGAGAGTCTGTACACCAGCATCCCCCAGGACGACACCATCAAGGTCCTGGGTACGGCCCTAGACTCCATAACTTGGGACTACCAGGCATCCAAGACCTTCATAATAGACTGTGCTACCTTAGCATTAAAAGAGAATTTCTTTGCCTATAAAAACAACCTCTACCTGCAAACAACTGGGACATCTATGGGCAGTACATTTGCCCCCAGCGTGGTAGGCCTGTACGTCGCGGATTTTGAGGCGAGGCATATCATACAACCCAATGGCCCCTTCACGTCTTTCATCAGAATATGGAGACGTTACATTGATGATGTCCTGGTATTATGGACAGGCAGCGATGAACAATTACAGGCCTTCCTAGGTTGGATTAACACACTAGACACTAATCTAAAATTCACTTCTGAATTGAGCAGAACAGAGGTCACCTTCCTGGATGTGAGGATTCAGGTCTCCGGGACAAGATTGACCACAAAAACATATCAAAAACCGACTGCTCGCAACAACCTACTTGAATTCACAAGTTTTCATCCCCGGCCCCTAAAGGAAAACCTTCCATACGGCCAATATTTGCGGATAAGTCGCAACTGTTCTGATCTTCAAGATTTTAAGATCCAGTCTTCAGATCTAACTGACAAACTCAAGTTACGAGGCTATCCTTCCAAAATACTGAATAAAGGTTACAAGAGGGCTCGCAACCAACCACGAGAATCTCTCCTTGAAGACAGGGTTACAGACAATAAAACCATACCACTGACTTGCGTAACTACATATAGCACAATGTCCAACCACATGAAAAAATCAATTAATAAGAATTGGCGCATTGTGTCCAGTATTAAAACAGATTGGGAAAAAACATTATTCTCTTTTAAGAAAGGACGCAGCCTGAGGGACACTTTGGTGCACACTCGACCGAGAATTGAAGCACCGACCACAGAGAGATCTATCACAGACACTTGGGGTTTACCGAGAGTTACTGGTCACTTCCCCTGTGCAAATTGTAGTGTCTGCCACCTCACGACACACTCCAAAACTCTTGAGCTTGAGCCAGGCAAAATCTGGACACAGAAAGGTCACACAAATTGCAATACTCTAAACGTCATCTACCTGATCACCTGTTCCTGCGACCTACGTTATGTAGGCATGACGACCCGCAAAGTTAAGCAAAGGATAGGTGAACACCGTTCGAACATTAGATGTAAGAAACTGACCACCAAAATGAGCCGTCATTTCTTGGAACGGAACCATACTCCCAACGACATGCGATGGACTATCATCGAGCATGTGATTGGCGGAATGAATACTCCCAACTGCCTTTTTGAAAAAGAACAAAGGTGGGTATATAGGCTTGGTACCCACCTCATAGGTCTGAATGATGATATTCCCTGGAATACTGTGATGAAGTGAACTAATATGGAGTCGAGCAATTTCTGACATGGCATGAATCAATATTAACTATCTATCTTCATTAATAAGCTGTAAACCTATCTATAGGCTCTTAACAATATAAGCCCTTCACATAAGACCGGCGGTAGTTTGGGTCTCATAACCTTATGGCTGCTTTCTATTTCAATGTACTAACTGATTTTAGTCAACCATAAGCGAAGGCACTCATATGCGAGATCTTAAATCGGCCGCCCCAGTCGTTAGAAACACTTCCGTGTTTAGCGCGACTATGGTTTACCCCAGGTCACTTAGCAACCACTTCCAACACCCCATGTGGCCAAACATCATTCACTCCCCAGCAATCCGATTGGCAATGCGCGTCTGACGACGTGCACTGACGCGGAACCACGCCCACCCGGAAGCAATCTCCGCCTCGCGGTTTTGCTTTTAAACAGTAAACCGAGCCCGCGGCACTATCGTCGGGGTCCGGTACGAGGGCGACGTAGGCAGACTGAGGGTGCTAAGCGTCAAGGGCGTAAGTGGAGACCACTTAACATTACCAAGCTAAGTACAGATCGCGCTGCTTTTTTAACAATGGGCATTACAGTGATTCTATGCCATTCTCTTTCTCCCTACGTACTGCCATTTTTCAGGGTGTGCCGAATACGCTTCCACCCCCCTCCTGAGACCCATGGTGTTTGATTCTAACACCTATAAAGTGAGACATTTTAATTTGTTTGCGATCTCATTAGGATATTTACTTTGATCGCTCAGTTGACAATCTTCTATGAAGATTTTCACCTTTTAAATCCATAGTCACTTCTAGTCCATATCACGAATAGTACACCGCACCTATCCTAGTTCATACGAATCCTGGGCTAAGAGGTGGTGTTAACCATAGCGCTATTCATCCACAGCTAGAATTTTATCACCTTTGGAGCACGATATCCACAGTAACAACCAGTATCATTACTAAGTGTTTGTTCTGTCCTACTTGTGTGTCTCTGTCCCTTTACTTCCTAGGTGCAGAAACCGATAAGTAGAAGCCTCCTAAACCAGGAGTAATTAGGAAGAGTTTGTTCCTTCCTAATTTTTTTGCACTTTTTCACATTTACTTAATTTTCACTCTCACGCCCCTAGGTAAGGGTGGGCCTTAGCGTGCCCATACCGCCAGGGTTTATCACACACAGTCCTGAAGAATTGCCGGGTAAATTAACACCGTTTCGATGGCAAGAAACATGTTGACAAACCTATAGGAACCCACCACTCAATTATAGTGGACTGTTTCCTCACATATTTTAATATCTCTGTCTTTAGTGATCATAGAATAAAATTATTACCTCAGATACACTACTGACTATTTTAATACTTCCACCACTCACTAATCTGAATTGCACTCAACACGCCCTTAAATCACCATCCTGCTCCGCAGTAATCCTGGCGTTGCAGCACACCAAAGAGACACTCGGTCTCTTTGGTGGGGCCCGATGATGAAGCATGTCATCACTAGGTGGTGAGTGAGGGCTTTCTTCAACATCCCAGTGTGGTTGTTTCTGTGCTTCCAATAACGGCCTAGCTTTTCCTCAAGACACTCTTCCTTTGATTATTGCCAATATTATTGTGGCATTCAATATGGCGGAAGGAGACTCTCACACTGACGAGAGATATTATAAATGATGTCTTGAAATTAGAAGGGGTGGGTAATATAACCTGGTTAGGATATGGTGTATCTACTATAAAAGGTAATGGGTTACATCACCTTTCTTTAGACCCCATAAGTTGCTGTTCTATTTCTAAGAACGATCTGAAAGCTCAGCTACTATCTAATATACAGTCTGGAAGGGAGATTGAAAATGCCAAGCTGTCAACAGGTAAAATATATCTAACAGTACCGAGTATCTCCCAAATGGGAAAATAATCAACGTACCTAACTTTTGTTACTGACCTACAGCATAGGTATATCCCGGTGAGATTCCATTTAAGTTATATTCCTTTAATGTTGGGTATCCCTGGCAATGTCTATGTTGCTGCTGATCTCCCATTGTGTACTTGTGACAACCAGTCAATACAGAATGATATGCGTTTTTTGCTTTTTTGTAAATTTTAATATAATGAAAGGAAAAGGTTTATTATCCCTGTTATGCGTAAAATGAATTTTAAACAATGTTATGTGGCCTTTTACTATTTGCAGTTAATGCCCGACCCCTTTACCTGTTTATCTGTGGCATCCTTTCTTTTAACTGCTCTAAAAAAAGAGACGCTCAATCTGCTGAATCAATCTATTGCAATGTTCCCTTTACTATAAATTTGTAATTTGTATAACTATTGTATTTTAAAATGTATTATACTGTAATGATGTGGAATGTTGTATCTCTTGTTTTTTTCTTTATTATGTGAAGCATACTTTTATGCCTTCATTATGTTGGCGAAATAAAGTTATTCTGACTGACAAGAATAAGGAGGAGCAAGCAGTAGTCGCATGTACAGCAAACGTTCTGGAGTTGAGTTGGTGTGTTTGCAACTGAATGAACGTTTGTAGTATGTTTTCTTTTCTCAGTGCCTCATGTTGTTTTATTGTTGTCCATTAGTACATAGATTTGAGTGCTGCATGAGAAAGCTAGACCTATTTATTGCCTTTGTAATTGCAGCTCTTTCCCTGGATTTACAAACTGCACAATTTCATACCTTCGGTTTCAACATCCCCTCACAAGCTCTTATTATCCTTCTAGTGCTACCTTGAGTTGTTTTCATGTGTCTTCCGACCGACTACACGAGATGCCCCAGCATCATCCTCAAGCATGACTTTCCCCTATAAACTAGCATCATCTTGAAACCTTAATGCATACCCATTCGCAACAAAGCAAAATTTCGAATTAACCTTGTAAAAGTGAAGAAATTATTCATTTGTTTTTTTATACCACACTTCTGCCAATTCTTTAAATAAAAGATATTATTATTTCCCACTCCAGGCCTCAATTTACTAGTGTTTGCGAGGATGAAAGGCAGTGTTGGCCTTGCTGGGATTGGTACTCGAGTGTTCTGCCGATCACTTGTGTTTTCCCCATTAGCAAGCATTTTTCAGTCCATGAGCTATCCCTTCTGGCCATTAAAGAGCTTCAAAGAACAAATATTACTACTACACACGCATGGTACTCAATTTACCAACCTTCAGGCGCGAAAGGCCCAAAATGTAATTAATTTATCAAAATACTGTTAATTGCTTCAACATTTTGCATAGCGTAGAGCACACTGAATAGAAACACTGAAATGCAAATGCAATCTTATCACGGGCGATGGACCCACCCTTCTTTCTATAGGTTGGCTAGAAAAGGCCAGGCTGCAGGCACTTTACCTGTTTCCGAAGATTTATATGGCGAGAGGTCCTCGGCATTCAGCCTGGCTGGCCTCTTGCACAAAGGCCTCTGCTTGTGCAGCTGCAGATGGTGCTCCGAGGAATGCGAGGAATCCTGCAGATTTATCTCACTCGAAGGAGCCGTCTGCGCGTCCCCCGCGCACTCGGGGGCAGGAGACGGGCGGCCCGCGGCGGGCCCCGGCCCTCTCGGCCGATCCCTGCCAGACACCTTCTGAGGATTGAGTGGGTGACCGTCAGACTTCGCGGCGTTGATGGCCGAGGGGCAGTGCCCTCGGAGCTGGTCGGGCTCGTCGTCCTCTGGGATAGGGTTGTACCAGATCTCCCCTTCTTCGTCGTCTGCGTCGTTCTCCTCGCTGAGGTTCCAGGTGCACTTGCTCAGAGTCCCAGGGCTCGCAGCTGTGGTGGCGCGCGCCTGGGCTCTGACGGGGCTTTGGAGGTCTGCAGGGGATCGGACTGTTAGCTGCAGTTTCGGGGACTCCGAACACACTGCGACAGGGGAGTGTGCGACACGCGCAGGGGGGTTCTCAAAGAAGTCCAAAGCATCGATAGGAGGCGGGGACTGCGTACTCTGCTGCAACCAGTTGCGCTTTTTTGACACCGTGATGCTGTTCTTGTGTTGTCTCTGCTCGTTGACCTCCGCGACCTTCACGTCTTCTCTAAACACAGACGATGCGTGCGCGTTTTCAATCAGATCTATTAAAAAAAAAACGCATAGTTATTGTGAGAGTTAGTTACATAGTTGTGACAAAAGTAGAATTTACGGAAGTATTACTGGTATTAAAAACTCCCGGGTGTTAATTAATGCTTTTGGTCTTGGTTATAATTATCAATAACAAGTGCAGTGCTGTCAAATGTGGTGGTAGCAAGGGTTTGACAGGCCCCATTGCAAGCAAGGAAAATTGCACCCCATCAACTGGTTTCAGAATTAAACAAGCATTTGCAATACAATAGATCTCACATTTACGTGAGTTTAAGCTATTGTCTTTTACAATGGCAATAGCTCAAACTCTTGGAAATGTGATACCTCAGCCGCCATTGTCCCGGGTTGCTTGAAAGTGAAAGGGGGCATGGCGGGGAAAGCACGCCGTGCCCGCAGCAGGAGAAACCCATTAAAGAAAAGAGTGCTTACAAACTAATTAAGACATGCCATGTCGCATCCGAAGTAAAGGGGCCAGTCGCCATGGGTATTTACAAATACAGACAAGGCGATACCAAGGAGGGACTAACAACCCTAACAACAACTCGCAAGCCAGCGTTTACAAAGGACAATGACACTAGCCAATGAAAAATATGTGTGGAGAGTGGGCGGGGATTCTCTTACATACTCAACTACAACAAGTCTCGCACACAAGTGCATGCCCACTGACTGAGGCTCGACCTAAAAAACTGGTGAAATTGGGATGATGTGGACCCCCTCAGGCCCCAGCTGATAGCATCACTGTGCCTGCTGTCATGGCCACCTACGCCCCCGGTGGAGCCTTTTGAAATGAGTATGGCCTACTAAACTAATGGTAATGTGAAATCCCACTACAACAGTCACTTCTTGAAAGCTGTATGCATACTTGGATTTATTTAGCCATATAATAAAGAGCTTGACCCAAATAGTGGTCCGCCATAAATAGATGTACTTTTTTCACATCTGACATGTAGCCCTTTAAATGCCAATATTCATACTATTTTAGTGTCTTCTAAAGAAGAATTATAAAATAGTCTAGAGAAAAGCCTTTACTGGCATACATGTAAATTAACCGGAAGGACAAATATCCATTGAGGCCATAGCAATAACAGAACATGAGCTATACAAATGCCAATAGCATAACATATAAAAAAAAATATGAAGGTGTATCAGGGTTGTTTCCTAAGAATTATAAAACAAGCCCAAATGGGCTTTTACTAGTAATAAAGGGTTTTATTCTATGCATCCAAATAATACATTCAAATGTAGACATAGAAGTGGATTGGCGTGGTATCGAGTAGAGTGGAGTGCAGTAGCATAGAGTAGAGTAAAGTGGCGTGGAGAGGACAAGAGTAGAGTAGTACAGTTGTTGGTATATGGAACTAAAGCATCAATAGAGATGCAGACAGAGTGAAAGTAACAAATAATAAGCCGGATGCCTGTGTTAAAAGTAGGAAAGTACATTGCACATTCAGGAATAATACTGAAATGATTATAGGATAAAATAAATAATGTGCTTCAAAACAATGAGGAAGAACAAAAACAAGGAAGAACCCATATACTTGGTCCATGTTCCAGGGAGGAGCTAACATAAGAAAGAAGGGAAGCCTACAGGAGCTAAGTAATCAAACAATTGCAAATGAGAGTCACAACAAAAACAACTAGTGCTGTGGGCAGGTTTTAAGCACATTGAATTGTAAAAAATAGAGTAGACACAGAGTGCCGTGGAGAAGAATGGCGTAGAGTAGAGTTGCATTGAGTGGCATAGAGTAGAGTGGCGTGGCAAGAGTAGAGTGGAGTGGCGTAGAGCAGAGTGACAGAGAGTGAAGTGGCACAGAGTGGAGTGGTACTGAGTGCAGTGGTGCAGAGTGGAGTGCCGGAGAGGGACATGTGGAGTGGCGCAGAGCATTGTACAGTAGAGTGGCGTACAGTGGAATGGAGAAGAGTGACGTGGAATGGAGAAGAGTGACGTGGTGGAATGGAGTAGAGTGACATAGTGGAATGGAGTGGCATAAAGTGGGGTAGAATGGCGTAGAGTGTAGTGGCTTAGAGTAGAGTGGAGTAATCTGGTGTGGAGAAGAGTGGCGCTAAGTGTCGTACAGTCGAGTGGCATAGAGTGGCGTGCAGTAGAGTGGCATGGAGTAGAATGGCACAAAATGGCAGAGTGGTGTAGAGTAGAGAGGCAGAGAGTGGAGTGGCTTAGGGTTCTTAAGAGTGGGATTGTGTGGAGTGACATATTGTAAAGTGGAGTGTCACAGAGTAGAGTGGAGTGGCGTAGAGTGGTGTAGAGTAGAGTGGCACAGAGTGGCATAGAGTGGAATGGTGTAGAGTGCAGTAGAATGGAATTGAGTGGAATAGAGTAGAGTGACATAGAGTAGTAGAGTTGTGGGTGTAATTAACTAAAACGTCAATAGTGACGGCAAACAAGGTGAAAGCAGCATAAGTAAGTGTATGCCTTTATTAAAAGTAGGAAAACACACTGCACATCTAGGAATAATACTGAACCACTTATGAAATCATAAAAATAGAGTGTTACAAAATTAGGAAGGAGAACAAAGATAAGGAAGAACACATGCACTTGGTCCATGCTCCAAAGTAGAGGTAACACATGAAAAGGAAGGGAAACCTACTGGAAATAAGCATTCGAAAGATTGCAAATGAGAGTGATAGCAAAAACAAGTAATGGTAGGCAGCTCCTAGATAAACATGATTTTATGCCATCCATCAGAAGAAAACAAAATACAAATTTTAAAGAATCTCTTCAGTGCAACCACAACCATACCCCATGGCACAGATTTCTGCACTACTTTAGACACACTTCCTCCAGGAATGCTGCCTGTACTGTCCGAAGAATCTAAAATATGCAGCCATTGATCCAGAAAAGAGGTAGTCTCAGGGTAAAAGATGGTACCTAGATTCTCCCAGTGTACCAAATGACACGATTTTAGTGGCTGGAAAATCTGTCCGGTAAACACGGAAAGGGCTATAGTGCAGACCCAACCGATTTTCCAGTTCGCTTCCGAACCCCAGCCCGGCATGTGGGGAGCATGATATGTTCACCTCACTAGAGGACACCTTTTAATTCCCTCGCCCACTTATCCCACTCACTCAGTTCTCCGACTGATATTTACCACCTGCTCTGAAAAGAAACATAAATAAGGACATTTATTTCTAACAAGTATTTTTGTGATCAGCTTCTAATACTTTATGTATGCACGGAGTGTGCCCCCATACTTCTTTCATGTCCCTGCATAACACGTAGCACTTAATCCCTCTGCTAATGGAACTCATAACAAGCAATGGCATAGCCAATAAGTCTCGCCTTTGGGACCTTATAAGTGTTTAACAACGCAATAGTTAATATTGTTGCACCAAGGACATTGTGCTGCATAACTAAATGCTTATAAAGGTCCCAAAAGCGAGACCTATTGGCTATGCCAAGGCTTGTTTTTAAAGAGAGCCCAGCAACTATAATTTGCTGTCAGGCCGCTCTTTTATAAATAATGAGCACCCACACTATTTTTTGCATTAGTTGAGACAAAGTTTATTCCTAAATGCCAGGTGCCCAATTATTATACTGTACACTCTCCTTGTACAAGCATGTAGGGATTTTCTGAGCCCCCTAGATTCGTTTGTTTTCTTTCATGTAAAGTACCTTCTTATTTATCCTTTCAATGTAAAGCACACAATGACTAGTAATGTTAATGAAGCCCATCTCATTATGTATGCAGATGAGGCTGAAGGGTGTTGTATTATTCATTCCCTATGCTATGGAAGTTGTGTAAACAAGCTCTCCAGGGGGTTAACAATCATTGGTGCAGCCTGCTGCAGAGGGCCCAGGTCCCAGGACAGAAAGGGGCCCACTGCACCTTCTGCTGAGCTGTGCACTACTGCACTTTTGCTATGAGGACAATCAGGAGGCAGACTTTCTTTGGATAAGTGGCCAAAACCAAGCTGATCAGACGTCAAGGCCTGCCCATTGTGGCCTTTCATCATCTCTTTGCTCCCTTCTGTATCCTTCTATCGCCTCACCGGATCACTCATGTGAGCAATGTACAGCTGTTCCAAGAATATCAAAATCAGCTCTCCACGCATGAAGACCATTCAGCTGCATCTATCACTTAACCAACATAAATACACAGGAGAAAGAAGAAAATAAGAGAATAAAAAGAGGAACAAAAAAACCAAACACTAGGTAAACAGTGACATAGAAAAAAGGAATGGAAGAAGCGAAAAAGCGAGCACTACCTGAAAAGTATCAAAAAAAGGAGCTGAGAAGAAACTTCAGGAAAAGAAACAAAGTCAAAGGAGAGAAACAGAAAAAGTAGTGAAGAAAATGAAGAAGCATACAAAGATGATGAAATGCGATAGAGAATGCAAAACAAAAGGGAAAGCATTAGACACATGAAACAGACAATTATGGAATACATTAAAAAGAATGGTGAGAGACATCAGCAAATGTGAAAACTAAAACGAGAAAATACTCAGACAAAAAGGAATAAGGGTTTGAAAGGAAGGGAAGGACAACAAGGAAAAAGAATGAAAATATAGAAAGCAGCATAAACCTAGTCTGGTTCTGTGTCAGACAGGTTAAAATGTAGGTGAGATATCACGTGAGATTACATCAGCGTGATCTGCAATTTACTGACTCTAAGCATTGTGTGATAACTCAAGAGAGCTAAGTGGAGCATGCAGGTCATAGGTTCTAACTGCATTTAGAAAACACAATGGGTTAGAACACCTACTGCTGACGTGTGTTCAGCATACTGGTTGCAGGTTAAAATCACAGTGAGACGAACTAGCGTAGAGATGAAGATATGTGTGCAACCTGTATGCCAAAGTTTCTAATCCTAGAGTAATAAAACATTAAAATTCTAACTTTTAAAAATGCGCAAAGTGGAAAGATTGGTGCATTAGTGTGCATCTGGAAAACAAAGCAACACTATACATTACTGCAGATGTTGAACTATTATATGCATTAGATTATAATTGCAGTGGTCCAGTGTGCATCACTGTCGCCTTGTGAATACCCGACCACACTGAAGTAATTGGGCAAGTATGTGCATGAATGCCACTTTGGGGTTCTGACAGAGATACCCGCGGTGACTTTTACTACCAAGATCCAGCTGAGCAGAACTGCAATTAAAACCCATGCACGCTACTGGCATTGGTGAGCTTGGCTAAATGTGCTTCTAAGCTTCCTCTTTGCAACTACTTATTAGCAACAAAATAATTTATGAAGGCCTATTCAGTTCTGCATAACTTAAATCCACCTTTAATCAATGCTACTGTCTCCTATTAAGGTGAACCATTTTGTATAACCACCCCTAAAACCGCTAGGTGAACTGACAACCTTATCTCCTCCAATCAAATTGCCCTTAAATACTACACAGTTTAAACTAATTTTACTGGCCAGTGTACCTTAAAATGCATCAGTTGCCAGAACATTTAAGAACAAGCGCGTTCCTCGCGCTAAAAGGAGGCTGCAGGGGGAGGGGCGAGAGGAGGGGGCGAGTGCGTGAAAGCGTTTCACTTGCGAGAGCGAGCAGCGCCAGGAGCGATAATTGCTCCCATAAGGCGCCTGGCGCTCCCGCAAGTGAATCGCCACACGTGCACCCGTTGCCATTGAAGACAATGGAAGGCGTGCACGTTTTTGGCTGAAAAGCCAAAGGGATCGCAAAAGGTCTTTTTGCCTATGCAGCACATGTGCGCTGCGTAGGCGAGACCTAAAAAGCAAGCTCTTAGAGTTTTACACAAAAGTACAGATTTTCATCTTGCCTCACTGACTGATGTGACAGTAAGTGCACACTATCTCCAATAATGTGTGGTGATTCCATTGCTCAGCTGTAGACTTTCCATCCTGCTCCTTAAAGACTATGCAACAGCGGCGGCTCCTCCGCTATGGAAGAGGAGTATCAATAGGTTTATTATTGTTTTAATTTTTCAAGTTCTAAGGGCGGGGTTTTGGGGGCAGGGCCATCACGGAACAGTCACGGAGGGGAAGTTGTGGGCACTGCTGTCAGTGTACATTGGGGGTTTGGCCGGCCGTCTTAGGACGGCCAAACCAACATGCGCACAGCGATGTCTCCAACCCGAGCAGCGTTGCCGGGTTGGAGACAGCAGGCACAGGCTCCCAGTCTCTCTGGGAGCGCCAATCCAGGACTCTCAAGCCAATCCTGACACTGCTCTCAAGCTGCATGAGAGCAGTGTCTGGATTGGCCGCAGTAGAGTCTGAGAGCCTGTGCTGCAGTGGAGGAAAGGAGCAGAAGAGCAGCGTTGCGGGGTTGGAGACAGCAGGCACAGGCTCCCAGTCTCTCTGGGAGCGCCAATCCAGGACTCTCAAGCCAATCCTGACATTGCTCTCAAGCTGCATGAGAGCAGTGTCTGGATTGGCCGCAGTAGAGTCTGAGAGCCTGTGCTGCAGTGGAGGAAAGGAGCAGAAGAGCAGCGTTGCGGCAGGCAACAGGTACGTTTTTTTTCTCGTCATTCACCTCCTTTGCCCGCCCCGCCACTTTGCCCTGAAACTAGCTGCTACTGCTGTGCAACAACACACCATTACACCAGCTTCTTTTGTATAGAGTTCAACACTCCGTGTGATGTAATAAAACCATTTATACAGGAAATGGAAGGTGTCCAAACTTTGTAAGGGCAAACTTATAGTTTGTAGGCTAAAACCTTTCTGTACACTCTTCACAGACACAGGGTGATCTAACTTCTTAGACAAAATTAAGCAAACCACAGCTATTTTAATCCCACACTCAATACAAACAGCTGCATCAATCAAATGTATTTACTTAGTTTCTTGCTTCGACTACTTACATCCGAGAACACAATTCTTATTGGAAGAATTTCACTTAACTACAATTGACAGTGTGAATATCGGATTCAAATGAGAGAATTGTGATATTCTATTTGCAGGGACGCACCAAACATCAAAGCTAACTACAAAGGGTTAAAGGCTCAAGGTTAAGAAGCATAACAAAACGCAAACAGGACGACTCACGATGTATGCTTCATCCTTTTTTGGCTTCACATAGGATCCATCGAGGGGCGACTAGTAACAGCAGCCATCTTGCCAGACTCACATGAAGCAAGCTCAAAGGATCCAATTGCTGGGCACGTTGTTAATACATATTTGGGGGCAATTTAGTATTATTGTTGGGCCTATCAATATGAAGTCGCGCTGATTGTAAAGGAAGAAGGAATATCAAATATTGAAAATGTATAGAGGTAGTCTCTTCAGTGTGTACACTGTAAAACTGTTCTAGGAATGTCATCTATCAAGATTTGAAAGCACTACCTTCAACCATGTCAGAATCTGATCTGTGCACCTCTGAATACCTCCGTTCACATGCAGCTCTAAAAAGCAACTTCCTGCCACGATTCAGCTAAAAGATTCAGCTAAAAAATTAATCCTGAGCCATATCTATGTTACTTAGAAAAGTGACATTTTGCTACAAGGTGGTTTATATTAATTAGTGAAAAGCGCCCTTTTTTAACTTTGATAGAATGGATAGCCTGTGAATCCAGTTAACAGAGTTTCCCCACCTTGTTGTTTTGTTTTCAATGCCTTACCTAACATTGGTTCGAATTTCTTTTTTTATACATAAAAAGGATGTCATTAGATGTGGTCATCAGTTATTGTTTTTAAATAGAGGCCAGAAATGGACTACAATTATGTCATCATTAACTATATTGTTAAGAATCGTCAAGAATTGGTTATCGAGGCAATGTCCCCCAGACCTTCCCGTTTCGTTAAATGTCATACTGAATCTATCATAAATTTTTGTTTGAGTTCAGTATAGAGAGATTTTCAAGGATTCCATTGAAAACAAGCATTAGAAATGCAATCGAGCTCGGATTTATTTGAGTTTGAGCTAATGGCATTGTAAATGCCAATGTATTGTTGCTATGTGTTATGGAGTGTGTTCATGTGGTGTGTACTGCCAGTGATCTCCTTGTGAGTGTGAGAATATTGCACCGTTACTGCCTGTGTTGTCCTTCTTGTGAGTGTGAGAAGCTTGCACCTCTGCTGCCTGTGGTCTCCTTGTGAGTGTAAGAAGCTTGCACTGCTGCTGCCTGTGATGTCCTTCTTGTGAGTGTAAGAAGCTTGCACTGCTGCTGCCTGTGATGTCGTTCTTGTGAGTGTGAGAAGCTTGCACAGCTGCTGCCTGTGAGTATGAGAAGATTGCATTGTGCATCTCTGTGCTGTGCCTGTTCTTTATAAGGGACTCTTGCTCTGTTGCTGCTGCTGCCTTGGCACAGTACCTGCTGTGAGTGTGTGAGGGAAGCTTGCACCGCTGCTGCTTGTGATGTCCTTCTTGTGAGTGGGAGAAGCTTGCACCTCAGCTGCCTGTGGTATCCTTGTGAGTGTAACAAGCTTGCACAGCTGCTGCCTGTGATGTCCTTCGTGTGAGTGTGAGAAGCTTGCACCGCTGCTGCCTGTGAGTATGGGAAGATTGCATTGTGCATCTCTGTGCTGTGCCTGTTCTTTGTAAGGGACTCTTGCTCTGTTGCTGCTGCTGCCTTGGCACAGTACCTGCTGTGAGTGTGTAAGGGAAGCTTGCACCACTGCTGCTTGTGATGTCGTTCTTGCGAGTGTGAGAAGCTTGCACCTCTGCTGCCTGTCGTCTCCTTGTGAGTGTAAGTAGCTTGCACTGCTGCTGCCTGTGATGTCGTTCTTGTGAGTGTGAGAAGCTTGCACCGCTGCTGCTTGTGATGTCCTTCTTGTGAGTGGGAGAAGCTTGCACCTCAGCTGCCTGTGGTCTCCTTGTGAGTGTGAGAAGCTTGCACCGCTGCTGTTTGTGATGTCCTTCTTGTGAGTGTGAGAAGCTTGCACCGCTGCTGTTTGTGATGTCCTTCTTGTGAGTGGGAGAAGCTTGCAACTCAGCTGCCTGTGGTCTCCTTGTGAGTGTAAGAAGCTTGCACAGCTGCTGCCTGTGATGTCCTACTCACTACTCTACTCTACTCACTACTCACTACTCTGCACTCACTACTCACTACTCTACTCACTACTCACTACTCTACTCACTACTCTACTCACTACTCTACTCACTACTCTGCACTCACTACTCACTACTCTGCACTCACTACTCACTACTCTACTCACTACTCTCCACTCACTACTCTGCACTCACTACTCACTACTCTACTCACTACTCACTTCTCTACTCACTACTCTGCACTCACTACTTTACTCTCTACTCACTACTCTACTCACTACTCACTACTCTACTCACTACTCTACTCACTACTCACTACTCACTACTCTACTCACTACTCACTTCTCTACTCACTACTCTGCACTCACTACTTTACTCACTACTCTACTCACCTCACTACTCTACTCACTACTCTACTCACTACTGACTACTATACTCACTACTCTGCACTCACTACTCACTACTCACCTCACTACTCTACTCACTACTCACTACTCTACTCACTACTCACTTCTCTACTCACTACTCACTTCTCTGCACTCACTACTCTACTCACTACTCTACTCACTACTCTACCCACTACTCTACCCACTACTCTACCCACTACTCTACCCACTACTCTACCCACTACTCTACCCACTACTCTACTCACTACTCACTACTCTACCCACTACTCTACCCACTACTCTACGCACTACTCTACTCACTACTCACTACTCTGCACTCACTACTCACTACTCTGCTCACTACTCACTACTCTACTCACTACTCTACTCACTACTCTACTCACTACTCTACTCACTACACTACTCACTACACTACTCACTACTCTACTCACTACTCTACTCACTACTCTACTCACTACACTACTCACTACTCTACTCACTACTCTACTCACTACTCTACTCACTTCTCACTACTCTGCACTCACTACTCACTACTCTGCTCACTACTCACTACTCTACTCTCTACTCACTACTCTGCACTAACTACTCACTACTCTACTCACTACTCTGCACTCACTACTCACTACTCACTACTCTACTCACTACTCTACTCACTACTCTACTCACTACTCTGCACTCACTACTCACTACTCTGCACTCACTACTCACTACTCTACTCACTACTCTACTCACTACTCTACTCACTACTCTACTCACTACTCTACTCACTACTCACTACTGCACTCACTACTCACTACTCTGCACTCACTACTCACTACTCTACTCACTACTCTACTCACTACTCTACTCACTACTCTACTCACTACTCACTACTCTACTCACTACTCACTACTCTGCTCACTACTCACTACTCTGCTCACTACTCTGCTCACTACTCACTACTCTGCTCACTACTCACTACTCTGCTCACTACTCACTACTCTACTCACTACTCTACTCACTACTCTACTCACTACTCACTACTGCACTCACTACTCACTACTCTGCACTCACTACTCACTACTCTACTCACTACTCTACTCACTACTCTACTCACTACTCTACTCACTACTCACTACTCTACTCACTACTCACTACTCTACTCACTACTCACTACTCTACTCACTACTCACTACTCTACTCACTACTCACTACTCTGCTCACTACTCACTACTCTGCTCAGTACTCTCCACTCACTACTCTGCACTCACTACTCACTACTCTACTCACTACTCACTTCTCTACTCACTACTCTGCACTCACTACTCACTACTCTACTCTCTACTCACTACTCACTACTCTACTCACTACTCACCACTCTACTCACTACTCACTACTCTACTCACTACTCACTACTCTACTCACTACTCTACTCACTACTCTGCACTCACTACTTTACTCACTACTCTACTCACCTCACTACTATACTCACTACTCTGCACTCACTACTCACTACTCACCTCACTACTCTACTCACTACTCTACTCACTACTCACTACTCTGCTCACTTCTCTACTCACTACTCACTTCTCTGCACTCACTACTCTACTCACTACTCACTACTCTACTCACTTCTCTACTCACTACTCACTTCTCTGCACTCACTACTTTACTCACTACTCTACTCTACTCACCTCACTACTCTACTCACTACTCTACTCACCTCACTACTCTACTCACTACTCTACTCACTACTCACTACTCTACTCACTACTCTACCCACTACTCTACCCACTACCCTACTCACTACTCTACTCACTACTCTACTCACTACTTTCTACTCACTACTTTCTACTCACTACTGACTACTCTACTCACTACTCACTACTCTGCACTCACTACTCACTACTCTGCTCACTACTCACTACTCTACTCACTACTCACCTCACTACTCTACTCACTACTCTACTCACTACTCTACTCACTACTCTACTCACTACTCACTACTCTGCACTCACTACTCACTACTCTGCTCACTACTCACTACTCTACTCACTACTCACTACTCTACTCACTACTCACTACTCTACTCACTTCTCTACTCACTACTCACATCTCTGCACTCACTACTTTACTCACTACTCACATCTCTGCACTCACTACTCTACTCACTACTCTACTCACTACTCTACTCACTACTTTCTACTCACTACTGACTACTGACTACTCTACTCACTACTCACTACTCTGCTCACTACTCACTACTCTGCTCACTACTCACTACTATACTCACTACTATACTCACTACTCACCTCACTACTCTACTCACTACTCTACTCACTACTCTACTCACTACTCTACTCACTACTCTACTCACTACTCTACTCACTACTCTACTCACTACTCTGCACTCACTACTCACTACTCTGCTCACTACTCACTACTCTGCTCACTACTCACTACTCTGCTCACTACTCACTACTCTGCTCACTACTCACTACTCTGCTCACTACTCTGCACTAACTACTCACTACTCTGCACTAACTACTCACTACTCTACTCACTACTCTACTCACTACTCTACACTCACTACTCACTACTCTGCACTCACTACTCACTACTCTACACTCACTACTCACTACTCTGCACTCACTACTTGCTACTCTACTCACTACTCTACTCACTACTCTGCACTCACTACTCACTACTCTGCACTCACTACTCACTACTCTACTCACTACTCTACTCACTACTGCACTCACTACTCACTACTCTGCACTCACTACTCACTACTCTACTCACTACTCTACTCACTACTCACTACTCTACTCACTACTCACTACTCTACTCACTGCTCTACTCACTACTCACTGCTCTACTCACTACTCACTGCTCTACTCACTACTCACTACTCTGCACTCACTACTCTGCACTCACTACTCACTACTCTGCACTCACTACTCACTACTCTACTCACTACTCACTACTCTGCACTCACTACTCACTACTCTACTCACTACTCACTACTCACTACTCTACTCACTACTCTACTTACTACTCTACTCACTACTCTACTCACTACTCTACTCACTACTCTACTCACTACTCTACTCACTACTCTGCACTCACTACTCACTACTCTGCACTCACTACTCACTACTCTACTCACTACTCTACTCACTACTCTACTCACTACTCTACTCACTACTCACTACTGCACTCACTACTCTGCACTCACTACTCACTACTCTACTCACTACTCTACTCACTACTCTACTCACTACTCTACACTCTACTCACTACTCTACTCACTACTCTACTCACTACTCTACTCACTACTCACTACTCTACTCACTACTCTGCACTCACTACTCACTACTCTACTCACTGCTCTACTCACTACTCACTGCTCTACTCACTACTCACTACTCTGCACTCACTACTCTGCACTCACTACTCACTACTCTGCACTCACTACTCACTACTCACTACTCACTACTCTGCACTCACTACTCACTACTCTGCACTCACTACTCACTACTCTACTCACTACTCTACTCACTACTCACTACTCTACTCACTACTCTGCACTCACTACTCACTACTCTGCACTCTACTCACTACTCTGCACTCTACTCACTACTCTGCACTCTACTCACTACTCTACTCACTACTCACTACTCTGCACTCACTACTCACTACTCTACTCACTACTCTACTCACTACTCTGCACTCACTACTCACTACTCTACTCACTACTCACTACTCTACTCACTACTCACTACTCTACTCTCTACTCACTACTCACTACTCTACTCACTACTCACTACTCTACTCACTACTCTACTCACTACTCTACTCACTACTCACTACTCTACTCACTACTCACTACTCTACTCACTACTCTACTCACTACTCTACTCACTACTCACTACTCTACTCTCTACTCACTACTCACTACTCTACTCACTACTCACTACTCTACTCACTACTCACTACTCTACTCACTACTCTACTCACTACTCACTACTCTACTCACTACTCACTACTCTGCACTCACTACTCACTACTCTGCACTCTACTCACTACTCTGCACTCTACTCACTACTCTGCACTCTACTCACTACTCTACTCACTACTCACTACTCTGCACTCACTACTAACTACTCTACTCACTACTCTACTCACTACTCTGCACTCACTACTCACTACTCTACTCACTACTCACTACTCTACTCACTACTCACTACTCTACTCACTACTCACTACTCACTACTCTACTCACTACTCACTACTCTACTCACTACTCTACTCACTACTCTACTCACTACTCACTACTCTACTCACTACTCACTACTCTACTCACTACTCTACTCACTACTCACTACTCTACTCTCTACTCACTACTCACTACTCTACTCACTACTCTACTCACTACTCACTACTCTACTCACTACTCTACTCACTACTCACTACTCTACTCACTACTCAACTCACTACTCACTACTCTACTCACTACTCTAATCACTACTCTACTCACTACTCTACTCCCTACTCACTACTCCCTACTCTGCCCTCCCTACTCGGCCCTCCCTACTCGGCCCTCCCTACTCGGCCCTCCCTACTCTGCCCTCACTACTCTGCCCTCACTACTCTGCCCTCACTACTCTGCCCTCTGCCCTCACTACTCTGCCCTCTGCCCTCCCTACTCTGCCCTCACTACTCTGCCCCCACTACTCTGCCCCCACTACTCTGCCCCCACTACTCTGCCCCCACTACTCTGCCCTCACTACTCTGCCCCCACTACTCTGCACTCACTACTCTGCACTCACTACTCTGCACTCACTACTCTGCACTCACTACTCTGCACTCACTACTCTGCCCTCACTACTCTGCCCTCACTACTCTGCCCTCACTACTCTGCACTCTGCACTCTGCCCTCACTACTCTGCCCTCACTACTCTGCCCTCACTACTCTGCCCTCACTACTCTGCCCTCACTACTCTGCCCTCACTACTCTGCACTCACTACTCTGCACTCACTACTCTGCACTCACTACTCTGCGGGTGTGTGGTGGTGTGTGTGTGGTGGTGTGTGTGCTTGTGTGTGTGGTGGTGGTGTGTGTGTTTGTGTGTGTGGTGGTGGTGGTGTGTGTGTGTGTGGTGGTGTGTGTGCTTGTGTGTGTGGTGGTGGTGTGTGTGTTTGTGTGTGTGGTGGTGGTGGTGTGTGTGTGTGGTGGTGGTGTGTGTGTGTGTGGTGGTGTGTGTGTGTGTGTGTGGTGGTGTGTGTGTGTGTGTGTGTGTGGTGGTGTGTGGTGGTGGTGGTGGTGTGTGTGGTGGTGTGTGTGTGTGTAGTGGTGTGTGTGTGTGGTGGTGTGTGTGTGGTGGTGTGGGTGTGTGTGTGGTGGTGTGTGTGGTGGTGTGTGTGGTGATGTGTGTGGTGATGTGTGTGGCGGTGTGCGCTTGGTGAAAGCGTGCACTGCCGGATGGTGGTGTGCGCGTGTGTAGTTGTGTGTGTAGTTGTGTGTGTGTAGTAGTGTGTGTGTGTGTGTAGTAGCGTGTGTGTGTGTAGTAGCATGTGTGTGTGTAGTAGCATGTGTGTGTGTGTAGTAGCATGTGTGTGTGTGTAGTAGCATGGGTGTGTGCGTGTGCGGTTGGTTGTGGGGTTGAGTGTGTGTGTGGTTGAGTGTGTGTGTGTGGTTGAGTGTGTGTGTGTGGTTGAGTGTGTGTGTGTGGTTGAGTGTGTGTGTGTGTGGTTGAGTGTGTGCGTGTGTGGTTGTGTGTGTGTGGTTGAGTGTGTGTGGTTGAGTGTGTGTGTGGGTGTGTGCGTGGGCGTGTGGTTGTGTGCGTGGGCGTGTGGTTGTGTGGGTGTGTGCGTGGGCGTGTGGTTGTGTGTGCGTGGGCGTGTGGTTGTGTGGGTGTGTGCGTGGGGTTGTGTGCGTGGGCATGCGGTTGTGTGTGCGGTTGTGTGTGTGCGTGCGTGCGGTTGTGTGTGTGCGGTTGTGTGTGTGCGGTTGTGTGTGTGTGCGGTTGTGTGTGTGTGTGCGGTTGTGTGTGTGTGCGGTTGTGTGTGTGTGTGCGGTTGTGTGTGTGTGTGTGTGTGCAGTTGTGTGGGTGTGTGCGGTTGTGTGCGGTTGTGTGCGGTTGTGTGCGGTTGTGTGCGGTTGTGTGCGGGTGTGTGCGGGTGTGTGCGGTTGTGTGTGGGTGTGTGTGCGGTTGTGTGGGTGTGTGCGGTTGGGTGTGTATGGTTGGGTGTGTATGGTTGGGTGTGTATGGTTGGGTGTGTATGGTTGGGTGTGTACAAGCCACATCGTTCACACTGAGCTCTGTATATAAAGGTCATGCAATTTGTACATGCGATTTTGAAAGTAATGTATTTCTGAGAGCAGCACCCATTTTTTTTAGATACCTGCTTACAAGATAAACCATATCTTCTTTACAAAGTAAAGGAGGTCTTCCCTTTGTAGGGAAAAACAATATAATTCTGTTAAATGAGTGAACGAAATGCATTGGGGCAGAAAAATAAAAGGGAAATGAAGCAGGAGTGAAGTGTGCGTGAAAAGGAGAAGGCTGTTAGTGCAAGAAATCAGTGGCTAGGCTTGTATGAGAAGCAGGAGCTGTGGGAAAAGGTGTGAGGGGGAAGTGAATGCGTGGGATCTGCGAAGGCTTTGTGTGAAAGGGAACTGTTGACATTGGTCACAGGAGGATGTACCAGTGTCTGCTGGGGCAGTGAGTGAGTGATCTGGTAATAGGACACTGGGAATGAGTTTGAAAAACTGGTATGAACATTAGGGTGAAGCAAGTCTCTAATGATAGGACACTGAATGATAGTACAATGAGTGATCTGGTACAACGGCAGTAGGAATCTGGTAACCGGACTGTGAGAGTAAATGTGAGGCTCCCAGTGAGAGGAAAGCGAGGTGGAGTGTTTTTTTTATGAAAGGCTGGAGAGAGTGAGTCATGGTGACGAGACAGGGAGCGAGTGAGGAATCTGGCAATAGCTGGGAAGATGCAAGGGATCTGGTAAGAGGACAACGAGAGCTACTGCAAGGGGTCTGTTATGGGGGCAGTAAATTAAAGTGATCTGCTATTTTGACATTAAAAGTTTGAGTTCGGGTGAGTGGGCACGAGTGCTTATCAAAGCACTTTGTTTGTTTTTTTACTTTCAGCTGTGCTAAACAGCTAAACATATCCCTGACAAAACCAACAGATTTTGTATAGGAGAGTCCTATTTGCTTTGCCAATGCTTGTTTAGCCTACCTCAGTCAAAGAGCAGGCGCGGGTTTGCCGGCGCGCACACAGAGCTCAAGGGGAAAAAAAAACAGCAGTGCACACGCTCCCAGCACCATCTGCCTTCAATTACCGGCACCTCGGACAGCTGGTAATTGAGGATTTATGTATTCTTCTGCGCGTGTCCGAACACTTTATGCAGGAAGTGGACATTGCAAAAATGCCAAAGCCCTATGGCGTGCTGCCTTACTTAAACACAGCCTTGCCTGGACCAATTACCATTCATATGGCAGAATACCACACGCAAAAAACGCGCGCTTTCTGGAATGCGGCAGCCCACAGCCCTTTCTGAACTTTTTTTTTTTTATAACATTAGAGCTCGGAAGCCCCGCCCCACTTCGTGTGACGTAGGCCCGAGCCCTAAAAACTGAGTCCAGAGTCAGTACTCCTACAATGATAAGTACTTGGATTATAATGATATAGAAAGTGGAATTGGATTATTCTAGAAGGCAAGGTGGTCTAGGTATTGCGTCTCCAACCTTTGCTATAATTAGACCCACTTTGAATATTGAATTAATTAGTTTTATTAAGAAACAAAATAATATTTTGACCAGAAATGCTGGAGAAGGGGAAAATCGTTTAGTTACAAATACCATATGAATTAATTGGTGATGTACTAATTGGTGTGTGTGTGGAATAATAGTGCAGATGAACAAAATATTATATATTAAATATTAAGTATAAACATCAGTTACATGTATGGGTAGGTTATATTTACATATTTTCAGTGTCAGTGCTTAATTTATCATAAAGTCAGTGCCAGGGCCTTCATCAGGAGGCCACTGCAGCTTGCACCACCAATTACCCCTACCAGCTCTGCCAATTACATTACCTACACAACTATTTACCATCACACTCCTTCCTACAAGTGAGACAATTCAGAGTATTCCAGCCCCCAAAAGCTATAAGAATGACTTGAGAGGTAGATATTAGTAATTTCTAATGTATATTGAATTAATAAACAACTGTGGTTGCACATATCTCTAGATTAGTCCAATAGTGTCACCATGTGGCTGCCATAAGCACCAGTGCCAAGCACCAGAAACCACCGGCTCCAATTAAGCACTGCACTGTGTGGTAAAAAAATAAGGATGTGCTGACCATTGTTGATTTAAAGTGACATGAGATTATTTTAAAAACAGTTTATACCTCCTATAACTAGGTAATAACCATTATGGCAAATATATGTGATTTCCAGGGGAGGGGTCCTCGGTGGTGGGACAACCAGAATCTGAATGCCATACATCATATGTTGCGTGAAGTTAAAAGATGATGACTGACAGTTCTTACTTTGCTGGTGGGGAGAGTAATGAGGAGGCAAGAAGGTAAGATTGATAGGAGAGAAGCTGTAGAGGAGGAACAAAAGTATGGCTGATGGACATTCAGATATGTGTGCCTGGAGGTGAGGTGAAAAAGCAGGGAATAAGAACAGCATTTGTGTGTTGTCTGCCTACAAGTGGCAAAAGAAGCCAAATAACAATATGCTATCACCAAGAGAGGTAGTATAATGAAAGAACAGCAGAGGACTTAAATGGCGCCTCTTGGGACTTTGACTGGTAACAGAGTGAATGGGAGTGGGTACACTACCAGGCAACAGAAAAGGATTGGTCAGAAACATAGGAGGGAAACCATACAAGAGTTGAGCGAGTGATTTCGATTCACGGAGTTCAACTGAATTGTTTTGTTATGTCGAATAACCTGACTAACCTAACATAGCCATACAGTAAAATCTATGCTTTAACAAACTTCCACTAAAATCACCACCATAACGACGAAATTAGAAAAATACAGTTATAATGGCTCGGCTTTTGTAAGGTTTCTAACGCAATTGAGAATTAAGTTAGAACATCAAAAATTGAAAAAATTTAATCTAGGAAGTACATAACATGAAAATAGTGTAACAAATTTGAAGTTTATACGTTTTTTAGAACTGATTTTATAACTGATTTTATCATCAAGAATTATTGCCTATATATTGTAAGGTTTTAATTAATCAAACAATAAAAACTTTTTTTAGTTTTTCAGTTATAATGGCAATAATAACAGTACCAAGTGTGTGTGGTGGACCCTACATTTAACAATGTATCATTGTGAGAGGCTGGCTTAGTATATGGTGCTCACTTATGTAAGTGTAGCACCCTGCACTAATCCAGACAACCCTTATGGTGATTTTAGTGGTCTTAGACAACTTTAGAAAGCTCTCCAAGTGGTAGATGTGGACAGCAGCCTTCAGGCTTAGTCCAGAAGGAGTGTAAAGCAGCTAGTTTTACCAGTACTAATCTTATGGTATAGGTTAAGAGAAAAAAGAACCACACAGTGTAGTCATAAAAATATGTATTTATTATTAGCACTCACTAACACACTGTCTAATCTCCTAACCAGAGACACAATAAAAAACACACAATACTTTGTCAATAGAATTTGTAAATAGCACAGAATACACAGTGGTCCCCAGAGGGAGACAAAACCATACACTAAAATAGTGGAATCCGAACCACTACCTAAGTCGACAATGGACCCAGAAGACGTAGAATACACAGTGGTCCCCAGAGGGAGACAAAACCATACACTAAAATAGTGGAATCCGAACCACTACCTAAGTCGACAATGGACCCAGAAGACGTAGAAGAGTCAGGACCGAAGAAACCACCCAAGGTGAGTATCTAGGAATCCCATAGAGCTTGTGTGCAGAGTGGGAACATGACTGCGTGCTCAATGTTAGTCAATTAGTAAGTCGCGGTTGCAATTTTAAAGAAGAAGGACCCTTCCCAACAGACCCCGAAGAAAACCCATGGAAGATGGAAGGTTGGAAAGTTACCCCACCTTTGGATACCCCAGGAACCAGGATACCTACACCAGGGAAGCCGGGTGCATAGGTGTGAAGTGACGTTGGAAACCGCGGTAGACCACAATGGAGGACTTCAGAAAAGATGCTGCTGATGAAGAATGTGAAAGTGTCCAGTGGAACCCAAAGGTGGATTCAAGGTGAGAGGTACCTGCAAGCAGAGGGGACAGAGTATATGCCACTCAGGAGTGACCAGGAGGCACGGATGACG
This sequence comes from Lissotriton helveticus, assembly GCF_964261635.1. NCBI lineage: Eukaryota > Metazoa > Chordata > Amphibia > Caudata > Salamandridae > Lissotriton > Lissotriton helveticus. The sequence goes on along the minus strand of NC_136057.1, from coordinate 2,082,568,326 downwards.
AATGGCCACCGATGTCGGAGATGCAGGGGAGTCAACGGTGCCCTTGTAGATGCAGCTGTACGGACCAGGCGACGCAGAGGAAGACAAGGATCCATGCACAAGCTGTCCCACATCGGAGGTCAGGAGCTAAGAGGTCAGTATCCGGCAGGGGCACCAACAAGCCTTGGCAATGGCAACCAACGTAGATGAAGAAAAAGGTGCGATGTCTGGACAAGCAAAGCCCAAGTGACTCACCACGAGCAGGTAAGTCAGAGCAGGCCCCGAGCAAGCAGGGGAGCCCACTGGAGCCAAAGAAGACACTCGAGAGGACCCACAGGAGAAATGCACAGGAGTCGCAAGAGGCTTCGAGCAGCCCACCAAAGGATGCAGGCCCACGGTGTAAAGGATGCAAGGCAGGTGAAAATCTTGGCTGCAGGAGATGCTTCAGGTTAGAGCTTCTTGGATCCCGAAGAACTCTAAAGGACAGAGTCAACAAGCCTTGGCAACAGCAAGTGGACGCCGTTCACAGAGGTTCTGTTCCAGTGGTTCCAACAAGGGATACTGGCCTCAAACTCGATGTGAAGACAGTGCAGGCCCCGGGGGAGTTGCAGAACTACCACCTGCGTTGCTGAGCCTTTTTGAGTCTGTGGGAGCCAAGGATCAGCAGACCAGTCAGCTGTGTTGCGGTTCCTGCAGATGCAGGGGAGCGGCTCCTTCACTCCAAGGGAGATTTTCTTCGGACATCCAGTCCATAGGCCTTGTGAAGAACCAACGACTCCCTGAACTGGTTTAGACAGGAGTATGCAATGAGGGCACAAAATGTGCCCTTCAAGCATTCTGATTGGTGCTGGCAAGAACCCCCACCTTGTCCCAATACACTAAGTCCTGTCTGGGAGGTGGTCACACCTCCCTGTGACAGGACACCTACTGTTGTGCCTTCCTCTGCTTGAGTTTGGCTCAGCAGCAGGAGGGCAGAATCGTGTCTCTGGTCGGTAGCAACTAGTTTGCTGTCCGGGTCTAGAAGACTGGTACTGGGAGCACTGAGAGCCTTACGGAAGAGCATTACAGTGCATGAAATCATACCTTCCACAACGTTTACGGTGTGGGGGTATGATTCCAACATGATTGATATCAGACACGACAGGGTGCGTTACAGCCAGTTTAGAGATAGCTATCGCGCAATGACGCATTGCCCCTCTATGTATCTTAATGGCTGATGCACTTACAACCCAGGAAAATGGACTCCGAAGGTTGTAGCACCCTCACACTTTTAGAACCAAGCACCCTGCCTTCAGGATTGAAAGGCCTGCCTTAGGGGTGACTCATATGCTTTAAGTGCAGTGACCTCAGATATAAGGACACTTATAACTGTTGTAAGTGGTGCTAGCACCACCTTAACACAGGCTGCAATGGCAGGCCTGTAGTCACAATGTGAGTGGTCTCTCAGGGGTGGCATAATACATGCTTCAGCCCATGGGAGACCCCTGGTGTACTTATGCCATGGGTACCTTAGTACCATATACTAAGGACTTATCAGGGTGCACCAGTGTCCAATCTGGAGTGTATCCAAGTATTCACAGTGTCCACTTTAGGGAAGAAGCACAAAGACTGGGGTTCTGATTAGCAGGATCCCAGTCAGACCAGTCATAAACCACAGAAACATCAGGCAAAATGTGGGGGTAACCATGCAGAAGGATCCTACCTTCCTACAATCATTTATTAGCATCCATTGAAAGCAGTAAGGAAAGAGAAATGTACTATACAATTTAGTCACCTTTTCATTAAGCAGTTAACTGCTATCTCTAAATATGTAACTAATAAAGAACAATATCTATTATTAGTGACAAGTTCAAAACGAACTTTGACAAAGCCATTAGGTCTGGCTCTTATTAATAAGTGGAAGGGTTTCCTTATTGGTTGGAGATTTTTTGTGGATGAGTGAGTGAATGAGGAAGAGAAAGATTCCTGTACGTGTACGGATGGATGGATGAGGATATGGACAGACTATTTACTTCAATGCACACATTCATCCATTCATGCAGCTATTTATCCAAGCACTCATCCATACACACTCATCTATTTGTCCCACCAATCATTCTTTGATTTGCTCACTTACCCATTCAGTCGCAACTATGACAATGCATTAAGAAGCACTTATAATTCTGGGGAAAAAACCTGATTTAGCAAGAGATTGATGTAAAATCCTTTAAATACTGTTTCCATAAATAAACAGTTTCAAATGTTTCCCCTCGCCCCCAGTCTCTTATAAAGACAACTAATTCCAAGAATCTTCACCTGGTGTAAAATGTTGGCCCAGTGACATGCACGTATTCCTTTTGGAACTGGCATATAATGGTAATTTGAGCCAGTGGTTTCTGGTACTGGCAAAAGCATTTAATTGTCAAAATTAGCATGTTAGACCTGGCAGCCTTGACGTGGGTTTCTCCTGTATTTTTTGCTTTTGCCTCCTGTAACTTTACCGTGTGATGGATTTTGTTTTGCTGTTCTAGATGATTTTGGCACTTTGCCATTGCTGATCAGTGCCAAAGTTCAAGTGCTCCCTTTGTAAATTATTATTAGAGATTGGTGTTTCCATTATTGGTTTAGTTGGTTCACTGTTGATTCCCTAATACACTGTGTGTGCACAGGGCCTGTAAACCAAATGCTGTTAGTAGACCCGCATCACTGATTGTGCCACCTATACAAGCAGCCTCTCAACAAGGTCTCAGGCCTGCCATTGCGGTACCTGTGTGCAGTCTAGTACTGCCATGTCAACTTGCCAGGCCCTAACCTTCCCTTTTTTGACATGTGAGTCACCCCTAAGGTTGGCCCAAGATACCCTGTGGGAAGGCTGCAGTGTATGTAAAAGGTAGGACATGCCCTGATGTGTGTGGCATGTCCTGATAGTGAACTACTGACAATTTCGTTTTTCACTGTTGTAAGGCTATCTGTCCCATAGGATAGAATGGGGAGTTTGCTCATAATGTCTTATGAGTATTACTGCCCATGGGAACCCAATAGGAAAATAAAGTTTGATATGCTGAACTCAGAATGTTAAGATGCATCTTTTAGTGAGTGAGTTTGAAAATACCACTTTTAGAAAGTATGTATTTTCTTGCCTAACCATTCAGTGTGCCTCAGCTGGGTTGTGTATTGACTATCTGGCTTTGGAGTGACAGGGGCTGGGGACGTGCATTCTGTTCAGACAGCCACTTGGGAGGTTGAGGTGTGTCCTGCCTGTCCAGGGTGAGTCGGGCTGGGCTGCATTCAGAGTAGGGGGGTGAGATTTCTTTCACACCTGAATGGACCTGGTCTGCCTTTGACAATGCTCTCTCCACCTCCTGCCAGTACACTGCACCTGAGAGGACAAAACTGGTTTTGGCAGGGCAAAAAGGGGGGCCCAGACTTTTAGAATAATTCTGGGAATCAAGAGGAACCTTTGCAAAGGAGAAGAACTGGAGAAACAGAGGAGGAATACTGCCCCTGTGCGGTTTGCTGTCTGGGGTTGGCATGCAGTGGCTACTTTCTGCCAAGGAAAGGAGAAAGTCTTTCCTGTGTGCTGTGTCCCCTGCTTGAGGAAGATCGCCAAGGGCTTGAAATAGAGTTTGTCTCCTGTTCTGAACTCTCAGGGACACAAAGACTTCACCCCAGTCCCTCCTGAGCTCCTCTGCTGGGAGTTCTGACCTGTTGAGAGGTACCTGGTAATGTTCAGGGCCTCTGGAGGTTGTTTTGGGACTGGAAACTGCAAGAACTGCGAAAACCGATGCATCGCCGGTTTCCGACGCATCAAAGTGATGCGTGAAGAAGTATCCGACGCATCACCGCCGCCGAAGAATCGACGTAGCGCCTGCTCGCGGCTGAAGTGTCTGCTGTGTGACTAATCTTGTGCACCGATCTCTGATGTCAGAGATCACCGCACCGATTCTGACGCAGACCCGGTTGGAGAAGAACTGACGCATCATACTGGATCATCACGCATCGCAGCGCCAAGTCTGTTGCATCGTTGGGGGACGCTGTAAGAAACCGACGCATCACCTCCCCATGCATTAAGAAACCGATGCATCACCTGTTCTCTGATAAGGAACCGAGGCATCACCTCCCCTGCGCAGCAGTAAGGAACTGAAGCATCATCTCCCCCGGAGCAAAGAACCAATGCACCACCTTCCCTGAGTGTATGGAACTGATTCATCATCTTTCCTTTGACCCTTGTCTCTTGACTTTTTCGACGCATCCCAGGTACTTTGAGTAAAAGTGTAGCAACCCACATTTTCTTGGAACAGACTGTTTCTACATATTAAGAATCATATTTTTAGAACTGTATTGTGGATTTTTGTCAGTTAGGTCTTGCTTTGGTTTAGATAAAGATTACTTATTTTTCTAAACGGGTGTAGTGTCCATTTCTAGTGTTTTCACTGTATTACTGTAGGTGTTCACAAATGCTTTACACACTGTCTCTGAGATAAGTGTGTCTGCTCCTGCCAAGTTACCAAAGGGGTGAGCAGGGGTTATTTTTGAAGTGTATCCCCCTTACCCTAAGAAGAAGGGTCCCTACTTGGACAAAGGTACCTCTGCCAACTAGAGACTCCCATTTCTAACAGCACATATGACAGTCTGCCATATGGTGGTGCTGTTTGTCTAATTTAGCAATGAACAGAACAACAGTTGTTTATTTATTCAGTACACATTAAAAATGACTGATACATGACACCCAAGCCATTCTTATAGCTTTGGAAGCCGCGAACAGTCTTGTAGGAGTGTGACTTTTAGTAGTTGTGTTGGTACTGTCATTGGCAGCGCTGGAAGGGGCATGCATGCGGCAAGCTGCAGTGGCCTCCTAATGAGGGCCCTGGCAGCTATTTTGTTACAAACTAACCATCATCAATGGTGCCTAGCCCAAGTTGTTATGACCGACTACAGTACCTCTTGTAACTAACAGGAACAATGAAAGTGGTATGCCGTTTATAAATGACACATTGTTGCAATATTTTTTTCCAAGTCATTTTATTGTATTATAGTTGCATGTAGATGGTGCTTATACCCCTGATGAGGCACAAACGAGCATTAGGGATTGGTTAGCAAGCTACACTATGGGAGATTGCTTGGTTGTGATCGTGTTGACATTGTAGGAAGGCCTGTGTACGAAATATTGGCCTTTGCGGTTGACTGACCATGGTGGTGCTCTGATCCTCTGTTAGGTAACTATTGCCAGGTATGTTATGTTAAGAAGAGATGTAAGATATAGCGTACAAGTTTTACATTCATTTATGGTACATTCTGCCTGATTCTACCAGACTATGCTGTTTTTTACAGTTCCACCTATAAGCTTAACTACCAGTATATGAGGGTGGCTGATCTTATGTCCCTCTCTTGCTGATAGTTCTAATCAGTGCCTATGTTCATAAACTTAACTGTGCCCATACACAAAGGGTGTTGTGGTGGCGTACAATGAAATGCAGCTCTCAATAGCCAGCATAACTGGCAATACATATGGGAACCGTCTATTTCTCGGAAGTACATCCAGAAAGGAAAGATTGATAAAGCCTTTTCACACAGCAATTTAGTTCACAATATCTAGTGTCGAGGGAACACGCTGCCAAGAAGTTGGGCCTCACTGAAAAAGATGCTGAAGTCGTCCCAGGGTATTATTCAAACACAGGGACGCTTTCAGCAGCGCCTGCACGTTGTTCTCTGCTTTCAATCGGCAACAACGTCAAGGTGCAGGTAGATAGGGATGGGTCTCTCAATTTCTTACTCCTGCTGTACCTATAACAAAGGCCGAATTTTAGGGGTAATCAGGCATCCTTTTGTTAGAGTCTCCTTGGCTGGCAGCAGTCAGGAGCCTCACACCTAGAAGCAAATGCAGGGGAGGGGAAACAAAGGCTCACACCTTGTTAGCACTTCACACATACTTAAGAGAGGTAGCTTTTCACTTTGTTCAGTCCCCGTTTAGAAGATATGCATGCACTGTAAGAAGTCGGATGGGTTGGTCTTTCCAAGTATTTGCCATAATAAATAGCATTTATAAAGCACTTAATACCCCTGAGGAGGCGTTGTAATAATTTAAATATCACTAGTTTTTCTTGTAAAGCACTATGGATAGAGGAAGCTTTACACTGACAAAAGGCAACATTGGTTTATGTGAAGCTTACAAAAGTGTCCTGCCTAAATCAGTAGGGTATGCAAGTATACTCGAAAGGTGCTCAATTTTACTCATGCTAGACCTGCTAAACATATATGTGAGGGCTTAAGATCTGATGTCACTTCCTGTGAAGCCACTTCCTGTGAAGTCACGCGCTGTGATGTCACACGCCTCACGTGCAGCGATGTCACGCACCGTGATGCCACTTGCATACTGATTAATTCGGTTATTCCCCCCCACTTTCTTTTTTTTAGGACTTGTGCCCTGATAAGCACACAACAGAAGGCTTCTTACTCTACAAATAACACAACACTGGACAACTCTGCATATTGCCTCGAAGTTCTAATCATTGGGCCAAATGCATGTCGGAGGGAGGCCACCAGCAGGATATACCCATGGGAGTTACAATAAGATGCTGCTTATTCTGCAGTCTGGCCTGTGGATCACCTGGCGAGATGCATCAGTGGTAATTAGTGAGAAGATTACGCACTAACACTGTACAATAGTAGCGGTACGCGAATGTGCTGCATAAGTAGCAATTTACCAGGCGAAAGACTGTGCGGTCTCACTGCACGTGACCGCACGAGACATCATGAGTAATCAGATGACATTTATTAGTGATATATGCCGCTTCTTCGCTCACCCAGCTCCTCGCCACAAGCCAAAAGCGAACTGAAAAGAAGAGACATATATTTCCTCTCCCGCACGCAAGCATTTGATCCTTTAAAAGGGAAAGTTATTTCTTGTAAAAAAAAATAACAAAAAGAGAGAGACAAACACAACTACCTCACGCTACCTTTCATTCAATCTTGTCTACACCTCGCCCACATCATGTGTCTGCACTTCTGCAAGCCAGGGATTTATATTATTCTTCTAAAATACTATAGTGTGCGAGTCTGTAGTGATCTCCCACGTTAATATCCCGTGGCCTCATTCCCTGTGCTGGTTCATGGATTGGTAATGCAGAAACAAAGGTAGGACAGCATTCCCTCATAATAAGACAGACGTACAGTCATGGCAGCCATATTTTGAGAAGTACAATGTATGTATGCATGATGCATGATTTTTAGGTCTCGCCTATGTAACGCGGAGGTGCTGCATAGGAGACTTTTAGCCACCGTGTAGCTTTTTTTCGAAGACATACTCGTGCTTTTGGCGGCATACACCCAGTGGGAGCGCACAGGGGTGCGCCACAAGCACGAGTATGTGCTTCGAAAAAGAGCAGACTGCACGCGCACGTACACATATACGCACCACTCACGGGCCAGCAGACATGTGCGCGCCTCTCTCCTCACCCACTCACTTGCTCCGCCCTCTCCGTCTCCTTTTTGCCTCTCCATTAACCCGCCAGTCCCATCCCCCAATCCCTGTCTCTCCCCGCTGGTATTCAAGAAATCCTTGCTCCTCTAGTCTTCTTTGTTGCTTATTTACTCCCCCCTTTATTCACAATCCCCTTTCTAACTTTCAGTCCTCATTATAGATAATCGCCCCTTTGTTCCCATATTTCAAGTTTGTGCTTCTTTCCCTTTTATTCATACTCCTCACCGTTCATTCCCATCATTGGCTCCAGTAACGCCTCAACCTCCCCATGCCCCAAAAAATCCCATCCATTCCTCCCAATTGTCCCTCCTTATTCCAAATATGGCCACTATTCCATCCTTGGTCATTTACCTCTACATCTTTGACACTCCTTGTTTTAAACTTTCCTTCAGCATCCGGGCATCTCGTTTGGGGCCAGAAGCCTTCTAATGCCTGCCAACAATCCTCATTCTTGCTGCCGTGGTCTCACAAGATTATAGTTCTAGAAAGGTAACCCCGTCACTTTTGCTTGCAGTACCTTGATCTTGACACTTTGTTATATGTGTGATGTTTTATCCACAGTTAACAGCAATGAGACTCTTACAAAGGCCCGAGTGTCAGTATCTTGTTATATCTGGCTTCCAATGCCATGTTGTATGTTAGCAAAGAATGAGTGACAATCTTTTTTTTTGTACTCAGATATCCGCTCCAGGTTACCTTATTCTAGACCAGACCTACCAAGTTGGGAGAGGATTCTGAGCTAGGGAACTTCTTATGAGCAGTACGCAGAGTTGTCAACTAAACTCTAATGCTGGAGATTTCTCTAACTTGCTGTCATAACCTAGCACCACTGCTTGATCCACAGATGCCCATGTGGCTGACACTTGGGCCTATTCTAGTTGCTGGTTTGACATATCAAACGTGTACCTTGTTACTTTTGACAGTAGCTAGATATGCAAATGAGAAATCATGTACACTGCATGGTTTATTTAAAAGGGAAAAAGGGATTTGGGCTGCAGTGTTTGTTTCCCTCATTTTTAAAACAGAGTGCGAGAAACACATTGAACTTTTCTTTTCTGTAGAAAGGTGAGCGCATGTCTCCAATAGTGTAGTATTGCTGGTGCCCAACAAAAATCAGTCAAGTAAAACATCATGGTTGGTTCTGTCTGATAATTGATACTTTATGGCATTTTTAAAGTGTATTTGATTCTTCTGTCTGTGCACTGTATGACTCACGTACATAGATATTTCCAATTTTTATTTGATTTGTTTTGTTCATCTAAGACCACATCTCTTGTAAAGGATTTTGAGATAAAGCTTCATTAACCAGGCCCCTTTTAAAGATATCCCTTACCATTTTCATCCCACTGAAAGCACTAATGCTTAGGACTGCCAAAGGGACTCTTTTCCTCAGACCCTGCTCTTTGACAGCACCAGTATAATCTATGCATAGGTTTTGAAGCTAGCATTTTATGTTTTTTCATGTCAGCTGACGCATTTGAAATCATTAGTTGGTGGCGGAGACTGGAGCTACTGTGTTTTCTCTTTCCCATATCACTTTAGGTTTAAACTTCTAAAAAGGCGCTTGTGATTTTGGGCCCAGCATAGTTGTTTGTCTAGGGGTCAGTGAAAACTGCTGACACCCTTCACCCTTCTCCCCCTCCGCCTTTCACCCCTCTCCCCCTCCCCTTGCACCCTTCTCCCCCTCCGCCTTTTTGAAATTATTTTGGCCACTATGAGTGTGGAAGGGTATGCTCAGACATGAGTCCCTTGCTCACTGCACCATCAGGATTCAAGCAAGCCGGGCCGAAGACGGCTGTAATGCCAGAAACCGGTCCCCGGAAGCTTGTTTCCTTTCCAGTGAAGAATTGGCTTGGTAGTTTGGTCTGCCCTGTTCCCATGATGCACTGGGCCAGGGACAGACTAATTTGCATATAGCCAGGTTCTGAACTGGGATGGTGCAGTGAGCTAAAAACGGTGATGGATCAAGCCCTGATCTGTTGACTGGGTAGGAGTGTTCTGATTAACTCAGATACTCGGTCCATCACCACCCCCTTTTTGAAATTATTTTGGGCCCAGCATAGTTGTTTGTTTGTCTAGGGGTCAGTGAAAACTGCTGACACCCTTCACCCTTCTCCCCCTCCGCCTTTCACCCCTCTCCCCCTCCCCTTGCACCCTTCTCTCCCTCCGCCTTGCACCCTTCTCTACCTTGCACCCTTCTGCCCCTTTACCCCTCTCTCCCTCCCCTTGCACCCTTCTCCCCCTCCCCCCTTCCCCTTTGCACCCCTTCTTTAGCTTGCACCCTGCTCCCCTCTGCCTTGTACCCTTCTCCCCTCTGCCTTGCACCCTTCTCCCCTCCGCCTTCACCCTTCTCCCCTCCGCCTTGCATCCTTCCCCTCTACCTTGCATCCTTCCCCTCCGCCTTGCACCCTTCTCCCCCTCCCGTTGCACACTTCTCCCCTCCACCTTGCATCCTTCCCCTCCACCTTGCACCCTTCTCCCCCTCTGCCTTGCACCCTTCTCCCCCTCCCCCTTGCACCCTTCTCTACCTTGCACCCTTCTGACCCTCCGCCTTTCACCCCTCTCCCCCTCCCCTTGCACCCTTCTCCCCCTCCGCCTTGCACCCTTCTCCACCTCCGCCTTGCATCCTTCTCTACCTTGCACCCTTCTCCCCTCCGCCTTGTACCCTTCTCCACCTCCACCTTGCACCCTTCCCCTTCCCCCCCTCACTATTTGCAACCTTTTCCCCTCCGACTTGCACACTTCTCTACCTTACACCCTTCTCCCCTCCGCCTTGCATTCTTCTCCCCTCTGCCTTGCACCCTTCTCGCCCTCCCCCTTGCACCCTTCTCCCCCTCCGCCTTGCACCCATCTCTAACTTGCACCTTTCTCCCCTCTGTCTTGCACCCTTCTCCACCTCCGCCTTGCACCCTTCCCCCTTGCACCTTTCCCCCTCCCCCTTGCACCCTTCTCCCCTCCCCCCTTCTCCCCCTCCCCTTTGCACCCTTCTCTCCCTCCCCTTTGCACCCTTCTCTACCTTGCACCCTTCTCCGCCTCCGCCTTGCACCCTTCTCTACCTTGCACCCTTCTCCCCACCGCCTTGTAACCTCTCCACCTCTGCCTTGCACCCTTCTCCCTTCCGCCTTGCATCCTTCTCCACCTTCCCCTTGCACCTTTCTCCCCCTCCCCCTTGCACCCTTCTCCCCCTCGCCCTTGCACCCTACTCCCCCTTGCACCCTTCTCTACCTTGCACCCTTCTCCCCCTTGCACCCTTCTCTACCTTGCTCTCTTCTCCCCCCTACCTTGCACCCTTCTCCTCCTGCTACTCTTGCCCCCCTTCGGTTACCCACCCAATATCACTCCCCCGAGCTCGGTGACATTTGCCAGTGAAGACGTACACAATCTGGAGATGCTAGCACAATAAGGTGTTCCTATTATTTTCCGTCCAAACCAATGATTCTGCAGCTTTTGGAAAATATTCCCTCTTCACTTTAGGTCATGTCCATCCTTCCTCGCATTCAGAAAATTGCTCAAATCTCCCCCTTCACCCCACTCCCTCCGCCCCCCCCCCCCCATCACAAGAACTAAAACAAACAAGCATTTGCAATGCAATAGGGCTCGCATGTATGCAAGTTTAAGCTATTGGCATTGTAAATGACACTGCCTTTTATTTATGTTTTAAAAACAAAAACAAAAATAAAAGGCATTGTTATTTGCAACGTCAATAGCTCAAACTCACGTAAATGCGAGACCTATTGCATTGCAAATGCTTGTTTATTCTGCTACAGAACTGCGGAGACTTTGAAAAGCACAGTATCAAGTTTGCTGTACAGCATTTTTGAGTTCCGTGTTGGTGGACATATATATATTTTTTAATACAGAGAGTACCGCGTTCATTTTATCAGAAGTTGTATCTGTAAATCACATCTGAACCCGATAATTCCAGGGACTGTGCCTGGCATTTTTAAGTGTTCGAGCGTCAAGACGGATGTCGATTATATAGCAAAATACTGAAACGGGCTCATAAGCCTCTTGCGGTGGCCCTCTTCTGAAGAGGCTCAGGTAAAGGTGCAAAATGCTGTCACTCAATGAGGGGGACCCAATCGATGGTTAAAGTGGGTTTACTGATTACTCTATGGTGTATCCAGTGGTGGGCGGAAGCAAAATGTCAACGATAGTCCAACAACACAATGGGATGAAGTAGCCCAATTTAAAGCCTTCTATGTATAGGTTCATATTTATGCACCAAAATACCCTGGCTAATGACAAATCTAACAAGAAAGTGCCTAAATCATAATACCAATATTGATCATCAATAAAATTATGCTGAGATACTTCATTCTCATGTTACCCGGGCCACATTGATAGAATATGTTGCACTGTTTCAACATCCAACGTGCACATTTTCTAGCCTGCCAATTCCTCCTTAACGAAGGCAGTTATGAGAGCAATGGTAACTACCCAAACGAAATCTCACATAACCTATTTTTGTTCTATGTCTTGCAGGTTGAATTAGGTATCTTGCCTGTTTTAAAGCTGTGTCTCTGCCACAAGATCTGACAGTTACCCAAATCTTTAAGAGTCTCAGGGTCTGGAGTAAACTCAGTTCATTTGTTATGAATTGTAATTGAACTTATAATGCTCTCTTAAGGGGAGCGCACTGATCTTCCAAGATATTCATCCTAAGTAGATTTTAGAATTCCATTGTATGATGTAATAACCCACCGAGAGAAAAAGGATGAGGGCTGTTGTACTTCTTTCCGGAGCAGTCAGTCCAGTAATGGAATCAGATGTAGCATTTTTCAATGTCAGCCAATAAGTGGCCATCCTGGCTACCCTGAGGGCAATTGAGGTCCTACCGAGCTCCAATCTGAGCAACGTTGTAGGAGTTCATTTTTACACATTCATAAGCTGCTTCAATCCACGGCATCCAATTAAGTTAAATCGAACACTAGTGTGCTCCATGTCTGCTGCAACTGAACTGAAAACTAGAGGATTAGCACTATTTTTTATTGAAAAAGTACTCATAACCAGACGCCAGGATAGTCCTATGTACTGGATGTTAAAAGGTTTTAATATTGTGAACCAGCCTGAACTTTGTGGGCAACTGCTGTCAGTTGCTGATCCTATCAAGTAGAGGGTGTAAAAAGTATCTCCAAATAATTATATCATGTAACTCCGTTAAGTCTCCATACATCTTTTTATTTTTTCTTCTGACCAAATTTCGAAATGCTTGTGTTATTCCAGTTCATCGATTTGTTACCTAAGACAATGATACTTTTTGCATATCAACTATAGCTTGATTCATCATCACAAAGATCATCAGCATATAATAACAATGTAAGCTGGGCCTAAAGATTCAAGAGCAGAACTTACTGATTTCAAATACTCCTGGAGATGAGCCAGATAGAGATAACAAGCATTTACAATGCAATGGTTTCGCCTTTGGAAAAGTTAGAACTATTGGCATTGCTCATGACATTTTTTGTATCTTTTTTTTTACTTATAAATAAATGGCATTGTTATTTACATTGCCAACAGCTCTCACAGCCCACACAGCTCTCACAACCCACACATTTCACAGCCCACGCAGCTCTCTCAGCCCCTCACAGCCCACACAGCTCTCACATCCCACACAGCTCTCACAGCCCACACAGCTCTCACAGCCCACACAGCTCTCACAGCTTACACAGCTCTCACAGCCAACACAGCTCTCACAGCCCACACAGCCCACACAGCTCTCACAGCCCACACAACTCTCACAGCCCACACAGCTCTCACAGCCCACACAGCTCTCACAGCCCACACAGCCCACACAGCCCACACAGCCCACACAGCTCTCACAGCCCACACAGCTCTCACAGCCCACACAGCTCTCACAGCCCACACATTTCACAGCCCACACAGCTCTCACAGCCCCTCACAGCCCACACAGCCCACACAGCTCTCACAGCCCACACAGCTCTCACAGCCCACACAGCTCTCACATGGCCCATGGAACACCCCGGCCGGAAAAAAACACCGGACATTCGCTACCAGACACTGCAGATCACTTGGTAGGTATACATTTAAAATGCTAGGAATATCTAGTAGTCTTATCAGTCAGCGACTGATGCCCAGGTACCAAGAAAGGACCACTATTGTTAAAGACTAGTGCCCCATAGTTTGGGCTTTAAATAGGTTAAAATCCTACGTTTTCGGAACGTCCTTCATGATGCAAAATAACGAAAGCAACTAAACGGTTTTTGGTACCGAAGAGAGAAAAGTCAACGTTTTTACGATGGTCCTCCTTCCTCCAGGGTTTAGGCTTCACTATGGAACACTAGGGAGTACATTTGAATTAAATACGGATAGACCTTCTCTGAAGTTACACCGAATAGATGATAGGGAAACTAGCTTACTGCCATAGTTTAATCTGGAATGTGTAAAGTCACAGCTGTATGCAATTTTACCTGGCTATTTATTTGACTTCCGTCTGCATGAATTGCTCTAGTTTTGACTCTGTATATGATCTGTCATTCTAAGACCCGACATGGAGACAGTTCATGATATGAGGCACAGGCGCTCTAGACTTCGGCTGGCTCAGGGAACACAAGTTTGCTCCGGTCTGCCCCTTCTTAGGCGAGCACCCTCACCTTGCTGGATGCATAGAGGCCACCTTATGAGTGGTAGCCTACTAGATTTTGGAAGTACAATACAGCCACCTGTGCCAGGGTGATGGCTACTAGGCACACGTTTCGCATAAGGAACTCTCCAGCACCTAGACCTGGGCCCTATACAAAGCATGGGGACGAATCTGTGTGCACCAGTGGCCATCGAGCCACAGGGCCAGTGCATGTCTGTTGCTCAGCGCATCATGCTTGAAAGCCCTGGGCCACTGTTGCAGCCAGACTTTACGGTCTTTGTTTCTGGCTGAAGGTGAGATTAGGGTCCTTCAGCAAAGGTTCCTTCAACCACAAGCTCTGCTCAATAATAAAGGCCAGGGGAGCTCGGACATATACAGCTGCAAAGGTCTCAATCCCTACAAACCTACGGAAGAAACACAGAGGTGAGAGGTCAGCACCAAAGACAGGGCACTGGTTATCCTGGTGCTGAACAATGGGTCCGGGGTAACACCGGGGCCCCGGGTGCGGTACCCTGTCTCGGAGCTCAGAACATCTAAATGGTTAGGGTTACAACCCTGATTGCCTGGACAATATTTATTGACTTCAGGAATATATGAAGTATTTGGCACTAGGCAATCTGCTGGCGAGCTCAAGTCTCGACTGCTCAATTACTGCTATCCCGGGGAGCCGAGGACCTGGGACCGAATAGTGCCTTGCATCCAGGCAATAGCGATGCACGACTTCTAGGGGCTTCCTACCTACTACTAGGAACGTAGGAAAGGTTTGGCAAGTGCTCACCAACTTCAGTGGCTCCCGAATAAGTTCACTGTTATGGAAAATTAAACAAGTTCGGAAATACACTTCACGCCTAAAATAAGCTGGAGAAATTAAATATTCCCCATAAATGTCCAGCACGCTGGTGCCTCAGAAAGGCTGAAGGAACCAAGGCAAATAGTAAGTCACTTATTAGAGGACCCAGCACCAACCCTAATCCTATCCCCAGGGCTTTAAGTGGGACGGGTCTTACCGGTGCTGAGCACCTGCATTTTTTTAAAGGGGGCCTCGAAACGGGTCTCTTTCAGGCTCTGTTTTGTGCCTTGGCACAGGCAGTCCGTTTTTTCCGGACTGCAGTGACTGCAGGCACATTGATGTGCGCTGCTCACACTGCTCACTTTTCACTAGTGGAGAAGTTACGGCATGACGTCATGCCAGGTGAGCGTTGTAGGGGAAGGAAAATCCTTTAAAGAGAGTCATTTTCTCTCTGGATTCCCTTCCCTTTTTCAAACTCGGGAGCAGCCACATTGTCTGGTGTCACCAAGGCTTTAGATGGAAGCTTTTTCAATATTATATACAAGCCATAGTTGCTGCTTATTTATCTTATGCAACTAACAACCATTGACAAAGCCAATATTCCTTACTTGCTTTAGGTATCATGTTAGTTGTATCACATATCTGGATGCACTGACAGAAACAGCAAAATACAAGTCGGGCGGCACACTATGCTAAGCATAGATTTTTAGCTTAAGTGTTTTTAAGCAGCGTCCTTGATTACATTGGCCACGCGCCCACACCACTTTGAGAGA
This sequence comes from Lissotriton helveticus, assembly GCF_964261635.1. Taxonomy (NCBI): domain Eukaryota; kingdom Metazoa; phylum Chordata; class Amphibia; order Caudata; family Salamandridae; genus Lissotriton; species Lissotriton helveticus. The sequence goes on along the minus strand of NC_136057.1, from coordinate 2,082,552,721 downwards.
CACCCCAGTTTTTTCATCCCACTTAAAGCACTGGCTATCCCTATCAGCCTTTCAGAGGCATCAATTACCTTTCATGTGACTATTCCACCGTTGTAAGCACACCATGAAAGAAGGCCAGTCGCCTTGATGATGGTTAAAGGACTTTGAGAGAAATCAGACTTTAGTCGACTATTCCATGCTTAAGATACCACTCCACTCAGTCAGTGGTGAGCTAAACGTTTATTAGGAGCTGGTAGCAGCGAACGGTGGGGTCACTCTGAACATCTGGATGCCCAGACATATGTCCCGGCCTCGATTCTGGGGGGCCCTATGTGATGACAGAGGGGTGCATTGGTGACTGGGCAATGTTTCTTTTCTATTAGTCACATCCCGGGAAATGCAAGCCTAGCCCTCATTCCCACGGCAGAAATAGGCGCAGGCATTCATTCTTCTGGGGACACCAAGTCCAAAAATAAACTGGCATTGTTCGCAACCCCCAGGCAAGCAGCGGCCGGGGTCCGACCTGGAGACGGCGGCCGGGCCACCACGACGGGCCGACTTCCTCGCTTCCCGCGGCTGGCAGGCAACCCGGGCTGGTTGCCGCGGGGTGGAGACGGCCCTCGCGTGCTATTGTCCACACACTCGATCCGGACTGAGCTCCTTCCGGTGGCAAGTTTGCAACGTTTGGTTTGAAAATAAAAAATATAAACATCAAGTCCTTGCCAATCGGCCCAGGACTCAAAACACAGCTTTGCAGCGTTGCCAACAAATGTTAGAAGGTAATCTTATGAGCTGCTCACGGAAAATTGAGAAAAGTCCAGTCAAAAACAAAAGTGCTTCTAAGTTCAATTATAATTAGATTATTACAGAAAGTGCACGCACCTTGCATTTATGTTCATGTCTGCATATCTGAAGCCATTACCTTTAAACCCGACATTATTCAGGACCACGCCATGAAGGCTTCTGCCCGGCCGCCATCTTCAGAGAACTGACCAAAAGAAAACAAAAAAAAAACAACAAAAAAAACACCGCCACATGACGATCGCAAAGGGGCGGGATGAGTAAAAATCGCGGGAACGCCCACGAATCTGCTCGGGGAATGAGTGACGCATCTCTGTTCCAAAGGCTAGCCTCCATTTATGGAGCTAGCCAATGGGACAGAGAGGCGGGACGAAGCCCCATACATGTAAGCAAAAGTTTTTCGCTTGCGTGAAAGTCTGCTTGCGCAGCTTCGGCGAGGCGAAACCTAAAAAGGACTGTTGAGAGCACATAGTCATATTTCAGGCTGTTGAATGTTTTTATACATTCAGTGCTTGCGCCTCACATATCCAACCCAATCGTAAGCCAGACCTTCATTCTTATATCAGTTTTAGAGGGCCTGCTTTCATGCCCAGAGCATTAAGCATAGTACATAGTTGCACATAAGTAACCCTATGAAAGCATTAAGAAAGGTTAACTAGACAGCAGTAAAAGTTCTCACCATGATGGATAGTTTTAGAAGCCAGGATGTAAATTGCCACAGTGTTATCAGTAGTCATGACTGTGCTCCAGACTTTAACTGCGCCATTGCTGAAATCAATTTTTCATTAACCCAACTCATGATGTGTTCCAACAGTAACTTTGCAAGGAGCTTACCTTTTCAGTACAAAGGGGGTAGCTTGCTATAGTTTGATGGACTGACTACAGAGACTTTTAAATAATGAAACAAGATATCTGCTACACCAGGAAGATGGGATCGTCCCAAAATAAAAGTTTTCTAACCAAAGAAAATGCATGATTATATCAAAAGCTTGGACTGAATTTCAAGATTGAGACCAGGTTTCTATTAGGTCCTAGAACTCTCTTGAGATTTTATCGGATTTTATAATATCTATTTCACCTTGATGTAGTTGTTAATATCAGCATTAAATACTTGAGGTGAGGCTAAGGCCTTCCTCAAGGTCATTAGCAGATCCACATTATTATAGGAACTTTATGTGATTACTTTACACTATGCAATGTTTATTGTAATGTTGCAGTGTTTTTCCAGAGGAATGCTTTTATCGTACTCCTCCCACAGTAGCTTTAACGGTATTGCCAAGTTTGTAAATCGCTTTGGACACTTTTCTTAACCTCTGAGACATAGTCTTTGCCTGATTCTGTGCTGGCCACTCAAGGGCTGTGCTGTTGCCCTAGTACAGCAGCCCTAACTTGGTGATACAATTTTACCAATTTCTACAGCTGTTGCTGCTTAGCTTCTCCAGCGTAGTTCATGGATTCTGTTTCTCCTAACTTTACAAAGTATCAATGTCTTTTGCACTTGGATTAAATTACAAACTTACATCTGCCCTCTAGTGTACTCAACCCTTTATAACCGTTATAGGTATTTTCTCCAATTGGTGTATCCTCCACATACCGCAGACTTCCAACACCTTTACATTATGTTATGAAAACTGTTTCCTTTATCACAGGTCTACAGTCTCCTTTTTCAAGGTAATGTAGTCTAATACCGCCTGAGAGCTCCCGTGACTGTTGAGTGACAGACCTACCTTCAGGTGCAACCGAAAAAAGGCTTCCTCCCCCAATCTAGACCTGGTGCACTTTCCACCTAATTGGCACAGGCCACAGCAATCCATATTTGTTCAGCTTGAATCAGGCTCCATTCCTTGAGCTCTGTCTTCTCACTTTGACAGTACACATTCTGTTGAAAATCTCCGATACAGATCCAGCCGGATGCCCAAATGCTACAGTTTGTCCAACTGCTAGTAACTGTCACCGTCACTTTTCAAGTCTGCCTCAGAACATTATTTGCTGCACAAGTTTTATAATATTGTCGATGTATCTGCATTTCAGCTGGTTAAATTAACCTTCTCTGGCGGAACCTCTTAGTATTTTCATTTCTAGAAACAGGCAATCCAGGGCACTTCTCAGCCTCTGCAGCCGTGCCACTTTCTCTCTGTCAACGGCTCCCCCTTTGTTTACTTTTTCAGTGCAGGGACAGGCAAATTTGTTATCATTTCTTTGTTTAGCTCTGAAAGTGTTGGTTAGTTTTTCCATATCTCACCCTCCATTTTACTTTCAAGCTCCTCTTCCCAGACATCAAAATGCAGAAAGCTAGGCAGCGAGCTGCCTCTCATCATCATTGTTTGCGGCTATCTTGCATACTGATCTTCTTGAGTGGAGCATGATGCACTTCTTGTTGGGGCCTTATGCCAAAGAGAAGCAGATTTAGTATGAAAGGCAAGTGCCAGGTGTGCTGAAATAGTAGTAATTTCTACAGAGCAGGGCGTGTGGTATACATGGGCTATTTTAATCCTGAACTAATTCTAAATAAGCATCTTAGTAAGTATTCTCTAAGCATGTGCAAAGCATTAAAAAAAAATCATTTTTATTTTTAGGCATGAAACAGGGATGTGTGCTTTTCCCCTCTTGTCTGTGGGAGATTCATACCCAAGCTCTGAGACCAGCATGTTGCTTTCTTGTTCTACACTGATGATATGGCTATTATGAACATAACACCTACTGAAATGCAAATTTGACTGGAGTTTCTGGAGTACTTAGCTGGTGGGAACAGTCTTCTAAGTTAATCCGGGGAATAACAAGAATGACTATTTTAATACTAAGTGTGGGGGCCATTGCAGGGTTTTGGTCAAGTTAAGTACAAGTTGCTGCATCTCATAAATATCTAGGTCTCGATCGAGTTCGATCATAATCTGACCTGCAAGTAGTTGCTTGAGTACAAGAAACATACCTGTTTGCCCAAAGTGGCCCTGGCTTTCATCTATGGAACAGCTGTCTGAATGTGTACTGCAGTTGTGACAAAATGTACTTGACGCTCTGGCATGGAGGTGTGTCCTTGACTTGCATTGCTCATTACCTTTTGAGGCAATAGCATAGGAATGGTCTATAAGATTTGCTTGGGATTTTGTTCTGTGCGCTCCCTTACATTGCCAGCTACCCATAAAGTTTCATTGAAATTAAGCAATCCAAGACAAGCAAAAGCTTTGCGATTTGGAAACCTCTTGAGCATGGCTTACTTAGAAAATGTGATGACCTAATTAATATTTTTAACAACCCAACCGTATCCATTAATTGGGTTAAATATCCTTGTACATTTTTACATTGAGAGGTGCTCTAATTAGCTAAGCAAGAGCACATTCTTGATGTAGGTTTGCAGACTTGCAATTACTAAAACTCAAACCCTAGGCTTTTAGAGGAATATGTCTTGAGGGGAGGCACAATTATCCTGTGCTCTTGACCTGGGGAGCCTCGGCAGGTATCAGAAAGGGGACGAGACAGTTGACTGTGTGGTAGCAAGGTGGACATGGTGCAGCATTTCATGACTGAATGTTCACACCTACTCCAATTACAAAACCTTTAGAATGCTGTTTAGCTACTGTTAGAACATAAAAGCTACTTTTGAGATGAATGGGACTGTTTTTACATGGCTGGCTGGAACCTTTGATCTGTAAAATGTCGATCTGTATTATTTAGTGACAAATGCCACTGTTTTAGGTTACTAAATGAGACCTTTTAACTGTAAATTAAATGTTTTGTGTATGTGATCTATGGAAGTGTTTCATACTAGAACAGTAATATTTGTTTGTATGGTTCAATTAAACTGGTGACAAACTATAATAAAAAAAGCACTGGCCAAGTCAACAGGGCACACCTTTTCAACGAATTGGCTGTGCCAATGATATTTGCCAAAGCTGTTGAGCATCAGCCAGAATAAAAGTTTTGGGTGATTCTGCACTTCGTCACCATAAAAAGAAGAAAACTGTGATGTTTGTAAACAGTGCATGAGTCAGGGTGCATGTATGTGTCATGGTGCATGCGCAGCAAGGCAATCTATGCATGTCCCACCATGCATGCACGTGCATACACAATAACACAGGCAACACTGTTTATTTTTTTATATACCATTCTGAGATAGCAGAAGTCAATCTTGGAGGGATAAATAACAAAAACCTATGTCAACATGTGCGACATGAGGGGCCCAGCAGCAAACAGCAGCTGGCAGGCTTTTTTTCTAAAACCAGTACAAGATGGAGGGGACGCAATGCGGAGGGCGAGGAGGAAGTAAAGGGGATTGGGTGGGGAGCAAAGATAGAGGAAATAGGAGCGGACCTGCAGCACATAGCACAGGAGGGGCAGGGGAGCAACATGAAAATGGCCCAGAAGCTGCGTGGAGTGAGTGGGGATGCAAATGAGGTTCTTGAGGTTGGGCTGGAGAAGAAAAAAAAACATACATAAAAAAAAAAGAAAAGCCAGGAAGGTGCGAGAAAGCAATGGATGCTTGTTTCCGTTCTGGGAAGGACATGGCTTTTGTAGTTCGGACTGGACTCTTCCCATGGGGCACAGGGTCAGCGCTGATTTGCATATCGCCATTGTCTAACCCAGGGTGGTGTGGAGTGGAAAAACGATGGATTTGGGCCCAGATCTTTGGACTGGGGTGAATGTGTGACATTGATCCACATTCTGTCCATCACTGTTGTGTTTGCGAGAAAGCAATGGGCTAGGTGGGAGAGGATGAGGGAGAAAAATTGACTATGCAGGGTGGATATTTGAGGAGAGCAGCGTATGAGTGAGTCAGTAAACAACTGTACCTCATGGGGCACTGAAAAAAGAAAAAAGTAATTTTCCATGAACGTGAACAAATGAAAGATACAAGTCATCCGATCAAAAGAATGGTAAACAAGCTATGATCTAAGGGAGTGACGTGAACAGAAAGTAAAGGCATTGAATAAAAAACAAGCAAATGAGTGACAGGAAAGCCAACCAATGGTAAGAAATGGGCAGGCTCTAAACCCACTGTACGTTTTTGGTATGGTCCACAAGAGGTATTTGGAAATCAGGCAGCTGAAGGTTGTCTGAATACAAGACCTAAAAAACATAGTGAGATAGTTTGAGTCGTTGTGCTGAGGATAAATTACAGAAAACACGTTGTTATAGAAAACACGTTTTCACAGAAAATGTTGCAAATACATGTCAATCTGCCAAGGGCCTAGTTAGAAAACACAATAGTACTTAGTTGCTGAGGACAGCATCAGTTTTGAGCATTTCTGCATCCCAGGTACAATCTCATGGAGACACAGTGCCTTCTGATAGGGAGGGTCTGGGTGACTCAGGGTCTACAAGTTGCCTGTTCGATTCGAGCCTTCGTATTTCAGAGGATGTTAAATTTACATGCATTGTGTTTCGTAATGTTGGCATTTATAAGACCTAGACACAACGTAACGTGTATATACACTGTTGCTATTATTTTTAAACATGCCCATGTGCCTTTTTTCCCTTCCGTGAGAATTGCAGGCACATGGTGTTCATGCGATCGTGCTCAAGTTGTTATTTTTATTTTTGGGTGGGAGGTGTTTAAGTGCTGCAAACCACCTATTGTAGTCTCACAAGAGTCTGGTCCTGGTACAATGTGATGGAAGAAAGAATCAAAGTTCCGAGATGATAATGGACAATCCATCTCTGATGGTATTTTTTCATCCCTTGGGATCCATTGCCCATATATAACAACGAGAAGGCGTTAACGCCTTGGAGAAGAGTCGGAAGTGTGCTCTAGTTTGCAGATATGTTTTAAGCCATGGGGAAAGTGGGCACTGGCCCAGGACCCCAGTTTTTCAGGACCCCCCCTGATAGAACCAGCTCTGTTCTGCAGAGAATCTTAACCTGATGACCTTGAATAATTTCTAGTGAGGGTGTTTTAAATTCTGTTGTCCTTTAATTTATTTTTAATATGGGAGATGTGTGGCAGTCTATAACAGACATTTTGTGGAGAAAAGCTGTGTTTATGTTTCATGCAACATCCACACTATAAATAGTTCATTTTGATTCAAAATAGGACCTCGCATATGAGAAATGGGTGGGGATCACATACATTATTTGCAATAGTATTAGTGAGCTGCTGCTGTGTTACAAAATACAATAGGTGCTCTTAACCTGACAAAATCTCTATTAAATATTAGAGTTCATAAAACAGAACATAACAAACATTCTGAACATATTTCTTGCAGTGTTCCTTCATGATATAAATTCCAATAAACCAGTGGCAATCAGTTTTGACCTAGCTGGGTTGTAGCATATGCATTTTCTGGACACTGGACTACATTTGCCCTTCAGAAACAAAAGCGTAAACTGAAACCAACAGACACCTATAGCCAGTTCTAAGATGTAAATAGAATCAATTGTATGTCATTAAAGTAGGTATAAAAACATATAAGCCATCATCAGGAAGCACTAAACACCATTTGCACCTTAAAAATTGGACTTTACACCAGAGCTCCCGTTCATCCAATTAAGTTACTCAGTTAGTGCAGATCTAACGTGCAAATACTTTTATAAAAACGTCTTATTCCTTTTATCATATGTTTACTACAAACCACGAGCAGATTACAAAAAGTAACAAATTAATTAAGTGAATTAGGGTCTTTGAATATATGGCTAAGAGTGGCTACAAGTGGCCCTCACTGGATACTCACTGGCCGCCATCTTTGGGCGCTTTTCCTATTCCAGCTACCCATGTCAGAAACTTAGGGGTGCACATCGATGACACACTATCGATGAAACAGCAGGTCAACAAAGTGGCTGGTACTTGCTTCACTATCCTCAAATGGCTGCGGAAGATTATCTGGATGCTGCCTGTTGATACCCAGAAGACCGTAGTCAATGCCCTCATTACATCTCGGCTTGACTACGGTAACATCTTATACCTGGGTTCCAACTTAGCCGTGATCAGGCAGCTTCAGATAGTCCAGAACTCCGCAGCCAGGCTGCTGTGTAAAATCCCCAGGACAGCAAGGATTTCGAAGCATCTTAAGGACCTACACTGGCTCAGGGTGGAGAATCGGGTTCGGTTCAAAGCCCTGACCTATATGTTTAAAATTAAGGCAGGAACCGCACCAAAGTATTTGCAAAAATTAGTTAGGCCCTACTCTCCTGCACGCAATCTCCGTTCTTCAAATGGAGCAAATTTTGTGGTTCCTAGATTTAAACTGGCCAGAGTAGGAGGGAAATCCTTTTCCCATCTGGGACCAGTCCTTTGGAACTCCCTTCCCCCAGCTCTACGAAAGGAGGAGAACTTTGCCAGTTTTAAGAAAAGCGTTAAAACCTGGCTTTTCAATAAATAATTGTGGTCGCTGGCCGTGTTGCTTTCTGTGTTGTCGGTCTCTTAGTCCTGGCGCCGGGAAACCCTTTGTGGGTATCTGCGCGCATTATAAATGCAAAAAATAAATAAATATAAATAAATAGCAAGCTTTCATAAAATGCACCCACTACTAAATTACATCGCAAAAACAAATAAGCATTGGCTATGCCACAAAAAAATATTTTACAGTTGAAAAAAAATATTTTCCTCCGCATACTACAACAAATGATTATCTAGTTCTCAATTTTATTTCAGTACATTAACCCGGTTTGAAACATCGGAAGCTGCTTAGGAAGTTGGTAATTCAGTTGATTTATCTAAAGAGGAATGTAAAATCCACCTCACGCTCTCAAGAAACTGTGCAACATGGTTGTCAAGGAAGCAGGAATGGTCGTCAAGGAAGCAGGCCAGGATTGGTTGCCAAGGAAGCATTATTTCTAGGCGCAGTGACCACTGGATAAATAAAATGCCCAAGACGATATGCTTGAAATTAGAACAATGCGTCTATCTTATGTCAGCACTTCGAGAGAATCTAAATTGGGATTAAAGTATTACTTTCTTTCTATTGTGCTTTTGCAATTTATAGTAAATCCAGAAAAAAACACATACAAACTTAAAACTAAAACTATAAAGATAATTGACAAAGTTTTGTGCTGTTCATTACGGTTTCCAACAATTCTCCACGTGTCATATTTATTTTTAACTTTGTGCCTCATTAATATTATTGCAAAATATTTAGAAGCAAACGATATACATAAAAAAAAATTAAAATCGTTTACTGCGCGTTCCTAAAGATTTAGGGCAGTGGAGTGTTAACAGAAAACTGTTGTATTGTACATTAAGCTTCTAGAACAGAAGGGACTTCTGCCCCTTCGCTGGGGCAGCTGTGCGCTCAAAAAACTAAGTAACTAAGTAACATGACTGCACAGAACGCTATTGTGTATGCGAGTTCAGTTGAGGCTGGATTAATGAAACATGATATCATAGAAAGGAAACCGGAAACCTGTAAATGTACAGCAATATATACAGAACGAGCCACTGTGTTTTAAAATATTGCATATTTACGTCCACATTTTTACGATTCGAGGTAAGATAAAAGGTCTATTCACAAACGTATTTATGAGTACAGGAAGTACCACTACCAGAGTACTCGGCTACATACTCGCCTTTGTTTATGTGAGTCAGCCTTGACATGTCAACACGATATTAGTAAATTGCAAATAGGGCACAGTCCTTTCTATTTGTAGTAACTGTTTATGAATATTCCTATTTTTCTAATTGTACATGTTTTGGGGCCAATTCACAAAGGCATGTAAGAGGGCATAAAAGGGTTCCCCATGAGTAGTGTTTTATGTATTACAAAATGCCCTTGTTAAGAGTCGATGCAGTGAGTAAATCGAGGCCGGAATGTCTCTATTGCATGTCAGGGCAAAACCAGATGTGTACATGGTTGTTCTCTGTCGATATTTGTGCAGACGAGCTAAAAAAAAACATTGAACGGAATGTACTCGGAGAGACATTATCAATGACTTCGATTGGTTCAAGTACTTCTATGTCCTTTGTGCTTTATGATAATGTGGTTTGCCCTCAATCACACTATGGGTGAGTGCCAAGCTGCCATTAGAACTCAGGCGCCCATTACAACCCCCTGGTTCAGTGCCTAGTTTACCAGATTGTAAATAAATCAACAAGCCTTTCGCGGGGTTGGCTGTGACGAGAAACCCGTGCAACATTCCTCTCAGAAAACGCGCAGCCGAGAAATAATCAGCACCTTTCTGTCTACAGTCTAATGGCACATGCGTCTGGAATCTGGGCCCAGGGCCATCTCCCACTCTGAAAACAATAAGTTAAGGCACAGGGTAATTCTGACAACACATGCCGCCATGACATTCCTGGCAGCGCACTCGGCCTCCGCCAATAAGCACTTATTTGAGAAGGGCTTACAGCGCAGAACACCCCCCGCAATCTGTTCGCATTTCCCAACTCACCCCGGGGCCTGCACAGACTTGACAGCGCGCGCTGCGGTCCTGGTAATGAGAAGCCGCCTCATACTTCGCAAATACTTACATTTTCCACAAACAAAACGGTGAGAGCAAGGATCTAAGAAGGGAGCGTGTTTGTTTAACAATCGGTATTACAGCTGTGCTAAACGTTTTACTAAATGGCTGAAAGGCAGCATTTGTTTTTGTGGGCCCCATGCTGGGTGCGAATTTTGGAAAATTAAAGTGTAAAGCATTACTAATTACTCCAAGGGCGTATGCACGTTTATATGACTTTGAGAAAATAAATTTGGCCAAAATCAAATATCCTTTACTGTCTTAAGTAACATATTTGTGCAGGAGCCACTGCTTTCAAAACAAAATGTATAAGTGTGTTAAGCTTTTAGTTGAAAGTTCTAGTGGGAAGCCCACTTGACCAGTAGCACATGGTGGGTGTTTCGCGCCCTCCGACGACCTGCTAGGATTTAAACTACAGCTATAGTTTGGTCTTGATCCCTGCTGTTTTAATTAGCCGCACTACGACTTACTGGTTTAAGGTGGCATTTTAAACCGAAAAAAAATACCCTCGTGTTTTTTACCCGATCGAAGTTGCCTGGCGATCCATAAGACCACGTGTGCAGCCACATTTAAAGCAGGTGCCAACTGGCATGATGTATAACTAACTGTACGTTTATATTTGCGCCCATATTACATGAGTTGGGGATATTATTACGCTGGAGTTAATTTTTTCCCAGCGCCGAGGAATGGGCATTCCTGGATGGTGGTGACAAGGAAAGAAACTTGACAAACACCGACAAAGTTGTACATTTCAAATTATTCTAAGGCCCAATGCAGGCCCAAATTAGGTCAAAAATTTACTTTTTTATCAAGGCCAGGAGTAATCCCTGTCCAGGGATGGAATAACCCCCAAATTGGTGGAAGTGTGAGGGTAGTTATTTTTCCCTTGGAGGTGTGTATTTAAAGTGATCAAGTGCATAACAACTTTGGCAAAGCACTTACACTAGGGTTAACGTACTCCATGTACATCCATGGAGGAACACTGGAAAACTGTGACTGTCCCAAGTTTCAAGCAGTACTTCTGGAATATTTGTAAATTCCCCAAAAAAGTGTACATCTCCACTTAACCCAAGCACCCATGCGGGTAGATTTATATTTTTTGTGTGAATCAGACTCATGGAAACAAAACTCAGGACACCTTCTGAAATGTACCGTTCCTAAGCTCACGCCCATGCCCTGCAAATATTTACATCTTTTTCACTGTTCAATAGATTTTCTGGCATGTACCAAAGAAATCTATACTTTGCTTCAATTTCCACGCATACATCTGTTTTCTTTATCCTAGATATTATGGGGGGCGGGGAGTCATTCAGAAGAAAAGCTCCATTCGGCATTTTTCCCTTTAAAAAGAAATACAGCTGAATTTCTGGTTGTATTCAGGAGTAAAATTAGAAAAAAATCGAAATCAGTGCGCCTTAATCATAACCATCTCTTTACCATCACACAGAGAAAGAAATACACAATGAGTCTTTGTTCCACAACAGCAGCGTTACCACAACAGTCTGCACGCGCGTGCGTGTATGGACGGGGGATCGTGTGGTTGGCTACGTCAAGCCCATGGCATCAACTTGAAATGGCAAATGTCTGCACGAGACAAGACAAAGGACCGTGTGGTAATAAAGCGCATCGTCTTTTGTGCACACGAGGTCGGCCCAAGGGAGCAGGAATACTGCAGCTCACACAATTGGTTTTCGGGTGGAAAGTGAGTACTTGTGGGACACACTATATTTATTAACTAGGCCTTCAGTTTTTAAAAGGGCATTTTATGATTTCTACTCACATCAGGCAAGGCACAGGCCAGGTGCGGAGACGTGCAAATAATCTCATATTTATGCCGATGGCATTCATGTATTCCTTTGTAAATGTGTGCACACCTGCAGGTTAAATTCTCACACTTCAATCCAATTTTGCAAGGGAAGCATGAGCGCTTCCAGGTACACAATAAATGAATAAGTGGATGACAGACACATTTCACGTGCGTGTATAGAAAGTAAGGACCACAAGCACACATCACCTGCAGCACACTACACCTGCGGGTACCCGGTGTATGGAACACTAAGCACCCTTCATCAGCAGGTACAAGCTGTATGGACCACAAGCACACTACACCTGCAGCACACTACAACTGAGGATACCCACTGTATGAACCACAAGCACACTACACAAGCGGGTACATGGTGTATGGACCACAAGGATACTACACAAGCGGGTACATAGTGTATGGACCACGAGCACACTACACCTACAGGTGCACGCTGTAAGGACCACGAGCACCCTACACCTGCAGGTGCACGCTGTATGGACCACAAGCACACTGCAGCTGCATGCTGTGTGGACCACAAGTACACTATACCTGTAGGTCCACGCTGTATGGACCACGAGCACACTACACCCTCAGGTACACGCTGCATGGACCACGAGCACATTACACCTGCAGGTACACTGTGTATGGACCACGAGCACACTACACCTGCAGGTGCACGCTGTATGAACCACGAGCACATTACACCTGCAGGTGCACGCTGTATGGACCACGAGCACACTACACACACGATGTATGGACCACGAGCACACTACACCTGCAGGTGCACGCTGTATGGACCACGACCACACTACACCTGCAGGTACACGCTGTATGGACCACAAGCACACTACACCTGCAGGTGCATGCTGTATGGACCACAAGCTCACGACACCTTCAGATCCACGCTGTATGAACCACAAGCACACTACACCTGCAGGTGTACGAAATATGGACCACAAGCACACTACACCTGCAGGTCCATGCTGTATGAACCACAAGCACACAACACCTGCAGGTACACGATGTATGGACCACGAGCACACTACACCTGCAGGTACATGCTGTATAGACCACGAGCACACTACACCTGCAGGTACACGCTGTATGAACCACAAGCACACTACACCTGCAGGTGCACGCTGTGTGGACCACGAGCACACTAATAATAATAATAATATACTAGTTTATAAAGCGCCTGGTTACACAAGGCTAGTGTGTCCCCGCGCTAAGGTACCAACAAGCAAAGAAGCAGATTACCAAACGCCCCCTCCCCCCATTCAGACCCCGACACTCATTAACTAATCAGTGGGGAATAGGAAGGTTTTCAATTTCCTACGGAAAGCTGTCTCCGTGGCCTCCAACCGAAGGCCCCCTGTGAGTTTGTTTCATTGTTAAGCCGCCATGAAACAGAAGGAGCGCCCGCCCATTCTTGCCCTCCTGATGGTGGGTATCCTGACCTGCCCCATTCCGCTAGATCTAAGTTGGCGTGAAGGGGTATACGAAGTCAGAAGGTTATGTAGGTATGTGGGCCCCTTACTGTGTGTAGAATCCTATGGCTCACACACAGAGCCTTAAACAGGATTCGCTCCTTGACTGGGAGCCAATGCAGGGTGACCAGGGCCTTCCTGGAGGAGGCTCTCTTGGGTAGCATCAGAACCACGCAGGCTTCTGCATTTTGGATACGTTGAAGCCTCTGTATGCAGTTGACATTAGCACCCAGGTAAAGGACATTTCCATAGTCCAGCCTAGAAGTTACAAGAACATGGACCATGGTTTTCATGGCTGTGGTAGGCAGCAGGTCCAATGTCTTCTGGAGTCCGCGCAGGACTCCAAAACATGTGCCTGCCACCCGCCTTGTATGGTGGTCAAACGAGAGCTTGGGGTCAAGCCACACCCCTAGGTTCTTGACCTGTTCACTAGGCACAGGGCTAGGACCCAGGGTATGTGGCCACCAAGCCGATGTCTAGAGAGAAGGTGCTTTACCAATAACCAGCACTTCCGTTTTGCTCCCATTCAATTTAAGGCAGTTGTTGGCCATCCATACTGCTAGTTCTTGCATGCATGTGCTGAAATTGATGGCTGCCTTACCATCAGCTTGTGCTAGGGACACAACCAGTTGCGTGTCATCGGCGTTGAACACGACTTCAACACCAAACTTTCCAGCAATCTCTGCTACAGGGGTGACAAAGATTGAATAGCGTTGGACTGAGTGTGGACCCCTGAGGCACCCCCGGTTTCAGCCTGATGTTCTTAGACAGATAAGGTCCCTGTGCTACCTGAAAACCGCGGTCCAGCAGGAAAGATTCCATCCATTTCAAAGCTTTACCACCCACCCCTCCCTTTCTGAGACATTGTAGCAACGTGTGATGAGCCACAGTGTCGAAGGCGGCATTCAGATCTAACAAAATTAAGGTCGCCGTCTGTCCCTCATCAACGTACCTCTGAATAGTCTCAATGGAAAGGAGCAGGGCCGATCCGGTGGAATACGATGCTCGGAAGTCGGACTGGGTGGGGTGGAGAAGGCTATGTTTGTCGATATGAGCCGCCACCTGGTTGTTCACTACCTTCTCTGCAATTTTTGGAAAGTATGGGAGTAGGGAGATAGGACGCAAATTGTCTAGCTGGTCCATGCTGACATTAGGCTTCTTTTTCAGCTGTAAGACTACAGCCTCCTTCCATTTCTTTGGCACAATGCCTGAACTAAAGGAGAGCTCTAACAGATGCCTGATATAAGGTTCAAGGCATTCCATACTCCCGCTCAGCACCCCAGGCCTACAAGGATCTCTGGGGGAACCAGACTTAATGCTGCTCACTATCTTTATTAAGATCTCGTGGTCAGGGATGATGAAGATGTCCAGACCTTCTCCACCTTTTACGTTAGTGGGGGCCGCAACCTCAGAGCGCCCCACCCTTGCTGAGACAGAGAAGGTGGAATATATCTTCTCAACCTTTCCAGCAAAGAACTTTGCTACCCGGTTACAGGATTCCACTGAACCTATAATTGGTGCAGTGATATTGGCCAAGCAGGAGATCTCTTTGTGAATGGTAAACATCTCTTTTACCGAGTTGTCAGCACTCTCGATTCTCTCCTTATAGTAGGAGGCTCTTGATTTCCTAATGAGGTCATGATAGCGCTTGAGACTCACTTTGTACCTTTTCATACTTGGAACCGAGAAATCCCTTCTCCATCGTCGTTCCAAGCGTTTACAGGCAGCTTTTGCCATTCTGAGCTCATCTCCAAACAAAGGGCTGATTTTGCTTGCCTTCTGGACGTCTTAGCGTCCCAGGATGCACAACTGTCAAGTGCCTCCGTGATGCACCTATCTAAGGCCTCACAGGCCGAGTCAATATCCCGCCCGTCCGGGGGTCCGCCCTATAAGAGCGCTTTGTTAAAGTTCTCTTGTGAGAAGCTCGCCCATCTCCTGTGTTTTGTCCTGAATTCCACTGTCTTTTGTGCCTTTCGAGCCGGCATCCGCAGCTTAAAAGAGATCACAAAGTGATCCGACATGGGGAACGGACGTGGCGGCTCAATATCTAGCACATCCCTATTAGCAAAGATTGGGTTGAGTAAGTGGCCCAGTAGATGAGTGGGGAGGTCTGATTTAAGTGTCATCTGTAATGCTGGCAATTCTTGGCAGATCCCTTATGCCCCAGACTCGGCAGCATCATCAAAATGCAAGTTCAGGTCTCCTAATAGCAGCAGTTTCTCATACCACATTGCTGGATGGACCAGACAATCAAACAGGCTGGGAGCAAACCGTGTGGAAGATCCTGGGGTCTATACACCAGAAGGCCCTTTATGATGTAGTTGTTAGATACAGTTATGGTGAAGAACCCTCCTTCCCTAATCGTGATGTTAGTGGGCTCAAGGGTTCACTGTATTGAATGCCTATAGATTATTGCAATCCCACCTCCTCTCCCAGTGGATCTGTCTACCCTCGCAATGCCATATCCATTGGGGAGGGCCTCCAGGATGTCAGGGGCTGCATCCTCGTTTAGCCACGTTTCTGTGAGGAACAGGACATCTATCTGTCCATCAGATGGTCATAGATATCCCGTCTCTGCTTCATCATAGATCCACAGTTGATCATGGAGAGGCTCAATCTCTGACCAGTCTCCCTGGGCTCTAACTGTGGGCTAAACGTAAAGGAGCAGTGATTGCACTTCCTGTTGTTAATCTCTGCCATTAAACTGTGCTTGTACTCCTCTCCCTGCATGGGGCCGATCGCATATAGCTGCTGAAAGCTGTAGTGCACACCTGGCTCGGAACCAGCAGGGGTTCTGGCCCCTGTCAGGCACAGAAGGGCTTGCCTTTGGCGTGCCCGCTGCGCGTGTCCGCGGTGGCATGTGCAGGTGCACGCTGTATGAACCACAAGCACACTACACCTGCAGATACACTGTGTATGGACCACGAGCACACTACATCTGCAGGTCCACGCTGTATGAACCACGAGCACACTACACCCTCAGGTACACGCAGTATGGACCACGAGCACACTACACCTGCAGGTACACGCAGTATGGACCTCAAGCCTACTACACCCTCGGGTACCCGCTGTATGAACCACGAGCACACTACACCCTCAGGTACACGCAGTATGGACCACGAGCACACTACACCTGCAGGTACACGCAGTATGGACCTCAAGCATACTACACCCTCGGGTACCCGCTGTATGAACCACGAGCACACTACACCTGCAGGTACACGCAGTATGGACCATGAGCACACTACACCTGCAGTTACACTGTGTATGGACCACGAGCACACTACACCCTCAGGTACACGCAGTATGGACCTCGATCACACTACACCCTCGGGTACACGCAGTATGGACCTCGAGCACACTACACCCTCGGGTACACACAGTATGGACCTCGAGCACACTACACCCTCGGGTACACGCTGTATGAACCACGAGCACACTACACCCTCGGGTACACGCAGTATGGACCTCAAGCACACTACACCCTCGGGTACACGCAGTATGGACCTCAAGCATACTACACCCTCGGGTACCCGCTGTATGAACCACGAGCACACTACACCCTCGGGTACACGCTGTATGAACCACGAGCACACTACACCCTCGGGTACACGCAGTATGGACCTCGAGCACACTACACCCTCGGGTACACGCAGTATGGACCTCGATCACACTACACCCTCGGGTACACGCAGTATGGACCTCGAGCACACTACACCCTCGGGTACACGCAGTATGGACCTCGAGCACACTACACCCTCGGATACACGCTGTATGAACCACGAGCACACTACACCCTCGGGTACACGCAGTATGGACCTCAAGCACACTACACCCTCGGGTACACGCAGTATGGACCTCAAGCATACTACACCCTCGGGTACCCGCTGTATGAACCACGAGCACACTACACCTGCAGTTACACTGTGTATGGACCACGAGCACACTACACCCTCAGGTACACGCAGTATGGACCTCGATCACACTACACCCTCGGGTACACGCAGTATGGACCTCGAGCACACTACACCCTCGGGTACACGCAGTATGGACCTCGAGCACACTACACCCTCGGGTACACGCAGTATGGACCTCGAGCACACTACACCCTCGGGTACACGCTGTATGAACCACGAGCACACTACACCCTCGGGTACACGCAGTATGGACCTCGAGCACACTACACCCTCGGGTACACGCAGTATGGACCTCGAGCACACTACACCCTTGGGTACATGCAGTATGGACCTCGAGCACACTACACCTGCAGGTACATGCTGTATGGACCACGAGCACACTACACTCTCAGGTACACGCAGTATGGACCTCGAGCACACTACACCCTCAGGTACACGCTGTACGGGCCACGAGCACACTACACCTGCAGGTACACGCTGTATGGGCCACGAGCACACTACACCTGCAGGTGCACGCTGTATGAACCACAAGTACACTACACCTGCATGTACAAGCTGTATGAACCATCTACAGTGTCCGTGCCCGTAACGCTCCATCAAACGCATCTAATGTGGCACAAGACAAGTGGGAAAAAAAAGCATCATTAAGAAATTGATAACATTCAGAGCCCGTCCGACGGATACCATGTTCTGGGGCTGTGGTGATGCATTTCATTTGACCAAACGGATCGCAACAAAAAAGCGTGTGCGTTTCACTAAACCCTGTGAAACAAACATGGCAAGTGCACTGGCGCATAAATGAGTTTCTTAAATACAGTCAGTACGCGCTGTTTCAAATCGGAGTCCTTTCGAAAACGGTATCCATGCTTCCACCCGAGTGGCTTTCAAAACTGTGATAGTTGTCTCCCTCCACCCGAAAAACCAGGCCCCTGTCAAGCCGATTGCAACTCCCTCGTTCAATAATATACAGCGCTTCAAACCACCCATTGGCCATTTCTAAGCGCTCCAAATTATAGATGTTACAGCGCTCTGTTTAATGGGCCTCTGTGATAACATGCGCCTTGGCTGCTTGTGGGAAATGAAACTCAGATGGTGGCGAGTTTCACTGGCAGATACGCGCCTTACACCTACCTGTCTATAACATGTACACAAATGTACAAAACCGGCCAATGTAACGAGTCGACGCGCTTATAAACGATGTCAAATGGAGGCAATAGTAAATAGCAGGTAGAGAACTCACAACTCAGGGTAAAGACAGCATAGAAGGAGCCAGCCACTACATTGCCCACATGAAGGAGGGAACCACTTGTGCAGGACACAATGCGCTTACATCCTACAATGGAACTGGTGCTCAGAAGCAGCCTCTTCTCTAAGACGCCGGGCGCACTACACACACAAACACAACAGGTGCCAGGACAGGATCCGTCTATAGGAGTTGAAGCAATTGATATATTTACTAACGGAAAAGACAACATGTCAATAATGTGCGCTGCCAACAGTAGGGGGTGAGGCGGAGAGCCTGCACCACTTGGGCCACTTGTACCAGAGGTTGCTGAGAGATTGTGCTGTCCGTGACCAAACAGTGGGTCCTGATTTCTAACATGCACTGTTGCCCTGAACCCCCTTCCCACTCTGGAATAGGGAAATGGAAAGTGCACGAAGAAAACACACACTTCACTACATGGTACTTTGACCTGGCCTGGGACAAGTTGAGATTTTGGAACCAAAACACAAAGCACGTCAGAAACGTAAATTACAAAAAAATAATAGTAAAACAACGATGGCGGAAAGAAAGCTTACTACACGGGGGAAGTTTAAAGTCCTGATCTTAAGAGAGCATACCTGTCCGCTGCCTCCTGTTGCTTGGCGCGCTCCCCGGCACCATGCCTCCTCCTCGCCCCTCGTCCCTCGGGCTGAGCCCCCCGGGCCTCAGGGCCCCACCGATGATGCGCTCCTTCATCTCGAGGGACAGCAGCCGGCCCTTGTACATCCACTTCTGCATCTTCCTCACCGTCACCCCAGAGGCCCGGAGGGGGCCATCTGGCCGGCTGCCCATCCCTGAGGGGCTGTGATCGGGGTCTCCAAGCCCCCCCAGCCACTCTTTGTCCGCACGTGATGGATGGCCGGCCCCGCTAGCTGCACGCCCCCAGCGCACTGCCTGCTCCTCGGCAGCTGGACACTGGGAGTCCTCCTCCTCACTGTCCGGCCCACCTCCACATTCCTGCCTGTCCCTCGGGCGGGGGGGCAGAGGGCCGTACTGGATCCCGCTGTCACTGAGGGACCTGTGAAGCGGCGGCAGGGCCCCCTCCCTGCCCAGGGTCTCCTCACTTTTGCTCCAGTGGTGGCGGCGCGGAGGGAGGGCCCCCGAGGCTGGGGCCGCAGACTCGCTGTCCGACGCCTGCTGGGGGCTGGCCTCGCCGGACGAGCAGTGCGCCCGGGGGGAGGACTGGGTGCAGATGCTGTCCTGGGAGGGAGTGCTCGAGGGGAGGGGGCTCCGCCGCTCCACGGGCAGGTCGTGCATGGCGTGGATCAGCAGGTAGTACGCCTCCTGCAGCTGGCTCCGCAGGCGGTCCGTCTCTTGGGAGACCCCGGCGCTGCCCTTGCCAGCGGGGTCTCCATTCCTCGCGGGGGGAGGGTCCTGTCCCCCCTGGACACCTGACAGCTCGGGCGGCTCATAGAAGGGCAGGCAGTCGTTGTCGTAGTAATCGTCGTCCTCGCTGTCCAGCGAGTGCTGGCTGCTTCGGTAGCTCTGCTGCAAGCTGGCATAGAAGTGGCGAGCCTGGCCCGGGTGGGCAGTGGCCAACTCCGACACGATGTCCCTGGCCTGCTGCCACTGCTGCTGTGGGCAGTTCTGGGCCCTGATGAACCCGTTCTGGCGGGAGAGAAGCAGCTTCCCCTCCTGAAACGCCTGGTCAGGGCACTGAGCGCTGTCCACTGGCAGGGTCTGGTAAGTGGCCACCTTGGAGTGACTGCAGAGCTGGGCATGCCCGGGGGCTGGAGACAGGGCAGTGGGGCTCAGTGTGTCGTAAGTGTGAGGGGCTTTTGTCACACCGAGATCTTCGTGTGCCACAGCTCTCCCATAGCCCATAAACCCAGAATATTCACAGCCTTGTCCAGCAGCAGTCTGGGTCCCCCAGCCGTCAACTGCCCACCCTGGTCTCTGCGGTTTGTGCACGGCTCCTTGGCAGGCGGTGCAGGGGCAGTTGTCTCCCCCGGGCTTGCAAAAGTGCTCCCTCGTCATGTTGGCACCACACGTCCACCTGCAGTCCTCCCCGGCCCACAGCACCTCTCTGTAGTTGTTGTTGTTCTGGTTGGCCAGTGGGTGCTGGCTTGGCATCTGTGCGTCTTCCTCTGGAGCTGTGCTGGTGCCCTCTGCCACTTTGCCCCGCTTGGATTTCTTGCCCCGGAGTTTGGATAGAGTTCTCCGCAGAGGATCGGCCATCCCCGGTCCGTGCCCGGCCTCAGCGAGAGCCACGAGGCCAGGGCCGGGGCTCGCCGTGCCCCCAGCGAGGGCACAGAGGGCAGCAGCAGTCCATGCCTACCAGCGGCCCCTCTCAATTTGTGGACCCCCACACTCACGGGGCACTCACACACCGGCCTTTTACACCGCACATAAACAGTTCCTCCACACACAAACACCACATCACACCTCTTCCCACGTACTGCCCTCCAGCCCCCCCTTTCACGCTCGACCCTCCATTAAATCCACATACAACACAGCACCCTTCCCTCATACAAGGGGCTGTCCCAGCTTTCAAAACATAAGATCTCATACACACACACTACCCGTCCCTCCCACAATGTCACAACTCACGGGGCTCCCCTGCCCACAAAGACAACTCATTGATCTCACGCCAGACCAGAGCGACCTAAACACACAAGAGACCCTCAGAGGGGTTACACCCTCTGCAGAGCCCCACCTCTCACACACTGGGGAGAACCCAGTTACACAAACATAGCACCCGCTCAGCACTCAGCAGGAAGGTACCCTCTGCCAGAGGGGACCCCTCATGCACAATGCGCACTAGTCCTCCCATAGACAGCTACACACTAATACTCCATCCATACACACAACACACAGACTTCGCCCTCATACACCTGGCACACAGGGTCCCCCAATCCTGTGGGAGGTGGAGTGGGGGGCTTGAGATACTCCCCACACACAGAGTGCTTCCGACCTTTCAAACACGAACTCTTAAACTCCTCGGGAACTGCAAGCCTCCACTGAGCAGAGATGTCCGAACCCTACTGCCGAGCCCCCCTGCCGCTCTCTCGGGGGCACAGCTGCATCCAGAGCCGGGTTGTTTCACCGCCGCTGATCCAGGCTCGCCGCCGGGGTCTGGGTGAGTCGGACCGTGCCTGCTCGTGTCCGTGCCTCTGGGGCAGCCGGTCTGTCTCTTCTGCCCGCTATCTCCACTCAAGGATCCAGCTGTAGATCTCCGTTGATCCGGTCCGCGCACTCCCTTTGCAGATCTCTCTCTCCCTGTGCACCGGCTGCCCTCTCCTCTTCTGTCTGGCCAATCCCTCCGTCTCTCTCGGTGGCAGGGCCAGTCTGCTTCTCCTCACTCGGAGTCGGGCTGTCTCTCGTTCTCTCTCCCCCCCGGCACTCTCAGCCCCTCTCTCGTCTCTGCTCTTCGCATACTTGGCATACTTGAGCGCGGGTGAGAGGGCAGCGCTGCACTGCGCAGGCGCACGAGACCAGAGGTAAGAAAGTTTCGGCGCTTCCGGTCGGGCGCTTCACATCCGCGCTGGGAACTCAGGTGGAAAATGAAGGGAGGAGGACGGGGGGTGGCGAGTAGTGGGAGGGGAGGGGATGGGGTGCTGCAGGGGTTTCACTCAGCAATAACAGCGACACTGTAAGCCTTACGGTGTTAGGCGAGGGAACTTGTGAATCTTTGCGCCAGACCGGAGAGATCAGAGGTACAGGGAGCAACTGATGCAGACAGAGCAATGCTGTATGTTTGTGCCAGAAATATACCTCGGCTGCAGGGGAGGCGAGCCGTGCACCTTGGGGTGCAGGTAGACAAACTAGCCTCTAGAAAGAAGCGTGCATGCCAAAAAGACCCGATTCAGGCGGAAGACTACCGATTTTCAAGCCAAAAATACCTTTATTTCAGCTGTCTCCCGCCTGGAAATGCATTTTCTACAATAGAAGTCAATGTGGAATTTTCATTCTCCCGATTTTTTACTTTAAATCTCCCACGTCCCTGTCCTAAAATGTTGGCATGTATGAAGAAGTGCAAGCTAAAATGGGTGCTAGAGTGCATCTCAAGAGTAAACAAATGCACACGCCCATGCACCCCTCCCCCTACCCCTCACACCCACCCACCCACACACACAGGTCTGAGTCCATGTGCTGTAACTGGAATGAAAAGAAGCATTTGTAAATACATATTGGTCTCGCTTTTGCTTGAGTTTGAGCCATTGCATTGTAAATAACATTTTCTTTTACTGAGTTTGTGGCATACTGGCTTGGGTCCGATTTTGTGGGAGGCACGTGTAGTCGCATTGCAGTTCTAAGACAGCCTCTGACAAATTGGAAAGAAGTTATATAGGAAGCTGATTGGCAGCGAGAGAGGAGTATTGTATTGTATTGTAATTGCATTTATATAGCACTTACTACCCCTGACGAGGCGTCAAAGCGCTTTTTTGCCACATAGTTTCCCAACTCTTTAGGGCATGCGCTGCCACTATGCCGATCAATGACATCAAAATACGCAAAGCATGGGAGGGAGACTTGGGAGGTCCGATCTCAGATGAGCAATGGAATGCGTCCTGCGCTGTCATGAAAAAGGTCTCCCTCAACAGCCAACACAAATTACTTAATTTTAAGGTTCTTTGTAGGATGTACATCACCCCTGCTAGACTTCATAGAATAGACCCTACCAGATCGCATCATTGCGTCAGATGTCGCGCTCCGAACGCCGACTTCGCTCATCTTGCTTTGTGCTTGGTCCTGTCCGAACATACACTCATACTGGGTGGCCATTCTTGGGATGGTGAGCGATATGATCAAGGTTCCTATGCAAGGCCGGACTGGGAACGAAAAACCGGCCCTGGCAAAGTGCTCGGGGGGTGTTGGGGGTGCGACTGAGCCCTTTGCCGGGGCCGGTTTTCGGACGATTTTGTTACAGGGCCGATTTTGCAGCTATGCTGCAAAAACTATACTCTAACAAAAATGGCCCCCAGGGGCCCAAAACCGGCCCCCAGCCTTGCGGCGCACCAGGCAATTGCCTGGTGTCCGCAACGGCCAGTCCGGCTCTGTTCCTATGGTCCTGTTACCTGAGATTGCATTGCTGGGATATGTTACACAGTTCCCACAGGAAACCGGCAAGTTTGTCGCTATTAGTTTACTCCTGGCCAAAAGGGAAGTAGCAACCTGCTGGGGTAGCTAATAAGCATGGCATCTTGCTCCACAAACAGTTATATTTATGCAACAACCCTCACCCCCAGTTCCAGGCCCAAAGATGTTTGGGGACCTTTCAGGACATATCTTCAGGTTCAGCAACAAGCCCCCCCCCCACATAGGCAGACCACGGTATATTTCCTACTGGTGTAGGCTAAATTGCCACATTGCACGTCATTGCGCCCATTTTTGGATAGTACTCTATTGGCGTTGCTACAGTTGATATATGCCCAGACCTTGTGTGTATGCACCGCTTATGTTAAACATATGATGGGAATGTCTAGTGCACTAGTGGCGTGGGGATTTGAGTTACACACTTTGGGGCGGCATATGAAAGCACAGCATTGTTGACTGTTTCATGGGAACTGTGTATCTTGACTGCATGTACTCCCTGAACATTTTTCTCTGATCCCAGTGTATTGCTATGACTATAACTAAAATGCTAAATAAAATGTTAATAAGGTTTGTGTTTGTTATCATTTAGTGGTAACTGTTGGAAACCGGCTATTTCTGGTAGGCTAAGGCTTATGCCAAAGCCAGGCAGAAACCACCATTCCAGTCAGGGCAAGGAAGTCACACGCCAAGATAACCCCTGCTCGCCCTCTAGGTAGCATGGCGCGGGCAGTCTAGGCTAAACTCGGAGGCGATGTGTAAAGCATTTGCGTCAGCGCACGACAGCAACAACATACTAGGCACACCACAAAAGAGACTCCACACAAGGTTATATTAAAATAACTTTTGTATTGTCAAAACATATCAGATAGAACTTACACATGTACATTGTGCCAACTGGCACGGCCATATTCACAAGGGATTATGTACACAGGACAGGGCCACATAGGCCACTGTCATAATCAGCACTTCTAGAAATAGAAATAATACTTGTAGAAATTAGAATAAAAGTATATAAACTTCACTGTAACACAAAGTAACAGTTATAGATCACATCCAGTAACTACTGGGAACAGGTAAGTACCACCTACGCAACCCTAAACTCCTTGGGAGACTGTCACGCAGGGGACCAGGACCTTACTAGGACTACCTGTACTAGGAAAGAAGAACCACCTAAGTATCACACAGCATTTTAGGGGTCTAAGAAAGAATACATTACTCATGATGCAATAAACCTACATTCCGAGGAGTAGAAAAGACAACCACCTAAGAATAAACACATTTAGGGGTATAAACCAGAACACCTTACCCATGATGCATGAACACATTCAGAGGAGTAATAAAGAGAAACACATGAGGCCTAAAGCATTCAGAGGTGTTAAGAATAAAGCACATGATGCAATAAAATACATTCAGGGGTGCAGCGCAAGAAGACACATGATGACTAAACATTCAGAGGTGCAGCGCAGGAAAAGTAAGACACATGATGCATAAACCTACACATTCAGAGGGGTCAAGAGTAAAGCGATAGCGCAAGAATCACATGATGTCTAAAAACAGTCAGAGGTGTAAGATCAAGGTGCGTAATCATACTAAATGCATTACATTTCCTAGCACCACATCACAATGCGCAAAACTCACATTAGGCAAATACTATCACATGAGCCACTACCTGTGGCAGTCCCTAGGCCAACGGCCTTGTTGGGGCTCCGACGCCCTGAGTCCAAAGTCAGGGTGCCAGTCTCAAAGTACGAAAAGCCTAAACGTGGCAGGTGCCCACAAAGTGCTGGGCACCTGGAGAACAACAAACTTGCACCAGGGCCCTCACTGGCCCTTAGGCGCCAACTGCGCCACTGCTGGAGCCACACAGGCTCTGGGCATATCACACATGCCCCAGACGTTGGAGCCACACAGACTCTTAGAACAATGATG
Organism: Lissotriton helveticus; assembly: GCF_964261635.1. NCBI lineage: Eukaryota > Metazoa > Chordata > Amphibia > Caudata > Salamandridae > Lissotriton > Lissotriton helveticus. Next base: position 2,082,527,116 of record NC_136057.1, on the reverse strand, counting down.
CCCCCAGGAGCCTCACCGGACTCTAGTCCTCACACTCGGGGGCAGGAGGGGACGAGCACCGACAATATGCCCCGAAGCCCCCCCTCTCGAATATGGCCCTCTCTGGAGCCAAACGGGCTCTACACACCGTTGGGGCGGCCCGCTGCCTTCCGGGGCCGCCCTGAAGCAGTGCCTCTAACCCGGCACCAACACGAAGCAATGCGGGCCCTCAAGAGCCCCTCGCGGGCTCTGTGGTCACGGTGGGGCGACCCACTGCCATTCGGGGCCGCCCTTCCTTGGTGCCTCGACCGGCACCGCGAGAACCCATCTGCTCCCTCACGGAGCAGCAGCATCACAGAGCCCCCGTCTCACCCGGTCCACGCGGAGCCCCCCAGCCCTTCAACTCACCGGGCCTCAGGGGCGGCTCCTCCGGGCGGCGGCTCTCTTCGTCTGGCCAGCGCGGGGCTCCTCTTCCACCACGGAGCCCCGCCGGGCCGCTCAGCCGCTCGCGGCCGCTCTCCCTCTCGCTGCAGGGCTCCCTCGGCACACGGGAGCCCTGTTAACCGGCCGCCACCTTTCTCGCCTTCCCCTTTCTTCCACCACGGACTCAGGGGCGGCCCAGCCAATCGCGTCGCGGCTCCTGCGACGAGCCTCTCATGACGCGAGGCCGCCAACCAATGGCAGCGCGGCCTCGCCGATGACGCGACTATCCACCGGCCAATCCGGTCGCGGCCCCTTCGTGGTTTGTTTTCACCGCGGCAGATCGAGGTGGGCACTCGTAATTAATTAAGTAACTACGGCCAGGAATCCTCAGCGCCTCCAGCGCTATAAGCGAGCACCAAAAGCGCTCCTAAGCACTAGAAAGTCCGGCGACAGCGCTCTCATGCGCTTGGGGGAAATGAAGCGCTCCAAAGCGCTAGACAGCAGGCAGAGCGCTCCCAGGCGCTCAAGGCGAAGCACAGCGCCTCTAGGCGCTAGAAACCAACTCCAGCGCTCTCCACAGGAAAAGGCAGCTTCTCCATGCTGCCATGGTCCCAGAACTTCCCCAGGGGTAAAGCCAAGTCCCCCCTTCAGCCCAGGCAGGCAGAAGGGTCCCCCAGGAGTCCAGGAATCCAGGTATCCAGGGGCTGGGCAGCGCCCACCCCTGGTAGATCCGAGTCAGCCACAAGAGCCAGGACAAGAACATTTTGGAAGGAGACACCGTCCCTTCTTATACACAGAAATGCCTTTGAAGTACTTTGAAGCTTTCGTGCAAGGGGCCCTGAGTACTGGAATGTTTCTGGTTTACGTCTCCCTGACAGCTTCAGGGCCAGAGGTGACAGTAGGCCGCCAGGATGGGAGCCAGCAGGGTGGGCGACAGGCACAGCCCGGCACCACCAGATGCTCTTTCCTCCCATCCCTGACAGCAGAGGGGCCTTTCATCTACCCCCTCCTCCGGGGCCTTGCAGACCCTGCAGACCCTGTTCTACTCAAACCAGACAGTCCATCTACCAACAGGCCCAGGCATGCCTGGGCCAGGCCCATCAGCCAATCACGTGCTAGCAGACTCACTACACAATTATGCCAACTTCTAAAAGTGGCGCTTCTGGACTAGATACAGCCATGCCGCATATACCATTCTGCAGCATTCATTCTCACGAGTTCATACATATCAAACTCGACCCTGCACTCCCCATGCATCAGGAATCTACCATGGGCATACATATTCCCAGTCATTCCTATGGGAGGGCAGGTCACTCACCATCCATACACAGAAAGCACACGCACTTTACACTGTACCACAGTGAAAAAGTGCGCAGAGGCCTACAATCACCAATCCAGGTTCCAAAAACAGGCTAGGAAAAAGCAAAAAGTCACGGGGTAGACCTGCCCAAAGGACCGGGTCCAACACATCCCCCTTCCAGCCAAAACGCAGGGTAGACCAATCAATACACTGATGGTCTTCAATGCTTTGGGCGACAAAACCACGGAGACGGGCCTGCAGGGCAGGGCCACCTTACAGTTTTTCGCCACTCGGAACCCACAGGGATTTCCCTCAACAAAAGCTCTCTGACACAACTAGGATACCCCACTGGTACACACTAGTCATCCACAGCCAGGACCAGGCCCTAGGCCATCCAATGATCACAGGTCCTAACCAATCCACAGAGTGGGGGCAGAAGCCCCTGGCACACAATAGCCAATCTCCACTCTCTCTCTCAGGGTAGCTACACTACCACTGATCCTACAACCTAGGGACCACACCCTCGGCTGACTAGAGGTCACGGGCAAGCATGCCCCACCCTACCTCTACTCCATCAATGTTAGAACTGGGGGTCTCATGTTGGCAGAGGTAAGTACCTTAGACCAAGTAGGGACCCTTGCTTCCAGTCATGGTGAAGGAATAACCCTCACAGCGAAGCACTCACCAGAACACAACTCTCCTACCAGATCAGGACCTCACTCCGTCACTGGTCTATCACCTGGAAACGATTCCACTTCTGAGGTACAAAGCACACAGCACCAGTCCCTCTTCAAGCAGGTGGGGGGACACAGCACACAGCAAAGCCCCCTTTCCTCTACCTTAGTGGAAACAACAAACTGCAGGTGGGCCCCAGAACACACAGCAAGGGCCGCCTCCTCAGTCTCTTCAGTTGACCCACCTTAGTAGAGACTCCTCTTGACCTAGAAGTTTCCTAATCTCCCAACCTAGGATTTACACCCTTAAGTTGCACCGGGGTCAGAAGTACACCGTCCTTCTGCACCCCCTTCCAGTTCCACTATCACAGGCACAGTATGTCTCAGGCTAGACAGAGCACACGCCAGCGGCGTAGCAGTGACACACTCTCCTCCAGTACTCCCTATCACAGGGTGATTCTCAGTATGTTCCAGGCTAGACAGAGCACACGCCAGCGGCGTATCAGCAACACACTTTCCTCCCACCGGGGTCAGAAGCAAGGACACCGTCCCTCTGCACCCCCCTCCAGAGTTCTGCACCCTCCCACCTTGGAGCGGTACCCCTGGAAGCCAACAACCGGTCAGGACACTGACTACAGATGCCCTTCCTTCCAGGTCAGGCTGAACCTGAACCTGGCCTCCCCCCCCTCGGGGAATGACCTCCAGAGGCCCCACAAATGGTCAAGCACTCTAGACGGTCAAATGCCCAGCGAACCAGGACTTCTGCACCCTCCACTTAGGAGCGGTACAGCCCAACACTAGGACCGCCGGAGTTCTGGTTACAGAAACTCCCCGTCCTCTAGACACAGGAAGATCCTCTTCAAATGACTTGTAAGTACAGCCTAGGCCCCTGACCTGGCGCTCCCTTAGGGAACCCTCCAGGCCCCGAGACAGGGTTTCGGGCCAACGTGGGACACACCGTCCCACACTCACTCCACCTCCACTGAGACAGGACGTGAGCCCCTACACCCCTACCATCCTAATGGGACCTAACTGGGCTACACATGAACCTCTTCACCTACACAGGATCATCAGATACACAAGCCACTACTTTTAGAATCACTCTCTAATGTCTCTGTAAGACATCTAGCACACCGCCAGACATCCACCTTCTGGTCCAATGCCTCTGCAGGACGTCCTGCACACCACCAGAGGTACACCTCACGTGCAAGCTCCTTAAAAAAAAACTCACACGAACTCCTCCAGTTCAAGACACCACTCATCCACACACTCCCCCTCCAGACTGGTGAGACAGTTCCTCACTGCCTCTGACTCTCAACCTGTCACTCTCTTACTGAGCACCAGGCACCATACTCTGGGAACTGGGAATGGGACTACACGCACTGGACACTTTTAAGCTGCCACCACTGGATCCTACCATACGGGGGAATCCAGACACACACACTACACTCAGGGAATAACCACCCTCCTGAGCAAGCAATTTCTCCTCCACCCTCCCTCTCTTCCATCTACCCACACAGGGACAGGAATAGGAGTTGGACACTGGACCCAGCAAGCGATTCCTAATCTATGGGAACCTCCCCTCTCTACTGGCGTCCCGCCCTGTCATTTTCTCTCATCTGCCACTAAACATAAAGCGCAGGAACACCATCTGAAAATGACACTTTTGAGGAAAAATAAAATCAAAAACAATAATCCCAAATATGTGACTATCTGAAAAACGCAGAGTTTTTGTAATGTAGCCAGTTGTCGCTATGGCACTGGGCAAATGCAAGTCCAAATCCCACCGCTGACCCACCAATGTTGGAAACCGGCTATTTCTGGTAGGCTAAGGCTTATGCCAAAGCCAGGCAGAAACCACCATTCCAGTCAGGGCAAGGAAGTCACACGCCAAGATAACCCCTGCTCGCCCTCTAGGTAGCATGGCGCGGGCAGTCTAGGCTAAACTCGGAGGCGATGTGTAAAGCATTTGCGTCAGCGCACGACAGCAACAACATACTAGGCACACCACAAAAGAGACTCCACACAAGGTTATATTAAAATAACTTTTGTATTGTCAAAACATATCAGATAGAACTTACACATGTACATTGTGCCAACTGGCACGGCCATATTCACAAGGGATTATGTACACAGGACAGGGCCACATAGGCCACTGTCATAATCAGCACTTCTAGAAATAGAAATAATACTTGTAGAAATTAGAATAAAAGTATATAAACTTCACTGTAACACAAAGTAACAGTTATAGATCACATCCAGTAACTACTGGGAACAGGTAAGTACCACCTACGCAACCCTAAACTCCTTGGGAGACTGTCACGCAGGGGACCAGGACCTTACTAGGACTACCTGTACTAGGAAAGAAGAACCACCTAAGTATCACACAGCATTTTAGGGGTCTAAGAAAGAATACATTACTCATGATGCAATAAACCTACATTCCGAGGAGTAGAAAAGACAACCACCTAAGAATAAACACATTTAGGGGTATAAACCAGAACACCTTACCCATGATGCATGAACACATTCAGAGGAGTAATAAAGAGAAACACATGAGGCCTAAAGCATTCAGAGGTGTTAAGAATAAAGCACATGATGCAATAAAATACATTCAGGGGTGCAGCGCAAGAAGACACATGATGACTAAACATTCAGAGGTGCAGCGCAGGAAAAGTAAGACACATGATGCATAAACCTACACATTCAGAGGGGTCAAGAGTAAAGCGATAGCGCAAGAATCACATGATGTCTAAAAACAGTCAGAGGTGTAAGATCAAGGTGCGTAATCATACTAAATGCATTACATTTCCTAGCACCACATCACAATGCGCAAAACTCACATTAGGCAAATACTATCACATGAGCCACTACCTGTGGCAGTCCCTAGGCCAACGGCCTTGTTGGGGCTCCGACGCCCTGAGTCCAAAGTCAGGGTGCCAGTCTCAAAGTACGAAAAGCCTAAACGTGGCAGGTGCCCACAAAGTGCTGGGCACCTGGAGAACAACAAACTTGCACCAGGGCCCTCACTGGCCCTTAGGCGCCAACTGCGCCACTGCTGGAGCCACACAGGCTCTGGGCATATCACACATGCCCCAGACGTTGGAGCCACACAGACTCTTAGAACAATGATGCCCCCAGGAGCCTCACCGGACTCTAGTCCTCACACTCGGGGGCAGGAGGGGACGAGCACCGACAATATGCCCCGAAGCCCCCCCTCTCGAATATGGCCCTCTCTGGAGCCAAACGGGCTCTACACACCGTTGGGGCGGCCCGCTGCCTTCCGGGGCCGCCCTGAAGCAGTGCCTCTAACCCGGCACCAACACGAAGCAATGCGGGCCCTCAAGAGCCCCTCGCGGGCTCTGTGGTCACGGTGGGGCGACCCACTGCCATTCGGGGCCGCCCTTCCTTGGTGCCTCGACCGGCACCGCGAGAACCCATCTGCTCCCTCACGGAGCAGCAGCATCACAGAGCCCCCGTCTCACCCGGTCCACGCGGAGCCCCCCAGCCCTTCAACTCACCGGGCCTCAGGGGCGGCTCCTCCGGGCGGCGGCTCTCTTCGTCTGGCCAGCGCGGGGCTCCTCTTCCACCACGGAGCCCCGCCGGGCCGCTCAGCCGCTCGCGGCCGCTCTCCCTCTCGCTGCAGGGCTCCCTCGGCACACGGGAGCCCTGTTAACCGGCCGCCACCTTTCTCGCCTTCCCCTTTCTTCCACCACGGACTCAGGGGCGGCCCAGCCAATCGCGTCGCGGCTCCTGCGACGAGCCTCTCATGACGCGAGGCCGCCAACCAATGGCAGCGCGGCCTCGCCGATGACGCGACTATCCACCGGCCAATCCGGTCGCGGCCCCTTCGTGGTTTGTTTTCACCGCGGCAGATCGAGGTGGGCACTCGTAATTAATTAAGTAACTACGGCCAGGAATCCTCAGCGCCTCCAGCGCTATAAGCGAGCACCAAAAGCGCTCCTAAGCACTAGAAAGTCCGGCGACAGCGCTCTCATGCGCTTGGGGGAAATGAAGCGCTCCAAAGCGCTAGACAGCAGGCAGAGCGCTCCCAGGCGCTCAAGGCGAAGCACAGCGCCTCTAGGCGCTAGAAACCAACTCCAGCGCTCTCCACAGGAAAAGGCAGCTTCTCCATGCTGCCATGGTCCCAGAACTTCCCCAGGGGTAAAGCCAAGTCCCCCCTTCAGCCCAGGCAGGCAGAAGGGTCCCCCAGGAGTCCAGGAATCCAGGTATCCAGGGGCTGGGCAGCGCCCACCCCTGGTAGATCCGAGTCAGCCACAAGAGCCAGGACAAGAACATTTTGGAAGGAGACACCGTCCCTTCTTATACACAGAAATGCCTTTGAAGTACTTTGAAGCTTTCGTGCAAGGGGCCCTGAGTACTGGAATGTTTCTGGTTTACGTCTCCCTGACAGCTTCAGGGCCAGAGGTGACAGTAGGCCGCCAGGATGGAGAGCCAGCAGGGTGGGCGACAGGCACAGCCCGGCACCACCAGATGCTCTTTCCTCCCATCCCTGACAGCAGAGGGGCCTTTCATCTACCCCCTCCTCCGGGGCCTTGCAGACCCTGCAGACCCTGTTCTACTCAAACCAGACAGTCCATCTACCAACAGGCCCAGGCATGCCTGGGCCAGGCCCATCAGCCAATCACGTGCTAGCAGACTCACTACACAATTATGCCAACTTCTAAAAGTGGCGCTTCTGGACTAGATACAGCCATGCCGCATATACCATTCTGCAGCATTCATTCTCACGAGTTCATACATATCAAACTCGACCCTGCACTCCCCATGCATCAGGAATCTACCATGGGCATACATATTCCCAGTCATTCCTATGGGAGGGCAGGTCACTCACCATCCATACACAGAAAGCACACGCACTTTACACTGTACCACAGTGAAAAAGTGCGCAGAGGCCTACAATCACCAATCCAGGTTCCAAAAACAGGCTAGGAAAAAGCAAAAAGTCACGGGGTAGACCTGCCCAAAGGACCGGGTCCAACAGTAACTATTTGCAACTTTTCCACTCTACACAAAATAACTATTGACAAATACTGATAACATGATCAGAAAAGTATCGATAAACATAGATTGAAATAAAAAAAAATAAAGAACTCTAGATATGTATATACTTTAAGTGATTATGTATATCATCTCAAATTTCTAGACAGTTTTAATGCTGTGTTTTATCTTTATTTTTTTTTAAACCATTTTCATATTAGATAAAAAACATACTTTACATATAAAGATCGCATATACAAAAATAATAAATACATATTCCCAATAATATAATTAGGACCACATATTCATCTAATCATGTAATGTAATATTAGACAATCAATACGATGGACATCCTAGTTCACTATTTTGACTGACACAATTGATAATTCAATATTCTTGATGTCAGTTAAAATATTACAATGATTTGCTTAGATAGTCCTATTACTTAAATCCATATGCAGAGACTGGTGACTTATGTTGAAAACCAACGCGTTTCGGCTATGCCTTCATCAGGACTCCGTCACAGTGGTTACTCCGCTTGACTCCTGTGTGTCAAAAGTAGAGCTTGTACACAATCATTAGAATAGATAAAATACGTCAATCTTCAATATGAATAACTTCATTTGGAGAGACATATTGTAGGGTCTCGGTATCCTTCTTAGTAAATAAGAATACTTAAAAGATTCTTGGCCTCTCCTAATATATATGTGCCTTTGACTATAAGATGCCTCAATAGCCCAATGCCTCAGTATCCAACTCTACCTGTCGCCTGAAGCCTGGGTTGCTTGTAAATTTCTTAAAACGTGAGACAAAGTGGATCGTTGACACACACTATTTTAAACAATCCAGATAGTAGAGACTGTTGGTAAAGGATAATTCTCTCACATGTCTGAACGTGGTATATATTAGAAGTTGTGCGTGCTTAGTTTCTGCACCCAAGTGAGAACACTACATACAATCTAAGAGTAAATAAGAAACCACCACTGATCCCGCCACCTAATTTTATTTTGTCTGTGGAGCTTATGGTTATGTTTGGCTCCCTGAAGGATGGCCTGGAAGTTGTTACCTTTCTTACCTCCTGACACCTGTGTAGGTAGCCCCTCCTAATTACCATAAGGACCACCTTTTACATCGTAGAGGTGCCTATGTACCCTGGTTTAAGAGGATGATTAGCACTGATGACATAGATCAGACGGACACCACCTTACAGCAGTTATTATTATTATTATTAAATTAAATTTATAATGCGCACAGCTACCCTTGACAGGGTTTCCCGGCGCAGGCATGTCCACTACTGCAGACTGAGTAAACGGAGGGCTAATCACTGAGAGAAACGCCAGGTCTTAAGATCTCGGCGAAACTTGGGGTACGAAGATTCGTGTTTCATAGAACTAGGAAGGGAATTCCATAGTCTGGGACCGAGACATGAGAAGGAGCGGCCACCCATTCTGGTTAGTTTAAAACTGGGTGTAACATAATCACCTTGAGTGGATGAACGTAAAGACCAGAAAGGGACATATGGATGGATAATCTCCTGAAGACAAACCGGAGCGGTCCCTTGTTTGATTTTAAAGACGTGGCACAGGTTCTTAAATTTGATATGGTTGTCAATGCGGAGCCAATGCAGGTCCCGAAGGAGAGGAGAGATGGATATTTTCCTTGGGACGTGACAAAGGAGGCGGGCTGCGGAATTCTGGACCACCTGGAGTTTCTTCAATACCTCCTGACTTCCACCCAGGTAAAGAACGTTACCGCAGTCCAGGCGAGAGGTGACAAATGCCTGAACTACCGCTCTTTTAGTGAAGTCAGGGAGCATCCAGATGATCTTCCGCAACCACCTTAAGATGGTAAAACAGGATTCGGCAACGATACCCACCTGTTGCCGCATTGAGAGGTTGCTATCAATGATAAACCCAAGATTCCGACCTTGGGTAGCCGGTTGGGGAAGAGGGCCCATTTCCTCGGGCCAATGTTGGGGACCCCAGAGATGCTTATGTTTGCCTAAAATATCAACCTTGGTCTTGTCTCCATTTAATTTCAACAGATTAGAACACATCCACTCCGACACCCGCTGTAGACCAAGCTGAAGGGAAGATATAGAAGCTTCCTTAGTGGAGGACAAAGAAAAGATAATTTGAGTGTTATCGGCATACGAATAAAGGAATAGACCCGCATCCTCCACAATAGTTGCCAGGGGTCTCACATAGATGTTGAAGAGCAAAGGGCTCAAAGTGGACCCTGGGGAACTCCGTACGCAGATGACCGGATAGTAGATGAGGATTTGGAAGAGAAGACCTGAAACGTACGATTGCTGAGAAAGGAGGCCAACTAAGTTAGAGCGGGGCCTTCAACTCCTGCTGACTGGAGAGACTTTAAGAGGATGGTATGTGACACTGTATCGAATGCTGGATATCAAATTTTGGGGATTGATTCCATTAAGGTAGTCAGGGGCCAGAATCAATATCATAGAATTTTAGCAAAAGTTATACCCCTAACACTATAAATCATATACTCTTCTTTTTGATAGCAGAAGTCCCTTTTATTGACCCTACTAATCTTATTAATTTTTTCCTCTTTATATAGAACTTTTTTTTGGTTAGGGTGCCGCTCGTAGTCGCGGACTGTTGAAGGTCCCAGCAGTTTCTGATCACGCCTGGGGCTCTGCTCATTACACTCTGCCTACCTGGAACTTGGACCTGACTTTTGGGGCTGATTGCTGCGAGGTGGTGCATGGAGCAGGACTGCGAGTCCCAGCAGTCTCGGCGGCGCTCTATTGGCCGCACCTGGTGACTCTTCCCGCCCCCGCCTCCCAGGACCTTTATCACGACTCGCGGCCTCCGCTTCGCGGGAGCCGCTCGTAGTCGCGGACTGTTGAAGGTCCCAGCAATTTCTGATCACGTCTGGGGCTCTGCTCATTACACTCTGCCTACCTGGAACTTGGACCTGACTTTTGGGGCTGATTGCTGCGAGGTTGTGCACGGAGCGGGACTGCGAGTCCCAGCAGTCTCTGCGGCGCTCTATTGGCCGCACCTGGTGACTCTTCCCGCCCCCGCCTCCCAGGACCTTTATCACGACTCGCGGCCCCTGCTTTGCGGGAGCCGCTCGTAGTCCCGGACTGTTGAAGGTCCCAGCAATTTCTGAAAACGTCTGGGGCTCTGCTCATTACACTCTGCCTACCTGGAACTTGGACCTGACTTTTGGGGCTGATTGCTGCAAGGTGGTGCACGGAGCGGGACTGCGAGTCCCAGCAGTCTCTGCGGCGCTCTATTGGCCGCACCTGGTGACACTTCCCGCCCCCGGCTTCCTCTATTTAATTACCGCCAAACCCGCGTTACGCGGGATGCGCGCGGGCAGCACCGGGCAAAGCCCGAGCCAAGGGCGGGCCCGTTTAAGCCCGTTGTAGACCGTGTAAGACCGGACCGGGACCCCCCTCTAAGCCTGCCTACTATGCGCCCATTGAACAGTATGTACGCTCCACATTTGTAGTGACATATATTGAATTTGCTCTTTATTTAATATAAGTGTTAGCTTGGGATTGTATTCTGTGCTTATCTGAGTATCATGAGTACTCGAGGAAGTAGGAGCAAAACAGCTGCAGAAGGGGGGCATATAGTAGGTCCCATAGACAACTTTCTCATAAGAGCGAACTCCCTCATAGATCAGGGTATTTCCGACCTGGAGCGCAGAGTATCCCAAGACTTAGCCTTGGCTTTGGCAAAAAGATCTTCCCTGGGCCACCTTGCGACTGCCAGAACCCCTGAGCAGGTCAGGAACCCCCCCCCCGATAAAAGTTTGTGCTGATGTACATAGGCTACCAAATGTGGTGGACTTATCAGCATCAGAACTTCTGTCTGACTCCCAAATAAGTCTGGAATTGGAAAGAACTCCAGATTCATCCATACATACCACACCTGAGGTAACAAGACCGCTGAGGGGAAAGAGGGAGGGCGCTGTAAGGAAAAAAAAGGGACAAACGGAAAACTACAAAGGCTAAGAAGACATATGAGTTACCTAAAAACAAAGGGGAGAATTCAAACCTAACTGCACAGAAGGGGGGGAAAAACAGGAATATTGAGCTACCACATCCTGTAACAAGCGAGTACTTGGGAAATGAAAGCGCTGAGGTTTTGATTAATATGGGAGAGGGAGAAAACGATAAAGTGGTAGATAATCAACTTCTAATAAAAATGGGAGAGTTATTCAAATCTTATCTCTCCCCGATAGAAATTAGATTACAGCATATTGAAAAACATCTAGCTGAATTAATTACCCACTTAAAAAGAAAAAACCCATTAACTTCTGGGACACCAAAGTCTGGGGGTAATAAACCATTTACTAACAAATCAGCGGGCCCACAAGTAACACAAATCGCGGCTGCAGGGTTAAGTGTAACATCAAAATCTCCTGCAGCAACAGAGAAGAAAACTATAGATAACCCCAAAGAATCCACTGCGCAGGTCAGGTTGGTTAGTAATACCCCCAAAGTACCTGCGACAGATGCTAATAGGGTTTCTCATTGGGGAGCTTCCAATAGTAGACTCACTGTTAATCTCCCCCTCCGAGGTTAGCCCCTATGTCTTGGTGATGACTGGCGTCCTGGAGCTGTTAAACACCACAGAGGAACCTACCTGGGCACTAAAGAATAAAGTCCAATATTGGCTTAATAAGAATCGTCCATTACCACTCTATTGGCCGAGTAAGATCCTAATGGTTCGCAGGGCTCCCTGGGTGGGGCATGCAAGGAAATCAATTCACGGCGACTGCGTTATAGTCAATTTTAAGGATCCACGCACGGTGAATCACATTTGTTCATGGTGGTCCCAAGATAACAACGAAGGTATAGATACAAAACAACTTTCTTTTTTCTATCCTCCTGGGTCCTATAATGATTTAGTCAATAAAGAAAACTGGCATAGAGTAGGCCACAGTGATTCAAGAAGAGAGTGGGAGGACTGGGGAGGTAATTCCACTAGATACCCTATTAGGGAGGAATGGGGAGGAAACTCCACCAGATATCCCACTAGGGAGACATTTTTCAGGGATACCTGGAGAGGAATCCCTACTATGAACAGGTATAGCTGTCTGGAGATGTTTGATTGACCACCAACGTCAAATGGGCCTTTGATTGGTGTTCGGGCGCATGTTGACTGCATCTCATCACAGGGTGGGAGAGCCGATAACAGACAGGTAGAATTGGTCCCTTTGGTTGCAGACACTGGATTAATGGTAGCAATTCGGAGTGTGAGTGATGAGACCGAGTTGAAAGCTACAATACCTCTGGGGGAAGCAGATAGTCTGGCTGAGTGTTACCCCCTCCGCCTGATTTCATGGAATATAGCTGGTCTCTCACGGAGGTTAGATGATCCGGTATGGTTAAAATTTGTCGATTCCTTCGACATAATCTGCCTCCAGGCGACTTGGAGCAGAGGGAACCTTGACCTTGGCCTGGATGGATATCAAACCTTCAATGTTCAGGCGGAACCCTCACATGCTGGAAGAGCAAATGGCGGTCTCATGACAGCTATTTCAGTAAAGCATAACAAGATAAAAATCGTTACACTGGTGGAATCTCCCTGGTACCAACAGCTTGTGATTAAGGACTTTTTCCTGGTGCCTTTGCTTTTAATAAACTGGTACTATAACATATTCGATACCCATGTTACAGTGGTCATTGAAAAATTGCAGGACGAGATTGTTAAAGTAACGAACACTATATTTCCTCGTTTTATTATGTGGGTAGGTGATTTTAATTGTAGATTGTGTAAATTTAGCGATTCCAGAGTTTGTGGCCTAGTAGATCTAAGTGGTCAGCCACTTGCACATTTTAAGCACCCAAAACAAGAAGAGGCTTTAAATAATATCATAATGACTAATGACCTTTGTGCCCTGGATATGTCTAACTTTTCAAGATTTTTGAGTATCCCTACTTGTCATGGTACGGGAGGTCAGATGAGTATAATCGATTTTGCTTTGGTCTCCAGAAAATATATTCAACTTATCAATGATTTTCAGATTGAGGCAAATCGAGCTAGTGACCATAACCCCTTAATTCTGAGTCTGAGTTCAGTTTTAAAGAGAGCGCAGACTGTGGACCATCGAATTAAATTTAATCAGAATCAGGGGGTCATCCTAAAGTGGGATAAGGTAGATGCAAGTCATCTAGAGGTAGTGATCTTTACAACAAACAAACAAAGGTGAGATGCTTGTTTACCCCCCTCGAATGAGCCAGACGTAATAATTAAGAACTTCGAAGCTCTCCTAGGTAATGTGGCCTCTTACCTCCTAAAAACTGTGGGAGGGAAAAAGGGAAATACTTGCAAATGGTTTGACGCAGAATGTTCTAGAGTACAATCTAGATTAACCCCTTCGCTGCTAGGCCTTTTCCCCTCCTGTGCTAAGGCTTTTTTTGGCGTTTTGGGGTAGTGCGCGCTTAGGCCCTTGTAACGTTTTGACCACATAAGGTATCCACGCCAAATTTGCGTCCTTTTCTTCCAACATCATGTGGATTCTAAAGGCGCCCAGGGTTTGTGGATTCCCTTGGAGGGGTCCCAGAAATTAACCAAAATATAGTGATTTGTTTTGTTTTTTTCAGAAAAATGGGAAAAATGGGCTGCAAATGAAAGCCTCTGGGTTTTTCCCTGAAAATGTTATCAAAAAAGGGTTTGTGGGGCTGAAATCTCCATTTTCTCAGCTTTTAGGGAATGACAGTCTTTTGTCAGAGAACCAACATTTTTCACACAGCTTTGGCATTTTTCTGGGACATAGCCTATTTTTGCTATTATTAGAGCTTTCCACCTCCTTCCAGTTAATGGTAGAAATGAGTTTGAAAGCAATAATGGATCCTGGAAAGCTGTACATTTCCGTAAAGTAGACAAAATTCTGAATTCAGAAAGGGGTCATTTGTCTAACTCCATGAAGGTTTCTTTATAGAAACTAACAGTTAAATATTGGAATAATTGAAAATTTGTTGAAAAAAACAGCCTTTTGTCTCAACGTTTTCACCTATAACTTCTTGTAATTTTGACAGCTCTTGGAAAGCAATATACCGTTACATCCGTTAGACCTTCCTGGTTGTGGGGATATATAGGACTTGTAGTTTCACCAAGAACCCGACGAACCCAGATCCAAAAACTGAGCAGCAACTTGCAATGGTATTTTTTCATTTACTGGGTATAGAGCACTTTGTCCTGGAAAATGTATACATGGAAAAATCTGTATGAAAGACACCTATGTATTTCTGAATTGGGTACAAATTATAGAGTTCAGAAACAGTATATAATTGCACATTTTCAAAATTGGAAATACTCATACTAGCATGAGAATTATTGGTCATTTTTCAAAAATATTTTTTTTTACACAATGTCTTTCATTGAAAGGGAGAAATGCATAAAAGCTCAACTGGTAATAACAGTTGATTTACAAATCTGAATTACCCCAAGTCTGCAGATAAAAACGGTACCTCACTTGTGTGGGTCGGCCTTGTGCCTGCGACAGGAAACGGCGCAAAATGCAACGTGGTCACACCTAAATTTTGCAGTTACAAATTGACCCTTTTTTGGCAAAGTGCCTAACTGTAGTTTTTGTACCCTAGCTCTGCCGGCACCTAGGGAAACCTAGCAAACCTATACATTTTTAAAAAGTAGACACCCGGGGGAATTCAGGATGGGGCGACTCGACTGCCTACCACCAGGTTTTGTTACCCAGAATCCACTGCAAAGCTAAGAATTTGACACAAAAAAACACATTTTACTCACATTTCTGTGGTGGAAAGTTCTGGAATCTGCGTGGATCAACAAATTTCCACCCACCCAGCGTTCCCCCAGGTCTCCCGAAAAAAATGGTACCTCACTTGCGTGGGTAGGCATAGTGGCTGCGACATGAAACAGCGCAAAACGCAACATGGTCGCACCTCAATTTCCCAGTGAAATCTAGCACTTTTTGGACAAAAAGACTACCTTTTGTTTTTGCGCCGTAGCTCTGCCAGCACCTAGGGAAACCTAGCAAACCTATACATTTTTGAAAACTAAACACCCAGGGGAATTCAGGATGGGGTGACTCGTCTGCCTACCCCCAGGTTTTGTTACCCAGAATCCCTTTCAAACCTAAACATTTGACAAAAAAAACACATTTTCCTCACAATTCTGTGGTGGAAAGTTCTGGAATCTGCGTGGATCAGCAAATTTCCACCCACCCAGCGTTCCCCCAGGTCTCTCGAAAAAAATGGTACCTCACTTGCGTGGGCAGGCCTAGTGGCTGCGACATGAGACAGCGCAAAACGCAACATGGTCGCACCTCAATTTCCCAGTGAAATCTTGCACTTTTGGACAAAAAGACTACCTTTTGGTTTTGCGCCGTAGCTCTGCCAGCACCTAGGGAAACCTAGTAAACCTATACATTTCTGAAAACTAGACACCCAGGGGAACTCAGGATGGGGTGACTCGTCTGCCTACCCCCAGGTTTTGTTACCCAGAATCCCTTGCAAACCTAAAAATTTGACACAAAAAAACACATTTTCCGCACATTTCTGTGGTGGAAAGTTCTGGAATCTGCGTAGATCAACAAATTTCCACCCACCCAGCATTCCCCCAGGTCTCCCGAAAAAAATGGTACCTCACTTGCGTGGGTAGGCATAGTGGCTGCGACATGAAACAGCGCAAAATGCAACATGGTCGCACCTCAATTTCCCAGTGAAATCTTGCACTTTTCGGACAAAAAGACTACCTTTTGTTTTTGCGCCGTAGCTCTGCCAGCACCCAGGGAAACCTAGCAAACCTATACATTTTGAAAACTAGACACCCAGGAGAATTCAGGATGGGGTGACTTGTCTGCCTAGCCCCCGGATTTGTTACCCAGAATCCCTTGCAAACCTAAAAATTTGACCAAAAAAAACACATTTTCCGCACATTTCTGTGGTGGAAAGTTCTGGAATCTGCGTGGATCAACACATTTCCACCCACCCAGCGTTCCCCCAGGTCTCCCAAAAAAAATGGCACCTCACTTGCGTGGGTAGGCATAGAGGCTGCGACATGAAACAGCGCAAAACGCAACATGGTTGCACCTCAATTTCCCAGTGAAATCAAGCACTTTTTGGACAAAAAGACTACCTTTTGTTTTTGCGCCGTAGCTCTGCCAGCACCTAGGGAAACCTAGCAAACCTATACATTTTTGAAAACTAGACACCCAGGGAAATTCAGGATGGGGTGACTCGTCTGCCTACCCCCAGGTTTTGTTACCCAGAATCCCTTGCAAACCTAAAAACTTGACAAAAAAACACATTTTCCTCACATTTCTGTGGTGGAAAGTTCTTGAATCGGCGTGGATCAACAAATTTCCACCCACCCAGCGTTCCCCCAGGTCTCCCGAAAAAAATGGTACCTCACTTGCATGGGTAGGCATAGTGGCTGTGACATGAAACAGCGCAAAACGCAACATGGTTGCACCTCAATTTCCCAGTGAAATCTAGCACTTTTTGGACAAAAAGACTACCTTTTGTTTTTGCGCCGTAGCTCTGCCAGCACCTAGGGAAACCTAGCAAACCTATACATTTTTGAAAACTAGACACCCAGGGGAATTCAGGATGGGGTGACTTGTCTGCCTACCCCCAGGTTTTGTTACCCAGAATCCCTTGCAAACCTAAAAATTTGACCAAAAAAAAACACATTTTCCGTACATTTCTGTGGTGGAAAGTTCTGGAATCTGCGTGGATCAACAAATGTACACCCACCCAGCGTTCCCCCAGGTCTCCCGAAAAAAATGGTACCTCACTTGCATAGGTAGGCATAGTGGCTGCGACATGAAACAGCGCAAAACGCAACATGGTCGCACCTCAATTTCCCAGTGAAATCTTGCACTTTTCGGACAAAAAGACTACCTTTTGTTTTTGCGCCGTAGCTCTGCCAGCACCTAGGGAAACCTAGCAAACCTATACATTTTCGAAAACTAGACACCCAGGGGAATTCAGGATGGAGTAACTCGTCTGCCTACACCCAGGTTTTGTTACCCAGAATCCCTTGAAAACCTAAACATTTGACAAAAAAACACATTTTCCTCACATTTCTGTGGTGGAAAGTTCTGGAATCTGCGTGGATCAACAAATTTCCACCCACCCAGCGTTTCCCCAGGTCTCCTGAAAAAAATGGTACCTCACTTGCGTGGGTAGGCATAGTGGCTGCGACATGAAACAGCGCAAAACGCTACATGGTCGCACCTCAATTTCCCAGTGAAATCTTGCACTTTTCGGACAAAAAGACTACCTTTTGTTTTTGCGCCGTAGCTCTGCCAGCACCTAGGGAAACCTAGCAAACCTATACATTTTTGAAAACTAGACACCCAAGGGAATTCAGGATGGGGTGACTTGTCTGCCTACCCCCAGGTTTTGTTACCCAGAATCCCTTGCAAACCTAAACATTTGACAAAAAAAACACATTTTCCGCACATTTCTGTGGTGGAAAGTTCTGGAATCTGCATGGATCAACAAATTTCCACCCACCCAGCGTTCCCCCAGGTCTCCCAAAAAAAATGGTACCTCACTTGCATAAGTAGGCATAGTGGCTGCGACATGAAACAGCGCAAAACGCAACATGGTCGCACCTCAATTTCCCAGTGAAATCTTGCACTTTTCGGACAAAAAGACTACCTTTTGTTTTTGCGCCGTAGCTCTGCCAGCACCTAGGGAAACCTAGCAAACCTATACATTTTCGAAAACTAGACACCCAGGGGAATTCAGGATGGAGTGACTCGTCTGCCTACACCCAGGTTTTGTTACCCAGAATCCCTTGAAAACCTAAACATTTGACAAAAAAACACATTTTCCTCACATTTCTGTGGTGGAAAGTTCTGGAATCTGCGTGGATCAACAAATTTCCACCCACCCAGCGTTTCCCCAGGTCTCCTGAAAAAAATGGTACCTCACTTGCGTGGGTAGGCATAGTGGCTGCGACATGAAACAGCGCAAAACGCAACATGGTTGCACCTCAATTTCCCAGTGAAATCTAGCACTTTTTGGACAAAAAGACTGCCTTTTGTTTTTGCGCCGTAGCTCTGCCAGCACCTAGGGAAACCTAGCAAACCTATACATTTTTGAAAACTAGACACCCAAGGGAATTCAGGATGGGGTGACTTGTCTGCCTACCCCCAGGTTTTGTTACCCAGAATCCCTTGCAAACCTAAACATTTGACAAAAAAAACACATTTTCCGCACATTTCTGTGGTGGAAAGTTCTGGAATCTGCATGGATCAACAAATTTCCACCCACCCAGCGTTCCCCCAGGTCTCCCGAAAAAAATGGTACCTCACTTGCATAAGTAGGCATAGTGGCTGCGACATGAAACAGCGCAAAACGCAACATGGTCGCACCTCATTTTCCCAGTGAAATCTTGCAATTTTCGGACAAAAAGACTACCTTTTGTTTTTGCGCCGTAGCTCTGCCAGCACCTAGGGAAACCTAGCAAACCTATACATTTTTGAAAACTAGACACCCAGGGAAATTCAGGATGGGGTGACTCGTCTGCCTACACCCAGGTTTTGTTACCCAGAATCCCTTGCAAACCTAAAAATTTGACGAAAAAAACCACATTTTCCTCACATTTCTGTGGTGGAAAGTTCTGGAATCTACGTGGATCAACAAATTTCTACCCACCCAGCGTTCCCCCAGGTCTCCCGAAAAAAATGGTACCTCACTTGCGTGGGTAGGCATAGTGGCTGCGACATGAAACAGCGCAAAACGCAACATGGTCGCACCTCAATTTCCCAGGGAAATCTTGCACTTTTCGGACAAAAAGACTACCTTTTGTTTTTGCGCCGTAGCTCTGCCAGCACCTAGGGAAACCTAGCAAACCTATACATTTTTGAAAACTAGACACCCAGGGGAATTCAGGATGGGGTGACTCGTCTGCCTACCCCCAGGTTTTGTTACCCAGAATCCCTTGCAAACCTAAATATTTGACAAAAAAACTCATTTTCCGCACATTTCTGTGGTGGAAAGTTCTGGAATCTGCGTGGATCAACAAATTTCCACCCACCCAGCGTTCCCCCAGGTCTCCCAAAAAAAATTGTACCTCACATGCGTGGATAGGCATAGTGGCTGCAACAGGAAACAGTTCAAATTGTACGGTGGTGAATTTACAATACCCTATTGCAAAACTACCTTGATTTTGGGGGGGGGCACCTGAGTTTTTGGCCCGGGGCTCGGAGGCCATCTTTGGAAACTACCAAACCCAAACAGTTCTGACATCTAGACACCGGGGGGAGTCCAGGGAGGTATGGCATGCGTGGGTCCCCCAATGTTTTCCTACCCAGAACTCCTTGCAAACCTTAAAATTAGGTAAAAATATCACTTTTCCAAACTTTTTTTGCGTGGGATCTCCATGCCGGCAAAAATGTCCTACCACCCAGCGTTCCCCTTGTTCTCTCGAGTAAAAGGATACCTCACTTGTGTGGGTGCCCCAAAGCAGAACAGGCCAAAAATGAATTTTGAAAAAAGTAGTATTTAAGTTTTACAAATTAAGCCGCCCTGCCTTAGTCACAGGCCTTTGGCCCACCCACACAAGTGAGGTATCATTTTACTCGGGAGAACAAGGGGAACGCTGGGTGGTAGGACATTTGTGCCGGCAGCGAGATCCTACCCAAAAAAGTACGGAAAAGTGGGTTTTTTAACCTAAATTTAAGGTTTGCAGGGGTTTCTGGGTAGGAAAACATTGGGGGACCCACGCATGCCATACCTCCCTGGACTCCCCAGGGTGTCAAGTTCTCAGAACTGTTTGGGTTTGGCAGTTTCCAAAGATGCCCGCCAAGCCCCGGGCCAAAAACTCATGGGAACCCCCTTGCAAAACCAAATTGTTTTGAATGAATTAAGTTTTCAGATGGAGAACGTGCGATTCAGGGGACAATATCGCATGAAAATTGTGACAGACAATTTCAAGTTTGCAAGAGATTGTGGACAAAAAACAACAATAGAATTCACCGGAAAGACATGACCATATACTACCATGAATTACCAATAATATCTAAATTTAGAAAGTTATTTATAGCTATAATATACACCATAACTGAGTTACTCAAAAGACAAAGAATCAAGCACGGCTATCTATTCCTCAAAGACACACACATACAGGTTGGATTTGGCACGAGGGCGAGTGATGGTTCAGTACATAAAATTTTATTAACATGATATTTCCAAAAAATGAAATGCTCTGTTAATAAATAAATGCATAAAAACCGAACCAGTGACTCGCAACTCGTGAGCTGTAAAGCCACGACAAGGCACCAACCGTTTTACAGGCCATTCATGCACCTTTCATACCTGATACAAATCAGACCACTGACACCATCTGGAAGGAAAAGCAACACGTTACAACAATCACAATAAGGGACAAGTTACACCCTACTGCAGAAAGAGAGAAAAAAAAAGAATTACTGCACAGCCATCTAATCCGCAAGCACACACACATACTGGTTGGATTTGGCACGAGGGTGAGTGATGATTCAGTACATACAATTGTATTCGCAAGTAATTTCACAAAAAATGAAATACACTGCGTATAATTGAAAGTATGATTAACTGAACCACTGACTCACAGCTCGTGAGCTGTAAAGCCACGTCAAGGCACCAACCTCTTTACAGGCCATTCATACACCTTTTGTACGTGTGACACATTCAAAACATTCACACCGCCAGCTGCGGACCCATCACATTTCAACACTCACACCAGCAAACAGCGCCATTCAAGGGCCCATCACTTTCACACGCCCACATTTCTGACACTGCAACTACACAAAATGATGGACTGCGTGGAGTGTCACTCAACTAGCAGTGTGTGTAGTGACCAACAGAAAGTAACTACTCACACACCGCCAGCTGAGCGCCAGTCCACCCACACCACCATCCAAGCACCAGACCATGCACAACGCCAGCCAAACACCACTCAGCGCACACCACCAGCCAAGCACAACTCCGTGCACAGACAGCCAAGTACCACTCCACACACACCACCAGCCAAGCGCCACCCCACACACACCGCCAGCCAAGCACCACTCCGTGCACAGACAGCTAAGCACCGCTCCACGCATACCATCCAGCCAAGTACCACTCCACACACACCGCCAGCCAACACCACTCCACACACACCACCAGCCAAACACCACTCCATGCACAGACAGCCAAGTACCACTCCATGAACACCACCAGCCAAGCGCCACTCCACACACACCGCTAGCCAAGCACCACTCCATGCACAGACAGCCAAGTACTACTCCACAAACACCACCAGCCAAGCACAACTCAGTGCACAGACAGCCAAGTACCACTCCACACACACCACCAGCCAAGCGCCACTCCACACACACCGCCAGCCAAGCACCACTCTGCGCACAGACAGCTAAGCACCGCTCCACGCACACCATCCAGCCAAGTACCACTCCACACACACCGCCAGCCAAACACCACTCCATACACACCACCAGCCAAACACCACTCCATGCACAGACAGCCAAGTACCACTCCACGAACACCACCAGCCAAGCACCACTCCACACACACCGCCAGCCAAGCACCACTCCGTGCACAGACAGCCAAGTACTACTCCACAACCACCAGCCAAGCACAACTCCACACACACCGCCAGCCAAGCACCACTCCACACACACCACCAGCCAAACAGCACTCCATGCACAGACAGCCAAGTACCACTCCACGAACACCACCAGCCAAGCGCCACTCCACACACACCGCCAGCCAAGCACCACTCCGTGCACAGACAGTCAAGTACCACTCCACGCACACCACCAGCCAAGCGCAACTCCACACACACCGCCAGCCAAGCACCAGCCAGCACACACCACAAACACATTTAGAATTCTTTTTTTGAAAATAACACTAAACAAATGGAAATACCTACAAATCAGCTAACACAAATTCTTAAAATAAAAACTTTGCACTAATGCCAATCCTTGAAACAAACTAAAATTATTTTACAGAATGCAGACCAGGCAATTCACATTACAGCTCATTAAAACTCCCAAAACTTCTTTTGCGTGTGGTACGATTTAAAACAAGCTGACAGACACAATGCAGGCTTAGAAGGACAGTCAGGACAGTATATATGAGACTCCTTCCGCACGCCTCTTCGCCAACAGACTCTGCATCTTTTAGTCGGAAAGTCTCTTGCAGGAGTGGAAGGAATAGATTCAGGAAAGTGGCGATCTTTCAATCTAGCCACTTCCTCCACCACTCCAAATCTAGGAACACTTGCCTGCTCCACAAGTACAAGGCTGCCTATTATAGACTCCTGAAACTTAACAATAGACATCTTCTTCTCAGGACAAGACTTCTGGTACACAACAAAAGCATTAAAGGATGCCAAGTGGAACAGATGGATAGCCAACTTCTTGTACCAAACGTAAGCCTTTCGAAGAGCAGCATAAGGTTCCAACCTCTGATCTACTCTGTCAACACCACCCATGAACTTTTTGTAAGCTAAAATGCACACAGGTTTGCGCACTTCAGCACCCTGACCCCAAACAGGCACAGGTTCTGTACTTTCATCGTGGATAGTAGTCAGCATGTACACATCTCTCTTGTCTGTAAACTTCACAGCTAGAAGCTCCCCACATCGCAATGCCGTAGACTGTCCCCGCACAAGCCTTTTGCAAACAAGTTCCTTTGGGAAACCTTTACGGTTACTGCGCATTGTGCCACAAGCAACAGTGCCCACTTTGGCCAACTCCTGGAACAACCGCACACCAGTGTAGAAGTTATCTACATATAAATGATGGCCTTTGTAAAATAATCCTCTACCTAGTTCCCACACAATTATCTCAGTCACTCCAAAAGTAGAAGGACAACCAGGAGGGTTAATGCTGGACTCCTTACCAGTGTACACCCTGAAATGGTACACATATCCAGTCTCACTGTCACACAGCATATACAGTTTGATTCCATAGCATGCCCTCTTACTAGGAATGTATTGCCTAAAAACCAAGCGGCCCTTGAACAACAGCAAAGATTCATCCACTGCAATTTCTTTACCAGGGACAAAGATCTCAGAAAAATGATCAACAAAGTGATCAAGGACAGGCCGAATTTTAAACGAACGGTCACAATCAGGGTGATCGCGTGACAACGCTAAACTATTATCAACAAAATGCATCATCCGAAGAAGAAGCATATACCGATCACGACTTATGACTGCTGGAAATATAGCTGTTGCCATCAAGGGACTAGTGGACCAATATGAAGTCATTGATGGCTTCCTTAGCAAGCCCATCAAAAAAGTTAATCCCCAAAACTTCTTCATCTCTTCAACATTTGTGGGAGTCCACCGGATTGCTCTAGAATAGGGCTTAAGGCTGGCACTGTTGGCCCTCAAAAATTGTTCTGCATACAAATTGGTTTGCTCAACGATCTCTTGCAAAACACATCGTCAAAAAACAACTGGAAAAAATTTATTGGCAGAAAATTCTCAGTATTTACTCTACACCCAGGAACACCAGTGAACTCTGGCAATGCCGGCTGCACCAAGCCAGGGGGAACCCAGAGGCCATCCCTATCAACGGGGGGAGCAGCCACCCCAGCCTGCAGCCCAGAAGCCTCTTGCTGCTGTTCACCAACGGGAAGCCTAACAGCCACAGATACTTCTGGCTGCACAACACCAACAGAAGACATAGCATCCCCAGAGGGCTCTTCCTGCACTATACCAACGGGAAGCCCAGCAGCCTGAGATGCTTCTTGCTGCACTACACCACCGGGAAACCAAGCAGGCCCAGATGCCTCTTGCCGCTCTACACCAATGGGAAGCCTAACAGCCACAGATACTTCTGGCTGCACAACACCAACAGAAGACATAGCATCCCCAGAGGGCTCTTCCTGCACTACACCAACGGGAAGCCCAGCAGCCTGAGATGCTTCTTGCTGTACTACACACCGGGAAACCAAGCAGGCCCAGATGCCTGTTGCCGCTCTACACCAATGGGAAGCCTAACAGCCCTAGATGCCTCTTGCTGCACTACACCAGCAGCAAGACGAAAAGCACCAGATGCCTCTTTGCCCACCACAGCAATGTGAAGCCTTTGGGCGCAGGCGTCAGCCCACATGCCTCTTGCCTACGTAAAAAGAAAGGAAAGCTTGCGGCCCTAGGCAGCAGCACAGGTGCCTCTTGGCCCACTACCGGCACCTCAATGTCCTCCTCTAACATAGGCCCTTCATCAGCACTAGAAGAAGATTCATCATCCGATGATGATGATTCCATGCGAAGAGAAAACTCACTGCCTGAATCTTCTGCCCCTACCTGGGAGTCCGAATCGGACTCAGTCTCTGAACCATGGTCAGAGGAAGACTCAAAAAGAAAATCAAGAACCTGCTGAGCAGTAATCCTGCGACTAGCCATTATCCTTACAAAGCAAGAAGACTGCACACACAAGTGAACAACAACCTACACTGTGCAAAGTAAGAAGTAAACAAGGTAAGGCTTTCACAAAAAGATAAATACAATCCAAAACAATTTCACTCTTACCAAATATAGCTACACTCACCAGCACCTACTCTGCTGAGACACAGCAAAAAGAAATGATATCCCACTAGAAAGATAAAAAGAAATGACAGATTAGAAAACAAAGTGCACATCAGACACTAATGCTGAAAAAAACCGGAAAAAAACACAGAGCCACACAGACTGCTAGAAGTACAACCTTTTTCAAAAAGACAAAAAATCAAGGGAAAGTAGTACAAAATACATTCACTTACCAAGCACAAGCAACTACACAAGCTGCAAACAGACACGCAACCTACAACAATCCAAACAGCAAAGCCTGGAACAAGACAAAAAAAGAGAAGAAAAAAAAAATTACTACCACATTTCACAAACAATATAACAATTAAAACAACAACACACAAATTTGCCCCCCAAATTTAAATTCGCCCTGATGGGCCATCAAATAGGGCTTAGACCAATTGGGATTAGATGAGGTTTAACATCAAGACACTGGTTAATTTTTTGAATTTTTTTTTACTGCCTGACCCCTTTGGTGCCAGTCAGTCTTTTGCTCCTACCAGTACACCCATCACACAGGGGCAGTAAGGATATTCATACACCTTTTGTACGTGTGACACATACAAAACATTCACACCGCCAGCCGCCAGCGCCATTCAAGGGCCCATCACTTTCACACGCCCACATATCTGACACAGTAACTTCAGAAAATGATGGACTGCGTAGAGTGTCACTCAACTAGCAGTGTGTGTAGTGACCAACAGAAAGTAACTACTCACACACCGCCAGCCGAGTGCCAGTCCACCCACACCACCATCCAAGCACCAGACCATGCACACCGCCAGCCAAACACCACTCAGCGCACACCGACAGCCAAGTACCACTCCACGCACACCATCCAGCCAAGTGCCACTTCACACACACCGCCAGCCAAGCACCACTCCGTGCACAGACAGCCAAGTACCACTCCACGCACACCACCAGCCAAGCGCCACTCCACGCACACCGCCAGCCAAGCACCACTCCGTGCACAGACAGCAAAGTAGCACTCCACGCACACCACCAGCCAAGCGCCACTCCACACACACCGCCAGCCAAGCAGCACTCCGTGCACATACAGCAAAGTACCACTCCACACACACCACCAGCCAAGCGCCACTCCACACACACCGCCAGCCAAGCACCACTCCGTGCATAGATAGCCAAGTACCCCTCCACGCACACCGCCAGCCAAACACCACTCAGCGCACACCGACAGCCAAGTACCACTCCACACACACCGCCAGCCAAGCACCACTCCACGCACACCGCAAGCCAAGCGCCACTCACCGCCAGCCAAGCACCGCTCCACGCACACCATCCAGCCAAGTACCACTCCCCACACACCGCCAGCCAAACACCACTCCACACACACCACCAGCCAAACACCACTCCGTGCACAGACAACCAAGTACCACTCCACGCACACCACCAGCCAAGCGCCACTCCACACACACCGCCAGCCAAGCAGCACTCCGTGCACAGACAGCAAAGTAGCACTCCATGCACACCACCAGCCAAGCGCCACTCCACACACACCGCCAGCCAAGCACCACTCCGTGCATAGATAGCCAAGTACACCTCCACGCACACCGCCAGCCAAACACCACTCAGCGCACACCGACAGCCAAGTACCACTCCACACACACCGCCAGCCAAGCACCACTCCACGCACACCGCAAGCCAAGCGCCACTCACCGCCAGCCAAGCACCGCTCCACGCACACCATCCAGCCAAGCACCACTCCACGCACACCGCCAGCCAAACACCACTCCACACACACCGCCAGCCAAACACCACTCCACACACACCACCAGCCAAACACCACTCCGTGCACAGACAGCAAAGTACCACTCCACACACACCACCAGCCAAGCGCCACTCCACACACACCGCCGGCCAAGCAGCACTCCGTGCACAGACAGCAAAGTAGCACTCCACGCACACCACCAGCCAAGCGCCACTCCACAAACACCACCAGCCAAGCACCACTCTGTGCACAGACAGCCAAGTACCACTCCACACACACCACCAGCCAAGCGCCACTCCACACACACCGCTAGCCAAGCACCACTCCGTGCATAGATAGCCAAGTACCCCTCCACGCACACCGCCAGCCAAACACCACTCAGCGCACACCGACAGCCAAGTAACACTCCACACATGCTGCCAGCCAAGCACCACTCCACGCATACCGCAAGCCAAGCGCCACTCACCGCCAGCCAAGCACCGCTCCACGCACACCATCCAGCCAAGTACCACTCCACACACACCGCCAGCCAAACACCACTCCACACACACCACCAGCCAAACACCACTCCGTGCACAGACAACCAGTACCACTCCATGCACACCACCAGCCAAGCGCCACTCCACGCACACCGCCAGCCAAGCACCACTCCGTGCACAGACAGCAAAGTAGCACTCCACGCACACCACCAGCCAAGCGCCACTCCACAAACACCACCAGCCAAGCACCACTCTGTGCACAGACAGCCAAGTACCACTCTACACACACCACCAGCCAAGCGCCACTCCACACACACCGCCAGCCAAGCACCACTCCGTGCATAGATAGCCAAGTACCCCTCCACGCACACCGCCAGCCAAACACCACTCAGCGCACACCGACAGCCAAATAACACTCCACACACGCTGCCAGCCAAGCACCACTCCACGCACACCGCAAGCCAAGCGCCACTCACCGACAGCCAAGCACCGCTCCACGCACACCATCCAGCCAAGTACCACTCCACACACACCGCCAGCCAAACACCACTCCACACACACCACCAGCCAAACACCACTCCGTGCACAGACAACCAAGTACCACTCCACGCACACCATCCAGCCAAGCACCACTCCACACACACCACCAGCAAAGCAGCACTCCGTGCACAGACAGTACCACTGCACGCACACCATCCAGCCAAGCGCGACTCCACACACACCGCCAGCCAAACACCACTCCACGCACACTGCAAGCCAAGCGCCACTCCACACACACCGCCAGCCAAGCACTACTCCTTGCCCAAGGGGTCGCTTCCTAAAAACTAAATTTAAATTCCCTGGTGCTAGTGGGCATTTTCTGCCCCCCCTGGGGGCAAAACGGCAAAAGAAACGGGCCGATTTGCCCTCAGGGTGGACAGAAAAACAAAAACACAATCATGGCCACCTGGAAGCGACCCTTACCCAAGGAGTCGCTTCCCAAAACAAACACATTGCCCCAACAAAAATCCCTGGTGCTAGTGGGAAATTTCTACCCCCCCTGGGGGCAAAACGGCCGAAAAACAGCCCGATTTTCCCCCAGGGGGGGCAGAAAAACAAAAAGTTAAGTGGTAGGCCACCTGGAAGCGACCCTTGCCCAAGGGGTCGCTTCCTAAAAGCTAAAAACAAAATCCCTGGTGCTAGTGGGCATTTTCTGTCCCCCCTGGGGGCAAAACGGCAAAAAAAAACGGGCCGATTTGCCCCCAGGGGGGACAGAAAAACATAAACAAAAAATATGGCCGCCATCTTGGCTCCAAAAAACAACCCTGGTGCTAGTGGGGAATTTCTGCCCCCCCTGGGGGCAAAACGGCCAAAAAAACGGGCCGATTTGCCCCCAGGGGGCAGAAAAACGAAAACATTATCAGAGCCCGCCTGGAAGCGACCCTTGCCCAAGGGGTCGCTTCCTATAATCTAAAATTACATCCTTGGTGCTAGTGGGGGCATTTCCGCCGCACAATCGCGACGCTGTGCGCGATCGTGAGGCAGAAATGCCCTGCAAAGAAACATCAGGGGAGAGGAAAATCTCTTTCCTCTCCCCTGATGCCTCTTCGCTGCCCCAAACCCCCGCCAGCCACGAGAAACCTACCTTTCAGCACGGCGCTCAGGAAGCAAATGGCTTCCCGAGCGCTGGGAATCCCTGATGATGTCAGCGCGCGCTGTGCGCACTGACGTCATCAGGGATTCCCATGGGGGGGGGGCGGGGGCGACAGCGGAAGCTCTTCCGCTGCCGCCCCCAGCAAAACAACCACGATCGAAAGATGACGGTGATTTAAACATGTTGAGCCTGATTATCTGAGCCCACAGGGATTTTTATAAAAAATAGACTCTTAACTCTAACAGGACCCATTAGGATTTTGCCAAGTAACAAACAGTGTAGAACTGGCAATAAAGTAGGACTTCACCCAGAAGGATTGACACAGGATCAATATCTGGAATAATATGTTTTTTGTTTGTGATTTGAACACTTGAATATATGTATAAATTTGTACTTATTTGTCACTTGTAAATATTATGCTGTGTATATATTTGTGTACTAGAATCGAGATATGAAATGTTAGTAAAGTTTTTTGTATAGACTGTAAACACACCCAACCAAAAAAAAGTTGTATATAAAGAGGAAAAAAGTAATAAGATTAGTAGGGTCAATAAAAGGGACTTCTGCTATCAAAAAGAAGAGTATATGATTTATGGTGTTAGGGGTATAACTTTTGCTAAAATTCTACTGTATCGAATGCGGCGCTCAAGTCGAGTAGAATGAGCACCGTAGTCTCCCCCCGGTCAAGGCAGGAGCGCGATTTCTCAGTAACCCCCAGCAAAGTGGTCTCTGTAGAAAAATTAGTTCTAAATCCTGATTGAGAAGGAGGTAAAAAGCCCAAGCTTTCCACGTGAGCTGTGAGCTGACAATTCATGTGCTTTTCCGGGATTTTGGAGAGCACAGGGAACAGTGAAATTGGGCAAAAATGTGACAGAATCGTGGGATCGGCTCCGAGCTTTTTTAACAAGGGAACAACCATAGCACGCTTCCAATCCAGAGGAACGCAAGACTCTCGTAAAGAAGAGTTTAGAAGTTCTTTAAGAACTCCAAGGGCATCTGGCGAAAGCTATTGCAGGATGTTAACAGGTAAGGGGTCTAGAGGAGAGCCGGATTTTACCCTAGCTAGACAGTCACAAAAAGATCTGTCATCAAGAGGAGACCATATAGAGATCTTAGCTGTTGGGGATCAGTGGCTCTCGCAGGTCGTATCAGACAGGAGACTCTCAGTGTTAACGGGAGTGGAGGTCATTAATGAGCTGTATATAGTCTCGACCTTTGTGATGAAGTAATTTGCAGTATTATTGCATTGAGTCTCATCGAGAGCGGGTGACACATGTGAGGTGTTAGATCCTGCCAGCTTCTTGGAAAATAAAGCCAGCGGACGGTTCAGTGAGTTAATGATGGCGTTCGAAACAAAGGAGGCTTTCGCCACCTTACAGGTCAGGTGGTACGTATTAAGGGTGGCCTTGTAATCAGACTTACAACTGGGGGCGTAGGTCTTATTCCATTTTCTTTCCAAGTGCCTGCACTTGGATTTCATGATATTTAGATCATTATTGAACCATGGGGTGGGAGGGTGGTGAGTGAAGCTGCGTTTCGGTACCAAAGGCAGACAGGAGTTAATGGACCTAGCTAACCAGTTAGACACCACAAGATTTAAAGATCGAAGAGGTAGATTGGTGTCCGGAGGATTCGCCAGTAGAAGACTATTAAGGGAATCTAAATCTAGCATGTTCCAAGGCCTCCGACTGACTAAGTCATCCCTGAGGGCTGGCGCAGTATCCCCAGAGGTGGCTAATTGAAATTCAATAGCATAATGATCTGACCCCCCTAGAGGAAGAGCGGGTAAACTGCAGTCGAACGAAAGGTTGGACAAGATTGGATCCAACAAGTGACCCGCCTGATGAGTGGGCCCCTGGTTTTGTAACAGCAGATTAAGGGCTTCGAGGTCGGCTAAAAGAGTAGTGCTCCCATTGTTCTGGGGGTCCTCTAAATGAAAGTTCAGGTCCCCCAAAATAGTAAAATTGGCAGCCTTCATCACAAAAGGGGCTACTAAGTCAGGGAAGGCGGACAGCCATTTCTTGGGGTTACCGGGAGGACGGTAGATAAGCATGCCCGATAGGGTAATTTGAGGAGAAACAGCAAGTTTAAACAGGGCGGCTTCACAATCTGGGAAGGGCTGAGGCTCAAGTTTCCAGGAGTATATACCTTTAAAAATGACCGCAATCCCACCTCCTTTCCTGGTTTCTCTGTCACTTCCAGAAATGACATAGCCAGGAGGAAGGGCGCTGGCAACATCTGGGCCTGAGCTGGCATGGAGTCAGGATTCAGTAAGAAACAAAGCATCGGATTTCTCTGTATTCAAAAGATCAAATATGTGTGCTTTTTTTGGTTGGAATGGAGCGGCAGTTGATACTCCAAAAATGTAGGTACTTGCCTGCCTTTGGAAAGGAAATTTTGTGTGTAGAAATGTCCATTCCTCTTGATGTGGCAGTTACCAATTTAGTGTGCGTATGACCCAGCACAAAGTCACAATTAGGACATTTAAAACTATGTTGTAAGAGATTGCACATGGTACAGGAAGAGGAAACATTTCCTCTGAGTAGCAAAAGGTCTTTAGCAGCATAAGTAAATAAATTGGGAGTATTTGTAACAGTTGGAGCAAAGTTGCTAGCCGCTGAGTGCGTCATGGCGCGGACAGGCGCAGCCGGGCTTGCCTCAGGCGCGCCATCGGCGCGCGTGATGCGTGCTTGCATCGGGTCGCTATTTGCAGCCACGAAAGCAACGAGAGAGGCGGCAAGAGTGTCGCCCTGTCTGGCGAGCTCCTCGTTACTCTGGAGTGGAACAGAGCACGGAGTTATGGCAGCGCCATCTTAGGAGTACAAGTGCGATGCGGTACAGTAGAAATTAACACATTTAATGGAGAGCACAACAAGTAAGATCATTAAAAGGAGAACAAAAGGTTCCCTGGTCCTATATTGAATTTTAAAATGCGGGTATGTGGAAGAGTGCGCGAGAACTAAGACACACAGTCTATCAGCACATAACCAGCCAGTTACTCACCAGTTCACCAATGCAATGAAAGGCATTATACCCTTTTGGGGCCCCATGGCTAATAATCTTAATATTAGACGTCTCAAGAGGGTGGTGGAAGGAGTCATTAATACTACTGCAGGAATATTGACAAATATCACAGTAGAGGTCCAGGCTACGAAGCTTCTTGCTCTCCAAAATCGTATGGTTTTAGACGTTATCTTAGCTGACCGGGCCAGGGCCTGTCATGTCATCGGTAGTAGCTGTTGTGTGTACATCCCTGACCACACCCCCACTGTGTATGCTGCCATACAGAAATCGCATAAGATAGCCTCGGAGATACACTAGGAGAATGGTTCATGGTCATTCACAGGATGGTTTTGGTGCCTGTTCATTACTTGGGGTTGGAAGATTCTCACTTTTCTGGTTGCCATAGCAGGTACCATTCTGACCTGCTATCTGTGTATACATTGACTCCCTGCCTGTTGTGCCTGCTGTGTATCAATGTTCAAGAGACGTCTGGGCATACCCTGCCGAATTAGGGCAAACAAAGCAAACACAAGGAGATGATGAAGGAATCGCTGAAACATTTGAGACACTCACCCCAGTCACAGATCAGGTTTGAATCCATCATTGTTCTTTAGCCCACTTTGCCACCCCAGTTCGGTCTGGACTGTACCCAGGGTATGCCCAGATGTTGGTCCCTTGCTCACTTTGCCACTGGATTCAAGCTAGCCTTGCTGATGAAGGGTGTTACCCAGAAACCGGTCTCAGGATGCTTGTTTCCGGTTCAGGAAAGACCAGGCTTGGCAGTTCTGGCTGGACTTTACCCATGAGGCACAGGGTCAAGACTGATTTGTATATAGCTGGGTCTGAACTGAGGTGGCGAAGTGAGCTAAAGAATAATAATGGATTCAACCTAAGGGTGGGCGTCCGAATCGGCTACGCCCACGGAGTAGGCGTAGTGTTGCCTTCTACGCATTTTGCGTAGACAGCGTAGCCGGCAACACTACGCCCACTCCGTGAGCGTAGCCGAGTCGGCCGCCACCCGCCTCCCTCCCGCCCTCCACTAGATACTTTATTTAAACATTTGCACGGATAAAAACAAGTTAAAAGCACTTACCTTGTCCGGGGCTCGTCCGGGTCTTCATCTTTGAATAGCGTCCTTTGCCTGTATACCAATGCGCATGCGCGGGCGGCCGCGCATGCGCATTTCTCGGGAGAAGTGCGCATGCGCGGCCGCCCGCGCATGCGCATTGGTATCCAGGCAAAGGACGCTATTCAAAGATGAAGACCCGGACGAGCCCCGGACAAGGTAAGTGCTTTTAACTTGTTTTAATCCGTGTAAATGCTTAAATAAAGTATGTAGGGGAGAGCGGGAGGGAGGTGCGTAGTGGGGCTACGCGGAGTGCGGGAGTGGGCGTAGCTTCTCGCCCTCTCCGCGTAGCTCCGCGGAGCCCCACTACGCCCCACTACGCCCAGGGTTAATTCAACCCAGATCTGTGACTGGGGGTGAGTGTCTGAAAAGTTTCAGCAATCTGTCCATCATCTACTTGTGTTTGCTTGATCCTTTTTAAGGGCCATGGACTCTTTAATCAATGGTGTGGCTTAAAACGTGAACTAAAATCTGATGCTTGACATAGTGACTCGTGACTAGGGGTGCATTAAGACCCACACTTGGGGGGTGGGGGGTTGTAATATGTCAACCAATAGAGGTGGGGTTAACACTTCAGACTATGGGCGGAGCCGAGATTGACTACTTGAGTGCAAATCCATTTCCAAGATTACCACCTATACATTTTCTGGGTCTGATTCACGAAAGTAAACTTACACTTTTGTGCAAGTTTGCTACTTTAAGGTATTTACAAACTATGTGTGGATTTTAAGACTGCATTTCCTATACTTTTGCTTTCAGAATTCTCTGATTCGATGGCAAAGTCTCCCAGTGCGAAGACCTCCGCACACATAAGCATATGGAGTGCAGAGTCATAAAACTCCTCACATAGTTTGGGAATACCTATAAGTAGTAAACATATACAAAAGTGTAAGTTTACCTTTGTGAAACAGGCGCCCTCCCAGGAACCGCCACTAACCAAAAATGAAATAAAATATTTGTTGTTAGTACACTACATTGAGCAGTTATCAAATGAGATCGCAGAGCCACATCCATGCGCAATGCCACCAAGACAAAAGAATTGCCAAAAATGTAGTTGCCTTAAATCAACTTTGTAACACATTGTGTGCATTCATGCAAAGGGTGCAAGTAGTCCTTCAAGCTTTAGAACAGATAGCGTGTGTGGCTGTAATAAGCAATGCCCTACAAAAACAGAACTAATAAAGAAACAGAAATAGAGGCTCCTAAGAACATGTGTAATATTAAAAACAATGACCATACTTTCATTTCTGCTCTGAAGCCCCAGTGCATAAAGTGTAAAATCCACTAACATATTGTTGCTTTTAAACCCTGCAAGGGCAATGTGCATTATAAAATGCAACACTTGTTAACATTTCTGCAAATTTCTTTTGAGAAGAATAACCATATTCTCTATATTGTTTGTTCCACTAGGCAAGTACTAATTATGGGAATGAGCCAGAGCTCGGTAGAGAAAGAGACAACCTTGAAGAGAGCAAACAAAAGACACCAGGCAGACAACATGTTTACGAGTTTTTCATTGTAATACTGGAACAAGTAGTGCTCAAAGTGATGTTATTATTGTGCAATGATTTTGCATTGGTGGCCTATTATTCCCAATATGAATGTTATGCTGCTGTTGACAGACCCAGACTTAGTTTAACAGCAGAATAAGGTTTCGAAAGCATTTTACTGCCAAACTACACTACTTTGATGAGGCAGGACACATCGATACAATGACTACACAAGGGGAGTGCTTGTGTACTTCTGCATGGATACCACCTTGGAGAAAAAACACACAAGGAATACTTAAAAGCAAATTCTACATCCGACGTACAATACGTTCTTGGAAACAGATCATAGTGGTATTTGCTTTAAGCAGCAGAGGTATGCCTCTGGTTAGACATAATTTGCTTGTACAAGCGTCACATAGCAGAGCTATTTCTTAGTTTAACCTTAGGTAATGCGCCAGACACCTGAGCTATCCCCCAGCAGACAGTGTTTCATCATCAGAGGGCTAGAGCCACAAGCCATCATTGCTACAGAGTTTCTTCTAAAATTGCCACCGACCTTCCATTTAGTGCTTAAAAGCACACACAAAATATATTGAAAACATATCCATTCAAGATATGAGTCGAGCTGAGTTGTTGCTTATAAAGTGCAACAAAAACATTGAGGCATCTTGGTGCCAAACTAACAATTGGTATTTACCACACTGGTTACATTATGTTTTGCATTTATGTCTTAACATATTATCCTGATATGTTTTTTCACTTTTTTTCTGGTAAAATCTGTCAGGAGAAATGTAATGAGTGTAGTAATAGTTGCATAACTCAAAGTTTTGATCTGTGTGCATCCATCCATTTGCGCATGGATCAAAATTTAAAGCACAACTTTGAATAGAGGTCTAAGTTAAATCTGTAAGTTTATGAAAAGCAGGGATAGGCTATGTCATTGGTGATTTGCCTAACTCTTTATTGGGATCAATATGGTCTCACATTGCGGTAGGGTTCAAGTATGTTGATTTGTATTGTAGTTGTATTTATACAAGGCTTCCTATTCCTAATTAGGCACCAAAGTGCATTTGCGGAGTGGTACCACTCTACTCCATAGAGTGCTATAGATGGAACAGTTTGTGTTTGTCTTGTGGCCTACATGGGAAGATGTTTGATGTCATGAGTCAGGACCAGATTTATGTGTCTTTGCTACGCCTCTGCATGAATTTGAAGAAGAATGAGTGGAAGCTAGGTAGCTTAAACTTTAGATTCTAATTGAAGGACATAAATGTGTGAGTGTATTCTGGCCTTTGTTTGAAGTGTTTTGGTGTGTGGATGTATCTGACAATTTTGAAACTGTCATAAACAAGTTGTAGCTGCGCTTACACATGAGCTTATGCGTGTAAGAGAGACATGCAGGATAGACGCGGTCGCACAAGCTAATACCTGCTATCTATTTAGTGATCTGCGTATATACAGTTTGAATCACATCGAATAAGGGGCTAAGAAAGTGTTCAGAGATGAAGGGGGCTAACCTTGGGATGTGGAAACAGGGTATCAGGCACGGGAAACATCCTTTACAACGCAACTTTTACCACGCAGTGCCTTTACGACGCAACTTTTACAATGCAAACCATTACAACGCATTGCGCTGGAGGGGGCGCTCTAGGATAGGGAATAGGTTTAATTTACTATCCAACACCTTCCCTACTATCCACGGGGACTGGAGTTGGAATAGTAAATTAAACTATTCACTATCCATTGCCCCAAAGCACTATGCGTTGTAAAAACAGCGTTGTAAAGGCATGCGTGGTAAAAGCATGCGTTGTAATGTCATACATCCATCAGGCACATATCAGACTTGAGAGTGCATCCAATCAACCCAAAACAGCATCTGTAGAAGGAAAAATACATATAAACCGCACAGTACAATGGGGCCTACAGCAGGCTCAATCCACATTGCTTAAATCAACACCTATGATCAGAAAAGGGGATATGCTTTGGAGAATGGGGCGATAATTAGAAAAGGTGGTAAAACCGGATTGCAGAATATACAATCTTTTCATTCAGTTTCTGGTTAAATGGTGCCTGATGTTGTGAATAAGTTCAAAGTACTAAGAAAATAAAACAAAGCAACGTTTCTGCCATATCTGCGCTTCTGGGCCTCTGAACTGTTGCAAAAGTTGTATTCAAATGATAATACAATATCACTGCTTCTATGTATGACATTCTGATAGATTTTTGGAATCTTTTGTTGTAGTTAAAGTGTGATGAAGAACCCCTGCTGTGTGTTTGTAGATGTGTTAGAATCTGATAGCTGGTCCTTTCATCCTTGTTGATCTATTTCTAGGCACTTTAAGTAGCCCACCATAGCTTGATTACATGTTGAACATTACTGAAGGCGTACAAACTCTACATTAGTAATTACATGGTATTGTAGGGAAGCAAGCCACCAGTATTGTGAAATTGTGAGCTAAACCCCTCCCACCGTCCCTCCTTCCTCTTTTTCAGCTAAATGTAACTATTACAAAGAAGGTCATAAACAGTCTGCTCTTAGACGCTATAAAGTGGATGTCCCCTTGTCCATAAAATCAACTTTGTTCCGTCTCTTTATCCCTCCTGCTTTCATCAGTTTTATTTTTTCCTTTGCTCACTACCTTTTAGCCTGATGAGTATGACCAGCTGCATGTAAAGCACTGTTGCTCTAGCCAGGGAGATACTAATGTCTTAGGTAAGACCTCCTCTCCTCCAGAAGGCCCCTTCCTCATTCCCTTAGTCATTAATTCTACTTCCTTCCTTTCTTCTCTCCCTTTCCCTTATCCATCACCCTCAGCAATGTGAGGCCGCAGTGTACCTTCTTCATGCATTAGAGCAAGCACAGCTTCATCACAGTCAACTTTCACCTCATTGCATCCTTAGTATACCAAATGCATAAAAGAAAAAAAGGCTTCAACAGCTCTATGACAGTCAAGACCTCCTTTTGCCTGAATCATGGACCAAAGGACTGATGTCAACACAACAGTAAAGATGTTGAAGACAGAAAACAGAACCTTAGAACAACAACTGAAAAAGTCAAAAGACTGCACTGACAAGCCCTTCTTTCAGCATCACACAACTGATCCAGCGGGTTACCAGCAACAGGTAATCTAACACCACATACTCTCCTGGGCCCATAAATCCATTCCTAACACACTGGCAATAACCGCTGGGGTCATGTTTTTGCAATTCTCTAGATTAGTTATCTTTAGTCCCTAACTAATCTTTCACTAATCAAAAGTTCTTTCCTCTAGTAATTGGACGATTAGTTGGAACTCGTTGATGGTGAAATTACATAAGATTTCAATATATTAACACATTGGAAATGATCACAGAGTCGGGATGTCTTTTGAATTTTTATCTTAGATTAAAATTCATGTGAACCACTTGCACAGCACAAAACAAACTCCGTCTCTCACAGGAAGGAAGATTCAAATAATTAATGAAAATTGCATTCAATTATACTTTGCAATGACTGCATGAAAGGGAAAGGAAAGAGAGAAAAGCACATAATCGCATATACCAATAATGATATAATTACCAAGTACGGTGTTGAAAACCAACTCCCAGACCTAGGTATTGGAAAGGGTCCCCCAGGAAAGGTCTGGCGAACAAAGACTTCAGGACAGGAAATAGGACAGTAATCAGGACAGGACAAATTACCTCTCTATCACCGACACTTGCATAGCACCCTTCTCTGACACTCTCTTCCTCCTCGAGATTTTTCCGCAATCTTCTAAATTAATTTGCTTAAGATAATTGGTTCAGTAATGCGAGTCTTCTTCAGCATCCCAGTTTGGGACTTCTCTGTGCTCTTGGACCTCATCCCAGTC
Source organism: Lissotriton helveticus (assembly GCF_964261635.1). Lineage (NCBI taxonomy): Eukaryota > Metazoa > Chordata > Amphibia > Caudata > Salamandridae > Lissotriton > Lissotriton helveticus. Next base: position 2,082,488,885 of record NC_136057.1, on the reverse strand, counting down.
TCTCGACTAACTAACTAACTAATGCTACCTCAAATATACCTTTCTGTTTGCGTGTACCACCCATTGATTTTTCAAATTTATGAAACTCCTAACTCTGATTGGACAGGCAAGGAGAGGTGATCATCACAACATGCTTAGTTCCCATTATTTTCTTTCAGCTCTTTGTTTAAAATCCCACCTCTTAAGTTTTATACATCAATCTTTATTCCCACCTGTATTCACAATGTAGTTGTCACATATTAGAAGAAAAAAAAGTAGTTCTCATGCATTTCAGTGGACTGTCGTTCCGGTTCCCATGAAAGTAACAGTTTGCAGCCTTGGCCGATGTTCAAGTTGACATTGTTTCTTTTAGTTTGTGTTCATTGCGCATGTGTGGTAGAACGAGAGGGAATAGACTGTGGTTCAGGACTCTAGGCCCGTAACAAGCACTATTGAAAGAGCAAAAAAGACAAATGTTAAAATCAAAAATAAATGATTTCACTGTATACCACCTATCTCTACTCTAATCTCATTTACTTATAATTAATCTTCCCACATTAGCATTAGTATAATAGCTGGGTTTAGTTTTTCAGCAAGCAGGTGACAAGCATGTGAGTTTCAAGCGGCCATTTTGTTACCTACTGCGCAAGTGCAGTAGACGCATGCGCACTAAAGAATTCCGGTTAGCGGACATTTTAGAATCACTCTAGTTACTGGTTAGTAGGACACATAGGTAAGCTTCAATCTTATTGTGTAAATGCATATTATTTCCACAATACAAGTTTTAATACGGGGTTAGCGGTTACCGGAGAGGATTGCATTCAATCAAGTGTCTCTTTCACGGGTCTTTGCTCCATCATTCCCCTCTCTGTTGGCATTTTAAAGCCATCACAAAATTTCCCGTCCCTCATCAGATGACAACGTTAGTATTTTTCAATTTCTTTTCTTTTACCACTCCTGTTCTCATCTTTATTCTTTAATCCTTTCATTTGCTCATATAACTTGCCTTTCATTTCTTTCATCTGGATTTCTTAATAATTTCTCTTATTTGCCTTTCCATTTATTTCATATCTTCTCTTTCTTAGTCTATTAATACAACACTTACACCATATTATTATTGATAACACTGTTATTGCTATACCTGCTATAGGGAGTACTACTAGTCCTAGGAAACTTTTCCCTATATTTGAGAACCAACTACTTACTGAGGATACACTTTTTGTTAGTCTTTCCCATACATTATCAACTTCCAGTGGCTTCAGTTCTTCAAGCATTTTTGTAACATTCTTTATATATCCTTTAATTGTAGTACTTTTATCTGGAATATAAGTGCAACAATGTTGCGTCTTCAACATTTTACAGACTCCGCCCTCTTTAGCTAAGAGTATTTCAAGCATAAGTCGATTTTGTAAAACTATAGACCTAATCGCTACCATTTCTGTATTAATCATCAAGAAGCAGCAGTATCAGTCGATAGACGATCAACTACTGTTGACAATTGACAGATTCTATGAAAATTTAGTATGACTCCCACTGAAGGTATCAATGCACTGAATATGTTATGTTATGTTATGTTATATTAATTTATTATGCGCGCAGATACTCCAGCAAAGGAGCGTCCCGGCGCAGAGACAAGGTAGAACATAACACAACAAGAAAATGAAAATACGGAAGAAGCAGCTTAAAACAGGAATGTTTTTATAGCCCTCCGGAAGGTCAAAAGGTCCTCCAACAAGCGAATTTCCACAGGGAGGGAATTCCAAGCTGATGCAGCTTTTACACTAAACGAGCGGCCACCCATACAACTAAGTCTGAATCTGGGGACCACAGCAAGGGCCAAACCCTGGGAACGGAGGGTACGGGTGGGAACATAAAAGGAAAGACAGCTGGATAAAATTTCCGGGCCTATACCTCTCAAGATCTTAAAAACAAGGCACAGAACCTTAAAGAGGATGCGCTTCCTTACAGGAAGCCAATGTAGGGAGCGCAGAACATTTGTCACCGAACAGAATCTGGGCAGGCCGACAATCGCCCTAGCCGCAGCATTCTGAACCCGCTGCAGGCGAGTTAACTCGGCCTGGTTGGCCCCAGCCAGAAGAGAGCTAGCATAATCCAGGCGAGAGATGATAGTTGCCTGGATCATCAGCTGCCTGGTCGGGGCATCGAAGAACTTGAGAACGGGTCTCAAGCCTCTTAACAGACCAAACCAGCAGGCAGCAGTTTTTTTGGTGTGCCCTACAAAGGTGAGGCCCGCATCCAGCCAGACCCCCAGATTTTTCACCTCCGACACCGGGGTCGGAGTGGGTCCCAGCTCTGAAGGCCACCATTGGTCACCCCACAGCTCCACTCCCTTACCGACAACCATCACCTCTGTTTTAGTGGCATTTAGCTGGAGACAGTTACCTGTCAACCAGCTGGCCACCGCCTTCAGTCCAGACTGAAACCTAGGGGCCTCAGTCTCCGCGTCCCCGCTGAGAGTAACCGCCAGCTGTGTGTCGTCGGCATATGAGACCAAGGTTAGGCCCCACTGCCTAGCGACATCAGCCAGCGGTCTCACGTAAAGATTGAACAACGTGGGACTCAGCGAGGACCCCTGCGGAACCCCCATGGCCAGCGGTTGGATTTTGGACTTGAAGGGAGGGATGGCAACACAGAAGGAGCGGTCATCGAGAAAGGAGCGGAACCATTGCAACGCCTGGCCGCCAATACCATACTCCTCAAGCCGATGCAGGAGGATGCTGTGAGATACCGTGTCAAAGGCGGCGCTAAGGTCTAACAGTATAAGCGCCGCCGTTTGACCAGCGTCCAACCTTGCACGGAGATGTTCCACCATCACAAGTAACGCGGTCTCCGTGCTGTGACCAGCACGGAAGCCGTTTTGTGTGGGGTCGAGGGCATTGGTCCGGACAAGATGTTCAGACAGGGCCAAGTTGACATGGGCCTCTGTGATCTTTGCCGGCCAGGGTAGCAACGAGATGGGACGGTAACTTTCAGGCTTAGACGGGTCCAGTGAGGGCTTTTTGATAATTGGGGACACCACAGCTTGCTTCCACCTGGCTGGAACTACTCCCGATTCCAAGGAAAGGTTGACAAGGGAACGCACAGCTGAGCGTCCCATAAAAGCCTGATCTCGAAAGAGAGCAGGCCTTACTGGATCAGAAGGAGATCCAGATTTGACTTGACTATGTCACCTATTATTTCTGAAAAACTAGCTCTCTTTCTACGTATTAGTTCAGTAGCATTTTCATTGCTTCCAGTGATTCTTTTTAAATGGTAGACCTTTGGAAAAACAATTCCAAAATAGCAACTCCCATACCACCTGACAGGCAGCTTATAATAAGCCTTATTCCCACACATGTAGTAAACTCCAGGAAAGACTGGATCAGTCCCCCCTTTTAGTCCCCAACCTTTCAAAATTAGGAAGTTATGTTCGCAATCACTGGAACCAATAAATACATTATTATAATCTGTCTTTAATCTAGGAAGGCATATTTTCCCTTTCTTCACAAAATCTAGAGCCATCGCAGCATGTTCTTTTCAAGCTGTATAAATTCCTTCTTTTTCTGCCCTTATGGAATATGATGTTTCTGTTCAGCAGCTTTTCTTTGGAAATCTTGCCTCCTTTCCTCAACTAAATTCAAAAACACTTTTTCTTCTTCACGTAATGAACATGTTAGATTATCTTTATGTGCCTTTTCTATATCTAGTGAATTCATTATTAAGAAAAATTCTCCATAAACGGTGCAGCTAAACTAGTTTTCACTGGATTCATACTCCTTTGAACAGGTATTTCTGTAAACACTACATCTATATAAGAATAATATTATTGTAATTTCCCTGTTCTATAAAATAAACTTGACAGTACAGTACAAGATATACCATATGTTAAAGGCAAATGATGATATGTCACTCCTTCAGCTACTGAAGTAGGTAATTTCATACAAACATAGCAAACACTAATCTCCATTGTGTCGACATATTGAAATAATAACTTTGTGAATATTTTCAAAGAGGTATCATTGTCCGTTACTGTGTGATGTAAATCTATCTCATCTGATGCATCTAATTCTACTCTATCTCCTTTCATGTTATCTGCTTTCTCATTAACATTAGTGCCATTCTTTTTATCTGTTATCAACAAATAAGAGACTGCTATTGTTAAAAATAACCAAACTAATATCACTAACAACAGACTACATACACAAATTCTACAACATCTTTTTATACAATTTCTTTTTGGTCTTTCTATAACTCTGGTCTCAGCCATTTTGTTTCAAGAAGATTTCTCTTGTTTCTTTTAATTTGGAATCAGAATCATTTAAGTACTTCAAGGAGGTCTCACTTCCCCTTCGTCAATCTGTTCTATGTTTTCTTCTTCTTCAGATTCTTCATTTATGTCTAGATTTTCAAACCCTTCAAGAATCACATAGGTTCATTCAGGCCCTTTGAACTTATTGTTTAATACTTTCAATCTTGGACTTCTACGAATATTTTTAGCAATTGACTGTTCACCCTGAGTTTGACTTTTAACTTCATTTACTTGTTCTGGATCTTCATTTATTGTTTTTAAACAATATTTTAACCTTTTGACCCCACCTGGCCAGTTGTCACCTTTTCTGACCCTTTTGGCTTACACTGCACTTTCACTTTCTTGGTCTCTTTCAAGAGACCTTTTATTTTCGTTACGTTGTGGCATAACCTGATATTCTTTGCCTTCTGAGTTCCTCTACCATTCCCATTTCAGGACTTGTCTGTGTGGCTCTTTTAACCTGAACTCGGTCTTCTGTTTCTATCTCTTCCTGTTCGGGTATTCTGTCAAGATTGTTCTTTTTCTTCTTCTTCTTGAACTTGTTCTTCTATTCCTAAGTGGTCCTGTTCAGGTCTTATTGCACTATTGTCTTTTGCTGCCTGAACGTGTTGTTCTACACCTGTCTGTCCTTGCTCAGGTTATCCGATTTCTTTACGTGCCTGAGTATGTTCTTCTGTCCCTATCTGGTCCTGCTCAGTCTTCAGTTTCTTAGTTCAATTCCTCCTGAGCATGTTCTTCTATACCTGTCTGATCCCCACTATTATCCTGTTCTTCTAATTTTACCCTACTCCGTGTTTTGATGAAGACCTCAGGTATGTCAACTATTGGTACCCAGTCCTCCTGACTTGTGCTTGGTTGTTTGTTGTCAAACTCTCTAGAGTCTCTTGCTTCAGGCTCTTTGGCAGTACAACCTTCACAGCTTCAACTGTTTGTGTCCGTTGTGGTCTTTCCTCATCAGGGGCCGGCACCCTTTTTGTATGACTAGCATGTACCCAATTTGGCAAACCTGCACACTTCACTGCTGTGGTAGTGACCAGTATGACTTGTCGTGGCTCATCCCACCTTGGTGCTAGGCACAACTCTCTGGTGTGGTTCTTTAGTACCACCCAATCTCCAGGACTCAAATCATGAGCTTGATCCGGCTGCCTGGTCACTGCGTCTTCTCCAACCTGGTGAGAGATGGAACCCACTAGGTCAGCCAATCCTCTGCAATAATCTAATGCCAGATCATCAGTTATACTCAACAATCTATGTCCTAGTATAAATGCCTCTCTCATTGCTCTTCCCATGATAATTTCATGGGGACGGAATCCTGTGTTCCTGTCAGGAATACTTACTGAGTCCCATCAGAACAAGAGGCAATGCATCTGGCCAACTCATTGAAGTGGATGTACACACCTTTGCCAATCTCGACTTCATTGTGCCATTGAATTGTTCCACCACTCCAAAAGCATCTGGGCAGTATGTACAGTGCAGTTTTTGTTCAATCTTGAATGCTTCACAGATTGTTCTAACTGTGTAATTGTTTTTTTAAATGTATTTTTATTTATTCATTTTCAATGACAATAATTATGGCAAAACATACATCCGAGTATTAATTGGCAAATCAGTGCTAAGAAAAAAACAGAAACTGTAGAAGATGTCAGGCATTACCTATTAACTAAACAAGATCAAAGTACATAATAGCAGATATGTTCGAAAGCAAACATTGTTCACCCTATCCAGCTAGTTACTGGCGCCCATATTTTCTTCCCCATTTTGGGTATCGTGGGACCTTTTAATCTGTATACCGCTGATTCCATTCTAAATATAGCAAGTAACCTGGCCCTCCAGCTAATCCATTGAGATGTAATACCTGCTCTCAAAATGACCATTGCAATAAAGTCTAAGCCTATTTCCGATCTAGTCCACTCCACCATGTTCGATCTATCCCCAGGATCACTAGGCCAGATGTTATTGAGATCGCCTTGCGAAGTGTCTGGCCTAAGAATAATTAAATGTCTTGTAGATATTTAACAAGCTTAGGACATGCAAAGAACGTGTGGGTCGTATCAGCAGCCGTTGCCCCACATCTGCTACATGAATTCCCACGTGACTCAGACCACTTAGAGATTTTTCCCGGGGTGTAATATAAATCGAAGGCTGACATATAATATTGGGCCCTCAAGCTGCCAGTTATTAAAATCTGATCTAGCGAATTCGGGAGATACTTCCAAATCAGTGCCCTCCTGCCCACATTTCCTGTCCCATCTATCGTTCTGGATAGCCAAGTCGTCAGGAAGAGCGGATAGCAGCATTTTATAGATTTTCCCAATCCGGGACCTGGTCTCTATAACTCCCACCAGGGGTATTTTCCCAAACTTGATCCTCCCCTGTGTCAAGGTTTTAACCAGGAAACTTCTTATCTTAAAAAACTTAAAGAAGTGTCCCCACATTTTTCTTGTAGTTTAGAGAACGGGGTAATTTGACGTCACAAAAGAAATGCCCCAAAACATTCATTCCGAGAACCCCCAGCTAGTAGTTATCTGGGCCTGAGAGATTGGCGGTTAAAGCCCAAGTGAAAACAATGGGGTATGAGCATCTATATTTGAGATACCAAGCCGATGCCGCATTTTTTCCAGATATCGTAAGCAGATTGAATGAATGTAAATTTTGTTTTCTTATAATTTTAGTTAAACAATGTTGAGTATCCTCCCAAGTAAGACTTCATAAATAGTAGATCTGGCTGATTCATTGACTACCGCCTTAGCCCCGACAAGCAATATCCCTATTTGTTGTAGTAGTGCTGCCCATTGATATGGTATTAAAGAAGGTAGTCCCCAGCCCCCCTGAGTCTTGGAAGAATTAGCTATTTAACTGTCCTTCTAGCTTCATGATATCCCCATAAAAATCTTGTACATACTCTTTCTGCTCTAGCAATACATGAAGCCGGGAATTCCAGGGTTATGGTCCGAAACAAATATAATAATTTCGGGAAAATCAGCATTTTAATGACATTGCACCGTCCGTGCAACAAAAGATGCAGGTGATCTAATCTTGCAAGTATCTGATCAGTATTTTTTATAATCGGCAATAAATTAATCTCCGGTATCTGCTCGACCACAGCTGTGATCTTCACACCCAAATAAGTTGCTGCCGATACGATTGGAATATCTTCCGGCATTGAGATGTCCGAGTTTATGACCTGGGTTTTATCGGCATTCAACTTGTAACCGGAAACAGAACCAAACTGTTTCGCCAGATCATACACTACAGGAAGAGCAGATCTTATGTCGACCGTAAAAATGGCATTATCGCCAGCATAGGCTAATGCTTTATAAGCAACGCCATTGACCATAGCCACTTTGATCTGCGAATTAGTGTCCAGTTTGCTAAGAAAAGGGTCAATATATATTGAAAATAATAACAGGGAGCAGTGGCACCCTCTGCTAATAGAGAATGAATTGGACTCTTGTCCAGAGATCCGAACGCGGGCCTCAGGAGAAAAATACAGAGCCTGTATAGCTGCGTTAAATTCCTGCGGGAGCTCTTTGGTCTTTAGCATCAGCCAGAGAAACCCCCAGGAGACCCTGTCGAACGCCTTCTCTGTGTCCGACAGGATCATCCCCAAGGGTGACTTTGAGCCCTGGGCCGAATCAAACAAGGCTATTGCCCGCCTAACGTGGTCTGATGTATCACGACCAGGGATAAAGCTGTGTTGGCGGATGGATACCAGGGGAGCGATAACCTTTCCGAGCCTTAACGCAATTATTTTAGAATAGATCTTGCTGTCAGCATCCTTCTCAGTGGAATAGAGCCCCTGGTAAAAATACTGAAAGACCTCCAAGACCCTTGCCGGCAAATCCTGAATCTGCCCCCTTTGATCTTTTATTCAACAGATTCTATTAGAAACTCCCCTTTGTAAACGTTTAGCCAACAATCTGCCAGTTTTTTCACTAAATTCGTATTTATCAGCCCGATGTTGAATACATTTAATAGCAAGTTCCTCCCCATAATGTTGGTGTATCTTATTTCTTACAGCTGCCATCTGCCGTTGACATTCTTCTCTTTTCTGCAGATCTCCAATTACTCAGATAAGCTCTTCCTCAGCTTCCTGAATCTTACTCACCCAACCATTGATCTTCTCTTTTATCGTCCTCTGTTGATGATGGGAGAAACTAAGAGTCTCCCCCTCACCGTTGCCTTAAAGGCATCCCAAACTGCTAACTCAGACGCAGTGCCCTTATTCCTGCCCAAAAACTCTACGATCCACCTATCCATATATATACAATATTCCGGGTCTAGTAATAACTTTCTATCAAATGTCCAGGTTGCCACAGCTTGTATCGAGCTACTAGTGGAAGTTGAATTACTAGCAGATTGTGGTCCGATATTAATCTAGGGAAGAGCTCACAGTTAACCCTTTCTGCAATTAAATTAGATAAAAAAAAGCAATCTAATCATACACATTTACAGTGAGGGGCAGAGAAGTACGTATGCCTAGGCTCAGCCTGTCGCTGTCTTTGCCAGATATCAACCAAACCATGTTCCTGACAGAGCCCCTGTAGAGCCTTAAAAGTCTTACCCTTTCTGCCCAAGTATGGAATATTACTGTGAAGATTGAAATTGCCATTCAGGTGGATATTAAAATCCCCGCAAAAAACTATCAGAGAAGGCCATAAAGCAAGTTCAATATTCAGAAAATCTAGGCAAGTAGGATCGTCCAAATTTGAACCATACAAAGAGCAAATAGTGTATTCTTTAGAAAATGGTTGTACCTCGGCACTCTTATATTTAATACCATACCATTTCTAGAATAGTCTTTTAATCATGGCCCGTTTAAGACACCCTGACTCTATAATGCTTTTCAATGTTTCGCGTTACGGATATATAGATATGAGCAATACATATGTCATTACAAAAAAATAGAGAACATCAAATCATTATATTTACTGTATGATTTAATTTTCATCATTAAATCATACAGTAAATATAATGATAGCCCGATTTTCAAGATCAGCCAGTTTCATAAAGGTATCATCTCTTATAGATTGCATTGATTGAGCCAGCTCATCTTCCAGCTGGGAGATCCTGGCTTCTGCCTCTCCAGTTCTTGCTGCGAAGTCCGAGCATGTCATACCAATCCTACGGTTGGAGTTTTGCAATTTCCTACAGGCACCTTGTGTTCGAGAGCTCTCGGCCCTTATTTCCTCCCGGTAACCACTTTATATATTGTGGAGAGTGTAATTTGTTCAGAACAATTAGGCTTGATGCCAGGTTCTACGGATATTTCTCCATTTCCTTTATTCTCTTCCCCCCCAGATCTGGCGAGAATGAGTAGTTCCAAGTCATGATACCGGTGGCCCCCTCAACCGAAGTAGGGAAGGCGGGAAGATCTCTCAGTTTCCTTACTGTCCCAGGATTAAGTAAGGATCTATCATTCTCTTCTTCCCAATGTGGGCTGTTTGTGTCGCTCCCTTCATAAGCCCAATCTTTATCACGACTGTCGTCTTCAGAGGAATTAGAGTGGTCTGATAAAGAAAAAAAATTGTCAACAACATCCTCCTCCCTGCCGGTAAGTTTGTTGCCTTCTTTCTGGGTGGCGTACTAGCTTGAAGAATTATGTCCGAACCCCCTGTATCCTGACCATTGCGTAAGGGGACTCCATTTCCCGTAATGCTTTGGGGTTGCTGTGTAAGAATTGTGCAGTCTATTGCCATCGAGGGGAGAGCTTCAGTAATGCCACCAAACTCACCACTTGAATCAGGGAGACTGATCGCCTCCTGCAGCTCCCCCCAAATCGTCACCCATCCAGCCGCAGCATCCTCGATCAGAGCTGCCAGCGCCACTGTTTCTCCTTGCACCAAGAGAACTGACTCCGCTATTCTTTCTGATGGAGATAAGCCGGAACCACCAGCAACATTGCCAGCTATTTTTGTCATGAATTGAGCGCCGATAGCGCTGACTGCGAGAACATTACATTACACAGTGACATAAACTACAGTAACCAGAATGCTTTGAATGGCAGGAAGCGTCATCATCTATTTAGGACACCACCAGAGGGGGCGCTGTGTACGTGATTTTGGTTCCTTGGAGTTGGTGGTTTGAACCTGTGCTTGCCCGCGTTTGGTCGTCTTGCCAAGCGGAGTTCCCTTACGAGGAAAGCGGCGTGAGGCTTCCGCCGTGTGTTTGTTTCAGTCTCTCGTGATCCCCCTTCGCTCTCCGTCCCGGCTGGGGCTGGAGTCAGCGTTTCTGAAGCTCTTCGTAATCAGAGCAGGTGACGCGGCTGTTCCAGGCGGCTGCCTGGAAAGACTATTATTCTCTCGGCTGAGGGGATACATCAGCAGGGAGCAAAGGCTTCCTGACTTGGCGTGCAGCAGCTGTTGCACGCGGTTCATACACCGGCTGGTGTGTGTACACCGAGGATCTCCGTGAGTAAAAGCGTCCGCTGTGAGGCGCTTTCAAGTACTTTTAACTATTGGATTTTGGTTTCTGAGGACACCTTTCGTTTTTGCCTTATTCTTGATTACCGGATTTCAGTGAAAGCCTTGCAAGACTTGGTTCTAAATTCGCTTACTTTGTTTTGACACTATTGGATATACCTCTATTATTTAAGGGGACTTTCTCTAAGGATATTTAGTTATAGCTGATCCCAGGAAGGCTGGAAGGTACGCATGGAGGGTGCATAATTGGTTGAGTGCAAGAGAGGTGTGGAGCCGCCTTGTGGATTACTGAATTGTTGTTTTCTGTGTTACAGATATGATTTTGTAGAAGGAAGTGATTCCGTTCGCTACCTACCAAGAGGGAGAAGAAGCTTTACAGTTAGCAAGTGTGGTAGGTGGTGAATCTAGCGAGAATTACCGAGAGTAGCCAGCATTGTGTGCATATTAACATATGTGTGTTCTGTTGTTTCTCTCGTTTCAGCCTCCCTTCCCGTTCCAGTCCCTTCCTGACCCTTTCCCTCGCCTGATTTCCTTTAGGCTCTGTGGTTTTATATTCAGAGCTTAGGGCAGTCTGGAGGTGGACCCCTTATAGCATCACCCTGATCCCGAGGATACGAGGTCGTGACAGAATCACGTACCCAAGTATTGTTATTCTCCTGGTCAGGGGGTGCTGTGGGAATGGCCACCCTGGATGATGTTTTGCGTGCGCTTAGTTTGGTTCAGAGTGAACTAGAGGCTTCTAGAGCCGAAACAGCGGCTCTGAAGGAACGGTTTGAGAGGCAGGCACGTAACCCCTTTGATGCCACTATAGGTGGTTCGCCTATACAGGTTACGGTGTCTCCCCCTATTCCGTTGGCCAGTCCTGAGAGGTATTCTGGGGATCCGGCTAAAATCCAGACTTTTCTGACTCAGGTTACCTTGCACTTCTCGTGTAGACCCGCTTCATTCCCTTCACATCTATCACGGGTGGCGTTTGCCATATCTTATTTAACGGGGGATGCGGCAAATTGGGCTGTGCCTTTAGTGCGTACGGATGACGCTTTATTGTCTGACTGGGATGAATTCCGTACTGAGTTTGAAAGAGTCTTTGACAGACGTGCTACCACATTGAGCGCAGATAGGGAGTTGCTAGTGTTGCGTCAAGGGAAGTCAGACCTTGTAACCTATATGACTGCCTTTAACAGGTTGGTGGTGGAAACATCCTGGCCCGAGGAGAAACGGATGGCACTGTATTATCAGGGTTTGAGTGAGGAACTCAAAGATGTGCTGGCGCAGATTGATCCCCAGCCTAAAACCTGTGTCGCTTGGTAAACCTCACTCTAAGGTTAGACCACCGTATGTCTGATAGGGGTGGAGAACGGAGGAGGGGTGAGAGGTCTGTGGGAGGACTGCCTGTGGGGGGACGTTCTAGTGCGAAAGAGTCAGGACCAGAACCTATGGAGATCGGGGCAATTCGACCTCCTTTAACAAAGGCAGAGAGGGAGAGCAGAAGACCCCTGGGAGTCTGCATGTACTGTGGAAAAAAGGGGCATTTTGTCAGGGAATGCTCCATGAGACCAAAGAAATCGAATTTCTATTCCCCAGCCAAACAGCTAGCCGTTACTACGACAGGAGCTAGTCGGGTTGGTTTTCCCAGTGTAGAGGGTGTAATAGCGGAGCATAAGTCGTCTCCTGAGTGGAAAATTCCGTCTTTAGAGATACCCACGTGCAAGCAGTCTGAGAATCATATCGTGTTGTCAATGTTCTTGAACACAGACCATGAAAGCCATCCGGTTGTAACCATGATTGATTCAGGAGCCACAGGCAATTTTATAGATCAAGGCCTGGTCGATAGATTGGGGTTGGTGAAGGTCCCTTTGGGTATCCCGGAAATAGTGTTGGCGGTGGATGGCAAGCAGTTGAAGTCAGGGCCTGTCACAGCACGCACCGAGAATGTGGAATTGGTTATGTCCGGGGAGATAAGTCGTCATAGAGAATGTATTGTGTTGAACATAATCGAGGCTCCTCAATATGAGGTCATTCTTGGGATGCCCTGGTTGTGGCAACACAATCCGACAATTGATTGGAGAGCAAGAACGGTGACCTTCGAGTCGGAGGAGTGCCTATGTTGTTGTTTAGCATCTTCAGTGTCCCATGCAACCTCTTTGGCTCGGGGGTTTGCTATTGCCACAGCAGCGGAAAAGGAGGTAGAACTGTCTTCAGATTATGCTGGTTTTCAGGATGTGTTTAGTGAGGCGAAAGCAGAGGCGTTGCTCCCTCATAGGGACTATGATTGCCAGATAGATTTGATAGAGGGGGCAGTGGTTCCCTCTTGTAGGGTATATGCCCTTTCAGTCTCAGAAACAGAGCACCTGAGGAAATATCTAGACCATTTCTGTTCTCTAGGCTTTATTCGCCCATCACGCTCCCCTGCTGCCTCGCCACTTTTTTTTATTGCAAAGGCGAATAAGGAATTGAGGGCATGTATTGACTACAGACAGTTGAATAAGGTGACGGTGCGCAACAGGTATCCTCTTCCACTCATCACGGTCCTTTTGGATCAAGTCCGGGAGGCTAGTATCTATACGCGCCTGGACTTGAGAGGGGCGTATCATCTGGTTAGGATCAGGGCTGGTGATGAGTGGAAGTCGGCCTTTAAGACCTGTTTCGGTCTTTATCAATACCTGGTAATGCCGTTCGGGCTTTGTAACGCCCCGGCGGCATTCCAGTTCTTCATAAACGACATCATGAAGGAATACTTGGACCGGTTTGTGATCATCTATATTGATGACTTGTTGATCTATTCAGTGTCTCCAGCTCAACATGTGAGCCATGTTCTCCTGATTCTACAAAAGCTGCAGGAACATCACTTGTTTTGTAAGCTGAGCAAGTGTGAGTTCGGAGTGGATGAGGTGGAATTTCTGGGGGTGATCCTTAGCCCTCGAGGGTTCAGAATGGCTGACAGGAAGGTGAAGGCGGTTCTGGAGTGGCCGGTTCCTTTGAATGTGCGAGACATCCAGTGCTTCCTGGGGTTTTCGAATTACTATAGGAGGTTTATCTCCCATTTCTCACAGCTGGTCTCTCCTATAACTCGTTTATTGCAAAAGGGAGTACCTTTTGTGTGGACACGTGAGGCTACAGAGGCCTTCGACCTCTTGAAATCTGCATTCAGCACGGCTCCTGTTCTGATGCATCCACAGATGGATCTTCCGTTTGTGGTTGAAGCGGATGCCTCGGAGGTAGCTATTGGGGCAGTTCTATCACAGCGAGATCCAGCAACAAGTCAACTGCATCCTGTAGCTTTTCTTTCAAAGAAACTTAATCCGGCGGAGGCGAATTACACCATCGCCGAAAAAGAACTGCTGGCAGTAAAGAAGGCGTTTAAGGAGTGGAGGCACTATCTGTGGGGGGGCCGGCATCCGGTGACTGTGTACTCTGATCACCGCAATCTGGTGTACCTGAAGACGGCACGACATCTGTCTCAGCGCCAGATGCGCTGGATGTTATTCTTTGCGGAATATGACTTCACCATTACGTTCCGACCTGGAGTTGAGAATCGAAAAGCTGACTCTCTGTCTCGGTGTTTGAGTACGGACTGCGCTGAGAGAATGGCTCCTAAATCTATACTCTCCCCTGAGGTGGTGGTGTGTTCGGTTTGAGTGGAACAGTTCTTGGAGGAAGTGGCTAAACAGCGTTCGCCACAGCAATGGAAAGAATGGGCAGACGCGGTCGCTCATCGGTCCCTGAATCATGACTTGCCAATGGTGCAGAACAGGTTGTTTCTTCCGACCCATGCCCTTCGTTTAATGGCTTTCAATTGGTGTCACAATGCTCTAATGGCTGGACATCAGGGCCACCAAAAGACTGTGCATGAAGTGCGGCGTCATTTCTGGTGGGACGGACTAGCTAAGGATATTCGGCTGTGGGTGGCTCAGTGTGAGACCTGTGCGAGAGCCAAGAATACTCATACCAAGCCTGCAGGGTTGCTCATGCCGTTGCCCACCCCTTCGCGGCCTTGGCAGGTGATCAGTTTGGACTTTGTGCTGGGTTTACCGCTGGATAAGGGGAATGATGCCATCTTGGTCGTGGTGGATAGTTTCACCAAGATGGGCCATTTTATCCCCTGCAGAAACCTTCCCTCAGCTTCCCAAACAGCCCAGTTGTTACTATCCCAAGTGGTGCGGCTTCATGGGGTTCCGCAAGTCATCATTTCGGACAGGGGGCCACAGTTCGTAGCCAGGTTCTGGCGTACCTGGTGCAAAGCAATGCATATTTCTGCTGCCTTGTCGACAAGTTTTCATCCGCAGACAGACGGTCAAACTGAGAGACTAAATCAGACTTTGAAGAAATATCTTAGCTGTTATGCGGATGAGGCGGCAGACTCTTGGGTTTCTTTGTTATGGCTGGCGGAACTGTCGTACAATAATGCGTGGCACTGTTCCACTGGGGAGACACCTTTCCGAGCAAATTCTGGGTTTCATGCAAACATCTTACCTGTGTCTGTTCCCAGTGATGTGGCTAATCATCCGACGGTGGCCGGTCAAGTGAAAGTGCTGTTGAAAATCCATAGGAAGGTGCAGGCTTTTCTGGATAAGGCGAAGGTGTCCTATAAGAAATGGGAAGACAAACACCGGAGGGTAGGACCCGAATATACAGTGGGGGACAGAGTGTGGCTTTCCACTAAAAACATTCGTTTTCGCTTCCGGAGTGTTTTCCATCCCCGGTACATCGGGCCTTATGTGGTGGTGAGAAGGGTGAATCCTGTGGCATACAAGCTTAAGCTTCCGGCTTCCTTACGGATTCATCCGGTTTTCCACTGCAGTTTATTGAAGCCTGCCTTTGCGGCTCATAGAAGGGCTGTCCCTCCGGTGGTGCGAGATGGGAACCTGGAATACGAGGTGCGCAGGATTGTGGATTCTCGGTTCCGGCAGAGGCAACTGTGGTTTCTAGTGTCCTGGAAAGGATATACAGCCGAGGACGATTCCTGGGAACCGAGTTCTGGTGTCCATGCTCCCGCTGCTTTTCGCCGCTTCTTTGCCAGTCATCCGGGTAAGCCTGGGGCAAACAGGCGCTGGTAAGGAGGAATATACTGTCATGAATTGAGCGCCGATAGCGCTGACTGCGAGAACATTACATTACACAGTGACATAAACTACAGTAACCAGAATGCTTTGAATGGCAGGAAGCGTCATCATCTATTTTGGACACCACCAGAGGGGGCGCTGTGTATGTGATTTTGGTTCCTTGGAGTTGGTGGTTTGAACCTGTGCTTGCCCGCGTTTGGTCGTCTTGCCAAGCGGAGTTCCCTTACGAGGAAAGCGGCGTGAGGCTTCCGCCGTGTGTTTGTTTCAGTCTCTCGTGATCCCCCTTCGCTCTCCGTCCCGGCTGGGGCTGGAGTCAGCGTTTCTGAAGCTCTTCGTAATCAGAGCGGGTGACGCGGCTGTTCCAGGCGGCTGCCTGGAAAGACTATTATTCTCTCGGCTGAGGGGATACATCAGCAGGGAGCAAAGGCTTCCTGACTTGGCGTGCAGCAGCTGTTGCACGCGGTTCATACACCGGCTGGTGTGTGTACACTGAGGATCTCCGTGAGTAAAAGCGTCCGCTGTGAGGCGCTTTCAAGTACTTTTAACTATTGGAT
Organism: Lissotriton helveticus; assembly: GCF_964261635.1. NCBI lineage: Eukaryota > Metazoa > Chordata > Amphibia > Caudata > Salamandridae > Lissotriton > Lissotriton helveticus. Next base: position 2,082,472,558 of record NC_136057.1, on the reverse strand, counting down.
TTTGGTTTCTGAGGACACCTTTCGTTTTTGCCTTATTCTTGATTACCGGATTTCAGTGAAAGCCTTGCAAGACTTGGTTCTAAATTCGCTTACTTTGTTTTGACACTATTGGATATACCTCTATTATTTAAGGGGACTTTCTCTAAGGATATTTAGTTATAGCTGATCCCAGGAAGGCTGGAAGGTACGCATGGAGGGTGCATAATTGATTGAGTGCAAGAGAGGTGTGGAGCCGCCTTGTGGATTACTGAATTGTTGTTTTCTGTGTTACAGATATGATTTTGTAGAAGGAAGTGATTCCGTTCGCTACCTACCAAGAGGGAGAAGAAGCTTTACAGTTAGCAAGTGTGGTAGGTGGTGAATCTAGCGAGAATTACCGAGAGTAGCCAGCATTGTGTGCATATTAACATATGTGTGTTCTGTTGTTTCTCTCGTTTCAGCCTCCCTTCCCGTTCCAGTCCCTTCCTGACCCTTTCCCTCGCCTGATTTCCTTTAGGCTCTGTGGTTTTATATTCAGAGCTTAGGGCAGTCTGGAGGTGGACCCCTTATAGCATCACCCTGATCCCGAGGATACGAGGTCGTGACAATTTTACTTCTAGCGGTCTGTGCCTTAAACAGTGCCGGCACAGTTTGCTTACCGCAAGTAGCGGTTCTGTACCTGCCCACCTATGACTGCTCACCGGAGCCTGGTATCTCAACCACAGACTGGCGTTTTGCGGCTTCAGAGCTTCCTCCGTCACCAGCACAGACTGAAGCGGTCTTCCCCAAGTTATTCGAGCCAGCCATCATGCCGTGCCTCCTGAGACTCCTGCGGCTCATCTTCGGCGGCATTGCCACAGTATCCTCTGTCAGTGTAACAGTAGGAAGCGAAACAGTTGCCGGGCTATACAGACTCTGGGACGCCAGCCGACAAGGGAGCGGGACTCCCCACAGCCTGAGCCACGATCTCCAAATCATCCACACAGACACAAGGCTGGTAAGACATGTAAGCGGTGTCTATTTCCTCATAAATCCAGTTTTTTCCCCTCACGAAGCGATGTTCAGAATCGCGGTAGGAGTAGGTCTAGGGTGCGAGAGTAAGCGTTCAGCTCACTCGGCCGCACAAACGGCCGCCATCTTGCCCTTATTTCATTGTTAAAGTGAGTTCCTCTGTCTGATTCCAAAGTTACTGGAAAACCGAATCTAGGGATGAGTTCCCTCAACAATAACCTGGCAACAGTTATGCTGTCATTTCTTTTTATGGGGTATTCCTCCACCCACTGTGAAAACAAACACTCAATCGCAAGGACGTATTTCAACCCCCTACATGGTGGTAGTACTATGAAATCGAGCTGTAACCTCACAAATGGTCCTTCTGCTTTTCCAATTTTACCTCAACTGAACACTGTCTTTCTTCCTGGATTTATATGGTGACAGGTTAAACATCTCTGGCAAAGACTCTCTGCGACTGCCCTAAATCTTGGATTGTACCAATCTTGTCTAAATTATCGAATCATTGCGTCCCTGCCTACATGTGTGTCTCCATGGTACATTCTTGCCATTTGTGAGAGTAAACAATCTGGCATAGCTGATCTGCCATCATGGTACACCCACACACCATCTGCTTCTCTTTGGTCGCAACCCTGTTTTATCCAATTTTCCTTTTCACTTTCTTCCACCTGTTCCTGCAACTGTCTCACCTCCTCCCATGTTTTAAAAACTGAAAAGGACATAAGTTGGCAGCTGATTACACTAGTTTCCATTTTCCTGTTTATGGACATTTTGTTTCCAGCACATTATTGAGCAACTTGGTCAGCGTAATCATTACCAGTTGTCACTTTGTCATTTCCTGACTGGTGAGCAGCACACTTGACCACTGCTATTTCTTTTGCCAATTGTATTGCTTCTAATAATTCTTTCACAAATTTTCCATTTCTAATAGGGGATCCTGAGGAAGTCATGTACCCCCTTTGCGACCACATTTGCCAGAAATCATGCACAACCCTGTAACCATATTGGCTTTCAGTAAATATGGTCACTCTCCAATTTTGCCCAATTTTGCAAGCTTTGATTAAAGCAATCAATTCACCTACTTGTGTAGATTATACTCCAGGTAAGCAAGATGCTTCTACAACCCCAGTTAATTTGCATACAGCATAGGCTAAACTCAGTCTGCCTTCGTCAAGCCTAAGACAGGAACCATCAACAAATAATTTGTGTTCCGGTTCTTTCAGTGGTTCTTGTATATCAGGACGTGGTTTGGTGCACATGTCAGTAACATCTAAGCAGTCATGTTCTACCTCATCCTTTACTTCTTCACAGCTAGGATCTGGTAATAGAGTAGTGGGTTCATCATTGTACATCTAATCACTGTCACATTTTCTGCTCCTAGAATGATTTTTTCATACTTAGTCATTCGACTGGAGGTAAGATTCTGTGTTCGAGTTCTTGTTAACAAAATCTCTACTGAATGTGGAACAGACAACATTACTGGATGTCCCATCACAATTGACTCACTCTGTTCTATGCTCATACAAGCAGCAGCAACTGCTTTTAAGCAGCCTGGTAATGCTGAATCCACAGGATCCAAAGTAGCTGAAAAATAGGCTACTGGGCTTTGGCTTAATCCATGTCTCTGTGATAAGATTCAAAGTGCACAACCTTCTCTCTCACAACAGAACAGTGCAAATTCACATGAATAATCTGGCATTCCTAAGGGTGGGGACCTCACATAACCAGCTTCGCAATTTCACAAAGGCTTCTACCCATTTCATCATCCCAAACCATTGAATCTTTTGCTTTTTTCCGTGCCATTTGGATTAAACGCTTCGCCAGTAAGGAGAACCCAACAATCCATTGTCTACAGTATCCTACCACCCCCAGACACATCCTGATCTCTCGCTGTGTTTGGGGTAGTTGCAGTTGTCTCTGCATTTTGATGCCACAACCAGGTCATCAATGTATTGCACTAAGACTGAATTTCGGTGCATAACTAACTTTTCTAGACACTTTTTCAAACTCTGATAAAAAATAGATGGACTTTTAGTATACCCTTGAGAAACACGATTCCATGCTAAAATACGATCATCAAATTTAAAAGCAAAACGATACTGGCTATCAGGGTATAAAGGAATCGAGAAAAATGCTTGACACAAATCAATTTCAGTGAACCAGCCAGCATTCCAAGGTGTCTAATACAAAATCACTGCTAGATTGGGCACCACTGGGCAACATGGTACTACAATTTTATTAATTTTCCTTAAATCCTGCACTATCCTGTACTTCCCACTTGGCTTTTTAAGACCTATTATAGGTGAGTTACAAGGGCAGCTCATTATTTGTTTTAGAATGCTTTGCTTAATCATTCAATCAATTTCAGAAGCTACTCCTGCTTTAACTTCTGGGTTAATTTTGTATTGTCGGGTGTTTGGATAAACTGCACCTTCTTTCACAGTCACTTTCACTGGGTCTACATTCACCATTAGACCTATTTCTTTTCCAGTGAAATCCCATACTTCTGGATTTACTGTAGTCTTCAACTTTTCTGGTAAGACATTTTCTGTAATGAATGAATACATCTCGTCAACTTCAGTACCTTGCTTAGCTAGCATTATTGTATAAACCATGTCTTGATCAGGGGTTTGGAAAGCATCACCATCCGGTGTGCAATAAATCACAACAAATTCACTGGACTTGAATCGCATACTACAAACTTATGCATATCTTTGAACGTTCCAATTTGTCCATGGGCTTTGTAATTGGGGTTCTAATCTGCTGGTTAGTAACTCCAACCACTTGTATTGAGTTTCCCGAGAGGGGTAGGTTTGGGATGTTTACTGTTCTCACAGTAGAACCGGTAGCACCAGTATCCAACAGAAAAGTGATGTCATTACCTTCCACTTTCCCATCTACAAATGGACCTGATTGATCTACCGGTAAGGATGCGCCAAGTACGCATTCCTCTCCCTCCCCCCTCAGGCACCATCATTGCATATACCAATCTTCCTCAGAATTATTCAGCAAAAAATATTGTGATACCACTGAATTTTAATTACAGCTTCCTGGAAATCCGGCGTCCACACTGTACTGTGCCTGATTCACAAAATTTTGCATAGGGGCAGGTGGCAACTGATACTTCTGATTAACTAACTGCTGCAGTTGATTCACAAATCCCTCATTCAGCATCTGTGGATTTAAGTTTTGATTTGGGACATTATTATTCTGGATATTTTTACACTCATTTTTCAAATGTCCAAGCTATCCGCATCCATGACAAGGTAACTTTTTCTTTGCATCTTCTCTGCTCATTCGTCCCTTTTGTTTACCACTACTTGCCACATTATCACTCTGACTCTGCTCCTTTGTCTATCCACTTGTTTGACCATCTAAATGTATTACTTGCTGTTCTGCCAATTTCACTTGTGCCCACATCATCTTTTCTTTCAGTTCCTTATGCCTATCATCACCACAATACTTAGCATACTTTAATATCTCATCTATGGTCTTACTCTGCCAACAAATCTTATGCTGTTGAATCATCTGACTAATCTTAGGTTTCAGTCCTGTAACAAATTGATACACAAAATGTCCCATATCCTTATCTCCAATACTCTCAAATCGACTATACTGCTTAAATACCTGCAATAGCCTTTCGTAATAGGCATGAACAGATTCATTTGGTTCTTGAGTAGTTCTATCTATTTGTATCCAATCTGTTTCTTTTGGAGGTATCTTTCCTTTGAAAAATGTAATTACTTGATCATATTTCTTCATCACGTCATTTGAGGGTGCTCCTGTTTTTGAATCTCTTGGATATTCTTCACTAGGCCAATGAACTGTAATTTTACATTCTGTCCATAAATCTGGCACCACGATGTCAAATAAACCATCTAAATCTTTCAACAAAAACTTCAAAACTTTAACAAATCTTTCATTGTGCCGATAACATTCAACTGGTTTCTCTCTCAACTTTGGGAATTTGTTTGTAAATGACAAAATATCCTGTTGAGTCCATGGAACATGTACGTATCCTCCACCAGGTACTCCCTCATAGGATACAATCTTTCTACTTTCCCTGTTTCTTTCATTAGATATGCAGTAGATGTTTCCTTTGCCGGTGCTTCTTCCTTTTTCTTTTGCCATCTCCTTTTAGGTTTCAGTCCTGTAACAAATTGATACACAAAATATCTTTCCTTTCAAAAATGTAATTACTTGATCATATTTCTTCATCACGTCATCTGAGGGTGCTCCTGTTTTTGAATCTCCCGGATATTCTTCACTAGGCCAATGAACTGTAATTTTACATTCTGTCCATAAATCTGGCACCACTGTGTAAAATAAACTATCTAAATCTTTCAACAAAACCTTAACAAATCTTTCAATGTGCCGATAACATTCAACTGGTTTCTCTCTCAACTTTGGGAACTTGTTTGTAAATGATAAAATATCCTGTTGAGTCCGTGGAACATGTACGTATCCTCCACCAGGTACTCCCTCATAGGATACAATCTTTCTACTTTCCCCGTGTCTTTCATTAGATATGCAGTAGATGCTCCTTTGCCTGTGCTTCTTCCTTTTTCTTTTGCCATCTCCCTCTCCACTTATCAATGTTTCCTCATTTCTGCAAGATATTCAGCAACTCTTTCACTTGCAACTTTCTTCCAGACACATTCATATTTTCCAAATCCTTGTCAGTAAACTCCACTCGGTAAGGCTTCTGTAATACCCTTGATCTCCCTATACCTATTCCCATTTCAGAGGATAATTCTGTCAATTTCTCATGAAAAAGCCTTGCATTACTGGTTATGCTCCTGCATACAAACAACAATTCTTCATCATATGTGTTTAATCTATCTATTCCCACATTCCCAGTAATCAATTCTTCCAATTCTACTTTTAATTTGTAAACATCTAATATTTTAGGAGATGAACTCTGTTTTTCAATCCCTTGGGCCCAACTCTCTAAATATTCTGGTGTTACTGATGTAGCACTCCTGATCCCTGAGAATGTCTCTGTCCCTTCTTCTTTTGCACTGCTAGGTATAACTCTCTTTGGTGTTTCGCTTATATTGTCTCTTATTGGTAGATCCATTAATGAAATTACTGAATCACACTCTGTTGGAAATGGGATCCCCGGCTGGCCAGGGCTTTCGCCAAAGTCAGTCAGAGACCACTACACCCAAGTCAGGGCAAGGGAGTTACACGCCAAGATAACCCCTACTCACCCTCTAGGTAACGTGGCGCGAGCAGCAAGGCTAAACTTGGAGGCGATGTAAGTTAAGTATTTGCGCACGCACCCCAGCAACAACAACCAAAGGCCCACCACAAAGGAAACTCCACACAAGGTTATATAAAAATAGCCTTTGTATTACACCAAAACACATTAGATAAAACACACACTTTACAATGTGCCAGAGGCACGGGCAGAATTTACAAGGGATCTTTACAAGACAGGGCCACCTGGACCACTGTCAGGAATCAGAAGTAACACTTTCAGAAATAATACTTTTGCATGTAAAATCACTGTAGCACAAAATAGCACACAACCAGTAACTACTGGTAACCAGGATCTCACTAGCACCACCTGCACTAGGGAGAAAACAACCACCTATGTATCACAATACCTGTAGGGGTGTAAGAGGAAAACACATGATGCATCACAATACATTCAGAGGTGTAAGAACAATAATAATTGCGCCAATCTCACAAGTCACCACCTGTGACTGTCCATGTGTCCCAATGTCAGGGCCTAAACGGAGCAGCTGCCCACGAAGTGCTGGGCAGCTGTGTGAGACAATACTGGGGCCAACGTGGGAGCCTCACTGGGCTCTATGCCTCAGAACAAAGATGTGCCCCCTAGAGCCTCTCAGGGCTCTAGACACAACTGTGGCGCTTTTGAGCCTCCCTGGGCTCCAAGTAAATCAAAATGCCCTTCTTGAGCCTCTCTGGGCTCAAAACACAATTGTGGGGCTCACGAGCCTCTCTGGGCTCTCAACACAAGGTGGGCACTTGGAGCCTCTCAGGGCTCAAATACTAAATTATGCCCCCGGAGCCTCGCAGGCTCCAACCAACAAATTGAAGGGAGAAGGGGGCCCAGGTCACGGGGGCGGCACCGAAAGCGTGCCCGACACACCCCCCCAACCGCCTCACTCAAAGCCCCACTCACCGGTCTGGCAGGCGGCTGCTTCAAGAGAGCTCCCGCCTCTCGGGGCTCTCTGCAGACTTCTGTCCTCCCTCTCCTGGGCTCTCCCTCGCTTTGGGAGCCCGGGGGGGGGGACAAGGGAAGACGCCGGCTTCTCTCTCCTGCTCACCGGATCCCGGGGTCGGCTCCCGGCAGCTTCTGGCTTCCTCCTTCCTGTCCCGGGCCGGCAGCCAATCAGAGCGCGGCCCGGGGAATGACGAGTGTCCCGCAGTACCGCCCCCGGCCTGCCTGACTTCCTGGTCGCGGCCGGGCGGCCACGGGGACAATCTCCACGGTAATGCCGGGTGGGCACCGGCCTTAGAGATAAATGAAGCGCTCCCACAGCGCTAGTGGCAGAGTACAGCGCAAGATCCTTGGCAGGGTGGGCACCTGCCAGGGGACTGCAAACTCGGCGTGGGCAGCCGCAAAAAGGAAAAGTAAAGCGCTCTCAGCGCTAGGGTGAAGGCACAGCGCTCCCAAGCGCTACAAGCCAAATAAATCGCTTTTAAGCGCTATAAGTAAAATAAAGCGCTCCCAGGTGCCCTCAGCAAGCAGGGCAGAGTCCCAGCAATCCTTGGGCAGGCAGGGGGGGGGCAAGGCTGGGCCCAGAGCCAGCTCACTGGGTCTCCAGGCAGGGAGACACCACAAGTGGCGGTCCTCTGGCCCAGCAGCAGCAACAGCAGCCCCCTCAGGATCCTGGAAGAGAACAACTTCAGTGGGGACACAGCCCCATTTTTATACAGTGCATTCCTTTGTTCAAGGGTGCAGAGTGGGGGCGGAACCAGTCGCAGCTGGTTCTTGAGTACTCTGTTTACCTCAACCACCCTCTCTATTCACTGGCAGGGCTTGGGTCATTAGACACACCACAGGGGGGCGGAGCCAGCATTGTGTGGGGAAAACCCAGCCCATCCAGGACACAGGTACACTCCTCCCACACATCACTCATGCTAATCTCCCACTCACCACCGGGCAGACCCATCCAGACTTCCTGGAGCCTGGCATGCCAGCCAGCTCCAGCCAATCACACGCCAGCACCCTCACAGCACACGTACAGCCATGTCTAGAAATGGCGCTTCCCTACTAGACACATACATGCTGCATACACCGTTGCGCAGCATTCACTCACACGAGTTCACACATACCAGACTCAAGCCTGTACACCCCACGCATCAGGAACTACCAGGGACACATACATTCCCCATGCATTCCTATGGGCGGGCAGGCCTAGCTCAGCACATGCACTCAGAGTGCGCACGCACTTTCCACTGGGACACAGTGAAAGTGCGCAGAATCCAAAAATCCCCATCTCCAGGTCACCATTTCAAGCAAAAAGTCTAGGGGTGAACCTGCCCTAAGGGCCAAAGTCCAACATAACCCCCTTCCAGCCAAAACGCAGGGGAGAACAATCACCACCGTGATGGACTTCCCTGCTTGGGGCGATAGAACACGGACGCGGGCCCGCAACTGCAGGGACACCCTCCTGTTCTACGCCATGGTGAACCCAGGGGATTCCTTCTAAACACACTGTCTGGACCAACTGGGCTACCCCACTGGTACTCCCAAGTTGTCCGCGGCCAGGACCAGGCCCTGGGCCACCCAGGTGCCACTGGTCCATGCCAATTCGCAGAGCGGGGGGTAGTAACCCCTGGCACATAGGAGCCATTCTCCACTCTTCCTGTCTGCAAGACAGGACTAGACTGCCACTGGTTCTCCAGCCTAAGGCCTACAACCTCAGGCGGACCAGGAGTCTCAGGGAAGGCTCTCCTCCCCTTACCTCTTCTTCTAGGGTTCCTCCTCCCTCTGCGAGGGGTACCCCTAGAACGCCATTCCAACCCAGGACTTATCCACTCAGGTTGCACCGGGGTCAGAGGTGGGCTCTCCCACCCTCTGCACCCCCTTCCAGAGGTCTGCCCTCTCCCACCTGGAGAAGTTCCTCTGGAAGAAGAACCGGTCAGGACACTGGTTACAGTCGTCCTACCCTTCAGGTCAGGCTGATCCTGAACCTGGCCTTCCAACCTCTGGTCTAAAACCTTCGGTGGAACAATTGCCTGGCACTCCAGGACTTCTGGGGACTTACACACAATCCCCCTGAGGCTAACAAATGACACATCTGTTGCGTGACTGTCTGTCTGGCGCAGATCTCCCGCCCTCTGTCCACCTGACAGTGCGTGACGATCCCCCAGACCAGAAGTGGTGTTACCATGGTCACTACACGGGAACCTAGCCCAACTGGGTAGTCCCTGACCCACTGGTCCTTCCACTGGGGAACTCCCCCAATCACTCCTCACTCTGGACTCCTGTACCCTCCCTACCGGAGCAGTACTGCCAGCATCTAGAACCACAGGAGCTCTGTTTACAGACACTCCAGGTCCTCTACTCACTAGGAGATCTTCCTCAAGTGGACTAACAGGACAGCCTAGGTCCCCAACCTGGTGTTCCCTCAAGAAACCATCCAAGTCCTGAGGCAGGGCTTCGGGCGTCTGGGGAACCTCGGTCTCCCCCTCACTCCTGCTCCACTGAGCCAGGCAGTGAGCCCCTACACCCTCCTCGCTATCCTGGGACCTAGCTGGGCTACACTGAGCCTCCTCCACCACGCTGGGCTGGAAGATCCCTGAACCACTACTTTTGGATTCACTCCCTAATGACTCTAGAGAACCTCTGGCCCTTTCCCAGCGGTCGGCTTCCTCCGCCAGCTCATCAGGATCAGCGCATTCCAAACTCAACAGGTGCCGGCGCAACTCTAGACAACAAACACCAAGGAACTGCTCTCTGAGAACCATGTCGAACAATATGTCCCAATCACATTTCGTGGGCTCCCGTACCCAATCACACAGGGCTACACAACAGTCATCCACAAAATCTTCCCAAGACTGATGAGACGGTTTCCTAAGGTTCCTAAACCTCAACCTATTCTCCTCCTCTGGGGAAACAGGAACCATACTCTGGGAACTGGGACTTTCTACACTGGAATCTAAATAGCTGCCACCACTGGACTCAACCCTCCCTGGGGGATCCAGAAACTCAACACTGCGCGCAGGGGATAGTCTACCCTCCAGAGCTACTTCGCCTCTGGTGGAGGCCCTCTCAGCCTCCTCTATCCTTTCCTGCGCTAAGACCCTCTCGGTCTCTAGCTGTTGCTTTCTAACGCCCAGCTGTGCCATAGCCTGGGCATGCTCCAACCTGAGCTTCTCTAAAGCCAGCTGGTGCTCCCTTTCTCTCCTCCTATCTTCCAGCTCCTCTGGGGACAGGGAAAGGGATGAGGCGCTGCCTCCTATGCTGGACCCAGCAAGGGACTCCCTATCTATGGGGTCTCTACTCTCTACTGGCGTCCAGGTGCTATCATCTTCTTCCTCCTCTTCTGAATCTTCAGGGCTCCCCACAGACCCACCACCCTCCTGGTGTGAAGCCCGGGCCCTTTCCTCACTGCGCTCCAGATCCCACTGACCCTTTTGCCATAGGATCAGGCTGCTCCTAAGTTCGGACTGTGTGTCTGACTCATCCACCCCTATGTCTCTCTCTTCACAGAACCTTACCAACTCTCCCATACTGTATCTAAACAGAACACAGAAATCAAAAGCAGGCTCCATTCTGGCGGACGTTCTAAAAGAAGAGATCACACAGGGAACCTAGGGGTCTGAGCTAACACAGGAGTACACAATTCACAAGGTATTCAGCAAGCTCTCTACCCCAGGGAACTCACACTCACTTGCCTAGTGCCACACACCATTCATCCACACACAACCCCCCCTCGGACTAGTAAGGCAGTTTCTACCACCCCTGACTTCTCAACCTGACCACAAGTGACACAGGTACCAGACTCTGGGCGCGGGGCAGGGGAACAAATGTACTGGACACAATTGCACAATGATACCTTCAGGAGAAGAAAATATGAAACTTCCAAAAAAACAATCCCCTAAAATGTGGTCATCTAAAATGCGGAGTTTTGTGGTGCAGCCAGCCGCTACTAAGGTACAAGGCAAACACAAATCCTTATCCCACCGCTGCCGCCAATGTTGGAAATGGGATCCCCGGCTGGCCAGGGCTTTCGCCAAAGTCAGTCAGAGACCACCACACCCAAGTCAGGGCAAGGGAGTTACACGCCAAGATAACCCCTACTCACCCTCTAGGTAACGTGGCGCGAGCAGCAAGGCTAAACTTGGAGGCGATGTAAGTTAAGTATTTGCGCACGCACCCCAGCAACAACAACCAAAGGCCCACCACAAAGGAAACTCCACACAAGGTTATATAAAAATAGCCTTTGTATTACACCAAAACACATTAGATAAAACACACACTTTACAATGTGCCAGAGGCACGGGCAGAATTTACAAGGGATCTTTACAAGACAGGGCCACCTGGACCACTGTCAGGAATCAGAAGTAACACTTTCAGAAATAATACTTTTGCATGTAAAATCACTGTAGCACAAAATAGCACACAACCAGTAACTACTGGTAACCAGGATCTCACTAGCACCACCTGCACTAGGGAGAAAACAACCACCTATGTATCACAATACCTGTAGGGGTGTAAGAGGAAAACACATGATGCATCACAATACATTCAGAGGTGTAAGAACAATAATAATTGCGCCAATCTCACAAGTCACCACCTGTGACTGTCCATGTGTCCCAATGTCAGGGCCTAAACGGAGCAGCTGCCCACGAAGTGCTGGGCAGCTGTGTGAGACAATACTGGGGCTAACGTGGGAGCCTCACTGGGCTCTATGCCCCAGAACAAAGATGTGCCCCCTAGAGCCTCTCAGGGCTCTAGACACAACTGTGGCGCTTTTGAGCCTCCCTGGGCTCCAAGTAAATCAAAATGCCCTTCTTGAGCCTCTCTGGGCTCAAAACACAATTGTGGGGCTCACGAGCCTCTCTGGGCTCTCAACACAAGGTGGGCACTTGGAGCCTCTCAGGGCTCAAATACTAAATTATGCCCCCGGAGCCTCGCAGGCTCCAACAAACAAATTGAAGGGAGAAGGGGGCCCAGGTCACGGGGGCGGCACCGAAAGCGTGCCCGACACACCCCCCCAACCGCCTCACTCAAAGCCCCACTCACCGGTCTGGCAGGCGGCTGCTTCAAGAGAGCTCCCGCCTCTCGGGGCTCTCTGCAGACTTCTGTCCTCCCTCTCCTGGGCTCTCCCTCGCTTTGGGAGCCCGGGGGGGAAAAGGGAAGACGCCGGCTTCTCTCTCCTGCTCACCGGATCCCGGGGTCGGCTCCCGGCAGCTTCTGGCTTCCTCCTTCCTGTCCCGGGCCGGCAGCCAATCAGAGCGCGGCCCGGGGAATGACGAGTGTCCCGCAGTACCGCCCCCGGCCTGCCTGACTTCCTGGTCGCGGCCGGGCGGCCACGGGGACAATCTCCGCGGTAATGCCGGGTGGGCACCGGCCTTAGAGATAAATGAAGCGCTCCCACAGCGCTAGTGGCAGAGTACAGCGCAAGATCCTTGGCAGGGCGGGCACCTGCCAGGGGACTGCAAACTCGGCGTGGGCAGCCGCAAAAAGGAAAAGTAAAGCGCTCTCAGCGCTAGGGTGAAGGCACAGCGCTCCCAAGCGCTACAAGCCAAATAAAGCGCTTTTAAGCGCTATAAGTAAAATAAAGCGCTCCCAGGTGCCCTCAGCAAGCAGGGCAGAGTCCCAGCAATCCTTGGGCAGGCAGGGGGGGGGGCAAGGCTGGGCCCAGAGCCAGCTCACTGGGTCTCCAGGCAGGGAGACACCCCAAGTGGCGGTCCTCTGGCCCAGCAGCAGCAACAGCAGCCCCCTCAGGATCCTGGAAGAGAACAACTTCAGTGGGGACACAGCCCCATTTTTATACAGTGCATTCCTTTGTTCAAGGGTGCAGAGTGGGGGCGGAACCAGTCGCAGCTGGTTCTTGAGTACTCTGTTTACCTCAACCACCCTCTCTATTCACTGGCAGGGCTTGGGTCATTAGACACACCACAGGGGGGCGGAGCCAGCATTGTGTGGGGAAAACCCAGCCCTTCCAGGACACAGGTACACTCCTCCCACACATCACTCATGCTAATCTCCCACTCACCACCGGGCAGACCCATCCAGACTTCCTGGAGCCTGGCATGCCAGCCAGCTCCAGCCAATCACACGCCAGCACCCTCACAGCACACGTACAGCCATGTCTAGAAATGGCGCTTCCCTACTAGACACATACATGCTGCATACACCGTTGCGCAGCATTCACTCACACGAGTTCACACATACCAGACTCAAGCCTGTACACCCCACGCATCAGGAACTACCAGGGACACATACATTCCCCATGCATTCCTATGGGCGGGCAGGCCTAGCTCAGCACATGCACTCAGAGTGCGCACGCACTTTCCACTGGGACACAGTGAAAGTGCGCAGAATCCAAAAATCACCATCTCCAGGTCACCATTTCAAGCAAAAAGTCTAGGGGTGAACCTGCCCTAAGGGCCAAAGTCCAACACACTCACTGACTTGGTTATCAGTTATTATGAATTATTTTCTTGGATTATTTAAAGGAGTCGCTGCAACTTGTGGCTTTGGACAATTTACCTTGACTCCATACAAAGGAACAAAGGGACCTATAGTTACAAGTATTGTCAATGCTTCAGGATTTACATTTATTTCAATCAATCAATCAATCATAACATTTGTATAGCGCGCTACTCACCCGGAAGGGTCTCAAGGCGCTAGGGGGAGGGGGTCCGCTACTGCTCGAACAGCCAGGTCTTGAGTTGTCTCCTGAAGGCGAGATGGTCCTGGGTCAGCCGAAGGTGGATGGGGAGGGAGTTCCATGTCTTGGCCGCCAGGTAGGAGAAGGATCTGCCTCCGGCGGTTGCTCTTCGGATGCGTGGTACGGCGGCGAGGGCGAGGCTAGTAGACCGTAGCTGGCGGGTGGGCGTGTAGAAGGTCAGGCGGTCGTTGAGGTACTTGGGGCCCAGGTCGTGGAGAGACTTGTGTGCATGGGTGAGGAGCCTGAACGTGATCCTCTTGTTGACGGGGAGCCAGTGCAGGTCTCTCAGGTGGCCGGAGATGTGGCTGCGTCGGGGGATGTCCAGGATGAGTCGGGCGGAGGCGTTCTGGATGCGTTGGAGTCTTTTCTGTAGCTTGGCTGTGGTTCCGGCGTAGAGGGTGTTTCCGTAGTCCATTCGGCTGGTGACGAGGGCCTGGGTGACCGTCTTCCTGGTTTCGGTTGGGATCCATCGGAAGATCTTGCAAAGCATGCGTAGGGTGTGAAAGCATGATGAGGAGACGGCGTTGACTTGTCTGGTCATCGAAAGGGAGGAGTCCAGGATGAAGCCCAGGTTGCGTGCGTGGTCTGTTGGCTTGGGAGCGATGCCCAGGGCTGGGGGCCACCAGGAGTCGTCCCAGGCGGAGGGCGATGGTCCCAGGATGAGGACTTCCGTCTTGTCTGAGTTCAGTTTCAGGCGGCTGTTCTTCATCCACTCAGCGACGTCTTTCATCCCTTCGTGCAGGCTGGTTCTGGCGGTGTCGGGGTCTCTGGTGAGGGACAGGATCAGCTGGGTGTCGTCGGCGTAGGAGATGATGTTGAGGTTGTGTTGGCGTGCGATGGCGGCAAGAGGTCTCATGTAGACGTTGAAGAGGGTGGGGCTGAGTGATGATCCTTGCGGAACGCCGCAGATGACTTTGGTGGCCTCGGATCGAAATGGGGGGAGGCGGACTCTCTGTGTTCTTCCGGCGAGGTATGAGACGATCCACTCTAGTGCCTTCTCTTGGATGCCGATGTTGCTGAGGCGCTGTATTAGGGTGCGGTGGCAGACCGTGTCGAACGCTGCGGAGAGGTCCAGGGGGATGAGTGCCGCTGTTTCCCCGTTGTCGAGCAGGGTTCGGATGTCGTCGGTTGCTGCGATGAGGGCGGTCTCGGTGCTGTGGTTGGCTCTGAAACCGGACTGCGAGGGGTCGAGGGATCCGTTCGTCTCGAGGAAGGCAGCCAGCTGTCTGTTGACGATCTTCTCGATGACTTTGGCAGGAAAAGGAAGGAGCGAGATGGGGCGGAAGTTTTTGAGGTCGGTGGGGTCCGCTGTTGGTTTCTGCAGTAGGGCGCTGAGCTCGGCATGCTTCCAGCTCTCCGGGAAGGTGGCGGTGTCGAGGAAGGTGTTGATGACGTCTCGGAGTTGGGGTGTGATGGTGGAGTTGGCCTTGTTGAAGACTTGGTGGGGGCAGGGGTCAGTCGGAGATCCGGAGTGGATGGTGTTCATCGTGCGGGCTGTGTTTTTGGTGGTCACCGTGGTCCAGGTGCGGAGGGTGGCGGTGGGGGGCGTTGGTTCGACGGTTGGGTGCGTGGGTGGTGCACCGAAACTGTTGTGGATGTCGGCAATCTTGCGGTGGAAGAACGAGGCGAGAGAGTCGCAGAGATCTTGTGAGGGAGTGATGTCGTTGTTGCCGGTGCTGGGGTTGGAGAACTCCTTGACGATGGTGAAGAGTTCCTTGCTGTCGTGGGCGTTGTTGTCCAGTCGTTCCTTCAGTGATTTCTTCTTGGTGGTGCGGATGAGCTGGTGGTGCTTGCGGGTGGCGTGTTTGAGGGCGGTCATGTTGTCCGCCCGTATTTGGGTAATTTTCTTTATTAATTCTTCTCTATTTTTATTCAAAGCTTCTTTTTCCTTATCATACAGTACTCTATTAACTGTTGGGTCATGTACAACCTGTGGAATCAATGGAGTCCCTAATAGTGGTCCACTTCGGATATCTTACTTGCTCCCTCTTGATGCAGTGGAGGGTTTTTATTAAAAATGTCCTCTAATAATTCATCCTCTGATTCTCCATACCCAGTTGTGATCAAATGGTTTGATTTCTCTTTACACTTACTCCCTGTTTGTTCTTAAGCCATTAACACAGGATACAACCCTTCTGATACCATCATTCTTCTCCACTGTTTCATTTGTTCCTCATGCGTCCCATGCATACCTCTGGTATGATATCCTGAAACTTTTTCCCTTCGACCCTTTTCTCTCTCAAATGACTCAGTCTCCCATTCTTCTAGTACCTCATACTGAGTTAATCTAGGTCTTGGTTCTAATTCATACATTCACATCCTCAAATTCTGTAAAATTCTTCCATTAAAAGTACCATGCTCTGGAAAAGCTAGAACACCATCATCTTTTGTGTGTTCCATCCAATCCTCCTACCATACACGTGTGATAACCTCTCTTCATCATCATAAATTAAGCAGGCGTTTTAATTGGTGGAATATGAATTCCCTCCCTAGTCAAAACGGGTTTATCTTTCTTGAAGAAATTCTTAATTTTCTGAATAAATGACTTTTTCCTCTTTTCACCATATATTTTTGTAGACACTCGGTGAATAAAACAATAATCCGCAAAATCTTGATTTTCCCTGACTGGGCTCCTCGCACTGACAGACAAATGTGAATCAAGCATACAAAGTTTCACTAGCCAATCCAAATTTAGTTCTTATTCAGGCTTCCAATCAGGCTTCAGGTCATACTCGAAATCTGACCAATGCTAGCCTGGCCTTTGAAATGACATCAGTTCTACTCCTTACTACTGACCCCTCCTTTACAATCTGCGTTTGTTACACACCCCCTGTTTCTACCAATCCCAGCGCGGCTCACTGTAACGTCAGTGCAACTCCGGCAACTGACCCTCCCTTCACAAGGTAATGCGCAAACTTCTTTTTCTCTGATTAAATCTACTAACAACAACATATAAACATTTGCTACTCTGTCTCTTCCACTAAATTCAAAGGATAGATTTTTCTTTCAACTGCAAGTAAAACCTTCCGCTCACTCTTCTTTGAGTAAGACCTTCCGTTTAATTTTCATACACTGCAAGTAAAATTTTCCGTTTAACCTTCAATCAAGCTCAAAAGATCCTGCTACTCCTTCAGTGTTACCCTTACTAGGTGATATAACACACAGTTTCATCAGCGAACTCTCTGCTCTCAATCACTCTCACGTTAACATGAAATAGTCCCTAGTTCAACACTGCCAGCTCTACCTAGCTTCTCAATCAATCAATCATTTGTAAAGCGCACTACATAGATGCGAGGGTCTCAAAGCACTGTAGGGGGAGGGGGCCCTACTGATTGTACAGCCAGGTCTTGAGTATCCTCCTGAAAGTCAGCAGGTCTTGGGTCTGTCGTAGGCTCAGTGGGAGGGTGTTCCATGTCTTGGCGGCGAGGTGGGAGAAGGATCTCCCACCGGTGGTTGTTCTTCGGATGCACAGGACGGTGGCGAGTGAGAGGTCGGCGGAGCATAGCTGGCGGTTGGGGATGTAGAAGGAGAGCCGTCTGTTGAGGTATGCTGGGTCAGTCATGTGGAGTGCCTTGTGTGCGTGGGTGAGGAGCTTGAAGGATATCCTCTTGTTGCCGGGGAGCCAGTGCAGGTTTCTCAGGTGGGGGGTGATGTGGCCGTGGCATGGTACGCCGAGGATCAGTCGTGCCGAGGCGTTTTGGATGCATTGTAGTCGTATGATGAGCTTGGTCGGGGCTCCCGCGTAAAGGGTGTTTCCGTAGTCAAGTCTGCTGCTGACGAGGGCCTGGGTGACTGTATTTCTTGTATCTGTCGGGATCCATCTGTAGATCTTGCAGAGCATGTGGAGGGTGTTGAAGCAGGAGGGGGAGACGGCATTGACTTGCTTGGTCATTGAGAGCGTTGAGAATGATTCCCAGGTTGCGTGTGTGGTCAGTGGGTATCCGGGCTGCCCCAGTGCCATCGGCCACCAGGAGATGTCCCAGGCTGAAGGGTTGGAGCCCAGGATGAGGACCATCGTCTTGTCCGAGTTAGCTTCAGACGGTTGGTCTTCATCCAGTCGGCAACGGCCTTCATTCCTTCGTGGAGGTTGGCTTTGGCTGTGATGGGGTCTTTGGTGGGGGAGAGGATCAGCTGAGTGTCGTCAGCGTAGGAGATTATGTTGAGGTCGTGCTGTCGGGCTACGTGTGCGAGACCATGTAAATGTTAAACAGCGCCGGGCTGAGGGAGGATCCTTGGGGTACGCCGCAGATGATCTTGGAGGCTTTGGAAAGGAATGGGGGAGGCGGACGCTCTGGGTTCTGCCAGAGAGGAAGGAGGTGGTCCAGTCCAGAGCCTTGTCTTGGATCCCTGCGGCGTGGAGGCGTGCATGTAGTGTGCGGTGGCAGACGGTGTCGAAGGCGGCAGAGAGGTCTAGAAAGATGAGTGCTGTGGTCTCGCCGTTGTCCAGCAGGGTCCTGATGTCATCGGTGGCGGCGATTGTGCTGTGGTTGCTGCGGAACCCTGACTGGAAAGGGTCCAGGATTCTGTTTTCTTCGAGGTATCGGGTTAGCTGTCTGTGGACGATTTTCTCGATTACCTTGGCCGGGAAGGGGAGCAGAGAGATGGGCCAGAAGTTCTTGAGGTCTCTTGGGTCTGTCATAGGTTTTTTGAGTAGGGAGTTGATCTCAGCGTGTTTCCAGATCTCTGGGAAGGTCGCGGTCTCGAGGAAGAGATTGATGATGTTGCGCAGGTGGGGTGCAATGGTGCTGCTTGCTCTGTTGAAGACGTGGTACGGGTATGGGTCCGACGGAGAGCCGGAGTGGATTGAGCGCATGATCTTGATGGTGTCATCGATGCTCACGCTGGCCCAGGCTAGCAGGGGGGTCGTGGTCGATGGTGTACGGAGGGTCCATTGTGTTGCTGTCTGTTGGGGCTGTCTGGGTGTTGAAGCTGTCGTGGATGTCTCCTATCTTGCGGTGGAAGAAGGTGGCCAGGGAGTCGCACAGGGATTGCGACGGCAGGATGTCGTTGGTGTTGGAGCTGGGGTTGGAGAGTTCCTTCACGATGTTGAAGAGCTCCTTGCTATTGTGTGCGTTGTTGTCGAGGCGGTCTTTGAAGGAGGTCCTCTTGGCCGCCCTGATGAGTTGGTGGTGGTTGCGCATGGCGTCCCTGTGTGCTGCGTGGCTGTCTGAAGTTTGTTCACTGTGCCATTTCCTCTCTAGTTTCCGGCAGGCTTGCTTGGAGGCTAGGAGTTCTGGGGTGAGCCAGCTGGCCCTCTTGCTGGTGTCTCTGTGGGGGGGGTTTCTTCAGAGGGGCGAGGGTGTTGGCGCGGTCCTCGATCCAGCATCTGAGGCTGTGGGCAGCAGCATCGGTGTTGGAGGGTTTGGTGGGTGGGCTGAATGCGAGGTTAGCTTGTAGTTGGTCTTCGGTGATTTTGCTCCAGCAGCGGCGGGGGATCTGTTGTGTGCGGTGGTGTGTGGTGGGTTTCTGGAAGGCGAAGTGGATGCAGCAGTGGTCAGTCCAGAGGAGTTTGGTGGTGTGGCTGATGGAGACGTATGGGCTTGAGGAGAAAACTGGGTCGAGCGTGTGGCCTGCGGAGTGGATGGGCGTTGTGACGGGTCGCTTCAGTCCGAGGTTCGCGCAGTAATCGATCAGGGTTGTGGAGTTGTTGTCGTTGTTGTTCTCAAGGTGAAAGTTCAGGTCTCCGAGGAGGATGTAGTCGGTGGAGGTAAGGGCGTGCGTGCTGATCAAGTCGGCGATGGAGTTGCTGAACTGGGGGCAGGGTCCAGGGGTCGGTAGACGAGGGTGCCTCTGAGGGTGGAATTAGGGTCTGTGTGGATCTGGAAATGCATGTGTTCGGCGGTGCTGAACGCGTCGTCTGTGCTAGTCGAGACCCTGATGCTGTTCTTGTGGACGATGGCGATTCCTCCTCCGACTCCGTTGGTGCGGTCTCGGCGGGTGATCTTGTAGCCATCTGGGATGGTTATGGCGATGTCAGATGCGGAGGAGTCGTTAAACCAGGTCTCTGTAAGGAAGTCGACGTCCAGGGATGTTGTGTCGAGCAGGTCCCAGAGCTCGACAGCATGCTTGCGTGTGGAGCGGGTGTTCAGTAGTATGCATCGGAGGTGGTTGGGGTCTTTCTTGGCGGGTGTCCTAGGCTCTGAGGCTGGTGTAGCTGTAGTTCCAGCAGGTGAAGGGGCCGTGTGTGCGTTTAGGGGCAGCTTTGAAGCAGGTGTGGCTCCGTCCGGAGTTGAGAGCGTGCAGAGTGCTGGCGTCGGAGTGGCGGCAGTCGTCGTGGCGGGTGCAGGGGCCAGGGGTTCTGGCGCTGGGCGCGGTCCAGGTGCGGACGGACACAGACGGGCTCGCCTTGGGTGCGCCTTCTGCGCACCAGTGCGCGGCCACGCAGCGGCTGGCATATATGGGGAGGTGGGAGGGAGGAGCAGCTGGGAGGCGGGTGGCAGGGGCAGCGAATGGGCAGTGGGCAGTCAGGGGGGTGGGGCTGCAGGGGACGCAGCCGCGAGGACGGTGAGGGACAACGAAGGTAACAGAAGGAAAAGGGGCACAAAAATCGAGGGTGAAATGAGTGGCACAGAAGGCAAAAAGGGCACAAAAAACTAGTGGAACAGAAGGCAAAAGGGACACAGAAACGAGGGAAAAACGAGGGACACAGAAGGCACATAAAAAGTGGAACGGAGGGCATAAGGGCACAAAAAACTAGGGAAAAATGAGTGGAACAGAGGGCAGAAAGGCACAAAAATGAGGGGAAAACGAGTGGAACAGAGGGCAGAAAGGCACAAAAAACGAGGGAAAACAATTGGAACTGAGGGCAGAAAGGCACAAAAAACTAGGGGAAAACGAGTGGAACAGAAGGCAGAAAGGCACAAAAAAACGAGGGGAACAGAGGGCAGAAAGGCACAAAAACAAGGGGAAAACGAGTGGAACAGAGGGCAGAACGGGCAGAGAGGCACGGGAGCAGCGAGGGGAACAGAAGGGAAAACCGGGCAGAGACACGGGGGCAGCGAGGGGACCAGAAGGAAAGACTGGGAAGAGAGAGCACGGAGACAGCAAGGGGAACCGATGGAAGAAAAAGGGGCACGGACCACATACAGGCAGAGGGGGAAGACAGACAACAGCAGTCACAGACACAACAATGAAAATACAGGCAATACAATGAAAGCAAAAAGCGGAGGATGAACAAACCTACCTACGGCCTACCACTGGCCACCAGGGATGAGACGCAGGTGGTAGCCTGCAGGTGGTGGAGGGCCTTGAACTTCCTCAGCAGCGGCAGCTGGGGCAGGGAGACACAGGCGGTGCTGTGCGGAGGGGGAGCGACCTACCTGGTGGGGCCAAGGGTCGCTCGTCTCACCGCGCAGCGACCGGCCTATATAGGGAGGTGGGAGGGAGGAGCAGCTGGGAGGCGGGAGGGGGGGGCAGCGAATGGGCAGTGGGCAGTCAGGGGGGCGGGGTCGCAGGGGGCACAGTGGCAGGGAAAACAAATGGAACAGAGGGCAGAAAGGCACAAAAAACGAGGGGAAAATGAGTGGAACAGAGAGCATAAAGGCACAAAAAACTAGGGAACAACTAGTGAAACAGAGGGCAGAGAGGCAGAAAGAACGAGGGAAAAACTAGTAGAACAGTGGGCAGAAAGGCACAAAAAAGTACGGAAAAACGAGTGGAACAGAGGGCAGAAAGGCACAAAAACGAGTGAAAAACTAGTGGGACAGAAGCAGAAAGGCACAAAAAAAGAGGGGAAAACGAGTGGAACAGAGGGCAGAAAGGCACAAAAAACATCGGAAAAACGAGTGGAACAGAGGGCAGAATGGCACAAAAAACTAGGGAAAAATGAGTGGGACAGAGGGCAGAAAGACACAAAAGAAAGTGTTATTCCAACAGAAGAGTAACCTCACTGCAGTGTGGTTTCTATCACCACCCGCTATTCAATTTTCCCGGGAATTCTGGACAACATAAAAACATAACACACACAAATACTCAAAAATTAATACTTATCACCAAACTAGTCAATAATTACCATAACTCTGCTACCAGAAAACTGGTCCAGCGGATTACCAGCAACAGGTAATCTAACACCACATACTCACCTGGGCCCATAAATTAATGCCCAACACACTGGCAATAACTGCTGGGGTCATGTTTTTGTAATTCTCTAGATTAGTTATCTTTAGTCCCTAACTAATCTTTCACTAATCAAAAGTTCTTTCCTCTGGTCAATGGACCATTAGTTGCAACTAGTTGATGGTGAAATGACATAAGATTTCAATATATCAACACATTGGAAATTATCACAGAGTCGGGATATCTTTTACATTTTTATCTTAGATTAAAATTCATGTAAACCACTTACACAGCACAGAGCAAACTCCATCTCTCACAGGAAGGAAGATTCAAATAATCAATCAAAATTGCATTCAAATATACTTGCAGTGTCATTGCATGAAAGGGAGAGGATAGAGAGAAAAGCACATTCGCGCATATACAGATATAGGTATAATTACCAAGTATGGTGTGGAAAACCAACTCACAGGCCTAGGAATTGGAAAGGGTTCCCCAAGAAAGGTTTGGCGAACAAAGACTTCAGGACTGGAAATAGGACAGGAATTAGGACCGACGCTTGCGTAGCACCCCTCTCTGACACTCTCTTCCTCCTTGATATTCTTCCGCAATCTTCTTCTAAATTAATTTGCTTAAGATAATTCGTTCAGTAATGCGAGTCTTCTTCAGCATCTCAGACTGGGACTTCTCGGTGCTCTCGGACAACATCTTGGTCTCTCGGCTAACTAACTAACTAATGCTACCTCAATTATACCTTTCAGTATGCTTATGCCACCCATTAAGGTTTCACATTTATGAAACTCCTAACTCTGATTGGACAGGCAAGGGGAGGTGATCATCACACCATGCTTAGTTCCCATTATTGTCTTTCAGCTCTTTGTTTAAAATCCCAACCCTTACGTTTTATACATCAATCTTTATTCCCACCCATATTCATAATGTAATTGTCACGTATTAGAGGGAAAAAACAGTAGTTCTCATGCATTTAATTGGACTGTTGTTCCGGTTCCCATGGTAGTAGCAGTTTGCAGCCTTGGCCGATGGTCAAGTTGACATTGCTTCTTTCAGTTTGGGTTCGCTGCGTATGTGTGGTAGAACGAGAGGGAATTGACTGTGGTTCAGGACTCTAGGCCTGTAACAAGCACTATTGAAAGAGTCAAAAAGATAAATGTTAAAATCAAAAATAAATGATTTCACTGTATACCACATATCTCTACTCTAATCCCATTTACTTAATATTAATCTTCCAGCATTAGCATTAGTATAATAGCTGGGTTTCGTTTTTCAGCAAGCAGGTGGCAATCATGTGAGTTTCAAGCGGCCATTTTGTAAGCTACAGTGCAAGTGCAGAAAGTTCCCCTCCAAGCATAGATACGTCATACTACATAGATGCAGTAGACGCATGCGCTCTAAAGAATTCCAGTTAGCGGCCATTTTAGAATCATCCTCAAGTTACTGGTTAGTAGGACACATAGGCAAGCTTCAATCTTATTGTGTAAATGCATGTTATTTCCACAATACAGGTTTTAATACGGGGTTATCGGTTACCGGAGAGGATTGCATACAAGTCTCTTTTTCACAAGTTCTTGCTCCGTCACATCGATGTATAATGGTTCATCAAAAAATGCGAAAGTACCCCGACTTCCATTCGTGCTCCAAAGCATAATGTTCCTAGAAGGAACTTTTCAGGATCCTCTCAGTAGTTCACCACATGGTCTACACAACTACCAGGATCACATTTCTCCAAGCTTTTTATGATGCCCTTGCAGACCATCCTGTCATGAAAACTGATACACTCGAACATTAGTTCAGAAGTAAGTCACCCAGAAGCCTCTATTCTCAGGCTGTACAAGAGAATCTCTGTTGGCAGACAACACATAGTGGCAACTTTCAAACACATCTTTTCCACCCATTGAAAAAGACCTACCCGAGACCAGCCTCATAGCTAGTTCACCATCAGAAATTTGGTGATCTTGAGCTTCCAAATACATCCGACTCTCCATTAACTCCACTATCCAGGACATAAGCATCACCAACAATTCCTAAACCAAGACATTCTACATGACCTCAATACCTATTAACACCAAGCCACCCATAAAAAAAAAAAGAGCCTCGATCCAATTGATTCAGTTTGCGATTGATTATTCTTCAATTGTACATTTCAGTGCAAGCTGATTGAAAGTACTGCTTTTGCTTGAATCTTCAAATTCTTGGATAAAAACAAGCTTATCTAGAATTGCAAAACTAGCTTCTACCCTAGCAGGTGACCAAATTAGACCCTCATTTCCACCTGAAGACCACAGCTGAGAGGAATGAAGTTTCTAGATATAACTTTTGGGGTTGTCTGCTATCCATCACACACTTAACTACAGAGACTATAACATCTTATCATGCAAGAAATCATATTAGTGTGACTCTTTCCCCTACCTTTGTGGCAGATAAAGTCACCATACTCATTAACTCCCTTCTGTACTCACTCTGGGGTGCTACAAGTTTCTATCATCGTGCCACTCTCCTTCAATGCTTACCTCACTCTATTACCATCCTCATCAAGTCCTTCAATCTAACCTACAGAGACAGCACCTAGATCATCCAGAAGCTGAAAAACCACCTGGATCTTGACTGCTCCAGCAGAGACCTTTGCGTTTAAGCCATTGATCATTGGATGTTAACCAACCGCATGAAAGGTCACTCATCCAAAACCGAGTTAATCACAGGTAGTAAATGAAAGAATTTGCTTTTGATGGCCACCTGGACTCAGGAACTTGATACTCCCATGATGACAACAAATGAAGTAAGAAACATGACTGGTTGAGCAGACATGAATAGCCCGGGAGGCCGCAGTGAAGCTAATCCTGAAACAACCCCCCATTCACTAGAGGCCTGGAGATTTGGTTATTGCAACAGTTCCAACATATTAGTCGTGACATGGCTGTGACACTTTGGAGGGAGGGATATTGCACACTGGGTGACCTTCATAAGATTTGAGAAAGCCCAGACGGCATTTAGTTTGCGATCGGGACAGTTTTTTTTAATATGGTAAGTTGACCAGGAGGGCCAGGGAGATCTTGACAGAATTCCCAGAGGTGTATGAGTAATCAGCAACACTAGAAGTGATTTTAGACACAGGAGGGAGTCATACTTTGGTCTCACAATTACATAAGTCTTTGAAGGCAGAGAAACAAGGGTAACCTTTGCGTGTAAGACAATAATGGTAGGAGGATCTTTAAGCACCAATAACAGATAAAGAATGGGAAACAACCTACCTGTAGGTTAACAACATATCAAGAAAAGCTAGATTTCATTTGACACACTTCTATTTCTTACTTTGATCATACATAAACCTTTGAAAGATTAGGATTATACACCGAAAGAGATCCTCTGAATATGCGAGATATGGGAAAATGAAGCCTGCTTCATATGCATGACATGGTCTTGTAGCATGGTGGCATACTATTGGGAAATAGTAGTGGATAGGCTGCATACATCAATGGGTAATATACTGGAGCTCACTATAAAACAATCCTTCTGGAAATAATCCCAAAACCCCTACAGGGAAAGATGTTGTACATGATTGTGCTTTTGGGATCGGTCTTGACAAAACGCTGTGTTGCAGTGCAATGGTTGAATTTCAGAGTGCATGTGGTGGAAGCCCGGGTAAAATACATGCCCAAGGAGTCGCACATGAGAAATACTAAAAGGGATTAAAAGCAGATGAATACCTAGCAGCCAAGGCCTGACATCATAGATACTATATTTGATGTGCAGGGTGACAGTTACTTATAGACCCAAGCGACAGATTTGGTTAACTTTAGAGTAGGAACAGAAATAAAGGGCACTGAACTTTTACGCATTGCTAATAATAAAAAAAGGATGAGGACGTGCAAAGTAAGAGGGAATAATGAATCTTATAGATAAGCACTTAATGAAGATTGCATAGTGAGGGACAGGCAAACAATATGAAGATTGTTAATAAACCTTCATTTGTAGTGGGAGTGAGTGACCTCTAGGTAACATCAGAATGTGTTATAAAGTAATGTTTTCTTTGTAGTTTTGCATTGTAGAGAATTACAAACCGAAAGACATTTTAAAAAATGAAGACACCTGGGAGTAATCCTGGATTTTCATCTATCAGTTGCCCTTCAAGTGAACAAAGTTATCACAATCACCTTCTCTAACTATGCCAACTAATGCATTTTTCAGATTTATTTTTCCCACAGAAGCAACACCACCTACCTCATTTAACAGCAACCGGAGTATGCAAAAAGATTTTTAGCTCAAGGCATCAGTCTACCTGCTTGGAGGACTACAAAAAAGCAGCAGCAAGACAACTACTGCACCCATACCTTGGCTACCACACTACTCCAGCTTTCCAACTGCTTGGTGTAGGAAAGGGCTCCTTTTGACATGGTCATCCCCACTTTTTGCCTGGTATTTGATGTGATTTCGAGTGGACGTGCACTATGTTCCTGCTAACCATGTCTCCAGTGCCAGATCTCTTTCCCAAAACTGTGCAATTGAACCCTAATTGGCAATACCTTTAGGACTCCCTGTAAGTCCCTAGTAAGTGGTACCTCTGAAACCTAAGGCAAGAAGGCTAAAGAGGGTCCTTAAGGGCTGCAGCACGAATTAGACCATCCTAAAGGACCCCTCACCAAACACATACAGATTGCCACTGCAGGCTGGGTGTCTTGATGCAGACAAAATTTTAAAAAAACACGACATGGCGAACATCCCTGTGTGCCATGTCCGCAAACACTTCATGCAGTATAAGCAAGTCACCCCTACAGCAGGCCTTACAGCCTGCAGTCAGGATGCACTATGTTATATGTTATATGTTATGTTATATTAAATTTGTAGAGCGCACAGCTACTCAAAGTATCCCGGCACTAGTTCCAGAAAGCCTACCACACTCTCATCAAATGACCTCAAAAAAGCAAAATTTTAATTTCTTCTTAAAAGATACCGAGTCCTGCACCCTCCCAAGGGCCAATGGAAGCGCGTTCCAGGCTAGGCCTGCTTTGCGGGTGAAAGAACACCCGCCCAGCCTCTGGCGATTAAAGCAAGGGTTCTGTATTAATAACTGATCAGAGGATCGCAATTGTCTAGCCGGTTTGTAAAAGACAAAGCGATTCTGCAGGTAGATCGGGCCCAACCCATGCAGGGCCCGATGGACAATGGACAGCATTTTAAATTTGAGCCAGGACTCAACTGGGAGCCAGTGCAGGTGACGTAGGTGGATGCGGACACTCTGTCTTGAAGATAGTCCCAGAAGTAATCTGGCCGCCGCATTCTGGACTACCAGCAGTTTCTTTGTCAAATAACCCTGACATCCCACCAGGAGGGCGTTAGCATAGTCCAGGCGGAGCCCGGACAACCGTCTCTTTGGCACCGGCAGGCAAGAGGGGGAGAAACTTCCTTAGAATTTTCAGTGTGCCAAAACATGTCCCTGTTAACTTCTTCACCTGGGTTGCAAAATGTTAATTTTTCTCGAACCAAACCCCCAGGTTCTTGGCAAGGCCCTTCTGTGACTATACTACATGTGAGAACATAAAGGCATGTGTAGATATGCCGCTGTGCTAGTCTGCTCTATTGCTGCCTGTACAAATGAACAGGGAAGCCAGTTTGAGTACACATGCTGGACACTGGTGAAAAGAACTTCCCCAGCTACATGAAGGCTTCACTGAAGATATGATATTTGCTATCAAACATCTTGTTTTGATGAACCCACACTGATGCAAGTGTTGGCTGTATTAATACATGCACACAGAGGGCATCTTAGAGGGGCCCCCTGAAATCCTACCAGCTACTTTATTATTATTATTATTATTTTATTTTATAGAGCGCATAGTCACCCAGAGGTATCCCAGCGCTAGGAACCCTATCTACTGATGTGGTGACTGACTGGTTTTCACCAGCCTGTCACCAAGAACAAGTTTCTGACCCCCAAGGATGAGGGCCTTCGCTCTCAGGAGATCAGAAACAAAGTTTGGTCGGGCAGAGGGTGTTTACAATCCCTCCCACAGGATGACCTACAGATTAGCATTCCAAGGCAGGGAAGCTTCAAAGAGCCCACCATCTTTGGTATGCGAATCTGGCTTCCATCAAAGGAGAGGAAGCAGACCTACTTTTTCCAGAGCCCTTTTGGCACCTGGACAGGTGGGGAAATTAGATAGTCAGGTAGTCGTGTCCATCCTCAGGATAGTGCCACTCATAAGATGGGCTACCGGAAGTGAATCCGACTTTTCAGAGTTGGTTATCTTAGTGCTGGCAAACTTAGGAACTTTGGGACAGGGTTATGCTCATTTCCCATAGGAAGTGGTCATATGGGGGTGTAGGGACCCCATGGGAGGGAAGCCCATTGGCTACAACCCTTCACTCCTCTAACACCACTGAATTCAGTATTTAGGGAAGCCCCTGGTACCAGAATATCAGATCCTGCCCTCCTGAAAGAAGACAGACATGAAGAGTTGCAAAGAGCAAGAACAGAAGACCCAGCATCTGACTTTGTGCCAACCCTGCCGGCCTGCCTGCTGACTTCGACAATTGCTCCAAAAGATTAATTATCCTGCAGCTGCTGAGTCTCCAAAGCCTGTGAGACATGCCAGCACTTCACGCAGGAACCAAGGACTCCCGTGGAGCAGGGGAGCTGCTCTCCTGCATCCTGAAGACACTCCAAGAAGACCTGTGAGGACTCTGGAACCACCAAAACCGGACACCGCCAAACACCACTGCACACAAGCCCCCCAGCCTGAGTAGAAGAGTGTCAATGGTGTCAGCAAGGGCCCCAAGCCCTCAAGAGACAAAGTCGAATTTGATTTTGCCCCCTTGTCAATTCTCTGACGTCTCGTGGAGCTTCTGTTTGCAGGCCCCTCAACCGCGATTGCTCCCTGACATGGAAACCCAACCCCTCCCCCAGACCCTCTGCACCTGGCTGTCCTTGGCCTGAGGAGAAGAGGACCACTGGTGTCCCCATGTCCCCTAGCATTGCAAGACTTGAGCCTTTTGTATGATTCAACTCGACTGGCCTCCCACTCTAAATCTGTAGCCTTTTTTCCAGCAGACCGATCTCCATTGACAAACATTTGGCACCTGCCGCTCGCTCTATTGCACCCCTGCAGCCAGCCGCCCTAGTGCCGCTGGAGGTGACATGTTGGTGCTGCCTTTGACCTTGCCCCATACTCACCTCAAGTCCAGGAGATTGGTCTCATACGTTGCTGTACTGTACCTGCTGCTGTACTTGTTTTTCCTCCCATAGGATAACGTTGCAGCATCTGAAAAATGCACTGTGTCAACTTTTTAAATGTAAAAGTATTTCTCTTGCAAAACGTACTTACCTGATCATATTGATGCTGGTGCCTAAACATATATAAAGATGCGTGTTATTTATAATCTTGGTGTGGATCTCCTTATTGAGTTGTGTGCATCATTACTGAGTATTATGTGTATTTAGAGAAGTCTAACATTCCTGATGAGCCTATTGCTGCTCGACCACACTACCCTATAGAAGAGCACCTTGGGATTGTTAGAACAAGCCGTTATCAACTCATTTCGGTATATCCTATGAAGAGCCAGCTTCCTACACTTGGCCAGTGCTTCTCCTTTAAAGGATTTTTCACTGCCCACAGAGCAATCTAAATCAATCTCAGGAGATGCACAAAGACTAGAACCTCGCCCTCCTAACAAGCCCCCAAACCAATTGACGTGCCTTTTAAGAAGATACACATCTCTGTTTATGGTAGATATAAGCATGCCTCCTTCCTGTTAGCTCCATGCCAAGATTATGTGTTTCTGTGATATCACTGCAATATGAAAAGAGTAAACCTGCAGTAATCATGTCCCACATCAAAATGCCTCCCTCTGGTTTAGACTATTAGCCAATACTCTACCAACCAGAGACAACAGTGGTATGTATACGTGTTAGCAACTATATGTCACACTCATCTATGCTTCACTCCACACCGAAGTGCAGCTACATGTATGCCAGGACACTACAGAAGCATCTCACAGGTCCTCAGGGATTACACCAAAACTCTTTCCATCCAGATCACATTATAAACCAACACCCATCCAACGAAGTACATCCAACGAAGCACAAATAATGGAGTAGCTAGCTACCCACCCACCAAGAAGTGCTTCAGGGCCTCCTCAGGGGTATACGGCTATATAACAAAGAAATCATATTACAATGCAATCTATATGTTACATGTGAACATGAACTTAGTCAAATGTGCACATACACCTAGAACAAGAAGACCTGTTGGCTTTACCAATCATTGTCAGCACGGATTTGCATTCATATCAGATAAATGGGTACAATTGATATGGTGATCAATAATTGATGCATAGCTGAAGAAAAAAATCTGAGGCAAAGTGTGAAGCACACAGAGGTGAGGCAGTGCCATTATTAGTCATGTTACTATCCTCTAAGTAATACTTTTAATTTTTTTTATATCATTAGATATATTTACCCATGTGAACAGCTTTTTAATTTGTAATATTTCCAGAAGCTTTTTCTCAACTTCGGCATCCTAGCAGTCAGGGCTCTAAGTGGGACGAAGTAAGTGGCAGTGACTCTAAAAAAAAAAGGCATGGCCTAAGAAGCATATCTTGAAAAATTTTCCAAGAGGGTTGGCCTATGCAATTAAGGGCATGGCCTTTAAGTTGTTTAGTAAAATCCTGTGCTTTTCATAGCTCCCGTCTGACCAGCATTTTGGTGCCCCTCGATGAGTTACTGGTATTGCATCTAGACTTATCACATGCCAACAGACATGCACCTAAAATAAGCTAGACCTATTGTTTTTGCCAATGCTTGGTAGCAGCATAAGATACATGAGTCACAGCAATGTTTTTGTAGTTAATACCTCGAATTGAAATTGGTTAAATTCTGAAAAAATTAGATTGAGTTAAAGGTTACTGAGATCTGTGGAAGTGTTGGTGGCCCTCAGAAATTCGCAGTCACTCCTGTTCCCCCTTCATAGTGCTTTCCTCTGTAGCCTCTCTGCGAGGCACATCTATCTGAAATACTCCCGTCTGTTGTATTTCACACCTTACCTCTTTCCTCTTCAGCACCCTCTTTTCACTCTCTCCTGCATGCACTTTCATACATCCCCTTCACCATCCCCCTAACACACTAGGCCCACATGCATCAAGCATTTTTGCAGTCGCAGACGGTGCGATTCCTGAAAATCGGCCGTTTGCGAATGCAAAAGTGCTTGTTGGGATGCATCATGCCATTTTAGAAGTCGCATCTTTTTTACGATTTCTAAAATTGCATTAGCATTTAAGAAATCGCAATTGTGCGATTTCTTAAATGCTATGCATCATTATAGAAAAATATGCTTTTTTTTAAAATTGGAAGTGCAAATTACCACGAAGTTCAACTTCGTGGTAAATTGCGAAATTGATTAAATATGCACAAAAATGCATTTTTTAAACTGTAAAGTTGCACACACACATGTCCTTAGGACATGTGTGTATGTAACTTATGCTGAAAAGTACATTTCAGGGGTGCATGGGGGGGTCCTTTGGACCCCCCCCTGCACCCATGAAATTTTCTAAGTGCCACTCGCAATTTCCATTGACTCCTATGGGCCTTTTGGCCCATAGGAATCAATGGAAATTGCGAAAATTAAGTTAAGAAATCGGTATTTCTTTGGGATTCGGTAAAAAATGCGATTTTTACCGAATCCCACAAGAATACCGAAAATATTGATGCATATCATTTTGCATTTCTTAATTTGCGATTCCTTATTTTTCGCAATTTAAGAAATGCAAAAAGACACAATGATGCATGTGGGCCCATGTATCCACTCACCTGTTATCTCTGCATTTACTTTTACTTTCACTTTCTAAATAATTTGACAGCTGGATATCACCTTCACACACTTTTGACAAGAATCGCAATTACAATTGAGAATCATGAAAATGTCTCTGCACAATCTGCAGTGAGGCCAAGGGGTGGCTTAGCATGACCACCTTTAAGCACCATTGAGAGGCACTGAGAAACTTGCACTGCCTTCAGCCTCTACTCTAGCGCTATCAGATGTGACCTGAAACGTCTCTTGTGCCACAGTAGCTGCACGTGCAGTTATGGCAGAAAAATGATCCACTGGTTTTTGTGAAATTCATGGCACTTTTTGAACTGTTCACAGAAAACGGTTACTAGAAATAAATATATAACCG
Organism: Lissotriton helveticus; assembly: GCF_964261635.1. Lineage (NCBI taxonomy): Eukaryota > Metazoa > Chordata > Amphibia > Caudata > Salamandridae > Lissotriton > Lissotriton helveticus. The sequence goes on along the minus strand of NC_136057.1, from coordinate 2,082,440,447 downwards.
TATGGGGCACGGATTAAAATCCTGATGTAAGATCGAAATTAGTTGATTGCCCCTTAATATCAGTAAAATGCACATGTAAGACAGCATTAGAAGCACTCACCCAGAGCCTGACTTACACAGACATCTACAGGCTTCCCAGTACATGCTATTAAAGAGTAATATGCTGTGTGGAAAAAAAATAACATTTGAAAAAAAGCACATACTCTCCAGAAAGTAAATTAAGTAAAACATGTGAAATGTACACAGGAGCTACCTCACGGGTTGTCTTAACGGTTTGTACAGCCATTGTTCAGTAACCAATCGATTTTCAACGTAAGGTTATGGACAGAACAGACACAGAGGCACCCACCCCAGATAAAGCCCTGCTAGCAATACAGGTTTCTTTTTTTAAACAGCCAGAGCTATAACTCCGAGTCAAGTGTGAAATGGTTTTCAACTGGGAACTGACTCAAGCTAAAACTCTGAAGAATCCAAATAAGGGATGAAGAGATTATGACAATCCGGCCTTAAGGCAAAGGTTGCTGGTGGCAAAAATGGAAAATTCTTTTAAAAATCGATGGTCTTTTTGGGCTTAATACAAGGTGGGGAACTTCAAGATTCCTAAAATCAAACACAGATGCATAGATGGCAAGCCTGCAGGCTATAATTCACACACCCTGAGCTATGGGCAGGAGCGCCTACAAAATATTTTATATATTGCTGCGGATCTTGGGTAAACAGAAGTACACATTTTAATACAAATTAATGTACCTGATAGTATCAAGGCCTAGGATAATAACTTGAGGGGCATAAATACTACCTGCAAAACTTCCAGGGCTGGTCCGACCTCTTCTAAAGAATATTGTGCATCAGGTCTTGAAAATACTAGTGCAGAATCAGAATCAAATATTGAACTCCTCTTGACCACAGAGAAGTAAATACTCCTAAAAGCTACTGGGTGAATGACTGGGAATTACTAATGTACTGATTTGCTGCATAAATTAGAATACCATTCAGATGTGCACACAGTGGGTGACAACAGGGCAACAACAGAGCAGATGAAAAGTCTACAAACTGTAATAGATCAAACTATTTTTGGTAGAAAACAAATACATCACTAGAAAATTATTTAGCTGCTTTGTCCCAACAATATAATAAAATGTAAGTTCAGGTTGATCTACTCAGTAAAATGGCACCACAACTACACTGTTAGATATTAACAAGAAAGCATTTTATTTTGCAACTTTCAGTTTAGACACAAATTGAACGGTGTCCCTTCAAATGTACCAAATATTAAGCAATTATTGATTGATGATTTAAGAAATATTACAAAAAGAAAAAAACAATAATTCTGTCATTTGGAAGAGCTCTGGGAGATTATCCCAAAACAAGGCTCTGGTACAGATGGAGCCAATATCTTTAAATCCCAATGTGCAGAATCCAACAGAATTGTAAAATGTTTTAACAGGTTCTAGGAAGAGAACATTAAAGAATATACCAAGGAAACAAAGTCATTCAGTCAAGTACTCTTTATTTCGGTCATAGACCATAAAAGATACATAGTAACCATCCATAACAATGCTAAAAAACATGAACCAATGACAATAAATATATATAAAAATATAAAAATTAAAACTCTGTACCGCTTTGGGAATACATAAATTAACAATTCATATGTAGTATCTACAGGCTAAAAAGATTTTCTACAAACAGCATCTTCTCCTGCGCCACATAGCATCAATAAAGCGTGAGACTGAGAATTCAACAGGGGTGGAAGTATTACTCGTAAGTATTTTTAGGGCCTCTTTATGATATCTAAATCCCAAGTTTTTGCAAAGTTGGATAAGCCAACGTTGCCGTATATTTTTATATGTAGGACAAAAGAAAAAACATGGGACTCAGACTCTTCTTTGGCCCCACACGCCGGACTTTCAACTAGCTTGTTCGAGGACCATTTATGGGAGAAGACCCGAAACGTAAGTGTACCATATCTAAATTGTAGATAGTATTTCCTCGATGTAATGGGTAAAATCGCATCTAGGAATGGCTCTACTATGTATTCGTCTTTCATATTAAAAAACTTATCGGTAAATGGGCTGAGAGAGTAATTACCAAGGGTAGCCGAAATTCTGGACCTACGATCCAAGTGAACTAAATCGGCGCACAACAACGGTGCGCAGACCACAGCAGGATTAGACCAAAGACCACGTAATTCTAGTCTCATGCTCTCCTTTTTTATAAAGGCAAACCGCAGCAGTTTCTCAGACCCAGGGAGGCCTAGTACCTCTTCCATTGCAAGTCTAAAATGTATTAATTCGGGGGTTACCCAGAGTCTGCGCCAATAAATAACAGGGCATAGGGCGACTTCATCTTGTATTCGTCTGATGCCTAAATCCATTCTCATGGAGGTGAGGGGGGTACTGGATGGGCAAAGCCAGCAGTGATCTTAAAAATTGATTTTCGGTCTTACTGATGCCATCTACCGGGCGATGGCCCCAAAGTTCTGCCCCATATAAAATTGATCCCCTAGCTTGTGCTTTGTACATTTCTATAATAGGAGCAACTGGCTTAAAAGTGGATTCTCGATGCAATTTTAGAATACCACCCGTGATCTGGGCTAGTCTAAGTTTGGTCTTTGCAAGTTGAGGCGCCCAATCCATTTTATCAGTAAGAGTGATACCTAGGTATTCAAATACTGTAACCCTGTCCAATACTATGCCATTTAAAGAGGGATTGGGACTTCTGGACTTAGTTGGATTACAGACCATGAACTTAGTTTTTTGGGTATTTATCTCCAACCCCCTTGTATGGCAGAAATTTGCAAAGCTGTACAGGGCACGTTGAATACCCATGGGTGATTTTGACAATAGAAGAGTGTTGTCAGCAAACATCAATCCACCACCTGTTCGTTTTTCAGTTTAGGGGCGTCGATGTCTTTGACCCCCTTAAGGTGGGCAATCAATGCATTGACGGAAAGACAGAATAGGGTGGGGGCCAACACACAACCCTGTCTAACTCCTCTATTGACTGGGATTTTAGATGTAAGACTACCCCATTTACCACTCCTGACTTGAGCAAAATTATCCGACTGAAGCCTCTTGATGATATTAAGGAGATATGCTGGAACCCCCATATCCGTCAAAACAAGCCAAAGTGTTTTACGGGGCACCAAACCAAATGCCGTTTTAAGGTCGAAAAAAATTAAGTAGAGGCTGCCACCCTCTACTCTCACACTCTTCCAGTATAGAAGTTGGAGCCTTACTAACTGGTCGACCGTGGAAGTCTTTTCCCTAAAACCGACCTGAAAGGGGCTGAGAATCTGAAATTCCTTTATCCAGATCTGAAGCCGATCGAGAATAATATGTGAGAATATTTTTTGACTTACATCGATCAGACTGATCGGACGGTAATTAACCGGAAGAAGTGGAGACCCTTTTTTAAACACCGGTATGATCTCAGCTCCTACCCAGGTAGCAGGTAATTTAGAGTCCTGGAGTATAGCATTGAACAAGATATACAAATAAGGAACCCAGATCCCTGGTTGGTCTTTAAAAAGATTGCCGGGGATTTTGTCAAGGCCAGGCGCCTTGCCAACTGGGAGCCTATTTATAGCAAGTTCAAGCTCCTTCATTGTGATTTTAGTCTCTATCGGTTCGTTGTTACGAGAAACTATCGGGGAAACATCCAGATTGCAGTTTAGCTCCAAATCCTGTAATGGTAGCTGTTCAGGAGGACCTACTGGGAGACTTTCTTCAATCGGAGGGGCGTATAACTTCTGATAATGTTCAACCCATCTTTCCGGTGCGATATTAGAAACATCAACCTTTTGACCATCCTTGCTACCAGAGCGTACTATAGTCCAAAATTCCCTCATATCCCTACACCCAAGGGCATTTTTAATTGCAGACCATTTAGAATTCTTCCAGGTCTGTTTGGCCTCAGACTGCGCTTTCTTGTACTCGAGCCTCTTTGTTTTTATTAATGGTCTTTTCATGACTCTGATTGCAGCAAGGAGTACCACCTTGGCTGCCCTACAGTTGGAATCATACCATGAACTGGCCTTCCTGTTTTTCCTTAATTTACCCATAAGGGGATTAAGTATTTGCGTAAGAGCGGTCACTAGACCTGTATGAATGTTATGAATTTAGTTAGGAGACGCTTCCTGCCCCTGTTCTAATTTATCAGTTAGATCATCGAGTGCCCGTAGAATGACTTGGTAGAGGGAACTCATTAATTTAGGGGATCTTTTCACCAGTGGCCATTTAAGCCTTCTTCTGTTATGAGATAATAGTGGAGTCTCCCAATTGTCCACTCTTTCACCCAAGTTTAAGCCCATCTCAGAAAGGCCTAAGTCGACTACCAGGGCGTTATTGATAGGGAAATACTGGCACCCTCCCAGGAGCATATCATGAATGAAACTCACCAGACATAGCAGGTTGCTCAGAAACAAAGTGAACTTTATTAAATGGTACCAAAAGCATGCATCATTGCTAATTAGCAAGGAAGAAGTCAGATCTGCCACCTTAGGGGCTCTCAGACCGCTTCTTCCCAGAGTGACAAGTTTCTAGGTGTTATATACTGTATTCAATGCCATGTCAGCGGAACTTAGAATAAGGCACCAAGCCAAATATGGCTGACATGGATGTGCAATGTCTGCACTATGCAAAACAGCCAGATATGGGCAGACCAGAAAGGCAGGCTCTGCACTGTGTAACATTTGCATATCATGTAGTCAAGACAAGCAAGGTGACCTGTAAGGGTGTACAGAATAGCTTGTTGAAGCTTGTCCAGTCAAGGTCAGATAGGAAGCCATTTTGAGCTCCAGGCCTCATGTTAATGTGATCTTATATACTCATGAACTCTTTGGAAGTAAATGCAAATGAATTTATATGGATATTCATATATATTTTGTAACAATCCCCCCTTTTGGATATACCTATCCAACATTAGTGTAAAACCAAAATATATATATATGTCATTAGTTACATATCTTTGGATGGCATTACACAGTCTTTGCATAAAATGCATATATTGTCACATTGATACATCTTGATGATATCAATATTATATCAGCAGGCTGTTGTGATACCAGCAGTAAGTGTCCAACACATATTGTCTCTGTGCAATGCATAGTGCTACAGTGACACTTCTAACTCAGTTCCTGGGCACCTTTTGCAAGTGTCAGTAGTTTAAAGGCACGCAGTAAGCGGTCATCTGCTTCTCCTCCTGGTCCGCAGTCGTCTTGTTCAGGGGCAGTGTCACAGACCTGCCCTGCGTTGTCCTCTTCAGTCTATATTTCTGCAGGTGAAGGTGCAGGCCATCATGTGTACTTCACTCAACAGCATCAGTAGATGTCGATGTTGTGTCCCTCTGACACTGTATGATGGGCCCTCATGGATCGTGGAAATGGTCTGGTCTGTCCTCTTCTTGACTGCTGTGTTGCTCAGGTCCTCTGGTGACAGATGGTCAACAATTTCTGGTACCGTCCTCTCAGGCGTTGGGGCGCTGCCTTGCATCTTCTCCCCTCAATCCATTCATGGCGTTTGTTCACCGTCTGTGGTCCAGTCCACCTAGAACTAAAAGAAACAGCTTTTATTTTTCTCGCAATGACCATGTGTCCATAATCACTTTAGAAGTCCTTGCCACATTGCAGGCAGTCTTAAATGCAGAGCACCAGGCCCTTTCAGGAATGTTCCATCAGTTGCTTTTACTAATAATTTATTTCTTTATTTTTATTTTTATTTTGGAGTTAATTTACTCCTCCTGTATAAATGTAGTCACTAAGTGATCTCCTTTTATCGCTATTTATGCCCTGGTGGGTCCTAACCTTGGAGAGATGGCTTTACTGAAGTCCTGCGCCTCAGTTGCTGCATTATTCTTCCCTGTTGGATGCACCTCCATTCATTTTGAAAACATATCCACCCACACCAGCAAATATTTAAATCCCTTCACTGGGAAGCAACATGCATCTGCGCATTCATCCTCCCTTGTGCAATATCAGAGGGTCCCTGCTCCAGTCTTGTAAGGGAAGTAACATACTGCGTAGGGACACAGGCTTTTATCTCATCCTGGTAGGCCTATACTCTCTTCATTATTCAGCTCACATCCATCATTAATCCTCCCTCTATGTTCATCTGTTGTTGCAGACCATTGTGCTTCCTTTACATTAGCTTACATCAATTGTCTCTGAATGAGCTGTATTTTTGGAATGCGTTTATTCATTAGTTCCATCTGCACTGGCTGTAACATATTTTCATTTAATGCTGTGTCAGCAATGGCATCATCTTTGGCTAACTTAGTATTAGCTCCTGTGTATGCTTCACATTTTATTACCGCTATCCTAGTGTACAATAGTATTTCTTTTAACAAGATCCTTAATAAAGGACCATTTTTAATAAGGTGCCCTGTTTATGTTATGAATCCGTGATACTTCCACAGCTGGCCACAAATAAGAACTTCAAAATAAAGCAAGCCTTACAGGGGGTAAGGACTGCAAAGCATAATGTGAGTCAGTTTAAATGTTTAACAGTTTTGCCCTTGACTAGTATTCATGCTTTTGTCACAGCAAACAGCTCATCTTATTGGGTAGATGTTCCAAGTGGCAGAGCTGCACCTCAGCTATTGCTATGGCATACCCTGCTCTGAAATCAGTGTCTATCAGTCTGCTGGAAGAACCATCAGTGTACCACTCCTACAGTCTACCTTTTTTAATGGTGTCTAATCTTGGCGGGGTGCCGTTTTCTACAATCTCAACACCAACTTACTTAGGGGTCATATCTTTTCCTAAGAGAATGGATCTCATCAGAATAACCTATTGCAGGTAATACTTTTGACAAATTAACAGGTCAGCATCTTACATGGTGCCATTATAACCTGTGTGCCTGCTAGCAGAAAAATGTTGTGTCTATCCAGACAGCAACCACTGTACCAAATATGGCACCTAGACAATACAGGTATAGTCCAACACAACGAGAGCCATCCTCTCCACCATCACAGCCGCTGACCCCCAATCACTGCAGAAAGCAAAGTCACATAGTTGTGTCCCACAGGCCTTTCTTTTCCAGCTGTGTCAGCACATCATTGGCAGCATCACTTCATTTGCAATGTTATTTTGCTCTGAAACAGAGATGGAAAGGCAGTTTGTTGTCAGGCAGTCCCATGATGGCGCAGTACACAATGTCTCTTTCAATTTCTTGAAACAGTTTGCAAGTTCATTAGTCATAGCATCTGCATTCATTATCCATTGATGGCAGCAGTTCATTATCCCCAGGAAGGACATCATTCCTTTCTTGGTGGGCAGGAGCTGAATGCCCAGAAACAATGTAATTCTGTCAGGTGATATGCTGTGGGTACCTTGGAATATCACAAAACCCAGGTAAGTCATCTCTTTTTGGCAGCACTGGCATTTTGACAATGAGGCTTCTCTTCTCTCCTGGAGGTAGTTCAGCAGAGCTACAGTGTCTTTTGTCACAGTCTTTCACAGGCCTCAAGTGATGGAGATGTCACAAGGAGCTCATCAGCTTACTGCAAGACAATCTACCGCCTTCCAGGCATAGGTGGGCCAAGTCTCTCTTTACTGCCTGCGCATTGGCATTGGAACTCACAGTGAACATAGTGGATTTGGTATCTCAGTATGATGGCAAAGATTTTTCCACCCAGTGGATGGACTTTAATGCTAAAACCCACTGAGGAGAGAAAAATACTCTGCCTCTACAGGTATAAATAATAAGCACAACAGGCTCTGAGGGACCCAGAAGCTCAAAAGGTAATCACTTTATGGGGACTGCATTTTTTCACCAGCCTCTTTTTTTTTAAACTTTTTTTTTTTACTTTAAATATCACTTTGTTGTGAGGGCATTATATCCTTCAGTATCAAGTTTGCGCTATAAAAACTTTATAATAAATACATTTATCCAAAACCTCGCCGTTCCCTATATCTATAAACTTCTTGTTAGTTATGTGTACATCCATCCATTTCCTTTTCAAATGTAACAAACTGCAGTCTAACAGCATCATTCATCATCTCTCAACACATCCATACGTGCACTACAGAGGTTGTATACAACAGAGAATCCTTACTGAAGCTGTAAGCAGTACTTGCCTTGTTCTAACCTATCATTAGGCATTTGTGAATAAATTCCATTTATTAAAAATATATATATATATACTGTTGCAAAATTATATTTATTTATATTAAAGTTGTGAAATGTATCCCTTTATCTCCCACATTAGTGGAAACACCTTCCACTTTAGTGGAACCATGATATTCTCCTTGGGCATGTCTGATATCTTCATCCTGATACACTGTGCAACAATAAAACTGATACCATACTCTTATCTACTCTCTGGTATTTACGCTGCACCCCTTGATAATGTTATTCAGTGGAATAAACCCACCCTGTATATCTCCTGCAAAGTTATTATTTCTCAAAAAACGGTTATATCCCCATCTGCTACTAAAACAATGCAATTTACCCTTTAGCTAATGGTACCTAAACAAATTTTTGGTGTCCAATGTGGTTCCAGGAAGGCTAATGTGATAGCTTCACTGTCCATATTATTTTACTCCATATTCTTACCTTCATTTGAATTTTTCTCTCCGGACGGTTTTTTAAACAGCTTTCTAGTGCGCTTACCATTATTTTCATCTGAGATCCCGTCTTGTGATGTCTGCTTTGTACTTACAATGTGCGCTTACCCTGAAAGATAAATTCAAAATATCTCCTGCAAAGGAAAAGTGTTAGGGCAATTTCCCTCTCTCATGCACTAATGCTCTTTATTTTTATATAAATCATGAAGCATATACGTTCAGTACTGAAGATCAATAACCTATTCAAATGCAGTCATTCATCCATGACATTACTACGCATGTTTCAAAATTATTCCCTGTGTTCCGGTGCAACCAGCAAATCAGAGGCTCCACTCACTATATTCTGGGAGTGTTTTTTTTTTTGTGGGTAAAATTAATACCCCCTCCTAGCAGAGCTCTCCTGAAATGGATTTTATAAAACTCCCAAAGAGTCTAGCCATTTGTCAATATTTATTGACATAAAGTAACTTAGTTACTTATCAGTCACCTGCTTCACTACTTCTTATATGTGTAGGTGCACATACATTATTCTCTAACCCAGGCTCTCCTGCAGTGTATCCACATACCAATTAGTTTATTGATACAGAGAATATTTTTTTAAACATTCTCTACAGTCCCCTGTCTATTTTAAATGCCAGTCAATGTCCCTTTTATTAATACTATGAGTTAAATACATATTTGAAAGACTGAAAGGTCACCTGCAGCAAGGCAAGTTAGTTATTTAACTTACATCTCACTTCTCAACTGGTGACATCACAGTCCTCCAATATGTCCCACTTCTGACATCATTCTGATAGGGAAATACTGGCACCCTCCCAGGAGCATATCATGAATGAAACTCACCAGACATAGCAGGTTGCTCAGAAACAAAGTGAACTTTATTAAATGGTACCAAAAGCATGCATCATTGCTAATTAGCAAGGAAGAAGTCAGATCTGCCACCTTAGGGGCTCTCAGACCGCTTCTTCCCAGAGTGACAAGTGTCTAGGTGTTATATACTGTATTCAATGCCATGTCAGCGGAACTTAGAATAAGGCACCAAGCCAAATATGGCTGACATGGATGTGCAATGTCTGCACTATGCAAAACAGCCAGATATGGGCAGACCAGAAAGGCAGGCTCTGCACTGTGTAACATTTGCATATCATGTAGTCAAGACAAGCAAGGTGACCTGTAAGGGTGTACAGAATAGCTTGTTGAAGCTTGTCCAGTCAAGGTCAGATAGGAAGCCATTTTGAGCTCCAGGCCTCATGTTAATGTGATCTTATATACTCATGAACTCTTTGGAAGTAAATGCAAATGAATTTATATGGATATTCATATATATTTTGTAACAGTTATGGTCACTATCGTGGCGTGGGAGAACCACGAAGTCAATGACCTTAGACCAGGTACTAACCTTAACCAAAATGTAATCAATACAGGAAGACTGACCTGGGCGATTGAATATACTATTACCCTCTAAATCAGATTGAGTTCGACCATTACAGGCTTTAAAGGAGTGGGCCAAAGTAATGGAATTCATTTGGAGGGCTATTGGTGTCCATGCCCTAATCGAGGGTCCTTGCAAATGTGGTATGGACCATAGAGAATCCTCAGTGCTAGAAATGGGTTTGATCATGCCTGGGAGCGGTTCATATTGACAATTAAAATCTCCCACAACAATCAAAGTACTCTCCCCCTTGACCTTAGCGATAAGCTTATCTAAGATATCCAGAGTGGGAGATTCTTTTCCCAGCCTGCTCGGTCGAGAATAGACATTGATAAGGATCACACTCAATTTGGGTGTAAAAGAAAGTCTAATGCATTGAAGATCTAACAAAGAGGAATGTAATTGCGTCACTGTACATCCCAGATAAGAGCCAACAAGGATGGTCATGCCCCCAAATGGTCTTCCCTTCACACCAATCGAGGCCAAATTATTAACTGACAAAAATCCCGACCTATGGAAATTTTCCCGCGACCAAGTCTCCTGAAGGAGACAGATATCAAACTTATCTATAAAAATTCCACAATCAAGACTGGACACTTTGTTGGAGAGCCCTGCCACATTCCAGGACAGAATAGAAATTCTATCGCCACAACACTTCATCCCGCCATATTTTTTGTTGAAATCCTAGTACCCGTAACTTGCCCAACCGAAATACTAACAGTATTTTCACTATCAGCATTGATGGTTTCTATCTCCATATAACCCCTTAGACAAGAGACAAGCTGGTGGTGACCTTTGGTTGTACCTAACTCTGGTTCAACCAATCTTACGAAAGGGTCCCCTTTAGGAGAATTGGTACCAGACCCTAGGTTACTAGGGAACGGACCCTTGATGGATGGTTCATCCAATGTCCTGGGTGGGAGTATAACAGTATTTAAAACGTCCCGCCCAATCAGTCAATCAACATCCTCCAATGGGGCAAACCAATTAGATATGGGTATACTAAAAGGAGATAGATTTGGATACAGAGAAGTGGATGTGTTGTAAAAATTCTTAGCCCGTCTATTGAAATTATTTAGAGGCTGGGGAAAACCCACCCTCCAAGGACCTGGATAGATAAAATCTAGGGTAAAGGCTCTAATGGGTGAGAGATGATTTCTTGGAAATGAGGCATGTGACACCACTCCTTGGGTGATTTCTGGATGCCTAAAGTTGATGATTACACAATCTCCACCAATAGACTTCTGAGTGGGGCCCACCCATGCAACCCTCCTAACCATCAAAATCTCTCTTGCCTTGTCATACGGAAACTGCTTATTCTTCACCAGCCAAAACAAAATCTTGTTGCGAAGTTCAAGCTGAGATTCTTTGTGGTCTTCCTTAAGTTCCTGAATTCCTACCAGAATAATTACGTAAAGAACAGCCTCAGTGGAGAGGTTAATTATAGGAAGAAGGGATTGCTGAATCATACCACCACCACCCCTTGCACTCCCCTCAGTATATGGCAATACACTTGGATCTCCATCAGTTAAACCTTTACCCGATTGGGTTTTACGCCCAGTAGACGGCTTTGGCAGCTAATGGTTATTCCCCTGCAATCCTTGGGTTAACACTAATCGGGCGGGACCTTGATCACTGGTTGAAAACCCTCCACTGCCTATTGTGTTGCTAGGTACATCAGTTAAAGGAACCTGTTTGTGGGGCACTTTAGCAGCTTTGGGTAGCTGAGATGGCAAACTCAGAAGTGATTCCTGGTGTGTAAGAGGCCCCACGCTATATGGACTACCAGTCAAGTTAATGGTAGCTTCCTTATTAGGATGTATTTGCAATGGATTTTTTGAGGATGTAAGATTCTGCAGATGTTGGAGAATAGGCTTGATCTCTTCCCTTACCATCATTCTACACTGGGCCATAAAATCAACCATCATAGCCTCGGCCCAGTGGAGGTAGGTCTGATCCAGCGGGGACTTGATAACATTTAACTGGGCAGCACCACTTTTAGTTGACTTCTCAAGACCTCTAACGGGCACCCCCGTTGATTTATTCCCTTTGGGGCCCCGGTTACTGCCCACCTTCCTTTTCCTTGGTATACGGGCAGTAGGAGAGGAACCCTCAGATCTAAGATCTAAGGATGGTATAGTCATGGGTTCATTACTGGCTGGAGCCGAATATTGACACACTTTTTGACCAGGTGAGATCATTATATCAGTTAATAGGGGTGGTGCCAGTGAAAAACAATCAGGTGTAATTGAAAGGCGTCTTTCAGTCAAATCGATTTCAGAAATTACCGCTCCTATTGCCTTTTGGAGCATTAGGTCAATTGCTGTTGGGACTGTTGGTTAAGGGGGGTTTGGCCTTTGGTATAGAGCGCTTCATTGCACAAGCGCATTTCCCTTGTGCTCGTAGAGGAGGAATCGGTGGGGCCATCGCAGGAATAATAAAATTAAATACAAGAGTCAGGCCTACAAGGGATTTAATAGGGGTCACAGTACCTTAAATTCCGCAAGAAGAGACAGGTACCAAGATTCCAACATTAAGGGGGGTGGCCCAGCCCAGCCTCTTCCGGGCGATGACGGGCAAGGACGGGCCCGCCCTTGGCCCGGTCGCCGCCCGCGCGCGTGCCGCATTGCGTGGGGAAGGAGCGCTTTTGAAAGAGGAGAGGCGTCGCTGTTGTGTCGTCCCCAGGCTGCGCCAGGCAAGGAACTATTGGCGATGTGGTTCCTATTATCTGCCGTTCCCCTCACAGCAATGTCAGCAGGTAGGAAAGCAAAGGGTGCAAGCCATTCCCCTCACGGTGCACCGACGTGTTGAAGAAGCTGTACCCCTCACGGCTAACTCAAAGTAGGCAAAGAACGAATCAAGGGCATCCCGCGTTGCGTGGGGCGGGAGCGCTTTTTAAAGAGGAGAGGCGTCGCTGTTGTGTCATCCCCAGGCTGTGCCAGGCAAGGAACTATGGGCGATGTGGTTCCTCTTATCTGCCATTCCCCTCACGGTGATATTAGCATGCAGGAAAGCAAAGGGTGCAAGCCATTCCCCTCACGGCGCACCGACGTGTAGAAGAAGCCGTTCCCCTCACGGCTGACTCAGAGTAGGCAAAGAACTAATCAAGGCCATCCTGCGTTGCGTGGGGCAGGAGCGCTTTTGAAAGAGGAGAGGCGTCGCTGTTGTGTCATCCCCAGGCTGTGCCAGGCAAGGAACTATGGGCGATGTGGTTCCTCTTATCTGCCGTTCCCCTCACGGTGATGTTAGCATGCAGGAAAGCAAAGGGTGCAAGCCGTTCCCCTCACGGCGCACCGACGTGTAGAAGAAGAAGCCGTTCCCCTCACGGCTGGCTCAGAGTAGGCAAATAACTAATCAAGCGCGTTCCAAAGCAAACTTCCTCGAAAAGGGGATTTAAGAACATATCAGTACACTTTAATAACAACCATTAATATAAGAAACCTAGAGGAACTGCCATCAAGCAAAAAGAGCAGGTTGTATTAAACTCTGACAATCATTCTAAATTTGAGCCTGTTCTTTCAATGAAAATCAGGAAACAAATAAGTTGAATAAGCTATTGTGTAATACAACTTTTATAAATTTGTCATCAAAAGCAAGTTTACCTAGGCCACAACCAAAAGAACTAAAGCAGAAATCCAAAGGAACATTTTGACAGTGCCTTCAAAGAGGCGTGGCAAAAGAAGAGAATTACAGTAGAAATAGCAACAAGTGGAGATCTCTCGAGAACTGAAAATTGATGAAGGAATCTTATTATCTAAAAAGCCAACAACAAGAACTTATGCCAAAGTGATAAGCATGAGTAACACTATGTGAGTTTGCTAGACATACTCTTATAGATAGCTTACAATCAGTCACAATTTCAGCCAATCTATGTACGTACTCCACTGATTCTCAGCCTACTCTGAGGGCCTCCCAAAAATGGTGTAGCAGGTAATATTTCGGTGATTGTATGATACAAGAAAAATATTCTACTTGTCCACTTTATTTTGTGGCAATCGATGATGCTGTATGGAATAGCAACATTTGTAATAGGAGGAATCTGTTATGTCTTTTTTCATCACACCCTAAGTTAGAGCACCTGATTTTGTACTACATAGTAAGGGTATTCTTTATACCACCATTACCTGGAAGAAAGAATACAATCACTGGCGTTTCTTTATTTGATCAAATCATCATGATGAAGAATTGATTTTTGAAAATAGGAATGCTTTTGAGATTGGGGTATTGCCATATAACATTTAGAAACTTAATCTATACCTTTATTATGAAGCAAAGGTGTGCTTGTCATAAAGGCCAGATCTAGTATGATATAATTTCTAAAAATGTCATAAGTGGCTAATAGTCAGGGACACAGGAATTATGCATCAGTGGAGGGCCAAATTATGTGTCAGGTTTGACTAAATTATGTGGTAAGAAAAGGAAAGTATGCACCATGGTGCAGCGCATTTGGTGATAGTATGCTTCATTATTTTGTCATTTTTACACTTTTAAACACTGTCTGTGCATAGGTTGCACCTCGTTAGTACCAGTTTAGCACCCAAATTTAGCAACAAAACGGTGAGAAGTCAACCTTTGCAAATAACCTTCCACTGCACTGCAACGTGTGTTGCTGCATTTTTAGTATCTTTTGAGCCGTTTGGGCTAGAAATAAAGATTGTTTGGCTAAACCTGCAGATTATGCAGCAGATGATGGATCATGTGGCAAATGCGGCAAATCCACAATTGTGCAAAAAACGCAGCATCTGTTCAATTGCATAACTCCAGTGGCCCTGCTAATATTAAGTTGGATGATAACAACCAAGGGTTTTGTGTTATTTTGCATTCAGAAGGCCACATATCCTGTAAATTGGAAGAAGAGTGAGAAGAAAAGGAATAAATGACAATTGAGATGGGTCCCTATGGACTTAATTAACAGGAAACGCAGGTTCTCACTCAAGGGTAAGGCCTTGCCTTAGTGGAGATGTTAGCAATAAGATACAGTCACCGTTCATAAACAACTAAAGCCAAATTTATTTTGGACCATTGAATGTTGGAGGTTTGCTAAGAATGAATGAGGATGCCAACATGCTTTACTTTCCAATCTTTATTTCGGCCATTTGGCCATAAAAGAAGACAATACACATATACATCACAGATAAATCAGTTCATACAAGGATAAAACCATTGGAATGTATATACAAGAATGCTTTAAAAGCTATGCATCTAAAATTTTAAGAAGGGCCCAACATCTTTAAAATACGGTTGCGCGTATGCCAAACCTTAGTAAGAAATTTTGTTAATGCAAAAACAGTTGGGCCGGAGACATCAGATTTTAAAATCCTGTACATTGGTGCATATTCCCTGCAGCCCATATTCCTTATCAATGGGAGGAGCCAGTATTTTCTAGCTACCTTGTAGGCTGGGCAAAAAAAAGCCACGTGTAGATCAGTTTCCTCCATGGCATCACAGGCCGGGCACTGCTTTGTCGTGGGGCAAGATGACCAAGTGCTTGTAAAAGACCGGAAGGGCAGCGTGCCATATCTCCATTGGAGAAACAGCTTTCTGGCGAGTACAGGGGAGATAGGATCCAATACCTTCTCAAACCTATAATGGTCCTTGCTTTGCAAAAACACAGAGGATAAAGACCCTTCTGCCTGTATAACTCGGGCCCTAGCTAATTTTTGTTCATAGTATATATTGGCCAGGGACCTTTTGGAAATGTTTAGTGCGGCATTCGCCGGCTCCGTCCATAAGTCAGGGTTATGCCTTAGTGGAGATGTTAGCAATAAGATACAGTCACCGTTCATAAACAACTAAAGCCAAATTTATTTTGGACCATTGAATGTTGGAGGTTTGCTAAGAATGAATGAGGATGCCAACATGCAAGTCATATTGGATCGTACCATATCTTCTATTGCCAGGAAACCTGGTGTCTGGCACCACAACGCATATTATAATCTCAACTATTTCATACTCCAGCAGAAACGTCAGGACAAAATAGCAGACCATCAGTTAAATTAGAGGTTGTTAGCAAACACATTTGTACATGTACATCTAGTATTCAAGTGTATGAGTGTCCACAAAAACAATTAAATTGGAATTAAAACTATTTTCACCAATCACTACATAGCCTAGGATTGTGTACTTTAAATGGGTGTTTCTTAACAACCCAGCCAGGCGCACAGGAATCACAAAAAAGTCTGCTACAATTTTGGATGATATTTTTGTCAGTCTTTCATTTTTTTAAATATGCAGAACTTTTTCAAATTCTATTGTGGTACAAAAGTGATCATTTTCCACAAGAAATAATTAACAACTTAAATATATGTATAGTAAAAGCATTGCAAGAATTGGTTGTTTGTCAAGAGCATGTAGACTGAGAACATTTTAATGGAACACAAATATTTTATGTACAATCTTAGATTTGATGACACTCTCATTAACACTGTGCTGGCAAATTCAGATCAAATCACCTCCAGTAGAAAGGTGTTCAGATGTATGGTCATCTGCCAAAATCTCATAAATTAAATATGCACTGAAAACAAATTCTAATAGGTCACATAAGTATCTGGAAAGTAAAGCAAACAATCCCTTCTATATAATATATACATAGAAGCAGGAATTATGACATTGTGTTATATACACATGTATTCAGGTATAATAAATATTTTCCCCTTACATGAATGTATCTGTTTTTGACATGGAAGCATAGTTTAATGCACAATAACACCGGCAATAATAATCTGTAAATGTCTTCTTGACTGTCTAGCCATGCAATTACACATAATCTACATCTAATTCTTGGAAAGAAGCATCACCTCTTACGTCTTGTCCCTGTGACATGGTCATAGAATTCTGCAATGTGCCTGGGCATGAAGGAATGCAAAATATATTTTAGACTGTCAGCATCATCTTAGCTAGATTTATCAACTGACAGGTTGAAGGCAGACTAAAAAGGGTAGGTATTGTCCAGTCTATTATTTAAATCGTGTAAGAATGTGCCTTGTGTGATAAACACCAACTTCTGTTGTTCTGAGGAGGAATAAAAAAGTAGTTTTGAACAGTGTTTCTATGTAATGGAATTTGTTCCATGTTGTCTTTCTTTTTGTGCTTTGACTTGGGTGACTTGAGACTTCTTTGTTCTCGTTCCTTTCACTGATGCACAGGTGTGGGGAGCTTTGTAGTTTAATGCTTCTTAATGGTCTTTTACCATATGATGTATGCTTGCAGTCACTTTCTTTGCAGGAATGAAGACTGTGTTTAAACAGCATGCGTGACCAGGAGAACATCTGTCTTCTCAAGTTAAATAAACTTGTCACTGAAATATGAATTCCAAATCATTGAAAAAACACAAATCTGATAGTTCACCAATGATTTGAATCTTAAAATTGCAGTTTAATTCCATTTACTTGCACTGTGTTTTTATTAATTAACACATACCTGCCAACTTGAAGATGAGTGTCACAGTGAGGAGGGAACAGGGCCTCCTGCCGAGAAGTACCTGCGAGGTACCTTTGAACCCCACTTCGCCCCAAGGCCCTGGGGCTGATGCCGACGTTTTGGGGTGTTTTTTACACCCATACAGGGACGTCGGTAGTTCAAAGTCTCGGAAAAGGTGCTTCAAAACCAGTATTTGCAGTGGTAAATTCCATGTACGCCTCAATAAATGATTTTGTGAATCCCTAGCAGGTGTATATGACGTACTTTGACTGTAAACTCATTTTTTGGATCTACTGCATTTAGATTCCTTTCTGTTGTCCTATAGATTCTGCAAGGAGGAGGTACACATTGCCCTCTGACACTGAATGCGCTGTGAAAGAGCGCCTTGAGCCGATCATGCTTTGGGTAATCCTGTTCGTGCCAGGCAACCAAGTTAACTTGCATTACACACATAATGTTAACATACCTGCCAACTCACACGGTACCACCGTGTGACACATGATATCGGCTCCCATCACACGGTCTACTGGTGGGGAGCGGATACACAATGGCAGGGAAACTAGCTGAATATTCTTTCCCCACCATAAGAAATCTGCGGTAGTAAATCTCACAGAAGGGGAGTGAATTGGACGATGCAAGGTGTGGTTTGCTTTGTAAGTCTGTGAACACCCACAAATGTTGACATTTGTGGGTTTCCACTAACTGAAATCCGACCGTTCTTACCCCACAAATGTTTGGAAAGTTAAAGGCTGAAGTGACTCCCTTCCAGGATGGGAAGCTCAGCAAGTCACCCACAGATTTTTTTAGGGAGTGGCGAAAGGGCTTTTTCCATGGGGGAAATGTTTTGTGTAGGAAGGAAAAACATGTGCCTTTCGACTTTTGGCTGCCTGTGCACTGTGCAGAGATGTATGCTATGTGCAATTCCGCATAGGTTGAATAAGCAGTGTTTAAAAAGACACATACGGCTTTCCAGTACCTGTTTTGTGAAGTGCTTTCAGGGGGAGTCATAGGACTCCGCCCCTACTTTTACTCTTTTGTACTTGGATTGGGCCAATTGGCTCTACCCTTAGCAGAGATACAGGATCTGTGTGGCAGTGCATGCCCAAACGATGTGGGAAGCCTGATTAAATTACAGATAAAGGAAAATTGTTTTTCGCATTATGCATGTAAAGACCATTATGTGACACTTTCTTTGGCAATTTTCTCTGTTGTGGAATTTAAACACATGTTGATACTAAAGGGTCCCAAGTCTAAAATACGCGTTAACGTAAATAAAGTTGGTTATGAAATAACCGGGTTCTATTAATAATGTTATTCACCAACAAATTGAAGCAAATAATGACATTCCATTAATGCAGTAGTTTCTGCATTCCGGGGTTGTGAGAAACATATATATCATTGTATTCATTAGAAAACAAGCCTACCCGTGCACACATCATGTAATAAAAGCTATGCTTAATTTTTTAGAGATATGTTCTAAAACGTATCTGATTTGTCACCCTGTGTTCAAAGTACAGATCTTATGGAAGCACGCATTTTCATTAAAAAATCGTCCTGCAGAACATAACAGTACTTTTTATATATAATATTTGTGTGTCTCACTAATTGACACTTAAGGAATCAGGAAACTTGAACTTAAGAAAAGATGACATGGGTTTGATATTCTACTAAAGTATGATTGTCCTCTTGAATAAACACTTCAGAAACAGCAGACTCTGGGCCAGATGTATTAGACCTTTTTCCCGTTCGCAAACGGGCCAATTCTCAGAATCGGCCCTATTGCGAACGGGAAAAAGCCGTTTGGGATGTATCATCCCAAAAAGCCCTCGCAAAATAGGGAATCGCAAAATATGCAGATACTGATAAGAAGCAAATATAATGTAATCTCGGCACACAACTAAGAAACAAGCTATTAACAGTAAAATAAATACACCTAATGAAACCTCTTCTAGCTTTAGTAAAAGCAATGATCACAAATATAATAGGGTGCAAGGCAAGCTGTCCATCTGCCCCCTGTGTTAATCAGTTACACCCACCAACTGTATAACTTAATGTTTACCACATAACTTCTACTTCCACATATTAGTTAAGATGGTACTTATATATGTCTGTGGAAATTGACAGCAAAGTCTTTGATGATGAGGTGTAGACTGGATCTGAGGCGATTGACGAACAACTGCTACATAGACATATGGTACCACAATTAAAAGTATAGGTTCCTGCATCCATTCCTATACCTGAGGAATTTCAGCTTTAACATCGAATTTGGTTAACCAACAAGTCCTGAAGCTGTATGATCTGTCCAGGACTCATTTGTCTCATCATAGTAGCAACCCTGCTCTCATAGACTGTCAGATTAGGCCATTGCCAAGATCCTCAGAAGCTAGCAACTTCCTACATCCCCTTACCTGCATCACTTAAGTTATCAATGTGTGTGGGACAGCATTGATTTCCCTCATCCTGGTATATTTCAATGCTTTCCCTGTAATTTGAAGATATTCTGCTGTAACAAAATTGTGCTATCCTCACACCACTGTTTAAGAAGGCCGTTGGTAACCCAATACATTTGGCTATTTATGACTGATATAAGCCCTCCCATGCTTGGCAATGATTTTGGAAACCACAGTGACTGTCCAATTCTCAGATCACCTGAAGCTCAACATTTTGCAGAGTTATGTTTAGTCTGATGTCCATCCACCAATGGGAACATAGGTGACAATAACGAGTAAGCAAATTAGTACTTAATTCTTGGAGACAGGGTCATAGTTGAGCTTTCATCGGCCTCAGATATAATGGTACTTGACACAGTCTGTAGCTTTCAACCCTGGCCCAGGTAATGGCCCATGCCCATGCAAATGATCACGCCACAAATGAAGCTTGGTATTATACATCTTTATTCCTCAGTGTGTAACCATTAACTGAACATTCTACATTATGAATTCTATTACACACACACTTATACACTCTACAGAGCCTGTAAGGAACCAAAGGGGTACCGTCATCTCTAACTCACAAGACACTACATCTCCCCCTTTGTTAACTATAAAGCACCAATAATGCATATATACATTACAACTCTTCAATTAGTCATTTTGGTGCTAAAGCCATTCTGACAAGTCTTACTCCTAACATCTGAAGTTGGCGAAGGTCGAGGCAGGTGCTTGAAATGTGAAGAATCTTGCATAATGGACTTTCCAGGACGGTGAGCAGTCACCATATGTAATTTAGTAGTTACAACTCTCAGTGGATCAGTATTAAAAGGAGCATCAGACTTGCATTTCCGTTTCTGCCTGACGATAAATTGGTCTCCTCTGTTGAACACAGTGTTCCAAACACAATGAGGTCTATCCACATAGGTCTTCATTTGATATTTGTGAGACAAGTCAGTAATGCAAAGTTTATCAATGTCAATTCATCTCTGATTGGTCTAATGTGGCACTTTGGTGCCTATGGATCTCCCAAACATTAAGGTGGCAGGGCTTTCACCTGTGGTAGAATGTGGAGTTGACCTGTATGCACGAAGTGTAGACTGAAGAATTTATCTGAGTTCAATCTTTTTCAGAGCGGCTCGCTGAACCATCTTTTTGAGGGTGCTAATAAATCTCTTGACCACACTATTTACTTGTGGCCAGAGAGTCTTGCTTTTCTGATGCTTGACATTTAAAGGAGTGAGAACATCTTTAAAGTCTTGACTATTGAAAGGTGGGCCCTTGTCAGATTTCAAAATTAAAGATACTTTCTAATCTCTCAATGACTCTGTCATGAGTAGTTGACAAATCTTCCACAAGGGGAAAACGAGAATATTCATCAACAATTACTAGCAGATGAGGTCCTTTGTCAAGGGGTCCATAGAAATCAATTACAAGTTTCTCCAATGCATGCTTTGGGAGATCAGACGTGTTTAACAAATATGGGGTTATCTAACATGACAAACAGCTGCATAAATGACATGCCTTTAACTCTTTTTAACTCTTTCATCAAGGCGAGGGAACCACACTCAGCTCATTAGAGCTCATTTCATAGCAACACCTCCACGGTGTCCCTTACGAGTCAGTTCAATAACTTGTTGTCTCAGACTCTCGGGTATAACAATTCTCGATCCTCGTAAGATGATGCCTTCTGGGGTAATTGAAAATTCTTCTTACACATTTTTGAATATCTGGTATTCAAGGTCATCATGAGGAGGCCGAGTATGTTTTCGCCATGATTGGTGTGTATTAATGTCTTGGAGTATCAGCAAATCCCTGTCAATACTCGTGGCAGCAATGATTTGTTCTACTGATATGGCAGCAGGGGTACTGGACCTCGCAATTAACTTATAGTAAGCATCAGTCACTTCTGAAGTAGTGCCATTACACTGTATTGGAACACATGAGAAGTAGTCCGCAGGGTTTTGCCCTTTTCCTGGACGATCATACTCCTGCAGTCACAAGCCCCACCTCTCAATGTGAGGGGGCATCTCGGCCTTCGGATTGCCAAAAATGGTGAGCAGTGACAACTGTGAAAAGCTTTCCATATAAGAAACCATGAAAATGCTCACAAGCCCACACTACAGCTAGGCCCTCTTTTTCAGGTTGGGAATAGACATGTTATGTTGTTGACAAACATCGGCTAGTATAAGCCACAATGTGTCTTGGGGCATTGGGATGTCCCTTAAGATGGGCAAGGATGTCCCGCAACTCCACTGGGCTTGCATCAACAACAACCTCTGTCTACAATTTCGGATGCTTTTTGGCAGAGTCGAGGAAAGCAGTGGTTTTAGAAAGGCAGCAGCATCATACCCTGTGGGACTTTCTGTTACCGGGATTGGAGCTTGCTCCGGCAGCATATGCTGTCCGCTTGTACCAGCACCTTTGTCATGCAATAGCTGCGTGCTGACATTTGGGTCATTGTGGCCACTCTGCAGTTGTAATGCACTGTCTTCTTTGGTGGTGAGGAGGAGCTTTGTTTCTTGCATGTGCTCTTCACCATTTTCACCTCTTTGCATTGCAGCGGGATTCTACTACCTTTAGTGTTTCTGTGCGTTTGCCTGCTCCTGCTCGCAGGGTTCTCATGCATCTGGCTGTCGCCACTCTTTGCACTTTCCATACCTGGTTGTCACTGCCTTTAGCGTTTCTTGATGTTACAAATATTTCTGCTTGCACTTGGCTAGCACGACTTTTGTGCCTCTCTCTACCTGGCTATTGCTATCTTTACCATTGTCGTACTATATGAATGACAGCTCTTTTTCTTGTTTCGACTTTACCAGAAAATTTCTAGCCGACTACAAACAAACTTTCTGTAAGGCCTTCACTTTCTTCATAGGCCTAGCACTGGCTGGAGTGGCGCTTTGACTCCACATATGCCAACCATCGATTCTAATTTCGATTGAGGCACACGTGCTAAGCATAGCAATTTGCATGACCACAGCGAACTCTCTGGGAGAGCACACTTGGTTCTTCAGATCGTGGGGTATATGTAATCCCCTATCTCATCATAAGTTGTAGCTTCCTACCCCAGCCCGGGTACGTGCAAATGATCACGCCACACATGGAGCTAGGTATTACATGCCTTCGTTCCTCTGGGTCTAACTGTTAACTGAACATTCTACATCATGAATTCTATTATCCACACCCATGCAGTTACGTCACTATTCTACAAAGTCCTTCAGGAACCAAAAGGGCCCGACATCTCTAACTCAAAAGACACTACACAGTCGACCCAGCAACACATCTCCAAACTTTAAACATAGGAGGCTGCCACTCAGCAAAATTGCTATGCATCTAGAGGGTTCAATGGGTTGCAAACAAATTCTCATGCTTGCCAATATTATTACAGGGGGAGATATGTGGTTGAAA
The DNA here is from genome assembly GCF_964261635.1 of Lissotriton helveticus. Classification (NCBI taxonomy): domain Eukaryota; kingdom Metazoa; phylum Chordata; class Amphibia; order Caudata; family Salamandridae; genus Lissotriton; species Lissotriton helveticus. The sequence goes on along the minus strand of NC_136057.1, from coordinate 2,082,417,190 downwards.
CTGTCTCTTCACTGCAACTCCCAGAGCCAGGAGACACATGACATCACAGAGAAGAGACAGTAAACACACTATAAGAGGTGTATTTGTAATTTTTCCGTGGTCCACAACAATTTTTCTGACTTAGTCCCTTGTTCCTGTTTTTTCTTGTTTATCAATTTCTAGAGGCGGCTTATCCATACTTTCTTCTTTTATGTTATGGACTTTGCTATTTCTCAGCCCTGCCTTTCTGTGCTGACCTAGGCATTTACCTGATTTACTTGTTCTCCCTAAATGTTCTGGTCCTTTTTGAGGACTGGTTATCATTCATGCTGTTCCTTACTAATCAGTCCCATAAAATGACCTGCACTGATAGTAATACTTCAACACTTATAAAAGGTTCAGGTTTGGTCCTTTAAGCACACTGAAAAAAGGGACCACAACTATATTATAGAAAGAGAACGAACCTTACCGTGTGCCATAAAATGATTTAATTACAAAATGTAGACAACTGTAGTCTATTTGGATGCCCACCTTGATTTATTTTATAATCTCTAGTTTGTTTTTAAGACAGCTTTAGCATACACAGAAAACAGTGATAGATAATCACTTTACTGCCACAAAATATCAGAAATACCAAGAAATTTAGCATACAAATCTATTTGCTCATTACACAATAAATACCACATATACATTCGTCACAAATTCTAAAAGCATAACCAAACCATTTTGCATAGCTGTCCATTTCAATATTATGCTTAGATCAATGAGAGACCCAATTGGGGCAGGAATCCAAGGTTACTAAATCCAATAGAGGTATAATTAGAAAATAATTTCTAAATGAAAATGCTTCTCATGGAGTATCTGAGATCTTGGAAGAGGAGGAGAACCTCTGTTTGACCTCACTGTTATTTATCCATGACATTCGGATAGGTCTTCCCATCCTCACATCGTGGCATATATTAAGGCTAGATCGAGAATGCCCTTAGCGAAGCCAGTTCAGAACAAACTCAACCAGGAATATCCAAGGCCTTCCATTTTGGACCGAGTTTTGTCAACTCCTGTCATTGATCAAATGCTCCTAGCCTTTTTTTTCCAAACTATGGAAAGGACATAAAATAGCATGGGGAGGGTATTGTGCTCATACCACGATAAACCACTTGATGCAATGTGTGAAATCTCAAAATTTTTTGCCATGAAGTAACACACTAAGGTGGATACAATCTCTGTAGATCCAGTGGTGCTCTCTTGCTAGATTCTCAAAGTGATTTGTTTGGTTGGCAAAGCAAATTCTGCCAATTTCTCATGAGCATCGTAAAGGCAGACTAAAGGTTTGTGAAGTTAGCCTTTACTGATCTAGAACTATCTGCACAAGAGCTAGGTGAGAACTTCTTCAAAGACATTTCACAGTATGTTAACACCCTCCTGTCACACCAAAACATTTTTGACAACACCATTTCAGCAGGACTGGTACAAGAGAAGCCCAATCTGACTGTTGCTTCACATTCAATAACAGAGCTTAGATTAACAGTTTCAGGGGCAAGTTCAGATATCAAACCAGCAGGCTCTCTTTCTCCCTGCAAAAAATAAGAGTTTTATTGCCAAGAAAGAGGTAAATCAAGGATTAAAAGCAATACTGGTAAGTGTACAATCACAGCCTCACCATATTGGAGGTTGAATTGCTTTTTTTCTTCTTATCAATCATATGGGATCTTTTCATGATCTACTGCTGGAAGGTAGCCTTGCAGAGTTCCCGCCACCCTGGTCTGTATCAGGCTGACTCTATCAGATTTGTGCAATGTTCCTGTGCCCCCGAACCAAAAAGTATACAATACAGCCTAGGGTTCCTGGTGGCCCTGGTGCATGGAGTCAGACTGTAATCACATTACAGCACATACTTGTGGTGTTGCACATTTCTTGAGTTTCCTAGCATTCTATAGGAAGTAAAATAGAACAGCGATCACTCATATATCAGCTATTTCCCTACACTATATTTCTTTTGATGGAAAGCTAGTTTAACCACTGTTTAGTTGGTCATCTGTTAAATAGAGGATGGATATAATTCCTTTACCAAAATATAAAGTGTTATGGGACGTTAATGTGGTTTTTGAATATATATAATGTCTGGCTTGATAATCCTGATCCTGCTTTAAAGTCTTGATGTGCACAAATGACGATACTTCTGTGCTTGGTATAATTCAAGAGAGTTTCCAATGTCACATTTTTTATGATTCATCAGTCAGAAAGTATACCATTGATTACTTTTTCATTTTTCAGATATACCAAGACTGACATAGCTTTTCTGGAACATCCTGCTTTTCCTGATCATCCAAAGCTTTGTGTAGTAAAGCGGTGGATTGAAAAAAAGAATTGTACATTAGCTCTCAGAATGTCTGCTTCCCAGCTCCTTATTTCTTTCAGAAAACCTCGGCTTCCTCTATCCACTGCTCTTACAAGATAAGTCAGCTGTACCATGCAACAAGCACGGATTGATGTGTCCATATTTGATTCTCATTAATCGCCATGGCTTTTAAAGTTTTCAACATGAGTTCCATGTTAGAGGGCAGTCTGAAAACAAATGATTAGTCTTTAGCTGCTATTTTAAGGACATGCACACCAATTGTCCCTGCTTTTACTTTAGATATTAAAGGCTTTAAAAGTTCTATAATAATGCGCTTTACAATAGCTTAATAGGAGTCACAGGTCTTGCAATAAAATCTGGATTTTCCAAGCATTTATGAAGAAAAGTGCTAATTTCATTAAAGACACCAAGGCAAGTATTATACATATTTTGATGCGATGTTTTAACTCTTCATTGCTTTAAGGGCCCTCCCTCTTAATTGATACGTCTTTCATCTTCTTTTAAGCCATTCGTGCTATATTACTGCAGGCAACCTGAGAACCCTTCACAAGATGGAAAATGACGGGTGGGCTTTATGCTTTACTTCATTTGTTTTTTCTTAATAATGTTGTTTTTTCTTCACTACCTGAAATCGCTTCCAGCGTCAACTAAGAGAGAGCAGACTGATGTGTCTTTAAGCAATTACGTGAAATGGAATCCACATGTGTGTATGGCCCTGTCGCCCACAACAGGAACTGATTAAATCTATGACCAAATGAAGTCAAGGTGGTCTTTCTAAAGTTCTTGGTTTGGTCCATTCTTTTCTCAGGTGACTGACAGGCCACCCAAGTGGGGTTCCATTATTATCTGGAGCAATATGGAAATGGCTGAATTTGTATGGATGCTCAAAGATTCTGGGACTTTCCCCTCACAGAAATGTGAGGAAAATGCATGATTTTAGCCAAAGTCAAATGTTTGTAGGGCATTCTGGGTAAGAAAACGTAGTAGGATCAATGAAAGTCACACCACCATAGACTCCCCTGGGTGATTCTTTTTTTTATAAATTTCTTGGTTTGGTTGGTTTCCCAGTGTTGCACCCAGGCTCGAAGATGGCAGCTATCTACGTTGCCAAAAATGGGTCAATTTTCTAGGCAAAAACTTGATATTTCCATGTTGCATCTTAGGGCTTTTCCTGGCATGGGCTATAGACCCAGGCACAAGTAGGGTACCATTATTATCAAGTAAAGTGTAGGAATGCAGAATAGTAAAACATTTTTTATTATCAATTGAATTTCTCTTCACTTTTGACTTCTAAATGTGAGTCAGCTTTCACAGAACAACACATCTTGCAAAATGTACTCTAAACCACGTGGTATTATGGGCAACCCCAAATAACCACTATTCCTCAAGTCAGTATCTTGGGCATATTGCACAAATGCATAGGTTTCCTTTATAACCATTTTGCGTATATTCATTACCTCATTGGTTTCCTGAAAGGTTTTTGCACAATGAAACACCAATAAAAGCTTCAGCTCTATACCTGGTTCGGGGTATCACATGTTTTGAAAACCGAACAATTCTATACATCCAATCAGAAGATATGATGAATATAACAACATTTTGCTTTTGTTAAATCAGGCATTGATGCAAACATTTATAGATTAAACCATTGCACTATTTTCTTTTTAATTTTCTTTCATTCAACGATTATTTTCTTTGTAAAAACCACGTAAATAAATCCTTGCTGAATTTAGAATGTTGTATCTTTTTCAGGAATGTACAGCTTTCTGCGCTCAAATGTGTTTCCATCACAAAGCGCAAGTAGGTAGAAACCACAAAATATAGTAAAAATGGCTAGCACATAGAAAAATGCAAAAACTGTGATCAAAAAGTTGTTCCTGAAAGCTGGGAAGATGTTATCTTAGCACGGAAAACCTTTTGTTGATGCAAAGTTTAGGACATAAACATATGCTTTCATGGACAGCACTTTTTCCCATTTTCCCAAAACTCACCCACTATGTTTCAAATATTTTGGCTATTTTCTTGGTTTCCTACAGGGATGCGCACAACCCATGCAGACCTTTTGTGTAAAAAACAAAAAAGGCTTAAGCACAGAGTGCCCTAAACATTCAAAAAAGCGCTAAGCCTTGAGGGCAGGAAAGCCTTAGCAGCTAAAGGGTTATTAGAGTTAGGACTTTTCATCATTAAAACTTGGAAAATCCAGACTAAATAAACAAAGTTAATTCTAGATTGCATACGCATCAATGGCACAACCATGTACTTAAGTAGCATTAACAATCTCAATCTGTGCTAAATAGAAATTATGCAATGTGCACAACTCACTATCAAAAGGGAAGATGGTAAATCCTTTGTTTTAGCATTAGTAGCTGTATGTGCTGGTGACATGGGGTATTACGATTTAACAGGTCCACGATATTTCCTCATACTGGAATCTAACAATATTCATGTTTAAATTGGGAACTTGATCAGTCAGGGCCGGACTGACTACCGGGCAGTTTGGAATGCTGCCGAGCTGGGGGCTGATTTCACTTCGGTGGGGGCTGATTTTGTTCATGGAGACCTGCGTGTGCTTCGAAATAATTAAAGCAAAGCGAATTTCATTTAGCACACGCAGGTCTCCATGAACGAAATCAGCCCCCAGCTCAGCAGCATTCCAAACTGCCCGGTAGCCAGTCCGGCCCTTCTTTTCAGGCTCTGACTTTATTCTGCAGTAGCTAAACTACGTGTTGTTGCCTCACATAATGTTTGTCCAGAAATCATGTTTGTCACAGTTTGTACACAAAAGTGTTTCCGGTTTGTCTGCATCTACTATTAATTGATCTTACATTTCCACAGTGGAATAAGTATCAGTCCCCAATTGGGATTCAATTTTCATCTCATCTAAAAGTTATTTTCTTTACTCCACTCATGAAGGGGGGATCCTTTTATAGTTAGAGTCCATGACTGTAACCTTTCCAGAACGCTTCCTGAATGGAATATTACACACTGCTTAAAGGTGAGTTCTTAGATTTTCTGTTTGTTAGACCTGTTATCCTTAGTGTGGTCTCCCCTCCAAACATTTTCTCTTCATCCCTCCTGTTTCTGAATTTTGTTCTGGTTGTCATTAAGACCCTGTGCCCTTTACCACAGCTAACCAGTGCTAAAGTACTTGTGCTTCCTCCTTAACATATGTTACTTTTGGCTTACACCTGATTGGTACATTTAATTCACGTATACGTTCCTAGTATATAGTCCTTCATGTATCCAGGGCCTAAAAGTTCAATGCTACCAATGGGCCTGCAGCTCACATTGCTACCTAGCACTTTAAAACATGTTGCAGGCCCGCCATTGCAACCTGTACTGCAGTTTTCAAACTGTAAATTCGACCTGGGAAAATAAATATCTGTCCGGACTAAAACTTGCTTTTTTATACATATGTCACCTCTGAGGGAGGGCATACACAGCTCAGAGGGCAGGGTGCATTGTACATAAAAAGTAGGACATGTGTTTTTAAGTTTTACATGCCCTGTTAATAAAAAAACTCCTACATTTGTTTTTCACTGCAGTAAGGCCTGTTTCTCCCATAGGATAACATTGAGTTACCTTATCACATTTAATAAGTGCTAACCTTTGATTTGGAACAGATAGGGATGACACGTTTGGACTCAAATTAAGTGTAATTTAAAATCCTCTTTAATGGTAAAGTTGAACTTTAAGTCACAATTCTGAAAATGCTACTTTTCGAAAGTTTACATTTTCCTGCCCCAACCATTTGGTGCCTGCTGCCTCTATCCTGGGTCGGATGACTAAGAATAGCTAGGCACTTGGCCTCTGTGTATTGCTCACAGACAGGGAGATACAGGGGGGGGATAGGTGTTGACAGGATTGATAGAGCATAGTGTTTCCTTGCCCCACTTACATTTCATAGGGCTGCCTCCAGCGCACACACAATGAAACCTGACACCAGTCGTTTGCCACCCAGACTTCATGGTGCTTTGGCAGGGAAAGGGAATAACTTTCCAGAACCAGATATGGGTGTAGCTAGGGTGTCATTCCTATTTCAAAGGCTGGCACAGACCTCCACCTAGCAAGGCAACATTCCCAGACGCACTTCTAGACACAGTTTCAAACCTGATAACAATACACTCCAACCTGTGCGTTCTGGGTGACCTTAACATTTGGTTTGATAAAACCAATATGACCCATCCAAAAACAATAATCACCAGCCTAGACGCATTGAACCTGCATCAGATTGTCCCCAATCCGACACACATCGCTGGACATATCCTAGATGTCATTTTTGCTAATACTGAACTAGTTACCTTTCAAACTATAACTCCAGTCACATGGTCAGACCACCACTTGCTTGCTTTCCAACATAAAACAACACTAAGCGACTCACCTAAAACTACCTTACATCCATCCACCTATCGGCCGTGGAACAAACTCAATTTGGAACACTTGGAAACACTAACATCCAGTATAAATCTGGAAACCATAAATTCTGTTCAGAATCTATATGAGTGGCTACAGGAAGCTTTTGACATCCTGATACCACTCAAAACCACACAACAGAACAAAAGGAAAAAAGCGCCTTGGAGAAACATAGAAATAAAAGACATAAAACAACAACTTAGAAAGCTGCAACGTACCTGGCTCAAAACAAACACCAAACAAGACAAACTTCACCTACAAAAAATTAACAGATTATATAAGTCGGCTATCAAAAAAGCTAAGAAAAGGTACTATTCAGACAGAATTCAAAACGCTAAATGTGCAAATAAAGAATTCTATAAAATACTCAATGAATTTCGAAAACCAAATTGCCTAGAAGGAACTCATTCTGTTACTCAAGATTTCACAGACAAACTGGCAAATCATTACACGGACAAAGCAGACACGTTGGACTCGTACTTACAAAAGAAACAAAGCACCAGCACTAACCCTTGTACAAAACAACTATCCAAGAATGCTCTAATCAAGCCTCTCCGTTCCTTCCAACACATCTCACACAATACATTTATGGACCTGGTCAAAGCAAGCAGGCCTGCCGGCAGCCCTTCTGACCCCCTGTCCGCCACAAACTTTCAAGACAATTCTTTTAACAACCTCTGCTGCCATTCCAGTAAGAAGAATCATCAACGATTCCTTAACTACTGGAATATTTCCAGAAGAACTCAAAAAGTCAAACATACGCCCTTTACTGAAGAAAACAAACTTGGACCCGCTGAACCCCGACAACTACAGACCCATTACAAATGAACCTTTCCTGGGCAAACTGGTAGAAAGAGCAGCGTTCGCCCAGATGTCACAATTCATTGAAGAGAATCACATACTTTCAGATTTCCAAACAGGATTCCGTCCGGGAAGAGGCACTGAATCTGCCCTCCTTGCCATCTGGGATGACCTAAAGAATACAGTTGACCGCAACGTGGTTGCTGCGCTACTCCTCTTGGACCTCTCAGCTGCCTTTGACACGGTTGACCATGACACTCTGAAACAAAGACTTTATGAAGCCGGCATAGAGGGAACTGCTCTAGACTGGATCGCGTCCTACCTTTGAAACAGAACTAATGTCATCCACCCCCCAACTAATGTCCTCCACACCAAACCGTACAAAAGCAGGGGTCCCTCAAGGTTCTATCATCTCGCCCATGCTTTTCAACATCTACATGAAGTCTTTACCAGTACTGATCAATAAATTTCACCTCACGTGCTACAACTATGCAGATGACATGCAAATACTCCTTCAACTGGAATGCCCCAAAGACACTGGAAAGTCACCAATTTTTAGCTGTCTCAGAGCCGTGGATCAGTGGATGACTTGGAGCCATCTCAAATTGAATGCTTCAAAAACTGAAATACTCACGTGTGGTGATTGGAAAAATTACAACCCGCTTGCCGCATGGCCTGGTGAACTGGGATCACTGCCTAAAGTATCGAAGGAAATAAGAAACCTCGGAATGACCATGGATTCCAAGCTGTCGATGAATGTCCAAGTGAATAAACTAGCAAGATCAAGCTTTGCTACTATAAAAACGCTGCGACGAATTTTCCCTCATTTGGGATTTCCACACAAGGTCCAAGCTACCATCTCCCTTGTTCTATCCAAACTCGATTACGCCAATAGCCTCTACCACGGATCACCTTTAACGACCATGAAAAGACTACAACGGATTCAGAACTCGGCTGCCAGACTACTCTTGCATATCAAACCACGAGACCACATCTCCCCTGCCTTGAAAGCCCTGCATTGGTTACCGGTTGCCAGAAGATCCACGTTCAAGCTGCTTGTATTACCCACAAAGCAATACATGGAATAGGTCCACTCTTCATCAGGAATAAAATCACCAAACATATTCAACAAAGGAACCTACGCTCTAAAGGAGCATCTCGCCTCAAAATCCCACCATTCAAGAAAAAAACAAAGGGTGGCACATCCTTCTCTGTTCAAGCAGCCAAACTATGGAACTCTTTACCTCCCAACATAAGATCCATCGACAACCACCTTATCTTCAGAAAACTACTCAAGAACTGGCTCTTCCCCACATAAGCACCATACGGAAATAGAAATTTACAGTATATCCCTCTGTATATAAGCATTTGTTTTCACTATAGATATGTACCTATCTTTGTGTATTACTTTATAAAACATGTAAAACAATTATGTTTTTAAGAGAAGAAAAAAAATAAAATAAAATAAAATAAAAAATAAAATAATAATAGTAATAATGATAATAATATTCATCAATAAATAAAAATCATTTTTGTTTTACATGTACCGTATTTTCCGGCGTATAAGACGACTTTTGAACCCCTGAAAATGTTTTGGAAAGTCGGGGGTCGTCTTATATGCCGGATGCCAAATTAGACCGTCTGTTTTCATGTGTTTTTCAACAGCGCGGACTACTCCTGAAGGTGCCCACGCTTCCGACCCAGCCGGAGGGGGGGGGGGGGGCTCTAATCCCCCCGCCAGCCACAGAGTCGGAGAGCATTGCATCGGTGGACAACGCTGAGGATCCGCGATAGCATCCACGGAGTCGGAGGACGCCGCCGGGCACTGGAGCTGCTTCACTGCGGTAAAATGAGCGTACTCTGAGGACTAGACATTTAGTGCGGGTGGAGGGATTAGGCTCGCAATATTTCCAGTATACAAGCAAGGTGGAAGAAACATTTCCCGCCTAAGTATACAGTGCTTACAACCCTATATTTCTAACTAATCATGACCACCGAAGCTGACGTGCTCAGAGATAGGGCAGCAGCGGCGGACGCCATGTTTTCGAATTTACCAGATATCAGCAATAATCCCATAGGTACAGCAATGAACAGCAGATTAACGAATGACAATGCCTACGCTTCCGACCCAAAATCGGAAGCGTAGGCGGGAAATGGTGCAGCTCGAACTCGCTTCCAAGATCAGCCCCTCGCTGATTTTGTTGGGGCCGTGGCATACCGTAGTTTTGTTTTCTTGGATGCGAGTTCGAGCTGCATCATTTCCCGGCCACGCTTCCGACCCAGCCAGAGGGGGGGGGCTCTAATCCGCCACCAAACGTTAAGTTACATGGTTCAAAAGTGACAATAGCGAGCAACCAAAATACATGAGGTAGCAATCGGTACATTACAAGAGAAAAAAGTGATAAGTGTGCAGGTTATAAAAGCGTACAAGGTACGAGTAGAGGTATAATACTGCAATAAATGGCAGACACTGCACGATTGCTCTAAAGCACTCCTGCCTAGACTGACCTGCACACAACCGCTTGCAAATCCCCAGGCAGATGAGGCAGCAGGATGAGGCAGCAGGAGGTCCTGAAATATAACAGGCAGCTCTGAAGATGGCGGCCCCCACTGTGTTCCACATGTGCTAATCTCTCTCTCCTTCCAGAAATCTCATGCTCATCGGAAGGAGGGGAGTGTCAGTACCACATGATCTCCTCAGTCCATGGAGATAGAAAGGGGACAAAACACACTACCCTTCTTTTTAATGTTTTAATATGACTGATAGTTATATAATCTTTATTACCATATTATGTTGAAATCTACCATAAGGTAGGTACCTTCTTTTGATACACACCTCAACTGCACTGTACAGTTTAATAAAGAAAGGAGATGCTTGGGGAGGGCCTGTAGTGTGAGCACAGAGTTTGTATGCAGTGCACAGGAGTGCACAGGAAGTACCGGTACCAGTACCAGTAGAGCACTTGCCGTGATTGGCTGGTTGTTGCAAACAGGAAAGGCAGTCTGGTGAGCAGATATTTACATGTGGTGAAGACAGTACAGTACCAGTCCCTGTACCTGTTCATACAGTATAGCAGCAGTACATACAGTATGCAAATGGCTGACAGTCAAGAACCCATCATGGCTCCAGCAGCAGCAAGAAGAAAGAAATATGAAGCCAGTTACAAACTTAAAGTTGTAAATTTTGCCATGGAACATAATAACTGTGCTGCTGCAAGACAATATGGAGTAACTGAAAAGATGGTTTGGGCCTGGAAAGCAAATGAAAAAGCATTAAGGAGTATGCCAAGGGGTAAGTGTGCATTAAGAAGAGGCACCCCACATTGGCCAGAACTCGAAAAACATGTAGCAGACATGGTGAATGAGCACCGCCAAAGCGGTTATGTAGTGACACGAAATAAAATACGTTTGTTTGCACTTCAGTGGGCCAAATCTAACCCAGATCTCAGCAACAGATTTAAGGCCACTGTATCCTGGTGTACTAGATTCTTGGGAAGGCATAATCTGGTATTGAGGCAAAAGACGAAAATTGCACAAAAATTACCTGCAGATCTTGATGCCAAAATGCAAAGTTTCCATCGCTACGTTATTAAGCTGCGCAATGAACATGGCTATGCGCTAAGTAGTATCGGAAATATGGATGAAACTCCAATGAATTTTGATATGGTTGCAAACAAAACTGTCCATCCAAAAGGTGAAAAAACAATTTTAATAAAAACAACAGGACATGAGAAGTCCAGTTTTACAGTGGTACTAGCATGCACAGCTGATGGCGCCAAACTGAGACCAATGGTTATTTTTAAAAGAAAACAATGCCGAAACTCAAGTTTCCTGTTGGTTGTTTTGTACATGTGAATGAAAAAGGCTGGATGGATGAAGAAGGGGTAAAGCTATGGCTTGATAATGTATGGAGCAGGCGACCAGGTGGACTTCTTCAAAAACGTAGTCTACTGGTGTGGGATATGTTCAGGGCTCATTTAACTCCCAGCACCAAGCAAAGACTGGCAAGAATAAAAACAGATGCTGCAGTTATTCCTGGAGGATTGACATCGTTGGTACAGCCACTGGATGTGTGCCTAAACAAGCCATTTAAAGATCGCATTCGAGAACAGTGGAATGAGTGGATGGTTAGCGGTGAAAAAACATTCACAAAAGGAGGAAACATGCGTGCACCACAGTTGGATGTTTTGTGCAAGTTTGTCATAAAAGCCTGGAATGATATTGATGCAGAAACAGTCATAAAGTCTTTCAAGAAGTGTGGCATATCAAATTCATTAGATGGTATGGAGGATGACTACTTGTGGCAAGATGAAGAGGAAGCCGAAGCCGAGACCACACCATCTGATACGGAATTACCAGATCCATACGATGACTGCTTTACAGATGTACCACAAGATCTCATTGACTTACTTATGATATCAGATGACGAAGAGGAGGATTTTGAAGGCTTTTAAAGGGAACGTCAGCAAATCCTGTAAAAATCGCTTGGAGTTATGAAAAGTTTAATCCACTTGCACTGTTTTATGTTTACCGTACATGTTTGATGACAAACAGCCTTATGTTTTACAAGTGACTGTTTTTCATATGGTTCTAAATAAAAATATTGTGACTAAAGCAATATGTTTTATACAACCAATTTGTTTGAGTTCAGTCTTTGAGTGTGACTAATAAACGCTTAACACTGTCCTCTGATAAAGCCTTACTGCTCACCCACACTGAGGAGGACTAGAATCACTAGTAAGCCCAAAATAAATTCTCAAAATGGCTATGCAGGACTGCGTTGGACTGTGCTGGAAGTGGGGGTAGTCTTATACGGCGAGTATAGCACAAAACCTAAATTTTATCAAGCAAGGTAGGGGGTCGTCTTATACGCCGGGTCGTCTTATACGCCGGAAAATACGGTACATACTTCCATTGTACATCTATGTACCTTCCATGTACTTGGATCTGTGTGTCTGTTACGGTATACAGCCTTTACAACGAAACTTTTACAACGAACTACCATTACAACGAAACTTTTACAACGCAAACTATTACAACGCATAGCGCTGGGGGGCGCTCTAGGATAGGGAATAGGTTTAATGTACTATCTAACACCTTCCCTACTATCCACGGGGACTGGAGTTGGAATAGTAAATTAAACTATTCCCTATCCAGCGCCCAAAAGCATTATGCGTTGTAATGGTATGCGTTGTAAAACTTGCGATGTAAAGGTAGGCGTTGTAAAAGTATGCGTTGTAACGTCATACATCCTCTGTTACTTTTCTCCATATCCAATGCACTACCCTATTTCTCATCCTGTGCCTCTATCAATATATTTATTCTAAATATACTTACTTCTTTTATGTATCTATATACTTTCAATGTACTTATGGATCTATATATTTATCACTTTCTTCTAATTTAGCATTTCCAATGCACTAGCCTATTTCTCAGCCTATACTTCGCTCAGTATATCTTCTAGCCCAACCTTCTGACTCATTTCAAACTTCTTTCTACTACTCCTTCTAATGCACTACCCTGTTTCTCATCCTATAGATCTATCAATATATCCTCTACATTTATCCCAAACCCCATACCACTACTATGATCGCCAAAATAACCTTTTCTAGACTCTCTCCTGCTCTACCCCTCCTTGCATCATCTGACACCTCTTTTTACTACACCGATCCCCTAAAACAAACATTTCTAAACTCTCCCCTCTAACTCCTTCCCTCCAAAACTCCTTTCTACTCATCCAAAAGCCTCTTCCTACTGCTAAGACTTAAAAAAAAATACTTCACTCTTTTATCCCTCCATTATCCTTTTTCAATCAAAATTAACAGACTAACATGCTCCCTTCTCAAATTCCATATTCCATATTCAGCTATGCTAATATACTGCCCAAATAACTGAATAACATATCTACTACTCAAATTACTTCATATTTATACTATTCTAATTTTCAACACTAATCCTTTATGGGTTCCGGAGTGGCGTGCTTCTCGCCAGAAAAGCGCTTCAACACCCATCAGGGGTAACAAGTGCTATATGAATGTAAATCTTTCTTCCCCTTTTATCCAGCCGCTATCCTTCTCGCTGCAAGTAACAGACTAATATCCACCACTGAAATTACCTCATATTTCAACATATTAATTCACCACTAATCCTTTATAGGCTCCCTGAATAGCATGCGTCAACAAGCGAGCGATAAATAAATACAAACCTTTGTCCTACTCTATCCTTCTGCTATCATTCCAAATCCAAATAACTGACTAACCTATCCACCACTTAAAATGTACTTGCATGTTTCACTATACTAATTCAACACTAATCCTCTGTGGGTCCCGGAGTAGTGTGCTACCCTGCCGAAAAAGCGCTTCGACGCCTCATCAGGGGTAGTAAGCGCTATATAAATGCAATTACAATACAATACAATACCTCTTCTGTACACTCCTAGATCTGTGGAAGACTTCAGAAAGATTGCCATGTACTCCAGAGGACTGGAAGGTGAGAGGACAATCTCCTTGAACCCAGGACTACCAGATTAGCTCCAAGGGCTACTGTGTGAGCTACAGAGACATAAGCTTCAAAGACGTTGAACCTTGCACCTGGCCTTTGATTGAGTGACTCCTAACCACATATGAGGTGCCCCCCTCCCCAAGTCCTGGACCCTTGGATGTGGTGTTAGAGACACTGCTTCTGTGTAACCCTAACATTTGAGACTTGAAAAATCTTTCACTAAAAAGTGCCAGTGGAACCAACAAAATATCGAGACACACCTGCAAGCCAACCGGCCCAAAGTGCATTGCCAGTCAGCCTGACTTTGCAGTAGCTCCTGCTACGTTCTTCTGTGCAGTAGCAAATCCTGTTCAGCTGGACTTCTGAATAACGGTATCCAGCCTCGTGTTGGCCTCCTTGGGTATGGCTTGCAGCTTTGTCCTGCCTGAGGGTTTCAATTTCCAAACAGATATCTTAGTCCAAATGTAAAATTCTTCACTGGGCTAGACTGCGACATGCTTTCCATTAACGAGGACTACTTTCAACCTGAAATATGACTTATTTCACTCTGAGCTTTTTCCCACTATCGTCGACAGCTTCAATGAGATCTCATACAGTGCTCTGTATCTGAACTGTGCCCTTTTGCAGTTGCCCTTAACTTTTGACTTTTGCCTAGTCTCGTCGGACCAGATACTTTCAGTTGCTGCTTTGATCTTTAAAATGCTGTTTTTCACCCCCAAAAAAATCATAACTTCTGATTGAATTTCATTCATTTTTCTGTAATTTTATTTAAAAAAATGAATTGATGTGGAGTTTTGTCTTGCGTTATGCTTTCACTTTATTCTTGTTTGTGTGCTGCATAAATACGTAACACAGTGCCTCTATGTTAAGCCTTACTGCTTTTAGTGCCAAGCTACAAGAGGGTTAAGCACAGGTTAATTTAGTGACTTTTGTGGTACACCCTTACAAGTTTGTTGTTGGTTGTTGCTTGAGAATGGTTTTCACCCACCTCATCCAATAGCCCAATTTCTGTATCTTCCAGTTTTCATACTAACGTGTGTGATTTATATATTTCCCTCAGATGATAGTTTTTGGAATCCTTTCAGAGCTCACAGTTCCATTCATTCAGTACAAACATACTCATTGAGTGCAATAACTTGTTAAATTAGTTAAGTTTGGCCATAAAATATTATCTTGACACTGAAAAGATACCCGCGCATTCTGAATTGAAATCAAAGGCATCATAGGGAGGAGAATATTTTACAACTATCTAATTATTATTTTATTTTGTTGTTTTAATTTCGTTGGTGTACATTCCAGGGAACCAGTTTCAAAATGTTTCTCATGGATTCAGCTGTGGCATGTTTAGTTTTTGGACACTGGGCTACATATGTCTAGTATATTAAAATCAGCTGAAACCGTTAAGCACCTCTAGTCATTTCATTTCATTTCATAAAGCTTTATAAGGTACATTTCAAACAATGTCCATAAAAGCACATAATAGCAACATACAAATATTATCAAATAGCAAAATTACAGGGGTCATTATAACATCTACACATAAGATAAAATGATTAAAACATCATGCTTTTCCTCGCATGAATTGACTTAAGAAAGTAGGTGGCAGTAAAAATGCAAACATCGGGATGATGCATGCTAAAAAGCAGCTTCATGGAATCATGCACAGTACGAACTCCATATTTGACAAAGATAGGTTTTAAAAAAGCTATGAGAAAATTTCTATACAACTTACATATCAAAAGAAAGTGCAAAGTGCTTTGTGCTGAAGTATCGTCACACGGGCAGGGGCCATCTGGATGTTTTTGGGAGAGGGGAAGGCCACCAAGTTATGTACAATCCCAAACCTTAGTCTAGTTAAGACAAACCGGTGGGATGCTCTGGTCACTTGGCTTAAATATATTTGATAGCCTACCCTTCCCCCAAATTTATTGTAAAACATACAGGTGGATAGTTGACCAATACTACTGTTCAGCCTCTCTGCCATATGGTTCATAAATATATTCTTCATTTCCTGTTTTGATAGTGCGGTAGCAGCATAGTTGTCAACAACTATATTCATATCGTACATTACCTGGAAGCTACAGATAATATATTTTAGCCATGGGATCTCAAGATGATTATCAACGGAGAGACAGTCACTGATAACTGCTCTGTTCAGGGATGTCTAATCCTTCTGCCAGATCGAACCCCATACCATTAGTGGCCTTAGAGAGATCAAATCGGACAGATAATTGATCCCAAGCTCTCTGTGGATTAAGTCGTTTGGGGCAGAATTAGGTAGACACAGGAGTCTCTTGAGAAAAAGATTTTCCTCCACTTGCAAGCTACTGGTGGAGACGTGTCCCCACGCCCCGGCCCCATAAAGGGTGATGGACACGCATCGCGATTGATAAATCTGTAGCATGTCTCTGATCCGTCTATCCCCTAGTTTAGTCGCAAACTTAAAAACCCCATGGGCACTTTTAGCCATCTTGGCCCGTACGTTGGTGATTTCATGGGCCCAGCTACAATTCTTTGTGAATGTAATACCCAGATAACAAAATTTATCAACTTGTTGGACTTTGTGCCCATTGATAAAATAAGAGTGGGGTCGCAGGCGTCCTGCCCCACAGGCCATGGTATAAGTTTTAGTTTTATTATTATTAGTTTCCTATCCTTGATAAAAGAGGAGGACCTATCCATCAAACGTGGAAGCCCTATTGGGGTCCTTGACAATAGCACGGCATCGTCCGCATATAGCAATACCGGTACGTCAAGGCCATTGACTTTTGGGGCATCAGCCCTTATTGCTTTTAAAACTGCATCAACCTCATTAATAAAAAGGGTAAAAAGCAGGGGGGCAAGTACACAGCCTTGCCTTATCCCTCGCATAACCTTAAACTTAGTTGTACACTCTCCGTTTGTACCATATCGTACACTAGTTCGCAGGTTATCATATAATCGGGCTTGAAAAAAGACAATACCTTCCGGTGTCCCCATTTCTAGCAGCTTTGCCCAGAGTATTGAATGGTCTACCATATCAAAGGCACTACTTAGGTCTGCAAAGCAGAGATGGAGAGAGCCCTTTTTGGCCTGCGTATACTTCCCTATGAGAAGTTTTAGATTTAGGCATTGGTCCAGGGTTCCACACCCTTTCCTAAAACCGTACTGAGTGCTGGCCATAATACCATTGTCTTCTGCCCATTCTTCCAACCTAACCTGTAACACCCTGCTCATAATTTTGACCGAGGAATCTAATAGGGATATGGGATGGTAGTTCTTCACTTCCCCCCTATCCCCTTTCTTATGGATCGGTATTATGATAGATTCCTCCCAGGTCGGTGGTGCTCCATAGCATACAGCAGCATTAAATACTTTAGCTAGCATGGCCCCCACATCTTGGGGACGGTTTTATATACATCGATGGGCACCCCATCAGGTCCCTGGGCCTTACCCCCTTTGTTAATACTGATGCCTTGTATAACCTCGGTAATGGGGATATCCAGCGGTACAATGGGCCAAGATCTGCGGTTATCCCCTTGTGGTTTATCAGAGTTGAAGATGGTGGAAAAGTGGGTTACCCAAGTTGCCATGTTGACATTCGATGTTAATTCTGGGACCATATCGTCTTCGAGGAAGGGGCAGTTAACTGTGGCCCAAAATAATGCACAGTTAGAAGTTTCTGTAGCCTGTGCCAACTTTTCCCATGCCTCTAGCTCAATCTTCCTGCGTTTGACAGCTACCTTGTAGTCATACCTTAATTGGGTTACCACACTCTTGTCTCTAGGTCTGGCTGCCAAAGCCTGCTTTAACTCCTTTAAGAACGCGGTACAAGCGTGATCAAACCACCTCTTGTTAAAAACTAATTTTCCCCTGACAGATTTAGTAAACTTACTATCAATGGTGTTATTAATTTTAATAAAATTCCTAACAATATCAGCGGCATCATGGTCACTCTCAAGGATGGTGGTGATTTCTCCAAGACAACCTTTGACAATAGAGTTTCCATCTTATTCTTACAACATTAGGTCTATGGGGTTCAATATTCACAACAGAACAAACATTTGGTAAAGACCTATCTTTCCAGATGGTATTCTCAATGGTGATACAATTATGGTCACTTAGCATGGTATCAACAACCTTGGGAGCCTTACACCATGAGATAATGTTAGATGACACACAGATATAATCAATCACTGTGTTAGCATTCCTTCCCGTAAATGTGGGAATCGTATCACCTTGTTCATCCTTCGCATTGACCAGGATTTCCAGGTCATGTGATCCCAATAATTTATTCAGAGACTCCCCATAATGGTTATGCGGAAAGTGCAGGTCATCTTCCCCAAGATGATTTTTTACCCCACATACCCCCTGGGTAGAAAAAGTGCAAACAGGAGTATTAAAATCCCTTACCCAGATAAAACCAAAAACAAAGTTTGCCCCTGAAATTAGATCATCTAGAGTGGCCCCCAAGTCATTTACCACCTGGTGCCTTGTGCTATCGAAAACATTATTATAAAAATGTATTAAAAGAATATTACCTCCCTGGTTCTGGTGTAACCACAGGATCTGAGAATGGGCCCCAACCGGTAAATATCTTTTTACAGTGATGGGGAGGTTTACAGAGACCAGTAGCAAAAGCCCTCCCTTAGCTCTTCCGGATGGCGATGCCAACGCTGGTAGGTTAAAGGAAGCATGGCCAGTATAACTAATCATTTCCTTACACCAGGTTTCCTGGAGACAGATAATTCATACTAATATAATAGAGAGCCCAAACCTTTGAGGCGAGTAATCTCAGGAACCACAGCACCAATCACAACACCCAATACAGCGTTGGAAAGGTCAGTTGCAGCAGAAGGACATAGGCTATATAGACGCCCCCATATACATTTAAAAGGTAAAAGAACCGTGCCAGCAAAGTAGTCCCTTGTGGGCGTTTCTGCGTTGTGCTGTGGGCGTGACAAACGCTGGGGGCGTGTGGTATGTTCCGCCCTTCATGCCATGTCTCATATCGTGTGCTAATCCCACCCTGCTCCCTTTAAATACCCCTGCACCCCATAATCATAACCCACCCTTACTCCTTAAAATACCCCAACACCCTTAAACACTAACCCATCCTAACACTATATATATACCCTGTACCCCAAAACCCAAACCTATCCCTAAACCCTAAAACTACCCCTGTACCCCAAAACCCAAACCTAGCCCTGAACCCTATAAATACCCCTGTACCTCAAAACCCAAACCTATCCCTGAACCCTAAAAATACCCCTGTACCACAAAACCCAAACCTAGCCCTGAACCCTAAAAATACCACTGTACCCCAAAACCCAAACCTACCACTGAACCCTAAAATACCCCTGTACCCCAAAACCCAAACCTAGCCCTGAAGCCTTAAAATACCCCGTACCCCAACACCCAAACCTACCCCTGAACCCTAAAAATACCCCTGTACCCCAAAACCCAAACCTAGCCTGGAACCCTAAAAATAACCCTGTACCCCAAAACCCAAACCTACCCCTGAACCCTAAAATACCCCTGTACCCCAAAACCCAAACCTAGCCCTGAACCCTAAAAATACCCCTGTACCCCATAACCCAAAACTATATCTGAACCCTAAAAATACCCCTGTACCCCATAACCCAAAACTATATCTGAACCCTTAAAATACCCAAACACCCCAAAACATATACCTCAGTACCCCCAAAACATATACCCCTATACCCATACTTACCTTATCTAAACATTAAAAAACATGCTTTTACCATTCATGCATTTACAACGAATTTCGTTGTAAATGTATGCGTGGTAAAAGCATATAAAATGTAATGCCATGCGTTATAATGGCAGTGCAGAGTCATGGTACTTTCGTAATGAAAGTATGCGGATTGATGGTATGCGGAAAGAAAGTTGCGGAATAATGGGTGTTTACCCTCCCCCGGAAAGTACATTGGTGGCATGGCGGCCCACAGCTCCAGCAACATACTCATATTTTTTCACCACCCATTTGAAAAATTCACAGGTCTCTCTCATTGATGGCCAGCACTGACATACACTTTTAGACACACCTCCCGCCACAATTTCTAGAATTGCGTACTTTAGAGCTGGGGAGCTACGTTCGAATCTCGGCATCAGCTCAACATCCTGTGATTCCAGGCAAATCGCTTTGTCTCCCCGTGCCTACCACAAATGAATGTGTTCTTCTGTAATGTAAATTGTGCTAATGCCATGTTGTCGAGTTCGCGCTATATAATATTGCAAGGAAAAATAAAGTAGGGAAACTCCAGTTCACACACTACTAAACGCACACTCTTAAGTGCATCAGCAGTGCACTGTGAATCGGAGCATTTCACAGGCCTGTCACAGATAAGAAATGCTATCAAACGAAATCCTACAAAACAATATACTACTGGCCGGCAGCAGTTCATACCCGGACAACGTCGGGGCGGGCTGCTAGTGTCATATAAATTAATAAACTCTGTCCACCCGAGGGTATCTTCTTTGGCCGCTAAACCTGCGATATTCCAACTAGCAATTAAGCAAGGCGGGAACTGGTTAGCTATGTCAAACATAGTAGTAGTTTGACCAAATACTGTCTGCCTGGTAACCTCCCCCACAGTTCTATGAGTGACAACAGGCCCGGCCTCATCCTCCTCATCATGACTACAATCTCCTAGGATGCCCCCAGTATTAGCAGCATTGTTATTATTTCCAGATTCATACTCAGTCACTAGCTTTCCCGGATCATCTTTCTCCGCCCCAACCCTCAGAGGGATAGCCTCCTCACCCATATGAAGGTGATCCTGTTCGAGTCAATCATTAGAATCTAGGCCGCTCAGGGGTTGATATCGCTTAGATGTTGCGACCTCATAATGATTCGATATGTCAATGCTATTACCTCTGTTCCCTTTGGGTTCACCATTTGGCTGATGGATTAAGTGGCTATAGAAATAGCCCAAAGGTCGTAGTGTTATTCCCTGATGTTTGTAAGGTAGTGATGAGGCCCGTATCAGGGATGTAGTGGCGAAATGTGGGTTTTTAAAGTTTATAATGATACAATCTCCACTAATATTTTTATGAGTTCTACCTATTAAGTTAACTCTTCTGGTGGTTAGAATCTGATGGGAAAGTGCCACCGGGAACCCACACTCCCGGTTTAGCCATGAAATGGTTTTGTTTTTAAGTGATTCATGGGACTCTAACTGGCTTAAAGGCACATTTTCGTTTATAGGGGGGACGTTGGTTAAGACTGCCACATACGGCGCACTGTCAGGTGGTAAGTTGATTGCCCTACTTCGCTGGACATTATGTTGTTCTAATTCCCCCCTAGTTTCAGGGACAGTCTTGTTTTTCCCTGCATCGGGGGTTTGTCTTCGAGGTTCAATACTCTGTTTTTGAGGTCTTCCCTCATTACTTTTAGTAGTAGGTTTAGTCACTTCGCCTAGTACTATTTTATCACCCAGATTGTCCAATTTGTCCAAACAAATTTTAGACAAATCCTTTTGTGCAGCAATCTCCCCCCCCCCCATCGTTTAACCTCGCTGCAAAGGTTATCCAGTCTATCAGATAAAGGTTTAATGGATCCTTCTAGTTTAGCTACAAACAGGTTCACTAGACTCTCAAGCTGTGTGTTATTTGGTGTTGCTAAGCTAGTATTGCCTAGATGCTCGTCTGTACCCGGAGCGATCCCAGTTGGCTTTTTTACACCCTTACCTTGTATAGTTGTGCCTCGTTTACATTGTACTTTCCTACAGCCCCTTCTAGTTCTCGGTGCGGGTGAACCCGGGGTAGACATATTAGGTGGGCTAATTGGTGCAATGGAGGGTTCGACTATACTAATATGGGGGACAAATATGAACCTGCATTTTCCCTATTTTCATCCACAACTGCCAACTGCGTTAGGGATAATACAGGTGGGCTGTTAAGATCAAGCGAAAGTCGCCATTCAGTTCTAGAAATTTGCTCATTAATGGCACTCACAGCCCTAACAAGCTAGTTATCGATTGGAGAGTTGACAAGTTCTATTGGGGTTTTACTTCCCTTACGTCGTGCCATTTAAATGTTAAATGTTAAATATTCAAGTAAAAAAATATTACCAGGATACGAATAAAATAAAGCTTTAGAAATTACTTTACGCAAAAATCATTTGCATTCATTTAAATAAAAAGACGGTATCACAAATTATTAATAATGTCTTCCATAAACAGTCCAAAGTAGGAAGGATTCAGATGGGGCTTACCACCGGGGCTCTTGAGCAGTTCGATTCCTTAACCCCTTAGTCCAGATATAGAGGCCACCAGAAAATAGAAATTATAACCAAGAGGGTCGGCCCAGCCCAGCCACGATCAGTCTCGGACGGGCTCAGACGGGCCCGCCCTTGGCCCGGGCTTCGCCCGGCGCCTGCCCGCGCACGTACCGCGTTGCGTGGCCCCTGGCCGTTAATATAATGGGAGTGGGAGGAGTCTAACGAGCCTCAGGTGCTCCCTTCAGGTGTTCACAGGTGATGATGGGACTCGTAGTCCTACTGACTAGTGACTCACTGCAATGGCAGGGGGGCGCGGGATGAGGTGGCGTCCTCCTGCGCTTCAACCCCCGTCAGAGTTCCTCACGCAGTGTCAGCAGGGCGGCCCCCACAGGTATTCCCACCAACAGAGTTCAGCGCTTCAGCCCACACAGCGCAGCGGCACCCCTAGTCATAGATGAACTGTTCAAAAATGCAATTGCAATCAACTGGTGTGGATAGCGATACTGTAGCCCATCCCTCATTCTGCTCTGAAAAAGAAAGCATGGAATATGTGGAAATCGCCATGTACATGGAACTTGCTATTAGTGGGAATGCTGAAAGATACCAAATTATGCATGTACTTTTACATTACAAGATGGCCGCCATGGTGATGATAGAAAACTCAGAGTGGCGAGATCTCGCAATACTACAGTGGTTTGGCCATATACAAACTGTATATAAACCAGGGAATCACCAGGGGTGGAGTCTGCTATTCGGGTCCTGGTCCTGGGTATTTGTTGTCAGTTCCTGTTCTCCTTATTCCTGGTTGGCTGGAAAGATCCGCCTGTGTTTTTGGCCCTTCAGCAGGGTTCACATTAGTTAAGGAGCGTTCCCTCTTACAGGCCACACTACCATAAGAAGTTATTTGGACATTTTCTCCCTGCAGTCGCCGGCCTGTTGGTAGCGTGGTTGTGGCACAAGTTGTCGTCATTCACATTCGTGTGTTACAGGAGCGTTTTTCAATGTGCTCCTTCCTCCAGCTGGGTTACTTGTAAGGGTTGTTTGGTCTTTGTGGCTCCTGAGTATTGCATATAATGGACTGACACCAAATAGTGTTGCATTTCTTCATTGCACTCTCTGCTCTCAGGTCACATACATGGGTCGAAGCCTGGTTACTTGCAGAGAGTGATATTTCTCATGCTGCAGAATTATACTTAAGTACTTTTGAGATGCCATATGGTCCTATGGGGGTGTCCACATGACTTGTTGAATCATATACACACATTGATTATTGTGAATATTATTATGTTTGGTCAACAGTCTGATTCTATTAGGGGTATGATCTGGCCATACGCTCCTCACGATTAGTTCTCAAACACCCTCAAGTGTATATTGATCTGCATGGAGCATATTTATTATCAACCAACCTCTGTATGCATGTAGCAGTTCTTATATATATATAATTTGATGTTATTTCTCTATGCACAGCTGTGCGATAATAACATTTCCTTACAAATGATTTACTGCTGATATTATTTGAATGATGCCTTGGCAATTGCACATTGGAATATAGTGCTGTGGTTGGTTGCTTTTCTCTTTTCCTTTCTCCTTCCCTGGTGTACCCACTCTAATTCCCTTTTCCCAGTCCCACCACTCTGTTTCTCTGCCATATCAGTGTCAGAGATGAAGGTGCCATAAGGTGGGCTTCTGGGGGGGCGGGGAAGGGGGTACTGTTACTGAGTATCCTTCCTGCTGACAAGTGGATTGTTCTCCACAGCAGTTTATTACTTAACTGCAGTGTTACATGGCAGCATCTGGTCCTTTGGGATTTAATCTAAGCTGTTTTTCACCGTCCAACTGGAAATTTAACTTGCCATTTCTTTGTCCCCTCCAACAACGTGGTCTGTAAAGTAACCATTCTTTATGGTTAGTAGGCATTCAAGGACCATTCACTCAGCTGGAGAGAGAAAAATATGACTCCTATCTGTTAGCTCTGGTTTTCTCTGACCCTCTTTTCAAAACAGTGGTCTACTGCATGATCCCAGCTTCATGGGTCTTTGTGGTGTGCCCCTTTCATACTTTAGGATTTCACCCTAAATTGGTTCCACATTGTTCACATTCTTCGTGACATATCTTTCACTGGAAGTCCTCTTGGCTTCATGTGCTTATTTTGAGCCATAGAGACTGAGGCTGGGAATGTTACAGCATCTCGTGACCTCTCAAGTTTTCTTGGTTTCCTCAAGGACTCAGTCATGCAGTGTAAAGAGAAGCATTTGTGTCTGTACCATCTCTGAAGTCTGCTGTGGAAGTTTTTATTTCTGTTTATTTTTATTATGACCTATGGATTCTCAACAGTCATTACTGCTCACAGATTGACATGAAACTCCTGAAACCAGGGATCAAGAACCTAGCTTGTCAGTAATCGGTATCCACAACACTCACTGGGGTTGGAATAGTTATGTTTTGTAGAAAGAAAATCATTTTTCTTTCTTGAGTCCCCTCACTCACCAGGATTTCCCCACGGTGACATGCTTCATCATTGGGGCCATCCCAGTTGCTGCGACTTGCGAACTACATAGGAGCACTTTAGTGATGGACTATGTGTAGTGCAAACAGTGTCGTGAAGTGGAGTGGAATTATTTTAAGTGGGTTAAAACTACCTACCTAGTGGGCTACAAATGATTTATCCTTGCTCCTAGGGGGTAAAGTAAAAATGGGGTAGAATACTAGGGGTCCTAGTTGCAATGAGTTAGGTGTACCTAGTAATACTGCACACAGCTCAGAACTCGTGGAGAGCTTATATTATGTTCTTATTTTGATCTATGGACCCTCAACAGTTGTTACTGCACACAGCTTAAAACTTATGGAGAGTAAATCCATATAATGAGATTAGTCTGATATCTGTTCTTTTGCAAAGTGTCTTCTCTGCTTTAGACCCCACTTCCCTGTTGGAAGCAGTTGTCTTAAGACTAATTAAAATGGTCACCTTCCAGTCACATGAGATTTATTTCTTTGTCAACTCAACATTATCGAAAAGTTTAAAAAGCTGTTGTCATTGAAGGTGCAGACTTGTTTTTCATTGCTTCCTTTGTCCCCTGGGGATCCAGGTGGGCAAATGTCTCCCCAGCCAATCGCAAGTTTGCAGTGTTGTTTAATTTAGGCACAGTGATTACCAGAGGATTGTAATGTAAGTGGAAGGCAGAGTTGTGTATTCTGAATTTGCATGGGAGCAGAAAAATAGATGTGCAGCTTCTAATTCTGGTGCTCCAACAGCCACACAGGAGCAAATGATCTTACAATTGGGTTCCACATTAAAGGAAAATGGCAGGGACACGATGAAGAAAAGAGAGTCCAGGGTTGAGTCAGAGCTCATGGTTGTGGTCTTACTGGGGAACAGGCAAAACTGTGGCATGGAAAGAAAGGCAACACAGAGGTGGTTGAGAAATATAACAACAGAAGGGAACCTCTTGAAGACTGCACCATATAGCACTGGTGCACTCCCAGATCACTATATGATTGTGCTCTTTGGTACAGGGAGGTACCACAGAAGTCTCCATTGTTCAGTCCCTTTGAGCTTCGGTATGGGCACCCTGTGAGAGGACCTCTTAGTTTGGTCAAGGAAGGATGGTAGGCAGCTCCCAAGAAAAATCCCCAGGATGTTTTTAGCTACATGCTGGCCTTCAGGAACCAAACTCCTTGCTTGAGGAATCTCGCTCAGGTGAACCTGGAAGCAAGCCAAGAGGAGATGAAACGCTGGTACGACCAGAACGCCACCATGGTAGAGATTCAGCCTGGCTAGAAAGTGTGGGTCATGGCCCAGTGGAATCTTGTGTCTTGCAGGACAAGTGGACTGGGCCTTTTGAGGCGGTGAATTGAATTTGCAGACTCCCAGTAACCCTTTGAGGGTCCTCCATGTGAACTGCCTCAAGCCTCACTTTGAGCGATCCGAAGTGTGCATGGTCTTGGCGACAGATGAAGGGATGGAAGAGGAGAGTGAATCTCTCCCTGACCTCCTGTCTACCAAGGATCCTCTCCTGTACACTGACTCCAGAGCAGCAGGATGACTGTCACCAGTTGTTGGGACAGTTCAGCACACTGTTCTCACTGACCCCATGTGTTACTCACTGGCATACCTATGATGTGGACACCGGTGACAGCCCTCCAGTAAAACACAAGATTTACAGGTTGACTGACCGGGTCAGGGCCATCATCAAAGATGAGGTCTCTAAGATATTGGCATTAGGGGTGATAGAGACCTCCAACAGTTCTTGGGCCAGCCCAGTGGTCTTGGTCCCAAAGGCTGCTGCACCCAGTACCACGCCAGAACTGCGATTTGGTGTGGGCTACCGTGGGCTCAATGCCGTCACCAGGACTGACGTGCACCCCATCCCAAGAGCTGATGACCTCATTGATCGGTTGGGAGATGCCAGGTCCTGCAGCACGTTTGATTTAACTTCTGGGTACTGGTAGATTCCCTTAACTGATGGGCCCAAGGAGAGGTCAGCATTCTCAACCCCAGAAGGACATTACCAGTTCCGAGTGATACCCTTTGGGTTGAAGAATGCCCCTGACACCTTTCAGAGGTTGGTCAACCAGGTGTTGGCTGGACTGGAGGATTTCAGTGCTGCATACCTAGATGACATTGCAGTGTTCAGTTCCAGCTGGAAAGAACACTTGCAGCACCCCTGGGAAGTGTTGAAGGCTTTGCAGAGGGCAGGCCTCACGGTCAAGGCCAGTAAGTGCCAGATTGGGCAGGGCTCTTTGGTGTACTTGGGACACCAGGTAGGAAGTGACCCAGTGGCGACCCTACAGCCTAAGATTGACACCATTCAGGCTTGGGAGGCCATCAAGACCCAGACAGATGTGAGAGCCTTTTTAGGTCTTACCAGTTACTACAGGAGATTTGTAAAGGGCTATGGCACAATTGATGCCCCTTAACAGAGCTGACATCCAGGAAGCAGCCCAAGAAGGTGATCTTGATTGAGGCCTGCCAGAAAGCTTCTCATGCCCTGAAGGCAGTCATGTGCACGGCACTATGCTCAAGGCACCGACTTCTCCAAGGAATTCGTAGTGCAGACTGATGCTTCAGAGCATGGTGTGGGAGCGGTCCCAGGATACTTGTTTCCATTCCAGGGAGGACCTGGTTTGGCGATTCAGGCTTGATTATTCCCATGGGGAGCAAGGTAAAGAATTATTTACATATGACTGGGTCCAAACTGGGGTGACGTGGCCAGAAAAATAACAATGGACTAATCCCAGATCTGTGGTGGGTGGTGAGTGTTTGAAAAGTTTCAACACTCTATCCACCATTTTATTTTGTGATACTGCTTTGTTAACCCTAAGTGGCTAAGGGTATGCCCAGATGGAGTTCCCTTACTCGTTGCGCCACAGGATTCAGGCTCGCCTGGCTGCGATGGGGTGATACCCTGAAACCGGTGCCAAGATGCTTGTTTCCGGCCCAGTGAGGACCCAGCTTGTCGGTTCGGGCTGGACTGTTCCCTTGGGGAGCAGGGTCAAGACTGATTTGCTTATGGTTGGGGAACGTGGCCAGCAAAATAATGATGGATGGCGTGGTCAGCAAAATAACGATGGATTAAACCCAGATCTGTGACTAGTGATAAGTGTTTCAAAAGTTTCAATCATCCGTCCATCATTTTATTTTGTGATGTTGCTGGTCCAGAGTATGACGGCTGCAAATACCTGAGAGTTGGCGTTCATAAAGAGAAGGTGAAATAATAACTATCTTCAATTTGAAGCAACCATTACAAACAGGATTTTTTTAAAGCTTATTTTTATAGCTAAGTGAATTATATAGAGATCTTAGGCGATTCAATCTCTAAACACCAAGCGCTGGATAGTACTGCATAGAATGATGAGATCC
The DNA here is from genome assembly GCF_964261635.1 of Lissotriton helveticus. Lineage (NCBI taxonomy): Eukaryota > Metazoa > Chordata > Amphibia > Caudata > Salamandridae > Lissotriton > Lissotriton helveticus. The sequence goes on along the minus strand of NC_136057.1, from coordinate 2,082,389,053 downwards.
AATTGGGAGAAAGGAAGATGATATTTGACAAAACAAAGAAAGAGTTCTAAGTTGGCAACAAAAACAGACAGGATATTGCTATTTTTGATACCCAGCCTTGTATGGTGAACATTGCCTAACTTCATGAAGAACAGAAAATACGTATTCACTCGTAACACAGAAGCAGAATACATATCGAATACAATTATATTTTTGGGTGCAATATTTGATGATGTGCAAAAATACTGCGTCTCAGTTTCCTTGAAGTTAGAAGCAGCACTTGTTCCGATATCTACGGTTTGATCCTGAACCTCTGGAGTGTAATCACTTCGCACCATGTTGTATATTTGGAGTTGAAAGTCCCTTCCCTTCACCTTTCTCTCTCCCACCATGACGTTGATTTAAAATCAGAGGTGGGAGGTTTATTGAAATGCATGTGTGTTGAAAAACATTTTATTATTTATTGTTTTCGTACCTTATCATTTCACTAAACGTTTGTTGCAGTGTGGTCGGTGGGGGGTCTCATTTTCTGCTCTTTGTCTACTGACAGTTTGATTTCCCAATTTTGTATAAGTGCAGATCGACCCAATGAGGCTGCTTTTGACAATGTGTAAAACATTATTTCTCGCGAATTTATTAACATGGTAACACGAATGTTATGGATATTGTAAGGTCACTGCTTTTCTTATTCTTATTTTTAAATTGCTACCTGATAATGAATCAATTTGTAGAGCATAATTTATTTTTCCCTTGTATTGCAATAATTCTATATGATGTTCTGGAGGTTATGCATTCATATAATGCTAATGCAGACTCAGCCTTCCATTGTAGCAAGGCAGGTAAATTGAGTATCTGACTGTGGGGCTTCGACCAGAGCGAGGCGCTGGACCTGACACAGTCTGTTGTCAACCTACTTTGAAATTACAGAGGTGATGCCTAAGATTAGAATTTTGGAAATTCACAAACATTCCAATTAGTACATCTGGAAAGTTGCTCAAGGTGTGCTCCTACAATGTAACGTAACTTGTTCCCTGGGCACCCATTTCCCAGATGTGTAACTGTACATAGTGTACTATTACACACCGAGGAGATACAGCTGGATTTGCAATGTACATTTTCTTACTCTTTTTCTTATTGTCTCCAATTGGAAATTATTTTCACTTTGTAAAAAAAAAACAGTCCCCTGCACCCCCACCAAGCTCGGAAGTTATCCATTCCTCTTCCCCCTATGGAATGGGAATTACTGAGGTCCTTTCTTGTGTTATAACTGACTATTTTTAGGGTTGGAAAGTGTCAGAGTGGGCTTTGTGAATGCCAGCAAACTCACACGTTTGTTGGCCTTTATACACTTTCAAGGCTAACCACGACTTGCTTCACCAATCCCTGCCCATTTAATGAAATCTGTAGCAGTAAAACATTGTACGCTTGTCAGGAATCTTCCTGTGTATGTTAACTGCCAAACGTGTCTTTGTGAGCGGGGCCCTCGTGTATTTGGAAGCACTGGTGGACTTGTATGAATAAGCCAATAAAGGCGTTGCAAGTTTCTTCATGCATGGTGAGCTCTTCCATAATGTGCTAGTTTGCATTGCTGTAATACTTCTAGCACAATGCCTTTCTATGAAAGCCAAGAGCAGCACTGCCCTTCTGTGTCACTGCTAACTGTCCTTGTGTTAATTCATTATTTACAAGGCAGATCGCCCCCACCGAAATAAGCTTGTACCTGACCTTTGCCCACACTGCCTTCAAGTTTTATTTTATCAGCCCTTGCACAATTCTAGTGTCTCTTAACACTGTGTAAGACGTGCTTAAATAAAAGAAGCCTCTTGTTAAACAAGCTGCATTGCCACACGCCGCGTGGCTAATCTACTGCAGACCATTTCTTCTATTTGTTCAGCGAGTGCTTGGCTTAGATATAACCACCGTCTTGTAGGTAAATTATCCTTTTTGCCTTGAAAGCCTGGAATATTATATTTACTACCTAAATAAAGATTACGAACGCGCAATTCATTTTCGTTCCAGGTTGCATAGATTTTGGATTTGATGTTACTTCTTATTTGTGAGGACAGTTCTCTGAAATATTTGCAAACTATGCCTATGAGAGTAGAAACAAATATATGAGTGTAAATTGGGCTTCTTTGGATTCATAACTTTAAAAAGAATTAGTAATATGTGCCCAATTTCACTGTTAAAAATCGAAGATTAATTGCTTTTTGTTTTTTTGTGTTTTAAACCAAAGAAAGAGGTGGAGGTTGGGCAGATTAATTTTATGAGGGTCAGCTGTGCATCTACTAATCTGTGCTGAACCTGGGTGTGACCTTTGTAAAACTGAGCAGAGGCTAGACCTACAGTATGCACAAATGTTTTCGGTGAGTTGAACTTTTGGCTGAGAACAGAATATGATATGCATTAATGCTTATGGCGGGTGGTTGTTGTGGATACCAGAGAGACTGCTCAGATGTGTGTCTTGTGGCTGTCCACCAGCAGCACTGCTGGCTCCAGGTGCAGATAGCATGTTAGGAACAATAAGGATCCTGTGCAGGCCACAAAGGCTTTGCATAGTCTGCAGGCCTCAATCGAGTCTCCGCTAAATCCTGGCACTATGTAGCTGTATAGCGAGATTACGCCAGATGGTTGGTAAATGCACCAACTGGTTGTGGCACCCTCTTCTTACCCTCCCCTATTGTTTATCCCAGGATACCTCTTTGGCTAGGATTAGAGACTGCGGTGGAACACACAAGAGACACTGTATGCCGCATGGTGCCACTGGAGGCAAGCCTAGCAGTGCCAAGCAGCTGGAAGACGAGTTTAGTACTGTGAAGATACAGGAGCAAACGGCGACAAGTTGTAAGTCTTCTTTGCAGTGTTTAAGATCCTCATCAAGCCCCTCATGACCTGTGGTTTGATGATGATTGTGGGCTCTCGTGCACATAATACCCACTCCAAACTGCAGTACCTCTAAAGTGGCTGTGAGAATGATAGGTGGAGTAAATACCATAAAGTAGTGATGGTAGAAGGTTGGAATGGTCCCTGTAAAAGCTATGTTTATGCCAACTGGGGATGTGTTAGAATTTTGAGAAGGCACTGTTGTAGTTTGGGCCCCTGATACATGCTGGCCAAAAGATACTTTGGAGCCTGAGTCACCAAAAATCTACAAGACCGTTTGGATTACCTTCTGGTTCTGTGAAGGGACCCCTCCACCAAGTTAACCAAAAATGTCCAGTGTAATGCTCTGATTTGACTGCTCTCCTAAAAGTCAACCCAGCCTCATATATGACTTTTCCAAAACTGATCATGAACATTACCAAGAGGGCTCGCAGGAGTGAAATATTTACTGTTTCATCTCAGAATATACCAGTTGTTCCTAATTTTGTTCCTATACATAGCTTCAGCTGACTACTGATTGAATGAGAAGTCTTCCTTCCCAATGTGGAATTTGTTAAGGTCCGGGCAGCAGATTGACCTGAAGGACTTGCCCATGTCTACTATTTGCCTAATCCAAGATTCAGGCTTTTTGAACATGACAGTCACACATACACTTATCTCATTGTCTGCTCCTTCTGCTTTGTTTTCAACTTATTTTCCCACTCATTTGCTATTTACTCTCAGAATAATTCTTATCCTATCAATGCTGCCATTCATTGAAAACAGACTTGCTCATGGCTGTCCTGAGACACCAATGAACACAAGAAGTAAGAGATTGCCAATGGAGAACGTGAAAGCACTCCAGCCTGGAAAAGTCGTCATCATAGCTAGGGTCCAAGGCTGTGTCAATGTCATTGTTAATTTATTGTTTTGTTGATAAAAAAACATTAAAATGTATGTACAAAACTGTATAAAAGCCACACCTATCCAGATACAACTGTTAAAAAGAGTAGGTCTTTACTCTTTATTTTTTGATACACACTAGGAATCCAAGGGAGAGGCCCTATAGGGGAGACCGTGCTACACCCTGTCTGAATATAAACTCACTAAAAGTACTTCTCAAAATGGCAAAGAAGGGGGAAGAAAGTAAAAAATCCCCGGATGTGTTGTTGTGAAGGTACTGGGCACAGAGTATGCCCTGTTCATGGGAGGAGACCTCTTTTAGGACAAGAACCCTCACTCACCCAAAGGTGACTTCCTTCATCAAAGGGTTCCCTCCTCACACCAGGGCCACAAGGTTACTGATGTGGGCTACAACTCTTCTAGGCTTGAAGAGGAGCTGAGGTGTTTTAGGGAAGGGACAAAATATAAGAGTATTGAGGGGTGGAGTGCAAAGGTAGAAAGTTTTTTTTTTTTTTTTTTAAATCTCTTTATTAGCATCAGATTGGTTCGTGCAAGCATACAATCACACTGTAAACCGCTCACAATGAAAACATAAGTGGTCATTATACAAAGTTAGTAAGTGGAGGACTAAACCAATAACATTACAAGCATTGTAACACAGTCTAGAATCTCATTTTCCGTTTTCCAGATCATAAGGAGAATCGCACATGTGGAAAGTTGATGCAAAGAGACATAACCTGTTTCAAACATAACGAAAACGAATGAGCCTTCGTGCCAGAGAGAGCGGCAAGCAACACAGCAATTACGAGCAAGATGGCATCAGCATTGGCATAGACATACGAGGGTAGATAAAACGACAAATGAAAAGACCCGGGTAAAGCGACCGTTCCAATCGGGGCAAAACATGCAAGGAAACGGAGGAGGGAAACCCCCTGGCCCCAACCAATATATATACTAAAGTCAGCAACTCACGCATACCCCACTCCAATAGTGTGCATATGCTAAGCCTTTTAGAACGTTATAGGCAGCGCACGACTGTCCCACCAAAACCACCTAGCCAACCCCTTCCGGGACAATAGAACTAGCAGCCTGGGAGGGTGTACCCCGCGTTATCTTGCTAACATACTGTCGATATGGGCCCCAGATGTCGATCGGGCGTGAGGCTGTTGGGACCTGCGTGGAGTATTCCACACTATTGGTATTGCATTGGGCAAGGCTGCGCATCCATGTCTTGGAATCAGGGATTCGTCTGGACCCCCAGAGTAAAGCAATTTCCCGTTTCGCTAGCAAGAAACCTATGGCAGCAAGCTTACGCGTGGCTCGGGGGAACTCAGCGACATACCCAAGCAGTGCAATTTCCGGCCTGTGTTGCAGTTCGCATTCTAAAATGTCGCCCAAGATGCGGTGTACCTGTAGCCAGTAGGTGTGTAGTTTTGGACAAGTCCATGTGAGGTGTGCGAAATCGGCATGTGGAGCCTTGCATTTAGGGCAGTGATGAGGTCTGGCCGGGTCAATTCTGTGGGCCAGCGACGGCGTGAAGTATAGGCGCCTCAAAAATTTAAAATGTATTAGCTTATGCCTACTGTTGACTGATACCTCTTTAGTGACGCGGCAGCAGGCAGTCCATTGGTCGTCCGTGATAGGACCACCCAGATCAGCTTCCCAGGCCGCACGAACCCTCGCATCCGAAGCAGGAAGGGCCTCCACACAGAGTCCATATAACCTGGAAACCATGTGAGCTCCCGTTTGTGACTGGAGTAGGAAAGTCAGCGCTGCCATGTCATCTGGCGGCAGTGGGAACGAGGAAAACTGTGCCCTAAGCATGGATCTCACCCTGGTCAGGACAAAGGAATCCATAAACGTCCGGTCCGTGAATCGCGGATCCTCGGACACCGAAAAAACATGTCCGTCGGGGAATAGAGCACCTATTGTGGTGAGCTGGTATTTGGACAACGTTTTGCGGACCACTGCCTCCGCGGTGATGGGGAGCCAGTGTGGGTTAGGTAGTGGAAGAGCCGGAGAGTACAACACGTCCAGCTGGAGCAGTTTACGCAATTGCAACCAAGCCCATGATGTAGTGGACACAGTTTGTATGTCGAGCGGGTCTCGGGGTAGGCCTTTGGGCAGTATCGAATTGAGGGCAAGCGGTAGTACCAAGTCTGCTTCAGGCCTCAGATATGGGATCTGAGCGTCCGGATGGAACCAAGGATGCGCATAGGCGCATTGCGCGACTAGGTAATAAATATAAAAGTCCGGCACTCCAAAGCCACCTCTCTCATAAGGCAGCGTCAAGATCCGCCACGAGACTCGCGGGTTCTTGTCCCCCCACACTAACCGCAACAACAGAGAGCGTAGTTGGGTAAAGAAGATTTGAGTGAGCGGGATCAGCAAGTTATTAAATAAATATAGAAAACGGGGAAGTATAATCATTTTGATTATGGCGATACGGCCAGCCATCGAGAGAGGGAGGCGAATCCAACGCGCTATATTATCCTCCAGAAAGTCTAACGCCTGGCCGTAATTGAGACGAATCATGGATACCGTATCTAGATGAATGTGGATACCCAGATACTTCACCGAATCAGTATTCCACTCAAGCGGGAACGGACATTCCCAGCGGGCAGTGGAGGGGGTGAGTGGAAAGATATCAGATTTGTGCCAGTTAATATGAAGGCCGGGGTATTCCCCAAAGCGTGTCACCTCAAGCAGCAAGGGCGACAGGTTGGTCTCCGGAGACCTGACATATAGAATGGTATCATCTGCGTAGAGGGAGATGAGTAACGGACCCGTCCGAAACTGGAGTCCGCGGTGTAAGTGGCGCTCCTGAAAGTGTCGTACCAAGGGATCCATGGCCAGAATATACAGTAGGGGGGACAGGGGGCATCCCTGCCTGGTTCCCCGGGAAAGAGGGAAGCTATCAGAGAGCGTGCCATTAAGGCGCAGTCGCGCCCTAGGGGCGGTATAAAGCAGCTCGACCGTGGAGACAAACAGTGATGGCATGCCCATCCGGTTCATGACTGATAGAAAAAACGACCATTCCAGGGAGTCAAATGCCTTCTTGGCATCCAAAAACACCGCAGCCGCCGGTGTACCTGGGTCAATTCTGTGAAGTACAGAAAACAGCGTCCGTAGATTAAAGGAGGTGGATCTATGGGGGACGAATCCGGACTGGGCTGGCGAAATGATAGATTCCATAAGTAACGACAGTCGAGTAGCAAGGACTTTTGCCAAAATCTTATAGTCAAGATTGAGTAGGGAAAGGGGTCTGTAGGATCCACATCTCGTGGGGTCTCGGCCTGGTTTAGGAAGTAGAATGATGACTGCCTCCCGCAACGTGGGTGGCAGAACCCCCGTCTCGAGTGCTTCCGCATACACCTCGATCAGGCGAGGTACCAGTTCCTCCTTGTACTCCTTATAAAAGTCGGCCGAAAAGCCATCTAGACCCGGCGCCGAGGAGCCCTTTAATGCATCAATGGCTTCCACAACGCAGTCTGGATCGATAGGCATCGCCAGAAATTCCTGCATATGTTTTTCCAGGAACACCATAGAGATCTCGTTGATATAGGGGCCTGGGTCGCGACAGTCAGCCGTCAGAGTGGAGGTGTACAAGTCCTTGTAGTAGGATAGGAAGGCTTCGCAAATGGCGGGGGTGGTCTGATGACGAACACCTAGTTCATCTACCACGTCAGAGATGTATGAAGCCTGTCGGGGAGGACGGAGCAATTGGGCCAAGAGTTTGCCAGGCCTGTCACCCTCACCGTATTGTCTAGCTGAGTGTTGTGTGCAGAGATATGTCAGTTCCCTGTCTGCAGTGTCCCTGAACTCTTGCAGCAGCTCTAGCCTTTTCGCCTCCACCCTGCCGTCCGTATCTGTGAGCGCGCCCATGTCTAGCGTAGCAATTTCAGTCTCGATACGGGTCAGGGAGGCCCGGATCTCGCGCAAAGCCCCCACATGTTTATTGATGCAAACCCCTCTAATAGTGGCCTTGAATCCCTCCCACAACGTAGCCCAAGTGTCCACCGTGCCCTCGTTGAACTCAAAATACTCCTCTATCGCAGTACGAATGTCTTCTTTGAAGACCGGATCAGATAACGCCTTGCCAGGAAAGCGCCATTGTTTCTCATATCCTCCCAACCTGGGAATCAGTAGGGTCAGCACAATGGGAGAGTGATCAGACAGCGTGCGTGGGAGTGTCAAATGGTCCCTCACCCACCCGGCCACCCCTGGGGAAAGGAGCCAATAGTCGATTCTGGTGCTGGTGTTGTGATATCCCGAGTGGTGGGTATAGGCGGGTGTGTTGGAGTGTAAACGGGCCTCAATGTCAATGAGTGGGTAGTGTGCGCACATATCCGCCAGCACAGCATGTGAGCGGGGTTTACAATCTGGGGAAGAGGAGGTGCTGTCCCTGGTAGGGTCCATCAACAGGTTAAAGTCGCCCCCCACTACCAACATATCGGTGTCCAACCTTAGCAAAACATCCTGGAGGCTTTGGAAGAAGGCAGGGGAATCAGAGTTGGGGCCGTAAATTCCAACAAAGGTGATCTTGAAGCCAAGAAGTATCCCTGTAACTACAACATATCTGCCATCCACATCAAATATACTGTGCACAAATGGGACGCGCCTATGTATCAACAGCGCCACCCCCCTTGCGTATCTGCTATAGCTAGAGAAAAATCTATGCATGCCCCAGCCTTTTGCAAAGGAGGAAGAGTCAGCACTCACCAGGTGTGTTTCCTGCAGAAACAATACATCCACCCCGTGTCGCGCTGCGTAGTTTAGAACCTGCCTTCTTTTCCTCGTGTCATTCAAACCCCGGACATTCCAAGACATGAAGGTAAGTCTGGAAGGACCAGACTGCTGCCCTATCTTAGCCATTCAAACCCGTAGGAATCACAATAAAACAAGTGTGTGCAGACCCGCCGCCTCCCTCCCGCAAAACAGGCATCATTCACGTAGAAAAACAGTGCATTTGCACAACCAGTAGAACCAGAGCATAAAACAACCCTTCCCAACCACCCACCACCCAGCCACTCCTTAAACCCTAGGAGGCTCACCCCACCCCTGAGAAGAAAACCAAGAGCAACAGACAAAAACAGTTGTCCAAAATTGTACCTGAAAAATAAAGACAAATTAAGAGAAAAGTACAGTACGGCTCGTGCCATGGGGGTTGGCAACGCTCCGCCATGCGAGAACCGCAATCGGGGCAACATTCAATTCTCATCAAATATGGAAAGCACTGCAGAAAAATAACAAGATCTTTAGATGCACAATACTGAAGTAAATGGCCTGTCATGGAAAAGACGGTGTGGAAACAAGTCAACCCTGACCGCTTTCAGCAAAAAGATCAGCACTAGCCTGCGAGTCAGTGTGTGGCGGAGATCGTTGTGCCTCGCCTGAGTTACGAGGCGACCCCTTGTTTTTGTAGGCTCGACAAAACTCCTGTGCCTCTGCCGGGGAATCAAAAATGCGAAACCTGCCCTCCACGTCCACTCTGAGCCTGGCAGGGTACAGCATTCCATAACGTAACCCCAGTTTGCGCAAAGCAGCCTTGACACCAGTGTACTTACGGCGCGCATCTTGGACCATGATTGTGAAGTCCGGGTAGAAAGAAAGCACGTCCCCTTGCCACCTAACCTCGCCCGCTTCCCTGGCAGCCTTCAGTGCCGCGTCTCTGTCTCTGAAGTTCATGAGCCTGGCTATAATGGGTCGGGGCGGCAGTCCTGGATTAGGCCGGGGCCCCAGCGATCTATGAGCGCGCTCCACTACGAAGCCAGCCGTGAACGTGTCTCGACCAAATAGTTCGATTAGAAGATGTTCCACAAAAGTGTCAAATCGCCCGGTTGCTGTCGTCTCCGCCACACCAATTATTCGGATATTGTTGCGCCTACTGCGCGCTTCTAAATCCTCGTTCTTAATTGCGACGTCTTTAAGGATCTTTTCCACGCGTTCCAGTCGTTTCAGCGTTGACGCAGCTCCATCTTCGATGTCGGAAACTCTGGATTCCGCCAAGTCCAGGCGCCTATCGTGCAGTTGAATCGTCGCGCCCATGTCCGCCATTTTCTTTTCGAGGGTATCGAAGCGAGAGTCCAAGGCCTTGAATCCAGCCCGCATCTCACCCATCATCTCAGCGACCATACCAGCGGTGTCCTTTGCCGCCGCCTGGCCCCCGGTGTCCGCCTCAGTTGCAGGCGAAACCGCAGCCGCACGGAGGGACGCTGTGCCGAAGGTAAGCTTCTTCTGGACAACATCTTTCTTTACCATGTTGGAAATAATGGCGGGCAGGTCACCAGTACCGCAGGACCCAAAGACAACTGCGACCAGCCAGAGCGTTAAGCACAGATACAGGGCCCCCCGACAGCAAGGTGTTAAGGTCAGGGCCAGTGGAACAGGGGCTCCCGATACCTCCCCGCACTAGGGCTGTGCTGCACCGCAGGAGCCCCAGAGATGCCAAGGCAGAGTCTCGCAGGTCGTCGGGGTAGCAACCCGGCTGGAGCAAAGCGGTAGAGGCCCTGCGTAGTAAGTAGGGCCAGTAGAAGGCCGTGGCGATCACTCAGTAGCAGCCGGCAGGACCAGGACTCCGCCAAGACAGGTAACAAATGGTGGCGTAGTAGGGGGACCAGGTGTTCAGGCCATCGAGGCAGCAGCAGCCAAAACGGGCAAAGGCACATAGGTCATGCAGCCAGCGCCGGACTTGTAAATGTGCACAGGCGTTTGACAATCGGGGCCAGTCGTAGCAGCAGGAGAGCAGGAGAGCGTGCAGTCCCTGGGCCCGCAGGGGGACAGGCGTGGGTATGGGGTGCACGTTAATGGCGAGGGCAAAGGTGGCGCGCCCCCACCGAGTGCAGCGATGCGTGGCCGTCCAGAGAGCGCCTCAGAGCCCGCCAGTCGTACCCCCCGTCACTCACCCCCCAACCCCGGAGCCCGCCGCCCGCTCCCCCCGCCCGCCGCTGCACGTCCCAGGCAGCCTCCAAAAATCGAGGCCCCGGCTCCCAAGGCCGGACCAGGCCGCAAGAGCCGGTCGCGTACCGAGGGGCCGCCCCTCCACCAACGGAGACAACCGGGGCCAAGCAGCGGACCCGGGAGAGCACAACAGCGACCCCAGGGCCGAGGGGGGCAACGAAGAGGCCGCCAAGAAGACTCACCAGGCGCTCCGGCACTGCAGATTAACGGCCCGCGAGGCACAGCCGGCCTCAGCACCCCTCCGCTGTTCCGCCCGTTCTCGCCGTCCCCCGTCCTCCAAACTTGGCAGGCTGCATCAGGTGGTGTTAGGGGTCGGTGTCAGACATATCCCGACCCCAGCGCAGTGCCGGATCTCCTGCGAATGGCCCCGTTCCACTCTCGCTCGGCAGAGCTCTACAGTCAGGCGGCCATTTCGTTCGCCTGCGTAGCCACGCCCCCCCGCAAAGGAAGAAAGTTAAAAGTTTATACAGGAGGCCAAATATATTTTATTTTGCGGAATCCAGGGACAGGATTAAAAAGAGAGAGGACTAGGGGTTATCAACAAATATACCCATACAGTAGGTCAACAACTTTCTGCCCTTTCGTGACCCCGGCAGGGGTTCAGGGGCATTCTTCAGGACCAGATCGTAAGTCACTCTTCATAAAAATCATATATATAAGCGTGTAAGTAAATATACTGGCCACCGCATTTATGTAGCAATGGCCTGGGAATTGCAAGAGAATGGATCCACCATCTCGTCTGAAAGACATAATCAACAAGGACAAAACAAAACAAGGTGGCCATAAATCATGTGTTGAAATGTCCTGTTAGTTACACAGAACAAGGTCTCCATATCAAAAGGAAAACAAGTTTTACGACAGCAAAGAGTTAAAAGTGTTCACTAGGTTATCTTACCTAAAGGGTGATGTTTAATAACTCTCTCCAGCCTTTTAGGTGACCCCACTATTTACAAGGCTAAAGGAAATCAACGGGACAGGAAAAGCAAGCAGAAAAAGCACACATCAATAACCTCAGTAAGTGTGGCATGTTGTGATTGTAACATAATAAAGAAACATAGCCAGTTATGTTAGCCAGTTATGTTCTGTTAAGGGAAATGGAAGAAATAACCTGGTGCTGCTAAACAATGTGACAGGCAAGGCATCTGTATACTCATACATGCCATGTTAGCATAAATAAGGCGCAAGGTCCCAGGACTAAACAACAATGGCACGAAAATGTGTTACCCTTCAGGAGTAGTGTCAGTCAGTTAAGCTTTATTCGATTATAAAATAATCATAAAAGCATATTTATAAAACAATGAAATCGCATGTTACAGAAAGATGGGAAACCACAAAATTATGGGATAAGTTATACAGTGAAAAATCTTACATCAGGATAGTTTTTCTACACTTGAAAACAGACTTTAAAAACAATGAAACAGATAAAATTACAAATTCTTCTACAGGAGTAGTGAACTGAAAAGGGTGGTGCACACGCTTAATAAAGCTAGGGAAAAGTGCGTGCCGTTCATGGTATATTAATCATAAAGAAGGCGCGTGGATTCAGGACCTAACAACAGTCACAAGAAAACGTGCAATCCTTCCGGAGTACTGTACTGAAAAGGGTGGACCACAGGCTAATAGAACTGGGGTAAAGTGCTTGCCAAAATTGCAATTGTGGCCGCAAAGGTGGTCAGGTCTTATAACAGGTTCTGAGAAGACCGGGGGACTCGTGCTATGCAGGTCAAATGGCCAAGCAAGGGAACTCAAGGTCTATATAGACCACGCTGCCTAGCTTACCTGCATGGCAGCCCATGTACTTTGATGTGCCGGAGTACCGGTGAGAGAAAGAGAAAACCACTGAGACGGCAAATATCGAGGAAGATGCACCCAACCTAACACGTCTCTAGGGACCATGGGTAGTGCAGTTCCATGGCCCAGGGGCATGCACAATGAGAACCTCCCGCTTCTGAATGGGGAGGGGGGAGCGAGAGATAGATTGTATTGAAAGTGGTATCAAAGAGGGAGGGAACTGGCATGTTACAATACGAAAAGGGTGATGTAGAGGCGCTGGAAGGAAAAAGATAAGGAAAGAATTAAGGAGAAATTAATAAATCATGAGTCAAGGGACAGAGGAGAAAAATAACAGAACCTGTGTGGTTCAGAAATGGAATGAACTCATTTTAATGATGTGAGATAACAGACTACTTATTACAGGTACTATACATGTGGAAGCTGCCCTGTTGTTGGCCGGGCAATATATAGTCCTGAGAAAAAGCCATATATATATTTGATCAAGATCGTTGTGTGCAATCGAAATGCATCTGGGCTGACACTGGTCCGTTACACTTTGTGGTGTTCATGCAAATGAAATAAAGAAATATGCGAAGAATCTATTGGAGTGCTTGGAGACATTCTCTGTGGTCCGTACATGTGCTGGATTCCCTTTGTGGCAGTAAGGGAAGCAGGGTTGTTTCTTTGGATATATATTACCTACTGGCGGTTGCCAGTAAGTAGTTATAGTTAGAACCTAGTTTCCATAGCAAATCAGCAACATTCTATTTGGAATAACTTTGGCGCCGGTCGACGAATCTTCGCAAATTTCTCCAAGAAGATGGAGCGCTCTGCTCCGCTCCTATCCTGAAAGTTTTGGGGTGATTTGTCAAGCTGTAGCAGAGAAAAAAGGGGGGTTCCAAAACGTGTTTTCCCCATGCAATTTTCCATAGGGACTTTTAGACATGGCTAAACGGAATTACACCAAATTTGGCAAAAAGGTGGTGTTTGGTTCCCAGATCACGCTTTTTTGTTAAATGGTGTAAATCCGTACAGTAGTTCCTGGGAAAATGAAAAGTAAAATCATAGATATATCTATGGATGAAGTAGGGTACGCATATCCTCCGAGGATCATGCGTGTAGCTTTACGAGCACGAGCTGCATGGTAACTGGCTGTCAACTGTCTGTCAACACTCCAAACCAGGAAGTGTTGGCAGCCATCTTGTATTTTGGTAGAGCCGAGGCCAAAGAAATAAAAAAGAAAGGTGTAAAACGCAAAAAGGGGCAGGGTAAAAACACCCTGACGCCCTAGGCGGGATGCGCGTAGGATACGCGTATTCCGTGAATAAAAATTAAAAAATCGAAGCCCGCGTTAGTGCTAATTAGCCCCCAGGGGTCCAAGTCCCGGGGGCAATGTGCTTTATTATAATGGGGGGCCCAGAGGGGCCCCCCAGCCCTGGGGACCGCGACCCCCTCAGGGCTTTTTTAAAATATTTGTGGGTGGGGGCTCGCGGGCCCTCCCCAGCAGCCCCAGGGACCACCAGCCCCCACCTGCGTTGAATATGTGCGGGGGGGCAGGAAATGTATATGTGTGGGGGGCTGAAAGGCCCCCCCAAGCCCCTGGGTCCGCCACCTCCCCGGGGCACTAAATATTTAAATTAAGGGCAGATTTTTTTTACGGTAAAATTAGGATGCGTGTACCAAGCGAGGCACTCAGAGCGACCTCTGGTGTGCACACATTGGGTACGCGTATCGTAGCACGTATGCTGCGCGTATCCAATCCAGAAAAAGAAATATATTTTTCAGATATCTATCAAGCTTATGTGTTTAGATGTTAGGTGGCTCTAAAAAGAGCCCTTGTGTTTATTGAGAGATTTTAGTTCCTAGAAGTAAGTACCGATGCAGAGTCTAAAGTTCAAGAGGAAGACTCTGTTCCCTTCATCTGTAAAATGTACACCATCTCTCCTATAGATGCCTTGCATATTGAAACGCAGATTGTTGTGGTATATGGACTCCATTCTAAAATCTCGGAGAAAAGCAGAAACAGATTTCTTCACATGTTTCCTAGTTTTCTCAATCTGTGGACACAATTGATCGGACCAGTTCCATTTCTGCCTTTGGCATATGTTAGAATAGACAAAGGCAGTTTGGGGGAAAATTGACATCACTTCTCCAAAGGTGTCCTTCATAAGCATTTCCAGACCTACCCCAGTCAAAGTGCCTAGGTCATTGCCACCACAGTGCACAATTATGAGGTCAGGGTGTTGGAGATGCAAAAAGGATTTCATCAATGCATGGCATCAATTGGTGCCACTTTAACCCTCTCTGTCCAATCCATTTAATGTCTACATTTGGTAAACCTAGCTCTTTGTGATTTCCTTTGTGTTCTGCGTACCTTTGGCTCCAGAAAATATAACTGTGTCCCACAATCCACACTCTGAGCATCTTGAAAGGAGGTCTGGATGCACTCAGAAGGTGTCTGTATATGAAATGGCAGTTTGAGAAGTAAGGTTTTTCTAAGATTGTGGGTGAGATGCAGTTTTAAAAAAAGGAGAGAAATGATTGGTTGTTTGAGAACATTATAGACTAAAAAGTAGGGTGCTTGTTTCTATTTTCTAAAAGTATGTTTATTATTGGTTAAGAAGAACTGAACGGAACATTACATAGGATAAGGTGGTATTTTGAGAAGTCAAGCACACTTGCTGTTTAGTTTAGTAACATTCTGTGGTGAACTTTTGACGTGTGTTTCAGTTGACTGTTGCATGGCGTGTACTATGGTAACAGCAGAAAGCAATTTGGGGGTAGGGTTCAAAGTTATCCCAGTTGGAAAGGGTTCAAATGTTCAAGCAATAGAAATGTGTGTTTGCTTTTGAATTAATGTGGGAAGAAATGTGATTTGTTATTTACATGTATATGTGTGTAGATTGAGTGTGTAGGTGGAGAGGGAAAATTTGCTCTTTGCCATAGGACCTTCTGAACACCTAGGCCTGCTCAGGGGTCCTACAAGGACCCCCAAGGCCCAAAAAAACATTTAAAAAAAAAGAAATTGCGGGATGCGCGTAGGATACGTTTATCGCATGAATAAAAAAAAGAACAGAAGCTCGCTTTAGTTGTAATTACCTCCCGGGGGGGCCAAGTCCCAGGGGCAAAGTGTTTATTGTAGGGGGACCCCCCAGCCTCAGGGACCTCCACCTCCTCGGGGCACTACATTTTTAAACTGGGGGGTCCGTGACGGACCGCCCAGCCCCGGTGATCATCACCTATCGGGTGGGTTTTTTTACGGTAAAATTAGGATGTTTGTACTGAGCGCGGCACTCAGTGCGACCTCTGATGTGTGCGCGTTGGGTACGCGTATCCTACCACGTATGCTGCGCGATTTCTAAGGCGTCGGGTATGCGTATCCAAGCAAGAATTTTTTTTAAAAAATATATATTTTTCAGATATCTATCAAGCTTATGTGTTTAGATGTTGGTTGGTTGGTTCTAAAAAGAGCCTTTGTGTTTATTGGTACCTATAAGTAAGTACCTATGCAGAGTCTAAAGTTTTTGAGGAGGAGTGTTTTACAGTGTGCTGAACTTTTGACCTCTGTGGTCAGTTGAGTTTTGCATGATCTGTTACTATAGTAACAGCAGAAAGCAAAGTCGGGGTAGGGTTCAAAGTTATGTTAGTTGGAAAGGGTTCAAATGTCCAACCAATAGAAATGTGTGTTTGCTTTTGAATTAATGTGGGAAGCAATTTGATTTGTTATTTACATGTATGTATGTGTAGATTGAGAGGGAAAGTTTGCCATGTTTTGGTTTTGCTAAGAACAGTGACGTACAGACATTCTGTATAAGAAAATCTGGTGTGTGACTGACATTCTTCTAAATCTACAAATCAATTTGAAAGGTGAGTTGTTAACTTGTAAGGGGATGTATGTGGTGCATTTTGTTTTTAATAAGAGTAATGTGTTTATCCTGCTAAAGTGCAAGGAGTAGTTTAGTTGTGTAGAATCACATTCTCAGTTTGTCTGCATTTGGATAACCATTGTGATAAAAGCATTTGGTAAGTTAATGTGTTTGGTGAGTCAGCTTTGTACAGTCAAGTGCAGTACTAAAAAATGTAGAATGTGTGCAGTCACTTTTCCAGTTCTAGAGTAGTTAATAGTGTTGCTTGTTTAGAATTAGACTTGTGTTTCAAATGTACAATTTTCCATTCAGTATACCTACACTACTGCAAACGCTCTGGGGCAGATTTGCAAGCCCCTTCGCCTGTTTGTGCTGCCATTGCATCACTTTTTTGACGCAATGTTGGCACAAATAATGCAGCAAATTGCTTATGTATTTGGAAAATGAGTCAGGGTTGTGCACTGAAATGTAGTAGTTATATACATGGAATGTGTGCAGTCACTTTATCGTTTCTAGACTAGTAAATGCGTTTTGGTAAAATGCAAGGGCTAATATTTTTTGTCTAGAATCACACTCTGAGTCTGTGTGCATTTAGGAATCATTCTGAGAGAAGCATTTTTGTACGTTTTGTGTCTGCAGACACATAACTGCTTAAAAACCTATCCTTTTTCAAGTTTTGATAAAATTAGAAACCAGTTATTGCTTTTGTATTTGCAAAATGACTCATGGTTGTACACTAAAATGCAGTATTTATATTTCTGGAATGTGTGCAGTCATATTAGCCCTTCAAGAGTAATTAATAGTGTTGTTTGTTTAGAATCAGACTTGTGTTTCAAATCTACAATTTCCCAGTCAGTATACATACACTGCTGCATACACTCTGGGGCAGATTTACAAGCCCCTTGCGCCTCTTTGTTGTTCTATTGCGGCACTTTGTTTATGTAATGTTGACGCCAATAATGCAGCAAATTGCTTATGTATTTGCAAAATGAGTCAGGATTGTACAGTAAAATGCAGCATTCATATATATAGAATGTGTTTAGTCACCGTACCTTTTTCTAGACTAGTAAATGTGTTTTTGTAAAATGCAAGGTTTCATATTTTTTGTCTCGAATCACATTGTGAGTCTGTGTGCATTTAGGAATCATTCTGAGAGAATCATTTTTGCACTATGCAAGTAGTAGTGTAACCAAATTCATACTTGTGTTTCAGGTCTACATTTTCCCAGTCAGTATCTATGCACTCATTTATAAGAAATACTGTTATTTGTCTAGAATCACACTGTGAGTCAGTGTCTATTTGGGAAAATTGAGAGAGAATGATTTGGTTGGTAGATGTGTTTGCAGACATAAAATATATCTACTGTTGCAGTGAGCTAGGCTTTAGGGCATGCAGTGTGTGAAACTCTTATGCACTATGCAAGTAGTAGTGTAACCATCTTCACACTTGTGTTTCAGGCCTACATTTCCCCAGTCAGTATCCATACACTCCATTTATAAGAAATACTGTTATTTGTCTAGAATCAAACTGTGAGTCAGTGTCCATTTGGGAAAATTGAGAGAGAATGATTTGGTTGGTTGATGTTTGCAGACATATAAGTACATATACTGTTGCAGTGAGCCAGTCTTTAGTGCATGCAGCGCTTGAAACTCCTATGCAGTATGCAAGCAGTAGTGTAACCAAATTCACACTTGTTTTTCAGGCCTACATTTCCCCAGTCAGTATCCATACACTCCATTTATAAGAAATACTGTTATTTGTCTAGAATCAAACTGTGAGTCAGTGTCCATTTGGGAAAATTGAGAGAGAATGATTTGGTTGGTTGATGTTTGCAGACATATAAGTACATGTACTGTTGCAGTGAGCCAGTCTTTAGGGCATGCAGCGCTTGAAACTCCTATGCAGTATGCAAGCAGTAGTGTAACCAAATTCACACTTGTGTTTCAGGCCTACATTTCCCCAGTCAGTATCTATACACTCCATTTATAAGAAATAATGTTATTTGTCTAGAATCAAACTGTGAGTCAGTTTCCATTTGAGAAAATTGAGAGAGAATGATTTGGTTGGTTGATGTGTTTGCAGACATATAAGTACATGTACTGTTGCAGTGAGCCAGTCTTTAGGGCATGCAGTGATTGAAACTCCTATGCAGTATGCAAGTAGTGGTGTAAGCAAATTCACACTTGTGTTTCAGGCCTACAATTCCCCAGTCAGTATCTATACACTCCATTTATAAGAAATAATGTTATTTGTCTAGAATCAAACTGTGAGTCAGTTTCCATTTGAGGAAATTGAGAAAGTATGTACTGTTGCAGTGAGCCAGGCTTTAGGGCATGCAGTGCTTCAAACTCTATGCACTACGCATGAAGTAGTCTAACCACCTTCACACTTTTGTTTCAGGCCTACAATTCCCCAGTCAGTATACATACATTCTAGCAAACAGCCTGTGACTGCTCTTGCAATCCCATAGTGACTATTTTAGTACTATGTACTAATCCATTTACTAAAGTAAAACTCAACCAATTATGAATTCACCCAGTGTCTCTCCTTATAGTACTGTAATCTTTTAGTCAGTATGCATGTACTCATGCAGTGAGCCATGCTTTAGGGCATGGAGTGCTTCAAACTACTATGCACTATCCATGTAGGGGTCTAACCACCTTCACACTTGTGTTTCAGGCCTACAATTCCCCAGTCAGTATCCATACACTCCAGCAAACACCCTGTGACTGCTCTTGCAATCCCATAGTAACTCTTTCAGTACCATATACTAATGCATTCACTAAATTAAAACTCAATCAATTATGAATTTACCCAGTGTCTCTCCTTATAGTTCTGTATTTATTCAGTCACTGTGCATGTACTCATGCAGTGAGCCAGGCTTTAGGTCATGGAGTGCTTCAAACGCCTATGCACTATGCATGTAGTGGTGTAACTACCTTCACACTTGTGTTTCAGGCCTACAATTCCCCAGTCAGTTTGCATACACTCCAGCAAACACCCTGTGACTGCTCTTGTAACCCTATAGTGATTATATCAGTACCATGTAGTTATCCATTCACTAAAGTAAAACTCAACCAATTATGAATTCACCCAATGTCTCCCCTTATATTACTGTAATCATTAAGTCAGTATGCATGTACTCATGCAGTGAGCCAGACTTTAGGGCATGGACTGCTTCAAACTCCTATGCACTATGCATGTAGTGGTCTAACTACTTTCACACTTGTGTTTCAGGCGTACAATTCCCCAGTCAGTATATATATACTCCAGCAAACACCCTGTGACTGCTCTTGCAATCCTATAGTGACCCTTCCAGCCCCTTGTACTAATCCGTTCACTAAAGTAAAACTCAACCAATTATGAATTCACCCAGTGTCTATCCTTATAGTCCTGTAATCTTTCCGTCAGTATGCATGTACTCAGTGCTTCAAACTCCTATGTACTATGTATGTAGTGGTCTAACTACCTTCACACTTGTGTTTCAGGCCTATAATTTCCCAGTCAGTATCCATACACTCCAGCAAATACCCTGTGACTGCTCTTGCAATCCCATAGTGACTCTTTCAGTACCATATACTAATACATTCACTAAACTGAAACTGAATCAATTATGGATTTAGTCACTGTCTCTCCTTATAGTACTATAATCATTCCGTCTGTATGCATGTACTCATGGAGTGAGCCAGGCTTTAGGGGACAAAGTGCTTCAAACTCCTATGCAGTATGCATGTAGTGGTCTAACCACTTTCACACTTGTTTTTCAGGCCTACAATATCCCAGTTAGTATCCATACACTCCAGCAAACACCCTGTGACTGCTCTTGCAATCCCATAGTGAATCTTTCAATACCATATACTAATGCATTAACTAAACTAAAACTCAATCAATTATGAATTCACCCAGTGTCTTTCATTATAGTACTAATCATTTAGTTACTTTGCATGTATTCATGCAGTGAGCCAGGCTTACAATTCCCCATTCAGTATCCATATACTCCAGGAAACACCCTGTGGCTGTTCTTGCAATTCTATAGTGACCCTTTCAGCCTCATATAATAATCCATTCACTAAAGTAAAACTCAACCAATTATGAATTCACCCACTGTCTCTCCTTATAGTACTGTAATCATTCAGTCTGTATGCATGTACTCATGTAGTAAGCCAGGCTTTAGGGGCCGGAGTGCTTCAAAGTCCTATGCACTATGCATGTAGTAGTCTAACCACCTTCACACTTGTGTTTCAGGCCTACAATTCCCCAGTCAGTATCCATGCACTCGAGCAAACACCCTGTGACTGCTCTTGCAATCCTATAGGGACCCTTTCAGCTCCATGTACTAATTCATTCACTAAAGTGAAACTCAACCAATTATAAATTCACTGCGCTAAAACTCAAGCATTTATAAATTCAGTAAGGCACTCTTCTTGCAGAACTGTAATCATTCATTCAGTACCCAAGTACTCATGTAGCGAAGTAGGCCTTAATACAAGGACTGCTTCAAACCCCCATGCTGTAAGCATGCAGTCTTCTATCCACTTGCACACTTGTCTTTCACACCTTCAATTCCCCAGTTAGTATCCATGATGGTGCAGCAAATGCTTTGTGTCTCCCCTTATACTGTTCTAGTAATGCATTGAGCATCATGTACTAATCCATTCACTGCTGTAAAATCCAAACACTTATAAATTCATTCAGGTACTCTTCTTGCAGATGTAGTTCTTGAAACTCTTATGCAGTATGTATGCACTTCTGTTATCAGTTACACACTTGTTTTATATACTTAGTCATTGTAGATTGTACTTGTTTAGTAATAGAATAGTATATTTTATAGATTTATTTTTATAACATTATATTTTTTTATAACAGATTCCATTTATCAATACTAAAAGAAATTCTTCATGCCTACAAAAAGTGAAAAGAGGAAAGAATATAAAAAAGCTTATCATTTCAAGAGAAGTCATCCACAAAATTTACTTGAACAACAATGTGTGGTGAAAAAGAAAAACACTCCTGGTAAAAGAACAAAGGATTTTCTAAAAAAAACTATACAACACTAGGAATAGTGTGGAGAATGTGAAAAATAAAAAGAATGTATCTGCAACAAAAAAGAAAAACAAGAGAAAAAACATAAATGATGGGAAATCATGTTCTAAACACACACTGTATAGTAAAAGGAGGAAGAATCAATTTCAGGAAATTAGAAAAATAATGTTGTACAATAGAGTTGTCTTAAACTTATTAAAGGAAATGAAGAAATGTAAAAAAAAATCAGCATTTTATAAGAAGAAGGCACATATTGAAAGTATTGTTGAGAAGGCTTTTGAATTAAAAAGGAAATTATTTACGTTAATAATCAATAGAATTCGATCACTAAATAAACCAATCCATTTAATGAAGGCCAAAAGTAAGTGGAGAAGACTAATTAACAGAACTAATTTTTCTGATGTTTATTTGGGTGAATGGAAACACAGTTCAAGTTCTGAGCCTTATTTTAATGAAGAGAGTTATCTTCAGAGTAATGATTTGTTGCATGCAGTTGACACTAGTTGTCGAGCTTATGAGGTTAGAAATGATTGTCCTATTGAGAAAGAGAAAATTGTTCCCAGAAAGAGGTGTTAGCTGATGAAGTTTTAGGGAGACGTCCTAAAGCTTCATTGTACACTTGGAATTGTGGTATTTGTAGTGTACAACAGGAATCTATTGATTCTTTACGCAATTTCTTACGTGAGTATACTAAGAAAAATGTTAAACAAAAGATTAAGATGTTGCAAGGACTAGACCCTTGCAGAGTAAGAGAAAATACTGGTTTGCAAGGTCTTTCTCTTGCTTGTCTTTCTAGAAAAGTATGTCAAAGTGTTTTTCACCATTTCAGGATGTTAGCAGTACATCATACTCAAATGTGGAAATTAGTCAGAACATTGTATTATTAAAAAAGTCCAGCACTAATGTTAAAAAAGTTGAACAGTGTTCTTTTGCGTGGATCAGTAACAGATGTAATGAACGTTTGTGAAGAAATTGAGTTTATTTCTTTGGTCCTGAGCAAGACAGTGTAGAAACTGATACATTAATAGAAGGAAATGTGGAAGAGAATGTACAACATTCCAGTACAAAAAAATTTGAACAAGAAATTATGAAGTTTAGGGTGATTTCAGGTGAAAGGCCAAATTATTCTTGTATTTGTTGTCGACGAACTCATTATAAAAATCAGACTAGGACTGTTGATCTGCATTTAAAAAGTGAAAGAGGAAATAATAATGAGTAGAAGGAATTTGCAACTTATTTGTTGGTAGAGAATTGTTTTGATTTGGGTTTTGATTAACGTATTTGTAAATATTGTTATAACAAGTTAGACAAGAACAAAATGCCTGCTAGAGCTGTGCATAATAATCTTGAGTTGGTAAATATTCCTTCTGAACTGATAGATTTAAATACCTATGAGTCTATTTTGATTCAATGTGGGCATCCATTTCAGGCTATTGTTCGTATGGAGCCTTAGGCAGGGAAATTGCCTCCTTCAGATTTACAGAGAGGATTAAAGGGAAGAGTTGTATATTTGCATCTAGATTTAAAGAAAAATATTGAAACAATTGGTGTGGAAAATGTAGAAGATGAATCTCTAGTTATTCTAGTTAATGGCGTTCATACTAAGAGTAAGAAAATCTGGCAAGAATTAGTGGATGTTAGGAAAGTGAAAAAGGCAATGTTGTATCTGGTAAAAAATAATCAGTACTATAAAAATGTGTATGTGGGAGAAGAAGAAATAACTTTAGAAGAAGATACTGACTCGTCAACTGGATAAATTGAAAAAGTGGATATGTCCAGAACTGAAGAAATCTGTGAACATTACAGTGTTCATCCACTTCATTCCAAAGAAGTAATGGGGAATACTATTGAGTTATTACAAATGAAGGAAGCAGAGGGAAGTCCCATGAGTGTATGGGAAGAAAGCTTGAAGCTCGTTGTTTCCCTCAGTTGTTCCCAACAGGAAAAGGAGGACGATATGACGAACGACCTGTGCAGATTCCTGCATCTGAATATCGGACATCAAGATTGTATGCCGAAGATCCAAGATTTCGACAATGTATTCCGTATATGTTTAATCTTTTGTTTGAGATTGACTTGTCTGGACTTTCTTAAGCAGTCAACCATATATTGAAAACAAGTGTACATCTAAAAAACGTTTGCGCGAAATAATTTATGGATAAAGTACACCAGAAAGATAATGTTTTGGAATCTCACCTGATTAATCTCATGGCATGTCCGCGTGGTACTAATGAGTACTGGTACTGTCATCATGGAGAACTTAAATGTATGCTAAGGAACTTAGGAACTCCTACATGGTTCCTTACTCAAAGCTGTGCTGAATATGCTTGGGATGATTTACTTCAATTTCTTTGAGAGGCAAATCCAAATATAGTAAATATTGATTACACAACACCTGGAGAATTGTGCTCTTTAGATCCAGTTAATGTATGCAGATATTTTAATCATAGATTTGAAGCTATGATGTTATTTATCACCAATAAAAAAAATCCTCCTCTTGGAGAGGTTGTGGATTTCTTTTGGAGAAAGGAGTATCAAGCAAGAGGTACACCTCACATACATATGCTAATATGGATCAAAGATGCCGACAAATTCGGAACAGATTCGGATGATACTGTGTTGTCTTTTATTGAAGAATATGCTACATGTGCTATACCCAAAAGCACAGATGAAAAGAACTTAAGACAAGTCTTACAATTCCAAAGCCATCGTTGTGGGTAATACTGTAGTCGAAAGTACAAGTCAAAGGAAATGTTTTATACCAAATGTCGTTTTGGTTTTTCACGTCCTGTAATATCCAAAGGAAGAGTAAACAGTGTTATGTCACCTGTCCAACATACCTTAACAAGAACTTCTCCAAAGATTACCATAATTTGAGAAGAAGTGAAGAGTCAAAATATATAAATGATTATAATCCAGTTATTCTGTCCATGTGGAATGCTAACATGGATATTCAATACGTTGCGGACAATTCCATTGCTGTTGCTCGTTATGTAACGTCCTACATAACAAAATCAGAAAAGGCGGAAATGAAGGAAATGTAGGAAGAGATTTCCCACAAGAAGAGTCTAAGTAAGAAATGATGCAGTTACAGTTTGAAGATGTTATCTCATCGATGAAATCGGAACGTATGAATGCTCAGATCGCTTATCATCTGCAAGTCTTTACTCCAAATCTAGAAGAATCATTTGGGTGAGTCTAGGTCTTGCTGCAACACGAAATCGAGTACTTAAATCTGTACAAGAAATTGAATATTTAGCTGAAAAAGAGCCAGAAAGTACAGATATTGTGAAAACAAATATGTTGGATACCTATTATGCAAATAGTAGTCATCATCTTGAGAACATTTGTCTCTATGATGTGCTGCAAAACTATACTTTTAAACGGAAAATTACAGAAAACGTCAATAATGGAATACATGCTGTGATTGGTTCTGAAGGATGTTTGGTGAAACAAAGAAAAGGACTTTTGATTAATCACCGAAAACTGACTTGCGATACTCCTGATGAAAGGGAATTTTACTATTTAGCTCTTTTGGCGTTCAGAATTTGAATTACTTGGAGATTTTCAGAGCTACAAAGATTCGTTCAACGCAACTAAAGATACTATAAAATTTCCTGCTTTTGCTAATTATGTGAAAATGTTGAACGACAAAATTGAGCAAGAAGCTACAATTGCAGCTGAGATTGCTAGAGACAGTTCTCAAGACAGTCAAACTTCTGCTCCGTTGAGTCAGGATCCACTAGGAGAACCAATTGTTCAAAATGAAGCAGCAATTGCCATGGATGAGGTGGAAACAGCAATGTATCAAGCTCAAGAAGATATTATGGACTTAGCAAACTTGGAGGAGCAACTAAATCTTGAACAGAAACAAATATATCAACAAGTGAAAGAACAGATTTACCAGGGGTAACTTCATGAAAAGAAAGAGTGCACATGTACAACGTTTCAACCAATCCGAATGTATGTGAGTGGACAAGCTGGAACAGGAAACATTTTCTTAATTAACCGCATGCGCGCTAGCGGTTTTCCCGCTGTGCGCTGCGATTTTGAAAATCCCGCGTTACATGACGAGCTCAGCTCGTCATCAGCGTAGCGCAGGTTACGCTCATGACGAGCTCAGCTCGTCATGAGCGTAGAAGGGGTTAAAGTAATCACCAGTTATCTACAGAAAACAACTGAGTCTCATTTGTCTTGTGTTGTAACTGCTCCAACTGGGTTGCAGCACAAAACATTAAAGGAATTACATTGCATCGTTTACTTATGTTGCCTGTGGAGCATGAAAACAAATTGGAATATCACAAGCTATCTGGAGAAGCTTGTTGTGAAGTTTCAAGAGTGCTTAAGAAAATGAAACTTCTTATTATTGATGAGGTAAGCATGGTCTCAAATGTAATGCTTGCTTTTGTGCATTTACGAATGCAGCAGATACTTAAAACAGACTATGATGTGTTGTTTGGAGTAAAACATTTGATATTTTTTGGAGATCTACTACAACTTACACCTGTAAAAGGACAACCAGTATTTAAAACACTTGCGCATTTAGATACCAGAAAGTCTTTGGGTAGCATTGGAAATGTTAACATTTGGTCATATTTTGAATATAAGGAACTTATTACAAATATACGACAGGCAAATGATGCTGATTATGGAACTATTCTTCAAGATATAAGAATTGGAAAAGTGACTGAACATGGCAAACAAGCGTTACAGAGACGATTACTTTCCAAATTGTTTCCAAATGAAAATATCGTTGCTGAGAAAATATATATGAGAATTGCAGAAAACAAATCTGTAATCTGCTTAATGTCAATACTGCGTGAATGTTCTATATTCAATGAAGAAATTTTAAAGTTGGAAAATAAAGAAATTATAAAATTGGAAGCTTTTGATAAAATAGAACATGAAGGAATCACTATTATTTTGACAGAAAAGTTGAAGAAAAAATTGGATTCTTTAAAGAAATCGATATCTAAAACTGCTGGTTTAGAAAAGAATCTATATGCATGTATAAACTGTCGGGTCATTTTATGACGTAATTTGAATGTGGAAAAGGGTTTAGTAAATGGAGCAATGAGTAATGTTGTTGATTTTGTTAATTATCTAAATAGAGATGGTATTGAATTTTTGAAAATCAAATTTGATCAAATTGAAGCAGTACAACAATTTAGTCGTTGTTCACCTCGGTTTTTGCTTGTAAAAGATTTGTATGTTCGCAGAAAACAGTTTCCTGTTTCTTTGGTGTATCCGGTGACCATTCATAAATCTCAAGGTTTAAGTGTAGATATTGCTTTGGTGAATATTGGAAGTACTGTGCTTAAAGAGGGTATGGCATATGTTGCTTTGTCTCAGGTCAGAACTTTGTCTGGATTGTACTTGATTGATTTTGATGAGAGAAAGATTAGGGCAGATGCAAATTGTGTGAAAGAGTATAATAGGTTAAGAAGATAATTTGCTCCCAATTTAGGTCAATATCCTGTATTTGAAAAGCGTGTGGTAGGTCGAAACAGAAGATATGAGAAGATTTGTAGTGAAGGTATAGAGAAAGAAACAACACAAGATAAAGTTGTGATTGCAAGCAAAAAGAAAAAGGACATTGTTGAAGAGATTGTTGGTTATCAGTTTGAAAATAGTTCTGGTGTCAACTGCTATGCTAGTGTAGTTGTTAATGTTGTTTTTTTTTCTTGAAAGTTTGCAACAGCAAATTGTTGAGAATTGGGAAAAAAGATTTTGTTCGTTGTATTCTGTTTATGAGAAATGTTGTAGTGATAAAAGTGAAATGCAAAGTGTTTCTGATATTCGAACTGTATTGGACATATGTTCTGGTTGTACTCAATTTATGCAGAATATTCAGCAAGATTGTCAGGAATTTCTAATGTATATGCTTGTTGTATTGGAAGATGAAGGTATAGATATTGAAAATCTTTTTGGTCTTTCTTATAAATGGCAACATGACTGTGAAAATTGTTTGTTTACATGTAGCACTAACATAGACACTGAAAGATTTATATATTTGACTTTATCAGACTGCGAATCAGTGTCTTTTAACAGCCTACTTAGAGGAGCAACTCAAAACATGGAGTGTAGCCAATGTAAATCAGAAATGTTATCAAGATTATTTATACAAAGATATGGACAGTATGTAATTTTAATGATGCAACGTTGTACAGCTGATGGAAGAAAGTTGGAAACTTCAATTAAAAATGTTGTAGCTACTCAAGTGTCAATATCAGGAAGAACTTTTGTAGCTGTAGCAATTATTTTTCATGATGGTCTTTCTACAACATCTGGACATTACACTGCTTATTTAAAATGTGGGGGGAGGAGCTTCGCACGATTCCAAGATGGACGCGTGAGCTAAGGGCTCCCGAGACCCTTTCCGCCTCCCGCGATTATCCTGCTAATGATCCTGATTATGACGACGGGTACTTTTTATTGATGCCCTGCTGATGTCCATGCCTTTTTCAAGAATTGATTTGGCCGCCGGATAACGGACTTGCTGCACTCTGGAACTCGAGGCCTACATCGTATGCCAGCCAGGGGCTTGAGTCCCCGAGGTACCCAGGTGGCAATTGAACAACAACGGCTGCTGAGCCACGCCCTCTGCCCCTGGTGTACTTTCGGTTACGTTTTTGGTCGCTGTTGTGAACGCCCAGTCGTCGATCGGCACTCCAGTTCTGTTCTCATTGCCAACTTTCGGCCAGCGCTGTGTCCCTACCCTCTCACCGTTTCGAGCGCGCCGAGAAAACAAGGAGCCAACTCTGAAGGACATTATGGGCGCTATTGAGAGTGTCCAATCCACCATGGGCCAGCAATATGAGACCTTGGCGGCCAAGATAGATACGGTGGCGATCGATGTCACCCTCATTAGAGCGGACCTGGGGAAAACCAACGAGCGTGTCAAATCCCTTGATATTAAGACTGCTAGTTTGACCACGGATGTCTCGGATCTCCAGACCACTGTCCGCAATCTTCGGACTACTTGTGATCTGTTCGCCAACCGGCTGGAAGATTTCGAGGGCCGGGCCAGACGCAATAACATCCGCATCGTGGGTGTCCCGGAGAACTCTGCTGAATTGCCTGTTGATATCCTGGTGGAGGACCTCGTGCTGAAACATTTGGCACCAAAAGGCCTGAGTAAGTTCTTTGCAGTGGAGCGAGCTCATCGAGTCCCGGGTGGCAAGCCGAAGTTGGGTGCCGCTCCGCGGCCCATAATTGCCAGGCTTTTCAATTTCCGTGACAGAGACGCTATCCTGCAAGCTTCACGAACGACCGGCCCCACTAAATTTGACAATGTATCGATCAGTTTTTACCCGGATTTCACCCAGGCAGTCCAGAAACAACGCATGGGCTTCACGGGCGTGAAGAGGCGTCTCAGAGAACTGGGACTGAAATATGCTATGCTTTTCCCGGCCCGCTTGAGAATTGAGCATGAAGAGCGTGCGTTCTTCTTCGACCGCCCCGAGGTGGTTAGTGACTGGTTGGACACTTTGCCGACGCGCCAGGAGGACCCGGAGAACTCGAGAGGCGCTGAAGGAGGTTTGGAGGACACGGAGCAGTGAGTCTACATCGGCGAGCCTGATTCCATGGCAGTGGCTCAGAGACTATATTCTGTTATGGTGTGCGTGCCTGGGGGTGGGGAGGGGTTTGGGGGATCTTCCTCCTCTGGGGATTTCTCTCTCTTTTGTGTAGGTTAGTTTAATGGGGCGACAGGCACACGGCAAGTTGGGGTGGCTCTTAGGTCTACCGCAGGGGTGCAGGGAGGGGGGGTTGTGTTTGATGGGTTCACTGGGGGTGGTGGGGGGGTTCCTTTTTCTTTGTTTGTTTCTAGGCTGTGCTTTGTTTTACATTTGCTATCATGTGGCTGTTACTAATGAGTACTGGTACTGTCATCATGGAGAACTTAAATGTATGCTAAGGAACTTAGGAACTCCTACATGGTTCCTTACTCTAAGCTGTGCTGAATATGCTTGGGATGATTTACACAGTTAATCAACAAGGAGGGATGAGGATTTTGAGTGTCCGTTTCTTTCCCCAAAGTAATCAATTTGTAATCAACAAAATTGGACACTTGTAACACTGCTCAACCTTTGGTTCAGTGCAAATAAGGAAACCCTCAGAGAAGTCAATGTATGATTGGAAATTGCGGTATATTTGTTTCATCCGCCCCACATTGACATTCACGCAGTTATCATAGGGTTATTCCTATTAGTGTGTACTGCTCACCTCATCCAGAGGTACCTCCAGTCTCGAGTGCAGTGTCCAGAGACAAAAGGACTTTCCCAAAGAAATGGTTTAAAAATGAAAATGAGCACCAGAAAAAATTTATTATAGGGCAAACTTTCATTAGTTAAAAAATAGTAAATACTCAGTTATTGGCCGAGTTACTAGGCCGTGTAGTATTGCAGGGTTAGGGTTGTCGACATGTTTCAGCTCTATTGGGCCCGGAGGTCTGTAGAGCTTTCGTCAGGACTTACATAAAAAATGAACAAACAATATTTATAGACACATATAATGCTACTCACACGATTTGTGCGGTAATCCCAAACTCATAGCAGTTATATGAGTGTTGTGTTCTTCACGATCTATGGAAGAATGTGCATTTAAAGCAATTTTAACTAATGACAGTGATTTTAAGAAATTTTCAGATGGGTAAGTGCAGTAACTTAGCTAGTAATCTCATTAACACTTGTATTACTCATGAAGAATTTTTCAAGAAAGTAAGCGCAGGAATTCAGGTAATAATTTTATTAACACTGGGATTGCTCATGAAGGGAGGAAATATTGGGAGGCTATGAATACATATTATTTATGAAATACAGGCGCTAGATAATCTCATCATCTCATATTTCGAAGTTTTTCGCTGCTGACCGAGGGGTCTCAAGGTGTATTCTCTCAGCACCGGGTCGGGTGCTATGTTATATCATGTTCAGTGAACACAGGGAAGTATGCCTTTTATCTATCCTGTGTTGTCCTCATATTGTAAACTGTATGACCGTGAGATCTTATTGCTGTTATTGAGCCTCTCCTAACTGTTTTGGTGCTTGTGGAGATAGCGGATGGTCAAATCTTGCTTAAAACTTCGACTAAACATTAAACGAGCTATTGTCATCAAATGATTATAATCGAGTACTAGTACACGCCCTTTCATATTAAACGACAGGGAGGCAATGCCCGCTGTTAAAACGCAGTTAGCTCTTACCTGTCGTGAGAGGAAACTCTGCTTCCAGCGGGGGACGCCTTCATGTGCTGCAGAGCTGAAGCAGAGCAAGAACCTCGGTGAGAATGAGAGGGGAAGAGAAATTATACGGCTTACCCAAGGAGAAAGTCGGAGATATCTTCCGCCATTACCCGCATGGAGGCTATACTCCAGCCTTGTGCTGACTCTGCCCCCGGAGTGCGGAAGTCGAGTTGTGGTTTCTTATTTAAAGGCGGTAGGGCGCCTCGGATTTAAAGGCACAGGGGCACGTCAATTTTACTCGTGGCATGATGCAAACATCAAATTCGTAGATGGTCACAGATTTCAGTTACAAAATTGTAATAACTAGAGTACTGATATAGGATGGTTGGTAATTAGTTACATCTGTTGATTAGGGCCTGTTGTAGGTGCACTTGAGAAGTAAAAGGTCAGGAATTCGGGGCGTGGCTAGCGGAGCAGCGAGATGGCCGCTCTTTGAGTGAGCTCCGCCGGCTACTAAGATTAATCCGATCAATTATCCTGTTCCTGGCTCTTGCGGACCCCGGTTCCTCCCGGATTCCGCCCAGTATACCCTGGTGGTCTCTCGATCCGAGTTTGGGGTGCGGAGGAGTGTTATTTTTGAAGCGGTGACAGGCTACGTCTGCAGCGGCCGCTGCGCTGAGATTGCGCCCCGCCGGAAGTGACCCTCGCCGGGAGCCGCGTTCCACTGTGGGCCGCGGATGCGGAGGCCCCAACATCCTTATTGGACTTTATGGTGAGCTGCCGCCTGCTGAGTTGTTACTCGAGCTGGACTGACGGCGACCGCTGCTGGAGGGCTGACGGTGGCTGGCGCGGCTTGGCGTGGACGGCCGAGCTGCGGTAGACGGATCCTTTGCCAGACGGGGCCGAAGCTTTCCTGTTAGGAGTCCGGCGGGGTACGACGAGATCGCTCCTGCTCTGCCCGCGCTGCGGCGGCGACCGGAGGAGAGGTGAGAGAGCGCGGCGGAGAGCTGGGCTGCTCTTGGGGACCCTCCCGCTGCGGCTACACCCGGATTCCCCGGCGGCCCTTGACGGAGGCGGCCCTGCTCCCCTCGGAGTCCCTGGGATATAGGTATCTCTACCTAGCCGGTGGATTCGCCATTGAGCTCCGTGCACCCGCCATTTTGAGACCTGGGAAGACCTATTGGGCGCGCGGCGGTTGGGTGCCCCACTGAACACTTGTGACTTCCTTTGCCCAAGCCACCACGTTTGCTACATCGCGCCTAAAACGCCCTGGCCTTAATTAGATAGCAGCGGGTGGACTAGGTGCTTGCTAGCTGTGACGCTAGGGGGGTACTTCTCCGCTGCGTGGCGAGTGGACCTCAACGACTGGTGGTGATGGGAAAAACCGACGCCAAGCAAGTGAAACTGAGCTTTGAAAATAGAAAGCCGCCGAAAAATAAGTCTATGGAGTCGGAAACTGGCGCATCGTCCTCGCAATGTGCTACCCCGGACATTGATTTTGGGGCCCTCATTATGGAGGTGAGAACCAGCTTGAAGAGCATAGATGCCAAGCTTGATAATATGGCTGCGCAACTCGAGTCAGTGAAAACGAAGGTGGACGCTCACGAGACGAGGCTGGACTGCCTCGAAAACAGACAGACTGAGTGTAGTGAATTTCAGCAGCAGGCCAAAAAACACATCACTGCACTAGAGCGAGAACTTGAAAATTTGCGCGCGAAATCGGATGATTTGGAAGCACGCTCCAGAAGATCCAACATTCGCATTACGGGCATTCCGGAGACGACAAACACGGGGAAGATGGAATCCTTTGTATCGAGCCTCCTTCACGACCTGTTTGATCCAGACCTGTCCCCGGTCTTTGCGGTGGAGAGAGCACACAGGTCCCTGGGGAAAAAGCCACCGCCGGGCGCCACTCCGCGTCCAATCCTGGCTAAACTGCTAAACTATCAGGATAGAGACGTCGTTCTGCGGTTGGCGAGAGAGAGGGGTAAGATCACGCACCAGGGAAACCACATCTCCTTCTACCCGGATTTCACCCCCCTGGTGCAGGCGGCCCGCAAGGAATTCCTACCCGCTAAGAAACTTCTGCTGCAAGCTGGTGTGCCCTACTCTCTCCTATACCCGGCAAAGTTGAAGGTTCAACACGACAACGCCTCTCACTTCTTCACTGACGCCAAATCAGCCCTAAAGTTTGCCAAACACATTTGTGCTGGAGCCAGGAGAAAATCGCCGAGACTTGAGGAAGCTTCGGACCCACTCAGTGACAATGACTGAAGCCTCGGGTGCGCCCGCCCCGTGAGGCTGCGGCTGCCCTCGTTGCCTTGATGTTGGGAGCCTGAGAGCGACTCACACACGGGTCTGTTGCGCCCGACTTGTCTAACTGAAGGTAAGTCCGGGCGTCACCTTTGTGCACAGAACTTTGCTGCTGTCACCGTGCCTCCATTGAGACATTGGCTGCTTGCGGATCTTGTGGGTCCAGGAGACGGGGACACTGCCTGAGTCCAGGAACACTAAAGTTTTACTGTAGCCACCCTGTGTATACGGGGGTGTTTGCCGAGCGCACCACGCCTCATGGGGTGTCTCCCTTTGCTGTTGATGTTGGGGTATTTCCACGCTATGCGTGTGAGTTTCTGGGCTATGTCACGACCTGATTGGGGGGTTGCTGCGGGAGGGGGGTGGAGGGGGGGATTTCGCGAGTTGCGAGTTTTTGTTCATATTAGGTGCAATGTACTGTTACACATGCTTCTATACCTACACGCTGGGTCTGCAGATGTTATGGCTGGGCAATCGCATGGCCTCTGTGAGTGGGGATACGTAGGGGGACTCCTCTATTGTGCTGCATTCTAATGGGGGGTATCAAACTCTGGACTTGGAACATTAGAGGCCTTGGGGACTACAAGAAGGCCCGTTTACTGCATGGCATGTTATCCAGACACAATGTTGATATTTGCTTCCTACAAGAAACTCACTTAAACGTGATCCCCTCGGCCCGATTGAAAAATTCCAGATGGGCGCATGTCTATTCCTCCATCTACTCCAGTTATGCGAGGGGCGTTGCCATACTCATTCGCAGGGGGCTGGATTGGAGGGAGTTCTCGCAGATTCGGGATGTAGAGGGAAGGTATGTTCTGCTCCATGGGTCTCTACAGGGACGTCCCATTGTCCTGGCTGCAATCTATGGCCCCAACGTGGACGATCCTGATTTCTTCAGGAGTGTTTGGGCGAAGATTGAGTTGCTGGATTGCCAGACGATTGTATTGGGGGGGGATTTCAACACTGCATTAAATGATGACATGGATCGTGAGGGTGTGAGCAGGCCACAGCATGTTAGAGCGCGCCAGGCGATATTTGATGTCATGAATGAGGGTCTGCTTTCGGATGTGTGGAGAGCTAGGAATCCGGGGGTAAGGGTGGGGACCTGCTACACCTGCCATAAAGCTGCCTGGTCTAGACTTGACTTCTGGTTGGTATCTCCTGACGCTGCGACATGGGTGTCAAATGTGGATATTATGGCTAGATCACTGTCGGACCATGCTCCGTGCATGTTAGAACTGTGCCCTCCCGACACTCTACACAGGGCGTTTCAATGGCGACTTCCCCCTCACGTACTCACGGACCCAGTGTTCGTGGAAGAGATCAGAGAGGACATCACTGCATATTTTGAGGAGAATGCTGGGTCTGTCACATCCGAGGCTATAGTCTGGGATGCCTTCAAGGCTGTAATCAGGGGTCAGTGTATAGCACGGAAAGCAGGGGTCCTTCGCTCCGTAAGGGACACGCTAGCTAAACTTGAAGGGGAACTGAAGGATCTTGATGTTGCTTTTAGCTCGGATCCGTCGTTGGAGAATGCTGGCGCTCTAAAAACCAAACTTTTGGCCTTCAATGAGGAAGCGGAACGGGAGGTGAAATTTCTGGGGAAACAGGCTGAGGCGCGCAGATACGGGGAAGGGGATAGACCGAGTAGGACCCTCGCCAGGCTAATTACTCCCCGCACAAATTCAAACTTCATACACACTATTTATGATACATCCGGACACTTAGTGACGGGCCAAGAGGCGGTGTTGGGCGCCTTCGCTGACTTCTATGCTACCCTGTACACCTCGAAACAACCCGCAGCACCGCCTTCACTGAGTGACTTTCTTGATTCCATAGCGCTCGTATGGTTCAACGATAACCATAGACAGTACATGGACCTCCCAGTCACAATCCAAGACATCGCCCAGGTAATTAAGAGCATGCCGGCCAACAAAGCTCCTGGCCCAGATGGCCTGACAACCTCCTTCTATAAAACCTATGTAGCTGAACTGGCGCCAAGACTACACTCTGTGTTCGTCGAGGCTCTCGAATCTAATACCCTTCCGGACTCCATGCGGGAAGCTTTGATTATCACGCTACTCAAGCCGGATAAAGATGAACGACAACTGGGCTCCTACAGGCCCCTATCGCTTATAAACGTGGATGCTAAAATTTACGCGAAGGTCATTGCAGATCGGTTACAACCGATGTTGCCCATGATTGCGCTTCCAGATCAATCGGGATTCATCCCTGGCCGCGCGACATCACATAATCTCAGAACCATTTTCTCTGTCCTTCACTATTTACACCCATCTGTACAGGCGGCGGTGGTGTTCCTTGACGCCACCAAGGCCTTTGACTCCCTGGAATGGCCCTACCTCTTCCGTGTCTTAGGACGGATGGGCTTCAGCCAGAACTTCATGACACTGATCAAACTCCTTTACACAGCACCCAGGGCCCGGGTGAGCGTTAATGGTCTCATCTCCGAACCGTTCAATGTCTCAAGAGGTACTAGGCAGGGATGTCCTCTATCCCCGCTACTATTTGCGATAGCGATGGAGCCGCTTGCAGCCCGTATAAGGCAACACCACACCGCCAGAGGCATTGGGTTTAGTGCTAGGAGCCTGCTGATTTCGCTCTACGCGGATGATGTCACCCTGTACGTCCTGAATCCTAAAGATAACCTAAATCCGCTACTCCGTGAGTTTGTGAGATTTGAGGGTCTGGCGGGGATCTCCATTAACTGGGCAAAATCGGTGGCGTTCCCACTGACGGAGAGCACTGATCGCCCTGCTCCTGATTACCCCCTCGAATGGGAGACGGAGGCGGTCAAATATCTGGGTGTCTGGATCAGCAGAGATATACAAGAATTGTGGTCGCTGAATTTCGGCAGAGCGGTGGACTGGCTGGAAGGGAAAGTCGAGGTTTGGAACAAACTACCGCTGTCTCTGGTCGCGAGGATTGCACTGACTAAAATGGTGGTTCTCCCCAAATTCTTATATTTATTTGTCAACGTACCACTGCCTATGACAGCGGCCTTCCATGCTCGTGTACGATCATTGCTGCTGAAGCTGGTGTGGGCCGGCGGTCAGGCCAGGGTCTCCTGGGACTTACTCACGCTTCCACTACGTCAAGGGGGCCTGGGTGCCCCTGATCTGAAGCTATATTCCCTCTGTGCGCAGGCCCAGTTCCTGCATTTCTGGGCCTACCCCACCCCGTACCAGCCACATGTGGCGGTGGAACTAGCAGTGGTCGCCCCATTGCCCCTACAAGTGGCACTATATGGTAAAGTCACATGTCCGTCACGTGAAGTGGACACAGTGGAAATGGTCCGCTGGACCTGGCGAGAACTCCAGAGGAGAGCCGGTCTCCCCCTGCTTTATGCGCCAGCCATCCCCTTGCGGGGTAACCCGATGCTGCCTTGTTTGACAGCGAGGGGTGGTGTCCTCTCCATCCGTGACACTCGCCTTCACACATTTGCTGACTTATATCCGGATGGCATTTTCCTCGAGATGCCCGCTGGTGGAGAGGACCAGCCCTGCCCATTTGCTGACACACTATTACATCACTCCCTTAGGGAATCTTGCAAGAAGATGGGACCGAGCTTCCCGGAGGAACCCTGCACACTAGCCGCCCTCCAAAACTTGCTATCACGACCTTCCCCTAAAAAGCTGGTGTCCAGACTGTACAACTGCATGCAGGAACAGGCCCCGGTGACAGAGGCTACGGCCAAACTCGCTTGGACTGCTGACCTGGAAAGTCCGCTACCGGACGACACATGGGAATATTGTTGTGCACAGCTAACAGCCCTATCCCCTAATTTTCGATTAAGGCTTATCCACTTCAAATTCTTACATCGATATTACCGCACTCCGACACTTTTACACCGTATGGGTCTCCGGGAAAACGCCTCTTGCTGGAGATGTGGGGGTGTGGATGCGACCTTTATCCATATGGCATGGAGCTGCCCCAAGTTGTGCACGTACTGGTTGGAAATCTTTACTGCAATTAATCACATCATACATAGAAATGACTCCCCGTCCCCACTGCTGGGTTTGCTGGGGTATGTTAAAGACACTGCACCCTGCGACAGGAAACTGCATGCGTTGCTCCTTCTATACGCCAAACGTCAGATTGCACTACACTGGGGCAGGCCGGGTCTCCCCTCCTTCGAGAGCTGGATTAGGGATGTGACTTATGGCCACACGCAACTGGCACACTACTGGGAGACCATGCCCACCGCTTCCAGACCCACTGACATATGGGGCCCGTTTGTGCAATGGGCTGCAGCGCGCGCGAGATCGGACACCTCAGGTACTCCAAGCGCTGCGAGTGTTTCAGACGACATGGGCTGAGGGTGCGCGCTGAATGAGTTATCGATTGCCGTCCCATGGAGTGGCGTGATTGTGGTCAGGTCCTACCCTGGCGCGCGCTCGACATTTGCTGCCCCCACTGGCCCCGACTATGTCCCTGGCCTCCCCCTTCCGCTGACCCTCCTGTGACCTATTGATTGCCCCCTCCCCCCCTCCCACCACATGCCCTTTTGCCAATACGGGCACAGAGGAGATGATCTAGCACACACGCCGTGACTAGGACTTGCCCTCTATCTGAGAGATCCGTTGTGGGCCCGTGCATCTCTTTTGTGGACTGAAGTGTTGTATGACTGCTGTTTATTAGTACTTGCACCTATGTTTAGACGGTTTTTGGGTTAACTTGTTGGGGGGGTCCTGTTGGAAGAAACAATGGTGCTGATAGACATATCCTACCTACGGGCCGCTGCAGCGGATAGTTGACCGCTGCTTCTTTAGGAGCGGCTCCCCATTCTTGGTTATCTTCTAATTGTCTGAGGCACTATGAGAAAAAGCATGACCATTTCCTTGCTGATATTGCACTGCGCACGCTATAGATTTTATTGTAATTCATGTTTATATCTGCTTGACTGACCAGAACGGCTGTCGGCCTCTGGATTGTTTCTTTGCTCTTTTATGTATGCTCTAATTGATAGCGGCCTGCCTCCGGGTTGTTGGCGTGACGCAGTGTGAATCTTCTCTTTCATCTGTTTCCAATACGAGTCTTGCTAATAAAAAAAAAATAAAAAAAAAAAAAGGTCAGGAATTCACATCTCGTCGAGTGAAAGTGTTAGTAATTTACTTAGCAAAGTGATGCCAAGCTATATTGTCATTTAAACCGATTTCGAAAGTGCGCAAGCGGTCCACCCATCTTTGCTCCTTCTCGTACAGTACCTTTTCGGCATTGCCAGATTTGTTGGTCAGCATTTCGATGACTGTCCATTGCATTTCCTCATGGGTGTGGTTCTTTTCCAAGTAGTGGGAGCACAACTTGGTGGTATTCTTTTTCAACCTGATATTACTCTTGTGCTCTCCTATCCTGAGCTTAACTTTGCGGCAGGTCATCCCGATATATTGTTTCTGGCACGGGCACTGAATCATGTAGATAACATGAGATGAATTGCAGTTTGTGAACTGCTTCTGAGTCCATACAAAGTCATTCTTTAGTTGCAGGGTTTTTGTGGCTGTTGTTGTTTTGCAAGCGATACAGGTTCCGCACGGGAATTGTGCTGACAGGTGGGTCATATTGACACTGTTGGTTACAGATAAAAGGGCAGTAGACCTGGGGCGGGTATGGACCAGAGTGTCCTTAAGGTTTTTGGTCCTTCTATTCGCGAACCTTGGTCTGGGCCAATCGAACTGTCCAGTGTTCACTATATGCCAGTTCTTTTTTATTAACTTCTGAATAGCATATGTTGCTGGATTGAAAGTAGTCACACACGTGGTTAGATCTTTTACTGGTTCTTTTTGGTATGTTTGTAAGAGACACTCACGAGGTTGGTTGTCAGCTCTTTTTTTAAATTTTTTGATGACTCTTTCGGTATAGTCCCTCTTTTTTAGTTTTTTGCTCAGGTCCATTGCTTGTTCTTGGTAATCACTGTTTTTGCTACAATTTCTTTTGAGGCGCAGAAATTGACTAAAAGGCAAATTGTCTCTTAGAGGCTTGGGGTGATGGCTCTTGTGGGACAACAGACTGTTTTTCGCCGTCGGTTTCGTGTATGTTTTAGTCTGTAGGATACTCCTTTCGTTGAATATTGTCAGATCCAAAAAGTCAAGATGGTTATTGCTGGAAGTATGTGTGAATTTTAACCATGGATCCAGGGTGTTAAGCCATAACATAAACTCTGCCAGGTCTTGGTCGGTGTTCCAAATTAGGAAAATGTCATCGATGTATCTCTTCCAGTATATGATACTGGAAGAGAACATGTTGGTTTCATTGAGGACAAACTCTGTTTCGAATTGGCTAACATAGAGTCCTGCCACCGAAGGCGCGAAGGCGCTGCCCATGGAGGTACCAT
Organism: Lissotriton helveticus; assembly: GCF_964261635.1. Taxonomy (NCBI): domain Eukaryota; kingdom Metazoa; phylum Chordata; class Amphibia; order Caudata; family Salamandridae; genus Lissotriton; species Lissotriton helveticus. Next base: position 2,082,349,824 of record NC_136057.1, on the reverse strand, counting down.
GGGTTTGGAGGTACAGGTGGTCGTTGTACTTGAAAAAAAATTCTTTAAGTGCCAGCTTGCAGCATTCCAGTATAAAATGTCTTGGTGTATTATACTGCCACGTCTCTGAGTAAAGGACATCCTCTAACATCTGTAGTGTTGTATCTTGAGGGAGACTCGTGAAGAGAGATTCCACATCTAGGCCTACTAGAAGCATCGTAGTAGGGTCGAAAGGCATGTTTTCAATCTGTAACAGGAGATCTCTTGTATCTTTTAGGTATGTACATGTTTTTTGAACAAGTGGTTTCAAAAATTCGTCTGCGAATTTTGAAAGGGGCTCTAGCACGGATCCAATTCCGGACACTATCGGGCGCCCTGGAGGTGGTATCCTGTCTTTATGGGTTTTTGGGAGGGAGTAGAAATATGGAATAACTGGCTCCCTGACCATTAAAAAATCTGCTTCTTTTTTGGATATCCATCCTTTAGTTTCAGCCTCATATACCATGATGGATATGGTATTTTGGAGTCTCTCAGTGGGATCCATTATGATTCTCTGGTAAAATCTGGTGTCAGAGAGGAGGGCTAGACATTGTTGGTTATAGCCTGCCTTGGAGAGGATTACTGTGCCTCCCCCCTTATCCGCAGGTTTTATCACCAGATCTTCGTTTTTACTCAGATCTTCCATTGCCAGACGTTCCTTCTTTGTCAGGTTTTGAAAAACTTTGGTTCCACTCGTGTCCAGATTATCTATTCCTTTTAGGAGTGCTTGCTCGAAGGTGTGGAGTTCCGGCGGTATGCTGGATGAAGGGGGGTTGAAAGTTGATTTCTTCCGGAGGGTAGTATCACCCTCAGACTGTTTTGTAGTAGTATTAGAGAAGAAAGCTTTTAATTTTAGAGTTCTGCAGAATTCAGCCAGTTCACTTTTGATTTTGAAAGTGTCTATTTTTGGGGTAGGAACGAAACCCAGTCCTTTATTCAAGAAAGATATTTGGTCGCTGGTAAGCTCTACGTCTGAGAGGTTGACGATTAGTGAGTGTTCTTGCTGGTTGAAGGTTGTGCTGCTGCCATGCTCCGTGTTTGGACGTTTCTCTGTTGGTCTTGCCAGGTCAGTGACTTTCTTTTTCCTCGGGGCTGGGGTCGGCCTCGGGATAAAAAAGACGGTTGTTCTTGTTGGTGCTGATTATGCTGTCCCGGCATTTGTTGGTCCATCAGTTGGGGCATCTGTTGCATCCCTTGCATTCCTTGTTGGAATGGATCAGCCCAGCCTCCGTAGTGTGGAACAAAAGGTTGGTAATATGGTATGTTGAAAGTGGGATGGTAAGGACGTTGCCATCTATTACCTCTTCTTGGGCGTTGGTGTCGGAAGTTATTTCGACCTCTAGTCGGGTTGTAGTCATCTGAACTATTGAAAGAGTTGTTAGATGAATTTTTTCCGACGGATTCATTGTCTGAGTTTGCTTCTGTGAAAACGAAATCATCTTTTATGTATGGGTGCATCTTTTCCTGGCTGAATTTCTTGATATCTTTTGCAAGTTTCTGTAACTTGTTCTGCATCAGGAACTCTTGTGTTTCTTCCATTTCCTTTGTCATTTCATCCAGTCTTTTTTTGTAGACTTGTGGGTTGATGCCCTTTTTCAGCTCGTTTTCACAGGCTTCTATTTCTAGGAGTAGTGCTTCCGAGAGTCGTCTTGCTGTTTTGATAATCAGAACCAAATAGTCTAGGGTGCATTTCCATGAGATGGAAGACCAGTCTTTTCGGAATGCCAAATCGTGGAGAAAGATGCGAGGTGCATTGCCGACCCATAGGCCTCTAGGCGCTATTTTGGACCTTAAATACTCGGTCATAATAATTCCGTGAATCGCAGTTCTAATTTGGTTCTTCTTCTTCTCTGATAAAGTGTCCCAGTCATCCGTCTGGGATAGGGCTTCTGTTAAATCTGCATTGTTGATGAGTGGTTGCGCCGCTAGTAATTCATCAATTTCACTTGCATCATAGCTTAATCCCACAATTCCTTCCATGATTGAAGTTTTGTTTAGAAAACTTATTTGTAAATTTCAGTTCCCACAGCTGTGCGCTGCTTATATACACAGTTAATCAACAAGGAGGGATGAGGATTTTGAGTGTCCGTTTCTTTCCCCAAAGTAATCAATTTGTAATCAACAAAATTGGACACTTGTAACACTGCTCAACCTTTGGTTCAGTGCAAATAAGGAAACCCTCAGAGAAGTCAATGTGTGATTGGAAATTGCGGTATATTTGTTTCATCCGCCCCACATTGACATTCACGCAGTTATCATAGGGTTATTCCTATTAGTGTGTACTGCTCACCTGATCCAGAGGTACCTCCAGTCTCGAGTGCAGTGTCCAGAGACAAAAGGACTTTCCCAAAGAAATGGTTTAAAAATGAAAATGAGCACCAGAAAAAATTTATTATAGGGCAAACTTTCATTAGTTAAAAAAATAGTAAATACTCAGTTATTGGCCGAGTTACTAGTAACCCTGGGCGTAGTGGGGCTCCGCGGAGCTACGCGGAGAGGGCGAGAAGCTACGCCCACTCCCGCACTCCGCGTAGCCCCACTACGCACCTCCCTCCCGCTCTCCCCTACATACTTTATTTAAGCATTTACACGGATTAAAACAAGTTAAAAGCACTTACCTTGTCCGGGGCTCGTCCGGGTCTTCATCTTTGAATAGCGTCCTTTGCCTGGATACCAATGCGCATGCGCGGGCGGCCGCGCATGCGCATTTCTCCCGAGAAATGCGCATGCGCGGCCGCCCGCGCATGCGCATTGGTATCCAGGCAAAGGACGCTATTCAAAGATGAAGACCCGGACGAGCCCCGGACAAGGTAAGTGCTTTTAACTTGTTTTTATCCGTGCAAATGTTTAAATAAAGTATCTAGTGGAGGGCGGGAGGGAGGCGGGTGGCGGCCGACTCGGCTACGCTCACGGAGTGGGCGTAGTGTTGCCGGCTACGCTGTCTACGCAAAATGCGTAGAAGGCAACACTACGCCTACTCCGTGGGCGTAGCCGATTCGGACGCCCACCCTTAGTTACTAGGCCGTGTAGTATTGCAGGGTTAGGGTTGTCGACATGTTTCAGCTCTATTGGGCCCGGAGGTCTGTAGAGCTTTCGTCAGGACTTACATAAAAAATGAACAAACAATATTTATAGACACATATAATGCTACTCACACGATTTGTGCGGTAATCCCAAACTCATAGCAGTTATATGAGTGTTGTGTTCTTCACGATCTATGGAAGAATGTGCATTTAAAGCAATTTTAACTAATGACAGTGATTTTAAGAAATTTTCAGATGGGTAAGTGCAGTAACGTAGCTAGTAATCTCATTAACACTTGTATTACTCATGAAGAATTTTTCAAGAAAGTAAGCGCAGGAATTCAGGTAATAATTTTATTAACACTGGGATTGCTCATGAAGGTAGGAAATATTGGGAGGCTATGAATACATATTATTTATGAAATACAGGCGCTAGATAATCTCATCACTCATATTTCGAAGTTTTTCGCTGCTGACCGAGGGGTCTCAAGGTGTATTCTCTCAGCACCGGGTCGGGTGCTATGTTATATCATGTTCAGTGAACACAGGGAAGTATGCCTTTTATCTATCCTGTGTTGTCCTCATTTTGTAAACTGTATGACCGTGAGATCTTATTGCTGTTATTGAGCCTCTCCTAACTGTTTTGGTGCTTGTGGAGATAGCGGATGGTCAAATCTTGCTTAAAGCTTCGACTAAACATTGAACGAGCTATTGTCATCAAATGATTATAATCGAGTACTAGTACACGCCCTTTCATATTAAACGACAGGGAGGCAATGCCCGCTGTTAAAACGCAGTTAGCTCTTACCTGTCGTGAGAGGAAACTCTGCTTCCAGCGGGGGACGCCTTCATGTGCTGCAGAGCTGAAGCAGAGCAAGAACCTCGGTGAGAATGAGAGGGGAAGAGAAATTATACGGCTTACCCAAGGAGAAAGTCGGAGATATCTTCCGCCATTTTCAGGCGTACAATTCCCCAGTCAGTATATATATACTCCAGCAAACACCCTGTGACTGCTCTTGCAATCCTATAGTGACCCTTCCAGCTCCTTGTACTAATCCGTTCACTAAAGTAAAACTCAACCAATTATGAATTCACCCAGTGTCTATCCTTATAGTCCTGTAATCTTTCCGTCAGTATGCATGTACTCAGTGCTTCAAACTCCTATGTACTATGTATGTAGTGGTCTAACTACCTTCACACTTGTGTTTCAGGCCTATAATTTCCCAGTCAGTATCCATACACTCCAGCAAATACCCTGTGACTGCTCTTGCAATCCCATAGTGACTCTTTCAGTACCATATACTAATACATTCACTAAACTGAAACTGAATCAATTATGGATTTAGTCACTGTCTCTCCTTATAGTACTATAATCATTCCGTCTGTATGCATGTACTCATGGAGTGAGCCAGGCTTTAGGGGACAAAGTGCTTCAAACTCCTATGCCGTATGCATGTAGTGGTCTAACCACTTTCACACTTGTTTTTCAGGCCTACAATACCCCAGTTAGTATCCATTCACTCCAGCAAACACCCTGTGACTGCTCTTGCAATCCCATAGTGAATCTTTCAATACCATATACTAATGCATTAACTAAACTAAAACTCATCAATTATGAATTCACCCAGTATCTTTCATTATAGTACTAATCATTTAGTTACTTTGCATGTATTCATGCAGTGAGCCAGGCTTACAATTCCCCATTCAGTATCCATATACTCCAGGAAACACCCTGTGGCTGTTCTTGCAATTCTATAGTGACCCTTTCAGCCTCATATAATAATCCATTCACTAAAGTAAAACTCAACCAATTATGAATTCACCCACTGTCTCTCCTTATAGTACTGTAATCATTCAGTCTGTATGCATGTACTCATGTAGTAAGCCAGGCTTTAGGGGCCGGAGTGCTTCAAAGTCCTATGCACTATGCATGTAGTAGTCTAACCACCTTCACACTTGTGTTTCAGGCCTACAATTCCCCAGTCAGTATCCCTGCACTCCAGCAAACACCCTGTGACTGCTCTTGCAATCCTATAGGGACCCTTTCAGCTCCATGTACTAATTCATTCACTAAAGTGAAACTCAACCAATTATAAATTCACTGCGCTAAAACTCAAGCATTTATAAATTCAGTAAGGCACTCTTCTTGCAGAACTGTAATCATTCACTCAGTACCCAAGTACTCATGTAGCGAAGTAGGCCTTAATACAAGGACTGCTTCAAACCCCCATGCTGTAAGCATGCAGTCTTCTATCCACGTGCACACTTGTCTTTCACACCTTCAATTCCCCAGTTAGTATCCATGATGGTGTAGCAAATGCTTTGTGTCTCCCCTTATACTGTTCTAGTAATGCATTGAGCACCATGTACTAATCCATTCACTGCTGTAAAATCCAAACACTTATAAATTCATTCAGGTACTCTTCTTGCAGATGTAGTTCTTGAAACTCTTATGCAGTATGTATGCACTTCTGTTATCAGTTACACACTTGTTTTATATACTTAGTCATTGTAGATTGTACTTGTTTAGTAATAGAATAGTATATTTTATAGATTTATTTTTATAACATTATATTTTTTTATAACAGATTCCATTTATCAATACTAAAAGAAATTCTTCATGCCTACAAAAAGTGAAAAGAGGAAAGAATATAAAAAAGCTTATAATTTCAAGAGAAGTCATCCACAAAATTTACTTGAACAACAATGTGTGGTGAAAAAGAAAAACACTCCTGGTAAAAGAACAAAGGATTTTCTAAAAAAAACTATACAACACTAGGAATAGTGTGGAGAATGTGAAAAATAAAAAGAATGTATCTGCAACAAAAAAGAAAAACAAGAGAAAAAACATAAATGATGGGAAATCATGTTCTAAACACACACAGTATAGTAAAAGGAGGAAGAATCAATTTCAGGAAATTAGAAAAATAATGTTGTACAATAGAGTTGTCTTAAACTTATTAAAGGAAATGAAGAAATGTAAAAAAAAATCAGCATTTTATAAGAAGAAGGCACATATTGAAAGTATTGTTGAGAAGGCTTTTGAATTAAAAAGGAAATTATTTACGTTAATAATCAATAGAATTCGATCACTAAATAAACCAATCCATTAATTGAAATACAGTTCAAGTTCTGAGCCTTATTTTAATGAAGAGAGTTATCTTCAGAGTAATGATTTGTTGCATGCAGTTGACACTAGTTGTCGAGCTTATGAGGTTAGAAATGATTGTCCTATTGAGAAAGAGAAAATTGTTCCCAGAAAGAGGTGTTAGCTGATGAAGTTTTAGGGAGACGTCCTAAAGCTTCATTGTACACTTGGAATTGTGGTATTTGTAGTGTACAACAGGAATCTATTGATTCTTTACGCAATTTCTTACGTGAGTATACTAAGAAAAATGTTAAACAAAAGATTAAGATGTTGCAAGGACTAGACCCTTGCAGAGTAAGAGAAAATACTGGTTTGCAAGGTCTTTCTCTTGCTTGTCTTTCTAGAAAAGTATGTCAAAGTGTTTTTCACCATTTCAGGATGTTAGCAGTACATCATACTCAAATGTGGAAATTAGTCAGAACATTGTATTATTAAAAAAGTCCAGCACTAATGTTAAAAAAGTTGAACAGTGTTCTTTTGCGTGGATCAGTAACAGATGTAATGAACGTTTGTGAAGAAATTGAGTTTATTTCTTTGGTCCTGAGCAAGACAGTGTAGAAACTGATACATTAATAGAAGGAAATGTGGAAGAGAATGTACAACATTCCAGTACAAAAAAATTTGAACAAGAAATTATGAAGTTTAGGGTGATTTCAGGTGAAAGGCCAAATTATTCTTGTATTTGTTGTCGACGAACTCATTATAAAAATCAGACTAGGACTGTTGATCTGCATTTAAAAAGTGAAAGAGGAAATAATAATGAGTAGAAGGAATTTGCAACTTATTTGTTGGTAGAGAATTGTTTTGATTTGGGTTCTGATTAACGTATTTGTAAATATTGTTATAACAAAATAGACAAGAACAAAATGCCTGCTAGAGCTGTGCATAATAATCTTGAGTTGGTAAATATTCCTTCTGAACTGATAGATTTAAATACCTATGAGTCTATTTTGATTCAATGTGGGCATCCATTTCAGGCTATTGTTCGTATGGAGCCTTAGGCAGGGAAATTGCCTCCTTCAGATTTACAGAGAGGATTAAAGGGAAGAGTTGTATATTTGCATCTCGATTTAAAGAAAAATATTGAAACAATTGGTGTGGAAAATGTAGAAGATGAACCTCTAGTTATTCTAGTTAATGGCGTTCCTACTAAGAGTAAGAAAATCTGGCAAGAATTAGTGGATGTTAGGAAAGTGAAAAAGGCAATGTTGTATCTGGTAAAAAATAATCAGTACTATAAAAATGTGTATGTGGGAGAAGAAGAAATAACTTTAGAAGAAGATACTGACTCGTCAACTGGATAAATTGAAAAAGTGGATATGTCCAGAACTGAAGAAATCTGTGAACATTACAGTGTTCATCCACTTCATTCCAAAGAAATAATGGGGAATACTATTGAGTTATTCCAAATGAAGGAAGTAGAGGGAAGTCCCATGAGTGTATGGGAAGAAAGCTTGAAGCTTGTTGTTTCCCTCAGTTGTTCCCAACAGGAAAAGGAGGACGATATGACAAACGACCTGTGCAGATTCCTGCATCTGAATATCGGACATCAAGATTGTATGCCGAAGATCCAAGATTTCGACAATGTATTCCGTATATGTTTAATCTTTTGTTTGAGATTGACTTGTCTGGACTTTCTTAAGCAGTCAACCATATATTGAAAACAAGTGTACATCTAAAAAACGTTTGCGCGAAATAATTTATGGATAAAGTACACCAGAAAGATAATGTTTTGGAATCTCACCTGATTAATCTCATGGCATGTCGGCGTGGTACTAATGAGTACTGGTACTGTCATCATGGAGAACTTAAATGTATGCTAAGGAACTTAGGAACTCCTACATGGTTCCTTACTCTAAGCTGTGCTGAATATGCTTGGGATGATTTACTTCAATTTCTTTGAGAGGCAAATCCAAATATAGTAAATATTGATTACACAACACCTGGAGAATTGTGCTCTTTAGATCCAGTTAATGTATGCAGATATTTCAATCATAGATTTGAAGCTATGATGTTATTTATCACCAATAAAAAAAATCCTCCTCTTGGAAAGGTTGTGGATTTCTTTTGGAGAAAGGAGTATCAAGCAAGAGGTACACCTCACATACATATGCTAATATGGATCAAAGATGCCCACAAATTTGGAATAGATTTGGATGATACTGTGTTGTCTTTTATTGAAGAATATGCTACATGTGCTATACCCAAAAGCACAGATGAAAAGAACTTAAGACAAGTCTTACAATTCCAAAGCCATCGTTGTGGGTAATACTGTAGTCGAAAGTACAAGTCAAAGGAAATGTTTTATACCAAATGTCGTTTTGGTTTTTCACGTCCTGTAATATCCAAAGGAAGAGTAAACAGTGGTATGTCACCTGTCCAACATACCTTGACAAGAACTTCTCCAAAGATTACCATAATTTGAGAAGAAGTGAAGAGTCAAAATATATAAATGATTATAATCCAGTTATTCTGTCCATGTGGAATGCTAACATGGATATTCAATACGTTGCGGACAATTCCATTGCTGTTGCTCGTTATGTAACGTCCTACATAACAAAATCAGAAAAGGCGGAATTGAAGGAAATGTAGGAAGAGATTTCCCACAAGAAGAGTCTAAGTAAGAAATGATGCAGTTACAGTTTGAAGATGTTATCTCATCGATGAAATCGGAACGTATGAATGCTCAGATCGCTTATCATCTGCAAGTCTTTACTCCAAATCTAGAAGAATCATTTGGGTGAGTCTAAGTCTTGCTGCAACACGAAATCGAGTACTTAAATCTGTACAAGAAATTGAATATTTAGCTGAAAAAGAGCCAGAAAGTACAGATATTGTGAAAACAAATATGTTGGATACCTATTATCCAAATAGAAGTCATCATCTTGAGAACATTTGTCTCTATGATGTGCTGCAAAACTATACTTTTAAACGGAAAATTACAGAAAACATCAATAATGGAATACATGCTGTGATTGGTTCTGAAGGATGTTTGGTGAAACAAAGAAAAGGACTTTTGATTAATCACCGAAAACTGACTTGCGATACTCCTGATGAAAGGGAATTTTACTATTTAGCTCTTTTGGCGTTCAGAATTTGAATTACTTGGAGATTTTCAGAGCTACAAAGATTCGTTCAACGCAACTAAAGATACTATAGAATTTCCTGTTTTTGCTAATTATGTGAAAATGTTGAACGACAAAATTGAGCAAGAAGCTACAATTGCAGCTGAGATTGCTAGAGACAGTTCTCAAGACAGTCAAACTTCTGCTCCGTTGAGTCAGGATCCACTAGGAGAACCAATTGTTCAAAATGAAGCAGCAATTGCCATGGATGAGGTTGAAACAGCAATGTGTCAAGCTCAAGAAGATATTATGGACTTAGCAAACTTGGAGGAGCAACTAAATCTTGAACAGAAACAAATATATCAACAAGTGAAAGAACAGATTGACCAGGGGTAACTTCATGAAAAGAAAGAGTGCACATGTACAACGTTTCAACCAATCCGAATGTATGTGAGTGGACAAGCTGGAACAGGAAACATTTTCTTAATTAACCGCATGCGCGCTAGCGGTTTTCCCGCTGCGCGCTGCGATTTTGAAAATCCCGCGTTACATGACGAGCTCAGCTCGTCATCAGCGTAGCGCAGGTTACGCTCATGACGAGCTCAGCTCGTCATGAGCGTAGAAGGGGTTAAAGTAATCACCAGTTATCTACAGAAAACAACTGAGTCTCATTTGTCTTGTGTTGTAACTGCTCCAACTGGGTTGCAGCACAAAACATTAAAGGAATTACATTGCATCGTTTACTTATGTTGCCTGTGGAGCATGAAAACAAATTGGAATATCACAAGCTATCTGGAGAAGCTTGTTGTGAAGTTTCAAGAGTGCTTAAGAAAATGAAACTTCTTATTATTGATGAGGTAAGCATGGTCTCAAATGTAATGCTTGCTTTTGTGCATTTACGAATGCAGCAGATACTTAAAACAGACTATGATGTGTTGTTTGGAGGAAAACATTTGATATTTTTTGGAGATCTACTACAACTTACACCTGTAAAAGGACAACCAGTATTTAAAACACTTGCGCATTTAGATACCAGAATGTCTTTGGGTAGCATTGGAAATGTTAACATTTGGTCATATTTTGAATATAAGGAACTTATTACAAATATACGACAGGCAAATGATGCTGATTATGGAACTATTCTTCAAGATATAAGAATTGGAAAAGTGACTGAACATGGCAAACAAGCGTTACAGAGACGATTACTTTCCAAATTGTTTCCAAATGAAAATATCGTTGCTGAGAAAATATATATGAGAATTGCAGAAAACAACTCTGTAATCTGCTTAATGTCAATACTGCGTGAATGTTCTATATTCAATGAAGAAATTTTAAAGTTGGAAAATAAAGAAATTATAAAATTGGAAGCTTTTGATAAAATAGAACATGAAGGAATCACTATTATTTTGACAGAAAAGTTGAAGAAAAAATTGGATTCTTTAAAGAAATCGATATCTAAAACTGCTGGTTTAGAAAAGAATCTATATGCATGTATAAACTGTCGGGTCATTTTATGACGTAATTTGAATGTGGAAAAGGGTTTAGTAAATGGAGCAATGAGTAATGTTGTTGATTTTGTTAATTATCTAAATAGAGATGGTATTGAATTTTTGAAAATCAAATTTGATCAAATTGAAGAAGTACAACAATTTAGTCGTTGTTCAGCTTGGTTTTTGCTTGTAAAAGATTTGTATGTTCGCAGAAAACAGTTTCCTGTTTCTTTGGTGTATCCGGTGACCATTCATAAATCTCAAGGTTTAAGTGTAGATATTGCTTTGGTGAATATTGGAAGTACTGTGCTTAAAGAGGGTATGGCATATGTTGCTTTGTCTCAGGTCAGAACTTTGTCTGGATTGTACTTGATTGATTTTGATGAGAGAAAGATTAGTGCAGATGCAAATTGTGTGAAAGAGTATAATAGGTTAAGAAGATAATTTGCTCCCAATTTAGGTCAATATCCTGTATTTGAAAAGCGTGTGGTAGGTCGAAACAGAAGATATGAGAAGATTTGTAGTGAAGGTATAGAGAAAGAAACAACACAAGATAAAGTTGTGATTGCAAGCAAAAAGAAAAAGGACACTGTTGAAGAGATTGTTGGTTATCAGTTTGAAAATAGTTCTGGTGTCAACTGCTATGCTAGTGTAGTTGTTAATGTTGTTGTTTTTTCTTGAAAGTTTGCAACAGCAAATTGTTGAGAATTGGGAAAAAAGATTTTGTTCGTTGTATTCTGTTTATGAGAAATGTTGTAGTGATAAAAGTGAAATGCAAAGTGTTTCTGATATTCGAACTGTATTGGACATATGTTCTGGTTGTACTCAATTTATGCAGAATATTCAGCAAGATTGTCAGGAATTTCTAATGTATATGCTTGTTGTATTGGAAGATGAAGGTATAGATATTGAAAATCTTTTTGGTCTTTCTTATAAATGGCAACATGACTGTGAAAATTGTTTGTTTACATGTAGCACTAACATAGACACTGAAAGATTTATATATTTGACTTTATCAGACTGCGAATCAGTGTCTTTTAACAGCCTACTTAGAGGAGCAACTCAAAACATGGAGTGTAGCCAATGTAAATCAGAAATGTTATCAAGATTATTTATACAAAGATATGGACGGTATGTAATTTTAATGATGCAACGTTGTACAGCTGATGGAAGAAAGTTGGAAACTTCAATTAAAAATGTTGTAGCTACTCAAGTGTCAATATCAGGAAGAACTTTTGTAGCTGTAGCAATTATTTTTCATGATGGTCTTTCTACAACATCTGGACATTACACTGCTTATTTAAAATGTGGGGGGAGGAGCTTCGCGCGATTCCAAGATGGACGCGTGAGCTAAGGGCTCCCGAGACCCTTTCCGCCTTTCCGCGATTATCCTGCTAATGATCCTGATTATGACGACGGGTACTTTTTATTGATGCCCTGCTGATGTCCATGCCTTTTTCAAGAATTGATTTGGCCGCCGGATAACGGACTTGCTGCACTCTGGAACTCGAGGCCTACATCGTATGCCAGCCAGGGGCTTGAGTCCCTGAGGTACCCAGGTGGCAATTGAACAACAACGGCTGCTGAGCCACGCCCTCTGCCCCTGGTGTACTTTCGGTTTCGTTTTTGGTCGCTGTTGTGAACGCCCAGTCGTCGATCGGCACTCCAGCTCTGTTCTCATTGCCAACTTTCGGCCAGCGCTGTGTCCCTACTCTCTCACCGTTTCGAGCGCGCCGAGACGGAGATTGTTTTGGCTAACTCCTACAGACCCAGTTGGAGCTCATTGCCCGTCATAGCGGGCAGGACGGTCGTCGAGAGGCGCGCCGCTAGAGGCCCGTCCCGAGGGGGGGTTGCCCAATCTCTGACCATCGATCGATTTACTCGACCTAGGGGCTCCCCGGGCGGGTCGAGTGGTGCCCTAGAAGAAGCTGGTGATTGCACTCCTGAAAACAAGGAGCCAACTCTGAAGGACATTATGGGCGCTATTGCGAGTGTCCAATCCACCATGGGCCAGCAATATGAGACCTTGGCGGCCAAGATAGATACGGTGGCGATCGATGTCACCCTCTTTAGAGCGGACCTGGGGAAAACCAACGAGCGTGTCAAATCCCTTGATATTAAGACTGCTAGTTTGACCACGGATGTCTCGGATCTCCAGACCACTGTCCGCAATCTTCGGACTACTTGTGATCTGTTCGCCAACCGGCTGGAAGATTTCGAGGGCCGGGCCAGACGCAATAACATCCGCATCGTGGGTGTCCCGGAGAACTCTGCTGAATTGCCTGTTGATATCCTGGTGGAGGACCTCGTGCTGAAACATTTGGCACCAAAAGGCCTGAGTAAGTTCTTTGCAGTTGAGCGAGCTCATCGAGTCCCGGGTGGCAAGCCGAAGTTGGGTGCCGCTCCGCGGCCCATAATTGCCAGGCTTTTCAATTTCCGTGACAGAGACGCTATCCTGCAAGCTTCACGAACGACCGGCCCCACTAAATTTGACAATGTATCGATCAGTTTTTACCCGGATTTCACCCAGGCAGTCCAGAAACAACGCATGGGCTTCACGGGCGTGAAGAGGCGTCTCAGAGAACTGGGACTGAAATATGCTATGCTTTTCCCGGCCCGCTTGAGAATTGAGCATGAAGAGCGTGCGTTCTTCTTCGACCGCCCCGAGGTGGTTAGTGACTGGTTGGACACTTTGCCGACGCGCCAGGAGGACCCGGAGAACTCGAGAGGCGCTGAAGGAGGTTTGGAGGACCAGGAGCAGTGAGTCTACATCGGCGGGCCTGATTCCATGGCAGTGGCTCAGAGACTATGTTCTGTTATGGTGTGCGTGCCTGGGGGTGGGGGGGGGTTTGGGGGATCTTCCTCCTCTGGGGATTTCTCTCTCTTTTGTGTAGGTTAGTTTAATGGGGCGACAGGCACACGGCAAGTTGGGGTGGCTCTTAGGTCCACCGCAGGGGTGCAGGAAGGGGGGGTTGTGTTTGATGGGTTCACTGGGGGTGGTGGGGGGGTTCCTTTTTCTTTGTTTGTTTCAAGGCTGTGCTTTGTTTTACATTTGCTATCATGTGGCTGTTTCGAGGTGGGGAGAGCGGTCCGCTTTCTTCTGGGATGGGGGGTGAGGGACTTAGGGTGTTGAGCTGGAATGTTAATGGTCTTGGGGACAAGATAAAACGTGGGATTGTACTACAATATTTGAAGAGATGTTCCTCGGATGTGGTCTTGCTCCAGGAGACCCACTTGGTGGGCAACACATGTCATGCACTGAACAGACGAGGTTACCGTTTGGTGGCTCATTCCGGCTTCACCTCTGGATCGAGGGGGGTTGGTATCCTGGTTAGGAACTCCCTCCCCCTGGAGATAGATGGCACGGTGTTGGACGATAGAGGCCGCTACGCAGCTATTATTGGGAGATGGGAAGGGAAGTTGATTTCCATACTGTCTATTTATGTTCCGCCTGGCCTGCAGTCTACTACCTTCACCGATTTGGGTGAGGTGATTTTGGGCCTGCCCGATGGCTTGCTTGTGGTGGGTGGAGACTTTAATTCTGTGGTGAATGGTGAGAGCGACCGTAGCCCTCCCAGGCTCCTCCCTACAGCGCAGCTATGGCTGGGTAAATTCTTGGACGCCTTTGGGTTGGCAGACTGTTGGAGACAACTGCACCCTGGCCGGCTTCAGTATACTTTCCACTCGGGAGCCCATGGAAGTCTCTCGAGACTAGATTATGTCTTGGTGCCGGTGGTGCAGTTGGTCTCGGTGCATGAAATCAGGCATTTGGCTAGAGGGATTTCGGATCACTCCCCACTATGGCTCCACATCGATATACACCTGGGGGCTGGGGGCCGGGTCACCCCGATCAATCCATGGCATTTTCACAACCCCAGAATCAGATCGGAGGTGGTCAAGTGTATGAACTTTTATTTTACTGAAAATGAGGGGTCGGTGTCCTCCCCGGTCTCCCTATGGGAGGCTTATAAAACTGTGATCCGTGGTCAGACCCTGTCTTTGGTTGCTGGTGAGAGGAGGCGAAAAAATGAGGAGGTGGTGAACTTGGAGTCTGAGATTGCCGTACTGGAGGAACGGTTGGAAGCAGGGGTTACACCTGAGAACTTGCATCTCTTGGCCCTTAAGCAATCTGATTACAGGGCCTTGGTGACTGACTCGGCTGAGGCTATGAATCGTGTGCAGCAGGGGCGTCTGTATGATGTGGGTGATAAAGCGGGGAAGTTGATTGCTTGGCTGGATAAGCGAGATAGGATGAATCGTGTTGTGCCTGTGGTTGAGAAAGTTGATGGAACGCGAGTCGTGGACCCGGTTGAGATAGTTGAGGTGTTTGCCCAGCACTTTCGGGTTGTATACGCGCCGGTTTCGGGCTTGCCGGAGGAGGACTCGCGCTTGCTGCTTCGTGATCTTGAGTTGCCTAGTCTCTCAGAGGCGGACGGAGTGTTAATGGAGGCTGATTTTTCCATTGACGAGGTTACGCTCGCTATACGCTCCCTTTGCTCGGGGAAGGCCTCTGGGCCCAACGGTATACCGGTTGAGTTATACAAGCTATGCCCGGATAAGATGGCGCCGTATCTGCTTCGTATGTTTGCGGCATCGCGAGACCTTGGATCCCTTCCCAGGGACCAGAGACTGGCCTCTATTGTGGTTGTCCCTAAGGATGGTAAACCCCGTGAGCACTGTTCATCGTACCGCCCGATCTCACTTTTGATAGCTGAACCCAAGATATTGGCGCAACTTTTGGCTAACTGACTGGTTACGGTGATTAGCGAGTTGGTTCACCCTGATCAGTCGGGTTTTATCCCCCAACGCAATACTGCGCTCAATCTTCGTCGTCTTCACGGCGTCATCGCGAGGGCGGGGACTCTTAGCGAGCCGGCCATCTTGGTTTCTCTCGATGCCTCGATGGCCTTTGATACGGTTGAGTGGCCATATTTGTGGGCTACTCTTGCTAAGTTCGGGTTTGGTCCGAAGTTTATTACATGGGTCAAACTACTGTATGAGCAGCCGTTGGCGCAGGTTGTGGTTAATGGTAGAGTCTCGGAGCCCTTCGTTCTCGGGTGAGGCACAAGGCAGGGATGTCCTTTGTCACCGTTATTGTTCGCACTTGCGCTCGAGCCCCTTGCTGCCTGGCTCCGTTGGGAGCCTTCGCTAAAGGGTATTCGGTGGTCCCCTGACTTCGAAGATCGTATATCATTGTACGCCGATGATATTTTACTGTACCTAACGTCCCCCCGTAAGACACTGGGAGTCCTCTTTGATGTATTGAGTTCCTTTGGACGTAACTCCGGGTTGGTTATCAATTGGTCCAAGTCGTGTATCTTCCCGCTGACCGGTGGTCCTCTTTCTCTGCCCCGAGTATGCCCGATCCGGTCTCTAGTGTTGGCTTTAAGTATTTAGGGATCTTTATCTCACTTGACCCTGTGATACGCTATGAGCGTAATTTGGTGCCTCCACTCGCCCGGCTTCGGTCGGACGTCGCTGCATGGTGTGGTCTACCCTTGTCCCCCTTGGGACGGGCGGCCCTGTTCAAAATGATGTCTCTCCCCCGTTTTTTGTATGCCGTACAAAACACACTTGATTTAGTGCCGGCTAGCTACTTTCGTGAAATCGAATGCCTCCAGAGAAAGCTAGTTTGGGCTGGCCGACCCCGTATTGCGTTGGCCAAGCTTACGTTGCCCTGGTACGATGGGGGCATAGCGTTACCTGATATACGAAGATACTACTGGGCATCTCAGCTGAGTGCTGTGAACCATGCCATGTACGGTCCAGTCTCAAATCCTGCATTCGGGATGGACCGGTGGCTGTTACCGGGGGAGATTACTACAGGGCTCTCTACTCTCGGGGCGCTAGGAAAAACTTGACGGGACCCACTGAAGTGGCTGTGCGGGTGTGGGGCAGCGCGACCGCGGCTACTGGATGGGTAGATAAGCTGTCCAGGGCAACCCCTCTGTTTGCCGCGGAGAGGCTTGGTAAATTGTGGACGTCCAAGGGTTTTGATAGGTGGGACTTCATCGGTATTAGCAAGATAGGTGACCTCTGGGTTAAGAATAGAGTTAAGACCTTTGCTGAATTGAAACAGGAATACAGTTTGAATGACACAGAATATTTTCGATACCTCCAGGTTCGTCATGCCATCGGGTCTGTTTTTCCAACCGGTTCTGATATTCCGGAGAGCTCCCCCCTGGAGGACAGGGTGCTGGATGGACATATTCCAGACAGCACTATCTCCCTTATTTATAAAAAACTTATCAATACTCGATCAGACTTGCTTGTTCAGCTTTGCAGTACCTGGACTAAAGATGGGCTGGAATTGGATGATGAGGATTGTCAGGCTGCGATCTCCTCTCCTAAGGAGGTTGCGATTCCGGCTCATCTGCCACTCATCCAGCTGAAGATTTTGCACCGAGTATATGTCACGGGTCCGCGACTGATGCATATGGGTTTTTCTGAGGATGGACTGTGTCGACGTGGCTGTGGTATGATTGCTACCTTTCTTCACATCGTATGGGAATGTCCGGAAGTTGTGTCTTTTTGGTCTGGAGTGCATGCGGTGATGAGTGAGGTGACGAATGTTGCGTTGCTACCTGAAGTCAGGCGCTGTCTGTTGAACATATGGGAACCGAATGACTGCACTGTTGCTCAAACTCGGTGGGTTACACTGGGAAACATGGTTGCGAAGAGGGACATTGCACAATTGTGGGGATCTCTGAGGGCACCATCAGTTTCCAAATGGGAGGAAAATATGGACTGGTGCATGTTCAGAGAGAAGACTGTTTATATCTCCCGTGGCAGGCCCCAAAAATGGGGTAGGATATGGGGCCAATGGAACTCATAATGTGGGGAGATATGTGATCCCCCCTTCCTTGATCCCCCTGACACTCATTGTTCCCCTTGATTATACGTTTCGGCTCCCCCCTGTACCACATTCTTGATATGTTTCTGGATCTGGGTCCCCCTTTCCCCACACCCTTCTTTTTCTCCTGGAGGTTCTCCTGCTTTCCGTATTGTCTTTGATTGCCTCTCCCCGTATCGTATGGAACAGACACAACACTTTAGACTGCAGCCTCTTTTTTCTTTTTCTTCGATGTTTTTGTTTGCTTGTTTTAAAAATGAAACCTTTCCATATCTTATCGTTATAGATTTGATCAACATCGTGCACCATTGCTGCCGGACCCTTGGTTGTCGGCTGATGAGCTGTGTAATACTATACTGTTTTTCAGATATGTAACTGGCCGGCCCAGAGGCTAGTATGCCTGTAATTGTATTTTCTTTCATGTTAAATAAAGGTTTTAAAAAAAAAAAAAGAATGGAAAAATGCCAATAAAAAAAAAAATTAAAAAAAAATGTGAGTAAGGTTGGATACATTGCAATGATGCTCAATTGGTTTTTAAACAACGTTTGCCTAAAGAATTACCAAATTCTTACCTAAAATTCTTAAAGTCAAAGTTTTAGGAACAAAATTTGGCCTTTCAGGATTACTATTGGATAACTTCAAAACAAAGGATTTCCCGAATACTATTTAGCCTTGAGGAAAAGTATCTAAAACAATTAAGAACTTTTTGTTGTATATTTTGTCAGCATATATTTGTAAACAACATTATTTACAGTGTATGAAAATTAATAATAATGTTTTGTTATTTTATCATTGTTTGAGTTGTTTAATATTTAGGTAAGAAATTGCTCTTAGAAAAAAACATTTAACATATGTTTTTTTTTTTTTTTAGATTGTTATTGAGAATGTTGAATGTTTTTTAAAGATAATCTTGTCTTTTTTTGTGCCCGCTGTTATGTGATGAGTACAATTGAAATCACTGCTTCTAGTGAAATTCAATATATTCTGAGAACAGCAAAAAGGCTAATGAAATGTTTTACAAATTATTCTGTGTTTTAGAATATATATTGTAACTGTATTTTTTCTTGTCTTCCACAGAAGCTAATTTTATAATATATCGTATTTTTTATTATTTATTACTTTTAAGGTAAGTATAAGTAACTATAAAAAATGGTCAATAGGCTGTGCTTCTACACAGCTGAAGAAACAAGAGATGGACGGAGTACATATGTGTGCAAAGATGGTTTGTATCTTTTAAAGATATATGATAAAGTTAATATGCATACTAAGTGTCCCTGGTGATCCACTATCTCAGAAGATGTATTCAAAAAGTTCCAGAGAGTTTTATTACAGAGCTGTATAAAATGGGACACGGCTTCAGAACAGCTCTCTGCAACGCACCTGTATGGTATTGAATAGAAAGACATGGTTGGCTAGTAGAGACCAGGGACTTTCAGGATTAAAAGAGACCACATTGCTCAACATAAAATACGTCACAGAGTGTGTTTTCAAATGCTCTTTCATATTTGCAAGGACAGGATAAGTTACTGTGTGTAGCTTTTCTTCTCTATGTTAATATGTCCTCATCATACGCAATACTTTGTGTTGAAGGGGCGTTATATAGGTGTTGCTGTGAGTATTTTGGACATATATAAGCAATGACTAGTTTCTAATTTTGTTAAAAGTGGAGTGCTGGATAGGTCTTTAAGGATTGATGTGTGTGAAAACACATGAAGTATTCAAAAACTAGTGTCAGAATGGTACCTAAATACACACAGATTCACAATGTTATTCTAGACAAGCAACAGTATCCCTTGCATTTTACTAAAACACATTTACTAGTTTCGAAGGGGTAAGGTGAATAGACATATTCTACATGTTTTAGTACTGCATTTTAGTATAAGAGCCTGAGTCATTTTCCATAGTCATAAGGAGTGACTGGTTTCGAATTGTATGAAAAATTAAGAACAGGATATCTTTATAAGCAATTATATTTATATAACCTTATGAACTACTAAAACTCTACTGTTGGAATGTTATTAGACAACTGTATTTACATAATATTTTTTTGGGGCCAAAATAGTTGGTAAACCTACTTTTGTATTATGTACTAAGAAAACTGTTAAAATGATGTGTTTATGTTTTTGTGCTAGGACCTAGAACATAACAGATTTGTTATGGATAAAGAGGGGAATATTACAGAAGAGACATTGAAAATGAGCAACAGTTTAATTGAACTACAAAATCAATCTATAACAGGCAGCGAGACTGATTCAGAGGACATCAGTACTGCAGATGTCACCTGTGAATTTGAAAATGAAAGCAATGATGCTGATTTTTGGAAGCACTGGATGGCATAGAGTTACTGGAAGCTATAAACTTTGAAATGGCAAACCAGCAGTATGATCTGGAAGAAGTACCAGACGAACTCCTTTTAGAACCTGTGCAAAAATTTGAGGAGTCTGGAGAATAATTTCACTGTTTAATAATAATACATTCTAGACTATATAAAGAGATGCTGTTTATCTTTTTTATGTGGAATTAAAATGTAGCTTAAGATCATTAGACTTCAAATTTTAATTAATTAATTACTTTTAATTTAAATCTAAAATTAAAATCATCCTGTGGCAACAATATATCACTTTTTTAACACAGTTATAGCACAAGATTGTGTTTTATATTTGCAATGACAGGAAAAGATACTCTGTATACGTTTTCTTCTCCATGTAAATAGATCATCATACACACCACTATGCATTGAAGGGGTGTTCTATATGTGTTGCTGTGTGTGTTTGCACATAACACTTATACAACAAGACACATCAGAAATAATAACTCTGAAGATGTGTGTGAATGCTGCACCATTCTGCAGTTGGTGTAGCAAGGTAGAACAGTGAGCTAGACTTTAGTACATGCACTGCTTCAAACTCCTATGTAGTATGTATGCAGTTCTGCAACCACCTACACACTTGTCTTTTACATCTTCAATTCCCCAGTCTGTATCCTTACACTTCCAACACTCTGTCACTGTTGTAGTGACCTATTCAGCAGTATGTACTCATTCATTCACTGTGCTAAAACTCTAGCGCTTATAGATTTACTCAGACACTCTCCTTACAGTACTCTAATCATTCAGTCAGTACCCAGTACTGATGTAGCGAAGTAGGCCTTAGGGCATGGACTGCTTCAAACCCGAATGCACTATGCATGCAGTCTTCTACCCACCTGCACACTTGTCTTTCACACCTTCAATTCCCCAGTCTGTATCCTTACACTTCCACCACACACTCTGTCATTGCCTTTGCACTGTTGTAGTGACCTAATCAGCAGTATGTACTAATCTATTCACTGTGCTAAAGCTCAAGCACTTATAGATTCACTCAGACACTCTCCTTACAGTACTCTAATCATTCATTTTCAGAAAGACACACATTCACTGGATGATGTCAGCAGTGATGTCATCAGTGATGTCATTTTATGATGTCATGAATGATATCACTGACCATGTCATGAGTGATGTAATATGTGACGTCATCAGCAGTGGATTGCGCGCGTGAGAGTTATAGTTAGCTGAACTAACTATAACGGGGGAATTTCAATGGTTTTGTATGAGTGAAATGTCCAGCTAACTATAACATGTGTGAAACCTATGGTTTTATCAAAGAATTTCTAAGGTTTTAAAAAATGCTAATTCCTAACTATAACGTGCCTAAAACCTATGGTTTTTTCAGTGAATACATCTATTGTGTTCAATGTTGTACAGGGGGTTGGTAATGCCAACACCTGTATAGTGTATGGTCTAAAGGAGGTACATATCTACCATCCCAGGCTTGTCCAGGAGATATCATCATTCAAGCCCTGTCTATCACAGCAGAGCCTAAAAATCCATCTTTGTTCTCTGCCGAACATGACTGATTTGCAGGTCCCCACTTTCTTGGATTTGTCTACGATTTCCCAACGAATGTCCTCCTAAATAGTGTCCAGTGAGTTTGGTGTTATTTTTCTTGCACCGTATCGAGCTCCGATGTTTTACTATTCTCTGTCTCACCTTGTGTGTGGTCATACGCACATAGATACAATTACAAGGGCAGCATAGTATACACACACATATATATATATGTGTGTGTGTGTGTGTTGCAATTAGTAAGAGTGCGTAACTTCCAGGGGGTGGACAGGCCCAGGTCTATCTGTGACATAGGGATGGTATATAGACAGACAGAGCATGACCCATAGGGATACTGTCCTTTGGCGTGCACAGTTGACCATAGGGTGTTCTTGCGAGATTCCCTCAGTGTATGAGACGGTGCTTTAGTGCGTGTATGTATCAGGATGTCCCCAACATTCTTGCTGCGTTTGAGAGCAAAAATAAATATTTTTGTTCTCAAACACAGCAGGAGTATTGGGGACATCCTGTATAACCTAGTTAATATTTTTAACTGTTTGCTGATGTAAAACTTGTTTTCCATTTGATATGTAGACCATGCTCTATGTAACTAACAGGACATTTCAACACATGATTGATGACCACCTTGTTTTGTTTTATTCTTTATGATTATGTCTTTCAGACGAGATGGTGGACCCATTCTCTTGCACTTCCTGGGCCTTCGCTCACTCTTACAGGTTACTGAAACATGGTAGCCAGTATATTTACTTACACACTTATATATATGATTTTGATGCAGAGTGACTTACTATCTGATCCTGAAGAATGCCCCTAAACCCTTGCTGGTGTCACTAAAGGGCAGAAACTTGTTGACCTACTGTAGGGGTATATTTGTTGATAACTCCTAGTCCTCTCTCTCTTTAATCCTATCCCAGGAGACCCCAAAATAAAAGGTATTTGGCCTCCTCTATGCTGTTATAACTTTCTTCCGTTGCACTCTGACCCTCAACACCCCTATCTTTGGTATGATCCCTAAAACACCTCAGCTCCTCTTCAAACCCAGAAGAGTTGTAGCCTACATCAGTGACCTTGCAGCCCTAGTGTGATGAGGGAACCCTATGATGAAGCATGTCACCTTTGGGTGAGTGAGGGTTCTTGTCCTCAAAGAAGTCTCCTCCCATGAACATGGCATACTCTGTACTCAGTACCTTCACTACATCACCTCTGGGGATTTCTTTCTTCCTTCCCCCCTCTTCGACATTTTTAGCCGTACTTTTAGTGAGTTTATATTATTTTGTAGGTCTTTACTCTGCCTTTAAAACTCGTGCTAAAACTCTATGCTCTGTGAGAAACAGGAGGGTCAGAGCAGTTTTAATGAGATATTTTGAGTTACTAAAACAAGCACGAGAGGATAAAAACAAGATGCTGAGTGAATAAAGTGTGTAGTGTGAGATACTATATTAGCTTGTGGAAAAGGATACTAGAAGGGATGAGGGTGTCTGTGGGTAATGACAGTGCATCCCCCTGTGCTTGTGCTGAGAAGTTCCCCAGAAATACAGTATGAATACAGTACTTAGTTAGACTCAGGGTAAAAGAACAGCACGTTAGTTAGAATAAGTGGTGGTTGCACCCCAGATTAACTCCTGGGGCCAGCAGCCAAGGACACCAAACCTATGAAAAAATGTGTACAGTTCATAAACGAAGGGGCCTTTGCCAATAGGGGCCCACTTTTATTATGTTGCTATGTGTTTTTTGTTTTAGAGTAATCATGGAAGGAAAAAAATGTTTGTGCAGAAAATAGGCTGTGAGTCACTAGCAATGCTTGTTAACCATTTCACAGATTCGGAATTCTGTAGTCCGTTATGAGATTTTGGGCAAATGTAACTGGCTGGGAGTCAATGGTTCGCTGTTGAATATAAACGCGGAGTTCTTTAACGAGTTTTCCATGTCTTGATAAAGTTCTTACATCTGATCCAGAAAAGCAAAAAGAAGAGGTCTCCTGACAAGTGTGCACCCCCTTCATCAGATAGATTGATTTCTGCAGGGACCTCCTTACAGCATCTAGGGTGGGGCAGCAGCACAGGAGGTGCAAGACTCGTGCTTGAAGTTACATAGTCTGCACGCCCCCTCCTTTCCTGGGTGGGACTATGGCAGGTAAAGTTGACTATTGGCAGACCAAGCAGATGCATATACAAGATGTCTCTGCACACTCATCTATTGATGCCCTCTGAGAGATATGGTTGAGATTTTACCTCTAAGTAAGAATTGTTCAGGGTAAGCAGAATACCTGAGGACTTTCAAGAAGCAGTGTCACGCTGAAATGAAGCTAGTCGCAACTGTCAATTGAATGTCTTATTCCCGGTCAAGAAGGAGATGGTATCAAGTTTTAACGCAAGTGCTTCTATGTGGAAAGATGTGGTTGCTTCTTGTAGTTGCTGATACCACAGATTCCATGGGCTCTCCAATGTTTCTTTCAAGCAGGCCTTGAGTGAGTTGCCGAGTGCCTTTAGAATTTGTATGTAGTATTTCAAAGTGTCAGACTTGCAGGTTAGCATTTGACTTGACATGCCAAATTCCAACTGGAGTCTGGCCCTACAAAGATATCTGGGCAATTGGAATACTTTCTTATATCCTGAGCATTGTGCATGGTCTAAACTTGAAGCACAGGCCCCAGGAAATGCCTGGTGCCCGTAGTGTAGCGAGAAGGGAAGCCTTCATAACTTTAAGAATAGGTGCAGTAGAGGGACTTTTCAGTTTGTTGTTGAGGCAGGTAAGACCGAATGTGATGGCTGCTGCTTTCTTCTTTAGCTCAGGTACGTGAGCCGTTGGTTTGAAGGTCTCAGTAAAGCAAACCCCCAAATAGTTGTACTTTGTTGCTGTTTTGATGATCATGGTCCCATGCACCATAACAAGAATTTCTTGTCCTTTAAATGGCCCTTAATAAGGACTTTGGTCTTATCTTGGTCATAAGATACTTTCTTTCATTATATGCGTGAAGACTGATCAGTGCCCACTGTCCAAGCTGTGTTGATCTTCCCTCTACCTCAGCTTTACCCCTTTCTTTACAGACACTGCCACCATTGAAATGGCATTTCATACCTCAGCTTTATCCCATATATTTCCTGATTCTTTTTTACCTGAAATATATTTCCTTCACTTTTGTAATTAATTATTAAAATTGTTGATTTATGTTTGTGATAGATACCCTACTGAAAGCAACTAAATATTTAATTGAGGTATCAATTATTGAAACTATACCTATTGTGCACACACACGGAGCTAACATGAGTAAGCTCATCAGAATGTAGTGCTTCCCATCTGGAAAGCACTGTCATCGGTTGATTCTTCAACCAGAAACTTTCACCTACTTTTAAATGGTCTTAAATTGGTCCTAAATTACTCAATACACAACTGTAATTATGCACTTTTAGCATAGCCATTTGTCAACGATTTTTGCAACTCTCATCTGAGCTTTACTCAGAAAACATTACTGAATTTCCCGATGTGAAACTTTCAGAACAAAATAAATGTTCTTTTTCATCATTTAGTGCTTGATTTAGATTTCGGTGGATGGGATATATGTCACTGTTGTGACGGAGTAAGTACCCCGTCCACTGAAATTTAAATCAGGCGTCTCAAATGGCACGCTTACATCGCGCTACTGAGCAAAATTCACATAGCTGACTTTGGTTTAAAGCCAGAACAGAGCTTCTTTCATATGTTTCACGAGTCTGGTAATGGTTCAAATAGGTTCATCGCTATACAGTGTGTGGTAGTTCCAAGCTGTAAACAATTTGGAATGCTCAAGTCATGCTTCGAAATGTAATAAGCTCTGATGAGCAGGTTTAATGCTTACGGGCCCAGCACTGAACACGAGTCAGCGGCTTTCAGTGCCTAATTTATAAAAGAATAAGTGCCAGAGTTCAGTGTTTTGCTCTGGAACACGCAGCTGACACTATCAAAGGTAAGGTACCAAAATCCAAGAATGTTTAGCATTGATTCCACCTCATGTCTCCTACCCACTACCAGACACTGCCTGCCCCTTTATCTCACTTTCTTATCTTCCTTGTTTCCCCCTTTTATGTTGTTCTGGAACAATGTCTGTTGTAGAAAATAATTGTTGGTCCCCAAAAATGAGTGCTAGTGGGCCCCGCTTGCAACCACTGGCTCAATTTAGGCAGTGACTGCCGTAACACGGGAGAAGAATGGGATCTATTGTTTTCAGGAGGAATCGAACCTGGAAACCCTTCTCATGCACATCCTGAATTGAAAGCTGTAATGTATTACTCTCATAACATTACTGGGAAATTTAGTCTGCTCAGGCTCCAGAAAGTTGCTGAAATTTCCCCCACTTGTCACTAAGATGCTATTTTTGACAAGTTGAAGCTGAAGCCTGCTGTTGAGCTGCAGGGATTGAGTGAGATGTGTATGAAGGCGACTTTTTTCTCTCTCTTTCACCCCAGGATTGCAACAGTGGGTCACGGCTGATCGCAATGATTTCTGCTAGAACTAAAAATACACTGCAGATTTGTTGAAACAGAATGACAAGCCTGTCCAGATTTTTGCCTTTGAATTCTGGGACTTTCTAGTACTGTTTTACAATGAAATAATCAAGACTACAAATCCCAAAATTCAAAGAAAAAACTCAGACTGAAGCCTCACCCCATCCATTACTGTATATTGTGGGGCCCAGGAAGATGCACTGGTGAGGCAATTTAGACAGTTACCATGTAAAAACTCAATGTCAAATGATTATTGATCCCACTTCTACACTATTAATAGTAAGCGAGCACAGTCATAGAGTATCTATGATGAGTGAGCTGAAGCTCCTGAAGAAAATAAAGCTTATGGTCTCTAGCAATAGTTCACCCAGGGGCATATGTATAAAAAAATCTGATTTGCGATTCTCAAAATGCGATTTTTTGCGACTTGCTTTCTGAGAATCACAAATCACGATGTAAGTAAAAAGTCGCTAACTGTTTGTGATTTCTTAAAAATCGCAGAAAATTCTGAGATTCCCGTTTTTGCGATTCCTTGATTGCGAAAATCGCAAATGTAGGGAATCTGCAATTCAGGTGCAGCTTGATAACATCACACCCAGGAAGTGGGAGTGATTTGCTGCACCTGGTTGCCCGAGGCAGAGTCAGAGGCTGTGAGGAGAGGGAAAGGAGTGAGCACAGCATTGAAACTGCTACAATGAAGTCACAGGTACAAACAGAAGGACAAAGAGGGTGCAGGAAGAAAAAGGAAATACAAATTTAGTGAAAGGGAGCAGGAGGTGCTCATTGAGGAGATGGTGTGCAGCCTTGAGCTCCTATTTGGCAAGAAGGCACTCCGGGTACCTGAGTCCAGAAAGAGGAAGATCTGGCTGGACATACAGGAAAAGGTCAATGCAGTTGGTGGAGGAGTTAAGGAAGCGCTGGTATGACATGCGCCAAAGGTTGAAGGAGAAGATGGCAGTCCAGGCTGGCGAAGGGCATCAAGACCGTGGGTGGGACATCTACTGCCACCGACTCAACACCCCATGAGGAGTTGGTGGAGTCAACCCTCCTGCCCGAGAGCATCAGTGGTGTGGCTGACGTAGACAGCTCCAACCCTGCGACCACCAGCCAAGGTAAGATGCATGCCAAATGCAGCCACACACCATCCCATTAACACAGTCAGGAATGCAACACACACAAACTACACATGTCACGCTGGTCCACATTTTCCAGCATACAAAGCAATGCATCATGGGAGACGTAGTCGGATGCATAACAGTGGGGCTATGAGACATAGCAATGTTAACGCAGTATGTGAATTCATGTAAAGGAGAAAAGTGAGAGATAGCAGTTAGCCAATACAAATTGAGAAAATTTTATTGAGTGAGAAATGCAGACAATGTCCCAAAATCATACATTCTCCATCCGCAGCACAAGCCAGGACACAGGAAGTCAGAGCAGAGTGCGAGGAGTCTGAACATTTGGATGACCAGGCAGGTCACGGGAACTCAGACGACAACACAGAGGCCACAACTGTCCCACGTAGGAAGCGCACCATTGTGCCACCACTGGAGGATGAAACACAGGCCACAGGGGAGGAGGATGTACAGGCAGAGCCAGGGCAGCGTGTGACCCAGGTGCGTGAACAGCACACACCCGAAACTAGAGAGCCAGGAGCAGTGAGATGCAGCTCAAGGGCCAGGACCCTCCCTGCCACAGACGAAAATGCCACAGTGTTTGCAGGACTGGAGGGCAGCATGCTCCATACTCAGCGCCTGCAACAGAAATCATTGAGGTCAATTAACCATCAGCTGCACAATGAGCAAAAGCATGCGCTACATGGGGGAGGGCATCATGAGCATGGCAGGTGCCGTTCGGGAACTCTGTGCAACATTAAACAGGGACCAGGCAGCCAGGCACAGCGCTACCCAATGTTCAAACATCCGTCTGCACAGCTACACCAAGGCGGTGAACCGCCTGTGCACTACCGTAATCCAGCTGACAGGTTGCACCGTCGGCATGCAAGTGGAGATGTCCCATTGCTGCCACAACGTTACAAAAGGCCTAGAGCAGGTCACTACTGCCGCTGAACAATTGCAGATGGCAAACGGAGGTGGCCCAGCACTCATGGGCTCAGGAGAGAGTGAGGAGAATCTAGCAGGAGTAGTATCATCCCACCAGTGCCAGATCCAATAAGGCACACTGGGAGACAGGGTGCAGCACCTGTGGACCCCCAGAACGGGCAGCAGCAGTCGGTCCGTGAAGGAGGTGAAATTGAAACAATGGGTCACGCAAATGGGTGAGGCAACCCATTCCTACAAGTGTCCAGACTTGCCTGACTACCTGCACTGTGGACCTAACAGGTGCTAGGGACAGCGACACTCATTGTGTTGGCCAGACTGTGTGACAAACTTTCATCCTGCTGTTAAAGGTTTGAATAAACACAGATCTGCTACAAAATATATGTTGCCTCATGTCATCATTATTCACCTAGAAGTAGTTCTGTGTGGTCTCAGCCCGTCTCTGCCATCTGGCAACTGCCCCAACTCCAACTGCTGGTCTGCCAGGGAGACCTTGGCCATCATCATCTGATGTATCAGTTTCACTCAGTTCTATTGGGATGCCTTTTCTCATAGCTATGTTGTGGAGCATTTCACAGGTAGCCACAATCTTGCATCAGGTCTCAGGGCTGTATTGGAGTGCTCCTCCACTTTTACACAGCCAGCGGAAACAGCTCTTCAGGATCCCAAACGGCCACTCTATTACACAGCGCATAGATTTGTGTGCAGGGTTGTATCTCCTCTCCCTTGCATTGGCTGGATTTAGGTACGGGGTCAGGATGAAGACCAGCACTGCGTATGCACTGTCACCTGCAGGGATGGAAACAAGAGGTGAGTCAATGTCCCACCCCCCAAAGATGTACTGTATGTAGAGACGTGTGCCATGCATTTACCTAGCAGGTAACCCTCACCAAACTCACCAGCATTGAGATATCTGTGTATCCCACTATGTCTAAAGATGAAAGAGTTGTGAGTACTGCCTGGGTATTTCGCTACAATGTCATTGATGATAAGTTTGGCACTGCAGACAACCTGTATGTTATGGGAATGGTATGATTTATGGTTTCTGAAAACATATTTATTGGTTGATGGGGGTGTGAGGGTCACATGTGTCCCATCTATGCAGCCAATTACGTGGGGGAATCGTGCAATCTGGTAGAAGTCCACTTTCGTTTGCAGTAATGTCTGTTGTGTACTGGGGAATTGTATGTGATGTGGTAGCCTCTGTACCATTGCATCTAAGAATGCATGGAAGAAGTGCATCAGGCCACTCTGTGAAACCCCACCTGCCACTGCTATCACCTCTTGAAAACTCCCTGAGGCCAGTAGGTGCAGTGAGCACATGACCTGCACATGGGTGGGAATGATTGGGGTCCTGCGTGTTGAGTGTTCCAGATAGGGTTTCAGCTCCTCTATCAGGTCTAAAATGGTCTTTGTGTCCAGCCTGTACTTCTCATGGATCTCCTCCTTAGTCTGCTGGAACAGAGTGATGCGCACTCTGAAAATCCGTTCCTGTCGCATCCTCCTCTGGGCTGCAGCCCGAATTCGCAGCCTCCTGGCTATCACATATAGTGCTGCCTTTGTGGAAGTCCCTGTTGCATTGTGGGCCTGTTTACATAGCTTGCACCTGGTTACCACCTGCATTGACTTGGTGGTAATATTGAAGTGCAAAATTACAAATTTCTGAAAATCGCAAATTGTGAATTTTTCTTACATTTCCTTTGCAAATTCTTAAATTGCGATTTCTCAATTTTGCGAATTTCGCAGCCAGATTATCGCAGACTGCAAATTTGCAGAGAAATTTGCAGATTTCGGGCCTCGCAAAATAAGAAATTGCATAATTTGTGATTTTTTATTTTGCGATGCGAACTTGTGTCATACATTGCGTTTCTCTATTTCACGTTCGCAAACACAGTTTTTTTGCGATTTGCAGCATTTGCAAACGCGAAGTAGTTTCATACGTCTGCCACCCAGTGCTTAATTTGTAAAATAATAAGTGCCGGGGCTCAAAGTTTTCCTCAGAAGCCACCGCTAGCACTGCAGAAGGTTGTGGTGCCAAAAACCAAGGCTGGGTAGGCTTAACCACCCTTCATGAAACTTTAACCCACCACCAAACACTCCCTGTCCCTCTATCTTACTCTATCTTACTCTATCTTACTCCTGCAAAATCTTTGACATCTCTGCTTTGTCACTGTATTTCATTATTTCTTTTCGTCCTCCTTTCTCCCTTTTGTGCTTTCTCTCTTTTGTTCTTGGTCAAAGTGAAGAGGAAAAATTTGTGCTAGTGCACACCCCCACCTTAGAGACGTCTTCCATTGCCGATGAAATCCTATCCTACAGCCCGCAGTGAGAGCCCTGTTTCTCTTTAAAACGTTATTTTACTTATTTAGCCCTAGTTGGGCTTCGAGAACGTGAGTGTTTCCTCTGCTACTGACTGACCATCCTAGTAATTCTTAATATTAGCACAGTGACAGGATGGTCCTATTCAGTGGCGGAAGGCAGGGGCGTAACAAAAAATTAACCCCACGTTCGTAAGATATGCAAATAGGGCCCCCTACACTCCCATCAGTAGGAGCTGAAGGGCCCATTTCAGTATGAGTAAACTTGGGAGTTCCACCTGCCCCGCGGGATCCTCTCTTATGCTCCTGCCTGAAGGAGCAACCTCCCCTTTCAATCAATATCCATTTTTTTGTTTTTTTTTACTTTGTCTGTCACCAGCTTGGCACGAGTCTATTCCACACAGCCCAGTCAGTTAACCCTTTTCACGCTGCGCAAATGTTGGTGCTGTGTGGCCGTTTTATTGAGTGGGCGAAGTCGGATGGCCCACAGCCATCCTCAGCACATGCCCACGGTGACGTTGGATGGCCGGGGGCTGTCCGAAGCACACAAGGGGTTAAAGATACAGGGTCAGACAGCCTTGCAGCAACTACACACACAATCCGACGGGCCCCCCTCAGGATTACAAGGCTCACCACCCACTGCCCCTCAACCCCACAGTATGTGGGCTGCAGGGTGCACTTTACATCCCTGTTATCGAACATTGGCGAGGCTTACAACCGTCTATAAGCTGCCAGTCCCGTACACTCTCGCTCACCTTTCATTTCTCTTGGAAAAAGACACAGACAGTTGTGTTGCACTCCATCAGGTCTGCATATCACAGGTCTTCATGTTGAGCAACATGTTCTTTCTTTCTGGCCAGACCAGTCATTAATATTAGATTGGCTCCTTTACCACTAAATCACCCTACCAGAGGACTTCCCTGATCTTCCAATTACACAAGATTAAACAGTAATCCCATCCCTCCAGCAGTCAGGCAGTCACCCACCTAGTTAGATTTATTTGTAACCGTTATCAGGAATTCCACCCAGAGGTGAAGACATTTGTAGTCCCGGCCCAGTGAAATAAGTGTCATGTCTATAATGTCTGGGGTGGTGTCATCCTCCAATGCCACTACTGTATGAGAATAATAGTGTCTACTGTCAGAGCTTCCAGGTTGCCCTTGTAAAAATAATGTAAAACAGCACATAATACCGTTTTGAAATAAAATAGGCAATGCAAAATTATTGGTATTTCCCCATTCACATTTCACCCCAAAGGTGCTCAGGAGTGATGAAGCTGGTGGCCTTAGGGCCAGCTGCTATTGTAAGGTTGGGACATATGACATGGAATGCTGCTCATAACAATGTTCTCTCTTACATTGCCAGAACCTTGCCTAAAGCATCTCTCTTGCTACATTTTACAATTGTCTTGGAGGAACTTCTATGTCTACAACATATTCTGATATAGTTTCCTTCTAAAATCTTTCTTGCTTAGTTAGGTTTATAGGGACCGCCATCTTATTTTCGGGCCTGGGGAAGCTACCATTTCCCTCAGAATTTCAAATGAGGCAAGAGTGGATGCTGCAAGCAATGCTTGTCCCCTCACCTCAATGTTTAATTTTGAAGAATGGTGTGAGTTTACAGGTTTGCGGTGTTGTGATCTGTGCTTACTCTTCAGAGCTTGAAGCTCTTTGTGTGGCACA
This sequence comes from Lissotriton helveticus, assembly GCF_964261635.1. Classification (NCBI taxonomy): domain Eukaryota; kingdom Metazoa; phylum Chordata; class Amphibia; order Caudata; family Salamandridae; genus Lissotriton; species Lissotriton helveticus. The sequence goes on along the minus strand of NC_136057.1, from coordinate 2,082,317,803 downwards.
GAATCATGAGAGCCTGCCATGAAACTGTTGTGCAAACTATGACTTTGATGTATTTTAGTTGTGCACTAATACACACCTACACTGCACTAAGAAGAATGGACACTTTTAAATAAAAGCATTTATTACAATAGGAATAACCTGTTTCTCAGTATGTCTAAAACAACTTCACAGATATAATTAAAACAGCAAGATGGCACGCTGTAAGCAACAAAAATAAAATGAACATTTCTAACATGTTAAAAATTGAACCTATAAACTAACACCCTAAAATCTACCTGCATGTGCTATACTTAGAGACAGCATTGAAAGCAGAGCAACTTGCAGTCTAGAGCTTCTTAGGGAGAAGAGATGCACTGCATACCTTGTTGAAAGCAGGGACTGTCATTATCAATGGAAGCATGAAGGCAGTTGTTGCCTGCGAAGGGCAAACGTGTTGCAATAGTAGCCTTCCTTCCGGACTCAGCTTTAACAGCACTGAGCGAGATGTTGCATCTTCCCAGTGCGCTGGCAGTAGGTAAGACTGTCTTCTGGCAGAATTATGTACAATAACCTGGGTAAAGGATTGGCATTTCTGACATAAGAGGGCATCAATTCAGGCTACACTATTTTGGATATATGTCTGTACTTCTTGTTTTACCTTGACATGGTGATAAGTAGACCTTGATCTAGACTGATGTTGCATCAGGTGTTATATCCATACCTTTAGGCAAACGACCTGACACTCTCACAGTGATTAAAAAGATAAAGTCAGGCGATATCTGTGTCAATTGGCAGACATGGCAATGACTTTGCATTAAATGAGAAAGATGGTGACCTCCATTGTTAAAAATGGCGACCTCCCTTGTTTAAAATGGTGACGTCCATTGTCTAAAATGGCCATTCTAACTAAGTTGGAAGCCATGGACAGATTTGACTGTCTCTTCTGCAGAAGAAATTCTAGTATAGCTGACACTCTTTAATGAGGTTACTGATCAACCTGGATTGGATGTGTGATAGTCACGACCCACGTATCCACGCACCATGAGGCCCTGGAGCCCATCTTTATCCCAATTTGTCTGCTATTTAACTGCCCACTTTCAAGAGCCTCTGGGCCCATCTTTTCCATGCTGCTACTAATCGGTGCTCCTCCTTCCCCCGCTCCAAACTTTGGGCCTGCTGAAGACCCCAGGGTAAGGATCAATTTACCTTTTTCGGTCTCGCCGAGTCACCGCGCATTCGCTGCTCAGAAAGACATTTAGTAGCGGCTTTTAGAAGTGCTCCCAAAGCGGTCACCAGCTTGCGAGAAAGTGCACAGGCGCACGCGACGTCCACAGCACTTTTTCACATCGCGCACACACGTGCGCACCACTGAGTCACCACTCGCGTTTTATTTTTATTTAATTTTTGCACGCGACACAACTCCCTGCCGGGTTGCCTGGCCAATACTTGTTTAAAACCTTTCCACAAATTAATTGTGTAGTGTTTGATGCACAACCTAAGCATAACACTCTCCCTATGTTTGCTTTTGTTTGATTTAATCTGTTGAACAGCAGTCAGCAATTAAATGCATTACACTTAGTAAAACAGAAGTTTGTAACAGTAGATTCGGAAAGCAGACATTTTGCTGCACTTTGACATCTAACACAATAACATTCTGTCCCTATGCTAACCAGTCACTGTGACTGATACAAATTAATTAATACTGTAGCCGCACACCACGTTGTCCGACAGCAGCCAGGCAGAAATGATTGGCATGCTCATTGTGGCAGCGTCGCAATACAAATGACTGTCGGCCAGAGGCACGCATTTCACAAAGATGCTCAATAATGACAACTGTGTATCACCATCGGCGTGAAGCACTAGGCATGCATTGAAATCAACAACCATGCTCGCATATTTTAATTTGCTTTGACTCCTGGTCAACACATTTTGGGTGCTGCTTAGGATGTCATGTGGGTACATCATTGGAAATACCTTTTCCCTTGCTATGTAACATCAACAGAAATAATGCAAAGGTTGCCAAAATCTCATTCATGAACGATTGCGCGGGCGTCTGCAGCTACTTTTCATGTTGCAGTACTGAGTGTTATGTGTATGTTGTTTTTATTATGGGTGTTACACACACACAAACATCTACGCACATGCGCGCAAGCACTCAATAGCACACACAGGCACACACAGACACAACTCCAATTTCCTAAATGCACAAATTCTCACACACAAACATGAGCATAAAGTTAATATACATACACACAGTCACACACACCAACAGATGCACAAACACGCACACCATAAAATCACACAAAGACAAAATGACAACCTAAGTCTCAACACACGCAGGCTCTCTCTCTTATAACTGCACAAGTCACACTCAAGCTTGCACAGAGGTGCGCACACATATACAAACACATGCAAAAGCACAAACGTGTACACAATTACTTTCATATCGACCCTCTCAGCAAGCAAGCCTACAAACCACAAACACATTGGCACACATACCGACGCTGGCACACAGACATATTTTGAGCCCAGATATGGCAGTGCACATCCCTCACCAGGGCTGCTTGGTTTTGCAGCGAAACAATAACACAAAAAAAGCAAAGAAGGATCTTGATTCCAACTCTGTAAACTGCGGGACAAGCCATAATCTGCTTTGAAATTAGAAGAAATGCTGTTCATCAAATATAACAAGGCAACGTGTGTGCGTTTAACCCTTATTTTCACTTTCATTTCACTGCGGAGTTGGGGGGGTTTAACTCACGATTTTACTGTTCAGGTGAATAATAACAAAGCTGTTTTCATATTAATTACAACATTGTCAAACCGTTATGTGTGGGGTACCTTTTGTCTAAGCATTATGGCATGGACATATAGAGAGGTAACATGGTTGACAAAGGACTCTCAGTTCTGCAAACAGCTCCAGTGAAGCCAGTGAAACAAGCATTGGCATAGCCAAGAGGTCTCGCCTTTGGGACCTTATAAGTGTTTAGCCATGCAACAGTTGATGTTGTTGCACCAAGGATATTGTGCTGCATAACTAAATACTTATAAGGTCCCAAAAGCGAGACCTATTGGCTATGCCAATGCTTGTTGTATATAGGGGTTGAAACGTCGACGGTCTTTCTACTACTTTTCAAACATAGACGACAGAGATTAATTAATTGCGCCTATATTTTGTTATTTTAGTTTTGTATTAATCTGCCGTCATTAGGCTGGACAGGTTTCAGCTAAATCTGATGTATATATTGTACATTGCCTTTCCTTTCCTATTACCTTCACCAGCTCACATTTCTTCCTGAGCACTCTATAACCTTCTCCGAGCATCATTTTAATTGGATGTACAGACAATTATTTGCTGGCTGCGATAATCATTTGATATAAATCAAAATCACATTCATTTATCATGGTGATGTTTGAATGTCTCAATTCTATCTCATGTAATTGATTTCCACTGTGACCATTCTCTTTTGTACTGTATGCTACCCGGTCCAGTGGTATTTCGGGTTAACCCATTGTTACATAACTAAAATGACAATGTTGGCAACTTAAAATCGAGTCAGATGAGTTGGACCTTAGGGACTCTCAGTCATCCCCGGCTTGTATGTCTGGATGTGAAGTCACAGGGGCCTATCTAGACTGTAGAGACATCTATGGTGTCAGATCACTAGGATCTAAAATGCCTAAAAGATGCTAAACATGAGCATATATAGCAAGTGAAGCAAAGCATGAATACTTTTAAGCCTTGCTTTGTTTCAAGAAATTCATGAAAAATGCAGTCATCTAAAGTATTTCTAACAACACACAAGAAAAAAGGTCAGGGCACTGGATTCTTGATGGCTATGACTTTGCACTGCATTTTAAATGAATGATCGTCTATCAAATATTAAATAAAGAATAAAACAAGTATTTTCACATAAAATTTGGAGCTCTGCATATTTCCTTTGAGGGGTTGTTCATTGATTCTTGGATAACTTTGAATTCGGGATTATTAATCCTGTGATACGCATTATATAACATATGGGTATGTGCTGAGCTGATCTGAATCTAAAGTATTTCTAAAAAGGGATGTGCGTTGGCGATCAAACATACCAGTGATAACACAGATTAGGCCAGATTTAAATAGGCAGTAGAAAAATGAGTTATTGGAAAAGATAAAACCTTTCTTAACTTCTCATTCCATGCAGGCTTGGTAACATTTATGGTGAGATACATCTTCATTAAAGAAGATCTCAACATTATTGGCTGCATAAGCAGCTTACAAATGTTCTTTAAGGAAATTATGAAAATCACATAGCAGATTTTCATTGTCATTAATCTCCATTGGACCAACAATTGGTTGCTTGTCTGAGGCACTAGGTGGTGATTGGGGATCTTTTACAAGAAGATCAAAGGATAACAGTGAATCAAGCCACTAATCGAGAACTGTGTTGAAAAGTGCCACTGTTGACATTGCTCAGTTGTAGGTAGCATTCTGTAGAAGAGACAGATGCATTGCTTGCCATTGTCTCTGGTGCTTACTCTGGTGCTCGATTTGAGGTTGAATTATTGCTTCCAAAGCCAGATAAGCCACTGGGAGCTGTTCCAACTGTAAGTACAAAATGATATTGGTCAGACAGTTTATGCACCAGACCACGGGTTTCACTTGTGTAGCGTCCATTATGTGAAAGGTGAGCTTCCAGTGCTTGCTCAGTTCAGATAGGATAGCATGTCCCATATAACATGCTAAAGTTTCTCTGTACCTTTTTTCAGCTTGATTCATGTACCCTATGTTGTTGATTTCGTTGTCGGAAAAATTGTGATACCACAGCCAATTAGCAGTGTGATGATGGGCATCATGCAAAAAGGCTGCAGAATGAATATTGAAAACATGATGGATTCAGTCCAAATACTGCTTTAAATCCAGTCAAAAGAACAGACCCAATGTTCTTAAAAAGATGCACTACACCAATCCTCAAAGACAAATTAAATTTCATTTGTACGATATCAGAAAAATGGGTACCGCAAGTGTAAAAGCATTTCTGGCTGTCTGCAGTGTATAGGTTTCAACAGCTAAAGTCAAAGGACCTCCTTTTGTAATAATGTAGATAATAGCTTGTTTAGAACGTCCAAACGCATGGATTTAATATCTATTCTAATCCAAGGGATGTTCCTGATTATGTTTCGAGTTGGTGGATCCAAGGTCCTGTAACAACACTGTATTATTTCAGAAGCTATTGGCAAGTATGGCTGACTGGGTTCCAACCCACAGCATGTAACATTTGTTAGAAATAAATGAGAACTGTTGTTCAGGAGTTCATTATGTGTGGGAATGGATGTTGTGGGGTAAACAGATTAAACACAACGTAATCCTGGCATCAAAGCACTACACATTCTCTGTAACAATAGAGTATCAAACAGAAGGGAGTGTCCAAGGAGATTTCCGCAATTTGCTGTACCAATATACACAGGGTCATCTTCATTTTTTTCTCAAACTTTCTTTATTGAGTTTTGATTGGCACACGTTATACATTGACACAGCAGACCATAAATACATTTGAGAACAAGGAAAGAAAGGACAAGGCAAAAGAACCAGCACCAGTTATAGTGACGTATAGTGGCTATAATATTGCAGAGTGGCCTAGGTACAAAAACCCCAAGACGCGACCTTCATCCGTCTTGCGAAAGATAGGTAAAATGCACCAAACATAAACTTCTAACACATTGGTCTTGCACTCTAGAAACAGTAGTTGATTAGTAAATGACAGCTATTAGTGTCCAAAATTCAAGCACAAACACAAAATGTAATCTTCCCAGATAACAAATCAATTATCAGTGCGAGTTGATTGTAGTCAAAGATTTCTTTTATTCTTTTATTTCTTAAAAAATTTAATAAAAGCACTTCACGCAAAGGACAAGACAGCCAAGGCATTTCGTCCCTCTTAGGGACTTCTTCAGGGCTTAATAAGTGATAAACATAGAACAAATATTCTCATACAAAGTGAATAATCTAAGTACATGGGAATCGGTATCGCCCTGCGAATTGTAAATTGCATCCAGTTCAAAAAAGTGAAGCAGAGCTTTTATATCCATTCTAAACACATACACCTGTGTGTTTAGAATGGATATAAAAGCTCTGCTACACAGGAGTTCGGTTTGCTTAGCTTTTCTGAACCGGACGCGATTTACAATTCGCAGGGAGATACCGATTCCCATGTACTTGGATTATTCACTTTGTATGAGAATATTTGTTCTCTCTTTATCTCTTATTAAGCCCTGAAGAAGCCCCTAAGAGGGACAAAACGTCAGCAGTCTTGTCCTTAGCGTGAAGTGCTATTATGAATTTTTTCAAGAAATTAAAGAATAAAATAAATCTTTGACTTCAGTCAACTCGCACTGATGATTGGTTTGTTATCTGGGAAGATTACATTTTGTGTTTGTGCTTGAATTTTGGACACTAATAGCTGTCATTTACTAATCAACTACTGTTTCTAGAGTGCAAGACCAATGTGTTAGACATAAATATAGTCAAGAGTGCTAATGGTAAAGATAGATTCATATGAGGTCTACAGCACATTTCAAGAAAGAAGAAGAAAGGAGAAAGATAAGTGATTCAAAGATTTTCATCCAAGGAAATTTCAGTAATGTAAGTGCCCATTGTAACCCCGTCCCCCTGAACATCCCTTAAACAAAGGAATCAAGGTCAAGGTCAAAATTCAAGGTCAAATGTCAGCTTTATTCGGTTAAAAATGTTAAAACCATCAAAGCATACACAGTAAATTCCTTTTCACAGTTAATCATATAACTGGGTCCTATTTACACAGCCAAGTATATTACAGAATAATTTGGTGAATACATATAATCAGTAAAAAAGTTTGACCCGAACAGAAAACTAATAATATTTCAAAATCAGACACCAACATTTTTCACATACAGTTTTAAAAACTATCTAATGAATTACGTGCAAAGATTGCAAAAAGGGGGATAATTATGGTAGCAGCATTTTCTTACGACATCTCACAGCCCCTGTGAGGTAACTCGCCACCCCAAAACATATCACAACAGATCCTAGCATTTGCAGATAAACCAAAGCTGGTCGGGCCTGTTCGTATTTGCACCCTCTTAATAATGGGAGAATGAATTTCTTTCGCTGCAAAGCATAAAATTTGCAAAAAAAGATCATATGAAAGGCATCTTGTTCCGATTTATTGTCACACGGGCATGGCCCCAACATCCCGCTTTTAGCGAATCCCCTAGGGAAAGATAACAGCCAAGGCAACAAACCATGTTTAAATCTTAGCAAAACAAACAGGTGGAATGGCTTATTTATGTATGTCAAGTACGGCTGGATCTCTCTCCCCGTGCTTAACATAACAAACTTTCTCACCGAGGGTTTAACCAGTTCTACTTCTTCCCTCTGTACCTTCAACCTATTTAGATATTGGGATTTCACTGCCTTAATCGTGATTTTACTGAAGGCCCTAGGGTTTGTATACAGGTCAGGGCTACCCATTAAGTCTGCTTGCATTTTAATATATTGGAGGTGTGGCGCCGCGGTCAGGGCGACTGACGCTGGAATCTGGGGACCACGGTTCGATCCCCGGCTCCGGCGGCAGGTTAGCCCAGCACCATGTGACTCTGGGCAATAGCTCGCTTAATCTTCCCGACGGCCCCCCAGCGCCTAGAGACCCTATGGGTGATTGTGCGCTATACAAATGTGCATTATTATTATTATTATTATTATGGTATCGCCGAGGCCTTATCTAGGGACAGGCAATACTGAATAATTAATTGATTTAAATTCGGTCCTTTCTGTGCCCAGATTCTCAGCCACCCTAATAGCGGTGCTACCGCAATCTGGTCCGAGATATAACCCACCCCCAAATCTTCATGCACGTTAAAAGATGCTACGGATTGAGGGAGCGATAAAACTTTCCTAAAGAAAAGTTTTCTGCCGTTTGGATCTCACTTGAGTTAGTGTAGCCCCACACCTCACTTCCATACAACTCCATGGGCAAACACTTAGGGCCAGATGTAGGTCGGTCGGTAACGGCCGAAAATCTGTATTTTCGGCCGTTACCGACCGGTAATTCAGAAATGGTATGTAGGGCCCAGAATTTTACAGAATCGGTAAATTTACCGATCGGTAAATTTACCGATTCTGTAAAATACCAAATCGGTATTTTTACCGATTCGGTAAATTTGAGATGTAGGTGGGACTCTTCTGAGTCCCACAAGCCTTACAGAATCGGTATTTTACCATCAAATCCAATTTGATGGTAAAATACCGATTCCGGTGTGCATGCACATGTGTGCATGCACACCTCTGCCATATGACAGGCAGACCTGCCCTTGGGGCATGTATGCCTGCCACATGGCACCCGAGCCTATTTTTGGGGTACCAGAGGGTGTCAAAGTGACACCCCCTGCACCCTTGCTAAAATCGGTAATTACCGATTCTGTAATTACAGAATCGGTATTGCCCATTGATTCCTATGGGCTTCACAGCCCATAGGAATCAATAGGAAATACCGATTCGGTATCTCCAGATTCGGTAAATACCGATTCTTAAAGATTCGGTATTTACACATCTTGAAATACCTACATCTCCCCCCTTCATATTTACCACTTCTTAAATACCGAATCGGTAAAATTCGGTATTTAAGAAGTGGTAAATAAGAATTCGAAACATCGGGCCCTAAGTGTTATAAATTTTCATAATGGCCGGTAATGGCTTACAGCCTAGACGTTTAGCAAAACACAACAGGGCCCCTGTCACCCTTGCTAATGTGTTTTTTTTCAATGCACGCTGCATGACCCATGATCGTTTATCATCAAAAACTATCCCCAAGTATGGGAAGGTGGGCACTTTACTGAGTTCCAACCCCTTGCAGAGAAATACTGCCCCTTTCGCCCGTCTACTACCTAGCGACATTGCATGTCATTTTTTAAAATTAGTTTTTAAGTCCAAGGAGTCCATAAAATTAATAAAGCAGTCTAATAGGGATTGTAAACCTCGTGCAGTCCTGGCAATTAGTACAGCATCATCTGCATAAAGTAATGCAGGTATCATTTTGTGACCAACTCTGGGGATGTCCTTACATGATAAAATCAAGGCTTCGCCCAACTTGTTTATATAAAGTGTAAATAATAGAGGAGCAAGGATACAACCTTGCCTTCCTCCTCGTTTTACTGGCCAAGCATCTGTCGGACTCCCATCCTCATTGTAGCGTACGGCTGCACTTGTGTCTTTATGCATATCGGCTAGGAAGGATATCAGCACATGGTCTAGTCCTATATCTGACAGAGCACTCCAGAGTTTCTGTCAATTTACAAGGTCGAAAGCAGTAGACAGATCCATAAAAGCTAGATGTATATCCCCCTGCTTTGCGACCGTGTACTTCCCTATGAGAAGATGTAAGTTGAGGCACTGTCCTACAGTGCCTCTTCCCTTTCTAAACCCGTACTGCAGGTCTGAAATTACTGCATTTGCTTCCAACCAATCTGTCAACCGTTCCAAGACTACTTTCCCCATTATTTTTGTAGCTGAGTCCAAAAGAGAGATCGGCCGATAACATGCCGGATCCTCTCTTGAACCCTTTTTAAATATAGGCACAATGACTGCTTTGCCCCAGGACACTGGGGGACCCACTATGGTAGCTGCATTAAAAACAGAGGTTAAAACCTTTGCCCATAAATGTGAGTCTGCTCTATAAAAATCTGCCGGAACCCCGTCCGGACCGGGTGCTTTCCCATGTGCCGTGGACCCAATGGCCTTCAGCACCTCCTCTTCTAAGAACACTATCTTCCCTAACTGGGTGTAATCACGTTGGCACACAGAAGATAAATCATTTGTTCCACTGTAGAGGCCTCCGTAATGCTCCACCCACTACTCTGGAGGGATAAGGCAATCCTGGTTTAAATTTTCAGTCTCATTAAACAAAGGGCTATTTATTACCTTCCAAAATTGAGTGCTACTTTTCAGTACACTCACTTTGGTCAGTTCCTCCCATGCCATGTCTTTCAACTCCAATTTCCTTCCTTTAATTGCCTTTTTATATACCCTTCTGGCATCCGCAACCTTCTGTGCATCCTTACCAGGCTCTTTAAGAACCTCTAAGAGTGCCGTATGGGAGTCGCTACAGGCTTTATTAAACCAGTTCTTCAATTTCTTCGGCCTTATTTTACTTTTTCTAGTCAGATTAACTGCTACCTGAGCTGTTATACGGTTAAAAGCAAAGAAAATCTCTGCAGGATCGGATTTACCTCCTAAACAGGTAGTCAGATCCTCAGTGCTACTACTATATAGGTTTTCCAGAAAATTGCTAGGAGTGACCGCCTCCCACCGTACCCTGCGGCCTTGAGATTTGGGGGCTATATTAGAGTTTGAGATACTAGATGAGACAGATTCAGTATTAAGTGCTGTTGGACCCGGTCCTTTGGGCAGGTTTACCCCGTGACTTTTTGCTTTTTCCTAGCCTGTTTTGGGAACCTGGGTTGGTGATTTTTAGGCCTCTGCGCACTTTTTCACTGTGGTACAGTGTAAAGTGCGTGTGCTTTCTGTGTATGGATGGTGAGTGACCTGCCCTCCCATAGGAATGAATGGGGAATATGTATGCCCATGGTAGATTCCTGATGCATGGGGAGTGCAGGGTCGAGTTTGATATGTATGAACTCGTGAGAATGAATGCTGCAGAATGGTGTATGCGGCATGGCTGTATCTAGTCCAGAAGCGCCACTTTTAGAAGTTGGCATAATTGTGTAGTGAGTCTGCTAGCACGTGATTGGCTGATGGGCCTGGCCCAGGCATGCCTGGGCCTGTTGGTAGATGGACTGTCTGGTTTGAGTAGAGCAGGGTCTGCAGGGTCTGCAAGGCCCCGGTGGAGGGGGTAGATGAAAGGCCCCATCTGCTGTTAGGGAGGAGTGGAAAGAGCTCTGGTGGTGCCAGGCTGTGTCTGTCGGCCCACCCTGGATGACTCTCCCTCCCGATGGCCCCCTGTCACCTCTGACCTGAGGCTGACAGGAGAGGGAAACCAGATACTCCCAGAGCTTAGGGCTCGCCTTGCACGAAAGCTTCAAAGGCTTCAAAGCTTTTTCTGTGTATAAGAAGGGGCTCTGCCCCTTCCAAAATGTTCTTGTCTTTGCTCTTGTGGCTGACTGGGATCTACCAGGGTTGGGCGCTGCCCAGCCCCTGGACACCTGGATTCCTGGACTCCTGGGGGACCCTTCTGCCTGCCTGGGCTGAAGGGGGGACTTGGCTTTGCCCCTGGGGAAGTTCTGGGACCATGGCAGCATGGAGAAGCTGCCCTTTTCCTGTGGAGAGCGCTGGAGTTGGTTTCTAGCGCCTAGAGGCGCTGGGCTTCGCCTTGAGCGCCTGGGAGCGCTCTGCCTGCTGTCTAGCGCTTTGGAGCGCTTCATTTCCCCCAAGCGCATGAGAGCGCTGTCGCTGGACTTTCTAGTGCTTAGGAGCGCTTTTGGTGCTCGCTTATAGCGCTGGAGGCGCTGAGGATTCCTGGCCGTATTTACTTAATCAATTACGAGTGCCCACCTCGATCTGCCGCGGTGAAAACAAACCACGAAGGGGCCGCGACCGGATTGGACGAGACCCGAGGAGGGACGCGCTCTGGTTGGCCGGTGGATAGTCGCGTCATCGGCGAGGCCGCGCTGCCATTGGTTGGCGGCCTCGCGTCATGAGGGGCTCGTCGCAGGAGCCGCGACGCGATTGGCTGGGCCGCCCCTGAGGCCGTGGAAGAATGAGGAAGACGAGAAAGGTGGCGGCCGGTTAACAGGGCTCCCGTGTGCCGAGGGAGCCCTGCAGCGAGAGGAGAGCGGCCGCGAGCGGCTGAGCGGCCCGGCGGGGCTCCGTGGTGGAAGAGGAGCCCCGCGCTGGCCAGACGAAGAGAGCCGCCGCCCGGAGGAGCCGCCCCTGAGGCCCGGTGAGTTGAAGGGCTGGGGGGCTCCGTGTGGACCGGGTGAGACGGGGGCTCCGTGATGCTGCGGCTCCGTGAGGGAGCAGATGGGTTCTCGTGGTGCCGGTAGAGGCACCAAGGAAGGGCGGCCCCGAATGGCAGTGGGTCGCCCCACCGTGAGCAAAGAGCCCGCGAGGGGCTCTTGAGGGCCCGCATTGCTTCGTGTTGGTGCCGGGTTAGAGGCACTGCTTCAGGGCGGCCCCAGATGGCAGCGGGCCGCCCCAACGGGGTGTAGAGCCCGTTTGGCTCCAGAGAGGGCCATATTCGAGAGGGGGGGGCTTCGGGGCATATTGTCGGTGCTCGTCCCCTCCTGCCCCGAGTGTGAGGGCTAGAGTCCGGTGAGGCTCCTGGGGGCATCAGTGTTTTAAGAGCCTGTGTGGCTCCAACGGTTGGCATGGTGCTTTTAGAGCCTTTGTGGCTCCAACGTCTGGGGCATGTGTGATATGCCCAGAGCCTGTGTGGCTCCATCAGTGGCGCAGTTGGCGCCTAAGGGCCAGTGAGGGCCCGGGCGCAAGTTTGTTGTTCTCCAGGTGCCCAGCACTTTGTGGGCACCTGCCACGTTTAGGCTTTTCGTACTTTGAGACTGGCACCCTGACTTTGGACTCAGGGCGTCTGAGCCCCAACAAGGCCGTTGGCCTAGGGACTGCCACAGGTAGTGGCTCATGTGATAGTATTTGCCTAATGTGAGTTTTGCGCATTGTGATGTGGTGCTAGGAAATGTAATGCATTTAGTATGATTACGCACCTTGATCTTACACCTCTGAATGTTTTTAGACATCATGTGATTCTTGCGCTATTGCTTTACTCTTGACCCCTCTGAATGTGTAGGTTTATGCATCATGTGTCTTACTTTTCCTGCGCTGCACCTCTGAATGTTTAGTCATCATGTGTCTTCTTGCGCTGCACCCCTGAATGTATTTTATTGCATCATGTGCTTTATTCTTAACACCTCTGAATGCTTTAGGCATCCTGTGTTTCTCTTTATTACTCCTCTGAATGTAGGTTATTGCATCATGGGTAATGTGTTCTTTTCTTAGACCCCTAAATGCTGTGTGATACTTAGGGGGTTGTTCTTTTAGTACAGGTGGTCCTAGTGAGGTCCTGGTCCCCTGCGTGACAGTCTCCCAAGGAGTGTAGGGTTGCGTAGGTGGTACTTACCTGTTCCCAGTAGTTACTGGGTGTGATCTATAACTGTTGCTTTGTGTTACAGTGAAGTTTATATACTTTTATTCTAATTTCTGACAAGTATTTCTATATCTGCAAAGTGTTGATTCAGACAGTGGCCCATGTGGCCCCGTCTTGTAAATAAGCCCTTGTGAATATTGCCGTGCCAGTTGGCACAATGTACATGTGTGATTTCTCTCTGATATGTTTTGACAATACAAAAGTTATTTTAATATAACCTTGTGTGGAGTCTCTTTTGTGGTGTGCCTAGTATGTTGTTGCTGTCGTGCGCTGACGCAAATGCTTTACACATCGCCTCCAAGTTTAGCCTAGACTGCCCGCGCCATGCTACCTAGAGGGCGAGCAGGGGTTATCTTGGCGTGTGACTTCCTTGCCCTGACTGGAATGGTGGTTTCTGCCTGGCTTTGGCATAAGCCTTAGCCTACCAGAAATAGCCGGTTTCCTACAAGTGCCTTAATATTAATAATCAACGTGAGTGGATTATGATCACTATACCCTCTCTGTGAGACACTAAAGGGACCTAGTGAATCCCTCAATAGGCATGACACAAAAATATAATCAATAGTAGATTTACCTTGGCCATTAAAGGTCGGGACAGGGTCTTGGAATTTCCCCCTGTGCTAAGGTTAACAAATAATATGATGATAAAAAACTCTCTAGATAGACCCCACTCCTGGTGTGCTCAAAGTGAGTGACCTCAAAGGGGTCTTCCTCAGAGTACAAATTCTGTAGACATTTAGTGGGACAAACATGAATGTTAAAATCACCAAGCACTAACAAATAATAAAAAGAATTAATGCTATCATCATAATCATCCAGGAACCCAGCAAGTGCATGCAAATGTTCTAGATCATCACTCCTGGTAAAGGAATTATAAAAATTTAGGACTAGAATATTTGGGAGGTTAACACCTTCCAATCGTACCGCTAAAATGTTAGGAGAACTTGTCGCTACTAATTCAGCCTTATATGACAGTTTCAAACTAAATAATAACATACGTCCACCCCTGGATCTCCCCATCCTTGTTGGGGTTGCAAATTTAACAAATGATTGGTACCCATCCAAGTAATAACTTTCTCTAGCTTCCCATGTTTCCTGGAAAGCAATAACATGATGAGCACCAAGAAACGCCTCCCAATTGATGTCCCCTCTTTTTGATCTTAAGCCGGCGATATTCCAGGATAGGATCGCCAGCTTATTCACAGACATAGCGAGGCTTAGTGCCTTGGAAACCTGACTCCCTATTGGCAAGCTATCAGCTACTACTGAGGCACCGTCCCCGTATTTCACTGAGGGGCTTGGGGCTCGGTCATCCCGGTCAGCGGCCTCCCCCGTTAATGTGTGACTTAAAACACCCTCACAAGTTAATGAGGCCCTATTTCCCACTGGATCACAGACATCACTGTTTACTCTTAACTCAGTGGTCGGGCTCACCCTGCACCCGTCCACTGTTGTGACAGATCCCCATTCTGTCATTTCAGTGCCCCCAGGTAGTTCTTGTTTGGGCTCTCTAATCACCCTGACAGACTGTCTAGATGGTTCAAGTTGGGGTGATCTAGGTTGTGTTGCCCAACGATATCCTTTCAGTATTAGTGGTGCAGTGTTAATGGGAATGCCAGAGGTAGAGTTGTTAAAATTACTCTCTGGATTAGCCAGTGCTGAGGAGTCTACAGGGTCAGTATGAGAACCATCATGACGGGAATAACTAGAAGGATTTCCTCCCAGTCAGTCACAATCATTTAGGCCCAAAAGTGCATTGAATCTATTTGTAACTTCTATGCCTGACAAATAACCTGGTCCGCCCTTCCTTTGGCCTGCATTGAATCTCGGGGTATTGTTTCCCACCCCTCTCGCCTTCTGGGATAGATCTGGTTGTTAACGGGCATCCTATCTCTATCAATGTAGTGACTAGATGCACCCTGCACCCCTGGTCTGTAAAAGTTCATGGTCATCATCCTTGCGGGAACTGTGCTGCAGTGGTCGGGACTAGACCCCATTGTGTCTGTATTGTACTGGATGGAGGCTCTTTCTAGGCTTTCACTAAATGATCTCTCAAATTCCTCCCCCTCTTGCGTTCAAGAGGGGGAGGAATTTGAGAGATCATTTAGTGAAAGCTATAAAGAGCCTCCATCCAGTACAATACAGACACAATGGGGTCTAATCCCGATCACTGGTCATTATCCTTGCGGGAATTGTGCTGCATGTGCAACTACGACTGTCATAAAGGATTGTGTTGTTAATGGTAAAAAAATCAAATTGTATCACCATTCAAATTGTCACACAAAAAATGTCATTTGCTCTCTCCAATGTCCATGTGGGTTAAATTACATCCGCAAAACCACACAGGAGGTTAAAAAACGAATTTTACAGCACCAATCCCGTATAAGATGCAATGTGATTACTGCTCCACTAGTAGAACATTACCAACAGAAAGCACACCTACCTTCTGACATGCAATGGTTTGTCATGGATGTGGTCAAAAGTACTAAACGATATCACAACGTTGACCGTCTGCTCACCTTAAAAGAAAATAGGTGGACTTGGTCGTGCGACACCGTGGCTAAGGGGTTAAACTCACTGATTGAATGGCATACCTTAGCAACTTTATAACTCAGAGGTAGAACTTCGTGTTAAGTTAACAGCAGTGCATTATATTTACAGTGGTGCACTGTGATCTTTGACTGCACTTTAGTCATATAAACATCGTCCTAAGATACTGTGATATATATTTTTCTACCACCAAGAGTCAGTTATTTTATTGGTTCTTAGTTTGGAGTTCAGATGTGAAAATCCATGAGGCTTCAAAAGTATGGCAAATACTATCAGTAATATGAACAGATAGCTGTTTTCATAACCATCGTTATTTCAAAAGCTCTTTCCGAGCCGATATATCTGTACAGATTGTGGATTTATAAATATTTATAAACCTTGACCAGCAATACTATATTAGTCATTGTATACAATAATGAGTGTCATATAAAGACTCGACATTACGTTGATTGACACCTTTCCAAGATGGCCGCGAAGTTATACCGTCTCTTGACGTCATCACGCCGAAGCCTAGTCTAACCTCGTATTAGATGGCGTTTTCCGATCCGATTCAGATGAAGAACAGCGGTCGGACTTTGACGGCGTAGTTTACCTTTCTCTAGTAAGTCCAAGTCTCAATAGCCATAGCGAGTCCTCCTGAGGCGGAAGCTGGGAGCGGACCTCTAGAATTTTTAACACTTGTCATTTGAATTTGTGTTTGAATCTGTGTATTGCTTTTAATAACTACTCACTCACCACCTGACTTCGGTTCCCCGCGCAGCCGACTCAACGCTGCGGCGGGAGGTTACCGATCAGTTCCACTCCCTCACGCCACTTTGGCGAGCGCCGAGGCCACGCCCCCTCTCCGAGGCCACGCCCCCTTCCAGCGCGCACTTATAGACGCTGATTACAAGCGTCTGGCCAGCCATAGCGAGTCCTCCTGAGGCGGAAGCCGGGAGCGGACCTCTAGAATTTTTAATACTTGTCATTTGAATTTGTGTTTGAATCTGTGTATTGCTTTTAATAACTACTCACTCACCACCTGACTTCGGTTCCCCGCGCAGCCGACTCAACGCTGCGGCGGGAGGTTACCGATCACTTCCACTCCCTCACGCCACTTTGGCGAGCGCCGAGGCCACGCTCCCTCTCCGAGGCCACGCCCCCTTTCTCCCTCCCACCCACTATAAGTCATGTGCCACCACCGAACGCGCAGCGGACGAGCACAGCGGGCGCGACGATGGCGCGCCGAAGGCAAGCCCGTCTGCGCCCGTCCGCGCCAAGGTAGGGCCATGGGCCACTTACGCTGCCGGTTCTGTCCCATTACATCTGGATCTGCTTCCTGCCGGGCCACCCTACTCTAGAGAGGAGCTCATCCAAATAGGTAAGCAACATGCTGATAAAGGAATACTTTCTCTAGTACCTTCTTCATTTCCCCGGGCTGACGTACTAGGTGCAAATGTTCTGAACTGTGGGCTATTAAATGTTAGGTCCCTGCCTAAACACTTCACAGAGATCCAACTCCTGATTGACACTCATGAACTAGACATTATGTTCATGACTGAGACGTGGACTCGTCCAGACTGCCTGGTCGACCCTGGATGTGCCTGCCCTGTCGGTTTTAAATTTCTCCACTCCCCTAGGCCCACTGGTAGAGGCGGGGGTGTGGGAGTTATTTTTAGAGCCTCTTGCAGCATCAAGGTCCTTACTCTTGACCCTACTTTGGGCACTGAGATGTTAGGGCTTTCAATCCAGACCCTCTCTGGGAGTACTATCACAGGGATAATCTGCTACCGCCCACCAGGGCCGTTCAGCCTTCAGCAGCAACAGGCGCTATTCACCACCCTGACTAATATCGCTCTATCACACCAGAAGTTATTTATACTTGGTGATTTCAATCTCTGGCAAAATGGCACCCTTGACACAGCTCTTAGGAACCTTCTTCTAACCTGTGACAGTTTCGGTCTCTCTCAACTGTCCTCGGAGGCTACCCACAAAGCAGGTCATCTACTTGATCTGATCTTTGCTGCACCAGACTTGGTGGTAATGGGTGAAACCCTTCCGATGGACTGGACTGATCACTCACTAGTTAAATTTTTTCTTCACAAAACGACTGGTCCCTATAAGGCCCCGGTGCTGACCAAAGAAATTAAATGCAGAGTTTGGAGGGCTCTTTCACGCCTACACCCTGCTGGTGAAGTGTTTCATTTGAATCAGCTCTTCGATGGGTACAAAAGCACAGGCGAAAATTATAACTCTTTTGTCACTAGTATCTCAACGGTGGTCGACATCCACGCTCCTCTTAAAAATCGGTCCTGTAGGGGTAAAGACTCTGCCCCATGGTTTAAGGACGACCTAAAATTGTTAAAACTTGAATGTAAACAAGCAGAGAGAAAGTGGAGACGCGACTATAACGAAACTTCCAAAGATACGTGGAAAACTAAGGTCCATGCGTACAAAACTCTCATTAAAAAATCCAAAGCCGATCACTACTCCTCTCTGATCTGTAACACTACCAACAATTCTAGGAGCATTTTCAGCATCCTAAACAGCGTCACTAACCCGGAGTCTTGCAAAAATGCGATCGTCCCGTCGCAAGATCTCTGCGACAATTTGGCTACATTCTTTAAGGAGAAAATCGATCTTATCCTTAAAGATCTGGTCACTCCTCCTGTTACTGAAGTTCCCCTACTCCTGAACCCTGTCACTCCGGAGCATCGATCACCTGATTCAGCTAGAACCTCAGAAGAATCACTCTCTAGGTTCCCATCGCTTACATATGAAACCTTTACCAAGATAGCAAGAGGGATTGCTTCTGGGTCTCCGCTGGACCCGGTGCCTCCCAAAATTTGGAAGGAATTTGAAGATGAACTTTTCCCCCCTCTCCACCTAATCTGCCAGCAATCTTTGTTGATTGGCACTGTCCCTGCCCAGTGGAAACGAGCATTACTCTCCCCCTTGCTAAAAAAACCTTCCCTTGACCCTGACTGCTCTAAAAATTACCGGCCCATCTCACTGCTGCCGTTCCCTGCTAAGATAGTGGAGCGGGTTTGTCCAACCACCTGGAACAACATCTACTACTTGACGGGGACCAATTTGGTTTTCGTCCTGCCCATGGAACCGAAACAGCCCTCATCACCGCCATGGACGAACTTCAAAGGCGGGCAGATAGAAGACAGGCGTCATTTTTTATACTGCTCGATATGTCTGCCGCCTTTGACACGGTGAATCATAAGATCTTATTGAGGCGGCTGTTGGAGGCAGGAGTGAGGGACACGGCACTGCAATGGTTTCACTCTTTTATGCAGGACAGGCAGCAAGCAGTCTCTCTGCCTCCTTTCCAATCAGCCTTCTCCCCGGTAACGTATGGAGTTCCCCAGGGCTCTGCCATCAGCCCAATACTTTTTAATGTCTACCTCAGGCCGCTAATTCTCCTCATCAAACGTTTCGGCATTAAAACCATCAACTACGCCGACGATACACAAATGATCCTCTCCTTTGAAGGGGAGGATTCTATTTCTGTAGAGGTTCTACATAATTGCCTGCGGGACACATCAAGGTGGCTGAAGGACAACTCACTTCAGTTCAATGCAGGCAAAACTGAGGTGCTTTTTAACACTGGCTCGAGGATCCCCCGACCCTTTCCCAACAACTTCTGGCCCCCGGAAACAGGGTCCAATGTAAAGCCTGCAGACTCTGTCCGCAATCTAGGTGTCATGCTTGACCACAGGCTTAGCATGGAGACCCACGTTCAAAAAACATCGGCCTGCTGCTTTGCCATCCTACGTTCTCTTAGGAAAGTCCTGCCCCTTCTTCCCACTCAGGCCCGCGCCCAAGTGGTTAGATGTACCATCCTGAGCAGGCTGGACTATTGCAATGCCCTCCTGCTTGGGTCCCCTGAGTTTCTGTTGGATAGGCTCCAAAGGGTTCAATCTGTGGCCGCAAAATTGGCCTTGGGGCTACCAAGAAGATCTCACGGACCATCTGCCTTGGCACAATTGCACTGGCTCCCTCTTAGACAGAGGATCCAGTTTAAGGCCCTCTGTATTGTTTTCAGGGCCCTCCATGGTTCCGGTCCAGCCCCTCTTCAATCTAAGTTTGTGTGGTATGCTCCTCCCAGACAACTTCGCTCCTCTGATGCTAAACTGGTAGTCATTCCCAGATTTAGGAAGGTCAGAGCCGGAGGTAGATCCTTTGAGGTGGCTGCCGCTAGACTTTGTTATGTTATGTTATGTTATGTTATTGTAAGCTTATAGAGCGCTATATCACCCAGGGGTATCTAAGCGTTGGAACTCCCTCCCCTTCGAGATCAGGCACATTAATGAACTCCTACCGTTCAGAAAAAAGGTTAAAACTTGGCTGTTCCCTGGTTAGCATACTCCCATCTGGTCCACTTCTCGCTTCATTCTCAGACTCTGTCAGCGCCAGGATGCCTGCAATGGTGACAGTTCGCGCTTTATAAATTCTTAAAATAAATAATAATAATAATATGCCTCGTTATCTGAAATGGAAAGTCTTAATTCGTTATTCTAGGAAGCTAATGCCATTCCATTGTTTGTAGGTGTACAACTCAGAATACACAGACTTTAATAGTAAGTGAGTTTTGTTACATGATCACGCTATTGGGTGCAGCTATTGACATTGGTTGTAGGGCACGCCATATTAATCGTGTGTCATTTTATTTTATTTGATGTGCAGATTGAAAATTACGAATTGAGTTTGTAAGTTCCTTTCGTTTTTGGGTTCCTTTGATTGTTCTCATGAGCAGCCATTTATGAGTAGAGTATAAGTGTTGGTTTGTGGTTTCATTGTATAGGGTCGACGACTAAGAACACCAGCTCTGAATTAGAGTGAGTATAACACTTTGGTGTCTGAGTTAGACTAATTTCTAGTATATGGAAAAGCCTTTTTTATAATTAGTAGGTGGCTTTTTCAATATTTTTAGATTTCTGGACATTGAGGTCCACTTGGCTAATTGAAACTTCCGGCTGGAAGTATTAGGTAAGTTCTTTGTAAATACTTTGTTCATGGCTTATACGTATTATCAAATCAAGAAGGAATGTCCCCACGAAGAATCGACAATATAAAAGTGTCCAACTTCAATGTGTATTTCCTAGAAAAAACCTATTATTTAACAGACAGCACGCCACCAATTGGGCGGGAAAGGCAAAGGTACAAGGTTTGGCGTTATACTTCTCCAATTCGCATTCGAGCTACAAGGTTTTATCACTGACACTAATATTTGAAGGAGACCAAAGTACAAACATCAATCATAAAATACAATGAATAAAAGAAGATAGATGATTCCCACACTATGCGTTTTATAAAACTCTGTTACAATTTATTTTGATACAAAAACAATTTTACATCATCACAATATTTAAAAACATGTCATAACATTTTTAAAAAATGTCATGTTACATTAAAAACACAAAAGAATCAAAAAAGTCGACGCGGCGTTTCGGTATTCTGGTAGTAGACCTTCTTCAGGACTGATTCTAAACAAATTTGAAAACATAGAGTTACCATTCTTTTTTAGTGACAGAATCATCAAACATCTCCCTGTTTGTCGGAATCAACTTCCTAACCCTTGCAAATAAACACCTTATATCACATGGGCAGTATTATTTTCTATACTGGTTCCTTATCAAACAAAGTAATGCCAAACATTATGTTGATCTTATTTCTTGAACATATTGTCAGTTAGAAAAAAACATCTTCATCAAATATATCTCCACATGGCTACACTATTCACAAAACTAATGTTGTTTACCTTTCCCTTGGATAATAGTGTAGCCATGTGGAGATATATTTGATGAAGATGTTTTTTTCTAACTGACAATATGTTCAAGAAATAAGATCAACATAATGTTTGGCATTACTTTGTTTGATAAGGAACCAGTATAGAAAATAATACTGCCCATGTGATATAAGGTGTTTATTTGCAAGGGTTAGGAAGTTGATTCTGACAAACAGGGAGATGTTTGATGATTCTGTCACTAGAAAAGAAGGGTAACTCTATGTTTTCAAATTTGTTTAGAATCAGTCCTGAAGAAGGTCTACTACCAGAATACCGAAACGCCGCGTCGACTTTTTTGATTCTTTTGTGTTTTTAATGTAGCATGAAATTTTTTAAAAATTGTATGACATGTTTTTAAATATTGTGATGATGTAAAATTGTTTTTGTATCAAAATAAATTGTAACAGAGTTTTATAAAACGCATAGTGTGGGAATCATCTATCTTCTTTTATTCATTGTATTTTATGATTGATGTTTGTACTTTGGTCTCCTTCAAAATATTAGTGTCAGTGATAAAACCTTGTAGCTCGAATGCGAATTGGAGAAGTATAACGCCAAACCTTGTACCTTTGCCTTTCCCGCCCAATTGGTGGCGTGCTGTCTGTTAAATAATAGGTTTTTTCTAGAAAATACAAATTGAAGTTGGACACTTTTATATTGTCCATTCTTCGTGGGGACATTCCTTCTTGATTTGCTAACTTTCCCGCCAGTCCCCAATAAGTCTGTGTGGGGTCCTCCTTCTTTTTATAACATTATACGTATTATCAGTCACACTTGGGGTGAGCACTCTTTAAATAGATGATTGAATATATACACGGTGTCGCGGGATTCATATCTTATTTGTTCACCATTTGGGTGTCTTTTGTGGTGAGCAGACAATACTTTTTACAGGGATAAAAAGTGGTTGTTATTTATTATGTTAACTTTGTATTTGAACTAGGGATGTGCAACGTTTTCGTCCTGAAGATGGTCCTGGGGATTGCTTAAACCGATAGTGGACCGAAACGTCGACGCTTAAACATCGATTTGCTTACAAATGAACTTTTGTGTCATTTCTAAACGGTCTTATGTTTTTTGAAAAAATCTGTGATGTATGGTATTTTGTTTGTCCATACTAATGAAGCAAAAGATGTTTTATACTACTTACAATGAGATTTGAAATGTTAATAGTATTGTTGTTGCCATACTGAATCTTGATCAGAATAAATAATGATATTTGAGAAGAATCCCATGTATTGTTAAACATATGTTCACTTATTGTGACTATTTATAAATAAGAAATAATTGATAAACAATTCCTTAGGGGACATTTGTGTAGACTTATGATTATATTATGGGCTACCCTATTTCCTCCTACTGTATTCCGAGCAAGCCAATGTGTGACTTTATTTTTAATTTGGAAGAAGTCCTCTCTTTCTCCTTGACGGAGAGGGGGAACATTTGCCAGGACAATCACAAGAGGAGCACTTTGGGGGGGGAGATCTAAATACACACAGTTGCCCTCACCCTGTACTGGTTTAATGGGCTGTGTATGTCCGTTGGACGTTTTGGCAGATTGTTCACCCTCCTCCCGCTGTATTTGGGAAGCCCCCACAGGGCTGTGAGTTCCCTCCGTCCTCTGAGATCTGCTCTTTGTGGTTGTTACGCTATTATCATTTTTAGTGGGAGTTATATTTCCTAGTGGGGTTGGAGTATAACAGGTGCAGGTGCAGTGGTTTGTTTCAGAATGGGCCATTTGCCTGACTGTGTAACATGTCCTCCCATCTTATCAGTATTTATTAGAGAGTGTAGCAAATTAGTGTTATCGGCTGCAACCTGTTGCAGCTTACCAATACTTGTGCTAATTATTTTCATTCTCTCAATGAGAGGTAACATTAAAGTCTTTACGAGTTGTTCCATTTGTCCAATCAGGCCTTCTTCTCCCTATGCTCTCGGCGGTAAGTGTTTCATTTGTTGGAGTTGGCCGTTTTTGTGAAAAAGGGGTAGACTCCTATTCTGAGCAGCAAAGTCCAGCCTATTATCCGTCTTATATAACAGTTTGGGGACCTTTGCCCGTTTACCTTTCTGCTCACTCCCGTCCCGCTTTCGTTTCCCTATTTTAGTAATACTTGGTATCGTTTCAACGCTAGGGCATACCGGTGTTTTTATCGACAATATCTTACAGGGCACATTTTCCTCATTGATGTTACTTTTTTGAGTGTCCTCTGTACTATTCCCCAGGGTTATGTCGCTATGTTTGTCCGAGCCTATACTTATGTCGGGCAACCCCAGGTCACTAAGGCATTGGTTTACACGGTTCTCAGGGGTTATACAATTCTTGATTGGACCCAAAGAGGATCGTTTTGAAAATATCTCTAATGAGAGCCGATTTTCCACCTTAACTATCTCCCGATCTAATGCGGCTGCTGCCTGGGTGATGTAATTATCTAAAGTCCCCATAAGGCTCCCTCCCAAATGTTTAGAAAAAGGCTTTTCCCCTTTATCAGTTTGAGTAGGCATAATGTACAAGACAGCACTTATTTACAATATGTTGCCTAGCGATTACTCTCAACAATATGTGGTCAGACCTAAAGGAGCCGGAAACGTCTTGTCCATCAATGAACACAGTCTCTGGAATAGGGTCCTGAGTCTTAGGGGGGTTGCCCGTCCCGTCGCTCGCCGTCCCCGGACGGCCACAGACGGCCCGCCCTTTGCCCGGGCTTCGCCCGGCGCACACCCGCGCGCGTCCCGTGCAGCGGTAGGCCCTCCTCCAGATAAAGGGCAGTTGGCGGGTTGTGGGCGGGGCTGGCAATCAAGGCGGGACCAGGTGTCAATGGTCTAGCAGGGACTCCTGGGATAGTGAGTCCCTGCTCGCGCCTGCCTCAGCCCTCGCGTTGGTACTCTTTGCCCCGCTGTCCCTTCTCAGCTGTTTAGGCATGGGTGTGCTCCCAGTGTCTGCAGGCGATGAGGCAAAAAGTTGCTGTGTCCAGGTGTCCGGTTAGCGGCAAGGTATGGCAACGTTCCTCGTTCAGTATCTCCCAAGGGTTGAGGTCAGCGGAGGTGTTTTGAGCCGGTTGTCGGGTTGTGGGCGGGGCTGGCAATCAAGGCGGGACCAGGTGTCAATGGTCTAGCAGGGACTCCTGGAATAGTAAGTCCCTGCTCGCGCCTGCCTCAGCCCTCGCGTTGGTACTCTCTGCCCCGCTGTCCCTTCTCAGCTGTTTAGGCACGGGTGTGCTCCCAGTGTCTGCAGGCGATGAAGCGGCACCCGCGTAGCGGGTGCGGCAAAAAGTTGCGGTGTCCAGGTGTCCCGTTAGCGGCAAGGTATGGCAACGTTCCTCGTTCAGTATCTCACAAAGGAATAAACAAAATAACTTGCATGGATGGATTGTTAAAGTAGCCACTGTCATATGGGGAGCAGGGGCGGCTCCTCCGCAATGGCGGAGGAGTGTGGCCCCACTGGCTCAGATCCAGCCGCAAAAAAATTAAACGATCAGCCAGCGTGTGCAGCGGGGGGTGGGGCATAGGCATGAGAGGGGGAGTAGGAGTGCTACATGCACTCCCTAAGTGCTCATGTGCTTTTGGCCAGCCATCTCAAGCAGGCAAAAACAGACATGCGCACTTAGGTTTCTCCAGCCCAGCTGCATTCAGCAGTCGGGCTAGAGAGACCCCACAGAATCCCTGACCTGAGCGGAGCATCTTACCTGCCTGCTCAGGCCAATCCCAGTGCTGCTCTGCAGTGGGGGAATTGGACAGGGAGTCTGTGACATATTACAGTGTGTCTGCTGGGACAAGGAAGTCCCAGCAACGAGGCTTGACACAGGAGGAAGCCTGCAGCAGATAAGCTTAACTTTTTTATTTTTTGTTATTTTTTATTATAAACCCTTCCTCATCCCCACTCCCCATGCTCCTTCCCGCTTCCTCCCATGCTCGCTCCCCCATGCTCCTCCCACCCGTCCACTTTTTGTATGTGACGGCCACCACTGGTGGGGTGTACTAGCTGGCCAAGCGGGGAGTTTGCTATGGATCAAGTTGAAGAGAGACATGGGGCATGCATATGGTCATGGGGTATCAGATCCGGAAAAGGTGAAACACTCTCATGAGTGTAGGACAGGAAAAGAGCAAGAGCCCTGAAGAAAGGAACACACCAAGCGTCCCCACACAAAGTCAAAGCCTTTCCTGGTATCTGCAAGGATGTCTGAAATGCATTCCGTAGTGAGGGCTCACCAGAGGCGGGCATGCCACTGCAACATAGATGGGTCCTAAGGTTTCTGCCTGGCTGCAGCCAACGCCATTTTGACTGCCCCCAGGCTCAACCCTAGGATGGATCTATCTTTCGGTGTTTGATGTTTAAGGGACTTGTCTCACTGACCCAGGAAAGCAAATTCTGGAGTGTGCAGAAGGCGCTCACCCAGAATCTCCCTCATCTGTAATTAAATCTTGGCCCAGTAGGGTTGTATCGCTGGACAATCTGTCCAGATGTGCCGAAAGTCACCCAATAGTCCACAGCCCCTCCAACAATGATCAGACGTATCTGGGAAGTTTTTCTTGAGTTTTGCTAGTATAAGTACCAATTATGGAGCTCTTTATAGTGGGCCTCCCTGAGACCAAGGGGGCGATTAAACCTGGGGCTGCAGCTCCAGAGTGCGCTATTGTTCTGTAGTGATCAGTGTCCAGAGTCTGTTTCCAGAATGTCATGTGGCGAGAATAAAAGATGTGAGATGTGGAAGTCAGGAGTGAGTAAAGGGAGGACATATAACCTCGGGTGCCCCCTAATTACCATACAGATTTCTGTATAGGAGGAAGGTCCCTGGTAGCTGCTAATCTCAGTGCTGGCTGGAGTACCCAGTGTTTCAATTGTGTGTAAAGGTATATCTCCGAGGCAAGTTGGTGAAAGTTACGGCGGCAGTTGTCAAAAGTAAGAACATCCCACCTTTGGAAGAGGACCTATATGGTAAGGCATCCACCCTCCCACCACAAGTCGAAGAGTTCCAGCAGTAAGGCAAGCGGGAAGGCAGCATTATAGTGTATAGGAATGTAGGGAGAGGGAAAAGTTGCCAGACCGTATGAACGAGTTACCTCAGCCCAGATCTTCAGCATGATCCTGGTCGGAGTGCTTAAATAAGCATTAAGCAGTCTCTCATGATTGAATTTCCACAGGACATCCCAAATTGTTCTACCAGCCACTGCTCTGTCCAGTTGGAGCCAGTGTTTGTTGGACTTCTTCAGCGACCACTCAGAAATACTCTAAACTGAGCTGCTTTATGACACATTGTGAATTCCTGTAAGGCTGGGCCCCCTGCATCCCTAGGCAGCATAAACAAAGATAAAGATATAGAAGTCTCAACATCACTGTCATCTTTACTGCATTAATGCATCCGGCCAAGCCAAGTTTAGTATAGCGAGACCCAGCATTTGAAGATAGCTTTTAATTGACGTAATAGGGGAGGGTAATTTGTTGTGTAAAGGTTGGTCACTTTGGGAGTGATTTTTATCCCCAAATAAGCAATGTCTTTTCTGACCCATTGTAAAGGAGAAAAGGCTGCCATATCCTCCATTTCTCTTGTTAGAATGATCAGGTTCAGTGAGAAGGATATATAGAGATTGATGCAGAACCCAGCGACTGTCTCATAGGCTCGTAGTTCAGTTTGCAGGGTTAATAGCGACGCTCGGTGAGAGACAGTAAAACGTCCTCTGCACACATGGACATTTTGTGCTCCACTGAGCTGTAAGATAGCCACTGGATGAAGGGCGCCGCTTGTATCTTGCCTGCTAGGGGCTCAATACTAAGGGTAAATACGAGTGGGATAGGGGCACCCTTTTCTCATACCCCATTCCAGATTTAAGTAATCTGAGGCGATACCATTTGCCAACACCCTGGATCAGTGTTGGGCGTAGTTGGCATGTACCATGGCTATAAAGTGCTCCCCGAACCCAAAGCGAATATTCTTCTACATGGTCTGTATCCGCCCAACCTTAAATGTGTTGCAGGACTATCTTGTTATTTTATGCATATTCACGTAATACCTATCCTAATTGTAAAGCTCTCTAATACCCGCCTGGGTCACGTTTGCGCTATATAAAACTTTCTAAATAAATAAATAAAAATAAGGCAATTAAGCACACTTTTCATCCATTTCTTTCTTTTATAATTGCCAAAGTTGATAACAGTCTACTTCGACTATTATATCTTCATAACCAGCGTTTCTTATACCATGCAGGTCCCAGGACAGTCAGAGTGTTTTTTTTTCAAAGACTAAAAGGTCCACACACCTTTTATAAAAGTCAAAGAACTCCTTTAATCAGTCGTGTGCAAAATGTACCTGTGTATTCCTTAAATTTTAGAATTAAACACTGTTTGATTTGTGGCAGTGGTTGCAGGTGGTTGGACACAGCACTCATATTTGGGGACTAGGACTTATTTTTCATGATAATGCTTTTAAAAGAACAAGAGAAAGAAGGGTAGAAAATGGAAATAGGTGAAAACAGTACACATGGAGAAGCAGGCACGTAAAAGAACCCGGCTATGTGCGAGAAAGAGATGGGAAATGGTGGAAGAAGGAGGCATGAAGTAGAATCAACACTAACCATCATTGGTATTTAACAATGATGGCGTTCTACAGCACTGGAGAAGGGCCGGTGCTCATGTAAAGCTCACCAATACCTTCGGGTCGAATTTGTGCTACATAAAACTGCAAAAAGCAAAAACAAAGTTTAAGATCGTGTGCTTATTATTTTTCAAATTCCGCACTGTTTAAATGCATTTGTTAGCTGTATCTAAAATCTTAGTGCCCTTTAGAGAATTAGATAATAAGTATAGCGTTTGACTAGTGATTAGAATACTCTGTGTTATATTTCATTAATAGAAGAATAAAGGAAAAAAACATTCTTATGCACATTTATGGGAGTTCAGATTGTTAGTTTCCATTGCTGCAGATTATCTATATAAAGGCAGATCATCGATTTTACAAATTGTATGGATAGTGCTTGAGAATAAAATAGTTCACAGTGTCACTTAATGCATTCAACTCGCACCGGAAACAATGACCTTCCACTGGAAGTCCTTTTGTTCATGAAAAAAGTCACTTCAATACTACTAGAAGGGATTCCAAACCTAGGACCAACTGGTTGCAATTTTCTTTATTTAGATTTGTTATGGTACCAAAAAAGGAACTCGGACATGCCAATTTGTCTACGTGGTTGTGTCACGGGTGTTTTTCAGTGCGGGTGCTACGCTTTGTAATGAGTAGTTTCAACATTTAGATTAGAAGTGCACAAAAGCGCCCTGCAGGAAATGAGACGGAGCAGCCCAATAATCATGTCTGCAAAACACAGTTTGATCTGCAAACTCTCGAAAGTGTTGCCAGATGCTGGGTGCAAATTCCTGTGTTATCTGTAATTCCTAGAAGCAGCAAACCTAGAAAATATGCTGTTTTTTTCTCAGCAACAATAAAGTTTAACACAGTTAACATGATTTGTTGCAGCTGTGAATGTATAACTTTAAATATCTTGAATCATGCTGGTGTATTGTGACAGTTATTTAAACTGTTTGAAAATACATCTCTGGCTGATGGCTAAGAGATGAACCAGGCTTTCCCGATTTGTTTACCCCAACCAAGCCCCTTCTCCCAATCTCCTCTATCATCTATATCTACCAACCATGTAAAATAAATCACCACCACCCGCGAGTACTAACAAAAAGCTGTTTGGTTAGGTTTGTTGTCTATAAATAACCATACATACCTAGATATCTGCTTCCTAGTTCCTTTTGGCCTAAAAGACTCCAATGAACGTCAGCATTACCAAAACAACTGCTCATCCCTTACAAATGCAGCTTTACTTCAGTTACCAAAGTGTGAAGTTGGTTCTATTCTTACATCGAACTAGTATTTACAAATAAACCACTTGTTTTTAAGCTGCCCCAGCAGTCTTCTTCTGTATTTCTGTAGCCTTTCCAGCTAAACATCTCTTAATTTAGTTTGTCTCAACTGCTATTCATTCGAAGCAAGTATAATGCACACTTTCTTTAAGTTTGCAAGGCCTGTACTTTTATTGTCCTTGTTTTGCCATTTCCTCCTAACATCAATTGTGTAAAAAGCATCTAGAATTATCTCCACTCTGCCATTAGTTTTACAGTTTCTTTCATATATATGTTAAATAAACTTTTTCTTTTCTCCCAAACCGTTTTTTCCAGGTCGCCTGACAAGGGTTAGTCGTTCAGTTTTGAGAATGCCTAAAAGCTAATACAGGATTTGTTCTACAATTTACGTTATTCTATTTTCCCCAGTTTCCTTAATTGTTTTCAGTGTCAATATCTTTATATCACTTATCCACCTTGCTATAATTTGAACTTCAACCAGTTAGGTAACTGTGCTTGGAGTGTTATTTTATTTTTCATTATGTGCTTTTATGGAGTGCTTTATTGCCACACATGGCTTCTCTGAGCTTTTCAGCTGGAGTTTAATTCATTTAAAAGAAATTATTGGTTAGGGAAGGCCCAGGCTTTCAGAATTTGACCGAAAGAGTAATGATCGCTCATAGCTTAGAGGTGTTTTAGAGGAGCGTTTCAATGTTTAACAGCCTGGACTGAGAACCCCCTCCCTGCCTGTTGTTTGTACAGAATCTGGGACATTTTAAACACAAGTTTAAGTGAATTTTAGAATTTTTGCCATGATGTGGGGCTCAACGGAATCAGAGATACGACTGGACTGGGACAGAAAAATAGTCCCGGGCATCAAAATAAAAGTGCCCCCCATTAGTAAATGAGATAGTTAAAAATAGCCCATGTTTGCAAACTGGGCCCGTTTTGAACTTGTAAAGATGTTGAATGGTATTGAAAGCTTCAGGGATTTGAGCATGCTGCATGCAATATTTGTTTTCATATCATGGAAATCAACAATAAAAACCGGCCCAGCAAACCATAAAATAGGCCCACAAATAGCCCAAAATCTGGCACACACTTTGACCTATCAACCTTGCCCATCAGGCCCTGCCCGATTGCCCCATAGATCAGTAAGACCACGAGCAGTGAGGAGTGTGGATTAGCCTAGCCAGGTCTGGTGGCTCAGTGGACTAATGCGTCTACTGCAGGGGCCTGTGTTTGACCTCATGGTCACAGGTTCAAATCCCGGCGGGTCCACTCAGCCTTTCATCCATCTGAGGTCGATAAAATGAGTACCATTGAGTTGGGTAACAACAAACATCTGTTATTCAGCGCCAAGATGCCCGTAGAGGTGAACGTGCGCTTTACAAATACACATGTTGTGTTATGTTAGAAATGACAGTGTTATGTAATGATATGTTTTCAGTATTTATACAGGACATTCATGCAACGTAGTGCTTTCATATTCTGGGTGGTCTTTTGTGCAGTTTTGTGAATTCCATTGAATGGAGGTGTATGATTATGTTTTTGATGCTTAATAGTGATTTATTAAAATACTAGATTGATAATAATGTGTGTTGGTTAATGTTTAAATCAGAAGGTACTGCTATGTGTCTTTGTAGAGGAAGCAGCTTGAGAAATTTACAAGCAGTAGGCAGTGAGGGTAAAAGCACTTAATAAGTTAGAGAGGAGGTTTTGCTAAAATGTTGACCAAGTAGCAAAGACAGGTATATTACAGCATGAATTTGATTGTAGGATGCTCAGTACACTCTAAACTCTAAACGAGGCATGTAGGAGACTGTTAGTATGTAAGGTTCTGAACTTCTGCTTAGAGGTGTTCATTGCTGTGGCTGTTAGAGGAAAAGTAGAGGCTGGGATACATAAGTATTGTAAAGATGAGCACACTTTGAATTGAGTATTAATGTAGTTTATTACGCCCAACAGGGAGGCAAGTCATACTCCTCATAGTCCATGTAACAACTGAATAACTCTCAAATCATAATACATTCTAAACTATGACCTAGTTACATTCTCGAAAAGAAATGTACTTAATTAAAGGTAAAGATACAACACATCTCCCTTATTATAATAACAAAAGAAAGAGAAATAAAAATAGGAAGGAAAGAGGAAGAGAATAAAATAAAGGAAAAGAAACGGTCAGAAAAACAAGGATCAAGAACAAGTAAATAATTCACTCTGGGTAATAATCTTGAAGATACAAAGGAGGTCTCCTAGTTCTGGTGCTTATGCTACGAAAAGGAACATTCTCATTTTGAGGTAGTTGGTTAGAGCATTTCTTAGGGGCAGGTTCCACAATACATTTTCCAGATTTTCCAGAACCAGGTTTCACAATATCACCATCCCCTTTCGCACACCTTGACAAACGAGACATACTCCATACATCTCCCCCAGCAAGCATAACCACATTCTTCATGATCTTTATAATGCGTCTAGGCCCAAAATATTTTGATTCACCCTTTGGTGATCAAACAGCCTTTTTAACAAAAACAAAATCACCCACTTTCCAGGAAGCATTCTTCGCCCCTTTTAAGACATCGAATCTCCGTTTGTACTTTTCTTGATAGTTTACCAACTTTGAATCTTTGATCACACAACCCCTATCTTTCACTGACAGCCACAAAGGATTAAGTTTGGACCCAGCAACCCTACCTTTCAGCTTTTTAAAGGGTTATAAACCAGTCACGCTATTAGGAGTGTTTCTGTGTGCCCACAGTTTTTCTCTGAGAATAGGTTTCAGTGGAAGTTTTCTCTCTAAAGTGGTTTGGGCACACGCTCTAATCAACCTGTTCATGCTCTCTACCAGACCATTGGCCTGTGGGGAGTAAAGAGCAGTCCTATGGTGAGTGATGGATAGATCCTTCAAAAAGTCAAACATTTCTTGAGAGGTGAATTGGACACCATTATCTGAAACTAATACGTCAGGTACCCCTTCACAAGTAAACGCATCCTTCAAAAATTCTATAACATTTCTGCTTAACACGGAACCCATACAAGAAGCAGACAACCACTTTGATGTGTAATCTACCAGAACAACGACAAATCTCTCAGAAGGAGCAAGGTTGTCAAAAGGTCCAATAATGTCAACAGCGATTTTAGACCAAGGACGTTCAGGTATGGCTACAGGGGAGAGAGGGGCTGTGTTCACTTTCCTAGACTTATCATTGCCAGCACAAATATAGCAGTCCCTCACAACAATCTCTACCTCACGGTCTAACTCAGGCCACCAATAGGATTCCCTGACCCTCGCTTTAGTGAGACTACAACCAAGGTGTCCCTCATGTGCTAGATTTATTATTTTCTCCCTCATCCCAAAAGGGGGATCAACCTGTCACCTCTGAACAATTCACCTTGAACAATGTTCAATTCGTCCCTGACATTCCAATAACCTTTAGCGGGATCAGGAACTTCTTTTAAAACAGGCCAACCATTGACCGTGGCTTCCAAAACAACATTTCTGGCCGGATCATTTGAAAAACTATCTTTCCATTCTGCCTCATTTAATGCTGATTCTCTCACCCAAGAGACAGCAGGAGACTCAGAATCACACACAACTGGTTTATCAAGGGGTGACCTGGAAAGAAAATCTGCAGGGACATTTTTAAGACCAGGTAAGTATTCTACACAGAAATTGTATTCCATGAGTCCTTCGACCCATCTCTTAATCCTTGGAGTTGTACATTCAACATTTCTACACGAAAACAACTGTACTAGGGGTTTGTGATCAGATCTAGCTATGAAAGTTAGGCACATCACCTGTCTCTTGCAGTGTAGTTTGAACAGGAATGAACCCCCGCGGGCGAGGTCATCTGCCATCTCAACATTCCTGGAACATTTTAGCATGGGTGCAGGGAAAAAGTCAGCTCGAGTGCAGGTCGACCTGTATGTGGTCAGTGGGACAGAGGTGAGATGGACGTGTAGTCACAAAGATGGTGGGGCACATGGCAACTTAGCAGATTCAGGTTTCACAGTCCCTTCTTTTGCCATGGGCAACACCTCAGTCAATATCGATCCGCATAAGCTCGTCTACAGCTTGTTCATACAATATTTTACTATCTTAGGTCCGTTGAGGCGGCGTGGTGGGTGGTGTACATCCGATAGCACAGATAGAACAGAGTGCGGGGCAACAGTGGATGCACAGACTGCAGAAGAACAGGAGAGCAAGCGGAATCAGTAAGATTGTTATAATTTTCCAACCCCAGGAGATGAGCAGTTGCCAGAATCCAGAGCTCCAAGACCAGGGAGTTTCAGTTTCTTGATGGATTTCGGAGGCAATTCGGTAAAGTTTGGAGATAGCATCATATACTGACGGTGACGAATCAGGAATATACACACAACAGCTTGCGCCGATGATGCGGCAGGCTCCTCCCCTATCCGCTAAGATGACGTCTAGCACCATACGATTTTGGAGGGCAACCATGCGGGTGGCATCAAGTTAGGTAGAGTAGTTGGTCAGTACTCCTGCAGTCACATTAATTGTTGCTTCAAGGACTCTGGTTAGTCTTCTGATTTGGAGGCTGTTGGATATAGTACCCCAGTACAACAACAGTCCTTTCATAGCGTCATAGAACTGTTGACCTGTGGTGTCTGTCTGGTCCACATCTGGCAATTGTCTTCTTTGACGGTGGTACATATTGTCTCTGTTGAAAGCAGGTGGTAAGAGGAAAGCAATGTAGCATGTACCACTCCAGTCGGGAGGTAACCACGTGTAAGCTTTCTTTCCACACACAAAATGCAATCCTGTAGGAAGGCGGAGATATGGGGTGAAATTGTCATAAGTCATTGTAGTATTGCATAGACTGACTCCTACTGGTGTTTTTCCTCAGCCTTGCAGACATAATGTACCAGGGCGTGGCGTGACAGAAATGGCAACTGTTTTAGCTCGAATGGTAACGAAAGTGTAACCCCACGTACCTCGTATAGGGGTGGACATGATGGTACGCATTGGTGCTGAGTCAGAGGCATTACAGATGGTATTGTTGTGGGCATGGAATGTCCAAGGAAAGGGTTGGAATGTGGTAATGTTGCCAGCGTCGCCACATGAGGGAAAGACGTTTGTCAGGTTGTACATCAGAGTGCAAGTATAAGCTGACGAGACCTGGATCACTAGGAACTGTACAGTGTGTTGAGTTGCATGAGGTAGAAGTCCACAAACATAACAGTCAGTTGCACCCGCAACTTGATTAAACTGGTGCAGCATTTGGATGAAAGTATTATTACTGAATTCAGAATGTCTGTTGAAGTGGGAATCAGGCCACGGAACATACGCATGTTCCAGAACTTCAGATGGTTGTGGGGTGTGAGGCAGGACAGTGTAATGGGCTGGAGCTGTTTCTTCAATAATCCAAAACACTACACTGAACAGAACAGCTAACATAGTCAGGACAATCAGTACTATTGTCCTGGTACTGTAAACTCTCATTCTAGCTTTCTTTAGCGTGGGGTAGTACCACAGGTGCATGTGGCCTCTGGATTCATAAAGTTCCCGTGTCGTTGACTGTTTTCTTTATCGGGGGCAACATTGGCAGACCTGGATGATGGCCCTTGTTGGTAATCATTGTTCAAGGGGGTGCGTAGTCTTTGGTACTCATGAATATGATAGATCGTGATATATCCGGGTTTTGGGGACATCGGTCCCACTTTATTGTAACCTCCAGCCATGATAGCTCTACAAGCATCCCGAGAGTACTGCAATGTCCCTAATAGCCGCCGATAGTTAATGCTTCACTGACCAATATTTGCCCCGGTAACCCATTACTAGGGGTACCCAGGACCCTCAGTCAGGTTTTACTACCGCCCTGCAGCAATGGACAATGGAGTACTAACGGCCCTTGGAGCTGGGCTGGTTCTTTAGCTTAGCCTTGGATTGGAGGTAGTATCCGTCTGTTCCCTCGTCACAAAGTTCTAGTTCAGGTTCAGAATCTGAGTCACAGTCTATTGGTCTGTTGTGGGTCAGAACTTCTTTGTGTACTTTCAAGTTGTCTTCAGTTATGGGATCCACTTTTCTGCAGTGGGAGGCATGCACCCAGGATTTCTTTCACTCTACTCGTAAGGCCGTTCTAGTCCCCAGCAGCACCTGCAAGGGGCGTTTCCAGCGAGGCTGCAGTGACTGGGTGCGTGCATAGTTCTTCACCTGGACGAAGTCTCTGGGTTTGATATCATGGCCAGGGCCCTGAGATCTGTCTGTGACTGAGGCCCGGACCTGTTCATAGAGTAAAGACATTGTTTTAGTGAGTTCATACAGATAATCAGTCAACACTTCCTGGGGAAGGGCAGTCAGGGATTTCGGAGATGGGGCATTCCAAATATTCATAGGTCTACCAAAAACTGTCTTGTAGGGCGTAAGATGTGACTTAGAATGTGGGACCGATCGTGTAGACAGCAGAGCTAGAGGTAGAGCATTTACCCAATTCAATCCTGTCTCAGTTGTTATCTTAGGCAATTTCTCCTTCAGGATTCCATTATAACGTTCCACTAATCCTGCTGCTTGGGGGTGAAATGCAGCTTGGAATTTTTGTTTGACCCCCAGTCCCTCTAGGATATGTTTGACTGTCTGGCTGATAAAATGTGATCCTCTATCACTTTGCATCAATCTACAAAGGCAATACCGGGGAAAGAATTCCTTCAGGAGTACTTTAGCTGTAGTAATGGCAGTATTATCCTTGGTGGGGTATGCTTCCACCCATTTACTGAATGCACAGACCACCACCAAGACATACTTGTAGCTGTTAACTCTGTTCATTTGGATATAATCCATCTGAAGGACTTCGAAAGCAGAGGGCAGTGCAAATCCTGCTGTCGGAACCTTTGTTCCCTTTCCCACATTGTATCTTAAACAGGTCAGACAGTGCTTGACAAATCGCTCGGCCAGGGGTCTCAATTTGGGATGGTCCCATACTTTCTTGAGCATAGTATACATGGCTTGGGACCCAATGTGTGCAGGTAAGTGTGTCATTGTAAGTAAGGGAATAACATATGCTGTTAGTAGTTTCCACCTATGTGTATCCTGAGATCTCCAACATGCCTCCTCATCTAACATACCATCTGTTTTCCACTGTTCTTTTTCCTCTATGGCAGCGGATTCTTGTATGTCAATAATCCGTTGTCTGGCATCATGCCATTTCTCAGCTTGTGATTTTAGGACGTACATTGGTGCAGGTATTATTCCTAAGGCTGTGTTCCTGGCTGTGCTGTCGGCCAGAGCGTTCCGCTGTCCTACTTCGTCAAGAACTTTCTTGCTTGCCGCGCATTTGATCACCGCTAACTTAGCAGGGAGAGTGATGGCTTCCAAAGGGCATTAACCAATTCACCATGTTGTATAGGCATCCCATAAGAAGTGAGAAACCCTCTTTCTTTCCATAGTAGTGCACAATTGTGTACTACCCCAAAAGCATACTTACTGTCGGTGTAGATGTTTACAGTCATGCCTGTACTGCGGATGCAAGCACGCATAAGTGCTGTTATCTCTGCCGCTTGGGCTGATTTCTGCAGTATTCGGACAGTCTCAACTACTGTAAGTGCTGTTGTGACAGAATAGGCTGCAGATGTGGTGCCATTCGGGAGTTTCAGGCAAGAACCGTCTACCCACACGTGGCCTTCTGCATCTGGTAAGGCTGTGTCTTTAAGGTCCACCCTTGCCTTGGTTTCTGCTTCTGTTCGGAATACGCAATCATGATGGGGTGGCTGAGTGAGGGGGTTGGTATCAGGTAGGGGTAAGAGTGTAGCGGGATTCAGAGTGGTACAGCATTGAATAGTTATGTGCGCATTTAACAGGGTGAGTTCGTATCCATACAGTCGGACACTAGTAAGGTGTTGGGTTTTGGTTTTATTCAACAGAATATCAACGGCATGTGGTACCAGAACTGTTAATGGGGACCCTAGAACTATACCCTCTGTCTGGCGCACTGCCACAGCAGGCGCTGCTACAGCGCGCAGACAGGTAGGCAAAGCTCGGGCAACTGGATCCAAAACAGTAGAAAAATAGGCATAGGGTGGTTTGTGTGTACCGTGCATTTGACAGAGAAGTGAGAGGGCACAACCTGACCGTTTGTGTAAAAAGAGAAAAAATGACTTTTGATAATCAGGTGTACCTAAGACTGGCGCTGAACACAGAGCCTGTCGTAGGGTCATGAATGCTTTCGCATGCTGTGATGTCCAGGGAATAGGGTCAGAAACATCTTTAGTCATCAGTGAAAATGGGGACCCATTGTCTACAGAAGGAGGTGAGACCTATTAGTGCTCTCACGTCTCTTTGAGTGGTTGGAGTAGGGCAGTTCAAAATAGTCTGAATTCTGTCTGGTGTAAGAGTGCGACCCTCTTTAGACAACAGGTGACCTAAGTAAGTCACCTGTTTTCTACAATACTGCAATTTATCTTTGGATACCTTGTGGCCATGTTCAGCAAGGAATTTGAGGGTCAGTAATGATGCCTGTCGAGCCAATTGGGTAGTATCTGCTGCTAACAAAATCTCAGACCTGGTCAAGTTGTTTTTTCAATGCTTGGCTGTAAATACTCGGACTTTCTGTATAGCCCTGTTCATTAGGGTGAAGTCAAAAAGAAAACGTGAGTCTTCATAAATGGGGATGGAAAAGAATGCGTTTTTCAAATCGATTACTGTAAAGGCTTTAGCTGTAGGTGGAATCATGGTAAGGATAGTAGTTATGTCTGAAACTACCGGAAATTGTGGTACTACTATCTTATTAATGGCCCGCAAGTCAATCACAAATCTGTACACCTTTTGGTGTGTAGCCGATCGTTTTAATACCGGCAAAATGGGGCTGTTGCAGACTTTGGAAGGAACTTGTTCCACCACGCCAGTCTAAATGAGGTCTGTTATAATTTTTTGTAGTGCAAGCTCTCCATCTTTAGATATTTTATACTGTGGTAATCTAGGCAAGTGTGCACCATCCCTGACAGTGATGTGAACTGGTGGCATCTGGATAGTACCAACATCAGTATCAGAAGTTGCCCATAAGGTGTTTAGTATGGTAGCTAAATCTTCCTGAATGTCGGGAAGTTGGTGTAGCTGTACAGACCCTTGGCACGGGGAAACATTGTCATACAGAATGACTCTAACATTATCTGGGGAACATCTGATAGTGGCACGGTAATGTTTTAACAGATCCAATCCCATGAGATTCTCAGGACAATCTGGTGATAGCAAGAATGTTGTAGAAGTGTCAGCATCGTTGATAGAGAATGGCGTAGGTTTGGAAAGGGGGTTCACATAGGGATTACTATCGAACACAGTTGATGTAATTAGTTTGCTGGATGGAGGAGCCCTAGGAATCAGTGGGGTGGTCAAGGTGCTGCGGAATGCTCCTGTATCCACAAAGAAACATCCTTTAGCGCCAGCCACCGATGCTGTAACATAGGGTCCCTGTTGATCTACAGGTACCTCCACTGGTTCCTTCCCCCATCCTTGACCTCTCTAGGCTGACCAATATACTGGGCTCACCTCAGTATCGTCATCGGTATAATACTGAAGGGTAGCCTGGCGTTCTGAATTATTATCACACCTGTTGCCTCTATATTGATATTGGGGTCAGGAGGGGGTGTTGAACTGTCACGGTTGTGTTTTGCCTGTGGCAATGTTATCAGCTAATATCGGGCAATCCTTCTTCCAATGTCCCGGTTTCTTGCAATAGGCACAAATATCAGTAGACTGGGGACCACATCGATATGATTGCTGGTTCTGTACTGGAGTGTTTTGTGTTTTCGGGGTGAACCTGGCATTTTTCTGACAGACATTATTTGTGTCGCGAGGGCGATTACTGGTGTCTAACTGGCTAAGCAACACTTGTTCTTTTAATTTCTTCCTTTTAGCCTCCTTTTCTTCTGCGTTTTTATACTGAGCCTCGTAATATTGTGCCATTGTCAATATAGTTGCGGGCGTTGCCGCTGGCCAGCTGCTTTCAATGGCCATGAGCCTGTTCCCCACTGCTGGTAAGAGCCTTTAACAAAAGTCTGAATAAGCAGGTGGCGACCATTTTCAGTCGCTACATCCTGACCACTGAAATCGGTATATGCCTTTCCTAGTCTAGTAAAATAATCAGAGACTGATTCATCAGTATTCTGTTTGCAAGCATTGAGAATGGTCTAATCTACCTTTCTCTCTGGAGCGAGAGTTTTTAATTTGGCTAACAGTCTTTTCAGCAGTGCTAGTATATCTTCATGTGGCTGTTCACCAAGTTTTCTCTCTTTTTGCCTTGTTTCCAGGTCTTCCCATGTACCATGGAAAGCTGCCTGATCGTGAACATATCTGAGCGGTTTCTAAAGCTCAGCTGGCAATATCAGGCCAAAGAATTGAGTGATGTCAATTAGGGTCAAGGTATAAGTGTTCAGTATCTGCTGCACACTCTCATAGAATCTCGTAGGATTCTTTCTGATGTCAGGTATATCTTTTCGTAATTGTAACATCTCAGCCTCTGTCCAAGGAGGATATACAAAGCTAAACATTAATCTGGAACAGGCATTCGGGTAATCTGGGTTATTCAGGACTCTTCCAGTACCCCGCGGAGGGACATAGATGGGGGCAGCCTCTTTGACTGGCATCTGAATAATACTCTCTGTCTGACTATTGGAATGCAGAGTATTTTTTATCATTGCTAGTAATGCATCTCTGTCATTTTCTGTAGATTCACCATCGTACAAACGCCTATATATTTTCTGGAAATCAAGCGGTACTTCCACCCTTTGGTCCTCCTGTTTGGCCATAAGGTGGTAAGCCATTCTTTCTAAAACATAGCTCTTTCTTGTTGAATATACCTGGCCCTCTGCTGCGGCGTGGATGTCTGTAGGGAAGGCACAGTCTGTAATTAGTTTGTAAGCTATGCGATCTATTTTTTTCTTTTCTTCGTCCCTGAGTCTAGGAGAATGTGACCTTTTATACTTGCCCGGGTCGGAATCATAACTACTGTCTGAATCTCTAACCTCCTTTCGGAGTCACTTTCTGTCATATTTCTTCACAATTTTAGGAATAACTACAGGGGCAAGGGTTTCAGTCTCTGGGTCGGGTACCTCCACCTGAGCCGGTGGGGTTGGGGCATCAGAAATGGGAGTGTTCTGGGAAGGTGCTGGCTGCGGCTGTATCAATTGCTGTGTCTCATGATAAGCGGGAGGTCTAAAAAGAAACATAGCATTGTCTTCGTCAATTTTTGGGAGCAGTAAGGGGTACTGTCCTGTTGTGTTGAGACGGTGTTCCCTATCACATCCTTCTATATTTCTCTCTATATCTCGCCCTCTAAGGGCTGCCATTTCCTGTTGAGCAGTTTTTCTGAATGTCTTATTCTCTCTAGCTTGAGCTCTTATCTTTCTTTCATTAATTTATTTCCGCCATAGACCAAAGGAATCAAACATACTCGTTCGCACCTACCGTCTATGCAACTGCTCTTCCAAATATGTAAGTTTAGGTACCTCAAAAGAACCGAATTCTGGCCACTGTAACTTAGCATTATTTTTTGTGTATTTCCGCCATAATTTAGTATAATTTATACCGGAAATGCCATATTTGATGTACATCTCTTTATTAGGGGTCCCCTCTGGAGGGGCTGGCTGACTTTCCTGACTGTTTGAGCAACAACAACAGAGTTTACAAGACTTACTAAAAACAGGCATGTTCACTGTACTTAAATAATATTTCTCTCAGAAACCAGACAGTTCCCAATCAGGAATACATTACCTGTCCTTCGGTCTTTGCAAAGATCGAATCAGAAACCATAAAACAGAAAAACAGATACATGCACGCGTAACTGAATCAGCATATAAGAATTATGTCGCTTAAAGCAACCCTACCAGAATACCCGATGTGTTTCTCCGCTCCCGGGTGGTTCTCCTCCTTATTCTCCAGACAGGCTAGACGGACCAGAAAGGATTCGAGTCAGGGACTGGGGCCACTGTAGTCAAGGATACAGTCGAGGGAAGAAAATCCAAGCACCGTTGGCTGCGGAGACTCCAGTTTGCTTTCCACAGGTGCACTTCTCAGTTACCGATCTTACTTTCCTCTCCGGGCTGTCAAGCTGAGACCACCGAGTCTCTAATGGAGCCCCGCGTTGATGCGCCAATTGTAGAACCGGGAGGTCTTAGAAGCAGACCACCCATCGGTGCAGGAAACACCCAAGTCCACAGCTTCCTCCAAGTACGTTAAAAAAAGACCACACTACTGGGAGTGAAGAAACACAGGTTTATTAATCTTACACAGGAATCTCTAGAGATGGAAAAGTGCCCATGACCCACTGGAGGTAGGTAATGGGAGACTGTTCGAATTGCAAGGAGCACGCCGCATCCTTTATAGAACGTGGACACTCCCTTCGCAGAGAAGGAATGCAGAAAGTTCATATAGCTTGCGGGATGGAGATACGGATCACCTGCCCTTTGTCACGGAGCTTGATGCTGGAATGGGGCAGTCTAAGCCTTAGGCACATCACCTGCCTCTTGCCGTGTAGTTTGAACAGGAATGGAACCCCCCCCCCAGGCGAGGTCATCTGCAATCTCAACATTCCTGGAACATTTTAGCATGGGTGCGGAGAAAAGGTCCGCTCGAGTGCAGGTCGACCTGTACGTGGTCAGTGGGATAGAGGTGAAATGGACGCTGTAGTCACAAAGATGGTGGGGCACATGGCAACTTAGCAAATTCAGGTTTCACAGTGCCACTGAACTTGCTGCACCATTCATATCATGCCCACAGTGCCTGCACTGTAACTGCATTTGTGACTGCCTGTTTAGTAGTAAAATGTGGCAATATTTGGTGTTTAGAGGCATTATGACAACTTTTGGCCCCAGTGCCACTGCACCTACTGCACCATTCAAATCATGACCCTATTGCCTGTAAGGCAATTGCACTTGTGACTGCCTTTTTAGTATTAAAATGTTGCAATATTTGGTGTTAAAGGGGTTCCTAGAGCTTTGGGACCTGGTGTCACAGCACCTGCTGTTCCTTGATATCATTACCCTAATGCCTGAAAGGTGAATGCACTTGTGACTGCTTATTTAGTAGTTAAATATAGCACTATTTGGTGTTTAGAGGAGTTCTGACAACTCTTGGCCCCAGTGCTACTGCACTTACAGCACCATTGAAATCATGGCCTTAGTGTCTGCTGGATACCTGCACGTGCGACCGCCTGTTTAGTATTAAAATGTAGCAATATTCTGCGTTCAGTGGGGACTATAGAGCTTTCAGCCCCGGTGTCACTGCACCTTCTGCACAATTCAAATCATAAACCTTTTGTCTGCAAGGTAGCTGCACTTCTGACTGCCTGTTTAGAAGTAAAATGTAGCAAAAATAGGTATTTATTGGGGTGCCTAGAGCTTTTGGTCCTGGTGCTAATGCACCTGCTGCACCATTCAAACCATGAGCCTGTTGCCTGCTAGATAACTGCACTTACGACTGCCTGTTTAGATGTCAAATATAGCAATATTAGGTATTTGGAGGAGTTCTGACAACTTATTGGCTGGGTGCCACTACACCTGCTGTACCATTCAATTAATCACCCTAGTGCCTGAAATATAAGTGCACTTGTGACTGCCTTTTTAGTTGTAAAATATAAGGATAATAGGTATTTAGTGGGGTGCTTGGAGCTTTTAGTCCTGGTGCTAGTGCACCTGCTGCACTATTGAAATCATGACCCTGTTGTCAAGGTAACTGCACTTGTGACTGCTTGTTTAGTACACACTGTGTGTGTCATCGGGGCTCGCCTCCCCGCACTGTGGCTGGAGATGGGAGAGCCAACGTATTAACAGGCAGATCCAAGGCTGAGCTGAA
Source organism: Lissotriton helveticus (assembly GCF_964261635.1). NCBI lineage: Eukaryota > Metazoa > Chordata > Amphibia > Caudata > Salamandridae > Lissotriton > Lissotriton helveticus. The sequence continues at coordinate 2,082,274,733 of NC_136057.1, read as the reverse complement.
CACAAGGGTGTAACGGGGCTCTTAGAGCCCATGCATGAGCCGAACCCTGAAAACAGTTGGTGCCCGATTCACAGAACTAACTTAAGACAAACTCCTAAACTTACTAGCATTTTGGTATTCACAGAAGGCACTTACTCATTTTGGTATTCACAGAAGGCACTTACTCATTTCGGTATTCACAGAAGTTAGGGCTCCTAACTTTAGGACTCCTAAACTGAGAAAAATCATAACTTTACGACTTTAGATATTCACAGAAGGCATTTAGGAGTCCTAAAGTTATGAGTACTAACTTTACTACTAGTAAACTGAGAAAAATCCTAATTTTAAGACTTTCGTTATTCACAGAAGGCATTTAGGAGTCCTAAATTAGGAGTCCTAACTTTACTACACCTAAACTGAGAAAAATCCTAATTTTAAGACTTTCGGTATTCATGGAAGACATGTAGGAGTCATAAAGTTAGGACTCCTTACTTCTGTGAATACGGAAATGAGTAAGTGCCTTCTGTGAATATCAAAATGAGTAAGTGACTTCTGTGAATACCAAAATGGTAGTAAGTTTAGGATTTTGCCTTAAGTTAATTCTGTGAATCGGGCCCAAAGCATCTAAATAATGCAATAAACATAATGCAAACAAATGATACTCTCTTTAAAATAGAAAAAGATATTTCTTTAACAAGCTGAATCGTGAACTCCCAGTCCTGTGAGAGCATCTCCACTACCGTAATGAGTCCAGAGCAGGACCAGGCTCTGACGCCCGCAAGGGGTGTGTGCGTCACTCTTCATCCCGCTATCTAGTGGGGAAGTAGAAGTGAAGCACTGAGATACCACTTGACTGCACTTTCTTTTCTGTCTTGTGTTTAGGGCCGGACTGGCTACTTGGCGTTTTGGTGTGCTGCCAAGCTGGGGTCTGATTTTGTTGATGGGACCCAGCGTGTGCTTAAAAGTATTCGTTTTGCTTTGTTTAGTTAGAAGCACACGCAGTTCCCCATCAACAAAATCAGCCCCCACGGCAGTGAAATTAGCCCCCAGCTTGGCAGCACACCAAAACGCCTGGTAGCTAGTCCGGCCCTGCCTTTGTTGTCTGTCACAAGTGACCCAGAAATGTAAGCTACACAAAAGCAATATCAGAGCTGACTTCATGAATTCTGATTTCTTTTTTAAATAATTCCAGAGCAAGAAAAATAGTAGGAGAGAGAAATAAGGAATGATGTAAGACAAGAAAAAGAGGGTAAGGTAACAGGAAATCCTGAAGAAAAGAAAAAGAAGCACTGGTGATGAATAAAAAGCAGTTTTTAACAATCACCAACCAGGACAAAGGAAAGAGTTCTCTGACAAGTAACACAGGAGTAGAGAAGATGTGGTACAGAGTCCGGCGCTGCTGACTTGAGAGCTGGGGATCCCGGTTCGAGTCTCAGCAGTACAACATCCTGTGATTCTAGGCATATCACTTAATCTCTCCAGGTGATAAATTGCTATAAAAATCTGCTGCAAGACAAAAAAGCAGAAAGATGCAAAACTTTATTAAAAAATAGTTCCCCCAAAGCGGATGTCAACAGTATTTCGGCTACGGGAAACTGATAGGAAAAGCAGAGGAGAAACAAGCACTGGTAAATGCAGGAACATATGCTATGTGCAATAGAATTGGAGGAAAATTGAGTGTATATAATCAACAGGAGAGAAAGGGCTCAAAGGCCACTCTTGTACCCCTTAAGGAATTTACATATAAATCAACAAAAGAGTGACTAAAAGAAGAAAAGAGGGCTTAGTCAATTCATAGCATTACAAGAATACATTCAATAGGTTTTGACCATTCATACAGAATCGTGTGGCATCATCATGCACAGAATAAAGAAAAAGAGCCCTCAGGCACCAACAAGACAGTTGGTTGCCATTTGTCTTCATTGGGTTCTTTTCTTTAAGAAAAAGTGAATCAGTGAATTAAAAGAAGTGTGGGTTACTCCCCAGACAAAATTACTTTATTAAGGGGGTAGCTCTAACTTCATTAAAATAGGTGAAAAGTTGGACGGATTGGTGGTTATGTTAATTTGAACCCCCCAGTCCTATGAGTGAAAACAATAATAGGTCAACATGTTTCTGCTATTGGGAGCCCAACTTGGCTCAGCATTCATCAGGACCATTACAATTACGTCATATGCGTAAAGCACACTAAGGCTTCACTGTCATATGAAGCAAAGAACAAATATTAAAAAGGAATACGACCTTGTGTGTATCCAAAAGCACTGGAAATTTCTAGTGCTTCACCTCCTATATATGAGGAATTCGTCTGTGAAAACAAAACATATAACAAAACACAAAAAATTGTGATTTAAAAACCAATCGGGTATCAAATTTCATACAGTATGAAGAAAAATGTATCTATAGTGCAAAACAACCACATTTAATTCGAAAAACGTGAGGTGAAAAAGTTAAAAAGAGGCCACCACTCTATTAAGGCGGCACCCATTGTCTAGCATGCAAAATGAACACAGGATTTATTGATACAGATGCACCTAAAAGTGCCACCTTTGACCCCTAAGTTCATTAATGAATTCTTTTTTAGACCAAGGAAAAAGGAAAGATTTTCACTTAAACCCTGTTTTACGCGCATTCAATTCAAAATTAGAGAGGAAGCGCAATTGAGAAGTTTTCTCAATCCATATTGTTAACCAAATGACCATTATTAAAACAACTCGACAACCTTAGTTGACGAAATCCTAAAATACACCTTAATTAACACATGGAAGACCAGAGAAAATACGAACATACTGGCACAAATACTCACACGATTATTTAGTGAGAAATGTACCATGAGCTCGCGGCGGGGGAAAATCTTCACGCCCGGCGTTCTCTAAACATGTAAGGGGTGTTTTTTCTGACAAACAAATTGCTTACAAGAGGTTACCCCAAAGGTATTTTGAGAAAGAGCCGTAGGAGGGCTAAAAATCAAAATCGAGAGGCCCTTTTAGAGGACTGTAATAAGAACAATGATGCAGAGACACCCCTTACATGCGTCACAACTTACAGTAACATCTCGAATGCAGTGAGTCGAAGTGTGAGCAAACATTGGCGAATCCTGACTAGTAATGGTCGCAACTGGCAAAAACCGCTGTTCTCCTATAAGCGAGAGAAGAGTTTGAAGGATGCATTGGTCCATACTCGACCAAGGCATGTTGAAACCACTCAGGATGGCAACGTGCTCACCACATGGGGTCTGCCCCCGGTCACCGGGCATTACCCATGTGGTGGGTGCAGCGTATGCCGTCTTACAGTAGCGACCAAAACTCTGAATCTGGAAGTTGGCAAAGTTTGGCACTTGAGAGGACACACAAATTGCAACTCGTGCAATGTCATCAACCTCGTGACCTGTCCCTGTGGTCTCCGCTACGTGGGGATGACCACGAGGAAAGTAAAAGTGAGTATTTGCGAGCACTGCAGTAATGTGAGGTGCCGCAAAAGTACAACAAAGCTAACCGCACATTGCTTAGAAAATGGACATTGCCCCAATGACCTCAGGTGGACGGTTATTGAACAGTTTAACCACACCGATGAGAAGGGTATATTTGAGAAGGAACAGAGGTGGGTGTATCGACTATCGACACACCTCACTGGTTTAAATGATGCCATACCATGGGGGTCGATAATGAAACGATGATGATCTACCCATCCACTGGGAAGAGTCATTCAACCACCGAATACAGGTTACAACTATTGCATTTTCTCTTTTCTCTTCCCTATTAATTTCTTTATTTAGTTCTGGCTAGGACTGCTAAATGAGATGTATGGGTTTGGAAACAATATTACTTGAATTTCGAAAAGATGAATTATAGATGCCTTGGAACGATTCTAAATTTTCCCACTGACCTTCCGAGGACTTGGGATTTTGCGTGTTCAAAAAAGTATCCAAAAAAACTAGTCAATCTGTTCTTGTTCATAAAAAGTTTATTCACGTCACATTTATGCACGTAGCTCCTTTAAGAAAAACATCGAGTGAATGTCACGTGCTCGGCAACACTGACACGTCATCTGCATTCGCCGGTAGTGTAAAAAGTGTTTAAGACTGTTTGTTACCGAGGTCCCAGTATTTTCGGGCCGCGGATGTGGCAACAAGCAGGTTGAGAGGTGGAGAGCCGCCGGGAGTTTGGTAAGCGGGGAGGGGTGTGGCGGGGTGGTTTGACGCTGGCTTTTTGGGTCGTCATCCCCGACGGCTCACTAAGAGGCATTTCTGCTATCCTTAACATGCCCTTCCTTTGTATATAACCGGACTCCTAACAGGATTGCTTCCTTCGGTTTTCTTTATGTTTAGAGAACGCCGGGCGTGAAGATTTTCCCCTGCCGCGAGCTCATGGTACATTTCTCACTAAATAATCGTGTGAGTATTTGTGCCAGTATGTTCGTATTTTCTCTGGTCTTCCATGTGTTAATTAAGGTGTATTTTAGGATTTCGTCAACTAAGGTTGTCGAGTTGTTTTAATAATGGTCATTTGGTTAACAATATGGATTGAGAAAACTTCTCAATTGCGCTTCCTCTCTAATTTTGAATTGAATGCGCGTAAAACAGGGTTTAAGTGAAAATCTTTCCTTTTTCCTTGGTCTAAAAAAGAATTCATTAATGAACTTAGGGGTCAAAGGTGGCACTTTTAGGTGCATCTGTATCATTAAATCCTGTGTTCATTTTGCATGCTAGACAATGGGTGCCGCCTTAATAGAGTGGTGGCCTCTTTTTAACTTTTTCACCTCACGTTTTTCGAATTAAATGTGGTTGTTTTGCACTATAGATACATTTTTCTTCGTACTGTATGAAATTTGATACCCGATTGGTTTTTAAATCACAATTTTTTTGTGTTGTTATATGTTTTGTTTTCACAGACGAATTCCTCATATATAGGAGGTGAAGCACTAGAAATTTCCAGTGCTTTTGGATACACACAAGGTCGTATTCCTTTTTAATATTTGTTCTTTGCTTCATATGACAGTGAAGCCTTAGTGTGCTTTACGCATATGACGTAATTGTAATGGTCCTGATGAATGCTAAGCCAAGTTGGGCTCCCAATAGCAGAAACATGTTGACCTATTATTGTTTTCACTCATAGGACTGGGGGGTTCAAATTAACATAACCACCAATCCGTCCGACTTTTCACCTATTTTAATGAAGTTAGAGCTACCCCCTTAATAAAGTAATTTTGTCTGGGGAGTAACCCACACTTATTTTAATTCACTGATTCACTTTTTCTTAAAGAAAAGAACCCAATGAAGACAAATGGCAACCAACTGTCTTGTTGGTGCCTGAGGGCTCTTTTTCTTTATTCTGTGCATGCCACACGATTCTGTATGAATGGTCAAAACCTACTGAATGTATTCTTGTAATGCTATGAATTAACTAAACCCTCTTTTCTTCTTTTAGTCACTCTTTTGTTGATTTATAGGAAAATTGAGTGGTCACACAGGAACCAATGAAAAGCCAGGAAAGAGAGGGGGCGGAATGTAAGCCCCTTTTAAGTTTATATTAAAAACAATAGATTTCCCAAGCACATCGCAAGCACTGTGCAGGCTAAACCTAAAAAAGAGTCAGATGTTTGAGTCACCTCAATGTCTGTTGTCAGCAGAGTACAGAACTAATGCAGTTTTCACTTTATGATGACGTACCCCACCATAGGGCTTCTGTGACACACTTGGAGAAATATGCCCGAAACCAGACTTTCAACTAAAATTAGGATTAACACTCCGTCACATTCTAACCATCTCTACTGTTCAGACATTTCCCCAGCTAAATGCTGGTGAAATCGACATGTGGAAAATCATCCCGAAATGGGGAATTACCATAGAAATCAGTTGCTATTGTATCCATCAGGCATTTCAGTGGGGTCTGGAAATGCCTGAAGGTTGAGGGCGCTGACTAGGTCTCCAGCTCCCAAGAGTTTATCATAGCAGATAAAAAAATCAATAGTTAGAGAAAAAGACAAAGAAGATGAATGAGAATGAATGGAAAGAGACTGGAAGCGAGTTAGGATGGTTTAAACATTTTTGCCACGGCTGCTTTCTGTACCTTCCCAGTCTGGCCTGGGTGCTGTACTCCTCATTCCCGCAGTATTTCCCCATTTCTTATGGCCCCTCGGAGTCTAGATTGGAGTACCACAGTATTCCCTCTGCCTCAAACTACAAATTCCACTTTATTGGTAACAGGAATTGGCATACAATATTGGTATTGCTAGCACTTTTGCATTGGAGCATTTAGTGCTAATTTTGCATCAGTAATAACTCAATATTGACACAATTTTACTGCAAATGAAGGGAAAACATGTAAAGCAGAAATTGGACATCTCTTCACTGAGGAAATCTGCACACTATGTAGGAGGCCATTTCACCAGTTAAGTTGCTTACTATATACTGTACCATTTTTGCATCTGAGGCACTCTATCCAGGCAAGAACGGTCTGGTTACAGGTCACATCATACTGTTTACTCTATGTAAGGAATATTACAGTGCTGTACAAAACATTGTTATACACTGTGGATCAACTAATTATGATAATCATCCATTTCTGAGTGCTTCACATTCAAACATATACTGTAAAGTGATAAACAGTTCTTTTAAATTTCAGAATGTCACCAATAGATAATCTAACAAGGAACATAAACCCTAATTTTACCCTAATCTAGGTATGGCCACTGTGAAGATATGCTCTTGATGGAGAATGTTCCTGTATAGTTAAATTGAAATATAAAGGTACAGTACACTAAATGTGGCGAACTGTGATTTAAACGGGTGTAGACACACATGTCATGTATAAGGTCTTCATGCTTTTTAACCAGATGATTTCGCTGCCATTTTGCATTCATATAGTAATGGCATCAGTGATGTCATACGCAGTGCTATGGTAAGGACATAGCAGGTGATAATGTCCTTTGTGACGTAAGATAGATCAACGGTCTGAGACATCTGCTGTATAGCTGTTTGTCACCTGTCTTGCTTCACCTTTCAGATGATACAGCTCCCACACAGTGGCTCAACCCAACGAAGCAGGAGACATTAACACAAAACAAACAATACCTTTAGAAAAGGGTTTTATTTTACAAAATGCAAATACTCTCTTTTTAGAATAAGTCTTGGTGTTTAAGCCCTGTGTCCTAGTCCTCCTAGACCTGTCGGCAGCGTTCAACACGGTCAACCACTCCCAACTTCTGGAAAGAATACAAGACATTGGGATTGGTGTGCCAATCCTCCAATGGATCACTTCATTCCTGACCAACCGCACTCAAATAATTCAGGAGGGCAACTGGGTGTCAGAGAGGGGGTCCATTCCCTGTGGAGTCCCACAAGGGTCGGCACTCTCCCCCTCCTGTTTAACATATACCTCAGACCTTTGATAACGGCCCTTGCCTTGATGGACTGCCAGGTATTTAACTATGCAGATGACACGCAAATCATTCTACAAATAGATAACACGCCACAGGCCCACTCCCGGGTACTCCGATTTGTGGTGAACTAGATGACGGCCAATTCACTTAAGATCAATCCGGACAAAACGGAGGTCCTGGCCGTCACCATTGATAGTAACCCTTAGAATTCCCACTACTGGATGCGCGAGCTGGGTGATACTCCAGCCCCAGACCCGGTGGTAAAAAGTTTGGGAATCAAAATAGATGCCAAACTTTCATTGGCCAACCAATTCTCCACCGTGTGCAGAACTTGTGTGAGCCTACACAGGCAGTTGAGGAGACTTTCCCCCATCCTCTCCATCCCAACTATGAGGACAGTGGTGGCTGCCCTGATCTTTGCTCGCCTTGACTATGGGAACTCACTCTACATCACACTACCGGACTCACTGGTGGGCAAACTCAGGTGGTGATGAATGATGCAGCCAGGCTAATCTTCAAGCTACCTAGGTGCAAGAGGGCATCACCCCTACTGCAAAAACTACACTGGCTGCCGATCAAGCAGAGGGCCAAATTCAAGGCCTCTGCATCACACATAAGGCCCTATTTGGTCAGGTACTCAACCACATTAAGGAACGCCTGTAGAAATATGCCCCCGGTCGCACACTAAGGTCCTCCACTGAGGGTCTTCTAAAATGCCCGCGATTTAATTACACCACAAAAGGCGTCCGAGCCTTCTCGGTCCTCATGCAGCTACTCTGGAACGGGCTACCGGGCCAGCTTTGTGCTGAAAGACACCTTCTACGATTCAGGAAAAAACTCAAAACCCTTCTATTCACAGAAACCTGGGCTTAACACTCCCCTCTGCATTACAACTCTCCCTGGAACTTCCGTTGATCTTCTTGAAGCGCTTAGAGACCTGCTAGTATTAAGCGCTCTACAAGTCTAAATTAACATAATATAACATAACAATGCTCATTAACAGAAAAGTCTTTCCCAGATGCCAAATCCACAATATTCAAATACACATAGAGATATATGTTTATATGCAAGATATAATAACACACTTAGTAAATGCAACAGTAACACTGTGAATAAACAAGCAGCAAATAATATGAGATAACACTAAAGAAAATATAATATGCTCGATGTCCTGCAAGAGATCAGAAAGATATATACACTGGATACATCAAATGATTACTTTGGATGAGCACCTCAACTCACTCACACATTTCAAAGAAAACACCTCAAATGATCAAAGCCACTGGCCACACATCACAATGTCAATAATCAAAGCTCAAGCACCTCAAATGATCAAAGCCACTGGCCAAACATCACATTGGTAATAATCAAAACTCAACACTTTACCTGGTAAAAACACTGCATCTTAGTCCACTCCTGACCCGGGGAATTAAACAGCTGGGGATAAGAGGCTCAGCAACCAGGGTCCCGAAGTAGACGCGTCTGTCCCCGTTCGGATTCCAAAATCCTGGTTTCAAAGTCAACAACCCCCAGCTTTATAATCTCAAAACACACTAGAAGGTTCGAGAGAAACCTTCTCCCTGAGCCAAAGGAATCTTACCAGAACTGGCCAGCTTCCAAGCAAGCATTCCAATGGCAGGAAGGAGCTCTCCCGTTCCCTCTCCAATCTCGCATGTTCCAGCCTTTATCTTGACGAAGCTCACGAAAGCCTTCCAGGGAACATTAAACAATCTCTCACAAAACAATAATTCAACGTGATTGACCCAAACAACCTGCAAGCGTTTCTGTGCATGCAGAAAAGCTAAAGTCAAGCAGAGTCAGAAAACAGGATGGCATGAGGCCATGTCAAAGCCAATAGTAAGAACTTCCAAGATTACAAGAAATATACTTTTAAGAGAAACGGGCATAAGCAGGACATCGTACATTCAAGCTAGGATAAAATAACACACCAAAGTCAATTAAAATATTGGTAGTCAAAGGTCATCAGAGGGTGTCAGACCACAAAAGTGCCTCTAGCACTACACACCTGTAGGACACAGGCTCAAATTTCAGGTAAGTGCTAAATGAGACTGCACAAGTGCTAGGGCCCTTGCAAGGGGCCCGCTGCAGCTTGCACCATCTATTGCCCCTCCCAGTGTTGCCAATGACTGTACCAACCCAACTACAAACCAACACACTCCTACAAGTGTGACAATTCAAACTATTCCAGGCCCCAAAGCTAAAAGAATGGCTTGGGAGGCAGGTATTAGTCACTGTTCGGCCTGTAAGCCCTAGGGTTGTCTTCCCCCCAAACCTTTGCCTTATTCTTCCATAATTTGTCTGATCTCATATTTTTGGCCTTAGGACTCTATGCACTTTACCACTGCTAACCAAGGCTAAAGTGTGAGTACTCACTCCTTAAAACATGGCAAAATTGGCTTGTCCCCAATTGGCATATTTAATTTCCTTATATGTCCCTAGGAAAGTGGCACTACATACACTGTACATTGAATGCTACTAGTGGGCCTGCAGCACTTGTTGTGCCTCCCACTTAAGTAGCCTTGCAAACCTGTTTCAGGCCTGCCAATGCAGCCTGCGTGTGCAATTTTAAACTGCCTTTTCGACCCGTTTATAATAAACCTGTTGCCGGGCCCAGACCTTTCTTTTTTAATAAATGCAAGTCACCCCTATGGTAGGCCCTAAATAGCCCACATGGCAGGGTGGATTGAGGTGGAGCCGCCAGGACACGATCGCCGCATTTCTCATCAATTTACGGACACACTACCCGTGTTCCGCCCCGCTACTTTGCTGCACGATTTGGACTTAATTTCTATTATTATGACCCACGTTTTCTACATATATGTATTATCTGGTTTGATCGTACTGGCGCTACGGACCTTTTTGAATACTCGTTAGATTACCGTAGTCTCTACCTTACTAGATAAGTGAGCATCCTCGACTTGGATAAGTTCCTTCTCTGCTCTCACGTTCCCTGCCATCATCGGCCTGATTCAGCACACGGTATTCGTTTTATGAGCCACTCCTGTGATGCACTTAGACCCCACCGGGTTGGAAGTATCACCGGCTGTGGGATTACACTGAGCTTGAACGTGCCACACAGCCCTGAAGATTCAGAGATAATTGTATCTCAGATGAAACACATGTCGGCTGGCTGCGTTGTGTAGAACTACCAATTAAAAGAAAATACAAGATACCATCGTTGGTTTGAAACTAATGTTTTGTTCTTTCACTAACTGCATTGTCTAAATTCTAAATCTGTGCGTGTGCTCGGGATAGTCTTCATATTGCATGTGACAGGGTTCCCCTGTCCGAATTAAGGGGTTACTAAGGTTTTCCCCTTCCCAGGTTGCACCACACTATAATTTGTTTCCATACACTCACATGAAGTAGCTGTACGCCACTACTTCCTGGACACTAAAATCCTATTTTTTTTACACTAATATTTAAATAGTAGGACATGTAATTTTAAGTTTTACATGTCCTGGTAATAAAAGACTCTTAAATTATTTTTTCACTACTGCTAGGCCTGCCTCTCTCATAAAAAATAATGGAATGACCTTATTATATTTAATAAACTGTACCTTCAAACTGGGAATATGTAAACAGTTCATGTTTTGTGTCTTTGAAAATAACACTTTTAGAGAGTTGGTGTTTTCCTGCCTTACATACACTGAATGCTAGGATGCACACCATTGTTTTACTCCTTTTTTGATCTCATCATTATACTGCTGCTCAGTAGCAATGATTTAGTGTTTAGGCTTGAACCGTGCCTTTTCCCGGTAGCATTTACGACAAATGAACTCGCCAGACTGGAAGGTGGTTACCACCCAGCATCAAGCTGCTACAGCTCTAGAAGCAATTTAATTGCAAAATTTCAAAAAATTCAACGATTCGAAACCAATTTTTAATCCGTTTAATCCATAGTAATCTGTGTCAGTATCAAAAAATGATTTGATGTTAATACAACGATAGTGTCATTCCAAGCTTGTATTTCTACAGAAATTCCCATACCGGCCTTATACTGTAGCACAACAGAATTCACTAAGGAAGTATAGTGAACATCAAATAATTTTTGATACAGACAATCTTTGGTAACATAGTTTCTCAATGAACTCTCTTAGTATCTGAGTGTTTTTACCACTGTCCAGAAAGCCAGGGAGGGACATACTCTGAGTCTTTTAATACAATTTGTATGGGAACATACAGGACAATGGGTGACCATCCTAGTCTAAGTTTGATTATGTGGACTACACGAACTATGTCTGAGAGTATAAAAGAAAGATTGAAACTGCCGGTCTGTATCCAGAACTTTTGGAAGTTCTGAGTGTCAGGTGCTGGTGACACCTGCATTGTGCTGCAGTGCTAGTGTTCTTGACGGCCAGCTTCCAAGAGGTGAAGGAACTTCCCCTGAAAGATTCTGAAACAATATGCTGGAGTTGCTATGGTTCTGCTTGGAAAAGGATTTTCGCTGTGCATTGACAAGTAGTACGAGTAAGGATATATATTTATATAGTAACATGTTTCTTTTTTGCACTCCTTAGGTAATTATAGAAAAGTTACAACCTTTCTGCATATTCTACTAATTCTGAGCTACTGGGCCTTCTTACAAAAAACTTTTATTAAACTCATTCTCATATATTTTTGCCACACTATCCAACAGCTTTTTTGATTTGTTTAATTTTCCACTAGCGCTTTTATTTTAATTCTTCATGTTTTGTTTGGAAACATGCTCTCTCTTTCAAGTGAAAGAGATACACACCAATAATTTAAGTGGCTTGTGGTAAAGGTGATGGTGTGACCGTGTATCATATGGAATAAAGGACTTCCTGCCTTACATGATAAGGATATGGCAAGTCACCTCGAAGTTCCATATATCAATCAATCAATCATGGGTTTATAAAGCGCGCTACTCACCCCTGAAGATCTCAAGGTGCCGGTGGGGGGGTGGGGGTGGGGGTGGGGAGTGTGCAGCTCTGGATCAGTCGAAGAGCCAGGTCTTGAGGCTCTTCCTGAAGGTGTGCAGAGTGGGGGAGTGTCTGATGTTGACTGGGAACTCGTTCCAGGTCTTTGCTGTGACGTAGGAGAAGGCTCTCTGCCTGCTCTGGAACTCGCTGATGACTTGCAATATCCTCACAGCAGGGGATATTTTATCCCATGTATAAAGTAACTGACTGGACATTGGGTGGTATTAATTGCGCTGTTGAGCTCTGAGTCTCTAACCCCATACCACCTCACTGTGTACAGACCTGGATTACCCTCATAGTTAAGTGCTATGGCGGTTTCTTAGTGCTGAGTTTTCAGAAGCCCTAGGATATCAGTAATAAACAGTTTCACCCACTGTGTTGAGGCACTGTAACTTCTGTGTGCCCTGGGACCCCTTAACTGCATCTATATAGATTTGTTTTCATTTATCGGGAGCAAGAAATAGTATTAAATCTGACCCAACAGATTTCAGGCTCCATATCACATACATAAAGTTATTTAAACATTAGATTGCCATCATTTCTCACAGTATACTGCATAAACATGAATTCTTAGCAAAGGATACAGAGAAAAAAAAACCTCCAGCATACTACATATATATATATATATATATATATATATATATATAGTTGCTACGGTCTAAGCAGCCATGCTCTCGCTGTAGCTCTTCTTTCTAAGTCGAAGATCTTCTGAAGATTGAGCATCATTTAATCTTTTTGTACAGTGAAGCTACTAAGGAGCATACCATTTTCAGGTATATTCCAAGAAAGCGAATTCCTTTTCTGTAAATCGCTTGCTACATGAGAAAAAACTAAGGTATCAAGCTACATGGCGATCTCAATGAGGTTTATGCTTGCCCCACTGAGTCGTACCGGCTGATCACCAATTCCAACCCCTGCAAGGCACTCTCAGCCTTCCACACGTCCACTGGTGGACTGGAATTTCCAGAAGGGTGGCACTGACAGATGGGCCAGCTTGAAAGGGCAACTTTGCTGGATGCTTTTTTGACACCATCATAGCACACGGGACCACAAAAAAAAGCTTACACGCTGGCCCTGTCAAGCTCGGTCATCACCAGTGCCAGATTACCCAACAATTCAGTCCAGTGCCGCACCTTAAAGAACCTCTGTAAATAACTGAGTATTGAGTACTATTCATAATATTAACATCTGAGCAGAGAATATCCACTTTAATTAATGTTGCCCAGTGACAAAGCTGGCCCTTTGGTACCCCTGGCACAGTTCTTGACACCCGAATCTGAGGCATCATGAGGGCAGAAGCAGGAAAAAGAAACAAACAGAGATTTACAGTCCTTGTTTACTAGTTTTCCCTCGCTGCTTTTGGCCTAGCTTTGCAAACAGCAAATAGATGACTGTTAAAAAGCTAAGGTGAGACAAGGTACCAAGCGTGTGTTGTCAAAGAGAATGGGCTGAAGGATGTGTGATGTCACTTCCTCTACGTCTATAGTTTTTTACGAATCGAAGTTCATGCATGGAAGCAGCTTTTTTCATATTAAATTCCTGTCTGGCTGCGCCCTCTGGTAAATTATCAATGTCAAAGGTCAGCTCAGCATCTTTCAGCTTTATCTGCTGTTATCGTAAAATGATTAGCCTCAAAAAGTTCTCTTTCATGGCAAAGTGCCTAGACCCAATCTTCATTAGTAATTTCTAGAATATAACTCCTAATTTAAAGGACATTAAGGCTGTAGCATGCATTTTAGCGGGGTTATCATCCTTTGCAGATATCTTAGTGTAAAGGTTATGTATGAGTTTGAAAAAGTGTTAGTATGGGTTGCTAAATGCTATAAATAACATTTTTTATTTTTGAAAAAGCTTTATTTGATTGGTAAAAGTTGTCTATTATTTGTTCCCACAGTGCACTCCAATAACAAACGTTTTAAAACAATTTTTCAATTCCTGTTTGTTAATTTTCTCCTTTGTGCTTCCCAGGTATAAAGTGCTATGTCTCCTGTCTTGCACTTTTGCAACAATGACTGAAATGGATCCCGACCTCCTGACTCTGGTCACACTTAGCTTTCAAAACCCAATGGTTTTGTTCACGTTGTTTTTTAAATGAAATACATGTTTACTCAGTGGTTTATTGACATTTTTTTTCGCGTTCACATCGGGTTATCAGAACGTGAAGGAGCTGTATTGAGCTGACATTTATAGTGATAGTATTATTTGGGTTTTTGACTCAGATGCCCCTGAAGAAGGGTCTATGACCCGAAATTCATTGGGTGAGGTTTTGAACAAGAGGATTTTTAAGCAATGGATATCTAAGATTGGAAGTCATTAACAAGACTATTCAATGCATAAGAATAATTAACTTCAGAGACATTGTGTGACTAAACACAGGCAAAACAAATAAATCAATGATTAAAGATGTATTTAATTTAAAAAACATTAAAAAAAATGGACAAAACTATTGGGTTTTGAAAGCTAAGTGCGACCAGAGTAGGGAGGCAAGGATCCACTTCCGACACATCCTTCATCGTTGGTAAAAGTTGTAATATATTTTGAGGACTTTTACCATCCTCTGCCGACTCTATCAAACGTATGCAAATTATTCAGCAGTTTTAAAGAACTTTTGTTTGACTGGTGAAAACGTGTGAACATATATTTACAACTTTTATGGACTCAAAATATGGACTAAATTCCACATTTTGAGATTGATCCAGATACTGCAAATGAAACCCTCTAGTTATAAGGTGACATTTGTGCCGGGATAGCTCGTCCTTTCATGATTTCAAAGTGGATGAGACGAGCACCATTGATTTGAAGAAATATACAACTTATTAGCTTAATGGTTTGAGGGTGGACCTCAGACTGAAGGTTAGGTACTAATAACACTTAATAATAAACAATGGGCTGAGTATCTGTCGCTCAGGCCTGTGTCTAGAAGGTATTAGCATGTTGCAAAAATAGGACTCGTTGTGAAATATCATAGACATTTTTTTATCCTCTAGCAATGTTTGAATAATTCTGATGCATTTTTTAAATTGTCTTGGTTATTTTCTATAAAGGGGTCCCAACATTTTAGATATTATTCTTGTTTTAAAACATGCTGCTGACTAGTAACAAGTAATGAAGTGCATGAAAAACTACTTCTGCAAAAGAGAGAAGTGTGTGTTTTCTATAGTGAAAGGGGACTGTATCAATTCCAGAAGAAAATGGATATGTAGATGAATGGATATTTATAGGGTTAGTGTATTCTCGATGGAGAACAAAAAGCTTTGGAAAAAAGTAAAAACCTTTCATAAACTGGATAGGGTTATATAAAGCTAGTGCATATCATATACCAAAAAGTCAACAGGTCATATTCAGAAAGGCATTTTAGAGTAAGTAGCACTCCTTTAGATACTTTTACATACATTTGTGAATTGGCCTCAAAACATCTAAGATGGGAATAAAGTGGGACTATTCAAGGA
Source organism: Lissotriton helveticus (assembly GCF_964261635.1). NCBI lineage: Eukaryota > Metazoa > Chordata > Amphibia > Caudata > Salamandridae > Lissotriton > Lissotriton helveticus. The sequence goes on along the minus strand of NC_136057.1, from coordinate 2,082,258,964 downwards.
ACATTCATGTACAATTAGTACAAGTAGGTAGAACTGTGCCCTCTTTTGCAACTTTTACTAATAGGAAGCTGGACGTTCCAGGGCTGATTCACAAAGACTCAAAAGAGTACGTAAACGAGTACTCTTGTAATACGGCTTACTGTACTGATATGTTCTCTTGTGAATCAACCCCAAAGTTTTTGGAGTACAGTACATTGAAATTCCATGAATTCCACAAAAAAAAAATCTCTGCGACGAAGTATTAAGTTTAGTCATCTAGATGTAGTTTTTTTTTTAATGATACACATTTTTCATACAGAAGAAGAAAGATGATATTTTTGGTCATAAAGGTAGCTAGGCATGTTATGAAGGGAACACCTACCTACATTAGAGCATTGGAATGTTGAGCTCTCCATTGAAGACAATGGAGTGCACTGAGCTTCTAATGGCTGGTAGAACTCCGGAGAGCAACATTCCAGTGTGTTTTTGAATTCACAGCTGTTGCTGTGAACAAAGGTCACTTGGAGATCGAGGGAATTTAAATCCCGTCGGGCTCAGAGAAGCCTTTGTTTTTACTAATAAAAACATTCTTCCCAATAGGGGCCAATTTTCTAATAGCCTTAGAGCCCTCCATAGTGGCCCTCACCGACCATTAAAGGCCCACTACCTTGTTCAAGGCCCGAGCAAGAGAGCAGGCCTTTAATGGCCGGTGGCTATATTACAAGGAGGTGCCATACAATAAGGGGGGTAGATAGCCAGCCACAAATGGGGAAAGGATTGCAAGGGGAAGCATTGAAGGGGAGCAGGAAGACACAGGGGAAGGAGCATGGTGTCTCCGGGGAAGGATGGAACAACTTCTATTCAAAACGAAAAAACTAGCACTATGTTTTTCCAGCATGGCCATTAGCTTTCTTCCTTCTGTTCAGGATGCAGGGCTCTCGCCTCCAGGGCATGAAGAGCTGAACGTGTTTTAGTTGTTGGAAAATACTACAGCATTAATGAGCTTTCAGTGTTCAGTGCACTCAATACAATCCTTTGTTTCATTCGTGTTTATGTTCCAAGAAGCATTGTGAAATCTAATTCAGAAGAAAGGACTGGAAGAAAGGGCTCAGCAGCAATTTTATTTCAAACAAAAACAGGTAAGTAATCAGTAGCACCAACACTGAGAGATACCCACGCGTTTAATTTAATAGCAGTGAAAAAGATGACTCCTACGGCTTTTTCTTTTTCATTTCGTGCCCGCTGCTGCTGCTCCTGTTCTGTTCTGTTCCGTTACGTTCTGTGACCGTACATGCAGACACCTTTTGATCGTAGCAAAAATGGTGTGTTTTTCCGAAGCAACTTGTCGGAGGCCTGTATGTACTTTTCAGGGCCTCCAAATATTTTAAGTATGCTCTTCTGATAAGGAGATTTTTTTGTTGAAAAGCTTTAGCTGCTAAAGGTATTCAAAATATTTACATTTCTTAGTTGGTGGAGTATGAGCTTAAGCTAATCTCTTTGCGAGATATTTCATTTTTCTACAAGCAATTTACGAAATGCGCTCTTTACCTCATAGATAACACGAAGATAATAAAAAAAAAACGCTAAAAACAACATTTCTTGCCTTTAATTGGGCCTTATTGAATCTCTTTGACGTAAAATTTGTTTTGCAGGCTGACTCGATTAAAATGGCGCTCAGAGTCAGTGCTGGCCAAACTTTCCACCTCTTGGAACGGAAGCTGCGTGTGCGTGTTTTTGTGAGGGATTAACTGCTAGTCGGACCGTTCAGCTAAGTGTAGGTCAACGCCTGCAGGCTTTCAAAGAAAAATGCTTGGAGCCAAATACACCGTTGACCTCTGTTTCTTGTGACTCCACAAAGTTTGACCTCTGTTTTTTGTGACTCCAGATAGCAACTCTAGCCCTGTTTTTCAGGTGTTTTAGGTCTGGTCAAGAATCTACTTATACTGTCTTCTGAGCCTCATGTTTGCTAAAAAAAAACATAACAACCCCTTGTATCCTGCTTTTGTTTACATAACATTTGTTACAACAAAATCTCATGAAAAAATGCTGAGGCATAAACCATATAAGCAGATGTGCAGAGTACAATCTATGTATTACTATTTTTGATGGAGAAGAGCATTGTGACCTATCTGAGGCTTCACGTTTCTAACTCATACATGCAGGGGCTTCTCGTCAGCCCTCTTTTCAGTTTAAGTGTCATTTATATTTTGCTTGCACCCACCACAGTTTACCGAATGGGCAATGGATCATCCCACTTCAGCCCCTGATTTTCATCACTATGAGTGATGACTTTTAACTTGGTTATATCTGCTCATCCACTTTAAAAGAAACCCATTATAGTTCTTGGGCTGCTAGGAGTAAGAACGAGGATTATTATTTGGGGTGGGCAGTGTCCAAATTCAAGCAATAAAAACATTAACTTGTCAGGGTAAACTCCCATATCACTAAATTGACCTGAGCTCAACCCCTATAGCTATGGCACAGAGTAGATAAGATTAACTCAGGGCAATGTGTAAAGTAGTTAAGCGGTACCAAAACAATAATAACATAAAACACTAAACAAGAAAAATCTGTACTAGAAATCTGAATGAGAAAAATAGAGTAACATATAATAAACTAAATTACACCAAAATGACAAAAATGCAGTAAGGGGAACCAGAGATATGACTTTTTAAAGTTTTAAGTAAAAAAAGTACCCAAAAGTACTCAGTGCCAATGACAGTCCATGTAAGCAGTAGATTGGGACCTAGGCACTATTTCAGGCTAATTTTGATGGAGCACTGGTCAGGTACCCAAGCAGGGTTTACCAGTCAATGATTTTATCTTTTGACTTAGGCTTTTTATGGAGCTCAAAATCCTCCAGCAGAACAAGCCTGAGGCTGTATTAGAGTAAGGTGCATTGTATTCAGAAACCTTTGCGGTGAGGTCGCCTGTTGGCTTCAGAGGTCTTGGAAGTCAAAAACGTTTCTATGTCCCCACTTTCCGGGGTTACTGGAGCATCTTCTGTGGGTATCGTCAAAGGTTCACAGGAGCTCAAGAAGAGACATTAGGGGCCAGAATTAATTTCAACAAAGGCCTCTAGCAAGGACCAGTTAAGGTCCATTTGGTACTGAGAGAGTAGTGTGGCTCACTGGTTAGAGGAGGCAGACCTGGAAGCAGAGGTCAGCCCGGGACCAGGGTTCAATTCCCGGCTCGGCGGGGTCTTGAGTCCTAAAATGTCCATGGACTCGACAATTCTCGCTCCGGTGCCTACTCGATTCACGGGTTCACACTCTGCGACTCTGGGCAATAGCTTGCTTAATCTCCACAACGGCCCCTCGCGGCGGGATGCCTGGCTTTCACCTTGCGGATACCCTGCCGGGGTTATCTCACAGGGGAATACCAGGACGGGTTCCCTAAGCAAGCGCTTAGAAACCGCTTGGTGATTTGCGCTATATAAATTCCTGTACATTTACATTTACATTTACTGATCAACTGGCCACTTCAGGAAAAAGGCCTCTTACAGCTTATTTTGCCCCTGTCACTACAGATGGGGTCAGCTAAATGCCTCTTGGAGTCCAATTCTTTGTCCTCTGTAAAAGAGGGTGTAGAGCCAGTCCTTTAGGGCTCCTCTTGGGTCACAGACCGCACGCCCAGGCATCTTATGGGCTTCAGAAGTCCAGAAGGTGTCCCGAGGAGCGTACCTTGGGTGTCAAATTTATGATTGGCACTTACCAAAGGGTAGGGTGACTCCTGGACACACCATAACCAATGGGGAAAAAGTTCCCTATTGGATAGGGAAAACTGGGCGTGGACATGCTACAGAGAGTGGTTGGTTTCACTGCCAATTTGTTTGAAGCAATCCTAGTACAGGTGATTGGAGATGATTTGTAACATGACACTGACGTTGATGGGCAGAGAGGCATCACTGGCGAAACCACAGTGTGTGTGAGGGCAGCTAAGGTGGCACAGAGGGGTTTTAGGTCACACACAGTGAGAGACTCCGGGGTCGGAGAGCGGTGGCGTAGTTCGAGAGAAAGCGCCCCCTGCAGCGGTGTCTGTTCCTACTTCCCAGGCTCCTGTTGAAATATTCATGGCGGTTGAGGCCAGGCCTTACCAGGCTGAGCCCCGTGGCCCAGCCGGTGTTACCTCAGGCGGCAGGTCAAGGAAAGAAGTGCTGGCACTGGCCCTGGGAAAAGAGGTTCACCTCAAACTTCTGGCAGCGAGCAGGAGGGTCCTCGGAGGGGCGCAGCAGGCTCCAGAGGGTCTGAAGGAGAAGAGAGGTAGAGAGAGGCTCTTAGCAGACAATGCTTCAACAAAAGTGGCAGCATGGGACTGTGGAGAGAGGTTCCTAGAACAGGGACAGCTTCCAGAGGGAGCTATACCCGGGGTGTGGACAGGTGTTCTCATAACAGCAGTACTAGGGTAGGCGACAGACTGGGGCTATGGAAAGATGCTCCTATGCCAGGAATATTCAAGGCCGGGAGGGACAGCCTGGGCTTGTGGCGAGAGCAGTACTGGGAGAGAAGTTCTTATCTTAGGAATCTTCAGCTCAGGGAGGGACAGGCACAGGCTGTGGATGACTTGTGCAAATACTTCATTATGTATTTTTAACTGCAGTTTCTCTTGACGTGCAGTTAGTTACTTGAGCCCAATGCACTCAGTGCATTTTACACCGCCTGGGTGCTGCTTCAGGACTGAGGAGGAGTATTCTGTGGTATCTCTTTCAGTGAGTTTCTTGTGGCTGTAAAATCCCATTTAGAGCTCTGTATTATCAGAACGTCGTGCTTGTCTAACCTGCCTGCAGCTAGGCAGCAATGTTTTTTTAAGACAGACTGCATGTGTGATTTGAGGCTGATGAAATATTGAGAACCGGACACTAGTCTGAATGTACCTTGAAGTAGAAGTAGCAGGGGAACCTCCTATCAAATCTTACTATGAGGAAGGCTCCCTTGCTGAAAATCATCTGTCTTTTTGCAGTGCCAGTTGAGGAAGTGGGAGGAGCTAATAGAGAAAGTGGGTGGACCCAATGGAGGAAGTGAGTGGAGCCAGCGAAAAGTAGGTGTGGCCTCCGACAAAGATTTGAGCACCTGCACTTCATATTTTACAAATTAAGCACTGCACAGACTGAACAAACCCCCTGAGGCAGCAAAAGTGGCACTGCTAGGATCGGGCGCAGCTTGCGGCCACTGGGGGGTGGGACTGGTGTCAGCTCGATCACCAAAAACTGTGTGTCTTGCTGGATACCTAGTTGGACACTTGGCTGGGCATTCGACGGCTGGGTAGTCATTATTATACCACTGCCACTGTTACCATCATTACTACTGTCTTATTGATTTGAGAGAACTTTATAGCACACATTAAGAACAGGAAGTGGGAGTTTTCCTACGCAAGTGGTCAGCCTAGGTGCTGGTGCTGCTTGCTGGTCGCCTGGCCTTTCATTCCAAGGATCTTGTTCGTCAACATTCTGTAGCAGTGAGTTGGAACCCAGGCAACCCTCTTGCAATTACCTGTGGTGGCGAAGTGGAGGATTGTTCATTCATGGCCATTGACCAGTGAAAAGGAGTCAGAGCAGAGTGCCCGTTTGTATTGGTCACAATTCTTGTGCTGTTATCTATCTCTTAGAGGAAAAAGCTGATTTAATTGTTCAGCCCAGTCATCTTCCGCCTATATATACTCCTATATTTACTCTGTATCTGCTCGCATATATCATGACAGCAAAAAAGCTAATATCAGGGATATTAATCTCCTGAATGTGTTGTCCAAAGACCAAATCAAATCCATTAAGGAACAAGGTAGCACATTTGGGTATTTTAAAGGCGAAATCAATAATTCAGACTTATTTTATTAGTTCTGGTGAAGAGCACATCAAGACGGAGGCTGATTTATTACCTACGAAAGATGGTTAAAAATAAACACCCCAAAAAATCACAATTGGATGGCCCTTTGATGGACCTGAAGGTTAATCTTCATGGCCCTTTATGTAGTAATATCATACCTGATACTTCTTTGCTCTTTCTCGATAAGGATCCAGGCCCAGTTGTGAAAGAGCATTCAATCCAAGGTTTTTTGGTTTTAGATGTACCTGTGTCTCCACATAAAAAAAGCAAGATAGTTCAACTGGGGAACTATCACAGAGATACCTCCTTAATGGTAGAGTATACCCTTCCAGAGATGTCTTTGTTTAAGGATGTCTCTTGTGTGTTAAGTTTAAGTATCTCAGAAAGAGTTGCAATTTCAACACATAGAAATAGAAAGTCAAGGGAATTCTTCTCTAGTAAAACTAAAATTAATATCTTGTCAGGGCTAAATCACTCAGCAGCATCTGAATTCCTGCTACATCCATCAGCGTATCATCCTGGAGACTATGTCTCCTTCTCTTGAATGTTTTAATACCTTCAGAGAATCCGGCCCTCCATTATTCAATTGTTGGGAAAAACTACCAGTAGTTCACATCATATCCCAGACATTTTATCAGTAATTCTGAAAGAGCTCCCAATGAAATACGAGGAAGTCGACATATCAGCTGGTAAACAGATTACTCAAGCTAATGCTATTCAAAAGAATGATATTATACTTCAAGTCACTTGCTTCAAGCAAATATAATCCCTCTGCATCCATGGGATCTGAAGTTTTTCCTGTTTTTAAAATAAAAGGAGAACTTAAAGGGGCTGATGAAAGACCACCGCCTCCAGCCGTAAATCCCAAAAAAGTAAAGATCGGAAAAAAGCTAAAGGAAAGTTAAGAAGACTGAGCAAAAGAGGGGCTAGAAAAATCACATTCCCTGAGGACATTTTTCCTACTTCGTCTTCAATAGACCTTGGGGAAAGTGTGAAGTCTACCATACGATTTGACAATCCACAGTTAGCGACTGTTTCTGAAAATCCTCATGGTATAAGCAGTTTAAATAGGGCTATACCACCAAAGGAGATGGAGGTAGTGACTAAAAAATACATTTTCTTAAATAAAGAGGCGGAAAAGATGTTCCTGATTCAAAGATCTTTATACCATCGGTTTATTCACACTGGGACTCGAAATGCTCAAAAAACGGAAATAATAACCCCATCAATTGCTCCAAACACAATTTTAACAACTTTGGTGCCTCTTACATCATCTGATAAACTGCAAAATGGCCTTTAAGATCTCCAAACGTATCAGTCTAAAATGCAAAAGAGAATGGAGGAAATGACAAGTTTGGACTTTATTGTCTTATTTGAGAACGATTCTTCTTTTTGAACTGATTCCTTTTGTTGAATTTCTTGGCCCAGGTAGACCAACTTTAGTTGGTTCAGGAGCAGTGATTTGGAATTGCTGGAATTAGTAGACACTTGACTAGAGCAGAAAACGAAGGTTACATTTAAGGCGCTTGTAAGTGTAAATTTGATCTTGAACTACTATGATTTTTTTATGTCTCAAAGAATTGTCATTATTACCTCCCCTCCTAAAAAAAGGTTTGCAAGTTGGGTGGTGGGAGGGGATTACACAGGAACAGATGGCAACCAGCACAACATTAACATTAATCTATTGTAAAGCTAGTTCTAGGGTGGTTTCATGCAATGATTATAAATCGGACTTGATGTCTAAAAGAGATGATGTATACCCAATGGGCCTGCCTAGCTGGTTGGTTAAACACTGGAAAAATGGCCGCCCCAAATGTGCTGAAGTGGGTTGTTTCTTAGTGTGTCCCACTGCTTTAAAATTGTAGCACAGAATATAGTGGGCACCTGGAATAATCTGAGGGTAAATCCAGAATTTGGATGTATTAAGTCCTACGGTAAGTTGCTTGCACGAAACCTGGGCTCCTGCCGCTTTTGAGGTTGAACATTTCTTTGTTATTAGATTTCCTGCTATTAAGTCAGAGAGAGGCCGTGCTAGTGGTGGTATAGCCACACTATTATCTCCATATTTTACTTGGACATATTACATTATATTGTATTCTCAGAGCAAAATTAGGGGCACAACTCTGTTTTTTCTTTTATTTTGGTAAATCTGCATATTCAACAGGCCAATTAAATACAAATTTGTTAAGTGAGTTATTACATTATATTAACATGGTTATGTGTAAATTGGGTATCTCCAAGGTCCTAATAATGGGAGATCTAAATGCAACTGTTTATAATCATTGACTTGCTCTTTTTGTGGACAAAGAATGGGAAGAGGCTGTTAGTATCCCGGCTACCATGTGCCCTTCCTCCTCCAGGACAAATAAAAGACGATCTTTGCTCTTGGTGGCATGTAAAGAACATTACTTAATTGTCCTCAATGGGTGGCTACAGGGTGATATCCCAGCTCATTTCACCCATATTTCAGCCAAATCAGCTACAATAATTGACAATGTTATCAGCTCATATATGGTTTTCTCATATCTATCAGATTTAAAGGTGATAAAGAATATCTTGAGTGAGCACAATGTTCTTCTTCTTAACGTCTATGGGAAACCTGATGTGGATTCATGGCAGATCCCTGAGAGTAATGATGTGTTATTTAGCATTGCAAATGGGACGGTCTTCTTGGTCAAGACAGATAAACAGTTGCTGTCAGTAGAATTAAGGAAAATTACTGAAAATCTTCCCTCATCAAGTTAGCAACATGTAGACGTATTTGAGGAATATATGGAAATTAGTGAGGATAACTCCAAATTTGGTAGGTAGTCTTTGTAAAAAACCCGTAAAGTAATCTAATAATTTTAATAAATTGTTGTTTTTAATAAGCGCATTAATCACCTACAAAGAAGGCAATTTACTTTATATTCTAAGGAATTAAATAAAAGGAGTTATTGCTTATAAAGAATAAGAACTAGGTGGGTAAAAATCCAAATGAGATGCAGCTCTGATTACTCTCTGGGTAAAATTAACTGAAGCAGTAAAATGTAAAAATCTTAAAGACATTTGGAAAATTATAAGGGAAAACAACGGCTATTGCTTCAGACCTAAGATAAATAATAATACATGCATGAAATGGCAAGAATACATTATCTCTTTCTATGCTTTGAAAGACACAGACACAGACACCCAGGAACATTTTTATAGAGTCCCTAGATGAGGTATCAGCCAGGAAATGCACCCCTTTCCTTTCCAACTAGACAGGAAGTGTGCATTATCTTAAAGCTGTTAGGAATACTGGGGCAAGAGGTCCAGACCAAATACCTATTTCTATCATAAAATTAGACCTAGCATTATGGGCCACTTATTTAGAGGCACTTTCAGTTATTGTTACTTTACTGGAGTGATCCCTAGTTCATGGAGGGGCAGTATTATCTTACCGTTACATAAAAAAGGCCCTTCAAACTTACCTTGCAATAATAGGCATATCACCCTGTTGGATGTCACAGGAAAGATTTTTTTCAAATGTGTTTTATCTAATCTACTAAACTAGTGGAGGAAAAAATATTATTCCTTTGGAGCAGGAAGGGTTTGGAGCTGCATCTCGTATTGGAAAAAACTGTAAAACAAAGACGGATGCCTGTCTACATGGCTTTCATAGATTTTTAAACTGCTTTTGACTGCGTGGACAGACTGGCTGCTTTGAAAAAGTTGAGAACCTTGGGAATAATACAAGGTCTCCTAAAACTTATTATTGCTCTCTACACAGCTATCTGGTATCATGTTATGTTAGGAGGCAGGCAGAGTATGACTCAGAAAATTCTGATCAATAATGGTTCGAAGCAGGGCTTCCTGTTAGCGCCTCTGCTTTTCTCTTCATATGACGGATCTGTCTGATATGCTGAGAAAGGCTGCTGGTGATCCCGCAAAACTAGGCTCTTATACATTAGGGATATTCCTTAATGCAGACAATATCGTTCTGAAAGACCTGACTCCCAAAGGCCTTTAGAAACATCTATATTATCATCTTACTCAGATGCTCAGTTCCTGAAGTTTAATATAAAGAAAACCAATATTATGAGGTTTGGTCAAAAATGTTGTCGGGCCAATGCAAAGTATAAGTGGTTCTATAATAATTCTACCATAGAAGTAGAAAATCTTACCCTTATCTTTGAAGAATTATGTCTACAAATTCAGCCGAAGCTGAACATATTTCACACATATCAAATAAGGCATATGCTCATGGAAACGCACTAAAGTCACTTCATTGAGTGAAAGGTCACAGGCACTTACTTACTCTAATAACAGTATACAAAATGCAAATGTCATCAACCCTTCTATATGCTATAGAGACAGTAAATATTAAGCAATGACACTTTATGCATAAGATGGAGGGGAAGATTCTTTGCACGATTTGCACTTCAAATTCCAGGGTCTGGCTAGAATTAGGCTTGGTGAGCAGTTACATAAAAGGATTAGCTGTCCTTCACCGATGGTATCACTGTATTCTACATGCCAAGGAAAATTCTTTAAGGAGTATTATGGCCATGGAATGTCTCCTTCCTACTACAAAGGCAGTCCATTTTAAACTAATATTTTATCTGCACTTCAGAAGTTTTCCTTACTAGATCAGATATTCAGATTATGAGCTATTTCCCCCTTAAAGTGTTTTAAAGCTTACCATGGCAAATTCATCGATGGAGAATGATATGGTTATATGTAGGTTGAAACGTCCCTTACAGTGTGTCACGCAATCATGTCAGGCAGCAGTACCCCAAGTGTATTTGAACAGGAACCTGGAAGACAGGATGTGAAGGTCTATAATGCTTTATATGTTGAATGTTTTACCATTAAAAACTGTGACGGATGCATGGCAGAATGTAGTTTGGGAGGAAAGAATTTGCACATTATTTTATAATGGTGTACAGACTATCAAATATGTTATATTTGTCTGTCTCATTTTAAGGTACTACCAACAGAGATTTTTAAAACCACTTTTTAAGAAACATGGAATAACAACAGCTAACACTTCTATGGCTATGATAAATTGTCCTGTTAAAGAATTAATGAGCTGTAATATTTGTACATTTTTTATCTCTTTTTTAAAGTTGTATTAATTGATGTATTTCATATATTGTAGATCTCATTGTAAGGTCTAAATCTCTAGTAAAAAACACTTTTTCAGCAGTTCCCATTTGCCCTATTGAAAACAATCTCACAGAGCCCCTCATGTCTAAAATCCAAGATGGGGAATTGCTCCATTTCTTGTGCCGAGCTTTTGTGTCCACCCAGAAGTGTGTCCATGCCAGACTAGTTCTAGCTTTCTTCCCATTGGGTTTACAGCCAGCCTGGATAGTGTGGGCCTTGGGAACAAAGGCTTTTCATTCTTCTGGTCAAGTTAATAAAGTTCCTGGGTCCACTCCACCTGTCCGTCCTGGGCTGATGGGGATGAAAAGCCCTTGACCCAGTCCATCCTGCCATCAGGCCTAAGCCATTGGTTTTCCCAGGGAACAATTGTTACACCACATTAAAGTCTAGCACTTACAGGGAAGTTGCTGGCATGCTAATGCAATTTGGCCCCCAGGAGCTGCAGACAGAGAAAAGGTAACTTTCTAAAAGTTACATCAACTGAATTGGACTTTTAATAAATGTGAAAATTAGTCTTTGAATTACTATTTTAGCCATTTCCTTTTAAGAGATACAGATTACAGTTTATAATATGTCCTTTGGCATTTTGTAGGATCAAGCTACAGCTGTGCCTGTAAAAATAGCTTTTGGGGTCTTGTCACTGAAAGAATATGCTAACGTTAATTCCACATGTTGCACTTTTAAATATCAGATATTCTACCTTGTTGGTGACAAGGTGTACTTAGGAGTGACTAATAAATATTGAAAAGCAGAATGTCCTACCTGTCAAAAAAGGCTATTTTGGCAGGTTTGACAGCAGGTTTTTATACTGCTGCAATCGAGTTGCACAGGGTAGGCATCAAGTCATTGTTTACAGGCCCACGCGCTGTCATCTATAAGTCACCCTTACCCTGCACAATAAGCATGCAAGTAACACTCAGTCCCACTGAGCTGCTGACATGCAATTTCCTATCTCTGCAACTAGAGACATGCTCTTCATCCTCATTGATACATTCAAAGTGGTTCAGTATGCCACACAACCAATACACTCCAAAGGCTACACCCTCGATCTTGTCTTATCAACATCGACTACAATCCAATGCAAATCACCCATCTTACGAAGGTGATGTCTTACCATTAGCCTTCATCAAAGCTCTCTATGGAGATGCTCTCATACCCCTGCCTACCATTGCCAATGCATCACTCACACAAGGCATGTTCCCCGAATTTCTCAAGAGTGTTCAGATCTTCCCATTCTTAAAGAAACCTAAGCTACATCCTGATGATCTCACCAACGACAGGCCCATTACTCACCTACCATTAATTGGCAAGATCATTGAAAAAGCAGTCTATGCTGAACTCCAAGATTACAATAATGCATTTCCTGCATGACTACCAATCTTGCTTCAGATCATGAAGCAGTACAGGGAACGCTACCTTACACATTGTAGACAATACCCTATTGACCACAGATGAAGATGACCCCTGCCATTGCTGGACCTCTCTGCATCCTTCAACACAGTCGACCATCTTCCACTCAAATGCACTCTCAAATCAAGAATGGGGTTCACCAACAATGCCCTTCACTGTCTATCCTCCTACCTTTCAAACTGACACTAGTATGTTTAAATGGGTACCTCCAAGTCACAAAAGATCACTTTCATATGTGGAGTCCCACTGGATTGCATAATGTTTCCTGTTGTCTTCAACCTTTACTTTGAGTTGGTTAGTGCTCTACGCACAGATAACAGCATCAAGATTCATCCATATGTCGATTACACACAAAGCTACTTGAATGTCTCCAAAGCCTCAGATATCCAATGCCTCAAACATTGCTTGTACATCAACCAGACCTGGATATCACGCACCTACTTGAAGTTCAACCCAACCAAGACAGAATTCTAAACTAGATACAGTGCAAACCTGGCTGAATTACATGAACCTTGACGCCTTTAAACCCCAACTCTCACAGAATTCCAAATCACTTGGATTTATCATAGACACAAACCTCTCCCTCCAATAACACATTGCCAGAAAAAAAAGTTGGCCTACTACCAGCTCTCTCTTCTAATGAAAGGCAAACCATTTCTTCTGGAAAGCTACTTCAGAAAGGCAGTTCAAGCAGGGCCGTTTCTAGGTATTTTGCCGCCCTAGGCGAGAATTGAAAAATGCCGCCCCCTCCCTTTTACTGCCATCACTCTCTCCCCCTGTCATCCAGGCTAGAAGAATTAATGCATTAGATATATATACTAGCTTACGCCGGCATGACAGCATACAGTTATGTGAGTACCCCACAATCACAGCATCTTCTGCGGCCCATGTGTAAACATCTGACACCTTCACTCTTGATGAAGACCATGGCACCCTCTACAGACTTCAAAGCACAATAAACAGGAGATGATACTACTATCCAGCAGCATTAGTCAATGGTCCTTATTTTACAGACCTTGGAAGGGAGAACGCTCGATTAACTATGTTGAATCCTTTGCTGATACCTGCTACAGGTTTTTCACGGATTTATGATAAAAATACATTAGTTCAAGAGGCCGCCTTGCCCAACCACTTGTTTTTGTAGGGGTAGGAGCTCATGTAATGTATGAACTATGTAAATGATATTTCATTTATAGTATACCATGTAGCCAATGGGGTGGGCTAGGGTTTCAGGTCCTAGTCTGACTACAGACGCTAAGCTCCAGTCGGAGTCTTGAGGCTGACCAAAGGGCAACACTCAACAACAGTCCATGTGCTGAGGAGCCTCAGCTTAGAATTGACAGGTGTTGGAATGCTTTCCAGATCTACTAGGCTCAATGCCATTTTAAAATGGCCCATTTCATCAAAATGTGTTTCTTTTTTACAGTGCCTAGATATGTTTTCAATCATTCTTCTATAAAACAAAGTTTGTATTTTATTTTTGGCATTATACATTCCTGCAGCACACTCAAACTACGCCCTACTGCAACAAAAACCCGAACGGAATAGAAGTACTGTAATAAAAACACTAACAGAATAGATGTATTGCAACAAAAACCGAACGGAATAAATGTACTGCAACAAAAACACTAATGGAATAGATGTACTGCAACAACAACACTAACGGGATAGATATACAAAGAGATGGCTCATGTTTTCTTGGGTAGGAGGAAAAGAGGGTGCTTTAGAGACATCCTCAGGTGTCCACAGTTATAGCACAGTAGTCTGACATATACACACACACACACACACATTTGGTGTACTTTGGTGCCACAAGCAGCAATAGAATCGTTCTTTGCTCTAATGCGACCCAAGTGTAGCATGAAGGCCTAATACTAGTCCAGTGGTTACAAAATAATCTACTGTACATCAGAAATGTGCAAGCCTCTGTCACTCAACAGCCCAGCTTGTACTATATATAGTCTATGGCAGCATCTAATGTTTCTGTCCGAGACATGTACATTAGAGACCACTGATCCCTCGTGGGAAGGATTCTGTGATTTTTGGAAGAGAGACTAATTTCAGAAGACCATTTCTTTTTTAGGCACTGAGACCTATCTTTCATTTTCAGACTTTGACCCAGAGATCGAAATGAGAAAGGCTGAAAGGGAGAAAAGAGAAGGAAGAGAAAAATGTGGATACAGCAACAAAGGGAGCGGGAGGGCTAAAAAAGAGCCTGCAAGAGTATTATAAGGAGATGGGAAGTGTAGGGCGGAGGAAGAAAGTGGCATGAGGTGGAGTCCAGACTAGGGAGTCTTGGTACCAGGCCTGTGGATGGCTTTAAAGAAATACTTGGGACGCCGTTGCCCTCAAGTTTATTTTTTATTACTAGAAAATAAACCTGTTTCGTATACTTCATCAGAAACAGGCCAGCATGGGACTGAGCTGCCCTAGAGATGAGAGACGAGGGAGGACAAAGACCTGCCTTGGATTCAGCACATGTTTGCTGATGGCCTGGCTGGGTCTTGAAGCTATACCCCTCTCATGGCCAAGTGAGCCGTGTTACAGCACAAGCTCCATCCTTGGGAAGAAGGGGAGAGTGTGGGACTTAGATAGTAAAGCAAAATGGGCCCGCCCAAACCCCTGCCCTCCCATCTCAGGAAACAGTAGCAGCTGCATCTTGTCCTCCTTCAAGCAAGGGAACTTTGACCATAAAAAAATATCCCAATTGCCCCGCCCAAAAAGAGAAGCTGAAGATTTCATGTGGTCCTCTGCTCAAGACTCTGCGGTGGAAAAAGCTAATTGGCAAGAAAGTAGCTATCCGTCTTGTAACGCTTAGGTAAGTAGGCACCAAAGGCAGATATAGCGAACACCAGCCATACTTGGTTTTGCTCATACTGGCTTGCTGCAAATCCTAGCCCCAGGTGTCAAACTTAGGTGGACAGTTGCCCAAAGCAGCCCCGGAGGTCAACAATGTAGGCACAGGAAGGACCGAAGAATGGCAACATTTCGGCATGAGATAAACGTGCATGCAATGCACTGAAATGGCAATAACAACCAGTCAGTGACTGTCACAAAGCGGTTATGTGGCTCCTGCCACCAGACCTATCCTGCACACTACTGGCCTCGTTGTGTGACTCTCCTGCTTCATCCTTCTTGGTTCGCTATATACTCAACCCCCATTCTTTTAAAAATAATTCACCACTGGCCTTACAAAACGTCTCTTGGTCAGCAGATAGCAACCCCATGCTTTATTTAATCTTAAATGTATTACAATCCTATTCATACACAATATTATCTTCCAACAATAATGCTGCAGCAACGTAATAAGGTTACAAATAAAAAAGAGGACTCTCCTTTCTGGGTTTGCTTTATACACAAAGGACATTTCAGTGTAAGCACAAAGCCAGGTCTACGGGCTTTGTCAGTGCGTGTTGTCCGTCAGGCTTTCTTTGCCTTGTTCGAGCGGCCTTGAAGCCTCATCTGTCAGGGGCAGGCGGGGTCCCCTCTCTGTGACAGCTTGTATTGCTCCAGTTACCAAATCCGTCAAAACTTTCAATTTTTGGTAACGTGAGAAAAAAGCGCCCATACTTGGACAGATTTTCTCCCCCTATCGCAGTTACCAAATAGAATGGCTAACCTGTCTACAATTGCTGATAAGGGTGCCTGATTGGTGCAGGCCTGCCTCTTACGGCGCGCTGGCGCTGTGCTACAGCAGAGGGCATTTCACGTGAAAACAGGGGGTGACGCCGGCGCAGCCACAATATTGGAAAGGGCAACATGGCATACCACCTGGACGGTGGAACCGGATCATGGGCCCCGCATAACAGTGTTCACTAGGGGCCCTGGCCTGCACAACTGAACAGGATCAGGGGTGCTTAATGACATGTTTTACATTTCATACTGCGCACTGCATTTGAAAGAAATGCAGTCTGCAAAACGATAAATACAATTAATAAATGCTGAGGAGAAAATAAACATTTCAGGCGAAGGAGGATAGCAACTTCCAGGGGCAATGGAAAAGGGCATCCGTCTTTGTCTAAAGTGTGCTGTATTCACCCCCATCCATGTTCCCGCCCAGCTTCCAGGAATGCTGCCACTTGGACCTTACCTGGCTGTCTGGAGCATCCTCGGTCTGTCAGGCGCCCTCATTCTCTGCTGGAAGCTCCTACCTGAAAAAGTCCAGATGCCTCGTGATTGCTCCCGCCCTGTATCTTCGAGGCAATGTTAAATGTCAGCGCACAGCCACTGCTCGTGGCGCTGAACGTGACTTCACGTCATGTCGAATTGCAGAAGGCGCGCTACTGCTACCTAATGAGCTTTTGAGGTGAAAGGCCGGCCGTTTGGGGATTTCCCAAACATATGCTTTTTGCCGCCCTCCGCTTTTTGCCGCCCTAGGCGGTGGCCTAGTCCTGCCTAATGGTAGAAATGGCCCTGAGTTCAAGCCCTTGTACTCTTGCATCTGGATGTTGTAAGGCCTTACTCCATACTCTTGCATATTCTACACCAGCACCCCTTACAAGCATCCTACAATCCACAGCTCATCTCATGCAGGGCCTGAAAAAATATGATCACATTACCCCCACCCTGATGGAAACCCATTGGCTCCATTGATAGCCCGCACCATCTTCAAAACCAGCTGCAACTGTAGCAAAGCCCTCAAAACCAGCACCCCCTGCTTATCTTGGAGACAAGCTCATCATCTCTGGTGGCTCTCAGCACACCCTCAGCAAGGACACCATCCGACTGCAAACTCAGAAGTATAAAAAAAGAAAAAAACAAGACAACAGGCCTTTCTCATCTATGCACCCAAGCTCTGGAACAACATTGTTGTATCCATCAGGACCACCTTCATGCTTCTGAAATTTAGGAAAGAGCTGAAGACTCACCTCTTTAAAGATCACTGCCTCATAATGCATTAACTGTCCGCAACTCAGCTTCCTCTCGTAGTATTAGCCAACATTAAGGTTGCATTAGACCATGGACAGTACTCCGCTGCCTAACGGCTAGGCTCACGCTACAGAAATTCTTTATGCATACATACATACCAAAGGGGAGCGCACCCACTTACCCCTACCTCCTTTTCACATTTAGCCGTATCCTATCACTGGCCATGGTGTCGTGTTATAGACTTGTCTGCTGGCCAGCCCTGTGGTCGTTCTTTTAATAAAAAATTGGGTCACCTTTAGTCACAGTATTATAAAAAGAATGTAAAAACCTCAACAGAGGAAATAACAGAGACAGCAAGAGAAAAAACTTGTGAGGGAGAGAGGAGAAATTAATAAGAAATCATTTGGAAAATGTCCTTAGCACTCAATTGGTAGACACTAGGACCCTGTGACTCTCATGTGCCAGATCAATGATCCGCTTTTGTTTTATGGTTTCTGGAATTGCACTTTGCTTGTCTCTGTGTAGCAATCCACATGTTGTTACTAAAAGCTCATCATTTACATATCAAAATCTGCCTAATTCTTGCTTGTTAGCCTCCACACCCATGTCGTCCAAGTGCTGCCACCTACCCCCTAATTAAACTGAACAGGTTTTTGAATCAATTTAGACAATGGATGGACAATATGTGAGAAGTTTTTAGTGAAATTATGATAGAAATTGGAGAAACCCAGGAACGTTTCAAGTTCTTTGACAGTTTCCGGTGTGGACCAGATCCACACCTTCAACTTCTCCTGAGCCACATGTATACCTTTGACAGAAATTCACCAAGGGTATTTCAAGAATATACTTTTCAAGCACTTCCTCCTGATATTCATGGCAACCCCCTAGGTTTTCAGAGAAAACCAGAATGTCTTTAAGATAATTGATGACACAGGCGTCTAGGATGTCTTCAAAGATGTGATTTATGCAGTATTGAAATGCCACTGGAACATTGCAAAAATGAAATGACATCACCTGATGCTCAAAGTCTCCATATCTTGTGTTGAGAATAGTTTTTCATTCATCTCCCTGACTGATTTGCACCAGATTATAGGCCTTATGGAGATCTAATTTTGAGAAAAACGTAGCAAATTTTTCAGATCCGGTAATACTGAGATACAAAGATGTTGATACCTGTTACGGATCATGATATCATTGAGTTCTCTATAATCTTAAAACATTTAGAACTGTCTTCCAGATTTCGAAATGAATAAGGTAGGGTCTCCTGCTAGTGAGGTTGACTGAAGGAAGAAACATCTTTGTCAATTTTCCTTTAAGTGCTCCAGGAGTAACGTGGGACAAGGTCCGTAGGGCAGTTATAGGGATGATGAAAATGCAATTGAATGACTCTTTTCTTACTAATTATGTTTGTATTATATATATGTTATAGGATTCTGCTATCATTAGCTGATCTAGATTATGATGAGTGGTAAAGCAAGTTAAAGGAAGAAAACAGTTCAATACTTTTCTGGGGAAGCAACTTTGAGCATAAGTGTTGGACAAAAATGTGGTGGTCTGTTTTCTTAATCAATAAGATGATTATTGCAGGGGCCTCAAAGTGGTTTAAGTGGTTTAATCTCATAGTTTATATATGTGCTATATCTAAAAGCACTCACATTCATGGGGTTTCCAAGCATAGTTTCCCCAATTTCATTGGTTATCCACTTGTACCCAAAATAACTCCAATAATAGTAAGTGGAAAACCACTGGCTCTCATTTAGTAGTAAAACAATAGCCAAGGATAATGCAAAGGTGACTGTTTTGTTCTCACAGAAATTACAGTAGTTTAGCTTGAAAATGCAAATCATATTGTGCCAT
The DNA here is from genome assembly GCF_964261635.1 of Lissotriton helveticus. NCBI lineage: Eukaryota > Metazoa > Chordata > Amphibia > Caudata > Salamandridae > Lissotriton > Lissotriton helveticus. Next base: position 2,082,239,900 of record NC_136057.1, on the reverse strand, counting down.
GAATGACCTCATTACCTTTTAGGTGCAGCCATACCTTCAGGAAACGAGGATGATGCCAAAGAGAGACCCAGCACAGAGCTACTTCTTCTTGAATCTTGGCAAAAACTGACTGGAAAAAGCAACAGGAAAAACTCACCTAGCCATCATTACTAGCGAACCAGATATGACTCTGCGGTCAGTGGAGGAGATGGCAGTAGAGTTGGGTATTAGGTCGGGGTTTCTGTTAAACAAGGCTAAAACCCAAGTTTTGATTAACAGTCCTACATTTGCATCTGATAGTAGGATCACAAGTAAAGCTACTTACCTAGGTATATGCATTTCCCCTAAGGTGGGGGGTATAATTGATTTAAATGTGATCCCTAGTCTGGAGAAAGCCAAACAGGATTTTGAACGGTGGGACAATCTGAGATTGTCTATAATGGGAAGATGCAACTTAGTTAAGATGGTTTGTCTCCCTAAACTGCTAAATGTGTTTCGATCTGTCCTATTGGAATTCAACAACAAGTGGTTTAAGAAAATTGATAGATTAGTACCAAGATTTATCTGGGCATATGGGAAAACCAGAAGAGCCAATGTCTTTATGTGTTTACCCAAAGAGAGGGGTGGGTGGGCACTTCCGAACTTCAGACTATACTATCTTGCTGCTGCTATGCAGTGTTATAAGATATTGTTTAGCACTCAGGCAATGGAGCACGGCGCGGGCAAGCGTGTACCCTCCATCTATGAGTTACTGATCGGTATTGCTGCCCACGGATGTTTAATGACGTTTTTGAGCCAAGCTACTTTAAGCGAACTCGCTTTAAGACTCTGTATGCTGCATATAGGAGCTGGCGATGGTTCGGACGAAAATTGGGGTAGGCAGGTACAGCCAATATACTCCCCTGATCCAAAATGAACAACTGCTCTGTATATTTCATGACAGCTGCTTTGATAGATGGGGAATGCAGGCTTGGTGATCTCCTTGCTAAGAACTTGTTTGCGATCTTCGATGTGATCTGCAGTAAATTTAATGTTGGGCCACACAATTTTTTTAAGTACTTACAGATCAGGGATTGTTTTGTGAAAAAGATTGGGGGAATAGCTGGCTTTTATCATATACAATACCTTTGCTGGAAGTGATGGTAAAGAAAACTGCCCCTTCCATTTCTCAGCTATATGGATGTTTGGTGGAACTGGTCCCTGATGATCTGGAGAAACAGTGTGTGAAATGGCAGGAAAGACTTGAGCTGTCCGACTCTGGTTTTCTGGAATCACTGCAGCTAGGGGGCACAATAGTGTTTTCCTCGAATTTGCAGTCACAACACTATAAGACGCTGTTTGATCCAGCAAAGATTGCAAGATGGGGTGGTGTGGCGGGGACAAGGTGTCCCAGATGCCAGGCGACAGAGGCAGATCTGGCTCATATATTTTACTCCTGCCCCAGTTTAAAAACTGTTAGAATTAGAAATCGTGGGCTTTCTGGGGGAGGTATTGAAAAGCAAAATCATCCCATTTCCGCAACTTATGTTGTTAGGAGTGGACAAGACAGTTTTGGGACCTGGGTTGGAAATGCTTTTTATTGCAATGATAGTTTTTAGACTGTGTATATCCTCATCATGGCTAGGAATATTACCTCTGACCTTTCAGCAATGGAAGGGACGTTTTTAGCATGTATATCATTTTGAAATGGTGCTGTATACTCGCATGGGCATACAGGCTAAAAGGAAGAGGAGGAAGATATGGGGAGCCTTAACGACATGGTTGGATGCGTTCCAATAAGTACTTACTGTTAACCCCAGAGCCTGATTATAAACAGGACTGTATGACGAATTAGTGCTGCTTTTGTATTTTTGTACACTATTTATATTTGTTAGTGTGTTAGATTCATATGCTGCTATCTGATATTGCTGATATTGTCTCTATATTACTTGATGAGAAAATAAAATAAAAACATTTAAATAAAAAAATGAAGAGCTCCACCTCTAGACAATGCAACAGAAGAGTTTTGTAAAAAAGGAAATGATCTCAGCACATGATTACAAAATTGACTTGTATTTTAGTTATTGCTTGTGCCATAGCCCTCAGGAAAATGACATTGGAATCAATTTTTTAATGGTCTAGCATTCTATTATGACCTGGGCTCTGATATCTTTGAGGATGTTGAGGCCATTCTCTCCTCCTTCCACTATGGATCTGCTGAACCATGTTTCTCAAAGTCTGTGCAGAGGACCTGCATGCAAGGGGAAAGGTGGAAAGCAGAGGGGGAAAGAGAGACACACTCCTGCAAGCTCGCAGTTTGGAAATCTGGATTGGATGGTTTTGGCACTGTGTCTTTGACAAAAAATCATGGGCTCCACAATTCTCCAATGAGGGGAGACATAGCGCAAATTAGAGAAGGGACAATGTACAAAAGGGATATGAACAGAGTTATCACAGGGTTACAATCTGAATTTACCAGTGCAGAGCGTAATCTGACTGCAGTTAACTTCCAAGTGTACTGGGAATCCCATTCAAAAGCTTAAGTAAGATAAAACAGAACTTCAGCATTGGGAAGGAGGGAGTCTGAGAATAGGGAGGCAAAACTAACAAAACCTAAGATATTGGCAAGTCACAGGAACAATAATGGCTAACAAACCAAGGGAATGGGATAATACAACAAATGTGAAGGAATAAAAAGGTTGGGTGGGTATACAATCTTTACCACACATTTTTTACCACGCAATACCATTACCACGCATCTATTACAACGTAAAGACTTTTACCACGCATACTTTTACCACGCATACTTTTACCACGCAAGTACCTTTACAACGCATGTACTTTTACAACGCATTATATTTAAAAGTATGTTAAATGTAAAATAACTTTAAAATATTATTTGATTTTAGATTTATTATAAATACTTTTGTAATTTTTTAAAATACTGTGTTAATTAAAAAAAAAGGAATTAATTAAACTTTTGTTTTTGGTTTAAAAATAATACTAGAGTATTATTTGTTCTAATTAATTATTTTTGCTAATTTGGTAATTTATTAAAATAAAAGAATGTATTTAGGGTTTTGGGATACAGGGGTATTTTAGGGTTCTGGGCTAGGTTTGGGTTTTGGGGTACAGGGGTATTTTTAGGGTTCATGGCTAGGTTTGGGTTTTGGGGTACAGGGGTATTTTTAGGGTTCAGGACTAGGTTTGGGTTTTGGGGTACAGGGGTATTTTTAGGGTTCAGGGCTAGGTTTGGGTTTTTGGGTACAGGGGTATTTTTAGGGTTCAAGAGTAGGTTTGGGTTTTGGGGTACAGGGGTATTTTAGGGTTCAGGGCTAGGTTTGGGTTTTGGGGTACAGGGGTATTTTTAGGGTTCAGGAGTAGGTTTGGGTTTTGGGGTACAGGGGTATTTTAGGGTTCAGGGCTAGGTTTGGGTTTTGGGGTACAGGGGTATTTTTAGGGTTCAGGGGTAGGTTTGGGTTTTGGGGTACAGGGGTAATTTTAGGGTTCAGGGCTAGGTATGGGTTTTGTGGTACAGGGGTATTTTTAGGGTTCAGGACTAGGTTTGGGTTTTGGGGTACAGGGTATTTTTAGGGTTCAGGGCTAGGTTTGGGTTTTGGGGTACAGGGGTATTTTTAGGGTTCAGGAGTAGGTTTGGGTTTTGGGGTACAGGGGTATTTTAGGGTTCGGGGCTAGGTTTGGGTTTTGGGGTACAGGGGTATTTTTAGGGTTCAGGGCTAGGTTTGGGTTTTGGGGTACAGGGGTATTTTTAGGGTTCAGGGCTAGGTTTGGGTTTTGGGGTACAGGGGTATTTTAGGGTTCAGGGGTAGGTTTGGGTTTTGGGGTACAGGGGTATTTTAGGGTTCAGGGCTAGGTTTGGGTTTTGGTGTACAGGGGTATTTTTAGGGTTCAGGGCTAGGTTTGGGTTTTGGGGTACAGGGGTATTTTAGGGTTCAGGGCTAGGTTTGGGTTTGGGGGTACAGGGGTATTTTAGAGTTCAGGGTTAGGTTTAGTTTTTGGGGTACAGGGGTATTTTAGGGTTCAGGGCTAGGTTTGGGTTTTGGGGTACAGGGGTATTTTAGGGTTCAGGGTTAGGTTTGGGTTTTGGGGTACAGGGGTATTTTTAGGGTTCAGGGCTAGGTTTTGGGTTTTGGGGTACAGGGGTATTTTTAGGGTTTAGGGATAGGTTTGGATTTTAAATAAAATTAAATTCAAATTAAATTAAATGAAATTATATTAATTTTAATTATTTACATTTTAAAAAATAATATATACTTACCAATACTTACGTTGTAATGGTATGCGTTGTAATGGCATCTGCGATGTAAAAAAATGCGTTGTAATGGTAGTTCGTTGTAATGGATCCTGCGTTGTAAAAATTGCGTTGTAAAGGTATGCGTGCTAAAAGTATGCGTTGTATCGTCATACATCCGTTGGGTGTGAACTGAAGTGTGCGCAAAGTAGTCATTACAATTGCTATTGCCAGAGAGCTTGCTTTTGCACATGGCAAGTCTTCATGCCATCTCTGCCTCTACTAATCTGGAAGTGCTACTGTTAGGGCTGGTCCTAATTCGTTGATCTGTATGACTCTGGAAATGTTGGCTCTTACCTGTGGGTCTGTATTTTTTCATTGACCTGTTCTCCACCTTCTAATTGTCTGAAGTCTTAGTTTTTTTTACGTGCTCTAGTATCTGGTACCCTGACAGGAATCTACATTTCGGCACAGCAGCACACTTTCCCTTCCATGTATGTCTTCAGGACTACCACAATGCGCGAGACCCAGGGACTGGACTTTAGGATTTCTCAATGATGTAATTGGTGAGGAGGTGTTTAAATTCACCTTTCACTTTTTTGCAGGTAGAACTGGATTTTCCGGTCTTGTTCAAAATTGTGTTTTACTGCTTAATTGATGTATAGACATATTTCAAAGACTTTCACTTTTCATAGGCTAGTGAAAAGTTTGGGGCATTGTCTCCCCACAGGTGAGTGAGTCTCTGTCTATCTCATACAGAATGGCAACCCATTTAATTGCTCTGCTGTTGCATGATTGAGGAGACAGTCCGCCAGTGCTGATCCATCCATCACATGTATGATGGCTTCAACTGAGTGATCTTTGTATGTCAGAGTTGTCTAGAACTTTCCTGTGAGTTTAATGGCTTTGCTTGTCATCCAAGTGTAGACTCTCACGTCTGTTGTCTCTCACAGTGGACAGCATTTATTTGTCAATACTTTACTGCCCCAATGCAATTTGGCAATGCTGTCCAGCATGAACTGTGTGCAGTAAGCCACTCAACAGTAATCAGGTAGAAGAGAGGTTTATTCATGAGACGACTACACAGCTGATCATCTGCCAGGTACATCCAAAGAAAAGCAAGAAACAATTGGAGCCTGCTGGCTTACATCATTACATTCCAAGTGTCACAGGTTGCTATGACATCACAACCTCAGTGAAAGCTATAGAGAAAAGGATCATAGAATACAACATATGTCCCCTTCTTCTACCAAACCCAGGAAACAAAACAAAAAAAAACGGGAACAAATACATGAAAGGCACAAAATAGTAAAGAAATTATTCACGAAACCCTCGAGGAGTAATTGAAACAACACAGGAATATTTCCCAAAACCTTAGAGAGGTAACTGAAACAATGCATGAATTATTCACAAAACCTTCGAGGAGTAATAGAAACTCTAGAGCTCATTTTACGTTCAAGAGGATGAGAGGGCATAGTAACCTCCTGTCCATCCACAGTGGACAAGATCTTGTCTTGACCAACTTGGACAGGTTCCACCAATGACCTCCTTCCACCTGTACAGTGTTGTTACCTATTTTGATAACCTTGACAGGTTCACTAAATTTACATTTTCCTTTCTTGGTGTGTACAGGACTCTTAATTAGAACGTGGCCCCCCACATTTAGAGGAACAATCTTGGGACCTTTCTTTTTGTCATACCATTTCTTTTGTTTCCTTTGTACAATATCAGAATTTACCTTAACAATTTCCATGAGAGACTCAACATTGGTTACAGATTATATCCATTTCCCCATCCATCCTGGTCTGAAAGGAGTATTAGCCTTCCTTCCCCTTAAAAGTTAAAAAGGGGAGACCTTAGTGGATGAATGAGGGGTGGTCCTATAAAACCACAGCATACTTTCAAGTGAATTAAAAACATCATGTTTACCATTCACAGCCCACTTGACACACTCCCCCACAACTCTATTCATTCTCTCCACAAGACCATTGGTCTGTGGGTGATATAGAGAGCTCTTAAGATGTTTGACCCCGCTGGAGATTAGGAAAGACTCAAATTCTTCAAATACGAATTGAGTCCCATTGTCCGAAACCAGAAACTGGGGAAACCCTTCCCTCAAAAACACAACACTAGAGGAATTGGCATCCTTGACAACTTTACTCTCCGGCCATTTCGATGTATAATCCATCACAACTAAAATGTATTTCATTCCCAAAGGTAAAACTTCAAAGGACCCCATGATGTCGATCCCTACCTTGACCCAAGGACCCGATGGACATTCAATGGGTGATACAGGAGGAATGACAACCTTAAGTGTTTTCTCTGATGAGCAGCACACAGGACAATTTTCAACTAGCATGCAAATCACGTCATCTATACTGGGCCACCAGAAATCTTGACGGATACGCCGTTTGGTGAGAGTGGTGCCCAAATGTCCCTCATGAGCTTCTTTGATAATAATAGGCCTAAGAGAGTGAGGTGGAATGAGTTTATCGCATCTCAAGAGTAAACCATCTTCCAATGAGATTTCCGATTCGACTTTCCAATATGGCTGTAACAAGGATGACAACACCTTTTCTCTGGGCCATCCATCCCTGACAAACACACACACTTGTTGAAGAATACTGTCTTATAAAGGGCTGCCCTCTAATCCCTTTCAGTCCCAACAGCATAAACAGAGATATCTAAAGCAGCAATAAAACAGTCTTCAGCGTCTTCATCATTCAAATCTTCGAAACTAGTACCTTCACTACAATCACTGCTCTGAGGGAAACATGAGAGGAAGTCTGCTCTACTGTTTTTCCCCCAGCAATGTGTGACACATCAAATTGATATTGAAGCAGTTTGCTAACCATCCTGGTAATTCCTGGTGTGCAGCACTTACTAGGACCAGAACTTAATATGGAAACAAGTGGCTTATGGTCAGTGACCAAATTGAAACGTCTTCCCCATACATAAGGATGATATTTTTCAATGGCCCATAGAAAAGCAAGTCATTCCCTTTAATCACTGAATATTGGACTTCAGCACCCCTCAGCACCCTAGAGGCAAAGGCAACGGTGTTCTCCCTATCTCCACTGTGTTGTGTGAGAATGGCACCTAGCCCAACCTGACTCACATTTACAGCTATACAGCAGGGTATGAGAGGGTCAAAAGGAGTGAGGGCATCACTTTCTTTTAAGGAACTCTTACCTTCATTAAAGGCACGATCACACTCTTTAGACCAAACAAATTTGGAATCTGCCTTGAGCAAGTTACTAATGGGCCTGACCATGTAGGCATAATTGGGAATAAATCTTGAATAATATTCCAAGAAACCTAATAGAGATTTAACCCCAGTCTTGTCCTTCAGCATAGAGGCATTTAGAATGGCATCAACAAGACCTTGTCTAGGCTTGATCCCCTCATGTGAAAGCAGATGACCAAGATACTCAATTTCTTTACACAAAAACTGACACTTTTCAGTTTTGAGTACTACACCATTTTCCTTAAAGACAATGAGTACTTTTCTAAGAACAACATTATGCGAATCATTGTCTTTGGCGCAGATAAGAACATCATCCTGAAAGACACTACTCCTCTCAACATGTTCTCTCTACTCCTCTCAACATGTTCTGCATAACCCTCTGGAACACCGACGCAGCGGAGGATAACTCAAAGGGCATCCTCAGATAACGGAATGTTTCAAGAAGGGACACAAAAGCTGTGGGAGAGCGGGAGTCAGGATACAATTCTATCAGGTGATATGCGCTAGCCAAGTCTAGATTGGAAAACACTTGTGCACCCTTTATGCTGGTGAACAGATTGGTGATTCTAGGCGAAGGGTGGGAATCTACCCAGATCTCACTGTTAAGAGAGCTGAGATCTACACACACGCGCAATTGCCCATCACGCTTGCGAGCGATGACGAGAGGTGACAACCATAGGGATGATTCTGTTGATTCGATGATACCTTAGTCGCATAAGCTTATGAGCTCTTTATTAAGATCCTCCCTAACGCTAAATGGGACCCCTCTGAGCTTGTGCTTGACAGGAGTAGCACCATCCCTTACTATAATATTGTGCCTAAATCCTGTAATCTTCCCAAGAGCATCACCAAAGACAGAAGGAAACTCTGCTTTCCATTTAGTACACTCGTCTTCACAAGTAACCAACATGACTTTCTCCTTCTTGCCTGGTTTTAATATCATGCCAAAAAGAACCCACCCAAGGATATTAAGGCCTTTGACTGCTACATAGATTTTACCCCTGATTCTACTCCCTTTGAACACAACAAAATCTTCAATGATACCCAAAAGTTCAATTTTACGTCCCTCGTATGAGACAGAAGAGCAATCAGGGAGAAGCAACTCTCTCTCACCCCAAGTTTCAGAGAATAAGTTTTGGGTTGTCATGGTAATCCTGGCTCCAGAATCTATCAGTAATTGAAGTTTCTTATCAATCAATCAATCAATCAATCAATCAATCAATCAAGCATTTATATAGCGCGCTACTCACCCGGAGGGTCTCAAGGCGCTTGGGGAGGGGGGTCCTCTACTGCTCGAACAGCCAGGTCTTGAGTTGCTTCCTGAAGGAGAGGTGGTCTTTGGTCAGGCGGAGGTGGATGGGGAGGGAGTTCCACGTCTTGGCAGGCAGGTAGGAGAAGGATCTTCCTCCCGTAGTGGCTCGTCGGATGTGGGGAATGGCGGCGAGGGCGTGGTTGGTCGATCGAAGTTGGCGAGTGGGAGTGTAGAAGGTCAGGCGATCGTTGAGGTACCTGGGGCCTTGGTTGTGGAGAGCTTTGTGTGCGTGGGTGAGGAGCCGGAACGTGATTCTCTTGTTGATGGGGAGCCAGTGCAGGTCTCTCAGGTGTCCGGAGATGTGGCTGTGTCGGGGGATGTCCATGATGAGTCGTGCTGAGGCGTTCTGAATGCGCTGGAGTCTATTCTGGAGTTTGGCTGTGGTTCCGGCGTAAAGGGTGTTCCTGTAGTCCAGTCGGCTGGTGACGAGGGCCTGGGTGACCGTCTTCCTGGTTTCGGTGGGGATCCACCGGAAGATCTTCCGGAGCATGCGTAGGATGTTGAAGCATGACGAGGAGACGGCGTTGACTTGTCTGGTCATCGAGAGGGAGGAGTCCAGGATGAAGCCCAGGTTTCGTGCGTGGTCCGTTAGTTTGGGTGCGCTGCCGAGGGCAGGGGGCCACCAGGAGTCGTCCCAGGTGGAGGGTGCTGATCCCAGGATGAGGACTTCCGTCTTATCTGAGTTCAGTTTCAGGCGGCTGTTCGTCATCCACTCGGCTACATCTTTCATCCCTTCGTGTAGGTTGGTTCTGGCGGTGTCGGGGTCGTTGGTGAGGGAGATGATCAGCTGGGTGTCGTCGGTGTAGGAGATGATGTTGAGGTTGTGTTGGCGTGCGATGGCCGCGAGGTGGCTCATGTAGATGTTGAACAGCGTGGGGCTGAGTGATGATCCTTGTGGTACGCCGCAGATGACTTCGGTGGCCTCGGATCTGAACGGGGGGAGGCGGACTCTCTGGGTTCTTCCGGCGAGGAAGGAGATGATCCACTCCAGTGCCTTCTCCTGGATTCCGATGTTGTGCAGGTGCTGTTCTAGGGTGCGGTGGCAGACCGTGTTGAACGCCGCGGAGAGGTCCAAGAGGATGAGGGCCGCCGTTTCACCGTTGTCGAGCAAGGCTCGGATGTCGTCGGTGGCTGCGATGAGGGCAGTCTCGGTGCTGTGGTTTGTCCGGAAGCTGGACTGTGAGTGGTCGAGGGATCCATTCGTCGCGAGGAAGGTGGCCAGCTGTCTGTTGACTGTCTTCTCGACGACTTTGGCAGGAAAAGGAAGGAGCGAGATGGGGCGGTAGTTCTTGGGGTCGGTGGGGTCTGCTGATGGTTTCTTCAGTAGGGCGCTGAGTTCGGCGTGCTTCCAACTCTCTGGGAAGGTGGCGGTGTTGAAGGAGGCGTTGATGATGTCCTGGAGATGGGGTGCGATGATTGAGTCGGCCTTGTTGAAGACGTGGTGAGGGCAGGGGTCGGTTGGTGATCCGGAGTGGATGGAGTTCATCGTGCGGATGATGTCTTTGGTGTTGACCGGTGTCCAGGCGCGGAGGGTGGTGGTGGGGGGCGTTGGTGCATTCGTGTGGTGCGTCGGCTGTGTGCTGAAACTGTTGTGGATGTCTGCGATCTTGCTGTGGAAGAACGAGGCGAGCGAGTTGCAGAGTTCTTGCGATGGGGTGATGTCGTTGTTGCCGGCGCTAGGGTTTGAGAGCTCTTTGACGATGTTGAAGAGTTCTTTGCTGTTGTGGGTGTTGTTATCTAGTCGTTCTATGAATGCAGTTTTCTTGCTGGTGTGGATCATCTGGTGGTGTTTTCGGGTGGCGAGCTTGAGGGTGGTCATATTGTCTGGTGTCGGGTCTCTGCGCCAGGCTTTCTCGAGGGCACGGCAGTTCTTCTTAGAGCTCTTGAGTTCGTCGGTGTACCAGGATGCTTTCTTGTTGCCGGGTCTGACGGGGGGGGTCTTCAGTGGAGCGAGGTCGTCTGCGCAGTTGCTGATCCACCTTGTGAGGTTGCTGGCAGCTTGGTTGGGGTTCGCTGAGCTGGCGGGAGGGTTCTGGTTCAGGGATGTGGCGAGCTGGTCGGCTGTGATCTTGTTCTAGCTTCTGCGGGGGACCTATTGTGGGTGGTGGTGGAGCGTGGTCCTTCTGAAGCTGAAGTGGACGCAGCTGTGGTCTGTCCAGTGGAGTCCGGTGGCGTGGCTGAAGGAGATGTCCTTGCTGGTGGAGAAGACGGGGTCAAGCGTGTGGCCGGCGTAGTGGGTGGGGGTGGTCACCAGTTGCTTGAGTCCGAGGTTGGCGAGGTTGTCCAGCAGGGTGGCGGTGTTGCGGTCGTTGTTGTTCTCCAGGTGGAAGTTGAGGTCCCCGAGGAGGATGTAGTCGGCGGAGGGGAGGGCGTGCGGGCTGATGAAGTCGGCGATGTCTTCGCTGAATTGTGTGCGTGGTCCCGGGGGTCTGTAGATGAGGGTGCCTCTGAGGGTGGTCTTGGGGTCGGTGTGTATCTGGAAGTGCAGGTATTCGGCGGTTGTGAGGGTGTCATCGGAGTTGGTCGTGATGCGGATGGTGTTCTTGTGGATGATGGCGATGCCTCCTCCAGTTTGGTTGACGCGGTCCCTCCGGGTGATCTTGTATCCGTCCGGGATGGCGATGTCGGATGCTGAGGAGGCGTTCATCCATGTTTCCGTGAGGAAGGCGACGTCTGGGGATGTGGAGTCGAGGAGGTTCCAGAGTTCCACGGCGTGGCTGTGGACGGAGCGGGTGTTGAGCAGGATGCACTTCAGGTGGTTGTTGCTGGTGCTTGGCTTGGTGGGTGCGGTGCAGGTCCGGATGCAGGAAAATTTGCAGGATTGGCAGGTGAAGGGTCCGTGGGTGCGTCCTGGGGTGGCTCGGTGGCAGCCGTGAATAAGTGAGGGCGAGGGCGGGGGCGGGGCAGCGGAAGCCTTTGATGAGGCAAATGCTGCTGGCAAAGCTGGCTGGGGAGGGGGAAATTTATGGCCCAAAAGCGCGTGCCTGTGGCCACGTGAACTCGAAGAAAACCGCATGGAAAAACCCGTGGTTTCACAAGTATTTTGAGCACTTGAATTCTCGCTCCCTCAATGCGCTTGCGCGCATTGATAGGTCGCGACACCTAAAAAACCACCCACTGGCAAATCGGGAGGAGCAGAGCTCAGCCAGGGCACCTCACATAAGCCGTGGGAACCAGGAACAACAGCATTTGCTCGCCAGGTTGAAGGCCTCGAGATGGAGAAACGGTTCAACAGACAGCTCACCGGGGTGGGAACACCAAAGAGGGTGGATGGATGGAAGTGCAGAAGATGTTTTCCTAACTGCCCCGACAACAGCAGCGAAATGGGAAAACCGTAGAAACTCACTATAGGTAGGTTGAGGCAATTATTGAAGGAAGATGATTGAAATTGAAGTGGATGTCGATGTGATGATAAGGATGTACAAATTCATAGATGTTTCACCACAGGTTTTCTTTGAAGACAGAGTATATAAATTGAAGAGCGTATGGGTAGCAGCAGATGATGAAGTAGATGGTTGATGAAATTGAAAAGGTCAGCTGTAGGTTCTGCTGTGTAGTCAAATCATTGCCAAAAATCTGTAGTAAGCCACTCAACAGCAATCAGGTAGAAGAGAGGTTTATTCATGAGAAGACTACACAGCTGATCATCTGCCAGGTACATCCAAAGAACAGCAAGCAACAGTTGGAGCCTGCTGGCTTAAACCATCACATTCCAATTGTCACAGGGTGCTATGACATCACAACCTCAGTGACAGCTATAGAGAAAAGGATCATACAATGCAAGACTGTGTTGTGTGGCTTATCATCACCAGGCCTGGCCATGGGTACGTCCTTCCTTAATGTTGTTCATCTGATGCAATTAATGGATATTCATCCCGTTCACCCCATGGGCGTAACAATAACCCCCACATCCCCCGCAGTTCAGGGGGGGGGGCGATCTCCAGGGGGTTCCCCTTGGGCACTGTGCACGGCCAGACATGAGAGGTCCTGTCTGGGTCCGGAGCGTGGCCCAGCCATGCCAAGTATCACTGGTTGGCTTAGCACATTTTAAGACATATCCCCACATCACCGAAATAAGAATTATTATCACCCATATTGTTCACCTCTCCATTTATCAAAGCGCATTGGGATCATTTCGGCATAGTTCAACACTCGTCTGTTTACTCATTACAAGGCATCCCAGGAAGTTCAAGCCCAGGCCTAGAGGCAAGGTAGCAATGGTTGCTATAGAAATCGCCTCTAGGCCCCGATTGCTACAATTCTATTTCTGCCATTCCTTTTATTACATTTCGCCAGGACCTCAGTACCCCTGTGCTGCTGTGATAGAATCGCGCTCTCTATGCCACCCACCCTCATCCCTACTCCTACTCTTCCACTTCCCCACTGCTACAACCTCAGAATTAGACTAGGTGAAATTGTAATTATGCCAGTGGAATGTGCTCTGTGAAACTTGAATTACTCAATGTCACATAATTTTCACCCGCAGGAAACTCGTTCTTGCAAATAAAAAAATTGTACTCTGACCTTTTCTGCTCACACTAGTGCTTTGATATGGCATGTCACTTTTTATGCACAGTACGTCCTTGCACGAAAACAAGATACTGACAAACCACATATCCATCTCAAAGCTTCATTTTGTAAAAAAAAACAAAAAAACATAGAGCCTTTAGAGAATGAGGCCCCTCGTCCTCCTACCCCTACAGAGAAGAGAACTCCCCTTTGGACCATCGGTTTCACACACTGACAAGACTTTTCAGAGAATGGATGATTGCAACAATGGGAAAGTGAGTTAAAGTGCTTTCAGCAAAGTGCGAGTGTGTGTGCGTGCATGTGTTTAACAGTAATTGTGAGAATGAGGGTGTGAATTTGTACGTGTAAAAAGAGCGAGGGCCTGAATTTGAATGTGAACGAGTGTAAATGAGACTGAGCTACTAAATGACTGAGAATGAATGAATGAATGAGTGAACATGAGTGAGAAAGATGTGTGTTGTAACCTGCAAATGGTATTTCCCATATCCCTTGTTAACCCCCTCCTACCTTCCTGGCACATGGTACAGCCCTGGTGACAGCCGGCGCTCGCTATGGAATGTTGACATAGCAGCCCGGCACAAGCAATGACAGCTGACGACATCTGTTAGTGTTGATCTTCTGAATAAACACTTACCTTCACGTTTGCCTCCCTTCATTAATTACTACATTTCTGGCGACGAGGACTGGGAGCACTGTGCCAGGGACAGTGGATGTCGTCTCCCTGGTATGACTTGATTGCTGTCTACTGTGAGGATGAAAAGGAACCTCAAACGGAGCCGGTGAGGAGAGAGGGAACAGAACCTTCAGACGAGTCTACACTGAAGCGGCGAAAATATACCAAGTAAGAAGCGCTTTGAGAACAGGGCTGCGCTGCACAAGAAGAAAGACAGTCGGGGTGAGTTCACTCCTGTCGGGTGCCGTGCCGGGCATTCCACCCTCGCTTGTGCTTGGTAAAAGTTAGGCTCTGTTGTGGACACCAGCGGCACTGGTACTTGTCGGGTGTCTGGTCGGGCACTGAGGGCGCAGAGGCTCAGATCGGTGAGCGCTTGTTTACGTGTGAGGGAGTCTGTGGCGAGATTAATTTATACCCGAAGACGGGGATTGCCCAGGGGGAAGCTCCTTGGAGCGCGACGTGATCAGCCTCGCTGGATCTCCTCACGCATGGAAGCTGGAGCGACTTACATTGTCGTCTGAGTAAGGGGCGCGCTGAAGGCGGCGCGCGCGCAGTGATTGCAGGCGTTACCTGGGGGCTCTTTGATGAAATTCACGCCGGTTTTCCTCACGTCAGGAACAGCAAGCTGTTTGATAAAAAACTCCATCGTGTGCAGGTTCGACTGTGTGCCGGCGCGCTGAGGGTGCCTGGCAGCCGCTTTTGGTCTGCACCGTTCGTGAGGGGAATCTGCTTACACAGGAAGTTCCCGCCTAAAGGAGGAGACTCAATGACTCATAGGTAGTTGAAACTTGAACTGAGGAAGTAAAAAGGGGACTGCCAGTTCTTCGAATTATAAACTTTCACTTCATACATAACGTTGGAAGCAGTGGAAGGGGGCCCAAGAGTGTTTTACAATTTGGTCATTCCACAAGTCTGTGTATTTCCTGCATGTTTTAACAATTTTTTTTGTTATGTGATCTGAGATTTAGCCTACACTAAGCGAAGTAAGGTTACTGTATGGCTATGGCGGGAGCTGGTATGAGCCAACCCCCACCTTTCCTCAATGAGCTAGGAGAACCAGTTATTCCATGGAGGAGGTGGGAAGGCATTTTCAAATCTTATCTGATTGCTATTGGAGGGAGCAATTACACCAACCTTCGCAAGCAGCATATACTTCTCCACAACTTAGGTACACATGGGAGGAAGATATATGAAGACATAACAGGTAGATTAGTGGAGGATGAGGTGGAAGAAGTAGAGGAAGGTGTAAATGTATATGAGAGCACTCTGAGGGAACTGGGGGCTCACTTCAAGGAAAAAATCAATGTAGTAATGGAGAGGCACAAGTTCTTCAAGAGGGTGCAGAAAAGGGAGGAGAAAGTGAGTAATTACATAGCAGCTCTGAGAGGGTTGTCTGCCACATGCGAATTTGGGCAACTCACTGACTCACTTATCAGGGACCAATTGGTGAGATGCACCAATGACACTAAGACACAAGAAGAATTGCTAACCAAGAACCCCAATCTGGAGGAGGCCATTAATATAGCCAAGGGTCTAGAACATACTGCGAGGTGCATTAGGGAAATTAAGTCTCACGAGGGAACAAACAAAGAGAGGGTAGAAAACAAGTCTAGCGCAGAGCAAGAAACTGTTTGTAAATTGGGGGACAAGCACAAAGAGGCAGTTCGCAGTAAGGAGGGTGCAATGGTGTGTTTTAAATGTGGCAGTCCTAACCATTTAGCAAGTAATTGGAAGTGTCCTGCTAGAAATGTACAATGCAGAAAGTGCAACAGATGGGGACATTATTCCAAAGTGTGTAAAACTCCAGGCAAAGCTGTACATGTTGTGGAAGAGTCCACGCAAGGGGTAGAAGGAGAGAAAGCTTACATATTCCAAGTTAAAGATGAGGAAAATGATGAAGAGGTCACGTACCCTAAATGTGATGTGTTTCTAGATGGTGTGATGTTTAGTATGTATGCAGATTCATGCTCCCCTTACACCCTGGTAGACAAAAATGTCTTTGAAGAAAAATTTGCCAATCATCCCGTGAAGTTAATGCCCCCCGACATCAATCCCAAGGGGTACAACAAGGGAAAAATCCCACTTGAGGGCATGTTGACTATGAGAATATCCTTCAAGGATAGGCATACTGTTGGGAAGGTGTATGTATCCTCTAGGGGCTCCACACTACTGGGATGGAGGCACCAGAAGCAATTAGGGATCACATTAGACCCAAACAACAAAGAACAGGTGCTGTTGATTGACCCCGTGGGCATAGCAGGCAGTCTCACGGAGGAGTTCAAAGAGGTGTTTAGTGACAACTTAGGGGTCTTCAAGAACTATATGCACCGGATCATTCTCAAGGAGGGTGCGGAACCAGTAGTGCACAAAACCCGATCCATACCTTTGCGCATGAGAGAACCTCTTCAGCAGGAACTCAAGAGACTGGTCAGACAGGGAGTCATCAGGGAGATTGAAAGCTCAGCATGGTTGGCTCCAATTGTTATCGCGGCAAAAGATGGAGGGAACAGTATAAGGCTATGTGTGGACCTGAGAGACCTCAACGCGAACATTCTGGTGGACAGGTTTCCACTTCCCAGGATAGGCGAGATGCTGAGCACCATCAAGGGAGCGAAGTACTTCAGTGTACTGGATTTGTCCTCCGCCTATTATCAGATCAAACTCCATCCGGAGTCTCAGTTACTCACTGCCTTCACCACCCCGTTTGGAAATTTCAAGTTCCTGCGAATGCCTTTTGGGTTGGCGTCAGCGGCTGCGGCCTTCCAGAGAGTCATGCAACATGTATTGAAAGACTGTGAAAACACGCTCTGCTTTCAAGATGACATACTGATATATGGAGAGAGTGAAAAAGAACACAATGAGAAAACGAAGGTGGTTTTGGAAAAACTGAGGGAAGTAGGATTCACCACCAAACCGTCAAAATGTAAGCTGGGAGTAAATTCGGTAGATTACTTAGGGCATACGCTATCAGAAGAGGGCATCAAGCCTAAACATGATTTGGTCAGGGCGGTAAGAGATGCCCCCACTCCCATGAACAAAGAGGACATTCTGTCTTTTCTAGGGCTAGCGGAATATATGGCCAAGTTCATAAAGGATTTTGCCATGGTATCGCAGCCTTTGAGAGATTTGATCAAGAAGGACAGTGCTTTCAAATGGGGCAGCGAGCAAGAGGCGGCCATGAAAGACATAAAGAAGGCAATAATAGAGGCCCCATATATTGGAAAATTTGACCCAAATGGTGTGACAATCATCTCGACAGATGCAAGCAATAGAGGTATCGGGGCCACTCTGTCGCAAAGAGAAGGGAGTAAAACTAATGTGGTCGCTTTCGCATCTAGAACCCTCACCGCCTCAGAGAAAAATTATTCTACTATTGAAAAAGAGGCCCTGGCAGTCTATTGGGCAATTTGCCACTACAAATTCTTCATCTGGGGTACTCCATTTGAAATACAGACGGACCACAAGCCATTGGTCTCACTGTTTACGAAGAAAGACATGGAGAGCATGACACCGCGTATAGCTAAGTGGGCAGTGGGTCTGCAAGCCTACAATTTCAAAGTAACCTACATACCGGGTCAACGAAACAAGGTAGCTGATTTCCTGTCAAGAGCTCCAACAGTGGAAGAAACAGAAGAGGAACAGCCGGGAGAATCTATCCTGGAGTTGCGTTTAGCAGCAGTGGAGAAAACCATGTGGGAAACGCAAATGGAGCAAGACAAAACACTCAAGAAAGTGAAAGAATATATATTCAAGGGATGGCCGAAGAAATGCAAGGCCATGGAGACGGAGATCCAGCCATACTGGAATGTAAGAGAAGACTTGTCATTGGAAGGAGACTTCATACTGAAATCTGGAAAACTTATTCCTCCGGAAGCCTTAAGGAACCAGATAGTAGAACTAGCTCACGAAGGACACTTGGGAAGGAGTCTGTGCAAGGCTAGACTTCGAACTGACTACTGGTTCCCCACTATGGATAGTGAGATGGAGGACAAGGTGCGCGACTGCTATGCGTGCAGTTTAAGTGACAAATCTAAGATCGTGAGAAGGGCACCACTGTCACCTGTAGAAGTACCCGATGTCCCGTGGAACAAGTTGGGCTTTGACATAGCTGGACCCATCCATGGCAAAGGGCCCCAAGACTGGTATCTCTTAGTCATGGTGGACTACTTCTCCAGCTGGGTGACTTGCAAAATCGTACACAATGTGAACACCAGGACAATCATCGAATTCATGAAGGAGGTGTTCGCTAGCGAAGGGGTGCCCGAGACACTTGTGACCGATAATGGAGTACAATTAATCTCGGAGGAGATGAAGGAATTTCTCAAGGACTGCTCAATTTCACATATTCGCACTCCTCTGTACTGCCCCAAAGCTAATGGCAAAGTGGAGAGAGTTAACCGCATGATGAAGGAGTGCATACAACTAGCCAAACAAGCGGGACAGAACGTGGAGGAAGCGATAAGAGACATGCTGTGGGCATATCATACCACGCCCAAGTCTACCACCGGATGCACGCCCTTTGAATTACTGAGGGGAAGAAAGGCCGGCACAAAACTTACACCAAGTTGGATGGGACGTAGACAGGATGAGGGGACCAATCCCCAGGAGATCAAAAGAAGAATTGAAACCAATCAACTTAAATACAAGGAGTGGCACGATAAGAAGTGGGGAGTTAAGGAGAGAGGATTCCAACAAGGACAAAGAGTATGCGTAAAGAAACCAGAGAGACTGAGAGTGGGAGGAGACAAGTATTATGCCCCTAGTACCATTAGGATACGTAACAAGAACTCTGTGGTCATGGAGGATGGCAGACTGTGGAGCGATGACAGGATAGTACCAGCAGGTGGGGAAGAAACCAGGTATCACCCAGCCAGATCTGAGGGCGTGGGCTCCAGGGGAGATGCAGGGCCTGGCAGGAGGAGCGACAGGCAGAGGAACACCCCCCGGTGGCATAGGCATTACCAAATGAGGTAGAAACTTGTTGGACAGGCCCGCCAGCCGGGTGCATCCCCTGATGTAACCACATAGCCAGGACAGGGAGGTATCCTGTTTATTTCCTGTCTTTCCTTTCCCTCCCCGGGGATTGCTGTTCTTTCCTCATGCTTCCTTCATCCTTAGGTTGTCAGTTTTCATAGGGAGGATGATGTGTTGTAACCTGCAAATGGTATTTCCCATATCCCTTGTTAACCCCCTCCTACCTTCCTGGCACATGGTACAGCCCTGGTGACAGCCGGCGCTCGCTATGGAATGTTGACATAGCAGCCCGGCACAAGCAATGACAGCTGACGACATCTGTTAGTGTTGATCTTCTGAATAAACACTTACCTTCACGTTTGCCTCCCTTCATTAATTACTACAATGTGTCAATGACATTATGCATGAGGGAGTAGCATGTAAACATAACTCAGTGCACGTCAGTTCTAAACTGTGAGTGCGAGCTTGAATGACTGGAAGTTACTGCATTAGGAGTGCAAAAGTGAGTAATGTGGTGTGGTGGGGGTCAATATAGTCATATGTGAAAATGAGTGTGAATGTATCACTGAAAGTGACGAAGCGTGTGAATGTGTGCGTGTGAGAGAGAGACAGTCGGTAAACTGTGTGTGAGTGTGAATGAAGAGGTGCAAGTCACTGTGTGTAAGAATATGTGAAGAAGTGCAAAAGCGTATGAAGAAAAGGTTAGTGAAAAGAGACACAGATGGACGTAGAAACATAAAGTAGTCCACAAGCTATGGCCCCACAGGGCCTGTCCCTGCCTGCTGCACTTCCTGCACTAAGGGCCTACCTACCCTGCCCATGCCCCATGCAGACCCTGGAGTGGGATGTGCCCTCGGACAATGAGCCATCTACCCTATTCACACACCTGCCACAGGCCCTGCTCTTCCGGGCCTTCTATTCACACACCTGCCACAGACCCTGCTCTTCCTGGCCTACTATTCACAAACCTGCAACACACCCTGTTCTGCCTACCCTACTATTCACACACCTGCCACACACCATGTTCTGCCTACCCTATTATTCACACACCTGCCACAGACCCTGTTCTGCCTACCATAGTATTCATACACGTGCCACAGACCCGTGCCACAGACCCTGCTCAGCGCCCCACCTGCCCCGTGCACACCTTACTATTAAGTCTCCCACCAGGTGCGGTGGCACACTCTTTCCCGGGGTGGCCAGAGCGCACGGCAGCAGTGCCAGCCCTCACTAGGGTAGGCACCAAGAGATAGGTCTTCAGGCAGGGTGTCCGGGTACAAGCATGCAGCGGTGCCAGCCTTCAACGCGGTGAGCACCACGATGTAGGCCTCCCGGCACAGGCACGCAGGCAAACACTCACTGAGGGCCTCACGGCGACCTTGCTTGCACCAGGCTAAAATGAACGCTCACTCCAGGCCGCTTTTGTCACCAGATGCTATTTGTAGGGTGCCAAATTGAGTTCACTCTGCTCTTTTTGACTTCTGCCTAGCAATTTACGAGGCCTAGGTGATTCTTGAGCACAGTGGCAACTCCAAAGACAGCGCCTAGAGCCTGCGGGCGGTAGTGAAAAACAAACTTGGCGCAGTCATGCGGTGGGGGAAGATCAGTTGCTGCGGTGGATGGTGAAAGTACAGCTCAGCGCTGGGGGCGGTGGTGAAACAATGCTTGGCATTCACGGATGGTGATCAGTCAGCAGTGGTGATGGTCAACAGTACCCACTGGTGGTGGTCAAACACCTTTAGTGCAAACTCAGCAGCGGTCACTATTCAAGGGTAGCTCAGTGGGCCTCGGTGATGGCTGTGAAGGCAGAGGCCATGGAGCGTAGGATGAAGGCAAGCTCAGGATCGGTCCCTGGTCGAAAACAAGCATTTGCAATGCAATACGACTCGCATTTACGCAAGACCTATTGCATTGCAAACGGGAGAGAGAGGAGGCACGGACAACAAGAGTGTGGGCGGGTGGAGAAGTCATGGACAACAGGAGTGCAGGGGGAGAGGGGGAGAAGGCGCAGACAACTGGAGGGAGGGGGAGTAGAGAAGGCAGTAGGAGAACCTCATTAAAGTAAATACTGCTCACAGTCTAAATAACACATACCGTGTAACACTCGAAGTAAAGGGGGATACAAATGACGTCATGGCTGTCATACGGAGGGACTAACATGCCTATAAACCAACCACAAGTCAGCATTTACGAAGGACAAAGACACAAGCCAATGAAAAATAGGGGTAGGGGAGTGGGAGGAGCTTCTCTCACGTACTGAACTACCACAGATCATCCCCAGAGCAGTGCTTGCAAGTTGGCTCAGGGCTCAACCTCTAAATGAAGGTGCATTGCATGTGGATTCATTTTTCCAATCTAATTTTCTGTTAAGCAACTTAATTGGTGGACAAAATGTCTGATTTTAGCTTGAAAACCAACATACTAATAAAATTGATACGAAGCGTAATAATAATAGTTTTCTCAGGAATTAAGAGACATTTGCAAAACAAGCACTTCCCAGCTTCTCACCACCATCTAAAACAGCCACCCCTAACAATATTACACAACTTTTTTTAATTGAACTTTTTTTATTTTCATAGGTGAAACATTCCTGGAAAGGTAACTGGCAAGTATTAAGGGGATGGCCAATAAATTGTGTTCAGTGAAAAGGTAAAGGTCCTTTATCAGCTCACAAAAGAGACTATCACCCTTAAAAATCTGGAAAAGACTGCCTGGTGAACATAGATTATCCAGCACTTGCAGAACAACCAATCGGGTCAGTGCCTTTGGGAAAACACAAAGATTCAGCAAAATGTATCTGTGAACCCCAATAGGTGTTTGTGTGGTAGGGTGGAGTGTGGGGATGCAGGGCTGCACATGCTTTCTGTTGATATTTCTGATTAAATGTATAAGACACCTGCTCGAATGTCGGCGGGCGGGCTGTAGCTGCACTCATTCGTGCCGATAACACCAGGACTGCTCGGTAACTGTGACATGTGTAAGATATATCCTGTAAAGTACTGTGGCAGTGGCAGAGAGGGACACCACAAAATATATTGATGTAATAACCCATGTCACAAACACACACTAAACAATTCTGGGCTATCTAGTTGTGAGGGAAAACCCTAGTTGTTTTGCAAAAACTTTCAATGTATTAATTGCATATGAGTGTGAGTCAAAGAGAGCGCCTATAAAATGGACAGGAATTCAGCTATATCTGGGCTAGAGGGGGTTAATGTTTTCGAGATGAGGGGGTGAGAGTTATCTTGGTATTGCCAATTAGCACTTGTTTCGCTTGCAACCAGGCCACAGGCCAGTACCATTGGGTTGTGCAGAAGGGACAGGGCATAGCACTCATCAGTGCAACAGGTGCTGTGGCACTGAGGCAAAAGCCTGTGCTAGGACCACTGTACCCCAATTATTGCTAGATTTTGGTCACCATTTTGTAGAATGTTTGTGTTCATTGAGGCAACAAGAAACCATAGAGAAAGGATCAGGCTTAGAAATCCCTCACAAGGTAGGATCAGTAGTCCCCCATAGAGTGCTTCTGATTTTTTTCTTTCCTTTTGGCCTGTCTCCCCCAATCAACTTTGTAGAGGCAAGAGGCGACAATTTATTTACTTGTTTCATGCTACAAAAGCACGGACTCCCACACCAAAGCAGCGGGTTTGTGCGGCAGACACACTGGGCATGAGGATACAGATTCACTGCTGGAGGAAAGGGATGGGGAGCCCAGATATGGATGGTGGTGGATGGATATGGATGGTGGGAAAGGAAGCAGTATGTGGATAGTCAGTTAAAGGGCTACCCTTATATGTTTGACTGCATTGTCTCAAACAAGTCTTTATCATTAACACAAACAGTTTGTTTGTAAATGAGCGATGCTAGTAGGTGGATACGTAAAAGAAAGCATTAGCTTAAAGCCTAATGTCCTGGTTGTACCATCCCTTAGCTGTTACAGTTTCAGCCTTGCAATGTTTTCTTTACTGCAACTACGTGTGGCTGAATACAGCACATGGTGACACCAGTGCTTACTAGAGACAGTTGTACCCAGGCAAAAACCCAGTGTAGCCAGCTTGGTATTTGAATTATTTTCTTATATTTTTTATGTTAGCCTGGGGTGCATGCAACACTCACCATGCTATGTCCCATTTGCAAGAAAATAGCACATGTCTATCTACACTCACCTTCACTCCACTCTTTCTGGGTTGCTAAGGACTTTCTGGAATTAGCATTATAACACAGGCACAGCTACATTAACATGCGATAAAGTGTAACTCAAAGTGTCACACATAAGCACACTCCAGCCATTGAATTGTCACACATATGCAACCTGGAACCTTGACAGGGATGCATGGGGGGCCCCCTCTATGTACTTTGCAGGGGGGCCCCTCAAGTTTCGTTACGCCACTGGTTCACCCTTGTGTGAGGAAGACAAGTTGGGGTGCAACTCTTGCAAAGGTGATCAATGTTAAGTCATTCTTCATCTTGATGAGCTGCTGCTCTTGTCTCTTAGTGTGGGCACATGGCACTGTGGTTTTGTCATTTCTCAGCTTTTGTTTTTCTCATTTTCGGGAATCCCTTGCACATCTTTTCTAAATGATTTTCTTTCTTTCATTTGTCCAGTGGCTGGCTCTTGTCTTCATTTGGGTACTCTTGAACACATTTGTAACATTTTCGTTTCTTTTCTCGAGACACTAATCTTGCGCTTCCTGTGTTTTCATTGCATTCCTTTGACCCTGAGTGCCTTCTGTGGTCTGAGTGTTCTTCTTTGTTCCTTGGCTTTGGAGCCAAAATGCTTGTTCACACTTTGCGGCTTTCCCCAACTTATTTATGTTTTAGCTGAGCCTCCATCTGGTCATAAAATCATGTTATGTCTTTTTCAGTGGCAAACTTTTTTAGCAGATGATGCCTGATGGACTATGGTTGGTGTCGTGACGTGCGCAAAGGGCACTAGGACCCTGCACCCAATGGCCAGAGGGAACAGAAGCTGAACACCACTTCCAGTCAGGGAGTGGGGGTCGGCATTTTATACTACGAGACGTCCCTGATAGCACGGCGCAAGAAACATAAATAAAGAATATAGGATCGCTCACCAGTCTCTGTGTGGTTCCTGTAGGAAGACACTTCAACTGGCTATGACGAGGTGGGATTTGCAAGCACCACACCACCAGAAGCGTGTGCCCGTGGCCTCTACAACATTCGAACAGAGCCAGGAGCCCACCCTGGTCCGCTGATTGCCAGAAAAAGAAACGCGACATCGGGAGCCCTCCCCGGTCGCGAGAAGAACAGAACCAAGAGCCTACCCTGGTCCGCCAGCCCCAGAAGAGAAAACACGACATCGGGAGCCTACCCCGACTGTGGGTAAAGCAAAACCAGGAGCCCACCCTGGCCACGGATATACTGCGACATCAGGAGCCCAACACGTCCGCATCAAGTGGAAAGGTGAGGAGAAGGGTAGTGGTGCACCCGACTGTGATGGCAGCCGCCCTCTGACTAACGAGATAGCCCAGAGCCTCCCACGTAGATTTCAAGCTGAAATCTCGCAAGAACTTGGCGGCCATCTTAGGGTCAGGCGGGAGAACCAATCTGTGTCTGAAAAAGGCCCGGCGGCCATCTTAGAGTCAGGCAATAGAAGAGATAGGAAATCTCACTAAGAAGACATCTTGGCAGTCATTTTAAAGTCAGGCGGGAGAGCCAATAAGAAGCTGCAGCTGGCCAGGTGGCCATTTTAAAGTCAGGCAAACAGTAAAAAAGCTCAAAAGAAGCAAAAAAGGGCGAAATAAAAGGAAATTACAGAAAAACTAAGGTGAAATAAAGAAAATAAAGTACAGAGAAAGAAGAAAACTGCAAACAGAAAAAAGGAAAGGCATACAGAGTAAAGAGAAGAAGGTCTGCATCACAATAAAATGACAGAAGACGGAAATTACAACAACACCGCAAACTCAACCTTCTGCAGACCACTACCGTTCAGTTTGTCAGACCCACAAACAGGCATTCGTTAGGAAAGATGGATAAGGCAATTCGAAAACTACTTGCGTGCCACATGCTAGGATTGCACAGATGAGCAAAACATAGATTTGTTCCTAAACTTTGTAGGTGATGAGGTTGAGGACCTCTTGATAACCTTTCCCCCGGAACAGACCTCAAAATACAAGGGACTGATAAAGTGTCTCACAGACAAATTTGACACCCAAAGAAATGTGGACTTTGAGAGGTACACGCTCAATACCACGTGCCAACTAGTAGAGGAGTCCCTCAAAGACATTGTGACCAGACTACGAATACTAGTTACATACTGCAAATCTGACAAATTTGACAATGAGTAGGCCATATGACTGCGCATCATTAAAGGCTGTTAGTCGGTGGAGTTCCGCGCACGAATTCTAAAGGAACCGTCCATGCTAGAGAAAATACTGAGCATGGCCCGAGCGGAGGCCAGAGCCACAACACATGCCAGACAAATGGAAAATGGGAAGGCAAGAAGAGTGGAACAAGCAAACCGCGCATTTGGGAACGTCAAGAAACGAGACAATACACCACCGCCCCGGAAGCAGTAGCAAGAAAGAACATGCTATCGCTGTGGACTTGAATTCCCACATGCTGGTGCCTGCCCGGCTATGGGTCACAAATGCCAGAAATGCAACAGGGATAACTATTTTGCAAGGGCCTGCATGAGTGGATATTTCAAAAGTGAGCATGGAAGGCCAGCAGACCTCGGGCAGCCAGAAGCAGATACGTACGACACATGGACATGCAACATCGCAGCCCCTCAGCTGGATCGGATGGAGCAGACACGCCAGAGGCAGCAGAATGGCTGTATCCGATGTCAGAGGTACCAACAGAAGAGCGCACCTTGGAACACATTCATCTCGTAGACTAACAGCAGATAAAGAAAACAGCGACGGTGAACATTGAGGTAGGGAGTCACAGCACAAGCTTGGTACTAGTCAGTGGAGCCATATGCAACATCATATGCATGTCAGGGTATGTGAAGATGAAAGTGAAACCGCTGCTATCACCATCCACTGTTGCTGTGTTCACCTGGGGCTCAAGGACGCCAATGGTGAACATGGGGAAGTTCATAGAGACACTGACATACAAAGAAATGCCAGTAAAGGAGGAAGTACATGTACTACAAGGAGACATTCCAGAACCCTGTTAACTAAGCAATGTCACCATGCAGGTGATGGGTCTTTTAGCAATGACCTATAACATGTCAGAACGACAGAACATTCTGAGGGAACGCCCAGCCATACTACAAGGACTGGGCAAACTAAGAGACAACCAAATAACACTACACATCAATGAAGCAGTCAAGCCTGTGGCTTAGCATCACCGAAGGGTGCCCATACATCTGCAACCACAGGTGGAAGAAGAAATACAAAGCCTACCGGCACAAGACATCATAGAGCCAGCTGACGGACCGACCCCATGGGTATCTCTGATAGTAGCAGTACCAAAGAAGAACACATCTAAGATTCACATTTGCGTTGACATGAGAATACCGAACTGGGCAATTGAGAGGGAAAGACACCCAGGGCTTCACATAAATTACATGATCAGCTGTCTTACTGGCACATGAAGATTTTCAAAGTTAGACCTGTGCAAAGGATATCATCAAATGGATCTAGATCTGCAATCGCGATACATTACGACGTTCTCTACCCACATGGGTGTTTTTCGCTACAAACTACTACGTTTTGGAATTTCATCAGCAGTAGAGATATTTCAAGAGATCATAAGACAAGTGATTCGGACGGTAAAGAACAGTTTGAATTACAGTGACAAAATTCTGTTATTCGGTCGCTCGGATGAGGAGCACGACAAGAACCTACGTGAGGTCTGCAACCAATTGAAACAAACCGGCCTGACCCTCAATGAAGACAAGTGTGAACTAGGGAAAAGGGAACTAGTATTATTTGGACACATCTTTGCAAAAAAAGGATTGAGGCCGGATCCCAGCAAAGTAGAAACACTGGAAAAAGCAAAGACTCCAACAGAAGAAGCAGAAGTGAGGTAATTTCTTGGGTTAGCAAGCTACTGTGCTCATTACATAAAGGACTTTGCCACAGTGAGCACACTGCTTCGGGACCTGACAAAGGAGGGTCAGAAATTTCTCCGGACACATGAATTCAGCAGGGCATTTGAGGCCAGACATGCAGTAATGGCTGTAGATCATCTTGCCTATTTCGACCCATTGCTATGCACTGAGCTCACTGTTGATGCCAGCACGGTAGGGCTAGGAGTAATCTTGGCACAATACATGCCTGGAAGAGATTTGCCAAGGCAAATTGTTGCATATGCGAGCAAGAGCTCATCAGACATTGAAAGGGCATACTCCCACCCAGAGAAGGAAAGTCTAGCAGTAGTATGGGCGAGTGAACACTACCGCATGTTCATTTATGGAAAACATTCACCATTGTAACTGACAATATATGGAAATCTGAATGCAAAGATACCGCCACGCATTGAAAGGTGAATCATAAAACCATCCAACCTTAGAAGGAATCACCTGTTTAGGGCATATAGGGTGTACTGGACTCCAGCGAAATTATCCAGGATCTCAGCAGAAGAATACTATTGTCCAAGATGCAGGCTCCCTGCCGCGGACGACAGGCATATGTTTGTCGACTGCACAGAAATTACGATTTACTGGAGACAGGTGTGTGGGTTCCTAGAGGAGGTGGTGCAAGTTTCGAACAAATGCAGTCCCAGACTGATTCTTCTCGGTCTTCCCCAGGACTATGACATTAGAAACAGTACCTCACAGTTTATCTTTTATGTTATTGTTATTGCAAGGAGGGAGATTTGCAGGGAGTGGAAGCCCGTAAACCCTCCCAGATTCGCAGACTGCCTAAGGAACATCATGGCGGTTAGCCGCTTAGACATGTCGTGTGGCGGGGATAGTGCCATTAAGATCTGGTCTCCATTAAAAGCATGGTCTGAGAGATAACACACAACGAGTCCAATGATTATGCCAGAGGTTTAGTGGTCTTATGTGGTAAATACATTATTTACACTATCATAATTTCTATAAATAAATAATTGTCAAAAGGGTCAAGCATAAATGAGGAGCAGAGTCCGTGGTATTAGAGTCAATGGGCTTTATTGCATTAACTCGAGTTAAGGGAGAGCTCCAGCGCCAAGCGGGCACAGGAGAGTTCTGAGCTTTATTCACAGAGTACAATATTTATACATTCTTTGCATACATAGGGAGGAGCCCTCCAAGCAGAAGGAAAGAAAAAGATATGAGCATGTAGGCGTTCACTGTAATGAGTCATAGGTGGGTGGGTGCATAGAGGGGGTTGCAAGGTCAGCTAAAACTTGCCCTGCCTGTTTGCGTAACTTTATCAGACTTTTACACGCGGGCTGTTTCCTTTCTGTTGGTCAGGGAGGGCCCTGGGTGTCAGAGTGACTAGCATGTCTGGTCTTATCTCTAGCTCGGGGCAGCATGCAGATTGCTCTCATCTGTAGAAGTGTTGCTGCTTCATACTAGCAAGTTGGTTTGGCCCTTCCTGTCCACCCCTTGTGTAACTGTCTTGGAGGTTTCCCTTGACATGGGCCCCACTTATCTCTGAGAGCCGACAGCAAAACTAGGCCTTATCTCTGCAGAGGGGCTTCTGCTCGCCTCCTGCTCGGGCCGGAATGCAGCTTTATCAGGTCGACCCTTGTTTGACACTGTTAAGACACCCCGGGCTGGGCCTTTTCTCCGTGACTGCTCAAAAAAAATCTAATGTGCTGCAGAGAAATGTAACGTGTGCCTTTTTCAGGGTCTGGCATGGAGGGGCCTGGTGACAGAGAAATAAGGCCTCTGAATGTGAAGTAATGCAGGGGTTTTTATTCAACATGGCAGATGGTGAGAGGGTAGCGCTTGGGGGCACAAATACATATACATATAAATATGTAATTTTCTTCATTCCCTTCAGTCCCCAAGCGCACCCCTCTAATACACCTCTATTTTCATCAGGCCGTTAATGTGTTCTTGCAACATGATCTTTTCATTTTGTCTGCTCTGCACATGTGGACGGGGAATGCAGGCAGTGGCGTACAGACCGCAGATGGCCGGGCCGCATTGGATGCAGAGGCAACAATTGAAGATGATAAACAGTATTGATCCTACTACAGTCAACACTTTCCATCCCCATGTTGCTACTAATCCCCACAACCAGCTGCTTAAGGACCATTCTCCTTTATCCATGTCTAGCTGACTTGACATCTTGTGTAGCTTGGCAATGGCTTGGTATACCGTAGGTGCGTTATTTGGAATAAACACACAACACCACGGTCAGCCAGAACGATGTCTAAAACAATGCGATTTTGTAGGGTCATGAGTCTGTCCGCGACCACCTCGGCTGGGAGATTAGAGAGGGCACCTGCCGTTGCATCTATCGTGTTTTGCACCACTCGTGTGAGGTGGCGGATGTTCCTGCTGTTTACCATGGGACCCCAAAATGGAATGACTCTGGCAAAGAAGTCTCCCGCCTCCTGCCCTGCTGTATCTTCTGTATCTATGACCCCCCTTCGCCGTCTGTTATAGACAGTCAGAGGCACAATTTCATGATAGTCCGCAGGGGCAGTGTAGGTGGGGGGAAGGAGAAAAGCAATGTAACAAGTGCCGGACCAGCCCTGCGGGAGCCATGTATAACCTTTATCCCCACATATGAAGTAGGTGCCCTGTGCGGCTATAAGCCGTGTATTGTTTGTTCCATTCAAATTGACTGTGTGATTGCAGATGCTATCACCCATACGTATCTTTCCTTTACTTTGGACACAAAAAGGGGCTTTCGTTGATGCCACAAAAACAGGTGAAACTGATCTTTTTCTCCTGTCCATATACTGATAATATAACTTATTAGATCTGTTATCGTGGTCAGCATAGGCTTCCTGCTCTAGTGGGGTACCACATGTCCTGTTCTTTTCACCTCGCCAACATAAAATGTATAGGTGATATCTGAGCTGAGACTGCTCTTTTGTATCCGTATCGGCCATATAGGAAGCTTTGTTTGTTTCCCACCAACCGGTACAAGAGCCTTCATAAGAAAAAATGGAGAGTGATGAAAGGCATGCCTTTGGCAACTGTATGGGGAAGAAAACCGCACACCCAGCAGTTGGATGTGTTTATGGCCAGTTGATGCTGTTGTAAAAGGGTGATGAAAGTATTGTTCTTAAATTCATTTCTTCTGTTCTCTAAGTGTACTGGGAGCTCAACATGTGAGTGTACTATGGTGGCGTTCTGTGAGAAAGCAGGTGGATAGAGAACATGTAAGAACCAGCCAATACTTATTACCACAATGCTCATAAAAAGTACAATAATCAGAGACACTATACATCTGCTGTGTAATAGCTTGCAGTATTTCTTTCTCATATTAGTCCTTTTTTCTTTACTGTTCACTAGTTTATTCAAGTCAGACATCATGTTCAACCGCTTCACCACCGGGTGGACTTAGACAATCAAACATCGACTGACCTTCTAGATCTCAGTTTGGAAGTGTGCTCTTGCTGGGGAGTCTTTTCCAAAAAGGGGGGCTCAAAGTCTGTACTGTCTTTGTTTTTAGCAAATGTTTCGGTAGTCCCAAAGTATTTTTTACAGTGACTGTCATGCAGCCACCCCTTTCTTCCTTCGACTTTGATGGCAGTCCTCGTCGTCAGCAGGACTAATTTTGGTGCCTTCCACCTGGGGTCCAGAGGGCTCGTCCGGTCGAAATTTCTTATCAGCACCCAGTCCCCTGGGGCTATGGCATGGTCCTCGACCTGGGTGTTGTCAGGGAAGGCAGCGGCAACCTGCGAACGGCAAGAGAGTAGTGCAGACATCAAGGAAGCCAGGTAATCTGTGAGCATAGTACTGTCAACATCAGTTATTCTTTTAGGTATTGGTGTACCCCACATATTCGGTGGTCTTCCAAAGACCACCTCATATGGGGATAGGCCGGTTCTAGAATGAGCTACCATGCGCATGTAAAAGAGGGCAACCGGTAAGGCTACCATCCAATCCACGCCCTTTTCTGCACAGACTTTAGCTAATTTTGTTTTGAGGGTCTGGTTATGTCTCTCTACTAGACCTGCTGCTTGGGGATGCCTTACACAATGGAACTTCCAGGTATATCCCAACAGAAGGGACACCTGTTTCATGAGCTCAGAGGAGAAGGGCTGGCCATTGTCTGAGTAAATGACACGTGGCAACCCGTATCTAGGGAAGAACTCCCTCACTAACTGTTTGGCTGTTGTAACTGCAGTATAATCTGGGACTGGGTAAGCTTCTGTCCATCTGGTTAGGGCACACACCACTACCAGGACGTACTTGTGACCTCAACATCTGTCCATTTGAATATAATCCATTTGGAGAACCTCAAAAGGGTGATCAGGGGGATGAAATCCACCCTGTTCCACTGAGATGCCTTTTCCAGGGTTAAATTGGCAACTAATCATGCAAGTCTTCACTTTCTGCTTTGCTGCCGCTCGCAAGTGTTTGTTAAACCAGATATTCTGCAGGCCATCCAACATTCCCTTCTCTCCCAAGTTTGCCGGGCTATGTGCTGTCTCTATTATCACCTGTACCATAGAGTCTGGGAGGAACCATGTCTTTTTGTTTTTAGTCATCAAACCCTGGTCAGTCTGGACCCCTCCTTGTTCAGTCCATTTCTTTATTTCATCTGGAGTGGCATGGGTCTGTATATCTTGTACATCTTTGGAGGGATCCCTGACTGTCATAGTCCTTGTCAGTGGTAATACCTGTGAGTTTGTTATGTCAATTGGAGTCTGAGCTGTCTGTTTAGCCGTTCGGTCTGCCAGGTCATTACCTTGGGAAATGAAATCTGTGGCCTTGGTGTGTGCTTTGCATTTCAGGATCGCTATGGCTGTAGGTAGGTGTATTGCTTCTAACAAGGCCTGTATGAGAGGGCCATGCTGTATCTTGGCCCCGTGTGAGGTCAGAAAACCTCTCTCCCTCCATAGTACCCCAAAGTCATGAATTACCCCAATCGCATATTGTGAATCAGTGTAGATGTTAACCCTTAACTGTTTTGCTCGTTTACAGGCTTGCGTCAAAGCAATGAGCACTGCTGCTTGTGCTGACAGGATATCTATTCTTTGTGTCTCTATGATCTCATGGTCAGTAGTTACGGCGTATGCTGCCACTAATTCTCCTGCCCCTGTTCTCATGCATGATCCATCTACATAAAACGTTATGTCAGGGTCTGGGAGTGCAACATCTGTCAAGCCTTGTCTTGGCTTCGTCACTACATTTATTACTTCCACACAGTCATGGGATGTGGTGTCATCTGTGCTTGAGGGTAAAAGAGTGGCAGGGTTGAGTATGTTACATCTTTTAATCGCTATGTGGGGTTGAAATAGTGTCAGCTCGTATCCTGTCAATCTTGCTACAGTCAGGTGTTGTGTCTGTGTCCTATTCAGGAGAACTTCCACTGCGTGTGGTACTTGTACTGTCAGGGAGTGTCCCAACACTATCGAGTCACTTTGTCTTATGGCCAAAGCTGTGGCCGCAACAGATTTCAAGCATGCTGGCAGAGCCTGTGCTACAGGGTCCAGTGTGATAGAAAAATAAGCACATTTCTTGTGTGTCCCTGCTTGGTCTTGTGTGAGAACAGATAGTGCTGTTCCATCCCGCTATGTCACGAACAGGGTGAAGTGTTTCTTGTAATTAGGAGTGGCTAAAACTGGCACTCGACATAACGCCCGTTTTAGTTCCTCAAATGCTAGGGTGTGCTCTGATGTCCAAGGGAGGATGTTAGAGGTGGCCGCCTCCAATGTAGTCAATTGTATGAGTGGCTTGACTATGTGGGCATACTGGGGAATCCATTGTCTGCAATAGGAAGTAAGGCCAATGAATGCACGTACTTCTTTCTGTGTTTTGGGTTGTGAAATGTTGGAATTCAATTAATTTGTTCTTGTGTCAGCTGCCTACCCTCCTTGGACAGCAAGTGCCCTAAGTAAGCCACTTGCTGTTCACAGAACTGTAACTTCGAAGGGGACACCTTGTGCCCCTTGTCCGCCAGAAAATGAAGGACCGTGAGGGAAGCCTCTTCACAGTCAGTTTCTGATCTTGCTGTGATGAAAATGTCATCCACGTACTGTATTAATGCTGTGTTAGTAGGCATACTAATACTGTCAAGTTGTCTCTTTAATGCCTGACTGTAAACACTTGGGCTTTCTGTAAAGCCTTGGGGAGCTCTTGTAAATTTAAAGCTGCGTCCTTTTAAACTGAATCCAAAAAGATATTGACTGTCAGGATGTATTGGAATGCTGAAGAATGCATTCTTCAGGTCAATGACCGTGAAAAATGTTGCCTCAGAATCAATGGCAGTAAATAATGAGGAAATGTCTGGGACCACTGGGTATTTGGGACCACACATTGGTTCAGTTCTCGAAGGTCAACTACTAGTCTGTAAACTGGGGGCGCTTGAGGGTCTGTGCATTTAAGAACAGGGAGGACGGGGGGGTTACACACATTCGAGTCTGTCTCCACCACCACCCCCTGTTCAATGAGTTCTTGAATTATTTTTAATAAGGCTGTTTCAGCCTCAGGTGGAATCCTGTACTGTCGTATTCGGGGTAGGACTACTCCTTCCTTAAGAGTGACCTCGTGTGGTGTTATATCCATGTAACCTACGTCAGTCGAACCTTGTGCCCATAGATACTGTGGGACATCCTGAAGTCTGGGATCAAAATCTCTAACCATAAAATGCCCTTTGAAATCACGCAAAAACAGTCTTACTCCTTCTGGTGAGCAACAGATAACTGCTCCCTGTTCTTTTAGGGTCTTTATACCTAGTAAATTTTCTGGACATGTCTTAGTGAGTAGTAGGTCTGTGGTGCGTGTCAGTGGACCCACCCCTAAAGAGACTGGTTCTGATACTTTGTTGACAATTGGCTTTCCAGAAAATCCCAGGGATATATTCTGTGAGCCCGAGAGAGGTGCCCCTGGGACCTCGTCATGACTGATGGTAGTCCTGCTTGCCCCTGTGTCAATCAGAAACTTTCTATCTTGCCCCAGCAAACGAGCATGTACATAAGGACCCTCTTGGTCCACAGGAACTGGGATAAGGGGCTAGCAATCTTCCCTCTCGAGGCTGTTTCATGAAAAAGATTGGTATTCTGGGTAGTCTGACTGCATGTACTGATACATTTGAGGTGCAGCGGCAGCGGGCGTCTGGACCTGCGGCGGGGTGGGGACTTGTGTCTGTTGAGTGTTGTACTGTCTGGGTGTATAGGGCCGTTCCTTTGTTTTACCTGTGGCTATATTGTGCTTTAGGACGGGGCATTCCCTTACAAAGTGACCCTGTTGTTTACAATAATTGCAGGTCCCTTTAGTGGGTGCGGTACCATTCTTGTTCGTGTTTGCAGGTACTGTTTGGGCAACTAGCACCTTCATTTTTGTATCCTTCATGCGCTTCTTTTCTTGTTCTTGCTCTTCCCTTATTCTATTTTGGTGGTATTGCAACATCTGTAACATTTGTGAGGGGCTATTTGCTTGCCAAGTGCTCTCAACCTTCAGCACTCTATTCCTAATCTGAGGAAGGGCGTTATCTACCAGTTTGGTCACAATAAGGTGGGGATAGGCCTCACTACTGTGTTTTAAACCACTGTTGACAGCGAAGCATTTTTCCAACCTAGTGTAGTAATCGCTCGTGTCTTCCTCTGGTTTCTGTTTACAGGCTGAAATTGCATCCCAGTCTTCCTTTTTAGTCGTCAATAGTCTTGGTAAAATTTGTATAAGGAGTTCGGGGAGCCCCTTAATTTTTTCACCAAGGCCATCCCCCGGGGCCCTACCTGCATCTTCAGCTTGCAACTCTGCCCACTTCAACATTTTATCTCCCACATCCCAGTCTTTCTCTTTAAGTTTCTTGTAAATGCCTGCTGGTAACAAGACCTTTAGTAACCTTAAGATATCAGGGTAAGTATAGTCTCCTATGCGGAGTATATATTTTATTTCTCTGTGAAACCCCCCCGGGTCTTTATCATGGGAAGGTAACAACCTCTTCATTTCCAGTATTTCTAGCTTGGTGAGAGGGGTATAGACATATACCCGCTGGACAGTGCCATCTATTTTTCTTATGGGGTGGACCTCTCGCAGAGGGTACTGTCCTCTGGGGCGAGGGTCTGGTGTCATTGAGGCGGACAGGAATTGCTCATATTGGAGACGCAAGTCTAAAATGGTGTTAATCAGTTCTGGGCCCTGTTCCATCCATCTATCTAGTATTACCTTTTCCAGTATTTTATATAATTTGCCAGGGTGGTGATATTGGCTCTCATACAACGTGATCAAATGTTGGACCATATAGATGCTGGCCAGGCGTTGTTCGAGTGGTGGGAGGCTCAGGAACATCTGGGCCACTATGTCGGGATTATATACATGATGTTGGGACACCCACTGGGTGGCCGACCGAGCCAACTCCCTCTCATGTGGCGTGAGGGGTGGCTCGTCGTCCATCCAATGGTCTAGGGCTTTTTCAGTTGTTTGGAACAAATCCTCAGGAGAGATGTTTGTTTCCTTGTTAACCCTTTGTTTCTGAGGTCGATGGTGTTTGGCGCCATTACAGTGCCGTGCTATGCCCAGAAAATTCATTTTGTCTGGCGTCTCGTTATTATCCCCTTCCTCTGACACACTATCCCTGCATTCCTTCTCGGCGTTACGTATTGCTAGTATTTTCTTTTTAATCTTATTCGTCATTGCTTCTGTCTGCGCTACCTTATCATGTTTACCGTCATTGATGCTGTCGCTCCACTCTATTAAACTAACCTCCACGTCCCCATCACCCTCATCACGTTCCCTGATCAGACAGTTGACAATAAAACGGAGGATGTTGTTCTTAGCTTTTACTTTTCTATTTTCCATAGCTTGAGCTACGCATTCATGGTTCCGTCCTGTTCTGATGAACTCATACAAGGCATCTAAATGTGTATTCATATCAGGCAGTCCATCTAGCTCTGCGATGGCTTGCCTTACTCGTATTGATATGGCGCGCATTGGACCAGTAATACCTGGCTGTAAATCATATATACACCTAGGGAGTTCAACGTCATCCTTTATTTCCTTACCCCCCCCCCCTTCCGCACCTCCGGAACCCTGTTGTTGGTCCTGGACTGGCTGGGGCGCGGCCTCTGGTTGGAGCGGGGGAAATGGTGCGTCTATGTAGGCTGGGGGTGGCTCTGCTAGGTAGGTGGAAAGGAACGCCTCTAGTGCCGTTGGTTTCATTTTAAGGGGTACATTTTGGGGAACTTCCTCTGCAATCTCCTCTGAGAGTACAGGGTAGATACCAGCAACAAGAGCATTTCTTTCCCTATCCATTTGTTCCACTCGAACCTGTTCACCCTCTTCTAGTAACTCTTTTTCTTTTGCCTGTTCTGACATTTGCCTGCTTTTCTCGGCTTTGTTAAGTTCTTTCAGGGCCCTCCTATTAGCCTCTTTGCGCCATAATTCAATGGCCTCTTCCTGCGAGGGCCTCGACTTCCTTTTGCATAGTTGTTCCTCTACTCTCATAATACATTCTGAATCCCATGATGCCGGTCGCAGGCCATCTATGCATAGTCTCTAGATCCTTTGTGTAATCTACCCAGAGGTCTAAATAGAGAATAGCTCTGATGCCATGTTTGTTATACATAAAATTGCCGGGAGTATCTCTTGGCGGGACATTAACTGCCTCTTCTAATATTCCCTTTTTAGTGCCTATTTTACGCAATTTTGAAAACAACGGCATGCTGGAACCTAACTAAAACAATTTCAAACTCAAAACATATATAACATATACTTATGTACTGGAATACAGTACAACCATACCGGTCTCGTGAAGGAGACACATCTTTACCGTGTTCATTAAATGAACCCGTCTTTATGCGTTCTCAGTGGTACTCACCGGGAAGCAGAACTTGAAGACCTGGTCATCGGACGTTTGATGCTTGCGCAGGAATGGCGGACCTCTGAAGACCTCAGACTCGGCTCTCTCACGGGTTGGGCTCTGAGTCAGGACGCTCCGCAATCTTCCTCACCGCCTCGTGTGGATGTCTGGTCGCAGTCCGCCTCCTCCGTTGGCCTGAGGGAGTTGGCGGGAAGTCCCGCTGGCGTGTACACTTGAAGTCCGTCTAGGCTGTAGAAGGGGGCAGGGGCCGGACCTACATCGCCGGCGCGTGGGGAAGGGGATGCGTCCCTGTTCGGGCGCCAGATTATGTGGTAAATAAATTATTTACACTATCATAATTTCTATAAATAAATAAATATCAAAAGGGTCAAGCATAAATGAGGAGCAGAGTCCATGGTATTAGAGTCAATGGGCTTTATTGCATTAACTCGAGTTAAGGGAGAGCTCCAGCGCCAAGCGGGCACAGGAGAGTTCTGAGCTTTATTCACAGAGTACAATATTTATACATTCTTTGCATACATAGGGAGGAGCCCTCCAAGCAGAAGGAAAGAAAAAGATATGAGCATGTAGGCGTTCACTGTAATGAGTCATAGGTGGGTGGGTGCATAGAGGGGGTTGCAAGGTCAGCTAAAACTTGCCCTGCCTGTTTGCGTAACTTTATCAGACTTTTACACGAGGGCTGTTTCCTTTCTGTTGGTCAGGGAGGGCCCTGGGTGTCAGAGTGACTAGCATGTCTGGTCTTATCTCTAGCTCGGGGAAGCATGCAGATTGCTCTCATCTGTAGAAGTGTTGCTGCTTCATACTAGCAAGTTGGTTTGGCCCTTCCTGTCCACCCCTTGTGTAACTGTCTTGGAGGTTTCCCTTGACATGGGCCCCACTTATCTCTGAGAGCCGACAGCAAAACTGGGCCTTATCTCTGCAGAGGGGCTTCTGCTCGCCTCCTGCTCGGGCCGGAATGCAGCTTTATCAGGTCGACCCTTGTTTGACACTGTTAAGACACCCCGGGCTGGGCCTTTTCTCCGTGACTGCTCAAAAAAATATCTAATGTGCTGCAGAGAAATGTAACGTGTGCCTTTTTCAGGGTCTGGCATGGAGGGGCCTGGTGACAGAGAAATAAGGCCTCTGAATGTGAAGTAATGCAGGGGTTTTTATTCAACATGGCAGATGGTGAGAGGGTAGCGCTTGGGGGCACAAATACATATAAATATGTAATTTTCTTCACCTGTCCTCCCAAAGAGGCAAGATACATCGATAATGGGAGTTGGATCAGGAGACGACCTACCTCCTGGTGACCTCCGCAGGCTATCCACAGACTCCAGGGCGGAACATGTTGGTTTGTGCTAGTGGCCCGGAGAAAGCCCATCTAGAGTTGATATTTTCTGGTGGCATTTATGAGGACAAAAAAAACGCATTGAAAGGTGGGGAATAAGATTGATGTACTATGACTTCAAGATCGTGCACAAGGCGGCAAAGGAGCACAACCCAGCTGACTACATGTCACAACATCCCTACCGCAGGCACCTGAAAACACATCCATGGCAGAAGAGTACCTAACCTTTGTGTTAAGACAAAACACTCCCGCCCCGATAACATTTGAAGAGCTGGAACGAGAGACAACAAGGGATGCCACAATGCAAGCCGTCAAATCAACAACACAACTGCAAAGATGGAGACATGTAAACAACATCAGCCCCACGGAAGAAGCAGTGAGCAGGGAAGAAATACTGGCATTCAAAAACGGAAAGAGGAATCATACTAAGAGGAACAAGGATAGTGATGCCAAAAGCATTGCGGCGGCAGACTGTAAACCTGGCACATGAGTCCCACAGAGGCATAGTAGCAACAAAAGAGATGCTACGAGAAAGAGTATCGTTCCCAGGTTTGGATCGACTGGTGGAAGACACCATCCTAAACTGTCACCTATGCCAAATAATGGGACGGCCTGCAAAGCCAGAACAGCTACAGATGTCGGAGCTTCCAAAGGCAGTGTGGACCACACTGGCAGCTGATTTCTATGAGCCATCGGACCCTGGCATCTACTTGCTGGTGGTCATTGATGAGTACTCCAGATTTCCCATAGTATGGCATCAGCCACTGCAACATTGCCGATACTGGACGGCATCTTTGCAGCCTGGGGCTCCCCACCACCAATGAAGACAGACAATGGGCCTCCCTTCTCAGGAGAGGAGTTTCGCAAATTCATGGCCTACCTGGGCATTCGCCATTGGAAGATAACGCCACTGTGGCCACAGGCAAATGGCATGGTGGAAAGATTCCTGGGAAATATCAAGAAAGCAATCCAAAGAGCAAAACTGGCACAGCTCTCTGAAGGCCAGGCACTCAGTCAAATACTAAGAGACTGCCCCAACACCCCTCACAGCTCCACAGGACGATGCCCCGTAGAACTGATGCTAGGAAGGACAAACAGAACAAGATCGCCCCAGCTAGAGGCAAAAGCGCCCCAGAACACAAAAGCATCACAACAAGAGATTAAGAAGCAAAAAAGAGAATGAAACTCTATGAAGACACCTGGAGACATGCAACATCATCACAACTTATGCAAAGAGACTCAGTTCTGGTGCACCAACGACAATCAAGAAAATCAGGCAGTCCTTTCTCAGATGAAACGTGGAGAATAATAAATGTCAAAGGACCTATGATAACAGATGCATCAGATCCCTACTGGATCACCAGAAATAGCTCACATTTCAAGGGGCTCCCATCCTTTTCTCCCCACCTTTTTCTCACACTTGGCCACGTCCTCTCCTACCACTGGTTTCCTGTTATATGCTGCACTGCTGACTGCCCCTTTGGTTATCCTCTCGTTTTTCTTCTGTCACCCTCACAATGCTTGCATGGGGTCTAAGTGGTGACTGAAGTTCAAGGCTTACCAGACATTTCTTCTTAAACCACGGCTAATGCGCAACATTGGAAACACGTACAAGTTTACCCATTTGAAATTTGCACAAAAATATGTTTTGTTATTTTGCTAGATTATATTGTATACGTGAAATGGCCAATATGAAATTCAACTTAATTTATTTTTCAGTTCAAGTCAATTTTGTTATTTGAAGGAAATAAAAACCATACCAATATTTTCAAATACATACCTATTGTAAAAAAAAGGAATACTATTAAAAGTCAATAGATTGTATGTTTTACCAGAGGCATGAACTAACAAATCTAAAACCATTTGGAAGTTCTTAAAATGAAATGCAAACATTTCCTCCGTTTTTTTTTGGTAGGTGCTTTGCAATATTTATTGGGTCTCAGGCTACTAAAGGGTAATTAAAGTGCCGTTATGCGTAATTAAAGTGCCGTTATGCATATCAAATTGATGTATTAATTCTATATGTGCTGAGTGCTACAAACCAGATATCCACTAGCAAGTCTAAAACCTCTTAGAAGATCTTAACAACTAAATGTCATGGTCGTCTAATTTATTGCAGCTAATTTCACCCAGGATAGCCCACTGTTTGTACTATGAAAGAGGGATCTGTTTTTAAGTAAATTACCATGCAATGTCATACATTTCAAGAATTTGCCACTGACCTGGGAGTCAGTGGGATCTAGACTCATTCATTATGTCCGTTCGACAAGTTCGGATCCCCTGATCATTGAAGATGAAATAAAATGCAGGACATATGCAGACCAGGTGTATGATATCTTCCTTTAGGTGCCACATAGTCTGCATGAATGTGCAATCACACCTGGCAAATGCTCCCAACTGTGAATGGGTTTACTTGGTTCCATGTCATGCCTAATGCTGAAATAAGGAACCTGTTTTCTAGAGATGCCAGAGTTAGAGTTGAGACAAGACATGGCCACCTTTCCGTGCTACAGAGCAGAAATAACTGCTTTGGGGTTGAATGCATCTGGCACAATTGATGAAACACCATGGCGAAGATCTTGATGTGTCTTTTGCACCACTACATTCACTGTCACCAAGTGGTTTCCTCAAGTTATGTTATATGATATATCTATTTATAACGTGCACTATCACCCCACGTGTATCCTGGCACTGTATTACGTAAGTACCACTATTGACACATATTCCTAGACAGATGTCAATTGTCAGGTGTCATCAGACAATCTAAGTTACTCCTTTGGAAAGAGCCATGATTTAAGCCTTTTTCTGAACTGTAATAGATCTTCTGTCAGTCTTAGGGTTAAAGGGAGCTCATTCCAGAGTCATGCTGCTTCGGTGCTAAAAGCTCTTCCTTGTAATCTTGTTGTTCTAAACCGGGATCTGCTTACCAGGTTGGCTGATGACGAACGAAGGCTTCTAGTCGGGACATACCATTTGAATTTGTTTTGGTGGTCTCTTTAGGGCCAGCTTTGCAGCCATTGTCTGGACTCTATGGAGTCTCTTAATCAGGAAGTTTGGGGCATTACAGTAATCTAATCGGTTCAGGGTGACACTTCTTACTACTAGTGCTCTGGAGGAGACAGGTAGCATTGGAAGTATTTTACATAGTGTTCTGATGAGAGAAAAGCAAGTCCGAGCCGTTTTATTCATCTGGATTTCTAGACTAAGCTTGTTGTCAGAAACTACACCCAAAGTACACACTGTCTCTGAGGGTATCAGCGGCTGATCTGTATGGGATCCTGAGCACACACTCAAAGCTAACGTATTGAAGCCATCCTCTGTTAGAGTCTTGAAATGTTCAAGCGTCTCTGTCTTATCCTTATCTACCCTCTCCTCCTTCTGAACCAGTGATGGCATCTTAGCCTATCTAACCTAGGCATGTCCTTCTGATTGGTCTGTATTATCAGTTTCCAGCCCGCCAATGATTTTATAAATTTTCTCCTCAAATAATGTAGCTAGACCGTCACACAGATCTTGTGCGGCGGTGATCTTATTTTTAAGGCAGTCTGGTTTAGAGAGAGCAGACATTATTTTAAATATGCTTCTAGTGCAATTAGGTGCATTTAGGATAATGTTAGCATAGTATTATTCTGCTTTTGCTTTGGAGATCTCGATTTTATAGTTGCTCAAGGCTGCTTTCAGGGCTATTTTATTCTCATCCATGTAAAGCTTCCTCCACTTCCTTTCTGCCTGCATGTAGCCCATTTTATGATTTTTTAGTTTCTCATTATACCACGGTGCTGACGGTCTGTGAGTGTTTTTTAATTCTTTCATTGGGACAGTGTGATCAAGGGTGGTTCTTATCTGTTTGCAGAATTCTAGATAGTTCTCTATCAAGTGGCAAATAAAAGTGCGTGCCTAAAAATGCAAAAGTATTTATTTTGTCCATACTTTTCTGATGTTGACTTGGAGGATACATGTTTTAAGAAAAGGCATGCATATAGGGTGTATAGGTTCAGCAGTGTGGTCACTGCTGGCAAGCAGAACAGCAGCATCCATTTATTAAATGATGGGAGGCAGAGAAGCATCATCCATGTATAGAAGGATGAAGGCCAGAGCACCATAATCAATATATAAAAGGAAGCGGCACAGTATCAACCCCATATTAAAGAATGAAGCTGAACAGCATAATTTATATAGAAAAGGATGAAACAACACAGCATCATCCATATATTAATCAATTGAGGCAGAACAGCAGCATCCATGTATGAAAGGATGGAAAGAGAACAGCATCACCCATATAGAAAATGATGGAAGCAGAACACCATCATCCCTATATTAAATTATGGGAGATGTTAGATCTGGGGGTCTCTAGTTGGCAATGGTATTCACCTTTGTCCAAAAAGAGACCCTTACTTCTGCCAGGATAAGGGGATTACACTCCTTAATAACCCCTGCTCACCCCCTTGGTAGCTTGGCACGAGCAGACAGGCTTATCTTAGAGGCAGTGTGTTAAGCATTTGTGAATATACACAGTAATACAGTGAAGACACTACAGATGGACACAACACAGGTTTTATAAAAAGAAGTATTCTTTCTATCGACTTAAACACAAAACCACAAACGACAAAAATCCACAATACTACACTTAAGATTGCTTAAAATATGATTAAAGTTGCTTAGTTCAAGTTGTTGGTAAATGCGACAAAGTTCTCAACAAAGTACCTGAATGCGTAACGCAAAGTAAACAAAAGGCTTGCAAAAGGGGAGATGCGTTGGTTCTGTGATCCGGGGCAGATGATGCGTCGTGCCTCAATGGTTGCGCAGAGTAGGGGATGCGTCGTGATCCGTACCGTTGCGGAGGTGATGCGTAGAGTCTCAGCCTGCGGGCCCATTGCGGTGCGCAAGATGGCTCCTTGATGCGATGTGATGTTCCGGTTGCGATGCGAGAAGATGGCAGCCTTGATGCGGTGATGCGATGACGATGCGATGACGCCCTGGCAGCCTTGCGATGACTCTGTATTTTGGAGCCGCGACAGGCCCTGCGACGCACTTCTCCGGTGATGCGATGGCGACTCTCACGATGGGGTCAAGCTTCTTCAGTGATGCAACAGCAGGCAGCTTCGATGAACACACACTTCTAGGGAGATGCGGCGAAGGCTCACTTCTCCTGTGATGCGACGATTTTAGCTGCGGCGGCGACACGCTTCTTCTTGATGCGTCGCTCTTCTAGCTCCCAGCGGCACTCAAGTGTCTAGAGTCAGAATTCCCAGCAAGGAAATTTAGTGGGGAGCTGGAGGTGAAGTCTTTTGTCCCTGAGACTTCAGCAGGAGGCAAGCATAGTTCAAGCCCTTGGAGAATATTCTGTAGATGAAAGTCCTTACAAAGTTCCTTCTCCTTTCCCTTGGCAATGAAGCAACCACTGCAGGCCAACCCAGCAAACAGCACACTGGCAGAGGGGCAGTACAGCTCCTGCAGCTTCCTTGGTTCTTCTCCTTGGCAGAAATGTTTCTTGTCCAGAAGTGATCTAATTTCTTGGGATCATGGTCCCAATATTTATACCCCAAAATCCTTTGTTCTCTGAAGGCAGAGAGGTCTCTGCCTAGTCCAAACCAATTCCTGAGCACTTTGTTTACATGACTCTCTTCTTCCTTTCACTGTGCAGGGCAGAGACATCAGCCGCCCCACAGGAGGTATAGCCAGCACAAGGGAGGGAAGGTACAGCTCTGGAGCACTCTGTTGATATGATTCCTTCTCTCCTTTCACAGTGCAGGGCAGAGACATCAGACAAGCCACATGAGGTGGAACCAGCATTGTAGAGGGAGGGACCAGCCCTATTCAGGTCCCAGGTGCAACTCCTCCCTCCAATCTAGATGCAGATCTCTCTATTCACCACCGGGCTGCCTCAGCCTGCCTCCTGGAATCCCCCAGACCTGTCACTCACAAACCCAGACAATGAATACAAAACCCAGCAGAGGCAGACCTGGATAGTAAGGCAAGAAAATACCTACTTTCTAAAAGTGGTATTTTCAAACACAGAATATTAAAACCAACTGTACTAAAAGATGTATTTTATTATTCTGAGTTCAGGCATACTAAATTCAAATTTCTACCATGTTCCCGAGTCAATTAGGATTATAAGAATGTAATAATCTAACTGCCCATTCTAACCTATGGAGAACAGGTAGCCTTCAATCGTGA
The DNA here is from genome assembly GCF_964261635.1 of Lissotriton helveticus. Taxonomy (NCBI): domain Eukaryota; kingdom Metazoa; phylum Chordata; class Amphibia; order Caudata; family Salamandridae; genus Lissotriton; species Lissotriton helveticus. The sequence goes on along the minus strand of NC_136057.1, from coordinate 2,082,195,589 downwards.
AAAACGAAAATGGCTGTAATTCACTATTAGGACATGCTACACACATCGGAGCATGTCCTACCTTATACTTACAATGCACCCTGCCCTTGGGCCTACCATAGGGGTGTCTAATATGAAGTAAAGGGAAGGTTTTGGGACTGGCAAGTGGGTGCACTTGGCCAAGTCGACATGGCAGTGGTAGACTGCACACAGGCCTTGCAATGGTAGGCCTGAGACACACTTTACAAGCTGCTTTTGTGGGTGGCACAACCAGTGCTGCAAGCCCACTAGCGGTACAAAAGGGGGTGGTGATGGACGGAGCATCTGAACCAACCGTCTTCAGCCCGGCTTGCTTGAATCCAGTGGCAAAGTGAGCAAGGGACTCAAGTCTGAGCATACCCTGCCACACTTATGGCGGCCAAAGCAGAACAAAAGGGGGTGGTGATGGACAGAGCATCTGAACCAATCAAACACTCACACCCAGTCAAAAGATCAGGGTTGAATCCATCACCGTTCTTTAGCCCACTCTGCCACCCCAGTTCAGACATGGCTATATGCAAATCAGTCTGACCCTGTGCCTCATGGGAACAGTCCAGCCCGAACTGCCAAGCCATGCCTTCCCTGGACCGGAAACAAGCTTCCGAGGACCGGTTTCTGGCATTACAGCCGTCTTCAGCCCGGCTTGCTTGAATCCAGTTGCAAAGTGAGCAAGGGACTCACGTCTGAGCATACCCTGCCACACTTATGGTGGCCAAAGCGGTACAAAAGGGGGTGATGATGGACGAAGCATCTGAACCAATCAAACACTCACACCCAGTCAAAAGATCCATCACCGTTCTTTAGCCCACTAGCATCATTTGATTTACAAGCCCTGGGCACACATGGTGCACTGTACTAGGGGCTAATAGATAAATCAAATAACCCAATCATGGAATAACCAATTAGTACATACATTTAACATAAGGAGCACTTGCACTGTGGCACTGATTAGCAGTGGCACAGTGCCCAAAGCATAAAACCAGCAAACACATTTCAAAACAGAGAAGGCAAACTGTCAAAATGGAAGGGAGACTCACGCCAATGATGCCAGGTCTAACAGGAGACATGACAGCATCATCCGTATATTAAATGATGGAAGGCATAACAGCCCTACCCGCATATTGAATGATGGAAGCAGAACAGCATCATTCCTATAGTAAAATATGGGCGGCAGCACAGCATCATCCATATACTAAAGGATGGAAGCAAAACATCGTTAGCCCTAAATTAAAGCATGAAGTGGAACAGCATCATTCATTATTAAAAGAAGGGAGGCAGAATTGCATCGTCCATGTATTAAACATTGCCTTACATTTTAAACAGGAGCAAAAACACATTAAAGAGACGCAATATGATGCCTTGCATTCCTCTGTTTTGAATACGAATTAGATTCAATCAATTGATAATTTCTTCAAAATATCTGGCCTGGATGATTTGTGAAATGGCTTTTATAGAATGCAAGGGGCCGTTCTAAATCCATATCTGCGATAGAGTAGATCGAACTAGTCACAGTAAGAAACCTCCCTCCAGTGACATCATCAAATGTGGCCTCAGGATCCATAAAGGCAAGTAATAGAATAGTAGTAATATCACTCAAAAAACGTAACTGAGCCAGATATGAACACTATATAACACTTCCACTAAACGCATAATGTCTCTAAATAAAACAACCCAGACAATAATTCCAGCATCAGGTGTTTCTATACATGCATACATTTCTCTTTTTCTGTGCTCCACAGAAACATTAACTTGGGGTGCGCAAACGTGTGATTTGTTTGACTAAAGGTCACAATGATTGATGTCCAAAGTAAAAAAAGCTTATAGTGACAGCTACCTTTCCAACAAATAATTCGTTGTTCTCAAATGTTAATGATGGGAGTGAATGCAGGGTTAGTACATTGGGCTAGTTATATTGGCAAAAGCAATTTTGGATTTACAGACTAATTTAATGAGGAATTTAAAATAAATTGTGCCATTAACATTGGAAAAATAAGACGCCTGGAAGACCACTTCTTGGGCTTTTTGGTGTTCTCTGCCCAAGGACATTTTGGAACTAGGAATGCTGTATGTGTATGGTAATGTTTAATGCGTATTGAGTCAGTAAAGCTGTTCAAAAGAGGAGAAGTTATAAACACACTTTATAAGGATTCAGAGGCCTCTTTCAAAATATTTTTTGCAAGGAGTACCAAGAGAGGTACTTCGAAGCACCTTAAAACAAATACTCCAACCAAAACTAGATGGGATTGAAAATCAATGTACATAGACAATGTTGGTTTCCTCAGTTTCCACTGGTAATGTCAGTCTCAGCATGCTTTGTAAGGGGTATGCCCAGTAACCGGCAATGCCAATCACAACTTGTCCATAAATAGTTAACATCAATATCCTCATGCCCATGCCCAGTAACAGGTATGGAAGCATTCACATGCCCAGGAACTGGTAACATCACTATCAACATTTAGGACCACAAATGTGGATAGGATCTGTGCATCTACTAACAGGAAGTGACAACATCCATATTGCCAGAAAAATATCTGGTCACACTTTACATGCCACACAACTGGCAATGCCAGTCCTTCATTTCCAGAAATGGGTAATACTAGCACCAAATATGATCAGCCTCCACATGCCCATCAAATGTTGCTTGTCAAAATATTGAGGACAAAAATGTCGACCTGCAAAATGATCATTACCAAATTATCAGCTACCAGAATAGCCTAGCGTGAATGTACGTATATGTAGGTAAGTATTGATTTACTATATTTAACTCCACATCTATTTACCTTGATGATATATGTGGTGCATAGATGTTTTATTAACCCTTTTCCTACCAATATGTACTTACCTTCATGATATTCTGGTTGTCTAGATTTTGGCGACAATACTAGTGAGGGTCAAATTAACCCCCCATTCATCATGCATGGCAAAACATCCAATGCACAACAATCGGTATGCATAGCCTGTGCATGTTCAGCACTGTGCATATCCATTATCTACATGTCCATTAACAGGAATGCACAGGCCTCCATGCACACTAAAAGGAATAGGGTACAGTCATAGCTCCAACAACATACATTCTTGCTTCAAAATGTCTTCTATCATGCATAAACCACCTTAGCATGTCCAGTAACAAGTATTGCTAGCATCCACATGCACAGAAACTGGTTATACCAATTTCTGCCCACATGAGAGAAAAAATGACTCAATGCAAGCAAGCAGCACAAACTTACTGTGCAACTGTAATGTAATGGGCTCTTTTGAATCTTTAATTTGATATACGGGTTAAAGTACCCCCTGCCATACGTTAGAAGGATATTGCAAGTCACAGAGGAATTCCATGAGCATATAAAGGAACGAGGCTGAGTACCTTTTTAAGGTGATGGAAATCTGAGGTGGCTTGCAATATAGGTATCATGTATGGCAGGAGGTACTTACAATACATGGTCACCCAATCACCTTTCCATCAAACTGCTTAAATCTGTGATGCAGAGCTCTTTCATATACAAGAGAGAGCATGTCTACAAGCATAAAGAATATAAATAGAATCTGTAGAGCAAAATTAAACACATAAGAATAGATGTTAGATATTTGTTCCAAAAATTGCATGCATAAAGATTCTAGCTTTTTTACAATTATCTAAGGGGTTGTGGTAAATAAATAAATAATTACCGGTACTATTTTTCTATGCATTAAATGAAAAGGATAGCTCAATAAATAAGAGGCAAAATCCGTGGTGTCTGAGTCATATGGGCTTTAATCAGATGGCTCGAGCCAATGGACCATCGGGTTCCATCACCTGCAAAGGTTCAGGAAGGGACAGACACAGGACAAAAGGGAAGTCGCGCCGCATCATATTAACATCATACAGTATATATAGTAAAACAGTACAATTGCATTGAATACAGTAGGCGTAACAAGTGACAAACGGAAGATAAGAACATATGGGCTTAACAAGAAGGCGTGCACAGGGCGTGCACGAAGACATGTGATGTAAACGTCACAGAAGTGTCATAAATGGGTGGATACATGGAGGGGGCTACCTGGGCAGCTGGAACCTTTAACCTACTGGTGCGCGCAAACGAGCCATGACGTGTGACTGGGGAGAGCTGGGGGCTCTGACTTCTAGTACTAGAAGAGGAGACTAAAGTCTGGGATGTCAGAACGACCTGTACCTATAGCATATCTGATATCTCGTGTTTGGAGTACATGTTGCTTGAATCTAAAAGTCATCAGGGCAAAGGCTACTTGTCACTAAGGCTAGTGCATGCATATATTTCTTTATGTATTGCGTGTGCTATGAATCTTCTATGGATATTAATTCAGTAATTCTCTTGCATGGAGACAGAAAGACTAGACTATAAATGAAGATGTTTATGTGGTTCGTTAGCTAGGAATGTGAAGCCGGGGAGCTGAACTGATAACTATAGGCATAACATATTCTTGGCAGACAGGCAGGCAGGCCAGGCCGGGCACCGCGCTGCTTGGCAGAAATTAAGTGAAGGGTCAGGGATGCGGGCGGGGCTGCATCGCTCCCCGGAGTGGTTCAGGAGACTTGAGGCTCGAATCTGGTGTCCGGGCCCTGTGAGGCCTAGAAACGGGTGCAACTCGATGATTTAACGTGCACAATGTAAAGACGTTGGCCACATAGGCCTAATACTTGTTGCTTTCAGGAGGGACTGGATAACTAACATACTAACGTTGGACACAACTATAATTGCGTCTTTATTCAGTCAAGGGGGTAAATATGCATATTAATCATGCACATATAACATATGATGGGGAATACGTAGGGACACATGACAGGGCAAAATTCAATTTTCCTCATTCCCTCCTTGTTCCCTACGTTTCCTTCAGGAAACATCAATATTCATGATACCATCTATCTGTTCATACAGCATCATTTGCTCGTCTCTTATCTTTTGGGAATGGGACTTTGGACTTGTAATACAAGAGGTAGCGCACAAGCCGCAAATCGCAGGGCCACATTGTAAACAGAGACAACAACTGAATATGATCATTACTACTATTCCTAGGAATGACAGTACTTTCCATCCCCAGGCAGATATTATACTCCAGAGCCAACCGGACCAAGTCCAGGTGCCTGGATTCTGGTGTAACTGATGGGCTATTTTATGAAGTCTTGTTATTGCTGAATATACAGACGGTGCGTTATTAGGAATGAAAATGCAACAACTAGATCCGATGACTCTACAAGCTCCGCCCCTATCGGCCAGTATGACGTCAAGAACAAGGCGGTTTTGAAGAACGACAAATCTCATAGCAGATTGCTCTTCTGTTAAGTTACCTAGAGCGGAAGTAGTCTCATTCACTACTGCTTCAAGGGTTCTGGTTAACCTGCGTATTAGCTTACTATTCTGGACAGGTCCTATGAAGAAAAAGAAACCTTTATTGAAATCTGTATACTGTTCTAATGCAGTTTCAGTCTGATCGACAATTGGGGACTCGATCTCCCTTCTATGTCTGACGTGTACTAGATGTGTGTTTCTGTGATAATCGGATGGGGCTAGAAAAACTGGTGGCAGTAGGAAGGCAATGTAACATGTTCCATCCCAATCTAGGGGCAAACGTACATATGCGGTCTGACCACATATAAAATATGAATGGCGTGAGGCTTTGAAAGTAGATTTCCCACTGTCACTATACTCGACCACAGTAGTACAATCACTGTGTCCTAGGTGTACTGAACCATTCTTTCTAACACATAATTCGCCTTTTACTGGTAGAACTGTTATAGAAGGTAAGTCTGGAGTAGTCTCGGACTGAACATTCAAAACCATGAAATTGGAGGAGAAATTACCTAGATCATATACTTCATTTTCTAGATCTAACCCTGTCCTATGGGAAAGACCTTCCTTGTCTGGGAAACATGTTCTATTCAAAAGGGACTTATCGTCTAAGGATGATGTCAACGTAAACCATGCTCCACACGAACCATTGTGTGAAAACGGATAGGGAAAGAGTGGCAGAACTCCCTTCGGTGTCTGGAAAGGGGGGAGTCGACCACACACCCAACAATTAGTGGCATTGCTGGTCTGGTGTGAATAGTGTAACATACGGATAAAAGTATTGTTGCGCATTGCAAGTCGGTAGGATAACTCGTGAGGAGGTAGTTCACTAAATGTGTGCTCTACTGTATCATTAGAGGAAAGATGTACATGCGAATCAAAAGGAGGAAAAAATACATGTAAAACATAACTTATACTTGTGATCGTAAGACTCAGAAATAACATAAATAATAAAGTAATAATACATCTGCTGCGCAGACTTTTACAATAACGTGTTTTCTTGGAGTTTCGTCTAACTCTCTCACTATGGGGGTCTATCTCATACATGTCAGGAACCTGTCTAACCGCTTCACCCGAGAGGGACTTAAACAATTACACTGTCTGACTTGCTAGACCTCAGTTTCAATTTATACTCCTGCTGCGGAGTTTTCTCTAACAGGGGAAGTTTAGAGTCAGTATCGGGGCAGTCCTTGAAAAAAGTCTTTGGGCGGAGTCCATGGAAACGCTTGATGTGGCTGGAGTGTAGCCAGCCCTTCCGGCCCTCCAGTTTCACGGCGGTCCTTGTGGTCATCAGAACAAGTTTCGGCTCCTTCCAGCGGGGCTCCAGTGGGCTTGAACGATCAAAATTCCGGATCAAAACCAGATCACCTGGAACGACCTCGTGCGGTTTCACCTGGGTGTTGTCTGGGAAGGCAGCCGCGACCTGTGAACGACAAGAGAGTAGTGCAGACATCAAGGAAGCTAGGTAATCTGTCAGCATATTACTGTCAACATCGGTTATTTTACGTGGCATAGGTGTACCCCACATGTTCGGGGGACGGCCAAACACTACTTCATACGGTGACAGACCTGAACGGGAGTGAGCAACCATTCTCATATAAAAAAGGGCAACTGGCAAGGCTACTATCCAATCTACACCTTTCTCGGCACAGACCTTCGCTATATGTATTTTCAGAGTTTGATTATGTCTCTCTACGAGGCCAGCTGCCTCGGGGTGTCGTACGCAGTGGAACTTCCACTGGTACCCTAACAGAAGTGATACTTGTTTCATGAGTTCGGACGAGAATGGCTGTCCGTTATCTGAATACACGACTCGAGGTAAACCATAGCGAGGGAAGAACTCACGAACCAACTGCTTGGCAGTGGTCGCGGCAGTGTAATCTGGGACTGGATATGCTTCTGTCCATCTGGACAAAGCGCATACAACTACGAGGACATACTTGAAACCTCGACATCGATCCATCTGGATATAATCCATCTGGAGGACTTCAAAAGGGTGGTCAGGAGGATGGAATCCACCTTGTTCCACCGGAACACCTTTACCTGGATTGAACTGACAACAGATCATGCAGGTACGCACTTTCTGCTTCGCTGCTGCTCGTAAATGCTTGTTAAACCAGAGGTTCTGGATACTGTCTAACATGGCTTTTTCTCCTAAATGTGCTGGACTATGTGCTGTATTAATAATGACTTGAACCATAGAGTCGGGGAGAAACCATGTGGCTTTTCCCTTCGTCAACCATCCCTGATCTGTCTGGACCCCTCCTTGTTCAGACCATTTCTTGATTTCGTCTGGGGTAGCATGTGTCTGTATGTCTAGTACGTCTTGTGTAGGGTCCTTAACTGTCATACAAGTCGTCTGAACTGGAACATCTGTCTTTGTCATGTTAACTGGAATGTCTGGGGTCTGAGCTGTAAGCTTGGCTGTTCGATCTGCTAGATCGTTACCTTGGGAAATGGCGTCAGTGACTTTCGTATGTGCTTTGCACTTCATAATGGCAATGGCTGTCGGTAAATGTATTGCATCTAACAGAGCTTGAATGAGGGGGCCATGCTGAATCTTGGCTCCATGAGAGGTCATGAAACCTCTTTCTTGCCAGAGGACTCCAAAGTCGTGTACGACTCCGAATGCATAACGTGAATCTGTATATATGTTTACTTTCAGGTTCTTTGCTCGTATGCAGGCTTGGGTCAGAGCGATGAGCTCTGCTGCTTGAGCAGACAAGGTGTCAATACGATGTGTTTCTATAACTTCAGTTTCAGTAGTCACTGCATACGCGGCTACTAACTCTCCTGTACTTGTTCTCATACATGAACCATCCACGTAAAGTATCAGGTCTGGGTCAGATAATGCAATGTCCGTCAAGTCTTGTCTTGGCTTTGTCATGGTGTTAATAACTTCCACACAGTCATGTGTGGCAGGATTTGAAACAGTCGAGGGTAACAGTGTAGCAGGATTTAATATGTTGCAGCGTCTGATTTCTATGTGTGGCTGAAACAGTGTCAATTCATATCCTGTTAAACGTGCAATTGTCAAGTGTTGAGTCTGTGTTCAGTTTAAAAGAACTTCCACGGAGTGTGGGACCTGTACTGTCAGGGAGTGTCCTAACACTATGGAATCACTTTGTCTGATAGCTAGAGCTGTGGCTGCAACTGACTTGAGGCACGCAGGCAGAGCCTGGGCTACTGGATCTAATGTGCTAGAAAAATAAGCACAAGGCTTGTATTGTCCTGCTTGATCTCGTGTGAGAACAGATAATGCTGTACCATCACGTTCAGTAACAAAAAGTGTAAAAGGCTTACTATAGTTTGGTGTCGCTAAAACAGGTGCATTACATAAAGCTTTCTTCAATTCATTGAAAACAAGTGTATGTTCCTGGGTCCAAGGGAGGACAGACGATGTGGCTGCCTCCTGTGTTGTCAATTGTATCAGTGGTTTGGCTAGATATGCATACTGAGGGATCCATTGTCTGCAGTAAGAAGTGAGGCCGATAAAAGCTCGTACCTCCTTCTGTGTCTTGGGCTGTGGAAGATGTGCTATTAACTGGATACGGTCAGGTGTCAACTGTCTACCCCTCTTGGACAGCAAGTGTCCAAGGTATACCACTTGCTGGACACAGAATTGCAGTTTCGAAGGGGACACCTTGTGCCCCATCTCCGCCAGAAAATACAAGACTGTCAGTGACGCACGTTCGCAGTCACGTTCTGTACGGGCTGTGATCAATAGATCATCGACGTACTGGAGCAGGGCAGTATCAGAGGGCATGTGAATACTGTCTAGTTGTCTTTTAAGTGCTTGACTGTAAATACTAGGACTTTCCGTGAAACCTTGAGGTGCACGTGTGAATTTATAGCTTCTTCCATTTAAACAGAATCCGAAAAGGAACTAGCTGTCTGGATGAATGGGGACACTAAAGAATGCGTTCTTGAGATCAATAACAGTAAAGAACGTAGCTTCAGAATCAATGGCAGTCAATAGGGAAGAGATATCTGGAACCACTGGGTACTGGGGTATGATACATTTATTAAGTTCTCGGAGGTCAATCACTAATCGATAAACTGGAGGTGCATTTGGATCAGTACGTTTAAGAATCGGAATGATAGGAGAATTACATACATTGGAGTCAGTTTCTACAACCACTCCTTGAGCAATGAGCTCGTCAATAATTTTCGATAAGGCTGCTACAGCCTCAGGTGGCAATTTGTATTGCCGAATTCGGGGTAATACAACTCCTTGTTTCAGAGTGACACGATATGGTGTAATGTGCATACAACCTACATCAGTTGGACCTTGCGCCCATAAATGCTGTGGTACATTCAGTAATCTTGGATCAAAATCACGTAACACATAATGTCCTTTAAAATCACGTAAAAACAATCTCACTCCTTCCGGAGAACAGCAAATCACAGCTCCTAACTCTTTCAATGTTTTAATACCAAGTAAATTTTCAGGACATGATTTCGTAAGTAACAAGTCTGTAGTTCGGGACAATGGACCAACTTCTAGGGAAACTGGTTTCGATATTTCATTAACAATAGGCTTTCCTGAAAATCCCAGGGAAACATTTCTTGAGCCTGAGAGTGGAGCCCCTGGAACCTCGTCATGACTGATGGTAGTCCTACTTGCCCCTGTATCAATCAGAAACTTTCTGTCTTTCCCTAATACTTGACTGTGTACATAGGGACCCTCTTGATCTACAGGAACCTCGATGAGAGGCAAGCCAACCTCCCTCTCTAGGCTGTTTCATGAATACTGCTGATATTCTGGATAATCTGACTGTGCGTACTGGTACATCTGCTGTGTAACGTGTTGTGTGGCAGCTATAGGCTGCGGTACTGTAACTGTCTGTTGTGCGTTCTGCGGCGGTTGCGAATTCTGCGGAACATGTTCTTGTCTAAGAGGACGCGGTCTCTCTTTCGTCTTACCTGTAGCTATGTTGTGTTTCAGAACTGCACATTCGTTTATATAATGACCTGGCTGTTTACAGTAATTGCATGTCCCTTTAACGGGAGCTGTAGAATGACTAGTTTGATTCGTACCCCTCTTCTGACTATCTGGTGGAACGGACTGTGCAACTAGTACTTTCATTTTCGTGTCCTTCATACGTCTCCTTTCGTGTTCTTGCTCTTCCCTGATTCTGTTCTGGTGATACTGTAACATCTGTAGCATTTGGGACGGGGTATTAGCTTGCCAGGTACTCTCGACTTTCAGTACTCGATTTTTAACTTGAGGTAAAGAATTCTCAACTAGTTTAGTAACAAAAAGATGTGGATACGACTCACTACTTGTTTTCAAACCGCTATTTATAATGAAACATTTCTCGAATCTGGAATAAAAATCACTAGTGTCTTCGTCTTGTTTCTGTTTACAGGCTGAGATGGCATCCCAGTCTTCCTTTTTCGTGGCTAGTAATCTTGGCAAGACTTGTATTAACAACTCGGGCAATTCTTTGGCTTTCTGACTGTTCTGCTCTAACTCGTTCACCTTCTTCTAGTAATTCCCTTTCTTGGGCTTTTTCGGAGGATTCCCTACTTAATTCTGCTTTTCTGAATTCTTTCTCTGTTCTTTTATGGGATTCTTTACGCCACAATTCTATGGCATCTTTCTGGGATTGTCTGGCTTTCTTTTTCCATAATGCTTCTTCTACTCTCATGATGCACTCGGCATCCCATGTTCCTGAAACAGGCCATCTATATTTCTCCTCGAGATCTTTGGTGTAGTCCACCCATAAATCTAGATACAGTATGGCATCTAAGCCATGTTTATGATACATGAAATGTCCAGGACTGTCCCTAGGGGGGACAGGAACTGGTTCTTCGAGTAACCCTTTTCTGGTTTTTATCTGACGTAACTTCGAAAACAAAGGCATATTTGAACCGTACTTGAACTTGAACACAATACACAATGAACACAGTAATGAATAGCAGACAAATCATTCATACCACGACATCAAAAACACATTAATAACAGTTCGAACAGATAGTACCTAATACATTAAAAACATAATACTTGAATTTCTCGAGAACAGACTTACTAGAATTACTGGATGCACTGCTAAAACAGTACAGAACATACCGGCCTCATAAAGAGACACGGCATACCGTATCCACCTAAGTGAACACGTCGGACCGGATCTGTGTACCCAAACCCGTCGGACCGGGCACAAATTAATGAACCCGTCTAGATACTTCCCCAGCAACGGTACTCACCGGGAAGCAAAACTGAAGGCCTCTGACTGGACTGGACTGCTACGACGTCTGGTTACTGCTACACACTACGCATGCGCCTCGGGCTTCGGAAACAGGTGGGCCTCCGGATACCTCGGACCTTGCTCTCTCAGCTTGGGCTCTGGTCGGGACGATCCGCCTTCCCCACCGCCTCGTCTGGATGCCGGACCGCAGTCTCCGTTTCCTCCGTGGGCCTGAGGGAGACTTGAAGCAGAAATATCTGCACGTGCACAGTAGGGGTCCGTCACGGCTGTAGAAGGGTCAGGGGGCCTGCGTTACATCGCCGGCGCGTGGGGAAGGGGCTCGTTCCTGTTCGGGCGCCATTATGTGGTAAATAAATAAATAATTACCGGTACTATTTTTCTATGCATTAAATGAAAAGGATAGCTCAATAAATAAGAGGCAAAATCCGTGGTGTCTGAGTCATATGGGCTTTAATCAGATGGCTCGAGCCAATGGACCATCGGGTTCCATCACCTGCAAAGGTTCAGGAAGGGACAGACACAGGACAAAAGGGAAGTCGCGCCGCATCATATTAACATCATACAGTATATATAGTAAAACAGTACAATTGCATTGAATACAGTAGGCGTAACAAGTGACAAACGGAAGATAAGAACATATGGGCGTAACAAGAAGGCGTGCACAGGGCGTGCATGAAGACATGTGATGTAAACGTCACAGAAGTGTCATAAATGGGTGGATACATGGAGGGGGCTACCTGGGCAGCTGGAACCTTTAACCTACTGGTGCGCGCAAACGAGCCATGACGTGTGACTGGGGAGAGCTGGGGGCTCTGACTTCTAGTACTAGAAGAGGAGACTAAAGTCTGGGATGTCAGAACGACCTGTACCTATAGCATATCTGATATCTCGTGTTTGGAGTACATGTTGCTTGAATCTAAAAGTCATCAGGGCAAAGGCTACTTGTCACTAAGGCTAGTGCATGCATATATTTCTTTATGTATTGCGTGTGCTATGAATCTTCTATGGATATTAATTCAGTAATTCTCCCCTGCATGGAGACAGAAAGACTAGACTATAAATGAAGATGTTTATGTGGTTCGTTAGCTAGGAATGTGAAGCCGGGGAGCTGAACTGATAACTATAGGCATAACATATTCTTGGCAGACAGGCAGGCAGGCCAGGCCGGGCACCGCGCTGCTTGGCAGAAAGTAAGTGAAGGGTCAGGGATGCGGGCGGGGCTGCATCGCTCCCCGGAGTGGTTCAGGAGACTTGAGGCTCGAATCTGGTGTCCGGGCCCTGTGAGGCCTAGAAACGGGTGCAACTCGATGATTTAACGTGCACAATGTAAAGACGTTGGCAACATAGGCCTAATACTTGTTGCTTTCAGGAGGGACTGGATAACTAACATACTAACGTTGGACACAACTATAATTGCGTCTTTATTCAGTCAAGGGGGTAAATATGCATATTAATCATGCACATATAACATATGATGGGGAATACGTAGGGACACATGACAGGGCAAAATTAAATTTTCCTCAGGGTGCAAAAAACAAACATGTTGACATAAATATCTTCTTTCTGCTTGTAGCTGCTGTACAGCTACAAAATCAGAGCACAAAAAGCAATACCAATGTTTCCTTTTTTAAACTGCTGCTTTAATTATGCTCCGTGACCTCACTTGCCTTTCCACTTGGCTTATACAAAGATTGTAGAATCAAATGTTTTATACAGTTAATGTTTGGAAATGTTAATGTAGGTTTTGCTTTATTAGTGTATGTCTTGTTTAGATCATGTATTTTCTCAAATTCAGCTTTTGCTTTTAGTGGGTTACTTTTACATTTTGCCTTTGATGGAAAATATAATCTACCACAGAAAAGGAGTAGAAACGTGTGTTTTCTTTTCCTGTTACTAGAGAAGGTGTGTTCCTTTCATTAAGGCTGCTTCAAATCAAATGCAGAGTAAACATTAGGAGTTCAGCACATCCTAGGTACTGTAAACACAGCAGTGAGAAATAAATGTAAAATATGAACTTCAGTAATAAACATGTGCCAGATAACTTCTTTACATACAAACATCCAGAATTCTTTAACACATCACAGTGTTCTGCTGTCTGAGCTGATGTGTGTGTTCTTGTAAGTGTTCTGGGCAGCCACAACCCATGCAGGTAAGAGCAGTAGGGAGGTGAGGCCGGGTGCGGGGTGGATTTTGACAGACGGCGACAAGGGAAAACGAATTATTTATTTAATTTTCACTCGAGGTCGTCTGGTTCTGGGTGTCCGACATAGGCAGTTAGTGAGAGAAGACTGTCTCTAGAGTCTGTGCTCTCTTTAATGTGACCTGCTGCAGTTGAGAGGACTATCCACTGCTAGCACAGCTACATTTGAAACAGGTTTTAAAAAACCTTTAAGAAGAACATTGTTACAAGCTTCTACTTTTGAAGAAAAACATGCTTTAAACAAAAGCTGCTGTACTTAAGCTAGTTATTCTGGCTTTCTCTTTCCAAATTCTAAATTCCAGTCTACCTGCAAGTGCCAGAAAGAAGGCGAAAAACGAGGCTAGTTGTATCTTCTGGTGGCCACCATCGATGAACCCACTGCATATACCACTTACAAAAGGTTGTTAATATTTCCTAATGCAAAGGCCATGTTTGATTGTCTCCCAGAGAGGCACTGTCAGCTTGCCTCCTTAAACTCCTTCACCTACCTTGAACCCACTGCCAGTAGAATTTGTGTACACTAAAAGGGATGATGGAATAAAATGTTTTCTTGACATTACGAAGCTCAGCTCCTCCATATGCCAAGTTTATCAGTGGAGATAGATGCAACAGCATGGAACACCCACCATGAAAGCAATGGCTGGACTAATACTGGATGCAGCAGTTTACTTACTTCAGAAGAAGAAGATGAATCATGCATGCGTAGTCTGTCTTGCTTCTTAGGGAGACTCCTAGGTGGCCATATTCTTTTTGTTGCCAAGGGCTATCTCTATCTTTTCTCTTATTGAGAGAACATGTTTCCTCTTCAGTACTGAATTGACTCACCATGCCAATGAGCACAGTTGTGTTCTGTGTAGCTCCACTCACTCTTGCTTCAAAAAGATGTGCCTATTGTTCAATCCACCGTGATGAGGAGGTGGAGGGGGTATTGAGGATGTTTCATAGTCCACATAGTGTGTTCCCTTGTACTTCCAGCTTTGAGATAGTCATGGAGAAAAATACACATTGACTACATCCCTGTGGCAGGAGCAATCTCAAATAATTTCTTGTGTGAGGGCTAGAGAACCCTGTTTAGGCTTGTTTTCTTCTAGTTCTCTGGCAAGTGGGTAAACATGTATTTAGTCAACTGTTTAGTCCTTTAATTTTTAATTAGCCATTGACAGAGTGACATCAGAAAGACAGTTCTAACATTTGTCTGCTTGTTTGTTCAATCCATGTAACCACCTTCGATTAAACCTACTGCCATTTGGCATCAACAAGCAGAGGTAACAACATGAAGAAACTACTAGATGGAGCTGCACAGTATGTTATTATTATTCGAGCTGTGAATTCATATTTGCCCCTCCATCTTTGGGTTATAGTTAATTATGGATAAAGGATATATTTTGGAAATGCACAGCATTGGTGGGCGTTCAAGTACTTTGTGCATTACAATGCTTTTTATTAGTCATGTATTATCACCAGGGGCACTGGAATAATGTGATTTAGCGTCATTGGAGTTTTTCGCATAATTATACATTTGATGCATTTGTCACATGATCCACCATCTAATGCATAATCTACAGATGTTAACAAAAAAATTGTTTCTGGCTCCAACGGTTCAAACGTTACTAAAACACAGTGACACATGTTGCCACATAGTGGAAGGCCATTTGTAAATCTTGACTGACCACCTTTCTGCTGCTTATTAATGTATTTGAATGTTAAACTGGTATTAATAAAGTACCAACAATGACCAGGGAATGTTAACAAGAGTAAAAGTGACAAAATAATGAACTAATACTATCACAAAATGTGCTGCACCAGGCTGCCTAATTTTTCTTTTCTTGTGGTATAATTTACTCAACCCTGCTGCATAAATTGGGTCCTGCACTATCACATAATTCCAGTGGCCCTGTTTATGACAAATTCTGTTTTGTCAGTTAAATAAATAATTTCATATTGAGTAGGTGGGAGATGGTTTATGAAAGTCATCAATAGTACCACTTATTGTAGTGCTGAGTTAAAGGGCCGGAGATGGGTCTGAATCTCTTCCTGATCATTCTGCTGTTGTTCATTATCCAAAGATATACGATCTCCACATTGCCACTGCTTTTACTCAGAATGCTCTTTAATAGACAAAAGCCACTGTTCTGACCTTGAGCCATTTGACCAGAGAAGGCCTTTACCAACAAGCGTTGTCCTATCATTCCTTCTCTTGTGCATCCCTGCCATGCAGAACCACAGCACGAAGTTTGCAGCAACAAGCCTGGACGCCTTTATTGCCGGTACAATTGACACCTAAAGCTTTTCCACTAGTCCAATTTTAAACACAATCTTCTATTTTAACCGTGCATATAAAACAGTTTAATCGTACTGGGCGAGGACCATTTAGAATTTCGCGATCCCACCTATTGTATCAAAACACTCTACAAATGCAACGATTTAATAAAAAAAAACTGTAAAAAAAACTGTATATGAGACAGGCACAAGAATTATCCCAATTTTTAAACAAGTATTGGTAAATACAATAGGTTACCTCAATGTGATTAATAATAAGCTGTTTTTTGTTGTAAGTAGTAGCTTGATGAGCAGTTGTGCAATATAAATTGCTGAAGTACCTTTTAAGATTTATATTAAATACAATAGATTTCACAAGCACAGCGCAAGCGCTGTGCAGGCGAAACCTAATAAGCATAGCGCAAGCATTGTGCTGGCGAAACCTAAAAAAGGAAAAAACATACCAAGTATTTCTCTGCTGGAAACTTGCAAAGCAGACACCATGCTGTGGGGCATTCCATGTCAGAGAGAACTGTGCCCAGACTAATCTACTTACTTAAAGCATAGTCCACACACAGTGAAAGTGAGTGGATTTTAAGAAAATGCAGCCCATCAGAGTGGGTTCTGGGGAAGTTATGTTCACTGACTTTCCATTTGTTTTCCATAGTTAGCGATTGTTTAAATTGGCAGTCCATTAAGGTAATGGCAATTCGTAAATAGTTACATTGTCCGATTTATGTTGCCATTAGGTTTTGGCATTGATGATATAAGCATTGATTCAACATGGAAACATGGAAAGAAAACAGGGTCTTTCTGCTAGTTATTCCCACAAAGGTAGGTTCTGCATTAACCTAATCCATTTAATTTGTGAAACAAGCACAGCTCACCAAGACAAACAAATAGAAGTTAGGTTCCTTTTAAGACGAGACTATGCAAAAAAATAATGTTCTCTCCTTTAAAATATAAATGTCAGAGTGAGTTACAAAATACCCAGCAGTGGCAATCTGTAAAACGATTTTCTAAATTAAATGGATGAGCTGAGACAAAAATGCTTAAGTACAGCATGTACAAAGATTGTACAGAGCGCAACGGTTTTAGTTAGTGGGTGCGCAGAGAATTGAAGATGTATCATTTTTGTTGTCAAACATTGTACACATTCCAATATAAAGTTACAAAGTTAAAGGAATAACGTAGTGCAACTGCTGCTACCTATGAATTATTTGTCAAAATATTGACTGCATTGGTATTTATTAAAAGTGTAACGCTTCAGCCAACAGTGATGTGATATAAATAGCCAAGAACTGCCACTGTGTTACACAGACCTGGGGAAGGTGGGGGCACGTGGGGAGCAAACAACCGGCGGAGGATTGGAGTGGGATACAGACAGTCCCACGGGAAGAAACATTTCTTTCCCTGGTAAACAGGTGGGCTGATACTTACAAAAGGGCAGCTGTACAGCTGTCCAATGAGGGGAGTGGGCATCGCCCAGGAGGTTGCAGAAAGAGCGTGCTGGGAGGGTAAAGCTGTATCTGGAAGGCAGAAACTTTCATTCAGGTAAATGTTGTGACACCGCTTATCCAAGAGGTCAGGAGGCACAGCTTATTTCTGAAAATGGGGGACACTGCCCAAATTGGGGAAGGGGTAGGGTCAATCAATCAGGGTTTTGTAGAGCACCCTACTCCCCCCGTTAGGGGCATCAGGGCGCTGAGGGGTGGATGTCAGAAGCTCTGTTGGGGTCAGTCAAAGAGCCAGTGAAGTGGTGCAGTGTCTGGCTTCGTCGGAGGTGGAGGGGGAGATGGTTCCAGGTCTTGGTTGCGTGGTAGGAGAAGAACCTTCCGCTCGCTCTAGTCCTGTAGTAGCGTGGGGCGGTGGCTAGGGAGAGGTCAGCTGAGCAGAGGTTTCTCTTAGGGGCATGGAAAGAGAGGCGGTCATTGAGGTATTGTGGTCCAAAGTTGTGGAGGGCCTTGTAGACGTGAGTGAGCAGCTTCAAAGTTATTGTTCTTTTTATGGGGAGCCAGTGGAAGTCGGGCAGGTGTTGGGTTATGTGGTTGTGCCGTGGGATATTGAGGATTAGTCTGGCTGCAGCTTTCTGAACAGTCTGGAGTTTGCAGAGGATTTTTTTTGTTGATTCCGGCATAGAGGGTGTTGCCATAGTCAAGTCTGCTGGTGACAAGTGCATGTGTGACCATTTTCCTGAAGTCAGGGGGAGCCACCTGAATGTCCTAGTAGTATACAGAGGGTGCTGAAGCATGCGTTGATCTGGCGATTCGTAGTGAGCGATAAGCCGAGTATGATGCCAAGCATGGTCCATCGGGTGGGTGGATTTCCGAGAGCGCGGGGCCACTAGATGTCGTCCGAAGGGGAGGGGGTGGAGCCGAGGATGAGGACTTCTATTTTCTCCGAGTTGAGCTTCAGGCAGCTGTTCTTCATCCAGGTTGCGATGGCTTTCATCCTTTCTTGGAAGTTGCGCCTGGTGATGTCGGGTGCCTTGGTGAGGGAGAGTCTGAGCTGGGTGTCATCAGAATACGAGACGATGTTGAGCCCATGGTTTCTGACGTTGGTTGCGAGGGGGGCCATGTAGACATCTGATCCCTGTTGATTCTGAGAGGAAGGGCAGAAGTCTTATTCTCTGTGTTTTGCCTGTGAGGAATGAGCATAGCAGGTTTAGGACTTTTCCTTGGATACCAGCGTTGTGGAGTCTGGTGGCTACTGTGGAGTGAGAGACATGTCGAAAGCTGCTGATAGGTCCAGGACGATGAGGACTGCTGTTTGGCCTTGGTTGAGGAGGGAATGAATGTCACTGGTGGTAGGGGTTGGGGCGGTGCAGAGTTGTCAAAGTTGTTGTAGGGTGTACAGTGGATCTGCACAGGGTCTCCTGCCGGAAAGTGGGGAGAAAATACAATGCTTTGGTGAAAAGAAGGTGGTACAATAAAACTCTTGCTATCATGAGCAGACTGTTCAAGTGAGAACACACTGAATGCAGGACGCCATGAAGGGAGGCCACACCTTAGCGCTTGAACCTGGCCCTGAGCTCCAAAACCTTCAGCGGAAATCTGCCATGTGAGTCATGTCCTGCTACTTCCTTGTGCTGTCTTGACATGGACAGTGATGAAGGACTACATACACTGTACATTTCGACAGTGTAATAACACCGCGGCCATCTTGGAATGGGCTGCAGCAGGACTTCTGCGGGGGCTGTGTTCTGACCACAGAGGAGAGCGCTGGGCAGTTCTCCCACCACCGTGAGACAGGCATGCTGTTCGGGTTCTGGAGCCTCTGCATTTCCCCGGTTAGCGCACGAGCATAGGGGTGGCATGCACAGTAAGCTTACAGTGCCCACCTCCTCTTCCTGGCTTACTGATAAATGGAGGGTGCGCCGGATGCATGCGCACAGCACACACGCAATCTACTCCATTTCATTGTTCTGTGGAGCAACGAATGCTTCGGCAAATCGAGTTACACCAGGGAGGGGGTGTACAAGCTGTTCCAGAATGGGAATACAAGCTGCTGCACCTGGGAAAGAGGTCAGGGGAGGAGAGGACAAGCAGGGGTGCTGAGACGCTTACTCAGAAAGAAGTTTGACGCATATGAAATGGAGTACTTGGGCCATGGGATACTGATAAGAACACACGAAGAACAACAGGAAGTGGCATTCTACAACCAATAGAAACAAAGGAAAAGTAAGTAGCAAGGACACTAACCCATGAAATGTAAGGGCCCGATGTAGTCTCCTTTTTAAGATTTATAAAAAAATACCATAGATTTCACAGGCATAGCCCAAGTGCTGTGGAGGTGAAACCTAAAAGTGAGCCATATCATTAGTGCAAGTACAGGCACTCGTTTATTGTTCAAATACCTTAAATGCCGTGTAGTAATCTACTAGAACAGTGTTTCTAAAACTGTGGTTTGTGGCCCACCGATCGGTCACAAGCTGATTTTCAGAAGTTGTTGGACCGGGCCCTTTTTGCAAGTTTGTCCCCTGTCTTTTTGACTCCTATTTTCTGACCCTGCTTTTGTTGGCTTTAGGACTCCGCACTTTACCATTGCTAATCAGTGCTAAAGTGCATAAGCTGTCTGTGTGAATTGTAATTCTGATGGGTTATCCATGATTGGCATATTTGATTTACTAGAAAGTCCATAGTAAAGGGCACTTGGTGTGCCCAGGTCCTGTAAATAAAGAGCTACTAGTGGGCCTGCAGCACTGGTTGTGCAACCCACATGAGTAGCCCTGAAAGCTTGTCTCAAACCTGCCATTTTAGTGTTTGTGAGTGTAGCATTAAACTCTCATGTCAACCTGGCAAGCGCCACCCCTTGACAGGACCAAACCTTCCCTTTTTCTACATGTAAGGCACCCCTAAGGTAGGCTTGTAGTGTAGTTCCTATATTCCCAATAGGCTCTTAGCATTGGAATAATATACCCTTAAATATGACATAGGACTGAGGTCAGTATGTCTCTATCGAGTATACTAAACTTAATTGTGAGTGCCAGCTTGCTCAGAGGTCACTAGAAACTTTCTCGAATAAACAAGAAGGGATTCATTTCTGACAACCGCATAAACATAACAACTTTGTTTCCCAAGAATAAAACGTATCTTCAGAGTCACGGAAACAATAGATAACTATTTTACTCAGTCAATCGTGCATGCTTCGCTTCTACAGATGTGCAGAGAGTGAGACGGGTGTTTCGACAAAAGGGGTTTATTGAACAGTCTCCTTTCTCATGCAAGAGAGGTGAACTGCTACAATTGTTAGACGGAGTGCAAAGTATAATGTGTACAGCGTAAATAGTGATATAAAAGAATACTGTAATAGCATTGTCTGGTGCTATGACATATAAAAATACATACATAAATAACACAGGCTAAAAAACTCAACTGGTGCTTCTAAAATACGCCTGCCCCAATGGAACTAACCTAGGCCTAGTATGAGGGAAGAAGTAACTGTGGTCTTTAGCATAGGTTTAGTTTTGCCAAGAGTTGCCAAAGGTTTCTGTAGGTTCTAATCAGCTCCATACCTTAGGATGAGAGAGGTTGGTATCTCTTTCACAGACTTGTTTTCCCAACACCCCGCAAGGCGAGTCATAAACACTGGAGCTGGATTTCTTGGCAGAGGAGGACAGCTTCTAAACAGTGCGTCAGCTGGAGAGTTGGCTTCCTTCGGCACTTGCTGTAGCGAGCTGCGTCGTGCAAGTAGGTAGTTGAACTGCATCGACCACACGTGCTTTGCCATAGCAAGTGAAGGTATATTTATACCTTGAAGGTGTTTAGGAATGCCAGCTTTGACGTAAAGTCAGGCATATGAACATCATGAATGAACGCCTAAGGAATAGATGTTCATGTAAAATAACTGAGTTCTTGGAGAAATCAATATTCAAGCAAGGGGAAGTCCCTAACGGCTTATGAGTCTGGTTTTCCAAGAAATCATTCTGACGTAGATGAACGGATGGAAGTAGCCATGCCTGTATTTGGGCTGCATGGGCTATGCCTAAATAAGGACTTGATTTCTATGCCTATATTAGGGCAACGTGAATTGTACCTATATAATGGCATGACAGGGAAATTCGATCGGAATCTAAAATCGTACACAACACCCACTCCTCTTTCTTATGTACGACTTCTACTAAATACTAAGTCCTAAACATGTTGAAACATATCTAAAATATATCTACACAACAAGTGTTTAAAACCCACCCAAAGCACATAAAAATGCATTGGTACTGGTTGTACACAAAAGAGCATTGGTGCTGTGCGCATTCAAAGCAATGTTTCATTCTAAGCATATAGTTGACATTTGAAATGCTAACTGAATGAATCATGAAAATATACATTTATGAAATGGCTCGTAAATACAGAAGAAAAAGGTGCCAAAACCATTTCATGTCAGATTACATAAAAACTGTTTGTATGTGGACAAGGTCAAATATTGTCTCTTTCAAAGAAATCGTGTACTCTATGAATAGTTCTACTTTAAGCAGATTACTTCTGCCAAAAAAGAAAAATACAAATTTGGAAGAAAAAATTAATCATGGAAAAAAACGAGTCCCAAAGTTAGAACTTTGTTTTGAAAAAATGAAGGTCGAATTCAAAGTCTCCCAGAGCACTGCGTGTCAAATTAAAAGTAAGTGTTAGGGCTTGGAGTAAACATGAAATCTTCTAAGTCTGTTGACAAAAATGTGTCTACCATAGTAGGTGAAAGTTGGATTACCTCGTTTAGAAGATTAACCGCACATAGATTGAAGCATCGCCGTCAGCATTGGTCGCATTAGCAATGTTCGTAATGGATGGTACCTGCACGCCTGTTTCCTCTCGTACCTCAGCAGTTGCATTTTGCGTCTGTGAGATCTCAATGAATGCCGTCATCAGAATTGGTAGCCACTGGGGACAACACAGTGCATGGGCCGTTACTGGTTCAAGCAAAGTATCAACATCCGTTGGCATGACTGATGGGAGTGTGAGACATGTGTCTAACACGCATTCTTCTCCGCATTGCAGGCAGCGTAGAACAGGTAAGATGCAATCTTGCCAAATTGGTCTGAATGACAGAAATCATGTCGTATTTAATTCTCGTAGACAAGGTCGTCCCAAAATTTGGACAATGCGCTCACAACACTTCATCGCCAGTAGAGTTGTCTCCATGGAGAACTGGGTTTAGCTGGTAAATTGGCTTGCCATATCGCAGCAGTAGGAGCAAAAATAGTATCCCTGCAACAGGTCCTAAAAAGAGGGGCAGTCCGCCAAACCCAGAGTGCACAGAGTTTCGAAATATTCCTAGGACTGCTTCAAAAGGTGCTAACAGTCCAGAAAATATGGTCTTAAATACATGTACAATACCGCTCAGATCAGACATGTTTAACATAGAACTTAACATTTCTGAGAAATGTATAGGGCAGTTTGTAGTTAAGAGGGCATGTATCTCGGCAGAAGTCCTTGCGACTTGTTTTTTCCCACTAAGAAACACTTCACGTCCCCCGCTCCAACATCTATGTGTGTACAGTACTTCCCAGGATGGCTTGATGTATTCTTTACCCAACCTTTCATATGTGCCTGCTGGTTTATGTTTTAGACAATACTGAAAATGGAAACTTCTAACAGGCAGAGTGATTGTTCCATGTATTATCCATTCAATACCCGTTTTTTTTGCTACTGTAAATGGCAATCTTTCCAGTTTTTCAATGCTCAGCAATGTATAGTCTGCTCCACTTTGTGCCAATTTAATCTGTTTATCTGGGAGATTGAATTCTGAAAACAGTGACGTAGTATTGATTAAATGCCAAGGCACATAGCCTGAACGAAGGTTTTGCAACGTCCAGCCTAATAGCATGATAGAACGTAGTTGCGACTGACCATGTTGCAACATGACCAAGTCCTGTTGCATGATGTCTATGGCAGAAGACACTATGCTGTCCAATTAATATATCCTGGACGACAGAGTCGTTAACCCATTGTCAACCACAGAGAGAGTTGTTTTCTCTAAATTAATACGTTCAATTTCTCGTATACTTTCTGCAGTCTCTGCTTGCGTAATCTTACATGCTTCATTATAAGCAGCATAGATACCGGCATATATAAAAAGTTTATGACGCGGTGTTCTTGGTCCTAGCAAGAATCCCCAAAGATCAGCGCCATCTTTAAGTAAAGATAAGTGTTGCTTTACATCCTTAAGTGTAGATCTTTGTAGCCAATCAAGGCGCAGCTTCCCTACATTGCATGTTTTTACTATTCCAGGATGCTGTCTTTGAACATATCTTGGGTCTGGCATATTGAATGTGAAACCCTGTGTTCTGTTCAGGAATCTATCTTGACAGTTGTTTGTGTCGGTGGGCCAGATCAACCATTTATTCCAATCTGGATCTGTTCCGTTGTAATGCAAAATAGTATGTACGTTGACCTCACCCTCTGAAGTCTTACTGCTATCAGGTGTAGCTGTAGGTATGGACGGATTGTTCAGGTCTTTTATCTTGGCTAACCCAAGGCAAGACGTGTGTTGGACAGTGTCATTCAAAAACATAATTTGCTCAGGGATTATACCGGCTCTAAATAAAGCTTCTATACCCTGTACCTGCCAATCTTTTGTACCCCAGACAGTTTTCATCTCAATGTTATCTTTCCAAAAGTCGAAACCTAGTTTAGACAGCTGGGCATTAAAGGCTACAGAATAAATCTGTTTGGTATTTGTCAACATACTTTTCATTCTTGTCTTGTTTACATTCTTAAAGTAAAATGATTCTGGATTGGATGTATTGAACCCTGAAAAGTACGTAAATTTCATAGTAAATGTTTTTGAGCTACCCTTTGGTGGCGTAGGACAATGTTCTTATTGGTAATACATTAATACATTTCTAGGATTTGCAGATTTGTGCAAGAAATGATGACCATAATGATTATAACAATTCATTTGTTCATAATCTGATGAACCTTCTAAATATTCATGATTTGTAAATACTGCAGACATTTCTAGGTCTGACTTCATATTATTAATAGTCTTGAAGTCCCAATCACGAGAAAAGGTACTAGATGAAACAAAGTCACTTAAAGAAATCTTGAATAAGTGTGGAATCTTCAACAGCTCTGACGGGCCAAAAATGTCATAATCCGTTTTGTCCCAGGCGATACCACAAGGTATAGGAACAGCTGTGATGTTCACTGATGACAAGTCTCTTTGTTCACGATGGGATGATTTGTGTGGCTTGAGTAGTAAGTTGACGTTCTTACTTGCTGTGTCCATTTTGACATATCTTCCATTAATCAGCATCCCCAAAGTTATTACCAGAGTCAACCAAACTAGAAGAAAAAATACACCCAACACAATCCAAAGTTCAATCCATGGTGAAACCAGATAAGTCTTTTCCAGGTGATGAAAAAGATCTGTTGCTTGTACTTTCAAAGTTCTTTTTACTGGCATTGCTTCAGGCTCGCTAGGATCCTCGGAAAACATATCAAAGTTAATGAAATCGCCAGAGGCAGTTCTGCCCATTGTTGGGATTGCATCAGGACCTCAGGATCACTTGTTACATTTGTGTAGTCAGATGCTACTTCACTGTAGACAGGCGGTTTTTGACGAACTGTTATTTGGGTCTCAAGAGGTACAAGTTCCATAGCTTTGTTGCTTAGTCCTTCATTTCTCACTGCAGATTCTTCAAAGGTGATGAGTCTCTCAGTTTGAACCTCTTGGATAGTAGCTAGAGCAGGTCGTCTGCTACATTGGCGAAGTCAACTTGGCCTACAGCTATTATCGGCCACATAATGTGGTTTGACCAGGTCGATGGACACAAACCTGTTCTCCTTTTTACCAGGAAGGGGTGGCAGTAATACTGTTCTTGATCCGTGGATTGCTAGGACAGGTACTGGTTGTCTGTAAGAAGGCCCAAATTCCTTCTTGTCCACGATCTTCTCTCTGACTAGATCACCAAGCTTTGGGATCCAGACAGGCCTTGCTGGGATGGTCGGTTTTTCCTCAGTGGTGGTTGGCTTCAAGAAAACATTGCTTTGTTTCATTCTTAGATCATTTAAGTCCTGTAAAACAGACAAACAATCTTTGATATCAAATGTTTTTTGTTCCACCACTGATGTCTGACAATCAAGGTCCACAATCAGCATCCTAGTCCCATAAAAGGACCTCATATGGAGTGATACCCCCTAGTCAACTTCTTGGCAAGTTGTTAAGACTACGTTGGACACTTATTATATGTTTGACCCACCCGTCACCCGAACCTAATACCCTAGCTGTTATAGATTGCTTTATGTCCCGGTTTTTTCTCTCCACTACTGAATTTCCCTCAGGATGGAATGGACTAGAGTACCGCAATGCAACGCCCAATTTGGCTATGGATGGCCTCTTTGTAAGCTTGAGAGCTAAACGCAGGACCCTGGTCAGAATGTAGCCTGCCAACTGTGTATGTGCCGATAAAGACTCGCAAATATTTTATAACAGTTCGAGCACCAGCCGAGCATTTAGGCCACATCCAAATGAACATTGAACACGAGTCCACTGCGACCATGATATATTTATAGTTACCATCCCTTTGTAAGAGACCGCAGTGGTCCAGGTAAATGTAAGCTAATGGTTTATCTGAAATTAACAGGGGCGTCTGCGCACTTTCATCTTTTCTTATACTTCACATTCCAAAACATAGTTTCTTGTTAGTTTCCTCATGCGCGGCCACCGGTATCTCTGTTTTAATAATGATACTGTGGCGGAAACACCTGCAGGAGCAGAGGCGAGCCCTTCATGTGCTGCTAGGATTAGTCCTAATCTATGTTCCATGTTTGGTGTTACCCTATCCCCCACTCCAGAGCAAACGGAAGTAATGTTTTTCCACTGTCTTTGCTTGAAGCATTGACAGCTAGCATTATTTAGCGGTCTATTTTGATTTTTGAACGAGTGATTCCAGCTACGGAAGTCGTTTGCACAGCTGCCATCGCGGCTTCAGCTAATGAATTCCCTTCAACGTGAACGCCATCACGTTGATGGCTCAGCGTATGTATCATGTGAGTGTTTTGTAGTCCTTGTCGTAACTGAACTACTTGTTCCCAAAGCATTTTGTGCTTGATTGTGCCACCTTTTGCATCTTTGTAACAGTTTTGAAGCTAGTTTTGCAAGTATTCATTGTAAGATTGAACACAATAATACGAATCGCACATTATGAGTGTGGGGAGTTCGCGATCCGCATACTCCAGTGCAATCTTGAATGCTTGTAGTTCAGCTCGCTGAGCTGTACAATCTCCTAGAGATTGTGTTTTAGTGACCATTGGTCGGAATTTGCCATCGCACCAACGACCTTTAATGATTGTGCACGCCGCACTATAGTCTTGTTTACCCCCCGTAGTGGGTTGAGCTAATCCGTCAGTATAAATTATACATTCATACTGTTCTAGAGGCAGAATTTCAGTAGGCAGAGGACATTCTTGTTCATATTGTAAAAATGCTTGTGTTTTTAAATAAGGATCAAAAACGTATTCAAAGTCTGTTGCAGCAAGAGAATTAGCCCATTGTATCCATCTTGGATGTAAAGCTTTAGCATTTGGAATGCTCGCTTTCGTCATTTCCTCTAAGGCAGGTGCAGGTGTACCGACCATAATGTGCTTACCCTATGCGAGGGCTCTCTCTTTTGCTACCGCAGTTTGAACGGCTGTCAGAATTTTTTCTGTAGAAGTAAATTTAATTTCTGCTTGTCTGTACTAGTGTGATTTGTAAGCTATTGGTACTTTTTCACCTTCATTAAAAGTTAAGTACGTGAATCCACATTGTCCTGGAATGATTTGGATCACTAAGTTGCGTACGTTTACGAGTGTTTGCAAATGTTTAGTTGCTAACATATCTGTTTGCAATGAACGCAAAATTACTGTGTGTTTTTGTGCCCAATTGACTGTTTTAAAATCAGATTTGATTAATTCGTAGCGAGGTTTAACCCTTTCTACGTAATTTAAAATGTATGTTCTTCCGAAATTTAGGAAACCTAGAATCGACTGTATGTTATTCAGTGTTTTTGGAGGTTGGAGCAGCACACATTTCTCTAAAAAGTTTGCTGCCAGGCTTTTGCCTTCACTTGATAATTCATATCCTAGAAAAAGGACATTGAGATGGGCAATTCTTAATTTCTTAAAATTGAATTTGTACCCTTCAGAGGCGAAACCCAGTATAATGGTGTTCACCCTGTTCAAGTGTCTGTCCAAGTCATCGTCTGTCAGATAGATATCATCTGCATATGACACATACTTCATAATCATACGTTTGTGGTAACTCTGTTACCTTTGCTGAGAACAAACCAGGACTATTCTTGAATCCCTGAGGGAGACGATAGAAGTGACGCTGTGTCCCTATAATTGAGAAAGCGGTCAAATACCTACTTTCTGGTGCAATGTTTTGACAGAAGAACCCGTTAGAAATATCTAATGTGGTTTTATATTTTTTACGCACAATGTTATTCATTAATGCCGTACTGTGTGCATTTTGCACTAAGAGTTTAAATGTGTGTAATACAATACTAGACGATATGTATTGTGTGGTTTGGGGACAGGAAACAAAGGATTGTTCATTGACGAGGTGCATGTTTCAATCACCCCTTGGTCTTCAAGTTGATCTAATATCTCCCTGACCTGCTTTTGTGCAGTTGGTTGATTTTTTAACTGGATTTTATGGTGAGGGGAATCTTCATCCCATTCTACATGATCTTTGTATAATGCAGGAGCTTGGGCTACTGCCCATTTCCTAGCATAAGTATATTTTAAATGAATTGGAATATGATTAGAGAAGGCTGGCATAATGATGTCTTCGCTATGTGGGCACTCCCTGATAAATTCTGGGCGCCAGTCTTGTTCAGCTAGAAGAATGTCATAACCCATAGAAAGTCGTTCCCAAAAGAGTGCTCTCACTTTTCTTGGTATGTCTCCCTCCATCCGGAGTGTTATTTCATATATCCTATGTGGAGAACTAACCCTGTTATCTGCAGTTTCAACTTGTATGAATTCATTCAAGTCCATTGTCTCCAGATGATCCTTCAAGTTCTGGTGAGCTATGGTGACTTCTGCTGTGCTGTCCAACATTGTCTGAGCCCATTCTCTGTTCTTGAGTTGGGTCCTCAAGATCCTTGGCATGTCTGATTTTTAGACCTGCTACCTTCTTTTTGGTGAATTGAGGTTTCTTGTTTATCTGAACTTTTTGATCGTCTTTGGACTTCACACATTCTTCCTTGTTTCTGACCGTCCTCTTCTTTCGGATTTCTGTGACGAAGTCTGAAAGGTACGAGAGGAACGTGTATCGGTATCTTGATATCTATCAGGTTTTTTCAAATTTTCCCTATTCCTGAGGTTGTACCTCCTTTCAGAGGGGTCCTTTTGAGGAGACCTACCTCTGAAATGAGAACGCATCTCTTTAGAAGTTTGTTTAGTATTTTCCCACTTCTTTTTAGAAGGAGTAGGAGTGTTTTTGTTAAGTTCAGAATAATTGTATTGAATTTTCAAAAAGTGACAGAAATGGAAAATACAGAAAAATATATTAAATAGCATTAAATTACGATTAATTGACTAAGATAAAATTATGACTTAGCTATCACAGATCAATAAAATACAATAAGAGAATAATCAATCAGAAGGAAAATAAAATCAAGGAATGGAGGAGGGAAGGGAAGGGAGGAAGGGAGGGGACAGAATATATCATATTACATGAAATGTAGAGTTACTATGAACATGACAAAATTGGTCAGAAGCAATTTATGAATAAAAACAAATTACAATGAAAAACAATAATCATAACAGTAAAAATTAATCAATAGGAGGCCAAAAAGATTGATAAGACAGTGAATTATGATTAACTCCTTGTAGAGACAATTGAGCACCTCTTCTTGTAAAGATGATCCATGCCCACCAAGCATGAACAGAAAGAGAAGTAGCGTCCTTCCAACAAAAAGTGATTGATTTTAACGCAGCTGAAATCAAGAAATTAAACAACTTTGCCTCAACGTCATTAAGCGGGTGCGTAAGTACAACTGATTTGCAAATTAATAATTTATAAGAAAGAACATCTTGAATAGGTAAAATTTTCAATATTATGTCCCAAACTTCAGACCAAAATTTCAAAATTATAGGGCAATCAAATAACATGTGACGTAATGATCCAAGACTTAAATTACAGTGCCAACAAGCGTCGGATGGGAGCAATTTAGCACGATACAGACGTAATGGTGACCATAATGAATTAAACAAAATGTATGCATTTGTTTGATAAAGAGACACTGGTAACCAACCAGAGATACTATTGATCCAAATAATCGACCAGGAGTCATCAGATAGAGAAATTGAAAGTTCAGTGTTCCAAAATATTGAAATTGTAGCAATGTTGGTACCCATTGAAGTGGTGAATTTTTTATAAAAAATAGAAACAGTCTTAGAGGACGAAGAAACAGCATTGAGATAAATCATCAAATCAGTTGTGATCGTAGATGGAATACCATTCGGAAAAGAATCTAAAATTGAATTACATAGAAATGTATATATTAAGAAATCAGTATCTGGTAAGTTGAATTTCAATTGTAGCAGATCAAAGGGAATAAAGGCATCATCACAAAATACATCTTTAAGATAGAAAATGCCTTTTTTAATCCGTGAGGTCCAGAAATTAACAATTCTATTTAATTTAATAAGGGCACTATGCCATAGGGATAAATGCACCGTAGAAAGTAAGGGTGAGGCAAAATTAGAATCTAAATCATTAAGTATTAATCTTGAAGATTTGATTATGGAAGAATGATGTACAACCTTAGAAGTATGAGACATTGTTAATAAGGAGGGCAATGGGAAATGATCCACAAGTGATTTTTCTATATCAAATCAAATAGGGGGCTTAACAACAGGAGAGGCATTAAACCATAAGGAACTCTGTTTTAATATGAAAGCTTTATGATAAAGATAAAAATCAGGGAGGGCAAATCCTGCATGGTATTTAGGGATTTTCAATTTTTTGTAAGCAATACGAGGGGGCTTATGGTTCCAAAGAAATTGGGATAACAGTTTATCAATATCTTTATAAAATTTTAGCTGAAATTGAGTGGGGATCATGGCAAGGGAGTAAAAGATTTTCGGAGCAATATTCATTTTTATAGATTCCATTCTCCCCCACCAGGTGAGATGAAGGGAAGACCATCTAGAAGTTTTATTTTTGACATACTCAGATATAAAATTACAATTTAATTTTAACGTAGCAGGCAAGGATGCTAAAAATAAAATGCCAAGGTATTTCAGCTTGTGTTTTTGCCAAATAATATCTGTCGTAGGTAGCATATCGGAGGTACAAAGAACATTTAAAGGGAAAAATTCTGTTTTACTAACATTTAATTTATAACCTGAGACTACAGAATATTTGGCAATAATGTCTAATAAGGACGGAACAGAAGAAATTGGGTTACTAATAAACAATAAAACATCATCCGCATAAGCTAAAGTTTTAATAGTGACATCTTTAATTGTGATACCCTGAATGTCCTCACAACGACGTATGTAATTAGGAAAAGGTTCAATTCCTAACAGGAATAAAAGAGGGGAAAGGGGACATCCCTGCCGTGTTCCTCTAAAAAGAGAAAATTAAGTAGAAATTTGGCCATTTATAAACAATCGGGCAGTGGGAGCATAATATAAAGCCGAAATCGTATGAATAAAAGAGGGACCAAAATTAAATGACAATAAAGTTTTAAATAAAAACTGCCAATGAATTTTATCAAAGGCTTTTTCTGCATCTAAAGCCATAACTCCTGCAGGGACAAGAAGGGTAGGGCTCTGTTCAATAACATGTAGTAGTGTTCTTGTGCTGTTAGCAGAGTATCTATTTTTCATAAAACCAGTTTGATCTGGATGAATAACAGAATGAAGGACAGGAGCTAATCTAGAGGCAAGAATTTTAGCATATAGCTTACAGTCTTGGTTTGTTAAGGAAATAGGACGGTAATTAGAGACTAGTGTAGGATCTTTATCAGAAAAAAGCTGAACTAAATAAGGTAAAAGGTGAGGTTGAAATTCTTTATAGAATTCAGCAGGAATACCATCAGGACCTGGAGATTTATTCTTTGGGAGTGATTTGATGGCATTCAGGATCTCATCAGTAGTGATTGGCAAATCTAATCCGAGTCTATCTGATGGAGAAATTTGGGGTAAATCACAAGTATTTAAAAAAGCATCGATTAAAGAATTATCACAAGGATCTGGTTTGTTATATAAGTCGGAATAAAATGTTTAAAATTTTTGGACAATATCATTATGGGACACTGCAACCTTACCGTGAGGACCATGAATGGAGGTTATTTGCGTTTTATCCCTTTTAATGCGCAAGTAGTTTGCAAGGAGTTTCCCAGACCTATTAGAGTTAAAACGGAATCTAGCGTTTGACTTAGCAAGTTGAACCCCAGCCCTTTTACTGAGGATAGCATTAAATTCATATTGAGGTTTTTGTAGTTTAATTTTGTATTGAGGATCACTGGATGTAATAAATAATCGTTCAAATTTCGCTATTTGTTTCTCTAGGAGTTTAATATTAGAGTTGAATTGTTTGTTCTCATGAGCCATAATAGAAATTGTAGTACCTCTAATATAAGCTTTAAAAGCGTCCCATTTATTGACTATAGAAGTAGAATTTTCTGGATTGAACAAAAAGTAATCTTGAATAGCTTGTAATAATTTAGGTTTATGAGTTTCATTGAGGACAATACCAGCATTCATACGCCATCTAGTTTGTTTAGTGAAAGTGGATGATACATTCAAAACAAAAGATATTAAAGCGTGGTCTGATATATCAATGGTATCAATGACTGGCCTAGTTGCAAATTGAATAAGAGACGGGGAAAGCAAAAAATAATCAATCCTGGAATGGGAATTATGAGGGTTGGAAAAAAAGGAAAAACATTTTCCGTGGGAAAGTGTAATCTCCAAATGTCAGCTAATTTGGTGGTATGAAGAAAAGCTTTAAAAGCATGAAAAACCTTGGGAGGACGGAATCTAGTAGTAGATAACCTATCTAACAATGGGTCAGCAATAACATTAAAATCCCCCCCAACAATCAATGGAACTTTACCCAACTTTAAAACTTCAGTAGTGATAGTAGACCAAAAAGCGGGATCATCCGCCGTAGGACAATAAATATTAAGCAAAAAGAAAGTAGAGTCATGAATTTTAATTTTGACTATAATATATCTACCTTCAGAATCTGAAATTTTACTTAGATTCTGACAGTGTAATTTTTTCGATAAGAAAATAGGGACCCCATTTTTCTTTCCCTTAGCAGGAGAAGAAACAATAGTGTCAACCCACTTTTTATTCATATACTGTAGAATCTTATCCTCAACATGCGTTTCCTGAACAAAACAAATATCAGTTTTGCAACTACCCAGGTAATCCAAAATGTTTGTGCGTTTAATTGGGTGTCTCAAACCTTTCACGTTAAGAGAAACAATTTTAATATTGTGAATATTAGCCATTAGAAAGAAGAAGGAAGGAGAAAAAGGAATGGAAACAAGAAGAGATAAGAAAAGGCATAGTAGAAATATAGATGAAAACAGCAACTCTATATGGTAGAAGGAAATAGAAGGAAAAGAAAAGAAGGAGAAAGGAACAAACAAGAAACAAAAATATAAACATAGAAACGCACACCCGTTCCACAAGCATGACCAGAACCGTTGAAGCCCATGAATATAAGAAGAATGCGCATATGTGTGTCAAATAATCTCAGATTAGAAAGAGTCAAGTGTTAGGATCATGAGTATCCATCAATGGTGGAGCATGCTGTTCAAGAAAATGCCTCAGTTCTTCAGGACGTTGAAATGATTTGGAAACGTTGTCTTTCCAAATGTGCATCGTGGAAGGATCAAACAGTCCATATTTGAAGCCAAGACTTCTAAGCTGTGGGCGACAAGCAGAGAATTCCTTGCGTATAGCAACCGTCTCTTTAGCAAAGTCTTGGTGAATAAAACATTTCTTACCATTCACCAAAAGTGAGGGGATTTCTCTTGCAGCTTTCCTTATTAAGATAAGATGGTGATGACGCAGAACTTTGAAAATCATTTGCCTGGGTTTAGTATGTCGAGGGTTACGGTGTGAAGGGATTCTATGAGCTTTATCCACTTCAAATTTGTCAGGAAACGTGATATTTAAAAGACCAGGAAGCAGAGATTCCAGATATAGATGACAATTAGAACCCTCAACTTCTTCAGGCACATTGAAAATGCAAAGGTTATACTGTCTATTTCAATTTTCCAAATCCAGAAGCTGAGCATGCATAGGAAGAATTTTAGCCACTAAAGGTGTGAAAGCGTCCACTTTGTTTTTATTATCCTGAATTTTGATGGCGTTATCAGAAAGTTTCATGGATAGAGAGGCCATATCTTTACGAACATTTTTAACTTCTGAGGCAATAGCGTCAGTATTGAGACGTAAAGCTTGAATTTCTTCTAGAATTAAAGAAAGAGAAGGCTCAGAAGACTCCACCACTTTAGACTTAACAGGAGGAGGAGAGACCTGCTGCCTCCTTTTATTGTTGGCTGGAGTGTTTGTTTCCATTTTGAGGTAAAAAAATCGATAATTAATTGTAAATACCTCACAAATGAGGAAAATAATTCACAAATGTGAAGAAAAAGAGTCATTTCATTTTGAAAAATGCTTTATTCGAATTATAAAAACAAATTCATAAAAGCGTACAGTTAAAAAATCACATTTAAAAGTTATATTTCCAATATTAGTTAACATACTACATTTTCATTACATCAGTAAGAGTTCAAAGTTTAAAAACGAGAAGTTTCATATTATGTTACCATAGCCATGTAAAATTATTTGGATTAGGCCAGGAAGGGTCCATATAATAAAACATGTGTGGGTGCAAGTTTATTCTTGCATCGTGTTTCTGTGCCTAATAACAGCTCTCAGTAGGGAGGATACAACAAAAATAGTATGTTCATTTTCTAGAGATCTTAATTTGTCATAAGCCCCTCTGCATGACCTCGGACCCCAGGATACAAGTAAGGGTTTCAAGATTTTTTGCCTCGGCTTACTATAAAAAGTGCAAAAGAAAATACAATGAATATTAGACTGGTGGGAGACATTGTCGCAAGGGCAAAGTTGCTTTTCTTTACACCAGTCGTTGCACTGTGGGAAGGTTATTAACCTATAAAAGGTTTCTAACCTAAAACGAGTCAAGAGCATACGAGTAAAAAGGGGGTTGTTCGATCAAAAGGTACAGCTGAAACCCCTTGTTAAGTGTAACCGAATCGTGGGCCATGACCGTCTTCTTGTGTCTCTCTTCCCGCCATCTTTTGCTCTCTAGGTGTGCCAATAGATGTTTTTTGAGAGCAGATCTTCAAATGTTTGCCATGCTGTCTGGGTTAACAAAGAATTCGGGAAGACCAGTTTCATCCAACAGGGCTTTAACATAAGAGAACCACTTAATGTTAGTGGCTCCATCCATCGCTAGGCAATCCATTAAGATCTTTCTATTTAAGGGGGTCTCCGGATTTACCCATGCATTGTGCCATAGCAATACTGGTGATAACTTAATAATGCCTGTGACATATGGCAAGGCTACTTCCATGTGTGTCACATATGTTGCCGTGCTCTTGGGGGTGGCCAATAGATAGCGTAAGAAACGATTCCACCTGCTCTATCCCCCAGAGCCCAGCCCCATATGTCCCTGTAGAAATGCATTTAGCCTTGAAGATCTGGAGCAATTCTTTAACTGGCCTCCCACCTAATCTTTTAGCAAAATTCACCAGGGCTCCAGTAGCCTTTGTGAAAGCTAGAGTCCGTGCAACCACGGCATGTTTCCAGGAGCCCTTCCTCTCACAATGGACTCCAAGGTAGCAGAATCTATCAGTGAGTTCAACCCCTCTACCATCCAAGGTTATTGGGCAAGGTGTTCTTCGGGTCTTGGGTCCGCACGACATTGTGTAAGTTTTAGAAACATTCACATGGAGACCTTTGCTTTTCATATACTCCGAGAATTTAGACACCGCCTTTTGTAGCCCTACCCTCGTTTGGGACATGATCGCCGCATCGTCTGCGTAAAGCAGTATAGGGATGGGTGTTCCGTTTGCTGTAGGATAGTCATAATAGACTTCACTCAGAATTGATCCAACCTTCTTTATATAGAGCGTGAAGATCAGAGGGGCAAGAATGCACCCCTGTCTATCTCATCTGTGGATCCGAAACATATCGGAACACTCACCCTTTCTACCAAATCTGACACAAGCACCAGCCCCATGATACAGTTCCTTGATAAAAGTAAGTAGTTGGTTATCCAGGCCAATGTCCGTTAATGTTTGCCAGAGCGTTCAATGGTCGACACAATCGAATGCAGAACTTAAGTCCGCATATGTTATGAGCAAATTTCTTTTTTTTGCTTGAATGTACTTAGCTGTAATTATGGCTAAGTTAAGTCCCTGCTCGATGGTCCCTTTACCAGACCTAAAACCATACTGCAGGTCGGAAACGATTTCCCGTTCCTCCAGCCAATCCTGCATGCGGTTAAGAATGATCCTGCCTGCGATCTTCATTAGGCCATCAAGAAGCGAAATTTGCCGACAGCAGGCAGGGTCATTCCTATCGCCTTTTTTATAGATCGGAACTACTATGGCTTCCGACCAGGTGGAGATGAACCCAATATTATTTGAGGAGTTAAGCACACGGGTCAAAAGAGGTGCCCAAAGATCTGGTACACTCTTGAAGACATCCACAGGGACGCAATCCGGCCCTGGGGCCTTTCCTGCCGGGCTTTCTCTGATTGCCTTAATCACCTCATCCAGATGAAACTGTATGCCCAGCGGGAAAGAGGTACTATTTGTACCTGACAAGAGTGCCCCAAGAAAAAGAGCCAATAAGTAAAGAAAACGCTGAAAAAGGCTTCAAAGTGCAAGTGCAGCAGCTAAAATGAACTGTGGGCGTGGTTAGGCCCAAGCCAGGCCCTTTCCTGGAAAACACTCCTCCCCATAGTCATACAGAGCAGGCAGTACCTCAGAGAGTAGCTGGGAGCAGGAACCAGGAGGCAAGAAACAAGGCTTCCAAAGATTATTGACGTCCAAATATCGCCACACAGGTGAGGAAACAAATCAGCAATAAAGCGCTCTCCTTTGCGCTAACAAATTGACACGAAAATCGTCGTTATTAACAAAAACGGGCCGTTTTGATCACGGAGCTCCGACGGCGGCGGCCATCTTGTTTGACACGCTTGCGCATCTCAAGTAGGAGTGTTTTTAGTAAAGATCTTTTCAGGATTTTCAGACAGTTGGGATTTCACTGGTTTCCCACCCAGACTGTCTCTACCTAATTCTTCATAGGATTTTCAATTATTCTGGCTAATTCCTGTGATTGCTCAGTTACACCAAATTTTTGGCGGATCGCCACTGATACTGCTTCACCTTTAATATTAGCTAATATTAGTGCTGAGACCTGTTTGAAATCTTTCAGTAGTTTCATTTCCAAATTTAAAGTAGGGTCTGCCCCATATTCATTCTGGACATCAGGTATTACCGTCATGGACGGAACAGCGTGCGTTTTAGTGTAGATTGCAGCAAAGACTGTACCCCAAGTGGTGAAATCTTCCTGGTGTGGTGTGATCCCCATTGGTAAACAGATTGTTAAAATTCTGTGTTTCTCACGAGGGCTAGTATTAGGAAATACTGCTTCGATTTGAGTAATTTTTTTAGCTATCCAGAATGGAATTTGTTCCCGCTTTGCAGGTAATTTACCAATGACTGAGTGTAGAGTCTGTGGTGTTATGTTTAGTGTATTCCCCTGGTGAGGGATATGTTGTGGAATCATTATTGCAGGTTGGATTGTAAGAGTCTGCATGACATATTGAACCAATTGTCTATACATTTTGATTAACTCTTTTAGTTGAGTTCGTAATTCTACATCTGACATTTCATTAATGTCAGGATGTGGTGTATAGCTGGCTAAGACCGGCCAAGTTGCTCCTGGTCTACCTAGTGGACCGAGCCTGGTAATGTGATTTAATTGTTTTAGGGCGCCTTTAATCCAGAGCTCATGCTCCTGGTAAGTTAGGGATGTGGTGTATAACTGGCTAAGACCGGCCAAGTTGCTCCTGGTCTACCTAGGGGACCGAGCCTGGTAATGTGATTTAATTGTTTTAGGGCGCCTTTAATCCAGAGCTCATGCTCCTGGTAAGTTAGCGGGATTTCAATATCCTCGAAAGGAATGTATTCCTCTGGTGGATCATCTTCTTTGTAGAAGTGAAACACATGTGTTACTAGATTTGCTTTAGGGAAGACTATCAATGAATAGAATACCTCTTTCTGGTGATATTCATGTGCATCTATCACAAAAACTATCCTACCACCTCTTGATGTTAGGCCATTTTTTATACGTTTTATAGTGATGGCTTTCCTTAAATTTATAGGAATGCATATAGCATCCTCATCGGTTTCTTGGAAACCTGTATAGTTTAAAGTTCTGTCAGCGTTGTCGCCTGTAGCTCCACTGGCCCAGGGATTATCTTTGTCGGCCATTTTGTTGACTGAAAGTTTGCAGAGCAAGCTTCAAGGGAACAAAGATAAGGTGCACAATATTTTGGAACACTGTATCCTTCAACGTTGAACAAACCAAAAAGCTAATACATAGGATTTTTCGTCCTACTCAGCTATGGCGGATATTATCCCTTTACCCACTCCAGACGTCTATTGGAGTATTACGGAAAAGGGGTCTCTGAGAAAAGCACGACTGAGTTACTTTAGTATCTAGCGTTAAATAAGTGCCTTACCAAACGTTAGGCGCCATGTAGTGTAGTTCCTATATTCCCAATAGGCTCTGCGCATTGGAATAATATACCCTATAGTTATGACATAGGACTGAGGTCAGTATGTCTCTATCAAGTATACTAAACCTAATTGTGAGTGCCAGCTAGCTCAGAGGTCACTAGAAACTTTCTCGAATAAACGTCAAGGGATTAGTTTCTGACAACCGCATAAATTTGACAACTTTGTTTCCCAAGAATAAAACGTATCTTCAGAGTTGTGGAAACAATAGATAACTATTTTACTAAGTCAATCGTACATGCTTCGTTTCTACAGAGTTGCAGAGAAAATAGTGAGATGGGCGTTTCAATAAAAGGGGTTTATTCAACAGTCTTCTTTCTCATACAAGAGGGGTGAACTACTACAATTGTTAGACAGAATGCAAAGTATAATGCGTACATCGTAAATAGTAATATAAAATAATACTGTAATAGCATTGTCTGGTGCTATGACATATAAAAATACATACATAAATAACACAGGCTAAAATACTCAACTGGTGCTTCTAAAATACGCCTACCCCAATGTACCTAACCTAGGTCTAGTACGAGGGAAGAAGTAAGTGTGGTCTTTAGCATAGGTTTAGTTTCGCCAAGAGTTGCGAAAGGTTTCTCTAGTTTCTAATCAGCTCCATACCTTAGAATGGAAGAGGTTGGTATCTCTTTCAAGGGCTCGATTTCCCAACACCCCGCTAGGGGAGTCAGAAACACTGGAGCTGGATTTCTCGGCAGAGGACAGCTTGTGATCAGTGCGTCAGCTGGAGAGTTGGCTTCCTGCGGCACTTGCTGTAGCGAGCTGCGTCGTGCAAGTAGGTAGTCGAACTGCACCGAACCACACTGTACTTTGCCATAGCAAGTAAAAGGTATATTTATACCTTGAAGGTGTTTAGGAATGCCAGCTTTGACGTAAAGTCGGGCATATGAACGTCATGAATGAACCCCTAAGGAATAGATGTTCATGTAAAATAACTGAGTTCTTGGAGAAATCAATATTCAAGCTAGGAGAAGTCCCTAATGGCTTAAGAGTCTGGTTTTCCAAGAAATCGTTGTGACGTAGATGAATGGATGGAAGTAGCCATGCCTGTATTTGGGCTGCATGGGCTTTGCCGAAATAAGGACTGGATTTCTATGCCTATATTAGTGCAACGTGAATTGTACCTATATAAGGGCATGAATCGGGAAATTCAATTGGAATCTAAAATCGTACACAATAGGCCCAAGGTAACCCCATGGGCAGGGTGCAGTGTATGTGAAAAGTAGAGGATGTGCTGGTGTGTTTTACGTGTCCAAATAGTGAAATCCTCTGCCAATTTAGTTTTTCACTATTGTAAGGCCTATTGCTCCCATACATTATCACTAGGACTGCCTTGTAACATCTTACAAGTGTAAATTTCAATTGGGAAGAAATAGAAATTTGGAGTTTGGGCTCCTTGAGCTCAGAATTTTAAAATTGATATTTTAGTGAAGTTGATTTTAAAATTTTGTGTTTGGAAATACCACTTTTAGAAAGTGGCTATTTTCTTGCTTTACCATTCAGTGCCTCTGTCTGCCTGTGGAGCCAACATCTGGTTTAGACTGACAATGGCCTCTTTGTACATTCAATTTAGACAGTCACACAAGTTAAGTTGATATGTACCCTGCATAACCTATTGACCCATCACCAGGCTGATGGGTCTTCCTGAGCTTGAGTGGTGGGAGGGGTTGTCACTGACACATGAATAGGGCTGTGCCTGTCCTCTCACAATGTTGTCTCCACTCCCTGGAGTGTGTCTGGAGCCAAGGCCAGGCAGGGCAGAAACCTGTAAACTACAAAGACTTCAAAGGCCAAAAGCGGTATAAGTATTGGACCTAAAGCCCCAGACTTTTAGAACACTTCCGGATCAAGAGGAACCTCTGCCAAGGAGAAGAGCTGAAGAGCTGTGAGGAGGAATACTGCCCCTTTGCTCTGTGTTGCTTTGCTGGGTTGGCCTGCAGTTGCTACTTCTACTTTGGAGAGGAAAATAATTGCTTGCGAAGTATCTCCAAGGGCCTGTGTGTGCTTGCCTCCTGTTAAGAAGTATCAGGGCCATCAAACACCGCATCGGCAGCATCCCTGGTCTCCACTTCTGACCTGCCTTGTTGTGTCTCTGAAGCTTGATACCACTGCCCTGACTCTGACACAGGCCTTGCTGTGCGGCTGAAGGGATCAACGCATCACCTGTCTGCGGCTGTGGGAATCGACGTAACGCCTGTTTTGCCACCAAATCGACCCACAATGTCTGGATTTTCCACGTTTCACACCTGTGCGCCAATTCTACATCGACGCTGAGCTTCAGTAAGGATCCAGGCTGTGTATACGGAAAAATGACGCAACGCCTCCCCAAGCAGTAAGAAACCAACTCATCACCTCCTCTCACAGTAAGGAACCAATGCATCACTTCCACTGCGTAGCAGTAAGGAACCGATACATCACCTCCCCTAAGAGCAAGTAATCAATACATCACCTTCCTGCGTGTAGGGAACTGACACATCGCTTTGTTTTCCAGCACCTCACTTCTCCAGCGCCTGTTTTCATCTTTGATTTTGAGGCATCCCAGGTACATTGTGCTAAAAGTGATGCATCCATAGTTTTCTATGACTGAACCATTTGAAACCGTTTTAAAGTAATTTCTTGATACACGTATTGTTTATTTTTATTGTTTTGGTCTTGTTGGGTTTAGATAAAGATACTTTCTTCTTCTAAATTGGTGTAGTGTCTATTTTTAGGATGTTCAATGTGTTACTGTGTGTTATGTACAAATACTGAGATAAGCCTGACAGCTCGTCCCAAGCTACAAGTGGGTGAGCAGAGATTATCTTAGATGTGTAATAGTGTTACCTTAAAGAGAAGGAAGGGTTCCTACTTGGACAAGGTGCAAGCCACTGCCAGCTAGAGACCACCCATTTCTAAAAGACATCCAAGCAATAAATAAAGACATTTCGGTATTTATGTTGTCAATGGTGTTTAAAAACTCCTCTCACTTTGCAGTCAGAGAAAGAAAAGTAAAGAGAATTATGTGACAATCCTGCTAGGCCAGCGCCGAAGTAAGGAACGCCGCCAGGCAGAACCCTCAAACCTTCACCTCAGACTTAAACAACTGCAAGCTTCAAATACAATATCCCTGATGAAGGGGCACGGAATGGCCCCGAAATGCATTGGATGTTGATGTATTTGAACTAAGAAATACCAGTATACTCTGAGAAAAAGAGCCACAATGCGCAAATATAATAGCAAATAATCATTGATTTATGAAACAGAAAGAAAATAAAAACAATATGAACTACCGATGAAAAAGTTTGAAATTCCTGTATTTATAGGAAAATATATTGTGTGCACATAAGGATGGGACCAGTGATTCACTGAACTCACATTGTGTTTTGATTACTTAACGCCGAGGGACACCTGACGTTGCTTATGTGGCACCTCTAAACTTGAATGAACTTTATTGAAACAATGCGGTGCACCCCAGTACACTGTTTTTTGACAATCCTGCTAGGGTACATGAATTGTGAAAGGTAAGGCTTAAGGATATAATTTTTTCATAACACACAACCAAATGTAAATACTGGTTAATGAACTGTACAGATTATTGTTTATGTGCAATACAGTTTTATCAATAAAGCATTCAGTGGCAGTCAGGTAAGCAGTAACAAGGAAGAATGTAATCTACTGTATCTCTTATTACTATCTCCAGAATCAATCGCTGCCTCAGCTGTGACTGGTGGTACCCTACCCTCATGCTCAAGTACCACTCTCTAGACACTCTTGATAAACTAGAGAGAAGGAGGGGCTCTCCAATAATCCTAGTAATCTATGGCTAAAACAAA
This sequence comes from Lissotriton helveticus, assembly GCF_964261635.1. NCBI lineage: Eukaryota > Metazoa > Chordata > Amphibia > Caudata > Salamandridae > Lissotriton > Lissotriton helveticus. The sequence goes on along the minus strand of NC_136057.1, from coordinate 2,082,153,476 downwards.
TAGTAGGTGTCTGGTAATTCCATCAAGGAAAGTTTATAATATGTATACCAACAGGAGAATATTTACTATTTTAGTCCAACAAAAAAGTCAACATGTTTCACTGCCAAGAACAATTCATGTAGCTTCTTTTGGACTAAACCACACATTTCACTGGACCTATCATACATACAACTCAATATTTAAGTGAGTAACAAGTAGCTACCTCTGCACCCACCTTAATCTCCCAGACAACGCTTAGGTAAGGATAATTACATTTTTATAGTGTCTTCTAATCTGAATAATGTTTAACCTTATAAAAGGCTGGTGGTTACCCTCTATTTCAAAGTGCACCTCTATATTAAAGAATTCCATCTCCATCTATTATGTGCAAGCAGAATGTATGTTTTTGGAAATACTTCCAAAACCCCTGGTTCCACATGAGTTCCTGATGCATAAAGACGCTAGGGCTTTGAAAGTATTTCCAAAGTCAGATGCAATCCTGTTGCTGCACCAGCAGCTCAAAAATGCCTTTCATCTGATCAGTTTATGACTTATCCTTTTGGCAAGCACGTATGTGGAATTGAACATGCAACAGAAACTAGGCTGCAGTATCAGTGGTTTACCACAGAGGATCGAAATAACATTGCATAAATTGGAAATGTCTCTGCTGCCGGAAACAGCGGATTACAATTTTTTGATCCTTCCAGGCAACAGCAGAAAGTCATTAGATTAATTTACCAGTGGATTAAAAATACCCTTCACAGACGGCAAAGAAAAAACACACTGTGATTTAGGAATTTTATCAAGTTGGGAATACAAAAGGTTGACGGATGAAATGTTTTTTTCCTTGAGCCAGTGTCCATAAGGAACTAAAGTTCTCTCTCACTCTCTTCCAAGAGGGACATGGAAGGAGCGGTGTAGGCACCATTGTTGTAGAGCAGAAGCAGGTGGGAGCAGAGAGGGGTTTGAGAGGACAAATTACGTAAAATCTCTTGGTTCTGTTTGGCAGGTGTGTGATGTAGGTGCCTGGCAAGCAATATCAGAATGGGGTTGGCGCAAATAGTGTGACACGGGAGACACCCTGTACAATCATGCAATGTCTTTACAACAATACCTTTACCAAGCACTGACTTTATAGCACAAAGCCTTTACAATGCATGTTTTTAGGATTTAGGGGGAGAGGTATAGGGAAATAAGGGTATTTTTAGGGTTATGGGGTGGGTATGGGGTATAGGCTGATAAGGGTGTTTTAAGGGTTTGGTTATGGGTAGGGTCATAGGGTGGTAAGGGTGTTATTTAGGGTTCAGGGATGGGTAGGGGCATACAGCCACATGCATCAAGCGATTTAGGAATCGCAAACGGTGCGAATCTCAAAAATCGGCCGTTTGCGATTCCTAAATCACTATTTGGGATGCATCAATCCAAAAGTCAATAAATCGCTATTTTTAGCGATTTCTAAAAATGCGATTGCATTTAAGGAATCACAATTTGCGATTCCTTAAATGCAATGCATGACACCTAAAACAAATTGCGAATTCGCAATTAGGAGGAAAAAATTACCATGAGGTTGGACCTCATGGTAATTTGCGAAAAAGCTGAAACATGCAATTTTGTGCATTTTTCAAACTGTCAGGTTGTGCACACACATGCCCATAGGGCATGTGTGTGCACAACATATGTGCATAGATTGATTTCAGGGGTGCAACAGGGTGTCCTGTGGACACCCCTGCACCCTTGAAATCGCAATCTCAATTTGCGATTAGCTAATTGCGAATCGCAAATTGAGATTGTCTTCCCATTCATTCCTATGGGCCTTTTGGCCCATAGGAATCAATGGGAAGGGATTCCTTAATTGCGAATCACAAATTGAGATTGTCTTCCCATTCATTCCTATGGGCCTTTTGGCCCATAGGAATCAATGGGAAGGGATTCCTTAATAGCGATTCGCAATTTGGTAATCGCAATTAAGGAAAAGTAAGGAATCGCTAAAAAAATTGTGATTTTTTGATGCATTGCCGTTTGCGATTCCTTAATTGCGATTCCTTAATTTTCGCAATTAAGGAATCGCAAACGGCAACAATGATGCATGTACCTGATAGAGTGTTACGGGTGGCTTTAGGGATTAGAGGTGGGTAGGAGTATAAGATGGTGATGTTTGTGTAGGGTTTAGGGAATAGGCAAAGCGATAGGGTGATAGAGTCATTTTCAGTGTTTAGGGTAGGTGGGGCATGTGATGGTATAGGTGTTTTTGAGGTTTAAGGGGTGGGTAGGGGCATAGGAAGAATAAGAGAGTATTTATGGTTTAGGGGTGGGTAGGGCCAGGAGTGGGGGTTTTCAAGGGTTTCCCAAATTGAGAAACCTTTATTTTAAAAAGCTGATGGATTTGAGGGTGTTCACCACAAAGAAAACTTTACACACACACACCAGGTTACATTTACTTTAAATATACGTACATTGCATTGTGAAAACATGCATGGTAAAGGCATATTTGAGGTGAAGGCATGCGTGATGAAGGCTTTGCATTGTAAAGGTATTGCATGGTAAATGAGTAAATGATTTGTGGTAAAGGCATGCATAAATTGATTAGTACCAAGCAGAATTTAAAGACTTATTCACAGCGGTCGTGCCACACCTTTAGATGCATCAACTGGCCACCAGAGACACCACAGATGGGTCTTGCATACCACAGTCTGCCTTCATAGATTGCCAGAATCCTTATCCATCTGTCATTTGTCTGCAGATAACCATCACATGCCATCATTTTGCACTCTGATGACCCAGCTTTTCCTTCAACACCGTCAAATGGCCTTCCAGATCCCTTACTCTTAACCACCCCAAGCAGGTTCTCATAGAGCATCAGCCCAGCTCTAAAGACCCACAGTCTGCCCCATAATCTCAAACATCCCCATCCCACTCCAGACAGCACTGTCTGGCCTCAGAGATCCCAAATATGGTCTTGGAGGAATTAAGTCTCAACCAGCCTTCAGACACTACTTTTTTGTAATTAACGATTTCAGACATGCATCTGCGAACATTCAGTCATCCCTTTGGATATTTAATCCCAACCAGACATCAGAACACCTTTGCTTTTCTTCAAAGAAGAAGATCCACAGAGACCTTCATCCACCAACTACAAATACTCATTTCCCTTCAGGCACACTAGCCCTCATAGGCTCATTAGCAGGTCTTCACATGCCCCATCCTTCCTCAAATCTAACCTCCAAATATAAGCAGCAGGCCCTCAAAAGACATGTCATCCATTAAACACCGCCATTTTGTCTTAAGACATTCCTTCAGCTGGCCATCTTACACCTTAAACGATCCAGTTTTCAACAGATTTAAGAAAATCCAGTTGGGCATCCGCTATCCCATAAAACCCTCTCTAAAACTGGATGCTACAGTTTAGCCCACCTTCTGATTTCCTCTGTTGATTAGTTCTTTCAAAGAATTTTTAATTGTTTTATTTAGCAAAGTCAAGATGAAAAGCTAAGCCCATATTGCCCAACCTTAAAGTTCACTCAGGTTCACATCTGAAATCCACTGGCAATGATTTTCTAATTTGCCAAATCCATAATTTTGCTGTAGAGCAAACTAATAAAAAGGTCACTTTTGGCAATCTTGCATTTTCTTATGAACTACATACTTTTTCTATGATGAGTTTCTGAATTTGCTAAAAAGGCAGAATCACTTCTGTGAATACAGAAAAGTGTGCAATTTTGTCAAATAATGCTTCAATCACCCAAGCATTTAAGTTTTCTGCTGAAATGAAAATTAGTTTTTTAAAGAGTAATATAAGCTATAAATTCTAATAATATGATAAAAAAAGATGAATATACTTGTATAGACGTGTCAAGTTCAATCAAAATCATTTGTCAATTCTGCATTTTCTTATGAACTTCACACTTTTTCTATGATGAGTTTCTGAATTTGCTAAAAAGGCAGAACCACTTCTGTGAATAAAGAAAAGTGTGCAATGTTGTCAAACAATGCTTCAATCACCCAAGCATTTAAGTTTTCTGCTGAAATGAAAATTAGTTTTTTAAAGAGTACTATAAGCTATAAATACTCATAATATGATAAAACAAAAAGATGAATATACATTTTTTTTTTTGTAAAACAATTTTTATTGCAGATTCCAAAAGTCACATGTTAGGGTATACACAGTGTTGTTTGCGCGGGACCTTAGCATTCACCGTGGCACCAAACAGTATGTACACAGCCTTGTAACCCGCATCCCTGAGGCCGGGTGGCAGCGATTGCAAGCAGCACATTTCCACATTACTCAGTGGTGGTTTATTCAGTGGTCAACCGCCTTCTGCTTTTAACTTTTTTTTTTTTTTTTTAACCAAACCCTCCCCGCCAGTATCTCAACAGTGTGTACTGCGACTCCTGGTGTCATTGGGGTAATGTATCTCCCTCCCCTCCCCCCTCGCTCTCCCCCCCCCCTCCCCTTCGGTGTGCTGCGGTGTCCAGTGCCTGTGTTCGGTAGAAATGCATTGAAGCTTGTGGGCTAGCTACGGAGTATAGAGTAGATCATGGAGTGTGTGTGTCCGTGGCAGGTGCCGGGATCGGTCTCGCCTCCCCTTGGACCCCGGGGCCATCTATGTCCTCCTCTTCCTCACTTTCCACTGCATCATCCCTGAGTGCCTGGACCAAGATTTCCCATGCCAGCGCCGTTTCCTGAGCTTTCTCGTCTGACCCTCGACGCGCCATCTGGTATCTGAGTGTGCTTTCTGCTGCCGCCCATTTCTGGAATTCGGCCAGCCATTTCCGGTGTGTTGGCGCCGTCTTTGATTTCCATCCCCTGGTAAGTTCCCTCTTTGCGATAATTAGGCCCATATCTATGAATTTGCTCGTCAGTTTAGTGTTGCGTGTGTGTGGAAACCAGTGTAAGATTGCAGTCGCAGTGTCATATTGCAGGTCCCTGTCTGTGGCTTCGTTCAAGGTGTCGCCCACGTCCCTCCAGAAGTCCTGCAGGTGCGGACAGCCCCGCAGCATGTGCAGTAAGTCTGCGCCTAATAGCGCACATCTGGGGCACGCTGCGTCTTCTGCGCCAAAGTATTGTGATATTTTCTGTGGGGTAAGGTAGGCCCTATGGAGTACGTAGAGGTGTATTAATTGGAAGCGGGCGTTTCTGGTGCTTTTCCTGGCCCTCTGAACCAGTTGAGCCCACGTAGCGTCCGGGATTTCCTTCTGCAGGTCCGTCTCCCATTGGGTTTTAAGTCGCGTCAGGGGTTGTAGATTGGCCTCGAGTAGTCTAGAGTGTAGACATGTGACTGCCTTAATCGTTCCCGCAGCCATCATCGTATATTGGCATGCAGGTGATGTTGGAGGTTCAAGCAGCCCCTCCCCCCAGTGCGCCTGGATCACGCGCACCACGGCCGCATGCAAAAGGTAATCACCCCTAGGAAGGTCGTACTGTTCCTGCAAGGCCTGGTATGGCATGAGCACTCCATCAGAGTATAGGTCCCCCACCACTTGCAGGCCAGCCTCCTCCCAGTTCTGGAGGTTCGACCAGTCACCGCCGTGTGGAAACGCCGTCAACATACCTAGTGGGATCTCAGGCGCATATGGATGTCCCGGACCCGCTCGCCTCTGCATGCGATTCCAACAGAGCCTCAGCGTCCGTTCCTCCTGGGATAGTCCCCGAAGTATGAGTTTCTGTTGTAGGGTAATAAACGCCAGTACATGGCGGGGGGTGCCAGTGTCCCTCTCCTGTTCCGGGCCCCGGTATACCCTTGCAACCTCCTGTGTGAAAAACTGCAGTTGGGCAGCTAAATAATAGAGTTCAAAATCCGGAACTGCGAGGCCGCCCTCGTTCTTCGGGCGGGTCAGGGTCGCCAAGGCTATCCTCCTCCGACCAGTACCCCACAGAAAGGACACTATCTGCGATTTCAGGCGACGAAAGACGCTTCCCGGTATCCACACTGGGAGCGTCCTAAAGAAGTATAACAACCGCGGTAGGGCTATCATTTTAAGCAGGGATACCCTACCTGTCACGGACAGCGGAAGAGTGGCCCAAAAGGCCATATTTCCTTGTAACGTAAGGCCACAGCGGCCTACGTTGCCTTCCAGCAGGTCAGCAGGTTCATGGAAGACGTGAACCCCTAAATAAGGGAGGCAGTCCGGCTCCCAACGGAGTTTGGGGTGGGCCCAGGGACATCGCTCCGCTTTCCGGAGTGGGAAGAGGCACGTCTTTGCCCAATTCACTTTCAGGCCTGAGACCTCTCCGAATCGCGCCAAAAGGCGCTCCGCCCCCTCCACCGCTTCCTCTGCATTGTCCAAGAACAGCAGGAGGTCGTCTGCGTACAGCGATATGTAGTGGTGGGTCCTGCCAACTTCTAGCCCCTGGTAATACTCTCCTTTCCGGGCCAGCGCTGCCAACGGTTCCATCGCGAGGGCAAATAAGAGGGGGGAGAGTGCACACCCCTGCCTAGTGCCTTTATGCACTGCATAGTGATCTGATATCAGCGCTCCTACCCGCACCCTAGCTCCAACCGACGCATAGAGCACTTTCGTCCATCGCACATATCCCTCACCTATCCCAAACCTGTGCAGCACCTTGTACAGGTAGCACCAATCCAGGCTGTCAAAGGCCTTCTCTATGTCTATCGCCATGACCACAGGGGCTCTGGCGAGCGGTGGAGGATCCGCCACAAGCCTCAGCAACCTGCGGATATTGTGTGACGTGTTTCTGGTGGGTATGAAGCCTGACTGGTCCTTGTGAATCAGGTCCTGCATGTGGGACACCAATCTGGCAGCTAATATAGTACTTAGTATTTTATAATCTGTCGTCAGCATCGACAAAGGTCGGTACGACGCCGGATCAGTGCCGTCCCTGCGCGGTTTCAGTAAGGGGACCATAATCGCCTCGCGCATCGAGCGGGGCAACTCCCCCTTCTCATGCGCCTCTCGGTACACGAGCTGGAGGCGTGGTGCTAGGATGTCTATATATTTTCCATAAAATTCCACTGGTAGTCCATCCACGCCCGGCGTCTTGTTGCGTGCCATTCTTTTAATGGCCCCTCTAATCTCCGCTAGTTCAATCGGGCCCCCGAGGGCCTCTGCCTGTTCTTGCTCGAGGTGTGGCAGTTGGGTCTCCGACAGCAAGGCGTCAGTCATCTCGGATCGGTCCACTAGCTCTTTCCCATATAACCGTTCATAATATGATGTGAAACAACGCAATATATCCGGTTGGGAGGTGGATAAAGTGCCCTCCGCATTCACCATGGATAGTATCGGAGCTGCGCCCCTACTGGGGTTAGCCAACCAGGCCAGGAGCGTCCCCGTTTTGTCCCCCTCCGCAAGCGCCTTAGTGAGGTACGTTTTGTAATCAAAACTACGGAGGCGCTCTACCAACGTAGCCACCGCCTCTCGCGCAGCGCATACCCTGTCCTGCAAATCAGGGCGGTTGGGCCTCAGTTTCTCTACCACTCGCAGAGTTCGCTCAGCCTTGTCCAGGTCATCTACTAGCGTCCGCCGCGCACCCGCAAACTTCCCTATACAGTGCCCCCTCACCACTACCTTCAACGCGTCCCATTCCATAGCCCTGGAAGAGGCCGTTCCCTCGTTCTCCATGAAGTATTGGGAGATCCTCTCCTCCAACGCTCCGCTGAACGGTGGGTCATCTAGCGTGTCTGGACGAAGCCGCCATGTCGGTATTGGTGAGACCTCGTCCATCCAGGCCAGCGTGAGGAGCAAGGGGTTGTGGTCCGATATCGTTCGTGCCAGGTATTCCGTTCGGGTCACCGACGGTAATACCGAGCGGGAGCACAGGAACGCATCTATGCGGACATGAAGGTCGTGTATACCCGAGTGGAAGGAGTAATCCCTCTCAGTCGGGTGTTGTGCACGCCACGCGTCTGTCAGGTCCCACCGCCCCTGCCAAGTAGACCTGTGCTTCGCTAGCCTGTGTACCGGAGATGCCTGCAGTGGTGGATGTGATCTGTCTAAGGTGGTATCCTCGATAGAGTTGAAGTCCCCCCCCATCAGTACCGGCCCAGTTAAATAAGAGGCCAACAGCCTGGACAACCTGGTAAAGTATGAAGCCTGCTCTACGTTCGGTGCATAGGCGCTACAAAGGACTATCTGGCGACCCCTGAGTAACCCCTCAACTGCTACATATCTCCCATCTGGGTCTACAGTGTGCCTAGTGACCTGGAAGGGAACCCCCGCCCGGATCCAGATTAGTGTCCCTCTAGCAAACCCCGAGTATGTAGTGTGAAACAGGTGACCTCTCCATCTCCGCTGCAGAGCAGCCCCCTCCTTTTTGGTTAAATGGGTCTCCTGCAAAAAGGCAATGTGTACCCCTCTGCGAACTAGGTGGGAATGTATCTTATGCCTCCTCGTCATCGAATTCAGACCCCGCACATTCCAGGACACACATTTCAGTGAACCCATATTAGCCATCGCCCCAATGTAGTGGTTGCAGTCCAATAACAGTTCGCATCCGGACACCTGACTCCATCCCTCCCCTCCCCATCCCCAACGCCCCCCCCTTCCCCCCACCCCGAACCCCACCTCGGGTCTCCCCAACTACCCCAGGCCCTCCCACCCCCAGAATAGGACTCAACTGCAAAGTAGTCACTCCCATCCAAACCTGTGAGCAAACGTGCCCACGAAACTGATTAGTCCGTAGGAAACACCACGGAGGCCTTATGGGCCCTGCGGCACGTGAACTGGCTACTGACCCTTATCAAACCCGTCCCCCAACCCCTTGCCCAATAGTACTCAATGTGACTCGTAAAAGAAAAGTCTTACAGTGGTCTGTCCCAGTGTGCGTGGAGGCATCGCCTTCAAAGACATATCTCACCACTTTCGTGGACAGCTATCAGGGTCCGATGATCTCTCCCGAAGTCTGCGGCGTGACCTTCGGGCCCCTGGCGCCCTCCAACCCCGACAAATCAGTGTCCGAGCCCGTAGCCAGGGCCTCCGAGGCCGAGTCCCTTGTCGATAGGGCCGGCGCTGTTCCCGATACCTCTTTCACCGCCTGTAGGGCCGCCTTCCGTTCTTCCTCTGTCTGCGAGGTCGTTGGCCTCCTGGGCCCTCTGCCGCGGTTGCGAAGCCGACGTGATCGCCTGATTGAGTGGTTCTGGTACTCTTCCTCCGCCCGAGCCCGGGCCCCGTCTGTTCCCGCCTTGTAGGAGTCCCACCAAGTCCACGCTTCTGCTGAAGTTTCGAAAAACAACGCTTTCTCATCCACAATCACCCGGAGTTTGGCTGGGAATAGCAGCGAATACTTCAGTCCCTCTGTGCGTAGTTCCTTTTTAATAGAGAGGAAGGTGGCACGCTGTCTCTGGGTCTCGAACGTGTAGTCCGGGAACAGCGTGACCCTACTGTTGTCCACTTGGAATGGGCCTGCATCCCTGGCCCGTTGCAGGAGCCAGTCTCTGTCTTTATAGTGGAGTAGTTTGAGGACCACTGGGCGGGGCGGCAGGCCCTCACGTGGAGGCCGGGAAGGCACACGGTGCGCCCGTTCCAAAGTGAAGAAGGGAGATAGGCCCTCCGGGGCAACCACCGTTTGCAGCCAGTCGGTCAGGAAGCCCACCATGTCCGTGCCCTCCTTTTTTTCCGGAAGGCCCACCAAACGCACATTATTCCGCCGATTGCGGTTTTCTGCGTCCTCTGCCCTCCTTTCCAGGGCGTGTATCCGCTCCATCGCGTCCGTGAGCCGTCCCTCTATCGATTTCTGAGCCGGTACGACATTTTTCAGGGTATCTTCTGTTTCCTTGACCCTGTCCACCAGCTTCGCATGATCTGCACGCAGAAGCCCCAGCCCCGTCGCCACCTGACCAATATCCTGGTGCAAAGCTTCCTTCGTGGCCGCAATGGCGTCCAGTATCCGATCTTGCATCTGCTGTAACTCCGTGGGGGGTCGTGAGGAGTCGTCTGGCGTTTCCGTGGATGGGCCCCCCTCTCCCTTAGGTCCTTTAGGCTTCCCCATCGTTCACCCTCCGAGCTGGCCCGGGCCTTCAAGGCCGGTCGGTCAGGTAAAGGTGTCCAGGTGTGTGGTGGTTCTTCCGGGGAGTTCTGTGGGGATCAGGTCGGGCACCAGTCGTGAGAGTGTCACCCCTGGATCACACAGCGCGCCTCCACCGCCCGGAGAGCCAGGGAGCTGCTCCAGGGTTTGCGCGGCCAGCTCCAGTCCCCTTTCCCCACTCAGCCCCGTTTCGGGGTGTCCGCACCGGGCAGCAGTAGCGGGTCAGAGCCGCCGTTATCCAGAGAAGAGGGCCCCTCCGAAGTATCGGGGGGGGGCAGGCAGCGTCAGGCGGCCTGTCCCAGCACACAGGGTTGGTGCGCCGGCAATCCCAGGTGGGTCTCGCTCAGAGCACGGGGGATGGGCTGCAGTGGTCTCAGGGGGGTCCCCGCTAGCCTCTCCCAACACTAGCTGGGGCGCCGGCCGCTCTCGTAGCTTCAGGTCAGGGCGCAGGCGGCCCCCAGTGGGCCCCGCCGGGCTCCCCCCAGGGAGAGATCGCAGACCCCAGCGCCCGGGTAGACACTGACTCGGCGCCGTCTGGGTCTAGCGCGGTGATGCGGCGGCCCGGTCCACGTTCCTCCTGGGCTCTCCGCCAGAGGTAGCGCCGCGGTGCAGACGGGGGCAGGGACCTCGATTTTTGGGTCCGAGACTCGGCCGCAGGGCGGGCCTCCCGAACCGGGCTTGGCTGCACCGGGGGTCGGGGCCCGCTCCAGGTCTCTTCCCACGTCCCCGGAGGACCAGACTCACCGTGGGCAGTCTTTCCCGGTAATCCGTCAGGGTTCAGGCAGCAACTTTGAGATCACAGGCCGCAAAGCCGGGGTCTGGGTTATCGGCCTCGCAGAAGGGGCGGAGCTACTCCGGAGCCTCGTCTCGCTGCCGGGCCACACACCGCCTTCAGGGTCCGCCGCTATACCGGGGGGCTGCAGTCTCCCCTCGGTGTATGATGTTGCTCTGTACTCTTCTCCCGGGCAGCAAGACCCCCTATGTGGGCTCACGGCCGTCCTTTCGTCCCCGCAGGTCAGGCAGCCGCCATCTTGCCCTCCGAGGGTCCGGGAGCTCCTCGCATCGCAGTGCCCTCCACGAGTATTTCTGCAGCTCGCCACTCCAGCCGGGGCAGACCTGGGTGTCGTCTGCGGGATCGACCCGGTTTTAGCGGGGATCCCGGGTCCGAAACCGGATAATTATAACGGATGATGGGCAGTGGGTCGGGAGCCTCGCTAGGCTGCGACCATCGGCATCGGCTGCAAGCCACGCCCCCCCCAAAAAGATGAATATACATGTATCAACGTGTCAAGTTCAATCAAAATCAAAGGAAACCATTGGTTTCCAGTGGACTCTATAGTGCTAACGAATAGGCTCCCTGGAGAGATTAAGCAGATTTTAGTCATGATTTGGGGGGCAGAAAGGACTGTTCCCTCCTTCTTTGGACCAAGACAGTTACTTTTTGCCTTCTTTCCAGTCACCGCTCCTCAACTACGTGGTTTCGGGCTATTAAATGGAATCTACTCTTGCAGTATCTTAAGTCATCTTTCAATTATTCTGTGTTAGCTCAGCATCACAACACAGTGGGACGACGGCTGTATAGAAGTAGTTTACTCAGGCTATAAATAAGTACATAAAAAGTAATGATTTTCAGTTTATTAAACGTGGTAGTATGAAGGACTTAGACTTAGTGGATCTGCCATGATTAGTCCCTGACTCACTAGTTTCAAAAGTATCTGCAGAAGGCACATCACCCTCCGAAATATCAGCAGGTGTTTCAATAAAAATAGTACTTGGGAAAAACTGGAGCAACATATAGTGTTTCATACTGGAAGTTGATTTATAAAATGTATGTATGTACAGTCAGCTAAAATCAAAAGATTCGGTCATATGTTTACTATACGGAGTGTTTTGATTTTCTCTGTATCGGTATGCCCTCCTTCTCTGTTGCAGGTTGTCCATTCAGGGGACATCCTAGAGTAGTAAATAGTGCTGAAAACTGAGATATGCTAGTAAGGGAAGGTTGTGAAACGGATGGATGGTTACCAAGTGGTGACAATTCCCTGGTTGCCCTGAGCGGCCCCCTTTTCTTAAATCCACGAATAGGTAGGCAGTTTAGGTGCCCATATTTAAGAAAATATATGCCCAGTTGCAAGCCTTCATACTGGTGTTCCTACTTTGTGCATTACAATTGCATATGTTGCTTATCTGAAGGTGAAGTTCCAATAAACAACAAACCCGGGTCAACACCCAGGAATGGTTTCTATTAACTTGACGCCCACCCCAAAAGGTATTATAGAAAAACTGTCCTTCTTTGTTCCAACAAAGTGTTTTTCATCTCGACACTGGGATCATAAAGATATTGAAAGTCCATGACCCCTCAAAATGCCCTCACCCTTTGGCAGTGGCGAGGGACAGGCTGGCCCCATTTCCCCTTATACCTGCTCACCTTCTTTGAGGATCGAAATGGATACACATTTCAGTGAAAACTGTTTTGAAAGGTGCATAGAAATGCAGAGATGTTTAATAATATTCTTCCTTGACTGATAGTCAAGCTTTCTTTTTTAGCAATCTACCCCTCTCTTCTGTGTTTTCCCCTTTTGTATGATATCTTGCTAGAGCCAGCTTTGGCAGCTTGTTAGGGCTCTAGTCACAACAAGAAAAGAATACACATAGAGTGGTTTGTAGTTAGCCTTATTTTTGGCACGCCTCTCTATGGAAGCTCCCCATTTTATAGGCAGCATTTCTGTTAAGTGTGTGCTTCCATTTGCAGTGCGTGGGAGGTCCGTTTTCCATGCACTTCAATGGAGGCAAAGGGTTAGCCAATAATATCTGACCCCCATCACAGACTAAACTTCCCTTGCTGCTGTTGTAGCTCTCAGCACTCCATGCTGTCGCACATGAAGATCCACATGTGCTAGCTGCAGCAGAGCTGATGAAATGGATGGCAGTTGTTAGTACACCAATGCAAATTTGCAGGGCTCCTGTAAACCTGCAAAGCTAACACATCTCCTGAGAGAGACTGGAGCACGTGCTGTCCCTTCCAGTGTCATCCCTAGCAGCAGCTGCACTAGCTGAACATTCAACTTTATAATATGTGTACCAACACAAGAATATTAACAATTTTTACTGTTTTAATTCACCAAAAATGTCAACATGTTTCACTGCCAAGAAAAAATCATGTTTCTTCTTCTGGACTAAAAACACATTTTACTGGACTAATCATACAAGCAATTCAATCTTTAAGTGAGTAAGAAGTAGCCACCTCTGTACCTGGCATAATCTCACAGATAACACCAGGTAAGGACAATTAACTCTTTAATAATGTCTTCTAATATGGATACTTTACAGCCTTGTAGTAGGCTGAGGTTTAACATCTATTTCAAAGTGCACATATACAGGAAAGCATTCCATCTCCATCTATGATGTGCACCGACAGAATTCTGCAAGTTCTGGGATTATTTCCAAAGCTAACCACACAAAAAGAAGGGGTAGGAGGGATGCAAGTCCCATTCCGACCTCCTACAAAGAGGAGGGCAGTTTTATACACTTGGGTATTCTCCCAGGGACCTTGTTATCTCACAGGGATCTCGCTTCAGGAGTACTACTTCCTCGTTGTGTTTTTATTTTTCCAAAGCCCCTTGTGGCATAAAAACTCTTGGGCTTTGAAATACTTCCAAAGTCATAGGCAATACTGCTGCTGCACCAGCAACTCAAAAATGCCTTTCATCTCATCCAGTGTATGATGTATCCTTTTGGCAAGCACATATATGGGATTGAACAGCCAGCAGAAACTCGGCTGAATTACCAATGGTTTACCACAGAGGATTGAAACAACATTACGCCAGTTAGAAATAATGTTTTTGGTACAGGAAATAGAAGATTCAGGATTTTTGATCCTTTTAGGCAACAGCAGCTAGTCATTAGATTAATTTAGCAGTGGATTATCATACCCTTGCCAGGCCGAAAATAATACACTGTGTTTTTACAATATTGCAAGTTGGGGAAAAGGAAATGGAGTGCTAGTTATATGGTAACTTAACACTTTAACCAAGTCCTTAAGGGACTATAGTCCTCTCTCACTCTCTGTGAGGTATTTTAGGAGGGATGTAGGCACTATTGCTGGACAGGAGGGGATTGAGAGAACACATTATGTAAAATGATGTACTGCTATTTGGTGACTGTGTGTTTCAAGTGCTTGGTAGCTAATGTCAGAAGGGGGTTGGGGCAAATAGTATGACAATCAATGTATTAGTCAGTCCTTAATAGAATTTAAAGACTAATTTACAGAGGTTGTGCCCCATCTCCAGACGCAACCGCTGGCCCTCAGAGACCCCCAGTTGGCCTTCAGAGTCCCCACAGAGGAGGACATTTTGGACATCCAAACACAACAATTGGATTCTATTAACATGTTTTAGAATTAGTGTCTCACATTGACCAATTGTTATCAGAAATATTGCATTACAAGACAATGATCGTTTGAAGTTTAGGAGATTTACAGATCAGTTGGTTCAGAAGTCCTGTGGTACGGTTGATGGAACATGGAGGCAATATTTCTAACAATTTCTTAAAAGTTGCTGCATGTCATATTACTATCTGCTCTTAAAATATTGACAGCATAAATCGTCATTTAAAGTGATGTGGATTTTTTACATTTTTTATCTGCTAACCATATTGTCTGTCTTCAGGAATCTTGGAGAACGGATCCTTGTTTTATCTTAAATGTAGAGGAGTTTAAGTAAGTGAAATCAAGAATAAAATATGCAAGCCTAGTGGAGGGTTACTTACCCTAATCAACCTTAACGTAAAGCTCAAATATTCAGATGTGTTATTAAAATCTCCTTACATATTGACTGTGTTGATTGAGCTTTTAGATCATTCCAGACTTTTGATTATTAATATATATTTCTCAGTTCCTTTACTAAAAGATATTTTTAGTCTTTCTTCTTGTCTATCTCTTTTAAAAGATCAAATAGAAGTTTGCAAACATGCAATGATTATTATCACTGGTGATTTTTATGCAAACCTTTTGCATGAACGCACTTTTACAGCAGATGAGGATTCTGAAAACAGTTTTTTTGGCATTCCGATTTTAAAGATCTCGTCTGTTAAACAGAAACCTATTGAAAAATATGTTGGATCTATTTTTGATGATTTGGGCTTCTGTTTTTTAAACGGGAGGTTTTCTAGTGACCAACCAGCAAATCCCACTTATCAGTTAGCTGGTCACAAATCTATTTTAGATCACACCTATGTGCACATCACAGATTTTGCTAAATGACAGGACTTTAAGATTGGGTATTTAAAAGAAAGCGACCATCATCCACGGTTAAATATGCTTAAATGTTTGCATGAGAAATTATATAGTGGTAAACAGCCCGATTCTCTAAATATTCAAGAGATTAATTTAAGATTCATCAAATGGAAATTATCTATCCATTTAGAAGAGCTGTAGGAATATCCTCTGATCAAACCAATTATGTTTATTATCTCTGAGGGCAGATATTATCTAAATGCATTTAATAGGAAATGTGAGGCCCATATGTACAAAAGTTAAGCTTTGCGATTTCCAAATAGCGAATCCGTTGAAATCACTGTCAGGGAATCGCAAAATGAGATGTAGGTAACAGAGGATTCAACTAATAGTGATTTCTTGATGTTGCAATCGCAGTTAGGAAATCGTAATTTAGGAAATTGCAAATTTGCAATTTCCTAATAGGAAATCGCTAATTAGGAAACACTGCATACAGGATGCACAATGATGATGTCAGACCAGGAAGGTAAAAAATAAATGGTGATGCCACAACCCAGAAGCCTAGGAAGGTGCTTGAAGGAAAGAGTGCACCTGTCTCACCACTGGCAGTATAATAACTGTGCTTGAACCTCACCATCTCCAAGGAAGATGGGACAAGGATTCTGGGAGCAGTAAGCGTAAGGTCAAGTTTTCTGAAAAGGAATTGGAGCTTCTAACCACAGAATGTGTGGCACATATGGACCAACTGTTTGGTAAGGCTTAATTTACTGTTCCTGAGAGCCAGAAGAAAAAGATATGGAAGAGCATCTTGTAGAAGGTGAACTCCCTTGATGTAACATAGAGGACAATACCAGAGAACAGAAAACACTGGCATGACTTGAGATTCCGCACAAACGAGAAGGTGGCCAGCAGGATGGCTGAGGGTCGTGGCACAGGTGGGGGATCCTCCAAACATCCCACTTCCATGGAATTACTGATTGAGGGGACACTGGAACTAGAAAATGTGGTGGGAGTGCCAGACATTGACACCTCCAATCTTGCAGGCACCAGCCGGGGTAAGTCACCTCCCCTTTACTTACTTAACATAACATAATGTTTGTAATGCCTCAAGTAAAACATCACAGCGAACAAAACTCCATTTCGATGCATGCTGTACTTTGGCAATGCATCATGGGAGTTGTAGTACACCAAAGTTGCATACGGTACTGTGTGCTGATGACTAACCTAGTCATATCTGTACATCATAAACATGTTGCAAACACATGAAGCACAGGTACAACAATATTTTGAATAAACATTAAGCATTGTTTTTACACTAAATATTTACATGCATTGACACATACCATACCCAGGATGTGCCAGAAAAAATTGAGGCTCAAGAAGCTACTGACACACATGTGGAAATAGAGAACAGCACAATCACAACTCCTAGGCCCATTACTCCAACTCCAAATACTAGGAGAGCAACCACTGAACCACTACCATACTTATACTTTGTCTACGGTGATGAGGGACAATCCCAAAGCAGGGACATACAAACACCGTACAGTCCAACCAGCAACAGTACACAATGACAGTGTATCAGACGACATGGCACAGAGTTCTCCTGTGTTGGGTGGTCTGGCTAAATCCATCATTTCAGTACAGTGTCTGCAAACCAAACAAATCAAGACTGTTAAAAGGCATCTGCAAAGCATGTTAAGGTCAATGCAGCAATTGCAGAAAGGGCACGACTGATCCATTGCTGCAATGGAGTCATTATCGATTGCTGCCATGGAGTCATTATCGATTGCTGCCATGGATTCATTACGTACTTTGGTGCTTTGTTAAAACAATGTTACATCCGCAATGGAACGAGCTAATTTTGGAGAGACAAGTTATTATCACAACCTGAATAAAACGTGATTTTTCAGGTATGCACCATGAATTACCATCATGTATGATATCAATTTCTAATTTGTTGTATTCATTCTTCCCTCAAAAATAGTTATTGGTGATCTCTGAGTCGTGCATAACGTTCTGCTGCACGAGTCCCGTCCTGCTGCACCTGTAGTAGTGGTAACTTTATCATATGTGAGCCAACAGGAGAATATAAAAAGTCTTTACTATTTTAGTGCAACAAAAAAGTCAACATGTTTCACTGCCAAAAACAATTCATGTTGATTCTTCTGGACTAAACCTCCCATTTCCCTGGACCTATCATACGTACAACTCAATCTTTAAGTGAGTAACATTTAGCTACCTCTGTACCCACCTCAATCTCCCAAACAACGCTTAGGTAAGAATAATTACATCTTTATAATGTCTTCTAATTTGAATAATGTTTAACCTTATAAGAGGCTGGTGGTTACCCTCTATTTAAAAGTGCACCTATATGTTAAAGAATTCCATATCTATCTATTATGTACAAGAAGACTGTATGTTTTTGGAAATACTTCCAAAGTCCCTGGTTCCATGTTGGTTCCTGATGCATAAAGACGCTTGGTCTTTGAAAGTATATTCATAATCAAATGCAATCCTGTTGCTGCACCAGCAACTCAAACATGCCTTTCATCTGATTAGATTATGACTCATCCTTTTGGCAAGCACGTATGCGGAATTGAACATGCAGCACACACTAGGCTGAAATATCAGTGGTTTACCACAGAGGATCCAAACAACATTGCTTCATTTGGAAATACTGTCTCTGCTGCCGGAAACAGCGGATTAAATTTTTTTTATCCTTCCAGGCAACAGCAGAAAGTCATTAGATTAATTTACCAGTGGATTAAAATAGCCTTCACAGACGGCAAAGAAAAAACACACTATGCTTTAGCAATTTTCTCAAGTTGGGAATACAAATGGTTGACGGATTATATGTTTTTTCCTTGAGCCAGTGTCCATAAAGGACTAAAGTTCTCTCTCACTCTCTTCCGAGAGGGACATGGAAGGAGCGGTGTAGGCACCATTGTTGTAGAGCAGAAGCAGGTGGGAGCAGAGAGGGGTTTGAGAGGACAAATTACGTAAAAAGTCTTGGTGCTGTTGGTGAGTGTGTATTTTGGGTGCCTAGCAGGCAATATCAGAATGGGGTTGGAGCAAATGAGACAAGGGAGACAGCCTGTACAACCCTGTCTTTATCATGCAATGTCTTTACAACAATACCTTTACCAAGCACTGCCTTTACAGCACAAAACCTTTACCACGCATACCTTTCCCATGAAGGTTAGTATATTTCATGTGTGTGTGTGTGAGAGATTATCTATAATTTAGGGCTTGAGTTGGGTAAAGGGATTGTGTGGTAAGGACGTTTTTAGGGTGTAGAGTTGGGTGGTGGTATAGTGGGGGTAAGGGTGTTTTTAGGATTTAGGGGGAGAGGTATAGGGAAGTATGGGTGTTTTTAGGTTTATGGGGTGGGTATAGGGTATAGTTTGGTATGGGTGTTTTAATGGTTTGGGGATGGGTAGGGCCGTAGGGGGGTAAGGCTGTTATTTAGGGTTTAGGGATGGGTAGGGGCATAGAGTGTAGAGGTGGGTAGGGGTATAGTGTGGTAAGAGTGTTTAAAGGTCTTAGAGGTGGGTAAGGTTATTGGTTGGTAAGGTTGCTGAGGATTTCTAGGGTTTAGCGGAAAGGTGAGGGTATAGGATGACAAGGTAATTCTCAGTGTTTACGGGTGGGTAGGGGCATGGGATGTTATGGGTATTTTTAGGGTTTTTGGGGGGGGTAGGGGCCTAGGAAGGATAGGAGAGTATTTATGCTTTAGGGTAGATGGGGGTTTTCGGGGGTTCCCCAAATTGAGAAAAATGTATTTTCAAAAGTTAGTGGATTCGAGGGTGTTCCCCTCAAAGAAAAGTTTACACACACACACACGTTCACACACACACACACACACGCACACACCCACACACACACAGATATAGGTTTAATTTACTTTAAATATACTTACATTGCATTGTAAAAACATGTGTGGTAAAGGCATATTCGAGGATAAAGGTTTTGCATTGTAAAGATATTGCATGGTAAAGAATTCGTGGTAAAGGCATGCATAAATTGATTAGTACCTAGTAGAATTTAAAGACTTATTTACAGCAGTCGTGCCATACCTTTAGATGCATCAACTGGCAGTCCGAGACCCCACAGATGGGTCTTGCATTCCGCAGTCTGCCTTCATAGATTGCCAGAATCCTCATCCAGCTGTCATTCGACTGCAGATAGCCATCATATGCCATCATTTTGCAATCTGATGCCCTCAATTGTCTATCAGACGGTCCAGCTGTTCCTTCAACACCTTCACATGGCCTTCAGATATCTATTGCCCTCAACCACACCAAGCTGGTCCTCATAGAGCATCAGCCCAGCTCTAAAGACCCACAGTCTGCCCCATAATCTCAAATATCCCCATTCCACTCCAAACAGCACTGTCTGGCCTCAGAGATCCCAAATATGGTCTTGGAGAAATGAATTCTCAGCCAGCTTTCAGACACTACTTTTTTGTCATTAACGATTTCAGACATGCATCTGCCAACATTCATTCATCTCTTTGGATCTTTAATCCCAACCAGACATCAGAACCCTTTGCTTTCCTTCAAAGAAGACTCAGCATATACTTAGTCACCTTACTCAGCCCCTTGGAAATATTAGTCTCCCTTCCGACAACCTCTTCCTTTTTTCGGACTCCTCCAAAACCCTCAGATCCTCAGAGACCTTCATCCACCAACTACAAACCCTCAATCTCCCTTCAGACACACTAGCCCTCATAGGCTCATTAGCAGTTCTTCATATGCCCCAACCTGCATCAAATCTAAACTCCAAATATAAACAGCAGGCCCTCAAAATACATGTCATCCATTAAACACCGTCATTTTGTCCTGAGACATCCCTTCAGCTGGCCATCTTTCACCTTTAAAGATCCAGCTTTCAACAGAATTTAGACAACCCAGTTGGGTATCCGCTAACCCATTGACAAATCCATAATTTTGCTCTTGCGCAAACTCTTAAAAATGGCTTTCTTCGATTCTGCATTTCCTTATGAACTACACACTTTTTCTATGATGAGTTTATGAATTTGCTTAAAAGGCAGCATCACTTCTGGGAATAAAGATAAGTGTGCCCTTTAGTCAAACAATGCTTCAGCCCCCCACGCTTTTACATTTTCTGCTGAAATAAAAATTGGATATTTGAAGAGTGATATAGCCTATAAATGCTAATAATATCATCAAAGAATGTGCATATGTGCATCAAGGAAACCATTGGTTTCCAGTGGACGCCATCGTGCTATAGAATGGGTTCCCTGGAGATGCATTCCGTTCAGCCTCTTTCTGGCTGGATGCAAAGATGAAGCAGATTTTGGTCAGGAGTTTGGGGGCAGGAAGGATTGTTCTCTCCTTCTTCGGACCAAGGCATTTACTTTTTGCCTTCCTTATAGTCTCCCCTCCTCCACTTTGTGGTTTTGGGCTATTAAATGGAGTCTACTCTTGCAGTATCTTCAGTCATCTTTCAATTATACTGTGTTAGCACAGCATCAAAACACAGTGGCACGACGGTTGTATAGAGGTAGGCTACTCATGCTGTAAATATGTAAATAAAAAGTAATAGTTTTCAGTTTATTAAACTTGGAAATATGAAGGACTTAGTGGGTCTGCCATGATTCATCCATGACTCACTAGTTTCATATAAGTATCTGAAGAAGGCACATCACCCTCCGATATCAGCAGTTGTTTCAATAAAAATAGTACTTGTGAAAAGCTGGAGCACCAGCATGAAACAATATATAGTGGTTCCTATGGGACTTTGAATTATAGTATGTATGTATGTACAATCAGCAAAAAAAACAAGCATTGGCATTGCCAATAGGTCTCGCTTGTGGGACCTTGTAAGTATTTAGTTTTGCAGCACAATAAGCAGATTATGCAGCAGATGACAAACTATGTGGGAAATCTATAAATTATGTGAAAATCGCTACAGCTGCACAATCGCATAATTCCGGTGGCCTGAGCATAACATCCTGTAAACATACTGCAATAACAGAATCAGCTCTTGTTAATAATGTGCTCATTAGAAGGTACGTCCATTGCTAGAACTTGCCTGTAATGCCAACTAAAAGCAAATTCTGACTTACCAATACTGCCACAAACTACGCAAGTGAGCCTGTGAGTCTGCGCTGGAGCTGGACACTGGATGTTGGGCGCCAGAGTGTGGTCCCGGTCCCCGGTTTTGTTCGCTGCAGCGGCCGCTGTTGAATCAGCCCCAGGACTGCCAGCCACTGCTGTAGGCGAGAGGGGCTTGCGACCCTGTGAGCTGCCCTGCTCGGGGGGGGGTTAGCCGTGTTGCAGTGGGAGAGTGAGAGGAGCCCTGTCTGCATGCCTGTGCCGGTCTCCCCCTGGGTGTGGAGTGACGGGATTGACGGCAACGGTGCTTGGCGCTGGCCGGGGGCCAGGGGGTACCAGCTGGAGCCACAGCAAGTGAAAGGAGTTGCCGGCGTAGCAAAATGAAATAGGGCATTTCCCTTCTGACTTAATTATCTCTTCCTGATAAGACGTTTTGCGTTTACTTTCACCATTCTGATTATTACACATAGTGGGCGAAAAAGGGCAATAAACACATCGTTAAAACACTGCCAATAACAAGCAGGATATTATGACTGCTGGGGTGTAAAGAAAGGCAGATATGAAACCCGAATCTGTAGGGCCTTACTCAGCTCCAGCATAAGAACTTATAGCCAAGGTTTTGTTTCACAGTAAAAGCTGGTTCAAGCACAAATAAGGACTTATTATTAAAAGCACTTTCTACTTCGTGATTTGAAGTATACTTTGCAATTATTTAATTTGTATGGCAAGGGTCTCAAAGATCACGTTTGAGAACACCTGCATTCTGCAACATTCTTAACGTAAAAGACCGACCATTACAACTAACTGATGCGTCACCAAACTTACAACATGAAACTCTAAGAACAAGCACAGCATGTGCTGGAGTGGAGTTCAAAGCAGTGAAAGAAATGTTAACAAATGCGTGCGCCGGGAAAGGAAGGCAGAGAAGGAGGGGGGAGGAGAAATGCGACACGGCGGGCAGGGGAGGGGGCCCGAGTGGGGAGAGCGGCGAAAATGACTAATTAGGGGAGGAGAAGCCGAGAAGCCGCAGAGCGCACGCTGGCGAAGCCCTTTGATGTGCTGTGCGGCAAATGCAATTAGGAGGGAGGGAGGCTGATGCGCGTTCGTGTTTGATCACGTGGTTCACGTGAACTTCATGAAAACCGCCAGCAAAAAGCTGGTGGTTTCACGAGGATTTTGGCCACTTGAATTCTCGCTCCGCTCGATGCGCTTGCGCGCATCGATAGGTCGCGAGACCTAAAAAAAGATTCGGTCATATGCTTACAATCTGGAATGTTTTAGTTTTCTCTGTATCGGTATGCCCTAATTTTCTGCTACAGGATGTTCCTTCAAGGGACATTCTAGAGAAGTAAATGGTGCAGGAAACTGAAAGGGAAGGACAGTTGTGAAAGGGATGGATGGCTACCAAGTGGTGGCAATTCCCTGAGTTTCCTGAATAGGTAAGCAGTTTAGGTGTCCATATTTAAGAAAATGTATGCCGAGTTGCAAGTCTTACTGGTGTTCTTTCTTTCTGTATTACAAATGTATAGGTTGCTTATCTGAATGTGAATTACCAATAAACAACAAACCTAGGCCAACACACAGGAATGTTGTCTGTCAACTTGACACCCACACCAAGAGGAAATATAGAAAACCTGTCCTGCCTTGTTCCAACAAAGTGGTTCTCATCTTGACACTGAAATTATAAAGACATTGAAAAGCCAAGACCCCTGGCCTGTTGGCAGGGGCACGGGAAAGGCTGGCCTCATTTCCCCTTATAGCTGCTCCCCTGCTTTGAGAATGGAAAAAGAAAAATGTCAGTGAAAACTGTTTTGAAAGGTGCATAGAAATACAGAGATGTTCAGTAATAATCTTCCTTGACTGATAATCAGGCTTTTTAACCATCTACTTCTCTCTTCTGTTTTCCCCACCTTGTGTGATATCTAGCTACAGCCAGCTGTGGCAGTTTGTTAGGGCTCAAGTGATAACAAAAAAGAATATATAGATTGTGGTTTGTATTTATCCCTATTGTTGAAAAGCCTCCCTTTGGAAGCTCACCATTTCACTGGCTGCATTCTATTTTCCATGCACTTCAATGGAGGCAAAGGGTTAGCCAATAATATCTGACCCCCATCACAGACTAAACCTCCCCTGCTGCTGTTGTAGTTCTCAGCACTCCATGCTGTCGCACATGAAGATCCACATGTGTTAGCAGCAGCAGAGCTAGTGAAAGGGATGGCAGCTGTTTGCATTCCAATGTAAATTTGCAGGGCCCCTGTCAACCTGCATAGTTAATGCAGCTCCTGAGAGAGATTGGAGCAAGTGCAGTCCCTCCCAGTGCCATCCCTAGCAGCAGCTGCACTAGCTGAACATTCATCTTTATAATATGTATACCAACAAAAGAATATTAATAATTTCTACTGTTTTAATTCACCAAAAAGGTCAAAATGTTTCACTGCTAAGACTAATTCATGTTGCTTCTTCTTGACTATAAACACACATTTTACTGGACTAATCATACAAGCAATTCAATCTTTAAATGAGTAAGAAGTAGCCACCTCTGTACCTGGCATAATCTCACAGATAACACCAGGTAAGGTCAACTAATGTCTTCTAATATGGTTACTTTCTAGCCTTGCAGGAGGCTGGGGTTTAATATCTATTTCAAAGTGCACCTACACAGGAAAGCATTCCATCTCCATCTATGATGTGCACCGACAGAATTCTGCAAGTTTTTGGATTATTTCCAAATCCCTTAGTTGCAGAAAAACTCTGGGGCTTTGAAATATTTCCAAAGTCATGTATGCAATCCTCTTGCTGCACCAGCAACTCAAAAATGCCTTTCATCTCATCCAGTGTATGACGTATCATTTTGGCAAGCAGGTATATGGGATTGAACAGCCAGCAGAAACTCGGCTGAATTACCAATGGTTTACCACAGAGGATTGAAACAACATTACGCCAGTTGGAAATAATGTCTTTGGTGCAGGAAATAGAAGATTCAGAAATAACACATTACAAGACAATGATCATTTGAAGGTTAGGTGTTTTACAGATCAGTTGGTTCAGAAGTCCGGTGGTACGTTTGATGGAACACGGAGGAAATATTTCTATAAACGTTGCTGCATTCCGTATTAATATCTGCTCTTAAAATATTGACGGCTTAAATCGTCATTTAAAGTGATGTGGATTTTTTAACTGCTAACCATATTGTCTGTCTTCAAGAATCTTGGAGAGCGGATCCTTGTTTTATCTTAAATGTAGAGGAGTTTAAGTAAGTGAAATCAAGAATAAAATATGCAAGCCTAGTGGAGGGTTACTTACCCTAATCAACCTTAACTTAAAGCTCAAATATTCAGATGTGTTATTTAAATCTCCTTACATATTGAGTGTGTTGATGGAGCTTGTAGATCATTCCGGACTTATGATTATTCATATATATTTCTCAGCTCCTTTACTAAAAGATATTTTTAGTGTTTCTTCTTTTCTGTCTCTTTTAGGAGATCAAATAGAAGTTTTCAAACATGCAATGATCATTATCACTGCTGATTTTAATGCAAAACATTTTTTTACATGAACACACTTTTACAGCAGATGAGGATTCTGAAAACAGGTTTTTGGGCATTTCGAATTTATAGTGCTCGTCTGTTAAATATGTTGGATGTTTTTTTGATGATTTAGGATTCTGTTTTTTAAACAAGAGGTTTTCTGCTGACCAACCAGCAAATCACACTTATCAGTCAGCTGGTCACCGATCTATTTTACGTGCACATCACAGATTTTGCTAAATGACAGAACTTTAAGAATGGGTATAGAAAAGAAAGCGACCATCATCCACGGTTAATTATGCTTAAATGGTTGCATGAGGAATAATGTTATGTTATGTTATGTTATGTTATGTTATGCACATTTGTATTGCGCACAGCTGCCCCAGCTAAGGGGCGTCCTGGCGCATGGCAGGGAATGTGCAACAGTTACCGGAAACACAACAAAGAAACAGAGGGAATTAAAAAAGGAAATATAGCAGTAAATAGCCCGATGTTCTAAATATTGAAGAGATGAATTTAAGATTCATCAATTGGAAATGACAATTACCTATCAGTTTAGAAGAGCTCTGGGAATATCTTCTGATCAAACCAATTATGCTTAATATCTCTGAGGGCAGATAGTACCTAAATGCATTTAACAGGAAAATTGAGTCCTATATGTACAAAAGTTAGGTTTGCGATTTCCAAATAGTGTATATCATAGAAATCGCTGTTATGGAATCGCAAAATGAGATGTAGGTAACAGGGGATTCAACTAATAGTTATTTCTGCACATTCAAAAGTGTGGTGTGGGCGTCAGACATTGACACCTCCAATAATGCAGGCACCAGCCAGGGTAAGTCACCTCTCCTTTACTTGCATAACATACCATAATGTTTGTAAGTCCTCAAGTAAAACATCACAGCAAACAAACTCAATTTTGTTGCATGCTGTACCTTGGAAATGCATCATGGGAGTTGTAGTACACCAAAGTTGCATGCTGTATTGTGTGCTGATGACTAACCTACACATATCAGTACATCATAAACACATTGCAAACACATGAATCACAGGTACGACAATATTTTGAACAAATATTAAGCATTTATTTTCACTAATTATATACATGCATTGACACAGATCATACCCAGGACGTGCCAGAAACAATTGAGGCTCAAGAATCTACTGACACACACATGGAAATAGAGAACAGCACAGCAGCAACTCCTATGCCCAATACTCCAACTCCAAATTCTAGGAGAGTAACCGTTGCACCACTACCATACTTTGTAGACAGTGATGAGGGACAATCCCAAAGCAGGGACACACAGACACTGTAGAGTCCAACCAGCAACAGTCCACAATGACATTGTGTCAGATGACATGGTACACAGTGCTCCTGTGTTTGGTGGTCTGGAGAACTCCATAATTTCAGAACAGTGCCTGCAAACCAAACAAATCAAGACTGTTAATAGGCATATGCAAAGCATGTCAAGGTCAATGCAGCAATTGCAGAAAGGGCAAGACCAATGGATTGCTGCCATGGAGTCATTACATACTTTGGGGCTTTGTTGAAACAATGTTACATCCCCAATGGATACAGTTGATTTAGGAGAGATACGTTATTGTCACAACCTGAATAAAAGGTGATTTTTCAGCTATGCACCATGCATTAACATCATGTATGATGTCAATTTCTTATGTGTTGTATACATTCTTACCTCAAAAATAGTTGTTGGTAATCTCTGAGTCATGCACAACCTTCTGCTGCATGAGTCCCATTCTGCTGCACCTGTAGTGGTGGTAATTCCTCATCTGAGTCAGATTCAGGCTTTATGGTGATGTTGTGCAGACTCTTCCTCATGGTGATATTGTATAGAACGGCACATATGGCGATGATTTTACAACACGTCTCAGATCTGTAAATTAGTGCTCCACCAGTTTTGTGGCGGCAGGGGAACCTAGACTTCAGTATGCCAAAGGTCTGTTCTATGATGGACCGTTTTGTCTTATGTGCCCTGTTGGACTGCCTTTCACGTCTGGTTCTCTGAATTAAGTATGGTGTCAGTATTCAAGGAAGCAAGTCAAATACACTGTCTCCTTAAAGCACATGAGAAGGAGAAACCATTAGATCACATTACACAAACAGTTTTGGCCACTGTATACATTGAGTCAACACTTTTTTACCAAGTAAAAAGCCACCCCACATTAACCCTGAGACAGTTGGTTATGTATTCCACTGCGGTGGAACATGAAGGAGGCATGGGTGCGGCCTGGGCATCTAGTAACAAGGTCTTTTATAATTCATGATGCATCACAATCTACCTATACATTGATTGAGTGTGAGCTTTTCCTATTTCTGTAGATTAATTAATTAGCTGAGGGGGACATATGGCAATATGTGGGCCATCACCACAGCCAATAATGTTGGGGAATTATGCTACCCGGAAAACATAAATTTGGTCTGTGTCTAATATTGGGGAATATTTGGAAAAGATATGCGGTGGTTTACTCTGCTAACCATGGTATCCAGAGACTTGTTAAAGAACCTGGGAAATGCACTTTGTGACACTGCCCCTGCCACTATCGCATTATACATTTGATGGTTTCTTTAAAATACACTTACGTTAGAAATAAGTGTTGGTAATGTAACTTCATCTCTACTTTTCATCTGCTGTGATCTTGGGATATGTTAGCATGGGTGGTCTTCCACTTAATCAGAAAGGCTCTGCTCAGGATGCATTGGAAGTCCCTTACACGTAGCTATATTGTGCAGCTTAGCACACACTGTGATATTTAAATTTAGAAATACCTACAGGAAAATGATTTCCAAAGTCTATTTCTGCAAATCGATTGTATAGAGCACAGTACCAAAAGATTTAGTAGTCATAGGTGGAACCCAGAACCGGAAAATTGAGCCATAGTCTCATTAATTAAAGAACCAGCATTGCAATCTATTTGAATGTTTAGGGAGCGCTGGCTCTTCTGATTCCTATACAAACATTCAGTAGCACCAGGAAGGCAAATTAAGAAATGTGTCCCAGCCACACAGCCTATAACCCGTGGGAGATGTACAACATGAAAAAAGCACATTTTGTTAAGCTGCAAGTCTTTTTGTGAGGTGGGAAAAATATGTTTGTTATTGCTTGGCAGCATAGCATCTTAAAAATGTAAAAAAAAACAACAAACAAACCTGAAAGAGTACTTTGGGAAACCCCTCATGCCATATCAACAACCCCAAGATAGCTTCCTTAGGCTAAAAGATGTAGGTGGAACATATTGAATGTGGGTTGATATAGGAACACTCCGATATATCCCTACACAAAACAGGGTCTAACTCAGCAATTAAATTTAACATAACAGTGTTCCTGAGCCTATACCTTCTATATATATATATATATCCATTTCGGTCTGCTGAAACATATTCACCTTGCTTTTGAAAATGTACACCTGTCTTTGCCTTCTCCTGTAGTGGTGTGGAGCAAACAGCCTCAACCTCCTCGCTATACCATAAAGAGCAGCCTTTTTGGAAAAAGGCTAAGTTTCCACTTGATACCTGATTACCACCTGCTTCCTCTTGATGATAGTTTGTGAGTGCAAAAGACAGGTTTTTCAAACCTTTCGCAATTAGCAAACCAATAGTACATTCCAAAATAAGGAATGCAAATCGGTAATAGGTAATCACAAATGCCAGTCGTAACAATGGCGAGTTGGTAAGGTTCGGTCCACTATTTTTGTGATTGGAGTTGAAAACCACACTGATGCATTCAATACTTACCTTTTAACAGTCGCTAACATATTTGTGACTGATTATCAAATTGCAAACGGTTTGTACATCTGGCCCTAAGTGCTCTTAAGCATTAAACTGAAATTCTCTTTGTATCCTTTTTCAGTGGAACTAAGTAGGCCAGTTATATAGTAGAAGTATATGGTCCTGATACTAAACTTGTATTAGACAATTCTATTCAATACCTGGAAAAAACAATTTTGAGGATGCAAGCACCAGTGGTCATGCCTTTCATGAAGTACATCTGGGCCTGTCCGGCACAAAGACAGTAAAGGAGCAGTGTAAGAGGAATAGTGGGGGTGTTCAGGCATTGTTGTTAATGAGCGGGAGCCACCTGTAGAGTCACATGAAAGTTTTGAGCAAGAGTAAAGAGATGGGATCACGCTGTGCTAAAGGCTCCTGGTAAAGATAAATGGGGCGTCAGCCCACTGCAATTGAGTGACATACTAGACAGTCACAGGCGATTGGGGTGCAGTAAAAACGATATGCATATTTGGAATATTGTTTTGTATACACATTGGAATAATAAAGTTTCCTTGTTGCTTGTAGTTAGCCCTGAAGAAGGGCCCCAGTAGCCCGAAATGCATTGGGTTTAATAAACTGCTTTGGAGAAACAATGCGTCTGTACGTGTTCTTGAGGAGAGGTCCAGATGGACACAACTTGAACATAGGAAACCTTTGAAAATAGCATCACCTTGCGTGTGGCAAAAACGGGCACAATGTGAAAGACTGGATTAAACATGAGTACAATGTGAAAAATGGAGTATAATGTATTGGATGTAATTGAAGAGACTGTATAGGGCTGTGCCATTGGTTTTGGGATGGGACACCGCCCCATAAACGATGTAACAAAGACAGATACTACCTAGTGTATTGTCAGTTGTTTTCTGCTTCTCTACAGCAACACCCCCAGCAGCATGGCAGCAGGACGCCGCAGGATGGCGTTAGAAGTCACGGGAGGGGGAAAGCTACATGACAATTACATGAAGCTGGAGCAGTGCGATATAGCTTTCTGGATTGAGGATACATGAGCGATATGTGGAAAGTTGTCCATGCTCTGTCCATGTCACTGAGAGGGATTTGACTAGATGCCTGCAGTTCATCGACACTAGACCCTTGGGTTTTCCCAATGTCCTGTGCTCTAATTTCCTCCTTCTCCTGTGCTGGTGCTCTTGGAACATGCCATTCAGGGATCCACATGGATCTCCTTATTCACTAATAAGGTAAAGGTATTTGGCAGCCTCAGGAGAGATGAGGCCAACTCTAACACCACGGGCCAGTATACAACGGAATTTTGCATGCTCAAACGGGGTTGCGACCTGTTTGCGCATGCAAAAATCCTCTTGGCCATGTACTAACACTATTTTGAGACTCGCAAAGTAGTGTTTTGCGACTCGCTATCTGGAAGGGGTGTTCCCTTCCTAAGAGCGAGCCCCTAAGCCGTCTAAGATTTTTCTGCGACTGCAATTGCAGTCGCAAAACACTCGCAGTTCACCACCCTCTTCAGGAGGGTGGTAATGCAGTCGCACATCGGAAGGGATCCCCGGGGGACCACTTCCCCTTTGCAAATGCAGTGGAAAATATTTTTTATGGCCAGGCAGTGGTCCCAGAGACCACTACCTGCCCTTAAAAAAAGAAACAAAAACATTTCATTAAAAAAAAAAAATGCATCCCATTATCCTTTAAGGAACACTGGTTGCATTTTTTTTAAAAAACCTGCTTTATTTAAAAGCAGTCCCAGACATGGAGGTCTGCTGAGTTCAGCAGGGCACCATACCTGGGAGGGCCTGCCATTCTTAATGGTATCGCAAAATGCGAGTGCCTCATTAATATTCATGAGCATCGCATTTTGTGACCCCATTGGAAATCGCAATCACTGTCTCTGACACTGTTGTACATTGTAAATTGTGACTCGAAATTTGCAACTTGCAATCAATCGCAAACTGTGAGTCACAATTTACACTGGTCGTACATCTGGCCCCACTTCTCTCAATTGGGGGTTATCCCATTACAGAAAATGTGCAGCACCACATCTATCTGCTGTATTGATCAGACATTGGCAATTGGTTTCAAAAGCAATGGGTGGGCATTAGCAATTGATTTTCAAAGCACCAACAGTGACTTTCTAAACATCATCGCTGTTTTTCATTTACAACCACCATTAATATATCCACGGTAAAGATGTGGACCTACTCTCTCTTCAAATACTTTCATCTAAGTCCCTAGTTTCACAAACCCACCAGTCTCCAACCAACTAATTTCCTCAGAGGGGTAAGCTGGCCCCATGTATTATAAAAAGGAGGTTTGCAATCCCAGGCTAAAAGAGAAATAAAACAAAGAATCTTTAACAAAGCCACAAGACCTAAGCCTATTAAGGCAAGCACGGGAAAAGTAAAGTCAAGGGGTTTTGAAGGCCCTAATTTCTCTTCAGTAGCTGAACCATCTACAATATTGGAATCATGCTACAAAGGACAAATCAATTCTAGAGTGGACAAAAATAACCAAAACAATGAAAAAGAAATGGGAACAAGTTGTTGCATTAGATATCTCAGAAAGAGAGGGCTGGGATAGCCTGTCCACCACTTGTCTCCCTGTCAAATTATCAGAACTTTCTGAAAAAGAATAGGCAAAAGTGATTGTCAGCAAAGAAAACTTTCCATGTACTCTCTGTATACCCCACATTATCCAATTATGGGCAAGATTTAAAGAATTTAGAATCAGATGTACGAAAAAGTGTTCATAAAAAACTGGCTGCGATTTGCAACCAATATAAAACCGACCTATGTACTAATATTTCGGTTTGTAAAATCCCTATTTGGGGTGGGCTGTAATCCAACCTACTTCTTGAATACCAGTGATGTAGGTTGCAGATGGCAGCTCACTCAATTGGTGACAATCACTAGGATTGTGACTTTATAGGGTCTACAGTCCACCATGTCTGTGATCACCTTTAAGTTAAGTAAACTTCTTTTTAATGCTGCTGTTTATTTGAGAGTTGACAGTGCTCTCATGTACCACTGCCCACTCTCCAACAAATTTTTGTTTACATTTATAAAGGAGACAGATTGCCAAGAAGAAATCTTCCCTATTGTGAATAGCCCACCTTGTGAGTCTGTAACTTTTCAATATTTTGCGATTGGATTATGGTTGCAAACAATTGAAACGCCACATATGGACTCTGTATTTAAAAGCGATGCCCACAACATGTACCTTCCGAATTCTGAATTGGTGTGATGTCATACAGGCACTAAGTAGCTGGAAGAATGGGCAGATTTACTAGCATTTGACCCAGCACAACGCAGCAAGCCCACTTGCTGTTCAGCCGTGCGTCAAATGGAGACGGGAGGAAGGTGCCATATCTACTAAGATATAGCACATTCCTGTTCTCCCTCTATGCTGGTACAGTAGTAAATGTCAAATACCTACACAGGCACCAATGCACCACGGCGCAAGAATGTCTGCATTGAAGGAAGGATTGTTTTTTGTGCAGGAAGGGAGAATTTCTTGCAAAAAAACAATCCTCTGAGTCTTTTTCAGCACAAGTAGATAGAGAAAAAAAAGGAGAAATAAACGTATTTCTCCTTATAACGCCTCATCTGGGAAGGCGAAGCATTTCAATGCATTCCCAGGTTTACTATTGTTGGGATGCACCTAAAACCATGGATCGATGCATAGGAACACACACTCTCCACCCATGGAACACCTTCCTAGGGCAGAGTACTGCAAGGCAGCAACATGTGTGGCCATGCACTACTCAAGATTTACTATGCCAGGTAAGGTGACGCTGCATGGCATAGTAAATCTCACTTAAGGACTTGTGTTGCCCTTGCCTCACCTTGTGTGACGCAAGTACACCGCATGCCCTTTGTAAATCTGGGCCACAATACTCTGTAAAACAAACAACATTCTCAGTGACCTTCAAAACAGATGGGGGAGAGATTGTGTGTGTGTTTTCCAACAGAGACCTCAGACACCATAGAGTTAGTACCCAACTCTTTACTTTAAAATACTTTTATTAGGGGGATAACACCTCAATCAGCCCAATGAAGCCACACCCCGGTGAAGTTGTCTGTAAGGAACATAAACATGTATGCAACTTCTAAAGTAAGAAAGGTAAAGTATATATAAAGCTTGTATAAGGTATGAGTAAGAACCCAGTAGAGAGAAATCTTAAAGACAGGCAGCTAGTGAAGATTATGTAAGTGTGAGGTTGTTAAAAATGGGGTTTTTTGTTGTCTTGGTTATGCACCTAAGGCAGGCAGAACCCGCCACTCTAGTCAGGTTAAGGGAGTTACACCCTGAAGATAACCCCTGCTCACCCCCTTGGTAGCTTGGGCAGAGCAGTCAGGCCTATCTGAGAGGCAATGTGTAAAGTGTTTCACAACACACTCACACAGCAGCTACACACACGGCACACCACACAAGAAACTCCACACAAGGTTATATAAAAGTAGCCTTCGTATTATCCATAAAAACACATTAGTACACAATCACATATATATCACTGTGCCACTAGGCACTTGTCATGATTTTACAGGGATTTACATAAAACTTTTTTGGCCAATGGGGCCACTGTCATAAACATTACAGTTAGTTAGGGTCACCAATAATAACTGGTAGGATTGCATTTAGCACAAAGCATCAGTCATAAACATAATAACGGTACTTAGCGTTGAACGTTATGGATTTAATCATCATGGTACCTTAGACCTGAAGTAGGGCATATATCATAAATATATCACGGCCACCGTAGACATACTATACATGATCAATTAGCCGGACAATCCAGGAACTCTGCAATTACCAGGAACCCTCTTGGCCGTGCAGAGGCACTCCCCCGTAAGGGTGGTGGTGATCCCCTTGACCCCTTTGCCAACACAAAGCCTCCAAACTATCCTCCCAGGTGCAGCCAGGACATGTAAGGCAACTTCTGAAACCGGGGCCTCTACTGGGCTCGCCCCGTGAAGCCACTCCAAAATGTCCCAAAAACTCTTCAGCGCCCAGCTGCACGTGACCATGCGGCGCAAGTGCAACAATATCGGAAATACAGGAATTAAGTTGGTGCTACGAAAGCACCTGAGTGGGGTCTGCCAATGGCCCCTCGTGCCGGGGAATAACAGTGTGGCCTTTCTTCCTTGAAAGGGGTGCCTCTGACCAAAGGAACTCCGGTCCCAAGGCACTCCATGGCACCAGTATTATTGTTGGGAGCGGCCCGCCAACTCGCTGTGCCATCCTTGCCGCTCACCTTCTTCCTGCACAGGGAGACTTCGGTCGGGTCTCGCCAGCTGAGAACAAAGCACAGAGTGACATTTTTACCCCTCTCGCTGGCCTCTGGTGCCCCACACTGGATGGGAGCCCTCGAGGCTCTTCTCCCTCTCTCAGGTGGCGGTCCGCTGGGCCCCTCCCAGAGCCAGGCTCAGAAAATGCACAGGGCTCTCCTCTTCCTTAAGGGAGCCCCGCCAACGACCAGGATTCCTCCGCCTGTCTTCCGGCCCCATAGTGAATATGGAGTGAAGTCTCTATTGGCTTCCTCTTCACGGCGCGCTTGGGAGCTTGAGCTCACACCTTGGGCTCAGTTCAGGATGTTGCACGCAAACGCAATGAAAATGCCACATGCGCCCATATCAGGGCTCAACTACACCGGCCACAGAAATACTGGATCGCCCGAGGCGCTGCTCCTGCCGCAACACCCCTCCCGGGCACTTCAGGGCACCAGAAGGAGAGCGCTCACCATGTGCTGGAGTACAGGGCAAAAAAACTGAATCAACAGTGCTCAGCCTGTCTCCCACTTGAAGACACAAACAGAGAACAGGCAGCTCTCTTCTCCAGGAATCCACAAGGGCAGATCTGGGCACAGGCAGGCCATCACGCAGGGCCTCCCAGCAGGCAGTAGCGGAATCCCATGGCTGTCCTTCCTGGCAGTGTGTACCTCAGATCCAGGTCCCAGCAAGCTCAACTCACATGTGTTCACAGCCCCAGTACTTATATTAGCAGGTGTCTTTGTTCTCCAGTGGCCCAGGGCTCTGAGCCCAGTCCAAACCAATTCTGGGGGGCACTTTGCAAGTGCACAACAACTTCCATTGTCAGTGTGAGTCCTGGCTCCAGACACACTACAGGGGGGCAGAGCCATCACTGTGGAAGGTGGGCACAGCCTTATTCAGGTGCAGGTGCTACTCCTCCCACCACTCCAAATGCAGTCCAGGCCTATTCATCCTAGTGCTGACTCACCCAGGACACACCTCAACCCCCCCAGGACTGGTTGGAGGGAATGCACATCCACTCTCCCCCTGTCAGTCAGAACCAGACGGTCAATATACATCAGGCAGGCACAAAGACACATAGCACCCAGAAATGCCTAATTCTAAAAGTGGCTCTCATAAAAGAGTAATAATAAAACCGCTAACACCAATAAGCAGCATTTATTACCACTATTCCAAACATACCAAACTTGATCATGCTACCCTTCTGATGTCAGGAATTACCACTGAAGCACATATCAGGGAATCCCCAATTCATACATATGTGAGGGCAGTCTCACAGCAGTGAGAAGCCAAATAGGCTGATTGTCACTACCAGGACATGCCACACAGTTAAGGCACATGTCCTACCTTTTACCTATGGAAAGGATTACTAGCCAACATGGTAGTATACACTGTGCACTGTGCTCTGGTTTACTAAAGAACCCTTGTCAATGATTCAAAATTTCAATCATTCAATGGAAAAAATAAACCAGTGTTTCAAAATGAATAATGTATTAAGTTATATCTTCTTATGCATGATTATACATCATAGTCATGTCAGGAAAATCTGGTAGTTTACTCAGATATACATTGTATCCCTTGGAAATCATAACGTGTAGTCATTACATCATGAACAACACATGATATAATATAAAAAATGCTTAAAAGAAAGCCCAATGCATTTCGGGACTGGGCGTCCCTTCGTCAGGGACAACCTGTGAACAAAAACATCTATGTTACAATGACAAATGAACTTGCTGACTGATTATTAAGGACACCACGTTGGTGCAATTACATAAGTTCATAGAGATGCATGAATTCAAGGGTGTCCATCAGTGTCAAACTAACATATGGTGTATTAAAACATGTTCACCCATGTGTGATTAGTGAAGTAAAGAGAAATGTAAGACCAGATAGGTGAACAGCATGAGAGACATGTGACTAAAAGGATTTTTTGTATACTATCTTAAAATCACACGTGGTGTGCAACGGAACAACCAAGGTATACAAAACGCAAGAGTAAACTGAATAATTATATCAGGAAGTACGTAATTGGGCTCTAGGCATCAGAATTTGAGGAAGTCCAACTCCGATGCTGCAATGAAAAAAATAACGTTGTGAGAAAAGAAAAGCTCATACAAACTGTGGATGTCCCGCAGGTAGTGAAAGAGTCTATGCTCACCTAGGGGGAAATGCAAGTTTCCTTCGTTGTAGCTCGAGAAGGGTGAAATTAAGGGGCTGAAACAGGACAAGTGAAAAAAGGTAAACCACTGTTCTCTGTAGACAAAAAGATGGTAGTGAACACAAGAAAGGGAATGAACACTCACCCCTATTACAAGGGCGCGGGTGCCTGGAGCTCAATATCATGTAGTAATGCTGCAGTCGGATAACGAGTATCTAGAAACAGATAACCATGGTATGAAAGAAACAAGGAACTGAGAAATTTGAACACAATAGTTCATTCTCAGGTGGTGCTTACTTTAGAACTTCTTGAACGCGGCCAAACGCTTTGAAAAACTGCTAACAGCTGAGAACTGAACAGAGCGGAGTCACTCGCGGACTCCATGATAATGTGCGCAGGGAAGCTAGAGAGAGGACTGAGCGGGGGAATCCGTGGGGGCCATCTTGAAAAGGAGCTCGAACAAGTAAAAAGAATAGATGGAAAAAAAGTAGATAATGCGAGAGAACACAAATTGCACAGTGGTCATAAAAAATGTAAGCATAATAATATACAATGCACATGCAATACTGAAAAAAAACGGAATGCTTCGAAAAAACAATATCGAAAGGTGTCCAGAGATGCGAATAAACAATGCCTGATACTGGTAGATGATACTAAGAGTAATGATGTGCCAGGGGTCAGGGAAATCCCTGCCCGAAGTATAGAATCGCTGAGGTAGTGCCAAAGTTAAAGGTCCCAAATAAGAAATGTTATCTGAAAGATGTGCTGATGACGAAAATATATCAAAGACCATGAAGGTACCGAAAAAGACCAAGAGGGAACATATAAAAGAGAGGGAAAAATATGTAAAATGGAAAAACAAGATAGGAAAATAATTACCAGATTAAAAACGGGGGTCAAAATGGTGTGTGGGTGAAAGAGAAATGTGCAGTGCAAACTATGCAAACCATAGCAAGTATCCTCCACCATTAGTGTGCATCTTGATGGACAACCAAATGCAGTTTATACACAAAGTAAGAAGATAGACTGTCATAAAAAACAACTCATGTCGAGTTGGTCATTAATACCTGTGGGAAACATCATATGTAATGTTTTGATCCAAAAGATTTCTCTTCGGAGCAAAATCTTAGTAATGTCCATACCTGGTCTAAAGTTCAATCGCTCAATAATTTGGAATTGTAATTGAGATGTAGTATGTTTGGCTTCATCCCAATGAGTGGCTATACTGGATGTTGTACTTTTTGTTCTAATCTTGCTTTTATGTTCCGTGATGCGGACTTTGAGTGTACACTCTGTTTTGCCGACGTAAGCTTTCCCACAAGGGCATTTAATGCAATAAATTACATTAGAAGTGTTGCAATCACTCGTGTGTTTGAGCCTGATCTTTTTACCTGACAGGGGGTGAGTTAGTTTGTTGCCAACGATAACATTGTTGCAATGGACACAGCTGTTGTATTTTGTAGTACCAAATAGTTCTTCTTGGTTCTGAATTGTTTGAGGAGAGGCTAACAGGGTGCATAAATTCTTTCTTTTGGTGTACGCAAAACGTGTTTTTTCTTGAAATAAACCATTGAATTCATCTTCGGGCTGCAATAATTCCCTCCGATGATAATGATCCTTTTAACGGTCTGTGACACAGTAGAGTATTTGGACGCGTATACCATTCTTTTTTCACCCTGTGAGTGTTGTTTTTGTAGTAATTCATTGCGTGGTTTAGTGGGTGCCTTACTCAGACAATCCTGTAGGATAACATCCGGGTAACCACGTGCTTAAATGCGTTGTGTGTATTCTTCAAGTTTACTTGCACTGACGGCAGGGTCTGAACATATTCTCCGTATCCTTATGAATTGAGAGTATGGCAAGTTGTTAATCAAACTCTTAGAGTGAAAACTGGAGTAAGCCAAAGTACTATTCCGGTCTGTAGGCTTATTATAAACCGATGTATCAAACTGATTGAAGGGTGATTTACGGATCTGGACATCCAAAAAATGAATTGTTTCTTTCTGTATATTGTAGGTCAGACGAATATGTGGATTTGTTTCATTCAAGGTGTTAATCATTGCTACTAGTGACTGTTCTGTGTCATTCCAAAGTAAAAAGATGTCGTCAATGTACCGACAATATAGGGGGATTTCTTGCCAGCAAGTGGAATGAGACATGATGTTGTCATATTTATATTGAGACATGTAAATATTGGCATATGAAGGGGCCCCCAAAAAACCCATAGAGGTACCCGTCAATTGTATGTAAAAGGGTTATTGCCATTCAATGTAAATGTTATGTAGGCAAAATTTGAGCAGTTGTAAAATGAAGACTTTTTCCATGAGTATGTGTTCTGACTGAAGAAGCGCCCATTCAACAGCTTCCAATCCTGCTGCGTGTGGTATGGATGTGTACAGGGCAGTCACATCAATGGTACATAATAGAATTGATGAGTGTGGATCAATCTCTAGTTCAGAGAGATTTTGCAAAAAATGGGTAGTGTCATTAAGGTACGTACTCCAATTCTGGACAAAGTTTTATAAATAGAAATCCAAAAATTTCCCAACTGGATCAAATCCCGAAACGATGGGCCGAAAAGGTGGCTCTTGGGCATCTTTTTGCATTTTCGGAATTATGTAGTTTAGGCCTTTGCGGATTCTTGGTGGTGAGAAATAACTTGATTTGATTGTTAATCCAGTCGTTTTCATATGCTTCGATCAATAGTTTATTGAGCATATCCTGAAGTTGCATCGTTGAGTCATATGTCAGTTTCATGTATGTATTGGTGTCTTCAACATGTGCATAAACTTTAGGCAGATAATACTGTGTGTCCATGACCACAATTGCTCCCCCTTTGTCCGCAGGTTGCATGGTGATGGTAGAATCATTAGCTAATGATTTGATGATGTTCCGATCATATTTTGTGAGGTTGTCATGTTTTTTGGTGTAAAATTGTAGATTTTGAATATCTTTGTTAACCAGGGTTTCAAAAGTGTCTAACATCTTGTGTGACACTGGAGGTAGGAATGTGCTTATAGGTTTAAAAATTGTCTCTGTTAAATCCTGGGTTTGTTGATCACGGGGTATTACGTTGGTGAAGAAGTGCCTTAACCTTTTCCGAAGTTCCGAACCTAAGCCAAGACATACTGGAGAATCTCCGCCCAATTTCCTTACTCCCCTACCTTGCCAAACTGGCCGAGAAAGTGGTCAACGCCCAACTAATGACCCATCTCGAAACCCAAAAAACCTTTCACCCATCACAATCGGGTTTCAGAACAGGCTTCTCCACAGAGACTGCACTTTTAAGAGCTACTGAAACTCTGCGGGAGGGAGCCGACAAAGGCAAAACTATGGCCTTGATCATGCTGGACCTCAGTGCCGCGTTTGACACTGTAGCTCATTCTATACTGCTACAGTGTCTAAACAGAGCGGGAGTCACTAAAGAGGCTCTAGGCTGGCTGAAGGCTTTTTTAACCAACAGAAGCTTTCAGGTCCAAAGAGGGATCTATCTCTCTGACAGTCTGATCTTAGAACAGGGGGTACCTCAGGGCTCTGCCCTGAGTCCCACCCTGTTCAACTTATATATGTCTCCTTTGGCAGAGGTGGTCCAATCGTTCGGCGTAGAGCTTGTCTCTTACGCCGACGACACTCAACTCTTGATCTCCTTGTCTCAATCCCCCTCCTCTGAGGCAGATAACTTCAACTCATGTATGTGCAAGTTGGCTACATGGATGAACGAGCATTGCCTCAAATTAAACGGAACAAAAACAGAGGTACTCGTCATAGGTGGGAACAACACCAACTGGACCAAGGATTGGTGGCCCTCATGTCTGGGGTCATTACCCATCCCCAGTCAGGAGGCCAAGAACTTGGGTGTCTGGATTGACACCAAACTTTCATTTGACAGTCATGTCCAAAAAACAGTTGGGAAATGCTTCGGAGTGATGAAGACGCTCCGTCGCACCCTGGATCTTCTTCCTCTGAGTTCCAGGCGCACCATGACGCAGGCTCTCATCACATCCCGTATTGATTATGGGAATGTGCTTCTATTGGGCACCTCAAAAAAAAACATTAGGAAGTTACAGGTCCTACAAAATTCAGCAGCACGCCTTGTGCTACGACTCCCGCGAAGAGCTCCTTCTAAACCTTCCTTGGATGCTCTGCATTGGCTACCCATAAAAAAAAGAATAATATTCAAGGCCCTTCTCTGGTGTCACAGAATCATTCACCTTAGAGCCCCCTCCTATCTGTCTGACTTAGCCTTACCCTATGAACCTTCCAGATCCCTTCGCTCGAAGGGAACAGGTTTGCTCAAGATCATGCGCCCAAAAAAAGCCAGACTTGGAGGCAGATCTTTCCGCATTCTCGCAGCTAAGGAGTGGAATACCCTTCCTATGAATATCAGACAGGAAAAAAGTGAAACATCCTTTAGGAAACATCTAAAAACATATGTTTTCACCATCTAAACTGTCTGATGCTTCGCTCCATCTAAGCAACACTCTTCTCCATAGCGCGGGGACACGTCGAGAGACGTCACCAGGCGCTCTATAAGCCCCTATAATAATAATTAACCTGAGCAATCTCATAAATTTAAAAAAATCAGCTTGTACTTATAGAGGTGTAGTAGTTCCGGTCAGCACAAATGACATACCTCGACCCAAAACAGCAATTTCTTGAGGGTTTAACTGTTTTGATGATATGTTCATAACTAGGTCACTGTTTTGCACTGAGTAGAAATTTGCTGCTTTTTTCCTTTTCCTCTCCTGGTTTTTCAGACAGGGATGTCATACTTAGGTCTAATAGAGCTGGTGGACTGCCTTGGTCTGGGACCTGTGACAAAAAAGCAACGGTGGTGGAGGTTTGTGGGGTTTCACCCGCCATGGTAGATGGACCTGCTATTTGTGAACGTGCTATCACTTGTACTGGCGTTCGACTGGTGGTGGTGTCTTTGTCAGATGCTAGGCTTTCCTCTGAGGATGTAGTAGTTGTAGTTTTACGATGTTCAAATCTTCTTCTTGAGTATATTTCATCCCAAGTGTAAACTTCGTTGAGCTTGTAATCAATCGTGTCACTTTTATATTTGCGAAGTTTACCTTCTTGTAGTTCTTTCTCATATTTCTCAAGCTTTTGATTTAACACTTCTAATTGTAATTTCCATGCATTAGATTCCATGCGAATCTCCAATTCACTTTTGAGCGTGAAAATTTCCTCTTCTAGATCTCTGATGGTTTTAGATAGCTCTTCAATGATAAGTAAGATTAAATCGAGAAAACATTTATTTAGTATGGCGTACCATTTCTTCATGAATGAAGAAATAAGATGGAATAAAAATAGCAAGGGTTTTATGGCCAATTTTAGGCTCGCGGTATGCGTTTTGCCTTATGGCATTGCACCAATGTTGATGCATGTAGTTTTTGGTTAAGTTGGCTTCTTGTAATAAACTCCAATTGGCGTAATTGTTGTGTAATGGTCCCACCATGGGTGTCTGCAGTCTTGACTTCTTAAATGAAAGCATATATTTTACTGGCTTCATCAGTAGTATAGACTTTAGTGGTTGCTCTATTTTCAGTAATATTCATGATCGAATCAAAGGACATTGTGATCAGTGTGTGCTGCTCCCTATAGACAGAACTAGATACGAGACGTGAAGGGGAAGGAGGCGCACACCTATATCAGTTTTGAACCAAATTAAATAATTTTTGGACAATGGTGCTACAGTGGGACATTGGCTGTCTGTAGAGGCGTTGTGTATCAAGGGAAAGAATTACTAGTCTACATGGTAGTTTTTCCTTTTTACACATTTTTTCCTCTCTTTTATATGTTCCCTCTTGGTTTCGGTACTTTCATGGTCTTTGATATATTTTCGCCATCAGCACATCTTCCAGATAACATTTCTTATTTGGGACCTTTAACATTGGCACTACCTCAGCGATTCTATACTTCGGGCAGGGATTTCCCTGACCCCTGGGACATCATTACTCTTAGTATCATCTACCAGTATCAGGCATTGTTTATCCGCCTCTCTGGCCTCCTTTCGATATTGTTTTTTCGAAGCATTCTGTTTTTTCAGTATTGCATGTGCATTGTATATTATCATGCTTACATTTTTGAAGACCACTGCGCAATTTTTGTTCTCTCGCATTATCTACTCTTTTCCCATCTCTTCTTTTTACTTGTTCGAGCTCCTTTTCAAGATGGCCTCCAAGGATTCCCCCACTCAGTCCTCTCTCTAGCTTCTCTGCGTGCATTATCACGGAGTCCGCAAGTGACTCCGCACGGTTCAGTTCTCAGCTGTGAGCAGTTTTTCATAGCATTTGGCCGTGTTCAACAAGTTCTAAGGTAAGCGCCACCTGAGAATGAACTATTGCGTTCAAATTTCTCCCTACCTTGTTTCTTTCTTACGATGGTTATCTGTTTTCTAGATACTTGTTATCCGACTGCAGCATTATTACATGATATTGAGCTCCGGGCACCCGCGCCCTTGTGATAGAGGTGAGTGTTCATTCCCTTTCTTGTGTTCACTCCCATCTTTATGTCTACAGAGAACAGTGGTTTACCTTTTTTCGCTTGTCCTGTTTCAGCCCCTTAATTCCACCCTTCTCGTGTTACAACGAAGGGAACCTGCATTTCTCCCTAGGTGAGAATAGACTCTTTCACTACCTGCGGGACATCCACAGTTTGTACAAGCTTTTCTTTTCTCACACCGTTATTTTTATCATTGCAGCATCGGAGTTGGACTTCCTCAAAGTCTGATACTTAGAGCCCAGCTAGGTGCTTCCTGATATAATTATTCACAGTTTACACTGGCGTTTTGCATACCTTGGTTGTTCCGTTGCATACCACGTGTGATTTTAAGATAGTATACAAAAAATGATTTTAGTCACATGTCTCTCATGCTGTTCACCTATCTGTTCTATTCATGCATTCTGGTCTTAAATTTCTCTTTACTTCACTAATCACACATGGGTGAACATGTTCTAATACACCATATATTAGTTCGACACTGATGGACACCCTTGAGTTCATGCATCTCTATGAACTTATGTAATGGCGCCAACGTGTTGTATTTAATAATCAGTCAGCAAGTCCATGTGTCATTGTAACATTGATGTTTTTGTTCACAGGTTGCCACTGACGAAGGGATGCCCCAGTCCCGAAATGCATTGGGCTTTCTTTTAAGCATTTTGTATATTATTTCATGTGTTGTTCTTGATGTAATTATGATTTCCAAGTGATACGATGTATATCTGAGTAACTACCAGATTTTCCAGACATGACTATGATGTATAATCATGCCGTGCAGAGGGCTGAGACAAGTTTGAAAGGCTACTTTGGTGGATAGCGCAGCGCTGCAAGCCCACCAGTAGCATTTAATTTACTGGCCCTGGGATTATGGGATACCACTGTACAAATGACTGATAGGAAAATTAAATATGCCAAACAGGTGTAGACCCATCTTACCAAAGTTACCATAGAGAGCACATGCACTTTAGCACTGTACAGCAGTGATAACTTACCCAGAGTCATAAAACCACCAAAAACAGGTCAGAAAATATAGCGGAGG
This sequence comes from Lissotriton helveticus, assembly GCF_964261635.1. Taxonomy (NCBI): domain Eukaryota; kingdom Metazoa; phylum Chordata; class Amphibia; order Caudata; family Salamandridae; genus Lissotriton; species Lissotriton helveticus. The sequence continues at coordinate 2,082,109,941 of NC_136057.1, read as the reverse complement.
AAGGCAAACATTTCTGGGATGACCCTGCAAAAGGGGCCAAGTCCAACAGATGGTGGTACCAGGAGGTAGATTGAGAACAAGCCTGGTTGCTGTATTCTGGACCATTTAAAATCTCATGATGAGGTGAGTTGAAATGCCAAGATAGAAGGCATTTTCATAGTACTATCTACTGGTAATATGTGCATTGGTTATGTTTTCTGTCCATTTAGGGGCAGCCATTTAAATATATTTCTGAGAATTTTGAGAGTGTTAAAGCAACAGGCAGACACCGCAGTGGGTGGGCACAGATGGAGGGGCCACCAAACAATGGGCCAGTGAGCGAAATCTTTTCCAATTCAGACAAGCTCAATTTTCCCCTTCATATAGCTTTAGGCAGTCACAGCTCATCCAATCAGCAACCACAAACATGGAATGTTAAATTAGTCTGGGTAATTGATGTATCTTCCGAGAGAGCAAGGATCAGCTGAGTATCATCAGTGTAAGAGATAATATGATAAAACACAAGATCTGGCGATAGATGTCAGTGGTATCGTATAAACATTAACCATATGTGGGCAGGGAAAACTCACAAAATATTGGAAGCATCAGATAGAGAAGATCGATGGAAATGGTAGGAGACATAACAATTGGGTCCAGTGAGAGAGGAAAGAAATAAACCGATGAATAGCAGATTGGCAAATTAGCAGATACCTTCATCAAAGAGACACCTGATTAGAATGGTGTGCACTACAGTCACAAACGCAATTGAAAGACCTTAAAGGATAGGACCAACAGTGGCACCTTTTTCGATGAAAAGATGATGTAATCTGTGTAGCAATGAGATTATGTCATCTGTGGTAGCAATGAGAGCAGTTTCTGTGCTATGATCATCTCTAAAGCTAGATTGTGAGGGATTGAGCAGAAGGTGAGACTAGAGGTAGCTGGTGAGTTGTTTATTGACTAGTTTTTCCAGGACTTTTGGCTGGATAGGGACGAAGGTCATGGGATCAGCAGGAGGCCTTTTAAGCATGTGTTTAGCAAAGACAGGACCATGGAATGTTTCCATTCAATTAAAATGCAGTAGTCGGTGAGAGGGTAAAAAGGGTCCTTAGTGCAGGGTCAAAGAGTTCATGACTGAGACAGAAGATGTACTGTGGGCTGGGCTTAACAAGGAAGCCAGATTTAACCAAATGCATGGTCCTCGTGACCTCTTCTGTCATAAACGGAGTAAGGCTGCGCATGACTGCCTCTGAAGATGTCGAGAAGGGCATACTAATAAAGTCCACAGTGTAGAGCAGGTTGTGGGGGAAATTAAGATAAATACTCTTGATCTTATCATAGAAGTAACTAGAGAGATCAGAGCAGAGGTCTTGGTTCAGGGCGATGGAGCAGGAAGAGGGAATGGCAAATTCCGTTATAATGGTGAAAATATTCTTTGTGGTTTATCACTTTCATTGATCAGGCAAGTAACAGAGAGGTTCCTGGTCTGCCTCAGGTGCTAATAATTACAGACAGCTGACTTAAAGGTGCATTTATCATGACTTTTCCTGAGCTATGCCAATGCGGCTCACGTTGTTTGCAAGGGCATTTAAACTGTCTATGGTCCTCTGTATATCAACTAGTGTGAGGAATAGGTCGTTATGTGGAGTATGACTTTAATTGGGCAAAGATATTAGCAGCATATCTAGGCCTACTGTTGAAGCTAGTGATGACAGTAGACAGTTCGATAGAAGGAAATGAAAAAAATTGTTACGCTCTGAGTTTCAGTTATCCATGGAGATTCTCTTCCATCGTCATATAGTAAGATTGTGAGTGGGTGAATTGCTAGGTTGAGACTGAGAAGAGGATATTGAAGATGATTAAAAGATTATCTGTATAATACCCAAAGGAGCCATCATTACACCCTGTCCTTCCTAAATAGGACAAGGTATGTAATGTTTGCATGTCCAAATTTATCAATTTGTATACACTACATTGTGAGGTAATTTCAGCCTATGATTGTGAAATTGTTTACATTTGTATGTTAAAATAACTCTGTCTCTGTGGTACCAATGTCTAACCTAAGACTTGAGATTCAAAGATGGGAGTACCCCAATTCTGGGTGTAGCTATGCATCCATTCTTTGGTTGGCTTACGGTATGTCCTCATAGAAAAATGATAGATGTGCTACATGCCTTTGACTTGTTCAGAATACCTCAGTGATTTTTGTAGCACATTTATGTTTTTAATATAAATAATGTTTCTCTATGACCTTATATACGCATCAATAATCTATTTGTTTCAAAATGGCTGCCATTTTCCACATATGGGTTTTGTTCTGTTTTTCTTTTTCTATGCTCCTACATACTCAGTGGGCTTCCCCCACCAAACATTTCCACATTCCAACATAAACATGCAGAAAGACTGTCAGCGTGATTTGTTCACCTGCTAAAGCCGATCAACCGATGCTTGGTCATGGCCAGTAAGTACTATCCGTGCCAATATGGGTCCGTTTTTAAAAAAACCTTGTTCATACATGACGCTCCCATTCAATGTGTTTTTATCTTTATTTTTTCCAGTGGCTACCTCAACTCATTAAGCCATACCAATTCAATTGGATCCCTGTTACACAATCTTTCTGCTCCTGACATATTGGCTGGCTTCCATTTTGCCTCACTCTTCATAGTTGGTTTGTATTTGATACAAATGTGCTGACATAGTAAGTCTAACCAGTGTTGCTTTGCCCATTATTGTTTATAATATACTAAATGGTGGTAATCAAACTTATAGTCTTTACTATGTTTACTGATCCTGGACCATGTTTGAGTCTGCTTCTTGTAATTTGCATTCAGTGTGCTGATTCATTTCCACCCTTTCACCTCTCGTGCCAATGTATTTATTCATTTTTTGATGTACCATTTCTGTCACCATTTCTCAAGAATTCCTGGTAATTGCACTCTTTTGGAGACCTCTTCTGTTTTAGCGTATATATCTGACACAATCGTTTTTTAAAGTTTCACACCTAGGATCTACCGATAGCTCTGAAACCCCGTTTTTTCATCCTGATAAAGTCCTTGCAATTTCCTTTTTGGGTCAAAACAACGTAAATGCAAATAGGCGCACAGGCTAATTATTCCATATGATGGCCAATTAGGAGCTTCAATAAATTACATGTTTTTCTTTATTGCTTTGTGTAAGCCCTGTTTAGTTATTTGATCTATTCACCATTTTTGACCATTCCATTGTCTACCGCCTTGTTTTCCAATCAAGATATTGGGCTATTTCCCCATTTCACTTGTTTGTACCGTGTGATCACTTTCCGCACGAGCACTATCATTATTTATTGTAGTTCCTCTGTGTTCTTATGTTGGAGTAATTAATGTTCATCCTTTTGTTTATAAAGGTTTTTGTAGATAATTTAGGACTCCACATGCCATTTTTTACATTTGCGGATTGATTGATTGGCTGGATATACTATAATTTACCCTCTCAAATATTTTTTATGTTTAATCCCACCTAGAAATACTTCTGTTGTCTCTAAATATAAAACACGGTTTGAGTATGTAAAGCGTAGGGCCTCTCTACCCTAAAAAGAACAAAGTTGGTGAAGATAAGGTCAAGTAAGTGACCCACGGGATGGGTGACTTCTTGAAATCGTTGGCAGATCCCAGAACTTTTAGGTTGCCTAAAAGGTTAATGTAGTCGTGGTCAGAAGCATCTTCCAGGTGAAAGTTGAGGTCCCCAAGAACCATGAATGATTGGAAATCAGAGCAAGAGGTGAAATGAGTTTCATAAAGTAGGAACTGCCGAAACACCAAACTCAAGCCAAGGAAGTTGGACAGTTAATTTTGAAACTAAGGTAATCAATCCAGTCATTTACCTGTGCTGAAATAATGACACAAATGAGGGTGGAGCCGTAAGTAGTAGCCACTCCATCTCCAAGTTTATTAATTCTATCCTATTTGTAGCTCAGGTAATCACAATAGCTATATCCAGGGCTGAGATAGTGAGTTGAGTTGAGTTCATTGTACAGTTAATTATACCTTTACAATCATGCATTTCATGTTTGACATTTGTAGCAACATAAAATAGATTGTTAGTAAAACACAATAACCTTTTGATAAAATATGACCTTGGAAAAGGTTTGAACAGCAAAAAACAAAGTATCAAGCATTCTAGGCATGTAGAAGGAAGTGCAAAATGCAAAGGTAGCAGTTGTTACATCTACCAGATTCTAATAAAGGTCATAAATGTTCTGCTTATCTTACGACAAAAGGAGATACTAAATACAGAACAAAGTGGTACAAAAGGGGGTGGTGATGGACGGAGCATCTGAACCAATCAAATACTCACACCCAGTCAACAGATCTGGGTTTAATCCATCACCGTTCTTTAGCCCACTCTGCCACCCCAGTTCATACATGGCCATATGCAAATCAGTCTGACCCTGTGCCTCATGGGAACAGTCCAGCCCGAACTGCCAAGGCATGCCTTCCCTGGACCGGAAACAAGCTTCCGAGGACCGGTTTCTGGAATTTCAGCCCTCTTCAGCCCGGCTTGCTTGAATCCAGTGGCAAAGTGAGCAAGGGACTCCCCGTCTGAGCATACCCTGCCAACCTAATGCGAACAAAGTGGTACAAAAAGGGGTGGTGATGGACGGAGCATCTGATCCAATCAAACACTCACACCCAGTCAACAGATCTGGGTTTAATCCATCACCGTTCTTTAGCCCACTCTGCCACCCCAGTTCAGACATGGCCATATGCAAATCGGTCTGACCCTGTGCCTCATGGGAACAGTCCAGTCCAAACTGCCAAGCCATGCCTTCCCTGGACCGGAAACAAGCTTCCGAGGACCGGTTTCTGGCATTTCAGCCGTCTTCAGCCCGGCATGCTTGAATCCAGTGGCAAAGTGAGCAAGGGACTCACGTCTGAGCATACCCTGCCAACGTATGGCGAACAAAGTGGTACAAAAGAGGGTGATGATGGACGGAGCATCTGAACCAACGCGCCGTTTCTCTTATCACTCTAGTCCCACCATACCCCGCTGGGTAATTGACTCCACTGAACTTTCTCCCCAGATCGAGCTATTAAGCTCCCAATCCATACGACTTTCCACGCTGGAAACTGCAGTACCGGTAATTATTCTACCAGTAGCGCGCCATGCCGCTCACCCCCTCAGTCTCACTCGACCCCTTTAATGCTCAACCCTTATTTTTCCAGATTCCTCCATTGTTCATGGTATCTGCTGAGCCGTTGAATTGCCTGATGCGATACGCATAGGTTTTAGCCTCTACTTTTCCCAGTCGCATGCTCCGTGTTAATGTTCACCTGCACTATTAACGGTTGTGCCCTCCTTCACTACATGACTGCCCCACGGAACCCGGTTCAGCCTCCGTCTACAATTTTGTTTCATAGTATAAAGACCTTCACTGCCAGCCATCATTAACTACTCATTTCCGACCGTTCTCACTCCGGTCATTGTGTCACATCGAAATTCGGAACAATTGTCTCCATCACTGAACCTAAATAGTCTGCCCTCACGGGAATTGATATTTTGCTCCTCAATGCGCCGCTAATTTGTCATCACTGGCACTCAAATACACCCCTCTCACATGATGAAGTCATTTCCCTGTTGTACTTCACAGTCCTGGGCACTGAGTCCCACAAATGCGCCGTTTTCTCCACCACGAGCACATAAATATACTCTGTTTTAATGGAAGAGATGAGGTTGCAAGTTTCCAATACAACATGCCTAATTTCATGTATTTCTTCTCCCCTTTTCTCCTCCTTTTTCCCATGTAATGTATAAATGTATAAAATTGCGTTAAAAGGCAGTGTAATATTTAAAGACAACAATGACTATATTTTTGTCCTGATGATGATACCCCTCATTTAACTGAGGCATCGAAACGTCGTCGACCAAAAAAACCCCGTATGCAATATGACATTTAAAATATTGTGAAATGCAATGGTGTGGTTATAACAATCTCTGTCTGTAACACTGACTACAAGTACACAGACATATTTTTGCTTTGCTCCTTTTACCATTCTGTTCGTTGTTTTGTCTGAATGTTGTGGGTCACGGCTGTGCCCACTTGTTATTAATGTGTTCATTCAGTTTTTATTAAGAAAATTGTTAAATAAATTCCTTGTCCGGCTGGACAAAAGACATAACACTTATCAGGTGTGTGATTATCAGCTCAGTATACCATTGTGTCCACGAATAGGGACCACTGTTTTTTGTAACATGATATTGCCCAAGGTCCCTATGGCATACCTTTTGGGTTCCCTTGTCTTTCTTAAACATATTTAGCGCAACCGCTGGGTTGCAAGGGATTTAAGCTATCCCAGCCCCTTGTTTTACGAGTGGGTCCTCCCTGTCCACCTGTGTAATTTTCTATCTTTTTAAAAAAAAAAAAAAACAAGGCAGGTCTGATCCTCACCCTCCTTTTTACAACTTAGAATACATTAATAAACTCCTAGGAGGTCCATCGCTCCTTTCAGATGCTACAGAAACACCATCTGGGTCCAGCACATCACTACCTGATGATCTAGAAAAACTTAAGAAAAAGGAGGTAACAGACTATTTGAAATCAAACACAATTCCATTGGGCCTACAAGTACGTAATGTCCCAGGAGCTTTTACTAGTAACCCAAAATATCTAAACGGTTTCAGCTATATTAGTACAACATGTTCCAGGCACTGGATGGTGCTTGGAATTGATATCGCTACTGAGGAGCTTCAAAAGCTCAACACATTAATTACTGAGCTAGAAAAACAAATCAAAGACAATAACACCAGTTCAGAAACCTCCAAACTCTTTGAACAACTGAATAAAACGATTGAGGACTTTCACAAATTTGAACTTAACAAAAAAACTACCAAAGTACGTAAAGACATTAAGAATTTTAGCCAAGAAAGAACATACCCTTATTTATCTAAAGACTATTATATAAACCGCCCTTTCAACGGCCCACAAAATCAAAGACCGTGGGGGAGGTTTAACAGAAGACAACAGTTTGTTGGTTTTTCAGACAGTTCAGCAGACTCCTCTGGACAGTCAGACCAAAGTGATAGTCCCGGTCCCTCTAACCGTCCTTTTTTAGAAGGAGGCCGAGGCCAGCCGCGAGGCAGAGGGAGGCCACCCCAGACATGGAAGAATCCACTGAACCCTCCAGGCGAGAGGTTCACACGCCGCCAACATTACCGTTGGTAGACATACCTAACCACAATGTGACTGAAACCGACCATGAACAAAGCTGCCTCCTTCCAATCTTAAATTTAACCAACCATACCCTATCTAGAAATGAAGTGTCACTCCTGAGCAAAGGCCTCTCCTTTGTCCCGACAATACGCCCCAATTTCCAAGACGTACAAATAGAACTTCTGAGATTCTTCAGGAAGATTCGCTTACACAGCTTCTTCGCTCTCAACCCATCCCCTCCCACCCATGGTAACACTCCCTTCAAACCCCCGTCTAAATTCTCCCCAACAGGTGGTATGATCCCGGCGGAGATACCAACTTTTGAGAAATTAGTACTCAAAGATCTAAGCCACCTTGAGAACCAAAGGTCCTTCATACCATACAACATCACGCTTGAAGAAAAACAAGCAATCTCCTCCCTCAAAAACAACCAATCTCTCATAATAAAACCAGCAGACAAGGGAGGGGGTATTGTGATCCAAGATCTAGAACTCTATAAACAGGAAATAGTACGCCAACTGAGCAAAACTGAGCACTACTGCAAACTCCCTCGAAATCCCACAACAGAGATTCAGGAAATGATTGGTAAGGTTACCACAGAAGGACTCGACTCAGGTTTTTTGTCAAAAAAAGAATTTGATTTCCTCAATACCAAGTCTCCCCGCATTCCTGTCATCTATTGCTTACCCAAAATCCACAAAACCCTCTATCCCCTCCAGGACGCTCCATAGTTTCTGGTTGCGGGTCTGTCTTAGAGCCACTGGGCCACTACATTGATTATTTCATTAAACCCTTTGTACCCGAAACCCTCTGCTATATCAAGGATAGCATGAACATGATTAACATGATAGAAGAACATCCCTTTGACCCCACATCCAGCACCATGTGCACACTGGATGTGGAGTCACTATACACTAACATCCCACAGTATGACTCTTTACATGTGATCGAAAAGGTACTTGATTCAAGGACACTGCCTCACAATGTCCCATCCTTGTTCATCCTACAATTACTTGAAATCTGCCTTACGAAAAACTTTTTTCTTTTTGAGGGGCAGTTCTATGGCCAGGTATGGGGTACTTCCATGGGAGCTATTTTTGCCCCTAACCTGGCCATTCTGTATATGGACCATTTGGAGACCAATAACATCTTACACACATCTAATCCTTTCCACAATGGCTTTGCCTTGTGGAAACGCTATATAGATGACATTTTTATGTTATGGACCGAATCCTCTGACAATCTCTTACTGTTCCAACATTGGTTGAACAACAATAGCGGAGGTTTAAAATACACCCTGTCCACCAGTACTGAATCCATCGCATTTCTAGACTTGGAGATAAGACACACAGATGGTCGTCTTACAACCTGCCTAAACCGTAAGCCTACAGAGCGAAACACTCTGCTAGAATACAGCAGCCACCACTCCAGGGCCTTCCGGGACTCACTTCCCTTTTCCCAGTTTTTGCGCATCAGGCGTAACTGCTATTTTAAAGAAGATTACTTCACAGAGGCCAAAACACTCAGTAAGAAACTCAGAAACCGTGGCTATCCCAGGAAATTGGTACGTCGCTCCCTCAAAAGGGCTTGGTCGCCCAACTCACTGCTGCCGCTCCTGCCTGCCTTTGCCGCCTCCTGCCTGCAGATTCCTTCGCTCGCTGCCCGCTGCTCCTGGGAATTTCCCGCTGCTCCAGGGAATTTCCCGCTGCTCCTGGGAATTTCCCGCTGCCCGCTGCTTCTTGGAATTTCCCGCCGTGCCTCCCTGCGGCCCCGCCCCCCTGTGATTCCATTCACCGCCCCGCTCCCGCCACCCAGCTGCTCCTCCCTCCCGGCTCCTTACTTATGACGCCCCCAGAGCGACCGCGCAGCGGACGCGCGCAGCGGGAGCGCCGATTGAGCGCCGAAGGTGCGCCAAAGGTAAGCCCGTCTGCGCCCGTCCGAGCCCAGCGCCAGGACCTCTGGCCCTCCCCGCCGAGGCAAGACGACCCGACTGACCTACGACGCCGCCACTCTCAACGCACTCAATGCCGGCCGGACCCACGCCTGCTGCCGAGCCACCCCGAGACGCACCCACGGACCCTTCACCTGCTGCACCTGCAAGTTCACCTGCCTCCGAACCTGCGCCGCACCTGCCAAGACAAACACCAGCAGCAACCACCTCAAGTGCATCCTGATCAACACCCGCTCTGTCCACAGACACGCCGTGGAACTCTGGAACCTCCTCGACGCTACATCACCGGACGTCGCCTTCCTCACGGAAACCTGGATGAATGCCTCCTCTGCACCCGACATCGCCATCACCATCCCGGACGGGTACAAGATCATCAGGAGGGACCGCATCAACCAGACCGGAGGTGGCATCGCCATCGTCCACAGGAACACCATCCGCATCACGACCGACGCCAATGACTCCTTCGCTGCAGCGGAACATCTCCACTTCCAGATTCACACCGACCCTAAGACGACCCTCAGAGGCACCCTCGTCTACAGACCCCCGGGACCACGCACACAATTCAGCGAAGACATCACAGACTTTATCAGCCCGCACGCCCTCCCCTCCACCGACTACATCCTCCTCGGGGACCTCAACTTCCACCTGGAGAACAACAAGGACCGCAACACCACCGCCCTGCTGGAAAACCTCTCCAACCTCGGACTCAAGCAACTGGTCAACACCCCAACCCACTACTCCGGCCACACGCTTGATCCCGTCTTCTCTTCCAGCAAGTACATCACCTTCAGCCACGCCACCGGACTCCACTGGACCGACCACAGCTGCGTCCACTTCAGCTTCAAAAGATCCACGACCCACCACCACCCGCAACAGGTACCTCACAGGAATTGGAGCAAGATCACCGCAGACCAGCTCACCACCTCCCTCAGCCACAGCCCACCGCCAACACAACGGACCCCAACGAAGCAGCCCGCAACTTCACACAGTGGCTGACCGCCTGCGCCGACGACCTCGCGCCACTAAAGAACCCTCCCAGCTAACCCAGAAGCAAGAAGGCATCCTGGTTCACCGACGACCTCAAGGACTCCAAGAAGACCTGCCGCACCCTCGAGAAAGCCTGGCTCCTCGACCGGACCACCGACAACATGACCGCCCTCAAACACGCTACCCGCAAGCACCACCAGCTCATCCGCACAACCAAGAAGAAATCCCTGAAGGAACGACTGGACAACAACGCCCACGACATCAAAGAGCTCTTCACTATCGTCAAGGAGTTCTCCAACCCCAGCACCGGCACCAACGACATCACTCCGTCACAAGACCTCTGCGACTCCCTCGCCTTGTTCTTCCACCGCAAGATCGCCAACATCCACAACAGCTTCGGCGCCCCACCCACGCACCCAGCCGTCGAACCAACGCCCCCCACCGCCACCCTTCGCACCTGGACCACGGTGACCACTGAAGACACAGCCCGCACGATGAACACCATCCACTCCGGATCACCGACCGACCCCTGCCCACACCACGTCTTCAACAAGGCCGACTCCACCATCGCACCCCAACTCCGGAACATCATCAACGCCTCCTTCAACACCGCCACCTTCCCGGAGAGCTGGAAGCACGCCGAGATCAGCGCCCTCCTGAAGAAACCTACAGCGGACCCCACCGACCTCAAAAACTTCCGCCCCATCTCGCTCCTCCCTTTTTCCTGCTAAAGTCATCGAGAAGATCGTCAACAGACAGCTGACCGCCTTCCTCGAGACGAACGGATCCCTCGACCCCTCGCAGTCCGGCTTCAGAGCCAACCACAGCACCGAGACCGCCCTCATCGCAGCCACCGACGACATCCAGACCCTGCTCGACAAGGGGGAAACAGTGGCCCTCATCCTCCTGGACCTCTCCGCTGCGTTCGACACGGTCTGCCACCGCACCCTAGTCCAGCGCCTCAGCAACAGCGGTATCCAAGAGAAGGCACTGGAGTGGATCATCTCGTTCCTCGCCGGAAGAACACAAAGAGTCCGCCTCCCCCCGTTTCGCTCCGAGGCCACCGAAGTCATCTGCGGCGTCCCGCAAGGATCTTCACTCAGCCCCACCCTCTTCAACATCTACATGAAACCTCTCGCAGCCATCGCACGCCAGCACAACCTCAACATCATCTCTTACGCCGACGACACCCAGCTGATCCTCTCCCTCACCAGAGACCCCGACACCGCCAGAATCTGCCTACACGAAGGGATAAAAGACGTCGCCGAGTGGATGAAGGACAGCCGCCTGAAACTGAACTCGGACAAGACGGAAGTCCTCATCCTGGGATCTTCGCCCTCCGCCTGGGACGACTCCTGGTGGCCCCCAGCCCTGGGCACCGCACCCAAGCCAACTGACCACGCACGCAACCTGGGCTTCATCCTGGACCCCTCCCTCTCGATGACCAGACAAGTCAACGCCGTCTCCTCATCGTGCTTCAACACCCTGCGTATGCTTCGCAAGATCTTCCGCTGGATCCCGACCGAGACCAGGAAGACTGTCACCCAGGCACTCGTCACCAGCCGACTGGACTACGGAAACGCCCTCTACGCCGGAACCACAGCCAAGCTACAGAAAAGACTCCAGCGCATCCAGAACGCCTCCGCCCAACTCATCCTGGATGTCCCCCGACGCAGCAACATCTCCAGCCACCTGAGGAACCTGCACTGGCTCCCCGTCGACAAGAGGATCACGTTCCGGCTCCTCACCCACGCACACAAGTCTCTCCACGACCTGGGCCCCAAGTACCTCAACGACCGCCTGACCTTCTACACGCCCACCCGCCAGCTACGGTCCACCAGCCTTGCCCTCGCAGCCGTACCACGCATCCGAAGAGCCACCGCCGGAGGAAGATCCTTCTCTTACCTGGCTGCCAAGACTTGGAACTCCCTCCCCATCCACCTTCGGCTGACCCAGGACCATCTCGCCTTCAGGAAACAACTCAAGACCTGGCTGTTCGAGCAGTAGCATACCCCTCCCCCCAAGCGCCTTGAGACCCTCCCGGGTGAGTAGTGCGCTATACAAATGGCATGATTGATTGATTGATTGATTGGTATTGCCCAAGAGAAGCCCTCTTGGAACCCAAACAAAAGAAAGAACAAGATAGGCTAATCTGTGTGACCACCTTTTCCCCTGTTTCCAATGCAGTCAGAAAAAGTGTGTTGAAACACTGGCCGGTTCTCAATGCAGGTAAACCGACTCTGGACTGCCCCATGTTTGCTTTTAAAAGAGCCAAGAATATAAAGGACCATTTAGTGAGAGCATCCCTACCACAGCAACCCCTCAAAACCACAATAAATGATGCATGGGGTCTGCCGCCACTCTTCGGCCATTCAAAATGTGGAAACTGTATATGTTGCGACTCAACCATTGAAGGCAAAATTTTTGAGTATGGAAATATAACATTTGACCGTAAATACTTTTCTAACTGCAACTCCGCAAATCTTGTATATGCTATTGTATGTCCATGCAGGCTCATTTATATAGGCCAAACGAGCCAGAAAGTGAAACTACGAATTGGCCGACACAGAAGCAGGATAAGGTGCAAGACAACTAATGCACCGCTTGTTGAACATTTTTCAGAAAAATGTCACAGTGACAAAGGCTTGGTATGGACTGTGATAACAATCATCAAACCCCCTCCTAGAGGAGCAGACATGTCCCTTTTGCTCAACAAGGAGGAACTCCATTGGATCGTTAAAACCAACAGCATCAGGAATGGCCTTAATCGTCTCGAAGATTGGACCTCCCTACTGTAAACAAAGCTTACATGAAATAACCCTCTAACTGGTATTCTATGTACTGCAATGTGCCTGATTAACTTGAACAATGTTTACTCTTTTCATATTATTCACCACCTTAAGATGGCCGCCGCGTCTGCACACCATGACTTGAGGTTTCACTTCCCTAGTCCTTTTTCACTGTTCACAGCCTAACTGGCTCTCACTTCCGTAGTCCACCATCGCTTTCTGCAGACCACATGGTCCTTTAAAAACTTGCCACACGTGAGTTCTCTAACACCAGAACCCCATCGTCCGCCACAGCGCTGCCGCCTTCTGCATGTAAGCAACTCGCACGCGCCGTTTCTCTTATCACTCTAGTCCCACCATGCCCCGCTGGGTAATTGACTACACTGAACTTTCTCCCCAGATAGAGCTATTATGCTCCCAATCCAGACGACTTTCCACGCTGGAAACTGCAGTACCAGTAATTATTCTACCAGTAGCGCGCCATGCCGCTCACCCCCGCGGTCGCACTCGACCCCTTTAATGCTCGACCCTTATTTTTCCAGATTCCTCCATTGTTCATGGTATCTGCTGATCCGTTGAATTGCCTGATGCGATACGCGTAGGCTTTAGCCTCTACTTTTCCAAGTCGCATGCTCCGTGTTAATGTTCACCTGCACTATTAACGGTTGTGCCCTTCACTACATGACTGCCCCACGGAACCCGGTTCAGCCTCCGTCTACAATTTTGTTTCATAGTATAAAGACATTCACTGCCAGCCATCATTAACTACTCATTTCCAACCATTCTCACTCCGGTCATTGTGTCACATCGAAATTCGGAACAATTGTCTCCATCACTGCACCTAAATAGTTTGCCCTCACGAGAATTGATATTTTGCTCCTCAATGCACCGCTAATTTGTCATCACTGGCACTCAAATACACCCCTCTCACACGATGAAGTCATTTCCTTGTTGTACTTCACAGTCCTGGGCACTGAGTCCCACAAATGCGCCGTTTTTCTCCACCACGAGCACATAAATATACTCTGTTTTAATGGAAGAGATGAGGTTGCAAGTTTCCAATACAACATGCCTAATTTCATGTATTTCTTCTCCCCTTTTCTCCTCCTTTTTCCCATGTAATGTATAAATGTATAGAATTGCGTTAAAAGGCAGTGTAATATTTAAAGACAACAATGTCTATATTTTTGTCCTGATGATGATATCCCTCATTTAACTTAGGCATCGAAACGTCGTCGACCAAAAAAACCCCGTATGCAATATGACATTTAAAATATTGTGAAATGCAATTGTGTGGTTATAACAATCTCTGTCTGTAACACTGACTACAAGTACACAGACATATTTTTGCTTTGCTCCTTTTACCATTCTGTTCGTTGTTTTGTCTGAATGTTGTGGGTCAAGGCTGTGCCCACTTGTTATTAATGTGTTCATTCAGTTTTTATTAAGAAAATTGTTAAATAAATTCCTTGTCTTGCTGGACAAAAGACATAACACTTATCAGGTGTGTGATTATCAGCTCAGTATACCATTGTGTCCACGAATAGGGGCCACTGTTTTTTGTAACATGATACTGCCCAAGGTATGTGGAGAAGTGTGGCTCACTGGTTAGAGGAGGCAGACCTGGAAGCAGAGGTCAGCCCGGGACCAGGGTTCAATTCCCAGCTTGGCGGGGTCTTGAGTCCTAAAATGTCCATGGACTCGTCAATTCTCGCTCCGGTGCCTACTCGATTCACGGGTTCACACTCTGCGACTCTGGGCAATAGCTTGCTTAATCTCCACAACGGCCCCTCGCGGCGGGATACCTGGCTTTCACCTTGCGGATACCCTGCCGGGGTTATCTCACAGGGGAATACCAGGACGGGTTCCCTAAGCAAGCGCTTAGAAACCGCTTGGTGATTTGCGCTATATAAATTCCTGTACATTTACATTTACATTTACAAGGTCCCTATGGCTTACCTTTTGGGTTCCCTTGTCTTTCTTAAACACGGACTGTTCCCATGAGGCACAGGGTCAGACTGATTTGCATATGGCCATGTCTGAACTGGGGTGGCAGAGTGGGCTAAAGAACGGTGATGGATTAAACTCAGATCTGTGGACTGGGTGTGAGTGTTTGTTTGGTTCAGATGCTCTGTCCATCACCACCCCCTTTTGTACCGCTTTGTCGCCATAAGTTGGCAGGGTATGCTCAGACACGAGTCCCTTGCTCACTTTGCCACTGGATTCAAGCAAGCCTGGCTGAAGATTGCTGAAATGCCAGAAACCGGTCCTAGGAAGCTTGATTCTGGTCCAGGGAAGGCATGGCTTGGCAGTTCGGGCTGGACTGTTCCCATGAGGCACAGGGTCAGACTGATTTGCATATGGCCATGTCTGAACTGGGGTGGCAGAGTGGGCTAAAGAACGGTGATGGATTAAACACAGATCTGTGGACTGGGTGTGAGTGTTTGATTGGTTCAGATGCTCTGTCCATCACCACCCCCTTTTGTACCACTAAATACAGAACGTCTGTTTGCAGAGGTTTTACTATGTAGTAAAATGATACATTCATAGAGCCGCGGGTGCTTGGGGAGCTAAGTGCTAGGCAGCTATAGCTATAATCTTGCTGTAGAGTAAAACAGTGCATACATTAAAAAGCAACGTATGATGCCTGGCTGCATTGGTCTAATGCCTAGCAACAAGTTTAAGTGGAGGGGCGAAGCTGGAGAGGATGCCTCATGTGGATAAAAGGAGCAAAGTGCTAGAGCAGCGGGTGTTCCGTCTGCAAGATATTAATGAGAGGAGTGGGTGTTCAGCCTAACTTGCAGCAGAGTAAAGTGCTAAGTGCAAAAAAGTGCTGTTTTTCAAAGATCTTACTGTCGGGTAAAAAACAATGCATTCATAAGAGATCGTTGGATAGAGTGCAAAACTATTTACAGAGTCTTGCTATAGTGTTAAAACAATGCATGCGTTATAAGACATTGGGTATTTGGGAACGAGAGATTGGTGAGCATAAAAGGGAACTAGAGAGGGCAGTCTGCCTAGTGCAAGTCTTTATAAAGTGCATGGTGTACCAATTTTTGACATTACTAAAGTTCCCATTTAAGGCAGCAGCACAGGCAGTGTCTTATGAAGATTGGATCAAAGTGCCATGGTCCGTTCAGCTGTGATGCAGTCTGCAAACTGGTTGGCCTGCCTTTTTATGGTTGTTTCAGTGGCAGATAGGTGTTTTACCAGGCAACAGCTTAGTTGGACATCCTCGCCAGAAAAGCATGCTTACACTTCTTGTCTGCATGTTCGAATGTGTTTCTTGTTGAAGAGAGGTCTTAGCAAGATCCGTTGTTCCCGTATTAAGGCCTTGCATATAGTTAGCAGCTGCAGTATATCCTCCACCCCTCCTCGCAGAGTCGGCAGTTTGCTGGCTTCGGTGGGCATAGCCAGGGTGGCATGTGGTATGTAGATGGTAGTATGCCTAGAAAGAGTTTCAGGAATTTCTCTGTTATTGCTCTGGAAAAGCTGGTGTGAAGATAGGCTTGCGGTGATGCCTTGCTGTAGGACTGCAAGATGAACAATGAGCATGAATGAACAATGAACAACATGAGCGCTCTCTTTCAGGGCAGCTTTGTCATATATGAATGATTCCTTTTTAACCACGTTATTTACTATTTATTTTAAAGCTAACAAAGGTCCCTGATAGCTCCAAAACTTTGTGCAGTCCCAATTGGTTAAGTGAGTTGTCCAAATAACGGAGGGATGGTCATGCCTCCTTAGTATTCAGTTCTTTCCACAGGTAAGTGTTTAGTGATTCAGGTGGACCCCTTTTTATTTTAAACCAACTTTTGATGAAAGCCCCTTTGTGGGCATGCTCTTGCCTTTGTATCCCAAACTCCAGCCTTAATTGTGAGGGAGATGTATATCCTAGTAGTCCAAAAATCATTGAAATTGCTCTTGCTATTATACGATCCAGAGTTTCAGCATCTCTCCCTCTCATAGCTTCAGCTGATTGGTGGTATGAGTTTCGCCTGGATCACTCTGGTTAAGGGCAGAAGATTTGGTCCAGAGATGTTATTCTTGAGGTTTCTTAGTGCCACAGCGGTCATTATTCCCCCTTTTTTATGGCCTTGAGTTGAGCTGTGTAATTCCCTTTGTCATCAATGATAACTCCCAGGTACTTGTAGTTTTGTACAGCTTCCAGTTTGCATGAAGCCAAGTGCCAATGAGATTTTGACTTTTTCTCTATTAATGCTGAGTTTATTCTCCTCCGAGTACCGAGATGTAATGTCAAGCAGGCGCTGTAAACCCACTAATGTCTGGCTTATGAGCACCAAGTCATCTGCACAAAATAGGTTAGACAGCTGAAGGCCACCTACTTTGGGAGCGTGCAACATTTCTTCAATTGAGGGAAATCGAAAGCTCTGCCATAAAAAGATTAAAAAGTAACATGGCGAGCAGGCAGCCTTGCTTTCATCCAGTGGTGATAGGGATCATCTTTGTTAGGTGGTCTCCTGTGCCCAATTTTACTTGCACCCAGGTGTTGCTGTGCAAGAGGAGTAGCTGTTTTAGAAGTGGTGGTGAAATATTCAGCCTTTTTAGTTTTTACCTCAGTAAGTTCCTAATTATGTGGTCGAACGCTGAGCTATAGTCGATGAAGCACAAGTACAAGGGCTGTTTTATGACAAGTGTGGCGTCTATCAATAGTGAAAGGGTCAGGATGTTGGGGGTAGTGCCATGTTCTTTCAAAAGCCTGTTTGATTTAATAGGATTGCTGAAATTTCCGCGGCCCAGGATGTTAATTCTTGCAGGAGCAATCCTAAGTAATATTTGGCTTCATTATCAAGTAGAGCTACCAACCGGTAGTTTTTTGGGTTGTTCCTATTGCTTTTTTTATAAATGGGGGAGATTATCGAGCCCCTCCATGAAGATGGTATCGTCGATATACACAGGATTGATTCAAAGGTCGGTTTTGATATGGATGCCCAGTATTCTGGGTCTTGTTTGGATAGCATGGGCGGGATCCTGTTTGGTCCTGGAGCTCCCTCGCGCCTACCTTTTGATAATATTTTGCAAATTTGTTTTATCATAATTATAAGAGGCTGTTCTAAAGTTATATTAGAAGACAATTGAGATGCTGATGCTTTACTTTCAGATGAAAGGCTGTCAATACGAAATTGAGTTTCTTGATCTTTATTGAAGTGAGTTTGTAGAAAGGTTGTCCAGGCCTCTTCTGTTATGTGTGAGTTAATGCCTAGGTTTAACGGGTTGGCGAGAGTATTGATCTTTTGCTAAAATTGCGCACTGTTATTGTTTTTAATATCATGCAAGAGTTTAGCCCAAAGTGCTTCCTCAGCACTTTTTTTGAGGCACCATATTAATTTCCTGCGCTTGTCTTTCGGTTGCCTCAGTTCTTGTACGGTCATGGAATCGGAGTCGCCTTTCTTCAATCCCAGAAGTTCATGGTTTATCAACATTTTGAGGTTTTTTTAGTTGCACATTATTGCCAGTATGGGAATAGGAAAGTTTGGGTCGAGCGAGTCCTGAACTCTTGCTTAGGTGGATTCCCTTCTTTACACCATATTTATTTCCTAGGTTTCTTGTGAACATCTCCCAGCTTCTCAGACTGTCAGAGCCTGCGGTTTGTGCGTCTTCCACAAGTTGTTTTGCAAGGATGAGGAAGCCTTCTGGGTGATCCATTTTGCATTTTGCATTTTATTCTCTTTTCATTAGATGTGAATTCCGAATCATGAATATTTGCTGACAGAGTTTGTGGTGTGAAGAATGAACCTCTTGTAATTTCCTGTGGTAAATGGTCGCTGTATTCAGAGGTTCCAATATGATAGTCCGTTACTTTTGGGAACATCCAACAAGAGACAAATGTGTAGTCTATTCTGGTGCTTGCTACTGTATTGTGATATGTTGCTGTCTCTGGAAGGTCTCCGGGAAATCATCCGTTTAGTGCTTGGAAGTCCAGCTGCTCCAGGATTGCTAAAAGCATCTGTGCTGTTTTCATGTGTCTCCCACCTGAATAATTGTCTTGTATTACTGCGTCCCATAGAAAGGACCCTCCTCCATATCAATATCTTCAGGTGTGCTCCTGAACATGTTTGCATTGAAGTCCCCAGTGATGATCAGGCTATTGGTCCACTCTTCCGTTAAAATTTTCTCTAACTCCTCCTTCAGCTGCAGAGTGCCTTTAGTTCTATCGCGAGGGTGTAGATAGAGATTTATGAGAACTACCTGCTCATCTTTACCTCCCCCTGTAAGGTTAATCCAAGAGCTTGCATAGCATTTGGAGGTGCTAAGCAGTGCATCAATGTCTCCATAGCATAAATGCTCTTTATAGAGATATATGTTACAAGGCCTCCCTTACTGTGTCCCAATTTAGCACTCTTTATGGCAGGTAGGGAGAGCAGGTTGAATCCATTTAATGTTGGTGGTGAGTCGCATCAAGTTTCATGGAATGAGATTATGTCAAAGCCTTGTAGGTAGAGTTGCAGTTCCAGATCCTGGATCTTAACTCCCATCCTGTTGATGTTCCACGAGAAAAGTTTATCGGAGTTTTTGGTGTCGGTGTTGAGTAAAGGGAGCTCGATATGTCACAGATTTTGTTTTTTGGTGTTTATGGTCCTGGATAGCAAGCTCCACTCTTGTGAAAGTGTACTTTTTGTTGCATTGGACCTATGGGTCCACTGATCTCTAATTTCATTGCCCTCGGAACTTTTGCTGTGGGCCCCGCGTAGCACTCAGTATAAGTGTGTGCACAATTGGGTCCCCCCAGACTCTTTTTGAATTTCTGAACAAGTGATTAGGGGTTCTGAGTATCTTGGTTTGGAGAAGGGCCATAGCTTAATGCCCCAGGTATTAAATTTGGTATATTCTTTTAAAACTTTGTCTGCTAAACCAGGTGTGGCCCAGACTATTTTAGTCACTTCCACGCCCGATCTAGATACTCCATAAATTCTATTGACTCTAGGTCATTAGATCTTATGTTCTTCAGGCTACTGATGGAGTTTATTAGATGTAGGATGTTTCCTCTATTTACTATGTCAATCCGTCCCTTTGACTTGTACTCAGGATGGAATATGGTTATTGTGGTGTTCAGATATGCTATTTGGTCTGTGGGTGGTTCCTGTTTTGCTATTAATGTATCCGCTGACTCAAGGGACTCAGGGGGCTGAGATAGGGATAAGCTATTTTTCTGTTACAAAAAGCAAGCCGGGATTATTTGAGACATTTAAATCCCAGACTTCCAGAGGTTGTTTGCCTAGAGCACAGATATTAGAAATGTGAGTGAGTGGAACTCTGTGTATTTCCGTGGAGGAACATGATAACTCAGCGAGATTATGGGGAGTTCTGCCAATGGCGGAAATATGCATGTGATGCTGCTCGCGATGCTATTTATCGCCAGTTGCATGCACATCACTAAAAAATCAGTGTAAACTGCACCATACGGTGCTCAAAAGTACACGGCCATTCAACAGCAAATCTACTTGAGAAGCAGTCCTCTCGTAGTGACAGTCCACCATCACCCATGTTGGAAATTCATGTAAGGGGACACCAAATCTTGCTCACATTTCTAGGGCCTCATGGGAAATGTTCTACCATGCAGCAGAATTTGTCCTGAACTGAGTCGCCAAATTCTGCCAATTGCTCATGGTGAATGAAACCTTCCACTTGTTTGGTATTTAGGAAATTGCATTTAGCAATATCCTAAATAGCAAATGGAGTCGCAAATTGTGACCGGTGTCACAAATAGTTGCATTTGGCATTCTGTGAAAACATCAGCAGCAGGAAGCTGGCCTAACTGTTAAACTGGAAATAATTGGTGCAGCAGCTTCCTACGAGAAACCATTTTGGATCCCAGTGTGCCTTTGCTGTCCAACCTTTTACCAAAGCCATATATTATGCAAGGACAGTGAGAATGATGCTGGTAGCAGGAAGAGAAAACTACATTTTCAGAAAAGGAACTTGAAATCCTTAAAGAGGAAAGTGTTGGGCACCATGACTAACTGTTTGGTACGTCATCCCCCTCACCAACTGCCATAGAGGACCTTATGCAAGGCACTCTGAAGCCAAAAATAAACATATGCTATGGTGCAATTGACACCTCAGACATTCATGGAACCTCCCAAACTAAGTGAAACATAGACTTGTGATGCTAAACAGTGTATTGGAATGGTGTCAGTAAGACACATAATCATATTGTTAACTAACTGTAATGAAGTTCAAATCTTAGCTATACAATAGAAGTAGTCGATATACTTTCAAAGTGCACTATGGCAGATGTAGTGTTAAAAATTTACAAATAGTAGGACAAAAACATGAATAGTAAATGTTTACATTTAGTCAAAGTACAACCAACTACATATCACTAAAATCTTTTTAATCCATTTTTACACATTAATTTCACCTCTAGAAAGTGACCACTCAGAAAGGGAATGTCCAGAAGACATACATATGAAATTTGCAGCCAGGCCAGTCAAACACATGCTGCAAATCTAAGTCCTGCAGCTATAGAGTATAGAGAGATAGCTGAAGAAGGGAGTAAGGGCATCACATGAACTGTCGCACAAAGACCTGTAATGATGCCATGCCAAGATATCAACTTGGAACTTGTCTCCCTCCACATAGTCAAACACAATCCCCTGTTGCAAATGAGATATGTCCAGAAAACCAAAAACTGTTTGGAAGTTTAGAGACCTCTATGCTCAAGGTTTAACCAAAAACTGATTACCCTAGATAAAAACAGCACAACGGGGTTTGAAAGTGTCACAAGTATGCTAGCTGCCAATCAGATGGCAATGAATGACAAATTCTCAAATCTCACAGATGCCATCACAACCTTATATGTCAGGAACTGTACCATGATAAAATCCAGCAAAGGCGTAGAGAGATTGCTACATCATCCTGAATTGATGAGATGGCTAATTCCATCAATTGCCTGGCACAAGCTACAACCACCTTATCTCACCATTAGTTTACAGGTAGTACAGACTGATTGTGGCCTTATAAAGGTGATCAATGCAGTGGGGACAATGCAAACTAGCAGTGAAGAGGCGCACAGTTACAAGGGGGGAAAAGTGAGGACCAATTAAGGATCAGCAGCATCTCGGTTTAAATTTGCGGTGAAGCAGGAGTTTGCGTGGGGCTGCTGAATTTGTTAGACCAAAAACATCAGCTCGCAAAAACGGCAAGTTCTTAGAAAGGGCAAACGTGTACATCCAAACAATGCATTTTAATTCCACATGATTTTGTTTCTCAAAACAGCCATTTGTAAAGAGAAGTATCTTTTCAGATATACATTGTGTTACCTGAAAATAAAAATATTCGTAGTTATACTACAAACAACAGCTTTTTCTAATTCTTTATGTAAGATTGAATACATTTACATACTTGCCATGAAAAATAATGATTGGTTATATTAGCATGTCTCAAACACCCTTCTGCAGCATGGGTTTCTTCATCTGTCTATGCTATGGTTTAACTGCCGCTTTCCCTTGTGGGGCGATCTATTTTTAAGTGATTTGCTGCTCGTTTTAGGAACTTTTGCTGCTCACTGAATTTGAAAATGTATTTTTAAAATTGTATTGCTGAATTCGATTTTAATCCCGGTACTCACCCACTTGCACTCGCTCAAAGCCCTTTAGCTTTGCTTCTGGGGTCAGGCTTTGGCCCCTGACATTCACTTTTCTTGGGGGAACCAATCACTGCGGGAGGGGGGAGGAGCCAGCTCCACACCGGGCCATTAAATTCCAGCCATGGCGCAGGAGCACTCGTCTAAGGTTTGACTGCCGCTTTCCCTTGTGGGTCGATCTATTTTTAAATGATTTGCTGCTCATTTTAGGAACTTTTGCTGCTCATTGAATTTGAGAATGTATTTTTAAAATGATACTACTGAATTCGATTTTAATCCCGGTACTCAGCCACTTGAACACGCTCAAAGCCCTTTAGCTTTCTTTCCGGGGTCAGGCTCTTGCCCCGGACATTCTCTTTTCTTGGGGGAACCAATCACTGCAGGAGGGGGTAGGAGCCAGCTCCGCACCGGGCCATTAAATGCCGGCTGTGGCGCGGGAGTGCAGCAGACGAGCGCAGCAGGCCAAAGGCAAGCACGTCTGCGCCCGTCCACGTCCGGACAGGGCCAGAGGCCAGATATTATGGCCAAATGTTATGCTACTCCCTTTTGGAGCTGAAAACCTTGCACTCTATCAATCTGATGCTTGATGCTGCTACCTGCTACAAGCTTGATATCCTCGGCATCTCAAAACACAGAGAGCTTTTTCCTGAACTCACTATCTGGCCCCCAGTCCCGGACAATCTTATCAGACAAAACAACTATACAAGTCTTGAGCCATCAATCCCCCACTGTAACGGGTGGATTGAACTTACAATGACATATCTGAACACTCGATCCTTGGCTAAACACCAACTAGAAATCTTTCAGCTTTAGACTCTGATAAACCAGACATACTCCTTCTCACTGAAACTTGGCTCACCGAAGAGTGCATCCCAGACATCCTGGCAGCACTCCCTAGCAATTAGGAAAGTAAGGGGAGGGGTCGCAGCCATAGTTCACCAGAAGGTACAGTTTACATCTCTCACAGCAATGGACAGTCCTTCTGTTGACTACCTTATTTTAAAACTTGAATCCCCACATTCTCCCCTCATTTGTGCACTAATTTATCGACCTCCTAATCACATGGCACTATTTCCCCAACTACTGGGTTAAAAGATCTCCCAACTAGCCATCAACTCCGCCAACTCTCTAGTTATTAGAGATTTTAATTATTGGGGGACTGACACTATGGGGGTGCACCAGTTCTGCTGAATTGACGGACCTACTTACCGGGCTGAACTGTACCCTGCATGGGAATGTCCCCACACACATCAAAGGTCACATTCTTGACCAAGTTTGGACATCCAACTTGACGGTCTCCAACCTAATGATCTCCCCTTGTACCTGGTCGGACCACTATTTCATAAAATTCTCCCTCACCAACAAGTACTTAGCTAAACCTAACTTTAAGGTAAACCGTATGGCAAGAAACTGGAGACGCTCCAACACTGGAGACTTCTGCACTCTGATGGCCAGTACAGTCCCATCTGAACAGCAGTTGATTAACAAACACGAAGAAAGAATTAAATCTTGGCGTGAATCCGCAAGTGACAATTTTGTACCCATCAATAAAGTCAATATAGCCAGACCCCTTGATGCCCAACATTGCATCTCCGATGACCTGAAATTTAAGAAACTTGCCTTACGTCAAGCTGAGCGTAACTGGAGATGCAATTACTCCCCAGACAAAAAGGATGCATTTCTAGATCATCTTAAATAATATAAAAACACCATGTTACAAACCAAGGCCTCCTATTTTTCTAACAAGATACTGAGTTCATCTAACAAATCCAAAGAAATCTTTGCTATTGTGGCTGAACTATCCAAGCCAGACAGAGTTACACCCAAACCCGCCCCCACCCAAGTATTATGTGACTCCCTTAATACCTACTTTATTGAAACAATTGCAACCATAAAGTCCAGCATACCTGCTAACCCCCCTCTACTGTTCATCTATCTATGTTCAGGAACCACCACTTGCTGGAACAGATCGCCCCCCATCACCAGGGTAACCTTCTCTAGCCTTCTAAGGAAGGTGAGATCCGGCTCCCCTACTGACTGTTGCCCTCCACACATATTAAGGGAAGCCTTCCTCACTAGTCAGGATCCTCCTCTGAAACTTCTTAATAACTCCATTAAGCAGGGCATTGTTCCCAATGTATTTAAAGAAGCAGAAAGTGTCCCCATCTTAAAGAAAACTGGGGCAGACCCTCTAGCTCTGACGAACTGCTGCCCCACGAAAATAGGTCTCCAGAATCTAATCAACACGCTGCACGGATATGCCGAAGAAAATCTACTAGAAGTAAACATCGACAAGCCAAAAGTTTTGTCTATAACTGGGAATAAAAAGCCGCACACGTGGTTCCTTGGAACAAAGGTACTCGCAAACTGCTCGGAATACAAATATCTTGGAATCTTGTCGACAAAGGAGGGCGCTATTGAAACCAACTAGAGGCCATCAAGAGGAAAGGTATGCTGATAGCTACGGCACTTGAACAACTAAAGTCAAACTTGAACGGTCCCACTCTTCTGCCACTGCTCCACGTGGCTCAAGTCAAAATAGAATCATCTATCACGTACGGCAGCGAGGCTCTAAGAGGTACAGACGCGAAACTGCTCTACATAACCATTTCAAAGGCCTACAGACTTCTCTTTAACCTGCCAACCTACACCTCACATGCCCAGATCCGGATAGAATTCGGACTGACCCGCCAAACGCTCGCACGAAGAGGGTCATACATAAAGTGCTGGCATGAAATAAAAAATTCACCAGAAAATACATTGAACCATCAGCTCTGGCAAGACTTGAGCAGCTTCTCCAAAATGCCGGCGAAAACATACTTAGAGGAGTCCCTGACTGTCACAGGACTGAAAGAATTATGGGAAACTCCACTATCACATGCGCAATTTAAGCATGCAGTAAATAAGAGCATAAAAATACATTTGCATGTGGAAGACAAAGCTACCTTTTCCCACAGGAGTCACGCCTGGATGACTCTGTGTACATACAAATCACCGGGGCTACAAGCATACTTTGGTCTGGGGTATGGCAGGAAAGCTAAAGAAGCCTTTTTAAAACATAGGCTAGGAATTCTACCAGCCATACCACATCTACAACCATGGCTGAGAAAGAACTGTGGGACAAAATGTAGGCTGTGCGGTGCAGAGAACGAAGACTTTAAACATCTGCTATGCACCTGCCCGAGGCTGAAAGAGGAAAGAGCAGCCCTGCTAAAAACAGCCTTTAATGAACAAAGAATTCGGACACGTAGACAAGCAGCTCTTGCTTGTTTTGATCCAGGTCTTCCGCCACTAAATGGGAAGTTGGTGAAATTCCTGAAACTAGTGAGGTTGAAACTAACAAGCCATGAATTCTGCCCAGATTGACCTAAGGAACTATGGCCAAGACCAGTCGCAAAGGACGCTCACCTCCCATATCACACTGTTTTAGCACTATCACTTTTATAACTAAAGTTTTCTTCTTTTTAAACCTTTTCTTTTAAATTTTACCTGAGGATACGTGCTTTCAATGTATTTTTTGTAATGGTTTTAATTAACCTAAAACAATAAAAGTTTACTTACTTACTGCCCCATTTCCCTCCTCCCCATTCTAGCCAAGGTTCTGGAAACCCATGTGGCAAGCTGTCTCAGCACCAATATTGAACATTCTTGCTACCTTGACCCCCACCAGGAGGGTTTCCACCCGGCACATTCTACGGAGGCCGTCCTCCTCACGGTCCTAGATGAACTTAGAAAGAGGGCAGACAAGAGCATGACTCAGGCCCTGGTTCACCTTGATCTCTCTGCAGCATTCGACACGGTCAACCATGAACTTCTGGTCGAACGTGTCAGCACCGCCAGAATCCAGGGCCTGGCCCTTAAGTGGCTATCTTCCTTTCTGGAGCACCCCTCTCAAGCTGTATGTCTCGCCCACCTTTCCTCTCCTAAGGTTAATCTGACCTGTGTTGTGTTGCAGGGCTCCTCCCGTTCACCGCCTCTTTTCAACCTGTTTATACAGCCCCCCCATTCGCTCCCTTCAAGAAAGGATGGTCTGCACCTACAACTATGCCGATGATCTTCAATTTATATTTGATATTGATTAGTCTGCCTCCTCTATCTCCAATTTTCAATCCACCTTGCGTTTCAAAAGCGACTGGATGAACAGCAACCATCTGAAATTGAACCCGGATAAAACTGAGCTGATTTTAATCGGCGGGCCATCTAACCCCTGCAACTCCAACTTTTGGCTATCCGAACTAGGAAAATTGCCCCCCCCCTTTCCTCAAGTTCAACCAAAAGTCTGGGCATCACTATTGATAGTGATCTTTCTATGAAAGCCCAGATTGGGGCAGTGGTCGCTTCATGCTTCTTTCAGCTTCGAAGGATCAGGAAGATCAGCAGATTCCTTACAACTGAAACCCTGACCCAAGTGGCATTGGCCCTAGTCATCTCCCATATTGACTATGCCAACTCACTCCAGGTGGGCATCCTGGCATATCAATTAAAATGATTGCAACTGGTGCAAAACCAGGCTGCAAGACCAATATACCACCATCCCAAATTGCACCACGTTACCCCGTTAATGAATAAATTACACTGGCTACCAGTAGTCGAATGCAGAGCTTTCAGCTGGGCTGCATCATCCTTAAAGCTACTCTTGGCAACAGACCAGAGTTTGTTTCCTCTCGGGTGCAGCACTATGTCCCCCTCTCTGTAGCTTAGATCCTACCACCAGAATCTTCTTGTCATCCCATCCTTCAAATGCAAGACATTTGAGGGGCTAAAATGTTAAGTCCTGGCTTCCCAATTCTGGTATTCTCTCCCTCTGGACATAAGATCACCAACCTCTTATGCCCAGTTCTGGAAACTCTTAAAGACCTGGCAGTTTGTTTCGTGAGGCATATGATGAAGCCAGTCAAGCAGTAGTTCCCTTCAGACCCCAGCACCATGATACCGTTTGGTGTACGTGTGCTTTACAACATTCTTTAACATAACATAACATCTGTGGGAGGTGGTGTGATTGACTCTTCCTCCATATCTGAGTCAGATTCTGACACTGTTACATTTACATTTGTTGCGATCCTGTGCAGAATAGCACATGTTGCTACAATTTTACACCTGACATTTGGAGAGTATTGCAGGGTATCGCTGTTTTTTATGCAGGCATCTAAAGCAATTTATTAGTAGTCCAAAAGTATGTTATATGATGCCTGTGGTTCTGTGGTGTGCCTCATTGCAACGACGTTCATTAGGAGTAGAGGCACACAGATGTGGTGTTATTATCCATGGTCATTAGACATAAACACTGCCACCTACAGATAAAACATATTTAACTATGGAATTGAATTGAAATTTAAGCTCTATGGTATATAATTCTATGTGTATTTACCCAATAAATATCCATCATTAAAATCTCCTCCTTGTAGTCTTTGGTAAATTCCACTATGTCAGAATATGAAAGAGTCATGGGTGCTCCCTGGAAATCAGGCAACTATACCTGTTATGATATATTTTGTATCACACACCACTTGAATGGTTAGGGAGTGAGCATTTTTGCGATTTCTGAATACTCATTGACCGATGGTGGGCATATAGAATAATGTGTACCATCTTTACATCCTACAATGTAGTAAGAAGGCCATCCTATACAGTTCTATTTTAGTGATGTGCAATTAATGTGCATTTTTGGGGAAATATATAGGTCTGAATGTGCATTAACATTGCACCTAGTAATGCATGAAAGAAACGAGACAGGGCACTCTGTTACATGCCACCAGCTGCTGCGGTCACACCTTGGTGGCAACCAGAGGCTAAAAGATGCAAACTGCAGAACACTTGCACATAGATGGAGATTGATTTACTGCAAAAGGTGGGTCTCCAGCTGAGGCTTTAAATCAGCTATGAGCTCCAGGATACCAGCTCTACTTAGCCTATTCTTTACATAGCTATATTCCTCAATTTGGTCAAATAGTGTAATCCTCAGTCTGAAGGTCCTCTTCAGTTTTCTACTCCTTCTCTGCAAACCAGCCAGAATACCAGTGGTGGCTGGCATGTAAGAAGGGTGGTTGGTCAGGAGGGAAAAAAATAAAAGTAATAAATAAATATAAAAATAATTACACTTACCTTCAATCCCGGTGCAACGTCCTCCTCGCATGGGTGTTCTCTTCTCCAAGCAGGCAGGCTCCAATGCAGGACCAGGAAGCTACAGTAACTAATCCTGGCACTGCTTTCATGCAGCATGAAAGCAACACTAGGATTGGAGGGAGCAGCCTCTCTCACTGCTCCTGAGGGCCCTGGAGCCCTATGCTGTCTCTAACCCAGCTGCCTAGGACAGCTGAGTTAGAGACGTCTAACCTTCTCATGTCTGGCTGGCGGTCTCAAGATGGCTGTCCAAAAAGACATATGCACTTTAAACCTAAGTGCCCCATCTGCCCATCACTGCTTTCTGCTTCTGTCTGACTGGCAGCAACTGAAAGCAGAAAGCCCCCCCCCCATCCTGACGCTAGGCTTGGGACAGGGTTCTGGAAAAATAAAATGGAAATGTATTACCATTTTATTTTTTTATCTCTGGGGGCATATTTTTAGTGGGGCGACGCTCCTTCGCCTTAACGGAGGGGCTGCCCCTGCACTTTCTCTTTGCCATCACATACAAAGCAGCCATTTTGGGAAAGCGCAAATGCGTTATGACCCAGTTTTTTTTAGTGTGCACACAGTTCCCACCTGGTTTGAGTTGGTGGTAAATTGCATGTGCAAAATTGTGTTTTAGTGACTTGTTGTTATTTGCGAATGCCCTAAACATAAGAATAATGATTAGTTATTAAAGTCATCTTAATAGCGAATTACTATTTGGAAAAGGCAAAATGCCGAATCATAATTCATTTGCATGGCTATATTTAGGGCTGTGATGTATTTCCTACATAGCAACATTATGTTTTTATTACCGGAAACCAGTTTGCGTCTGATTTCCGAGTCACAATTTGAATTTTTACATATGGCCAAAGTGTGTT
This sequence comes from Lissotriton helveticus, assembly GCF_964261635.1. NCBI lineage: Eukaryota > Metazoa > Chordata > Amphibia > Caudata > Salamandridae > Lissotriton > Lissotriton helveticus. The sequence goes on along the minus strand of NC_136057.1, from coordinate 2,082,080,456 downwards.
GCTATGTAGGGGGAAGCAGATTTGCATTGCCGGTTGTCCTTATTGTCTGAAGCGCAGGGGTACAAGAAGGGTAGAAAACATGTAATGTGGCAGAGGAGCAGTACGTGGCTAAATAGCCAAAGGGGAGAGGGTGTGGCTTAATGGCTAGGATGGTCAACTTTGGAGCTGCCTAGGACAGCTGAGTTAGAGACGTTTAACCTGCTCATGTCTGGCTGGCCGTCTCAAGATGGCTGTCCAAAAAGACATATGCACTTTAAACCTAAGTGCCCCATCTGCCCATCACTGCTTTCTGCTTCTGTCTGACTGGCAGCAACTGAAAGCAGAAAGCCCCACCTCCCCATCCCGACGCTAGGCTTGGGACAGGGTTCTGGAAAAATAAAATGGAAATGTATTACCATTTTATTTTTCTATCTCTGGGGGCATATTTTTAGTGGGGCGACGCTCCTTCACCTTAACGGAGGGGCTGCCCCTGCACTTTCTCTTTGCCATCACATACAGAGCAGCCATTTTGGGAAAGCGCAAGCGCTTTATGACCCAGTTTATTTCAGTGTGCACACAGTTACCACCTGGTTTGAGTTGGTGGTAAATTGCATGTGCAAAATTGTGTTTTAGTGACTTGTTGTTATTTGCGAATGCCCTAAACATAAGAATAATGATTAGTTATTAAAGTCATCTTAATAGCGAATCACTATTTGGAAAAGGCAAAATGCCGAATCATAATTCATTTGCATAGCTAAATTTAGGGCTGTGAATGTATTTCCTACTTAGCAACATTATGTTTTTATGACCAGAAACCAGTTTGCGTCTGATTCCCGAGTCACAATTTTCATTTTTACATATGGTTCGAATCTGGCGGGAGGCTCAATCATCCTGTGATTTTAGGCAAATCACTTAATCTCCCCGTGCCTATAAATGAATGTGTCCGTCTTTAATGCAGCTGGTGCTCATGCAAAATGCTTTTATGTCTTCGGGTCGAGGTCGCACTATATAAAACTGCAAAAAAAACACCTGACAAAGCACCTTTGATGAAGGAGGGGGAGGCTTGAGTACCAAGAAAGAGGTGAGGGCAAACCAGGGTGAAGTTTAACAGGTGGGAGTTGAGATTTTAGAGGTTCAATTTAAGAACTGCTTTCTCCTCCCTCTTAAGACATTTTAGCAGTGCCTACAATCATTTGATAAACATTTTTTTCACATCAATTATGTGTCAATTCTTTTTTACTCATAGAGTATAACATTAATAATAAAACAATCCTTCATTGGATATCCAACACGAGCTTGGAGGAATTGGGCCATCGAAGAAATGTGAATCTTTTTTTTATTTTTTTTAAAGGAACCTTCTCAAGGTTCTCAAATGTTAAACTTTGGGCCATATTCATCAAAGTGTTCCTTCACGGTTGTGCCAAGCAAGGTAATGCAATGGTGACACAAAACCTAGATGAGATTTACCAAGCCCCGCAAGGCCCCCTTGCATGGTCCTGTGGTGATTGGTAAGTCCGGAGTAACGCAAAGAAGCGCAGGTGCCTTGCGCTCCTCGACCCCAGGGAGGTTTTGCGTGGGTGGAGCGTGGGTGATCCCATGCATCCACCCATTGATTTGGCACATTATTGAGCTGTAGACCTGGGAATGCATCAAAATGTTAGCGTATCTAGGAGAGGCGTAACTAGGAGAAATATGTGTATTTCTCCTTGTTTGTTTCTCTTTCTACATATGCTGCATTCTGCAACACACATAGAAAGCGGAAAATGTCTCAAAGGATTGTTTTTGTGCAGGTAGGTGCCTCTTCCTGCAGAAAAACAATCCTACCTGTAACGCAGTCATCCTTGCAAAATGGCGGCACATGCGTTGGTGCTAAGCGGCACATAGTGGGCCAGCGCAAGCAGAGGACAGGAATGCGCAATCTAATCATACATATGGCGGATTTCGACCTAACGCAGTGTTGCAAGGTGTCTTTCTGCGCTGAATGACTTCTGCTAAAAATGCCCCTTAGTGTTTCCAAAAAGCCTGCGAGATCTCCTAAAATCACACAAAATGATGATTATCCTTTTAAAAAGCATGTGGGGACTCCAGCTGCGTGCAATTGTGAAGTGGCAAAGTGGACGCAACGCACCCCCTTTTAAAATAATTATACTAAAAGTCATGGCTTGCTTTTACAAATTGCTTAAAATACAAGTGTGATACTACCATTTTAAAACCAAACACCTATTCAGTCCGTAATCTCTTTTAAGCGATAAAACGATTGTTTTACCATTCATATAGTTACTTCGGAAAGACTGTTTTTACACTCTTTCTCTAAATGTGGTCGAAAATGATGCTAATTACCCTCTTATACCTTCCCCATCCTAACTTAATTGAGTATGGGAAGCCTTCAGGGTATGAAATCTTTCGCTGTGGCACACGGGCGAGACCCTACATGACAGGATATGATTAACTTTAACACTTTGCGGCTCTTCCTGCGTCGTTCGGTTTTTTGGTGGTCCCCCAATTTTCTCGAGAGAACAAAGCCGTCTAAGTAGAAAAGAGCGAATTTCTTGCAGTATTCTGAGAGCAGGCCAGCTGACGGAGAACAACGTGACCACAGCCCCAGTGCGGGCAAGCTCCTGCCAACCCAACAACAATGCCCCACAGTGTGACAGGGCGCAGAAATCCAGGCCCCCGGGGTGGCAGGCACTCGTTTTGTTCCATGAGGAATAAATAACATTCTTCAAATGTTAAGACAGGTACGGAATGGTCCTTGCCATTATGTCAACACACTTCTTCCGGTTTTTTTATACAGTGTTTTGTGTGTGTAGGGCAAAAACAGACCGACCTAACGAAAGCATACGTAATTTTTGATTTCTGAGTTAGCTTTTGAAACATTTTTCTGTTGTTTTTTCGAAGGATATATGTATAATGCGTGCATTGGCGACCTATTCTCATGACAGGGCCTTGACACATATATTTATAGGCAATTAATTATCTTCTTGAAAAAGTACGTCAGATTGTGTTTTTTGCAATGTTTACCCCTGCTGTCTGTTGCCAAGTGCTGGGCCAGGACATGCTCTCTGAATGGCTGGCGAGAAAAGGCCCATGTGTGCGCAGAGCGGGGCGGTGCATGTGCACAGTGTGCGCTGGGTGGCAGATGTTGTCTGTGGGCAGTTTGCATGTGAAGAGAACAACAGCTGTCGTAAATAATCCAGATTCCGGCATTCTTTCGGGCAGCTACGGCATAATGCATTAACCTAACAGAATGACACGGAATAAAACGTGTCAACATGGCGCCTCAGGATTCCCAAGGCAAGCTGCTCTTTTAATTACTGCCTAAGAAATCATCCACTTCAGTTTCTTTCCCAGCCACACATGCAAAGTCAGGGTTCTTTCTTGTGCTCGCTACACTATAGGCAGCTGTAGTTTCCACCTGACTGAGCACTGCATGGGTAATAATCTAACCTGATCGTGGCAAAACATTTGTAAAAAGAGGAGCTACTCCGTGTACAAAAATGTGATAGAATCAAACACACACAATAAAAGAACTAAATACGCATTCCTGGTTTTTATATATCCCCGAAACAATTGAATAAGTTAAGTATTGCATTTTTTAATTTTTATTATTTGTGTTATTTTGGCTCGCAGAGTCGTTGTAGCATAAGTGTTGTTTATTGTGACATCAATATACATAAGGCTATATTTAGCGCCAGTTAATGAGTAATGATGACTTCATGATGCTCTTCCCCTAATTTAATGGCAATAATGCTTTGGGAATTGTATATAAAGTTTATGTCATGCTGTCTGTTTCTTATGTCCTTGTTTTAAAGAAAGCTATTTAACAACAACCAAAATGAATGGGGTTTAATTTTCTCTTGCAACCACCAGTACAGAACGTAGGACATGGTTCATGTATTCTGAAACTAAAAATCAAAGGTCATATAAAGGAACAGAATGCAAACAACGCACACACCCGATGCAGTACTAATGATCTTAGCTTTATTATAACAGAGGCAATTACAAATGTCATCAAGGATGTCACATTAAACATTTTAATTCCAATCAGTGACCATTGTAAACTGTGCATTTAAGAGACCAACTTCAACAACTTCTAATTTCTATATATAGAATGTGGTTTTAACAATGCAAATGATATATCTTTTTAAAAGTGTACATTTTAACTGTATAATTAAGCAGTCTTTTTTTAATGCAAACAACCAAACAATACATATCAGTGTTTTATTTCTTTCAATTACTGTTCTTTGTTTGAAAAAAAACCCACTGAGTTAATTACTAAAAATAAATGTAATAACAAGTGCCATGTGTAGTATGGTCATATATTGCCATCTTTATGTTCTAGGGACATGTGCAAACCTCCTGACCTTCAGTCCTGTGGCTTAAGATATCACAGTAGGCAATAGTGGCTATGAAGTTCTTATTATGACTCAGCGCCCATTGAGTTGGCATGGTTTTGTTTTGATTACAACTTTGGCACTGTTTTACCAACTAGCATGAGCCTTGTGAATAAAATAGCAAGTGGATAAGTATTGGTGTGTACATTTTCATGTAGGTACATTAAGGTTTTTTTTATAGAGAGGTCAAATAAGCTGCTTTCCATTGTAAATTACATACAAATCAACTTTACAAGAAGGTTACCATAAACCTATTATGAAATTAGAACTTTACTAAAAGAAGTGCCCTTGCTTGCTTTAATGTAAAACCATTCATTATTATTTTTCAAAAATTTGTGTTACAAACAGTTGCCATGCTCACTTCAAAAAGTTATGGCTGGGGCTATCTGGACTGTTAATTTGTGAATCTGGATCCTCAAAACATGCAATACTTCAAGGATAATACATTTTAAAAATAAATTGATACAATTAAAAGAGGGAGCATATTTTCTCTTTGTCCTATGCAAGATTCATTGATCCTCAGAGGATTCAAGGATTGAGGCAATTGAATTGACCAGAAGCAACTAAAATGTTTTCTTGAGGTGGTCATTGCAATATTAGGTACCAAAGCCAGCACACTGAAAAAAGCATCTCCTGACCTTGGCGAGGATGGCAGCAGGTCCCAGCGAGGCAGATACTGCCCTCAAAAGCAGAAGAATGGCAAATACCCCATTATTCTTGTAGGATCCACAGATCCTAATTTCTTTCCAAAGGTCCATGAGTTTGCATATTATTCTGCAAATGTTTTGGAAAATTAGATTGTTGCAAATCTACTAAAAAAGGCAAAAAACAAGGTAAGGAGCAGTTATGAAATGCTTTAAAATACATTTAAAGTGAAGCTGCTATGTTTAATTTGTAACCAGTATTTTGCCCAAATAGAGTTGCTAGCCATTCAATCTCTTACAGTGCCTGGGCTGGATCCGGAGCGACAACAGCAATGTCAACCAAATATGCTAAGACTTTCAACTGCTCTCTCCCAAACCTCACAGGTTGAATACTTAAACTGTTCTCCAATAGGTTCAGAAATGGGTTAATGTAAAGAGAAAATAGTAAAAGGGAACATGGACAGCCTTGTCTGGTCCCTCTTGATATTGGCACTAAGTCAGATTCAAGCTCAAGCGCATATATTCGAGACGCTAGTGATTTGTGCATGGTTCTGATTGCACTGACAAAACCAGGTCCAAAGCCTTTTCACTGCATAGTTGCCCCAAAAAATTCCCAAGGGACACGGTCAAACGCCTTCTCAGCATTGAGTAGCAGTACTCCACATGGAGCTTGTCGGACATTAGCAGAATCTAATAGGGTAACTACCGTGCTGATATGGTTGACCGTGCCTCTTCCTGCGATAAAACATTTTTGGCAGGCAGAAAGTAAGGGGGTGATCACTCGTGAGAGTCGTATAGGTAGGATTTTCGTATATATGTTCCCATCACAATTTAAAAGCAAAATTGGTCTATACGACCCGGGTAATGTGGGAGACATCTTTTTTTTTAAACGGACAATGTTAGCTACATCCCACGAGGCTGGGGCATCCTTCTTCTATGCTTCCTGAAACGTAGTAAGCATATCTAATTTTAACTCCGACAGGAAGTTTTATAAAATTCTAGTGGGAGTTTATCAGGCTCGGCAGCCCTACCTGCTGCTAATGAATCAACTGCCTATACTATGAGTGGGAGGGTTACGATTGATAGAAAGGAATTGGGTTATCCACTGCCGAATGTGACATATAAACTGTTCAATAAGCAGTAACGTCCTATCAAATGAAAACGACCCACGGGGTCGCACCAGACCATGCATTACAAGTTTTAATAGCAATGGGTTGTGATCTGATGTGACTCTGGGGAAGACCTGTATCTGTGCCTCCACTAGGTATGTTTTAGCTACAAAAAAGTAATCTAATCTTGCGAGTTTTTGACGCGGACAAAAATAGTGTGTGTACACAATAGAAGGGGGTTCCCCAAAGAGATTACTGATATAGGCAGGAAGGGAGGGGATTAGAACAATATAAATAGAAAGAACAAAAACCCTGCCAAGGTAAATCACGGGAGGTCCTCTAAGGGATCCACAACTGTTATACACGGAGTAACATTAACTATGCATCAGAGCCAAAGACATCAAAGATATTTAAATCAGTCCATAGTTTTTTTTAGAAAAAATATATTTTTTTATTTTTATAGGATCTGACATTTCTAAAATACATTCGATGTATAAATACATAGGGTTCAGTGGATAAGACAGAAATAGATATTTCATATCATATTAGAAGAGAAAAGCATATCCGTAATGGTCAGTGTTCCACTCACTCCTGGGCAATTCTAGGAACCTATCAAGCACTCATATCTCCAGGGGATCAATCACACTCACAAACATTCATACAATTCAATCATATAGATACAGCATAGCCTGCAACAAAAAGATAGAATTATAGTTGCATGGACGTGGGTGCATGGATAAGAAGGCAGGTTAGATGGAAAACTGTTGTCCTCAAGGACTAAGGTACTGCCGTTCTTATAAATGACGCCGACGCGTGTTTCGGTGTTGGGCACCTTCGTCAGGGCAAGCGGGTACAGCCAGGGAGGGGAACATACATGCTGAAAATCAAAAAACATTTCTTAGTATTAGGTGACTATATTGTCTAATCCAATTTTCCTACATTATTGCTAAAAACAGGGTTAGTTTATTATCACAATAAGTCCATTGAATATAAGTGTCATGGCTCTGATGTCATATTATTACTCCCAGGATATGACTCCCCACAATCAGGGAGTAAGGGTCAGACAGAAGGTATAGACCCAGGTGAGGGCAGAAGAATCATCATTCTTAATTTCCAACATTCAATCATTCATTCCTGCATGGTTACTCCAAACCGTTCATTAGACACATTTAAAATTCCTTAAGGATTCGTAAGGGGACATCAAGGTCAGATTCAAGGCGGCTGGAGTATTAAGATGCCAGCCTTGTTCATTCAATTCAGGATCCGAGCGTTAAACTATCATAGTGGAATCCATCCCATCATGGGTATATATCCATAATGGCAGAGAGGAAGTTTATATGGGAAAGGTCAAAATCATTTCAAGTTCTGTAAGGAGAGAGACACAGTATGGATTGTTCCAGTCTCCAATTTCCCTCTGATCAAATACAGGTAGTGTTTTAATACATTTCTACGAAATAACAAATACCTGGGTGGAAGGAATTTCAACCGGATTAAGGGTTCAGGTTGTCGACATATTTCAAGTCTTTCAAAGAGAGTCTCTTGTCGGCCGAGAGGGGAATCCTATATTCTTTCCTATTCAGGTCAGAATAATGGACGAGAAAAACAGATATGGCTATTTTTAGAGCAAGGATCTAGATCATATTCTCCTAGGTTAATTCAGAGTGACCTAATAGTAAATATTGCATCCTACTCAAATGGCGAGTAGGATAGGAAAAGATGGAACTGTAAGTTAGGAAACTAGGCATCGTCCTAATGTACTGAATATAACGGAGCCTTGCCTTGCTATCATCTCTTGCGAGCACATGTCTATCGTTACCGCCTGAGTATGGTTAAGAGGGAATGACAGAACATGCAACAAGTGGTAAACCATATAACTCGGAAACATAAAATATTCCGTACCTTTATAGGACTATTACGAAATCCACGAATCGGGTTGTAATTCATTAAACCTGCGCCCCGTGCACCAGAAGATCAGGAACTGAGAGAGAGATAGATAAAACGATCAGTACACTCCGAGTTTTTGACGCGGACAAGAATAGTGTGTGTACCCCGGATCAGGATGTTTTAATTTAGGCCAAACATCAAATAAGCCATGATCATATAGAAGCTGCTGCGGGGCCTTAAAGACCTTAGGTTTCTGACCAATATATATCTCTGCCGGCGCATTGAGTAACATCTTTCCGTTGAATATTAAAATCTCCACACAATATCAGAGGGGGTGGCCAGGATACAAACTCTATATTCAGAAAATCTAATATCTGAGCTTCGTCGAAATTAGATCCGTACACAGAACATATTGTGAATTTCTAATTACCAGCTAATCATTCATCTATCGCCCGGTTGCCATATTTGTCAGCAAGGGCTCTACAGGAGGATAGAGTATTAGATTTAGTGAGAATAGCCACACCTCTTGTAGTAGACCCTTACGATGTGCAGACTAAGAGCATATACCCTAGCTCAGTTATCACCTTGTGTTTCCCCCAAGTTATATGTTTCCATTGAAGGCACACTACATCTGGGCATATCCGGCTGATTTCCTGCACCCCCCTTTGCCTCTTAGCCCTGTTGTTGAGCCCACATACATTAAAAGAGCAGATAGATAATCTATCCATCAATAGCCCACATTGAGTTGGTCTGACGGTACACTCTCCCCAACAGCATTGCATCCTTTACTTCTGTTTGATCTAAATTATTTATTGGCTTATTTTCAATTATCCCCACCCCTGTGATCACACAGCAGCACCCCCATGCCAAAGGCACCCCCAAACCCACCCCAGAGCTTCCTCTATCACCCAAAACAAGGAGGCAAAAAGTCCTGTAGGTCTTGAATGATGGAGAGCCTCGAAACACCGGTCAATCACCCCCCCCCTTCTTCCCATGTTTACCCAACCCAATGTGCATCATAAAGAAAGAAAAAGAGCACAGCACAACGTAAAAATGCAACCCAAAACTGTAACAGCCAGCCTCATCTCACACTACCAATGTCCACCCTGATCTTGTTTTATTTTTATATGCAATCTTAAATTTAGCATGAGGAAGAAGAAACGTGTGTGCTCCTTTGGTCTGAAATGGAGTAAGTAGCTTTTGAAGCTGCCACCTTTTTTCTACAGTTGTGTGGCTATAATCTGGCAGAACATACAACTCAACCCTTTTACCCCTTTCCTATCTGGCTGCACCAGATCATATGAAAAACAGAACAGAACTTGTAAGGTCTACCAGCCAAATAGGTTTGGCCAAACTGACATGAAGTATACTATGTCAGTAAGTGCTATATTCACTGATTAGTATGGTGTAAAAAAGGTTATTATTTGTCACAGATTTGTTACAGTAGCAACATTTAAGAGCAGGCAGAAACATGTCGGCCCTATTAATGACAGTCATTTTTCCATACTGTCTTTTGCACTGTTCCTGTTCTTTTAATTAGGGGATGTCGTTTTTGTTCCTAATAGAGAGTAGTTTTTGACACATCACCCTATTTTAGACTCACCACGTTTTTGTTATGTTGCACTGCATTTTCACCACTTTCAACCATCATTAACTGGCCAACAATTGATGGTTCACAACACACTGTGGACCTGATCCAATACTAACAACTTACTGTGCGGCATGGGGTCTAGATGATCTAAAGACCGGCAGGGTCACAGTGTGGACGACCAAATTATATGACTAATCACTTGGTTCATTTGATGGTTATCCATAATAAGATGTTTTGGATTTTGGTGACCAGTTCGTGATTGTATTCTGTTCTTTTTGCACATATGACTCACACTCTCTCACTCCATTAAGAAGGTGACTATAGCACTTACTGACATAGTATACTTCATGTCAGTTTGGCCAAACCTATTTGGCTGGTAGACCTTACAAGTTCTGTTCTGTTTTTCATAGTATGTAGCTGGGGAAGTGAACTTGTAATAGGTCTCAAATCTTTTCTTCCCTCTGACCCCCCTCTCCCTGTTTTGTGTAAAAATGCACCAGATCATACAAAGCATGTCTAGACAAAAAAATTGGACGGACAAATGGTCAAGGGCATAATGACTAGACCCTGAGTTAGAGTTCTGCCGGAAAGGGAACCAGTGCGCCCGTTGCACCTTTGTGTCCCAGTTTAGGGAAGGCTTCTGGGAAAAGTTCCACGACTTCTGATTATAATTCAGTAAATCAAGGACTCTTAGAATATTGCGACAGAGGTTGTTTTCCATGTCCTCGAGCTTCGATCCAATATCATTCTTCTGGAGCGCCAAGGCATCTGTGGTGGCTTTCTGAGTGATCATCTCATCCTCAAGTGTGGAAATCCTATTCTCCCCTTCAGATATCATTATGCCAAATTCTGGGAAGCATTTAGCTTCTCAACAAAGTGGGTTTTGCAGCTTGCAGCAATCAACTTGTGTTTTTTGGCTCTCAGCACGGGTTTCGTCTCTGTGTGTCATAATGGTCTTGTAGATAACAGAGAGGGGGAAATCTTCTGGGTGCTCTGATGGATTGCGCACACCTTGTCTCACTGTATCTCCTGGGCCTATTCCCAGATTGGAAGAAGAGGAATAGTCCCATACAAATGCTGAAATTGAGTCCATTTGCTTCCCAGACCTCTCTTGGCATCTTTTTCCGCACCGTGCCCGCAACAGATGCTACAGTTAGACTTCCAGACCCCTCCTTTTCCAGTTGTGTACTGCTGGTCTCACTTCATTCACCATTTGATGAACCTTGAGGGTAATTCCGGCAAATGGAATGACTCATCTTCTAACGAATTAGAGGGGTCTGATAGGGAAAAGAAATGCTCACCAGCATCTGCCTCAGCCTGATCCATGTGAATGATAGCATTCCCATCCATTGATTGATGCTTGCCCCCATCTGATTTAGTGGGCCCGCCTCTATGCTGGCAGCCCCTAACCCCTGGGTATTCTTCCTGGGCACTGTCTGTGCCCCATGTACTTGCCCCCCAGGAACACCAGTCTCCCCTGGAGTGGGTACTACAGGATTACTCATGGTGGATTCCTGCCCCCGCACCATCTACAGCCAAGTATCAGTGTGAGGTGCACCTGTGCCCTCCGCATCAACACCCACTACATGTCCAGAGTCACCTGGGTGATCAAAGCTCACCTCATCCAGTCGGGGGGCCAGGGCAGCCTCTTCCATCAGTCGTCCCTCCTGCTTAGCACTCTTTCCTTTCCTGGAAGGGAGAAAAATCTTGGGGGTGATTTTTTTCGCTGGCCCAGCTGTCCGAGTGTCCTCATGGCCCTGACTATTTTCACCAGCAACAGCCACTCCATGTCGTTGTTTTTCCTGTTTTCCGGTGCTTTCCCTAACCCGGAAGAGTCTCCGACTGTGCATGTCTTGGCCCCCCGGGCGCCCTTTGGTGGCATAGCTGTTGCAGCCGCAATAAGCTGACCCCCAGTCAGGAACCGGCAGAAACCTCAAGAGAGGTACAAAACCAGCCGGGCAAGTTTGACGACAGACCAACGAAAAGTAAGTATATCCCACAGCATTCCTTACTCCATCAGGGGGGAGTCAAATGTTGTACTTTATCATTGAGGTTGGCAGCCGATCCAATATTGTTCCGCTGTGCTCAGATGAAGGGGGGCGTTCATTTACAATTGCTTATTCGGCCGACAGAGCGGCCGCCATCACAACCAAGCATCTTTTACTGATCCCACGGTCACAGAAAAGGCAATATATTTGGGGGTCCAAATAAGTGTATGCCTGGATAAGATGATACTCGCTAATTGGGATCCCATGTTGCGTAAAATTAAAAGTGACTTGGATAGAATAGAAGGCTTATATCTCTCAATGGTGGGAAGATGCAATGTTTTAAAGATGAACATTTTGCCCAAAGTCCTGTATCTCTTTAGTTCAGTACCCCTGAAACTTAGCAGGAAGCAACTTCTGAAATTACAATCCATATGCAGTAGTTTCAGGTCTGCTCAAGGCAAAACCCGCAGAGCAATTAAATATATGACCTTACCACGATCACCCGGGGCTGGGTAGTACCTAACTTTATGTCTCATTACTGGGCACATTTACTCCAAAATATGGGAATTTTACTGGCTGCTGAAGGCGAATTTGTGGTAGCTGAGACCCTGCATATTTTTCAAATGTTGCTGGGCTCCGAAGCGGAGAGGGGCTTTTTCCAAAATGTAGAACTTAGCTATTATAAGAAAACCCGCTTCAAGGTGGTCCAAGCTACCCATAAGGTATGGGAGCAGGTTTGGAGGCACCTACAGATTGGCAGGATTAATTACTATACGCCCACCTCTTCTTCAGGACTATTACCATCCATTTCTTTGGATGCTACTATGGCAAGATGGAGACAACAGGGCATTGCCATCTTGTGGGCTTTAGTGGATAATAGTGGTATCTGGTCTTATTTCTCTCTGGCTTCGGAATTTGATCTGCCCAAAACTGATTTATTTAAATACTTGCAGATCCGGGATTACTTACTAAAGAAAGGAGATATAAAACTCTTAGCCCAACAAAAACAATTTGATAGAGGCACTTACAGGGCGTGGGAAGATTGGTGTCTTATATCAAGCTCTCATCGAAACACAACTTGATGATTTGGAGGCACTGAATTTCAAATGGAACACCAGACTATCTCAGGGAGGTAACATCTTACAAGACTCCATTGCTCTGGGTGAAAAGATCTTGATATCCTTCAGCCTTAAAACACAGCACTATAAGACTATTTTCAATGTATACTATACCACTGCCAAAATCGCACAATGGGGTGGGGTAAATGATGGCAAATGTACACGATGTGGGATGGATCAGGCTGATAGTCTGCATATGTTCTTTGCATGCTTAGAGTTGAGGCATCTGATTAGTGTGACGGAGGTCTTCTTGACGGAGGTTACAGGGTCACAGATCATGATTACACCAAGGGTTATGTTACTGGGAGTTATTTAATCTTCATACAGTGGCCGTGGCTCCATTATGTATAGCGTCATTGTGGCGGCAGAAAGAACCCCCGTCTTTCGAAATATGGAGAGGAATGCTATATGCTATGTGTATTCTAGATTATATCCTATATGCTCTTAAGGGGCCACGAAAACTCAGACTTGGTATAGAGATATGGCGTGCCATGGTTGATCATTTGGCACTTCCTATGGCTTAATTTTGTTCTCTGGGCCTCGCCCTTTATCAGAGCTATGTACTTCCGCTGAATATGGACATGATGAAGTATTAGACTACAATGTTTGTTCGCAATCCCTATATCTATTTATTTTTCTTTCTCTCTTCATTTTAGGAATTGCATGTATGTTGAAATATTCTGTTTTGTATGAGCATATTACTATGTATTTACTATTTATTGGCTAATCAAAAAAATACAAATAAAGTGAAGTCACAGTTACAAAATAAAACTTTAAAAATTCTGAAGTTGGCTAGTTATGATTTGCTATACATACAAAGAATTGCAACCCTGCCATGAAAACCAAACATTATTCCCTAAGCACAGGCGCATCAAAACTGCCTTTGCCAACATAAGGGGAGTGCTCCTTTTCTTCTTGGACAAAGACCAAATAACTGTTCTTTGCTCGGGACTGCCTCCTTCATGGTAAATGGGTGTGTACCCTGCCTTGAGAGCCCAGTTGCAAGTGAAACTGGTGTCCTGACTTTTCTTTCGGCCCTGGTGCCACACAAATCTCTTCTGTGTGCAGAGATCTAGGCCTGTCCTTCACCATGCATGATCCACTAGCTGTCCTGTTACCTGAGCCACCAATCATGCCCTCATCATAGGCAATGGCGTTCTGGCCAAGCCCTGGATGTATCACATTAAAGAGTGTCGTGTGTTAGTGTGAGGGTAGTCTACTGACCCTACTTGTGTAAAGTGCTGCTTTGTTGTGAAACTCAGAAACTGGTGCAGACATCCATATGCACGTCAGTTATGAGTGTATGTGTGGGCATTTCTGTGTGTGTGTGTGTGTGTGTGTGTGTAGTGCATGTGTAGCACCTGTATAGTAAAGGGGGTTTAAGTGTTGTGTGTCTGGATACTGGGGCAATGGGATCCATTTCGAATACCCATGGTTTAGCATTGCACAGGGCGGATAATGAAGACAACTTCTCCAAACACCGGAAGTACATTACCTGCATTCCTGTGGCTGGATGCAGAGACTCAGACACTGAAGTGAATAAGTAAAGAAGATGTGCTCCCTTTAGAAATTTAGAAATGAGGCCCTTGTTAGCAAAGCAAAGGATTGTTCATTATTTCTTATGGAGCACTGACATTTTGCTAGATTGCAGAGCTGAGGGGTGGGTCTGTTGCTTCTATTTTACATGGTTAGGAAGATTCTCTAGACAGTACAGGTCCTTTTGTCTGGCTATTACTGCTTCAACAAGGCCAATGATAGGTGAAAATACCTCCCTCTCTACTCTATCCCAATACCTTTGGGGTCCGAGGGTGTAAGCCTGGAAAGGTAAAACCTGTGCATTGTAAAGAGAATTACCTACTTTAAGATCACCATGGCTTCACTTTCAATGCATTGAGCTTTGCTAGATGACGCATTCCATTGGTAAGTGAGAGAGGTTTCTCCTGTGCTTTGCCAGGTTAGCCAGCCTTTCAGTGAGGTGGTCTGAACCAGAGACGTGAAGAGGTGGGGCAGCACAGTGTTCTCTTGAGGAGCCAGAAGACTGCAGGCAGGAGCTGCTGAGGAATCTCTTGTGGTGCCATGGCTCATTAACTCAAGGAGAAGAGGCTGCCTTCAGCAAAAAGAGCTTATGTGGTCACCACATTACTCTGTTATCTTAGACCTTCAGGAAAGGCTGGTGTAGATGTTGTATCACTCTGTTAGCTCAGACTTGCAAGCAGGAGAGATGGCAGAGTGCCACTTTATGTTGCTGGCTGTCGGTTCAGCTGATCAGTGTTGCTATTCCTCTTTTGAAGATCAATCGCGTTGATGTCATGGTAAGCTACATAGCAGAAGCATGAGTTGGAACTGTGACTGGCATCACCTCTATTTTCCACAACTACTCTTTTGTCTTCGTGGTTTGCCCATTCTAGATGCACACTTTGACAAGAAACAAGCAGATTGCCAACTTTCAACATGACTGGGGCTCCATTTACACAATGACTGTCTTGTGAGCGATCTATCAGTTTTTGCCGCCTGACTTGCTCCACTGATTACATTTTCCCACCTTGACGCTAGACTTTCCCGCTCTTCATGCCAGACTTTCCTGCTCTTGCTGAGCCCTTCCACTGCACCCCTGCACTCATCCCACTCTCCAAGGCCCTTCTTGATGGAGGTCACAGCACAGCTGTGCTGCCTGAGTGCCAAAGGCAAGCTCGTCTGTGCCCGTCTGCATCTGGTCCACACCCGGACCGTGCCCAAAACCCTTGTCCTAATGCTTCCTACAGCTACACCACCAAAAAACTCCACCTGTAGAACCTGGGTGCTGCCACAAATGCTGCTGCCAAGCTGCACCTAAGTCCAAGGTGGGCCCCTGTTCCTGCTCACATTGCCACTTTAAATGCCTCCACACACCCACTCCCTCCACCAACACACACACCATACTACTCACCAAGTCTGAACTCAAAACCCACACTCATACAGCACCACACATAACAAAACTCACTCACATGCATGCTCCTCAATACATGCTCACTTGGCAAGTGTTCCACCGAGATTTAGGAACTCATCTACTTCAATGCACTAGACCTCCTCTTCCTCGCCAAAACCTGGCTGAAAATCCACATTGGTGCCGGACATCTCCTCAGCCATCCCTACTGGATACAAAATCCTGCACCAGGACACAAAATCCTGCATTAGGACTGACCCCATATACCAGGAGGAGGACTCGCCATAATCCACAGAGACACCGTCAAGTGTACTTCTTAAACTGACCCAGAAGCAACTTTTATTGAACACATGCACTTCAAGCTTCAGAAAGACAGTAAAACCACTATCAAAGGCATACTTACCTACTGGCCCAAGTACCTCGCACCTACTGCAGCAACCTCCACACTGCACCCATCGCCATGGGCACCAAAGACATCACACTCCTAGGTGACCTCAACTTTCATCTTGACGACCCCTTGGACTCTAACTCTACTGACTAGCTCGAAAGTCTACAGCTCATACAAGGCCTTACTCTCATACCCAGACACACCCTGGATCCCTTCTTCTCCTTCAGTGAGAAGGGTAAAGCCAGCCACATCACTCCACTCACATGGACAGACCACTCTAACCTCCACTTCCATATAACAGGGCCACCAACCACGCCTATGGAGTCTAGCAACACCCGAAGCCGCTGCTGGAAGTTATAGAAATGGAATGGCTCAACGCCCCCCAACTACACTACCCAGACCTCACCAACAACCAAATCAATGACCCAAACAAACTCAACAACTGGATTGCATGTGCCGATACCCTAGTGCCCCTGAAAAATGCCAAACCCAATGGTCCAATGAGAGTCCAAGAGTGTGGGTAAACAACTCAAAAGGAAATGGAGAACCACCTGAGGAAGCACCTCAAGTTACACCTGCACGGCTGCACTTAGACACTTAAACACTATTACCATAAAGTGAAAGAGACCAAGCAAAATACCCTGAACCTGAGAATCGAAACTAGCTATAACAACTGCAAGGAAGTTTTCGCCATCGTCAAGGGATTCACCAACCCATCAGCCGCAACCAACACCATCACCCCTACACAAGAACTCTGCAATAACCTCTCTAACTTTTCCATCAAAAAGGTCTACAGCAGCTTCAACCCCCAGCCACCCCCATTAACCTTCCCAGCCTGCTAACCTCATTAACCAAAGACTACCAACTGACAGTATGGACTCCCTTTTCCATCGAGGACACTGCAGCAATGATGAAGACAAACTCCTGGATGACTCGCAATCTGAAATATGAAATTGGATGAAAGAGAACTACCCCAAGCTCAACACAGGTAAAACTGAAGTGCTGATCTTCCGGGATAGGAGCTCACCTTGGGACTCTACCTGGTGGCTCAATGAACTCGGACCCACACCCATCCCAAATGACCATGCTAGGAACCTAGTTTACATAAAAGGGGTGATCCTGTGTCCCTCAGAACCTGGGTAAGCGTGATTAAGTATAAAATGGTTCTGTCGGGTAGCGAGAAATTACTTTAGAGGATGGCTAGCTCAGCTCAATATGCATATAAAGTGAAGTAAACCCTCTAAAAACATTCAAATCAAAAGATATATAGTCTTTATATTGTCAAAGAATCACGATACACAGGAATTAATTCATTCTGTGATAACACAAGTTTCAATAAATGGTAAAATCATTACGAAAAACATGTGATGAACGTGACTGTGGTGAACAAAGTGATCAGTGCATTAAATCCAGTGACACATATATACAATATATACAAGGGGAATGGGTCAATATGATAAGTTCGTCCTCCAAGGAGACAAGGGGTAATTGTACAAGCTCCTGGAGTAATCTTGACCGGTGATGAGCGTCGACGTTTCGACCCTAAAGCGCCCCAGTTGGTGGTCGCGGCGGGTCTTTATCAAGACAAGGGAAGTATGAAGGGCAGGTAAAGATATCAATGCCTGATGGGTGGCAAGACGCAGGCATCCCAACCAATCTTTTTCACAGATCTCAAACCATCCAAAATACCGCTGCCAGACTCATTGTCAACCTCCCGCGCCGATCCTACACCACTCCTCAGAGAGCTCTACTTGCTCACAATCCCAAAGCACAGCAAGTTCAAACCTCTCACAAATACATTCAAGTCATGACACTATACGGAACCCATATACCTCAATCACTGGCTTCACTTCCAGCAACCCAGCACTCAACATCGCTCTCACTTGCACAAACCTCTCATCCACAGAAGCAGAACGGGAGGTCGCTCATTCTCCTACCAAGTGGCCAAATCCTGGAAAGACCTCCCTGACACATCAAGGCCTCCTCCTCAATTATTAAATTCCACAAGAAGCTGAAGACCTGACTTTTCAATTAGTCTTCTTGCAGGCTGTACTCAGGCCCAGCCTCACCACACACCTACTGTCACCTAACCAGTTCCTGGATACTCTCAATGGTTGACAAGCTGCGCTCTACAAATGCTGTGGAATTTGACTGGATTAAGGTCCCCCGAATTAGAGTCCTTTGGTTGACTTTTTTCTGGATTAGATATCAATCACATTTGCCAAACCCTATATTCCATTTCGTCCATAGCTGCCCATAATTGCATTAATTGATGAACGAATAGTATAACTCTTGTGACGCTTGCCAAATGAAAGTATACAACCAAATGAAATGTTTTCCTCTGTGGCCATACACAGTAATCCAGTCCACTGAGATGCATTTGATTCAAAGAATTCTACCTTGGCCTGCTTTTAGCAAACCTAGTCTACTTTAAAAACAAGCATTAAAAATACAATAGGTCTCGCCTTTCATTAAGTTAAAGCTTTTTACTTTGCTATACATTACCATTAGCAAAGCAAATGGCTTTAACTTAATCAAAGGCGAGACCTATTGCATTTTCAGTGCTTGTTTTTTCTATTCTTAAAGAAGTCAGCATGTTCTATGTGCAAGAGAACATCAAGGGCGGTGCTTTCTAGAATTGAGCAGCTTGCATTCTTCCTGCCCACCACCTTTACGTACCCTGTGGAAGAGGCACTGTTGTAGATTCACGGCAAAGCATGCTTAGACATTCTTGCAGCATGCCTACGCTCTTTTTTAGACATTTACAGTCTTGTCCACCACAGAAGAAGTATGCCTGACGTTCTTTAAATCTTCCAGCATGCCAGACAGAGGCGAAGGACGTTCCAACAAGGATGCACTCTCCTGTCATTTGTTGTCATCTGTCTTGCTGTATCTCCTCTTTACAGTGCGTAATGGAAATGTTTGTACAAATAAAAAAAAAGTATTGCTCACCTCGATACATGCAACAGAGATCGGTTGGCCTAATAAAATAAACAAGAAAAGCCAACCCAAACCCAATCACTGTGTTTAATAAACACACAGGGAAGATGACCAGCTTGGAACTCCAGTTTACAGTTCAAAGCCCAGATGTTTGTATGCATTATTCGGATTATAATCGGGACAGCATGCAATCCTCCCAAGATGTTTTTCTTCGCTCAGCTTTTTCTCCATCGTAGATCGAATTTCTTCCATTTTGAAGTGGTATTGCGGTGAACGCTAGAAGATCGCCTCATGCACAGATCCCTCCTTGTGCAGGCGTGCAAAATTAATGAGACAATGGGTCATCGGACAGTCTCCCATAATAAACTTAGTACAGTGGGAAGGCCAATGGCGTTATTGAACTTAGAATAAGGTGGAAGGCAAATAAGAGGTGACTGAGCAAGACTGGAGGTGTGAAAACTAAATGATAGAAAACGCAATAAATTGATAGTGAACATAAAAAGAGAATACAAATAAAGTCAGAGAGAATAAAATCTCTACACGCAATTAAAAGCTGAAGAAACTGAAACATCGTTGAACAGTCACGGGACTGAAAGGCACACGATTGCAATAGCATTCCGACATAGGTCTTACATTAGCACATTGTGCTACAAGGTATAAAGTGTCAAGCAAATGTTATTATTACTGTTAGTCATCATGTATCATACCATAAGGGCAACGTAGCTACTTGATTTCTTTTTTATGAAGCAAAGCGCTCCCACAATGACAGATTTCAAAAGCATTCCTAATATATGGTGTAGCCGCGCCACCTAGTGGGAGACAACAATGTTGCACTTCCGTGGGACAGCAATCGTGCTGGCAATACAAAACAAGCGCGGCCGGTCATGGGACAGATAGAAGATGTGCATGCGGGGGCTGCCTTTACTGGCGATGAAAAAAAAGGTCCACAGAGTATCACTCTGCCAGTAAAGGGGCCAATACCCGCGTGCACATCTGTGTCAGGTTGTCTCCCCACGTGCACGCTGAAATCGTATCGATTCCAAAAGGCCTCTCATGGCAGAGCAGCACATGCGTTGCTTTCGCCAAGCCGAGACCTAAAAAGTGTCTGTCTGAGTTTCTTAATAAACAAACCATTACAAAAATGCTACATTCAGTAAAAAACTTCAATGGTGACAAGAAGTACAAATAAAAATATTAATTCTCAATAAGAAAATAGAAAAAAATGATAAAAATCAGACTGGGAATTGAAACGGTATGAAATAACTAGAAACAGTGAAACAGGAATGATATTCAAATTGAAAATATTTATTAATAGTCAATGGAAAAGTAATGCCAATGAAAAAATGTCACTAATAAGAGCAAATGGAAAAACATTATGTTAAAAAAACATAGTAAATCAAAAAATGTTTAAAAATAGTGAGCAAGACTTCAATGTGTCTTCCAAGGAGCTGTCTAGTTACATCCGTGCATCCCAATTGCATGTCTCCAATACCATAGGTCTGAGAGAAGGAGTGAGGAGAAATGGAAAAGGGAGGAGAGGATGTTATATATATTAGTGGAGCACTCCTTTTCTCAACTCAAATGTTAAATGGTAATACTTCTAATTCAAGAGTGCTACATTGGGAGGCATTATGTCACACATGCCTCAAAATCATCAAAACCACACATTCAAGTACTTGTACTTGTTCCAATGTGCACAATTAGCGAAAAAAAATGATTACAATCTTTTACTTTCTTTCCCAAATAATTTATATTTGAATCAAGTATTATTACTTCAAATCATCATGAAACATATACAAATTCCATATTTGTTTTCTACATATGTGTTGATACATCTGTTTAATCTGTTCCATCACAGATTATATATTTTACCTTTTAACATACAAATATTATTTCTTCCATGCCCAATGCATTTTGGGACATGTGTCCCTTCGTCAGGGGCCAATCTGTAAAATTTGAAAACAATGTGCAGGGAGAACCTTTTTTTTTTTTTTAATTTATGCAATTTTTTACTGAGCATATCAAAATCGTACAACATAAGCCTGTCCAGGCAAACATCATCGGCATTGTATACTCATCGAACTTCAACATAACAAAGCCAAAGGTTACATCAGATGGTATGTAAGAACGAGCACTCTACATCCAGCAGAGGTAGATTGTCAGTTGCAAGGCATAAAAACATTCCCCCATGGCCAATTCCCAACATTTAACACCCATCTATCCTGGCATCGTAAGAAACAGTAAACATGGAGTCCACAGTGGTCACAGTCAGTCAGAGTTTAGATCAGCAGAAGTCAATAAGTACTCCCGCAAAGGGGCCCACACATCTCTGGGCCGTGAAGAGAGTGGAAGCTCTTCGGCATATATCTCCAGCTGGTCTCTACAGCACACCATTGCCTACATGCATCAAAGTCAATTGCATTCGCAAACGGTGCGAATCGCAATTTTCGGCCGTTTGCGAATGCAATTGACTAATTTGGAATGCATCATGCATTTCGCAATTTTAGTAATAGCAACCATGTTGCGATTTCTAAAATTGCGATTGCATTTAAGAAATCGCAATTTCAGATTTCTTAAATGCAATGCA
Organism: Lissotriton helveticus; assembly: GCF_964261635.1. Taxonomy (NCBI): domain Eukaryota; kingdom Metazoa; phylum Chordata; class Amphibia; order Caudata; family Salamandridae; genus Lissotriton; species Lissotriton helveticus. The sequence goes on along the minus strand of NC_136057.1, from coordinate 2,082,058,911 downwards.
TGATCATTTTTTAATTGCGAATTCGCAATTTGGAAGTGATAAAATAGCATGAAGTTGACCTTCATGCTAATTTACCGAAAACATTCAAATATGCACAAATTGCATTTTTGAAAGTATTAATTTACACACACACATGCCCTTGGGGCATGTGTGCATGTAAATTGCATTTGAAGTTACATTTCAGGGGTGCAGGGAGGGGTTCTTTGGACCCCCCCTGCCCTCTTGAAATTGCATTCACATTTTGCGAATCTCAATTTGAAATTCGCAAAGTGAATGCCTTCCCATTCATTCCTATGGGCCTTTTGGCCCATAGGAATCAATGGGAAGGGTTTTCCTTAATTGTGATTCGCAAATTGTGAATCGCAATTAAGGAAAAATACAGAATCGCAAAAAAAATGCGAATTTTTCATGCATTGCAGTTTGCGATTTCTAAATTGCGATTCCTTAATTTTCGCAATTTAGGAATCGCAAACGGGTGCAATGATGCATGTAGCCGCATATCCTTTAACCAGCTGTCCACTTTGGGATGCAGTCTACTATCCCATGTAAACAGGATGTGTCTTTTCGCCAATAGTAGGGCTAGTTGTACGAATCTACCCATCATACCCTGCAGTTGGGGATCACGACCCAGCAGACACAACGATGGAACATTATGTAGAGTTAGACCTGTCATTACAGTTATAAGTGCTAAATCCTTTTCCCAGTAGAGAAAAACTGGCCTACACTGCCACGCTAAGTGTATGAAACCGGCCTCCCCTAGCCCACATCGCTTACATGCAGCTGATGCCCTGAGGCCAATCCTCCACAGCTTGTGAGGAGTGAAGTATGTTTGGTGGATGAATTTGAGGTGAATAATGCGGAGGTTACTGTTTGATGTCAGTCTCCCCGTAATAGAGCATACCTTCACCCATTCCTCCTCTGTGATGGAGGGATCTATTTCAGCATTCCAGCGTATGAGGCTAGCCCCAGAGTTCAATGGTGTGTCCTGTTGGATTGCCCTGTTCAATTTAGTGATCAGTTTCTTTCTTGTCGGGGTCGTGAGTATTATCTGCAGAGCCGACAGAGTCTCCGGTTCGGTCGGGAAGCAAGTGTAGTGATCTTTAATTGCTTGCCTCAACCAATAGCAAGTGAACTGAAATAGCAGTGTGGGATTGTGTATATATGACAAATCGTCCCTTGTGATGTATGTACCTTCCGGGAATAAATCACTCATACGTGCTATGCCTGCCTCACGAAGTGCTTGTGTAGATTCCCTATCTTGGGCTACTGACAGTGCTGCATGTCCCTCTATAGGCATTGCAGGGGCATACAATGGGAGTTTCTGCCTTCGCCGTCCAATCGCTTGCCGAGCCGCTATAGTGGCATTCAAAGTGTTAATTTCTGCCCTGGGAATGTGCCTATGGGTGTGCGTTATGATGCCCCTCAGTGATATCGGATGCGCATCACCCGCTTCCACCGCCACGTGTGGCGTGAAGTCATATGGACGATACCAGTAGTAGGCGTATTGTGCCTGACAGCACAGATAATATACATAAAAGTCCGGTGCATTAAACCCGCCCCTTTCATATGCCAGTGATAGTGTACGCCAGCTGACTCTCGGTGTTTTACCGCACCAGACAAGTCGCAATACTTGTGTTTGAACAGTCTGGAAAAAATGTTTGGTCAACGGAATCGGTATATTGCAGAACAGGTGTAAGAATTTGGGGCGTATCACCATCTTTATGACTGATATCCTATCCGCTAATGATAGCGGAAGGCTGAGCCATCTGTCGACTTGTGCGACTAGTGCTGTATATGCCGCACCATAGTTGGCTGTGACAACTGTCTCGGGGTCTCTGTGAATCCATATTCCCAGATATTTAACAGGGTCAGCAGACCAGACCAGGGGATATTCCACCGTAGGGGGGGTGGTGGCAGCAGTCAGAGGAATAATGACGGGTTTATCCCAATTGATATGGAGGCCAGAGAATAAGCTAAACTTCACATATTCACGGAGGATAGGCGATAAATGCTTTTGCGGTTCGCGAACGTAGAGGACCATGTCGTCCGCATACATTGAGATCAATACCGGCCGGTTGTGGAAATTCAGAGCTGCCTCTCTGTGGGTCTGCCGAATTTTGCATGCCAGTGGCTCCAGCACGATAGCAAAAAGTAGTGGGGACAGTGGGCACCTCTGGTGTGTACCGCGACCTATATCAAACGGTTCGGACGTGTCCCCGCCCACTCTCACCCTTGCAGATGGACCTGTGTATAGTAACTGGATCCAGCGTAAAAAAATGGGGGGAAATCCCATTCTCCGCATAATATGTATCATGTATCTCCACTCTATGGAGTCAAATGCCTTAGCGCCGTCTAGTAGTACTGCTACGGCTGGGAGGTCCGGCTTTAGTACCTGCTGCATGGCAAAGATGGTGCGCAGATTAAGAGAAGTGGAACGGTCAGGAATGAACCCAGCCTGGTCTGGGAGCACCAACAGTGGCATTAGTGGTTGTAGTTTTGCGGTGAGGATTTTTGCCAGGATTTTGGCGTCCAGGTTTATAAGAGATAATGGATGGTATGATTCGCAACATTCGGGAGGTTTGTCCTTTTTCAGAAGGGTAATGATCATCGCCTGGCGTAGTGAGGGAGGGAGGTGGCCCGATTCGAATGCCTCTGCGTACATACGCAACAGATGAGGCGCCAAGATATCTGCATGTGCTTTGTAGAATTCGGCGGTGAGTCCGTCCGGCCCAGGAGCTTTGCCATTCGGGAGTGAGCCAACGGCGTCAGCCACATCTTCTTCCGTCAGCGGGAGGTCAAGGTATTTCCGGTGTCCGTCTGACAACCAAGAGCATGCTATGTCATCAAGATATTCATTCATAGCCTGCACATCCATTCCGCCCCTCGAAGAGTACAGCGAAGAATAGAATTGCCGAAACTGTTCCACAATGGCGACTGAAGAGAAGTGGGCCTGCCAGTGTCATCCACCACACACTCAACTGGGAGATGGCTTGATCTACTTTGTAGTCTGCCAGCGAGGGATCTACTAGGGCGTCCACCCTCACCGTAACGCCTGGCCACGTGTCGCTTTGATAGGTCTTTTATCTCCGTATCAGCAAGGGTGTTGTATTCCGTGATGTGTTCATGTATGCTAGTGAGTGTGGCCGTGGAGGGTGCATGATCATATTGAACTTCCAGCTCACTCAGTAGCCGCTCTAATGTGGCCAGTCTGCCCCGTATGTCCTTTAGAATCCCCGCTGAAGTACTAATACATGTGCCCCTTATTGTGACCTTGAAGGCCTCCCACAATGTCTCTTGACTTTCTACCGACCCCATATTCGTCTCAAAATAATGGGTAATTTCACGTTTGATGGTGTCAGCATATATCGGGTCAAGTAATGACTCTGCACAAAACCGCCATGTGAACGGTTTATGGGGGTTTTGAGGGATACATAATGTAAGGAATACAGGGTTATGGTCAGAGAGTGTTCTCGGGAGGGTGCGGACTGCAGTTACCCAGTTATTTGCCCCTTCGCTCAGTAGCCAGTAATCCAGTCTGGACCAACCATTTGTCGCAGGTGTAATGTGGGTGCCCGCTAAGATATCCGTGTGTCGCTGTCGCCAAATGTCTACCATCCCAAATTCTAACATGCCGTCTGTGATGCATTTAGCAACTTTAACCATCCTTGCACCTTGTGGGTTAGACTTGTCCACTGCGGGATTCAGATGTGTGTGGAGATCACCTTCCCATATGATGTCTGTCTCTGGCCATGACCGCAATTCCCTAAACATATTCTGGTAGCCATTAGTGTCGTCCACTACTGCCCCGTAAAAACTAATGATGATTACTAGTACATTGCCCAATTTCCCCAGTGTCATTGCCCAGCGACCTTCCTGATCTGTGCTGGCTCTGATAGACGTTAACGGTACCCCTTTCTTAACTAGAATAAGGACTCCGCTCGCGTATGAGGAATAAGAGGATGCTAATCTATAAGATGCCCATCGCTGGGCTATTCTGTCCTCTGTTACTGTCGTCAGGTGGGTTTCTTGCAGCACCGCAATTTTGACATTGTGCCTGTCTAGTTGCGCTCATACCTGTCTGCTTTTCTGTGGAGTATTGAGGCCTCGGACATTCCACGTAATGCAATTATATGTGTCCCCCGTCATATGTAGTGCGTGAGTACAATATAATCTCCGTATACCAAATGGGTATTTACGTGGCGCTTACATACGTGACAATTTGGTGCAATCACTTTTACTCTGTAAACCTTTGGCTCAAAAAACAAAGAAGAATCCCCCCCTCCCACCTCCCACTTCAGCATCCCAACCTGCTAAAGACATGACCCTCATATAACTCCCCAAACAACCCCAAATTAAACAAGTGTAAGTCCCATCGGGGATCACCCATCGGGGGTTGTGGCAGCCGTAACCGCTCCCGGGTGATATCGGGAGAGGAGCCATCATGTATTATCGTCCCCGCCAACCCCGTGAGTCGCGGGACCTTGCTGCAGTGTAGATGATCATGGAACAAGCAATATCCATCCCCTTAGTTAAGCCGCCCTCAGAGGTTAGCCGCCCCCTTTCTCCCTCCAGCAGCCTACACTGTCAATCCTACTCAAGACTCTGCTTGCACCCCCCTTACTGTTCAGTCATCAATGTCCGAGGTGGGAGATGCGGACTCCGCTTGTGTCTGGCGTCTCAGCGTACGTGCGTATTCCATAGCATGTTTGGGCTTCGTGAAAATCTTTCCCTCTTCCATTTTGCCAATTCTCAGACATGCAGGATATAGCATTGCATATGGAATCTGTTCTTTCTGCAACAACTTTTTAACGTTCTGAAATTCTTTGCGTGCGGCTTGCACATTTGCAGTGAAATCTGGGTAAAAGGATAGTGCATTTCCTTGATAGGTAATCGATCCCTTTAATCGTGTTATCCGTAGAACAGTGTCACGATCTCGGAAGTTTAACAAGCGGGCTATAATGGGCTTCGGAGGTGCCCCCGGAGGAGGCCGCGCCGCCAAAGATCTGTGTGCACGCTCAATCGCGAAGAGAGGAGAGAGTTCATCTTTTCCGCAAATTTCCTGCAACATCGCCTCAACATAATCTTCCGGTCTCCCCACATTGGTGGACACCGGCAGTCCTAAAACGCGGATATTATTGCGACGTGATCGCGCTTCAATGTCCTCATTTTTGGCTTGGATGACTTCTAGCAGTTTAGTAATATCCGAAGTTTTCTCTGCCACTTGTTGGAGTCCATCTTCAGTATCAGTGATGCGTTGTTCCGCTTCTCCTATACGTACCGCGTGTTTATCCAGCTTCGTCGAGAATTGATCCATCCTACCATTCAGCGCTTCGATCTTCCCGTCGAAGGCTTGAAGACTTGCCTGTATGGCCGCCAGCCATTTTTCTATAGCCGTGTGGGGTGCTGCCGACGAATCCATCTCAGAGTCCGAGTTCGCAGCTTGCCCCGGTTTGTTCCCTTTGCGCAGTTCAAAATTCAGGCCGGGGCTGATTTCTGTCGGGCTTCCCCATGTCTCTGGTTTCTCGGCGCAGGGCTGTCCTGACGCGTTGCGCTCCGCACACGATTATGTCCCTTGAAAGCGCGTGGACTCTCGGTGGCAGCGGTGATCAGTGTGGCCTCACAGCCTTTACCTCCAAACTCGACCCCTGCCGGATGGACAGGTGTGCCTCCGTATATGGTATGTGACAGGTCTCGTGGGTTCTGGGCAGCTCGTTCTCAAATGGCGCCAGTCTCCAGTCCCGGTGAAAGTGCAGTCGTGGGCCTGCGCCCGCACGTGGCACCAGTGGTGCAATGAGGCTTAGCCGGGTGGTGGGCAGTACGTTTAGCAAAGGACTTCAGGGGCAGTGTATCTGTTAACCAGTTTTTCCACAGTCCAGTGGACACCAGTGTGTATGCAGTGACAGTCCCGGCGCCCACAAATGTCTCTCTCACTGCCCCAGTGCCGCAGCGCGGTGCTCGCACTCGCGGTGTTTCCCCGGTGGAGGGGGGGGCACCGGCGCCGTCCTTCACTGCAAAGAGTGCGAGATATTCCCACGTAGTCGCCCTGTAATCGCCAGTGACAAAAAAGGGGGGGGCAGTGTTCAGAGCCCCCGGCCCCCGCAGTCCGGCGCTTCCCAGCGGCGCGGCCCGCGACGCTCCGCAGCGCCGGGGAGTCACGTATCTGTCTTCCACCGGGTCTTAGCCGCGGCCGCAGCCCCGCCCGCCTTGCCGCTTCACGACGGCTCTTCTGGGCAGCACTCGCGACCCCAGCCCGGGTATTCGCTGTCTGGGCGACCTTCAGGAGCCTCTCCGCAGCGCTCGTACCACGGGCCGACGCCGGCAGCCTCGCTTTTCGTGCCGATTATTGAATACGGTCCGCCATTATCTCGGCGTCTCCGGGCAGCCACGTGGTGTCAGAAACCCTCAATCCCGGCATGGAGAGTGTAGCAAAAGGTGTCGCTGGAACGCCCTTACCGAGAGCAGCTCAGTTCCGGGGTCATCGGTCCCAAACACAGGGTTGGGGCAGGATTTTGAAAGGATGTCTGATGATGGCTGGCAGAGCTGCACTACAGTGCGGCCATCTTGCCGAGCTCCAAGCCACGCCCCCCGTGCAGGGAGAACCTTACATCATCCTTCTATAAGAGCACTTCTACTCCGTGCTATTTAAACAATGAGATGTCATGCAAAGGGATAGTGATGATGTTATCCAGTAATCTGATTTGAAAAATGCATCATCCGGTGTCTCAATTGTACCTAGCTGGTTATTAGACCCCATAGTCCACACCTTGTGTGCTCAAAGACACGCCAGCTTAGTGAGTGTAATATGTTAAATAACGCCTCTATCCATTCATGCTAATAATGTGAAATCCTGCAAAACTTACTCAGTGTCAGAAAAGTTTGAACGCCGCAACTCCGGTTCGTTGTGAAACTATAACAATCTGAGAATTTAAAGGCAACAGCCCAATCTCTTAGTTACATCGCAGTCACGCTGATGTCTACAAGTTCAATGTTTTATAACATTATCAGCTGACCTGATGTTTATGGGCTGCTCCAAACACGTGATACCCAAATTTAATGGTTATGTCTGTAATGCTGAAATGAACAACTCATTACTACACTGTTTACTTTGTCGGTTAAACTCATTGTATCCAACATTCAACCACCTCACGCTTACCTAAAGACACAAAGTACGAAAATTCCAACAAAGTTTACACGTCACTGCTAATCGTAAAACCCGACACTCAAACTGTCTATTCAAACTATCCTACGCGGACAGAAATGAACGATGGACTACTGTTCTACAATGTGGAGTTCCAAAAGAACTTTAGACGCCATCTTGAAAGGGTGGTTCAAATATAGCTAACCAGTGGATCCATCCGCTCAAAACTAAGGTATTCTACTATACATCTTCGTTCACTCCTAAAAACCTATATGACACAATATCCTATTGGCATTTAAACATCAACGCCCCTCCAAAAATCCAGAACTAAATTAATTTGCGACTGCGTGGAACCCATAGTCTAAATAACAATTTAGTGGGTTAATAAATAAATGGCGAACTAGACAATGTCCTGCATGGCCGAAAAGAAAACTCAGAGTTACAAAAACATGGTATGAAACCTATCACCAGGAACATCGTTCGCTAAATCACAGTGTCATGAGGTGGTTAGTAGGTGTCCCATAAACACTATTGTATCGAATATGTCAAGGTGTGGAAGTTCATGACCAAACTCATTTTGTTATATGCACAAGAAACCAATATCATATCACACTATAATAAGATGTACTCAGATCTTCTACCAGCTGGCTATTCCACTTGTAATTACAAAAACAACTCATATCAATCTTTTCATTGAGTCCTCTGGGCTGCTGTGTGTCCAGTCTTTTGATCCAAAAGATGTCTCTTTGTAGTAACGATCTAGTTAAATCTTTCCCTGGGATAGGTACTAAAATTTCTATAACCTGAAATTGTAATTGTGATATGGAATGTTTTTCTGTGGGCCAGTGTACTACTAAGCTTGAAGTTTTGTTTGATGTCCGTATTGTACTTTTGTGCTCTGAAATGTGTTATGTCTGTCTTACCAACATATAGTAGTCCGCATAGACACTTCATGCAGTAAATTAGATTTTGTGGGTTGCAGTCTGCAGTGTGAGTTAACTCAATGGTTTCTAAGTTCTAGGATGAGTAATTTTAGTACCAGTTATGACATTGTTGCAGTGTATGACATTCTGGCATCTTTGTCCCCTGTGGTGTTGGTCTCTTCTCATGCTTTGGTGTCATCAATAGTCCTTTGAGATTCTTGGATCTCGTAAACGCATGTAGTGGTTTCTCTTTGAATATGTCTCTAAAGTCTGGCACATTCTGAAAAAGATCCCATCTCGTATTGATTATCTTCCTGAGTTTAACTGAGCTACTTGAGTATTTAAAGATCAAAACTTGTCTTTGAGATCTGATTTTTTTTTGTTTTTTCAAGAGTTTATTTATATCTTCTTGTTTTGTCCTCTGTATTGCTTCATCCACAACTTCAGGTGGGAAACCCCTCTCTAGAGATTTCTGTTTCTGTCTTGCCATGTGTTCTTCCAGTGTACTCATTTCAGAACAAATCCTCCTTATCCTTAGAAACTGTTTATGGGGTAAATTACGTATAAGATTATTTGAATGAAAACTCGTATATAGAAGCACACTGTTTTTGTCTGTCTGTTTTTTGTGTGCAGTGTGTTTGTAGTCCCAATTCTGTCTTGCTGATAAGTACATTCCAGAATACAATTGAATTGTCAATGATCATATGTGTGAATTGAATACAAGCATTGTATGTATTCAGTTGCTGATTTTTTGTTCAAGTTTCTCTTGGGATTCAGTCCAAATAGGAAATATGTCATCAACAAATCTGCAATAAAGTTGTAGATTTTCTGTTCATTCTGGGTCCCCGTACACATGATCTTCCTCAAATTTAGCCATAAAGGTATTAGCATAGGCCGGGGCTCCTGAAAAGCCCATTGATGCGCCAGTCAGTGTAGAAAAAAACGGCTGTCCCACTGAAAGTAACTGTGATGAAGACAAAAGTGTCATTATTCCAATAGAAATTATTTGTCTGCTCTTATCTTCGACTGTTGTAGCAATGCCTACTCAAAGGCTTCCATTCCTTCCATATGTGGAATTGAAGTGTAAAGCGACTTTACATCAATGATACACAATATATAGTTGGCACTTTGTAAGTCAGTCGCTTTCTGTAGTTTTGATCCAGCGGCCTATAGGAAATATGTCATAAGCTACGCTACCCCACTCCACATTATACACTATAATACACTAATCAAACAAAAGGCCCATTAATCAAACATGACATATCATGACCAACTGAATCATGTGGCCTAATAAATCTATTCACAATTTATATACATTTATATACAACCGCGGTAGATGAAAATCATTATTTCAACAAACCTCACTAACTTTAAGCCACTTATGGCGATAGAATCTAGCTAATGGTAACCTGAACCCATGAAATAACAAGACCAGCTTGTTTTCAAAAGTAAGATTTTTATTAGCTATTTATTTTTGGATTTGTAATTAGAAATTTTTATTAATGCATTTGTATTAGAATCATTGCAAGTAATATCAATAGCATCATGATATTTAAATGTTATTATTGCAATTGAAATTATTATTTTGGCATTTTTCAAAACCTAAGTCCCTAACTAAGCTAAATAAATGGAAAATAAAATTAAAGTCTTTGAGGGCTCTTACGTGCTCCAAGAAAAGTCAGTCAGCACGACACCCTCATCCAAAGGTCAGCAAAAGCAGCAGCAAGCATAACCCTTCCACGGGGAATGGGTTTTTATACCTTTCTACGCTAAACTAATCTTAGTAAAAGAAATACTTTTCTGCAAACTCGGAGTCTCATTGGATTAGAAGTGACAGGCGACGTGTCACCTAATTTTTTTCAAAATAACAGTTCCGTCACTTCCTTAGAGTCCATTGTCTCTAACATTCGAACAACGACGCTTCCTCAGGTTGCAACATTTTCTTGCATAAAATTGTCATCATGTCATTTTGCTTCCTCGGATGCAAAGTTATCAAATGTTCCTCCTGCCGGTTCCTGGCCTTGGCCTTGTCCGACAAGGAAATTGTCAGAGCCACATAACATTCACCAAACGTTGATACAGTGATGGAAACTTTTTCTCAGAATGGACTTTTTCTTGCTCCGTGCAGAAGTTATTTGTAAACTCGAGTAAACTAGGCCTAAAGCAGTCAATTTATCGTCCACTAATGCATAAACAAACACAAAAGAATAATTAATGTAGGAAATATTATTTGTTCTGTTGCCACCCACCATTGCTAATAATTAACCCATTAGTCTAAATTACCTAGCTAAAGCGAACAAATAAAGCAGCATTTATATCTACCAGTCTTCATTAATCCATCGAAATTCTTTATGCACCTATAGAGAATAGAAGACACCATATACACAGGCAAAGCAAAACAAGCACATGCTACTTTTAAAACAGCCGCAATTAGTTATAACATGACAAAATAGACAGTATTAATTTATTAATTTGCACAAACAAAAGATGCAACAATAATGCACGTTTATGAGCACACATGTTAATATCCCGCGTGTAATGTATCTTTAATCTAGGTTGAATTAATATAAACACAGCACCAAACGTTAATAGAATTATTTTTCATTATGGAAGTGTGACTTCACGAGTTGAAATAAAATTATTTCACAAACTCGCTCCATCAACTCCCTCATCTGGTGATTAACAAATCACCACACCACACCCATAATTTAGAAAAATTTAACTAATTGAAAATGGTTCGAATTCATTTGTATTAGTATTTCTAAAAATTTGTCTCTGCAAAGTCTTGCAACTGTCATATTGAGCTCTACGTAATTCTTGTAACTCAATTTCCTTTTCCTGTTCCTTTTTGATCTTATAAATTCGTTTCTTTTCTTTCATGTGTTTCTTTCCCTTGTGTAACATGCAACTGTTTTTTGTCAAAACTACTATAAATATTATTACAAACAAAGGTGTTAAAATCTTGCCAAGAACTGAAGCACCAATTTCTTGAAACCAGGTTTTAATAGCTTGAAATCTTTTTGAAAGTCGCTCTGAAAAATTATCTTCTTCTAATGGAACTATTTCTGAGTGCATTTCTGTGATGTTTTTGATATACATCTCAATATTCTTACTTTCATCAGGGATGTAAGTACAGCAGTGCTGAACATGTAAAATACCACAGACTCCTCCCTCTTTTGCCAGGAGTATGTCTAAAGCAAGGCGATCTTGCATCACCATAGATCTAATCGCAATGACCTCAACATTCACTAATTGGAAACCATCTGCTGTGTCAGTTGACATTCTGTCAACTATTGTGGATAATTTTCTGATCCTTCCTGCATTCAAAGTTATACCTACTAAAGGTATTACTGCTTCAAAAATATCTCCCAACATTTCTGTGAAACTTTCTCTTTTATACCTATTTACATGATTATTAATTTTGAACAGTCCTTCTTCATTTCTGTCAACATGAAACACCTTTGGGAAAACAAGCCCAACAAAACATGTCCCATACCAATGATCTGGAAGATTATAATAAGCTTTGTCACCACAAATAAAATAAATCCCAGGAAAAATTGGATCTATGCCACCTTTGAATCCCCGACCTCCCATGATTTGATAAGTGTCCTCACAATTGTAGCACCTACAAAATAATTATCAAAAAGTGTATTATCCCTTCTAATGCAAAGCTTACCACTAATTGGTTTGTCTATGTGAATTGCAACATTATCAAAAGTCTTGCCATTAAGCTTCTCATGCTCTTTTTGCCAGAATTTAGATTTAGTCTGTTTGACTATCTCATTTCTCTTATAAATTGCCCTTCTTTCTTCGACAAGATTCAGGAAAGATTTTTCTTCTGCTCTTAATTTGCAAGTTAAATTATTCTTGTAAGCATACTCATAGGTGAGTTCATTAGTAACTAAAAAGAATTCCCTCTTCTGTTTAGCTTTTTTATGTTTATTCAAAGCACTCTCATTTTTTAAATTCGCAAAAATCTCATCGAAATTTGAATAGTAATATTCTAAGCGACCAGTCTGATAAAATAAGCTAGCTAACCCACTACAAGTTATCCCATATGTGAGAGGAAGCATATTGTATGTCACTCCCTCAGAAACAGAAGCAGGTAATTTTACACAGATGTAGCAATCTTTGACACCCATTACTTTAACATATTCTCCTAAAAGCCTTGAGAATGTATTGCTTGAAAAATCACTAACAGATTTATCTTGATGAATTTCAGGTTTGTGATCAATTACTTTGTTAGCTGAATCTGTTGCACTATGTTTGTTTTTACTAACTAAAGCTTTGCTTGTCATGTTAACTTTATACAAATCCTTACTAATTTCAAAAGGAATGACAACAGCTAAAACCAACCAGAGCAGAATTAACATGAGCACACACACCAGAGTCATCTTACAGCATTTCTTGAAAATGGAACATTTTGAAGTACCCCGTTCCATAACATAAGGCATCTTTGAAAAGAAAATTTTATCTCAAAGAGGTAATTAAAAAGAAAACAAAATTTTAAAATTATCTAAATTTCAGACTACAATATATATACCCCCTTTTTTAAAATCTTTTTTTTTAATTTTATTTTTTTATCCTCTCACAACTTTTCTTCGACCTTATGTCACAAGTTAATTTCCATCTAAACAAATTTTCTTCGACTTTGTGTCACCTAACACAATATCTTCAGCCTTTTGCCAAAAACAAAAACAAATACATTTTTACCATTTAGTACTTCAATCGTTGTCACTAATTTCCTCAACCTCCTCCTGACTACTGCTGTTTATTTCAATAACAGGAGGAATAATCAGATATGTCCACTCAGGAGATTTATATTTCTGATTAGGTCTCAAAATTCTTTTTGTTTTTCTAGTCACTACTTCTATTTTCCTCCCTTTTTCAACTTTCTTTTCAGGGTCTTTCTGACTAGTGACTTCGTTCACCTGCTCCTTTGACTTTTTAATTAACCTGACTCTCAATCCTCCATTTTCACTTGGCCATGATTCTCCTTTTCTCAAGATCTTTCTCTTCGGTTCGGCCACGTTTGTTTCAGTTTTTTCAAGATCTTTTTCTCACTCTTCCTTCTTGACCATCTACATCACTTTCTTCGGAATTGCTGTCAGAAATTTCTATTCTCGACTCAGGAACTTTTCTAATCGGCAGTCTCACTCTGTTAGGAACTATACTCAGTTTTCCATCACTGGTACTTGGGAATTCATCTTCATTCTCTTCTTCAATAACCTTCAGCTTCCCAGTTTCTGGTACCCTGTTCCTTCTTCCAGAGTTTGTTTTCTGCTTTTCGATACTCTCCTGGTCAGAAATTTCTATCGATTCAGCTTCTCTGTCTTCAAAATTTTCAGTAGTCTCTATTCCATTTACTTTTCTGACAGACTCTTCTGCTGATTTCCTTTTTAGTAGGTCTTCATCACTTTCAGAGTCAATTTCAATGATTTCCAAATCTTTTCTACTCAAATCTCCATTCACTTGCAAATTTTCCAGATGTCGACCTCTTTGTCGATCTTCAGAATCTGGAATTCTTTCACCTTTCACTTCAGAATCTGAATCATCTGTAGAATCACTCTCTTCATCAGAGTTTTCAGGAGTAGGAATTGGAATAGTGTGACTGGGATGTATCCACCTTTTCAATCCTCCACACTTTACTGCATTCGTTGTTACCAGAATTATCTGTCTAGGTTTCTGCCATCTTGGAACTGGACAATTTCTTCTTCGATGTACTTTTGTTCTGACCCAATCTCCAGGTCTCAGATCATGAGTCTGTACTTTGTCATTTGATTGTACTTCAGTTCCCACCTGATTAGACACAGAAGTCACTACGTCAGACAGTCTTTTGCAATATTCCAAAATAGCACTGTCATTAATGCTCAACAATTTTCCCACTGGTACAAAAGCTTGTCTCATGACTCTTCCCATAAGAATTTCATGAGGACTCAGACCTGTCTTTTTATCAGGTATACTTCTCAGAGACATTAAAACAAGTGGAAGAGCATCTGTCCACTTTATACCTGTATCTAGACACATTTTTCCAATCCTGTTTTTAATCGTTCCATTAATTTGCTCAACTACTCCAGATGCCTCTGGTCTGTATGCACAGTGTATTTTCTGCTCAATATGCAAAGCTTCACAGATCAATTTCAAAAGTTTATTATCAAAATGTCCCCCTCCATCACTCTCAATAGTGACAGGGAAACCGTATCTTGGGATAATTTCTCGAAGAAGCAATTTTGCCACTGTAATCGAATCACAATGACGAGTTGGAAATGCCTCTACCCATCTTGAAAACAAACATACAATCACTAAAACATATTTTAAACAATTATGTAAGGGCATTTCAATAAAATCCATCTGTAATCTGGTGAAAGGGCCACCCTCCCGACCTTTTATTCCTGTACCTACAACTGATTTCCTGTTTGGGTTCATTTGTTGGCAAGTTAAACACCTCTGACAAAGAGATTCTGCAATTGTTCTGAATTTGGTATCAAACCATGTCTCTTTAAAAAGTCTGATCATAGAATCTCTTCCAATATGACCAGGGCCATGAGACAAATGTTGCCATATCAGCAATCATACAATTAGGTAAAACTACTCTGCCATCTTTGTAAGTCCAAACTCCATCCTCATCTCGCGGTCTACACTCTGCCTTTAACCATGTGTCTTTCTCCTCATCATCAGCTTCATCTTGCAAATCCCTAAATTCTTGCCATGTTTCAACCACTGTTGTTAGCATTAATGAATTCGAATCACATTCTTTACTCTTTTCCCGATTAAATGCACGACCATTTCTTGTGCAATACTTTGCCGTCTCATCAGCTTGCCTTTGGTGATATAATCCTCACCTTTTTTGTGAGCTGCACATTTCACGACAGCAATTTCCTTTGGTAACTGTATGCCATCAATTAGTCTTTTAATAAATACTGCATTTTTTATTGGAGATCCTGCTGAAGTTAAATAACCTCTCTGAGACCAGAGCTGTCCATAATCATGCACAACTCCATACCCATACTGGCTGTCAGTTATTATAGTAACTCTCAAATCCTTTGATATTTCGCAAGCACGAATTAAAGCAATTAATTCAGCCACTTGTGCTGAACGAATTCCTTCAAGACATGATGCTTCTTCAACATTTGAATTTGAATTTAAAAACATTTATACAGCGCTCGCATACCCAACGGTTTCATGGCGCTAGTGATGATCAGTGGGGGCAGCAGTAAGGAGTTTTAGGGGTAGGCTTGGCTGAACAAAAAAGTTTTGAGAGATTTCCGAAAAAGGGGGTAGGAAAGTGAGGTGCGCAGAGCAATCGGGAGGGAGTTCCAAAATGTTGGAGCCAGGACAGCGAATCTCACTCCGCCCGCCCTCTGCTTTTTAAAGCGAGGGATGGTAAGGAGGGCTAAGTGGGCCGAGCGGAGTTCTCTGCCTGGACAGTATGGCTTAATGAGTGAACAAATAAACTTGGGAGCAGTGCCTGCTCTGGCTTGGTAGGTAAGGCAACCAAGTTTAAACAAGGCCCGCTCCCTTATAGGGAGCCAGTGCAGGGTCTTGAGTAGGGGGGTAACCCGATGATATCTGGGAAGGCCATGGATCAGACGGGCCGCCTGATTCTGCACAAGCTGTAAACGATGAACCATGTATGCGGGGGCCCCGTTATAGACTATGTTGCCATAGTCTATACGGGACAGTACCATGGCCATCAAAATGATTTTTAAAGCTGGAGGGGAAAAAAAACGGGAAACTTTCCTAATTACTCTGAGGGAAAAGAAAGATGAAGAAACCACAGAATTTACTTGCGGGAGAACTGTAAGCTGGGGATTTAGAAAGATACCCAGGGTCTTCACTTTAGGAACCGGGAGTGGAGGGACACCAAGGGAAGAGGGCCAGAAAGAAGGAGACCAGGGACTGCAGCCACCTCCGGTCAGGACCAATTCGGTCTTGTCCGGATTAAGTTTGAGGTGGCTGCAGTTCATCCAGTCTTGGATGAGGGTCATTGTGGTTTGGACATTCAGGGCAGATGAGGGAGAGTGGGATAGATTGAAGATTAACTGGAGGTCATCCGCATAATTGAATACGGTGACCTCCAGTTGCTGTAACATAAAAATAAGGGGAAAGATATACAGGTTGAACAAAAGAGGGGAAAGAGATGAACCCTGGGGAACCCCGCACTCTACCTTGCGCGAGGCCGCCGCAAAGCCAGCCAGATGGACGCCCTGTGTTCTCCCAGCAAGAAAGGACTCCAGCCAACAAAAGGCTAAGCCCTCAACCCCCGCCGCCCTGACACGGTTAAGAAGAATGGTATGATTCACCGTGTCAAAAGCGGCGGAAAGGTCAAGGAGAATCAGGGCTTGCGGAAGGTTGATGTCAATTCCTTCACGCAACTTGTCCATCACTGAGATGACCACTTTTTCGGTAGAGTGCAGGGGGCGGAAACCAGCTTGACAGGGGGAGAGGCAGTGGTTGGTCTCAATATGGGTGCTCAGTGTGGAGGTGATGTGGGTTTCAAGTACCTTGGCAAGGTAGGGAAGGAGAGAGATGGGGCGGTAGTTAGAGGCAGAGGAAGGGTCAGCGTCCAATTTTTTTAAGATTGGGATGACAACCGCTGATTTGTGTGATGCGGGGACATGGCCATGGGTAAGGGAATCATTGAGAAGGGTCAGGGGAGGGGTAGGACAAGCTAAGTAAATTTCCCTGAGTATATTGGCAGGGGCAAAGTCCTGAGGGGAGCCAGATTTGACCCGTTGGAGCAGAGGACCAAGGGTATCGATAGTAAGGAGTGGAAAGTTGGTCAATGTGACGGAGGAGGGAGGAGGGGAGGGGTCCATGAAGGATGGGGAGGGTTGGGGAATGTTGTGTTTGATTTTTTCAACTTTATCTATAAAAAACTCATTGAGCGAGTCACAGAGGGATTGAGACGGAGGGATCGTTGATGCGGCTCTGGTGGATGAGGCGAGCTCATGAACAGTAGAGAAAATTTCCTTGGATTGTGACTCTGCATCCAGTATCCTGTGTTTAGAAAGATACCCAGGGTCTTCACTTTAGGAACCGGGAGTGGAGGGACACCAAGGGAAGAGGGCCAGAAAGAAGGAGACCAGGGACTGCAGCCACCTCCGGTCAGGACCAATTCGGTCTTGTCCGGATTAAGTTTGAGGTGGCTGCAGTTCATCCAGTCTTGGATGAGGGTCATTGTGGTTTGGACATTCAGGGCAGATGAGGGAGAGTGGGATAGATTGAAGATTAACTGGAGGTCATCCGCATAATTGAATACGGTGACCTCCAGTTGCTGTAACATAAAAATAAGGGGAAAGATATACAGGTTGAACAAAAGAGGGGAAAGAGATGAACCCTGGGGAACCCCGCACTCTACCTTGCGCGAGGCCGCCGCAAAGCCAGCCAGATGGACGCCCTGTGTTCTCCCAGCAAGAAAGGACTCCAGCCAACAAAAGGCTAAGCCCTCAACCCCCGCCGCCCTGACACGGTTAAGAAGAATGGTATGATTCACCGTGTCAAAAGCGGCGGAAAGGTCAAGGAGAATCAGGGCTTGCGGAAGGTTGATGTCAATTCCTTCACGCAACTTGTCCATCACTGAGATGACCACTTTTTCGGTAGAGTGCAGGGGGCGGAAACCAGCTTGACAGGGGGAGAGGCAGTGGTTGGTCTCAATATGGGTGCTCAGTGTGGAGGTGATGTGGGTTTCAAGTACCTTGGCAAGGTAGGGAAGGAGAGAGATGGGGCGGTAGTTAGAGGCAACTGTACAGACTGAATATGCTGCTTTTAAAAAACCTCCCTCTGATCTTAAACAGGAGCCATCTACAAAATAGACAAAATCTGATTCAGGCAAAGGTTCATCTTTAATATCTTGCCTTGGCTTAGTACAGTATTCCATAACATCCAAGCATTCATGCTCGACATCATTTTCATCAATAATTTCAGAATCAGGTAATAATGTAGAAGGATTCAGATTCACACATCTTGCAATAGAAACATTATCTGCTCCTAGAATGATTTTCTCATATTTTGTCAACCTATTACTGGTCAGATGTTGTGTTTTACTCCTTGTTAGGAGTATTTCAACTGAATGGGGAACATATACTTTTACAGGAAACCCCATTATAATCCCTTCACTCTGCTCCAAACTAACACTAGTTGCTGCAACTGCTTTTAAACAACCAGGTAAGGCTTTTGCAACAGGATCAAGAACTGCTGAGAAGTATGCAATGGGTTTTCTCAGATTCCCATGCCTTTGAATTAATACAGCCAATGCACATCCTTCTCTTTCACTGCAATACAGTTCAAAATCTTTTTCATAATTTGGCATACCTAGAGCTGGAGCTTCACACAAACTTCTCTTTAAATTTTCAAAAGCTTCCAACTCAGATTCATTAAGAACAATTGGATCTTTTACACCTGACTTAGTCAAATTCTGTAGAGGTTTCGCAATTACTGAAAAACCACTTATCCATTGTCGACAGTAACCAACCATTCCTAGAAACATTCTGACCTGTCTTTGCGTTTTTTGAGGTTGCATTGCTTGAATCATTTTAATTCTTTCAATAGTCACCTGTCTTATTCCTTTTGCAATTCTATGACCAAGATATTTCACTTCTTGTTTACAAAACTGTAATTTTGCAGGAGACACTTTATGTCCCTCATCTGCTAGATGATTTAAAAGTACAATTGTGTCTGTCACACAATTTTCTCTTGTCTTTGCTGCAATTAGTAGATCGTCAATGTATTGCACTAATGTCGATCTGCCAGGTAGATTTAGATCTTCTAAAGATCTCTTCAACAACTCATTACAAATAGAAGGACTCTCTGTATACCCTTGAGGAATTCTGCACCATGCGAGGGTCCTATTTTGGAACCTGAAAGCAAAAATTTCCTGACTCTCTGGATGCAATGGAACAGTAAAGAATGCATTGCAAAGATCAATGGCAGTATACCACTCAGCATCATGTGGAATCTGGTATAAAATGACTGCTGGGTTTGGAACAACTGGGCAGCATGGAACGACAATTTGATTAATCTTTCTCAAATCCTGAACAATTCTATATGTCCCATTAGATTTTTAATTCCCATAATCGGTGAATTACAAGGACTGCTCTCAATTTCTTTTAAAACGCCTTGTTTAATGAATTTTTCAATCACAGGAATAACACCCTCTATGGTTTCTGCCTTCATTTTGTACTGAGGAATGTTTGGAAATTCTATTCCCTGCTTTACTGAAACTTTAACTGGATCAATATGTTTCATCAGACCCATCTCATTTCCAGTCAAATCCCAAATCTCAGCTTTAACTGTATCTTTTAGTTCTTCAGGTAGATTTTCTTTTTCAAATGCAGGAAACAATTTAGTTTCTTCTGTTTCCACCAACATCATTGTCATTCTATATAAACAATCTTCCTCCATTGTTTGTAATTCGACTCCCTCAGGAGAACAATATATTCTACAATTCATCTTGCACAATATATCGCTTCCTAGCAAATTCACTGCACTGCTATTACAAACCACAAATCTGTGCTTGTCTTTAAAATTTCCAATCTCAACTTGCACTGGATCAGTTAAGTGAGTTTTAATTTGTTGATTACTTACTCCGACTACTTGGATGGTTTCCCCAGAGAGAGGTAGGTTTTCAATTTCCACTGATCTAACAGTAGAACGGGTAGCACCAGTGTCCACTAGAAAAGTGATGTCTACATCATTAACATTCCAAAAAGCTGATAAGGGAGGAGCCCTTGTGATTATGGACACCGCATTTTATATGCAAAGCGTGAATGATCATGTTAACAATGCCGATGTCTATCTTCCATTGACCACAGATCCCACGACTGAATACCAACTGTTGTTGAATAAGATTATTGAGCATGCGTTTGAAATGGATTGGATTACTGAGAAAACTAAACAGTTCTTAATCACGAAATATCCCAGAAGACCGAAATTTTACATGATGCCTAAAATTCATAAAAGCTTAACCAATCCGCCATTCAGACCCATAGTCTCGGCGTGTGGGTCAATTTCAGAACCTATTGGGAAGTTTATTGACAATTTCTTACAACCAATTGTACAAGGCTGCAGCACGTATTTGAAGGATACCACAGCCTTTTGAAACTATTGAATGACATCCAACTAGAGAAAGATCAGAAATATATATTGTGTACCATAGATGTAACAGCACTGTACACATCAATCCCTCACAATGAGGGCATTGAAGCGCTTGAATGGATTTTGTTAAAAAGCAATCTGGAAGATCATCAAAAAATCTTGATTCTTGAACTATTGCAATTTTCTTTGTACAGTAGTTACTTTGAATGGGATGGAAAGTTTTACAATCAGAGCAGAGGGACATCCATGGGTTTTGGGGGTGCCCCATCATATGCGAATATTTTCATGCACAAGCTAGAGACAGAACACATACTGGAAAACCCTACATGGTTGGAAGGTTTGATTATATACAAGAGGTATATCGACGACCTATTTCTCATATGGAAAGGCACTTTTCAACAACTGGAACAGAACATTACAAACCTCAATACCTGTAATCCAAGGATAAAATTTACTCACTGCATCGATGATAGGACAATACCATTTTTAGATGTTCAAGTAAACATCCATGAAAATAGGATCATCACCAAAGTTCACATCAAACCCACTGATAAAAATGCTGCATTGTTATTCCAAAGCTTCCATCCAAATGCACTTAAGAAACATCTTCCTACTTCCCAATTTATCAGGATCAAACGAATCACTTCAAATGAAGAAGACTTGAAAAGTGCATTGGAAGTACAGACGGAGAAATATCGACAGAGGGGTTACCCCTCGGATGTGTTGAATATGGCTTTAAACACAGTAGATAACAAATCTCGAAACCAATGGTTAGAAGAGCAAAGCAAAACAACAGAAACCAAAACGGTGTGCGTCTTGAAATACTCGAGTGATGCTCATAGAATCAAAGCTATCATCAATAAACATTGGAAATTGATCCAACTTGAACCAGAGCTCACTGGATTATACAACGAGAGGGTAACATATGCTTTTCAACGATCAAGGAATATTAAAGAAATTTTGAACACTACCAAAGAAAACAACACTCAACATCGAGGAATGTTAAAATGCCACAATTGTACACATTGTGGGAACGTTATTGAAAGTTCAACAGTGACACATCCAACGAAAGGTTTTCAAATTAAACTGAAACATACAAGCACGTGCGATACTATGAACTGCATCTATATGATCAAATGTCCTTGTCGTAAAGTGTACGCGGGACAAACAGAAAGAAAAGTTAAGATACGCATAACAGAACATAAAAGTAATATTCGGTTAAAAAACACTAAATCTAGTATTGCTACACATTGGCTGGAAAATCATCACCAAATTTCACAATTAAGATTCATGGTTCTGGAAAAGCTCACCATACGCCTGGATCAGGATCCAATTAAACAAAGACTGAAGAATGAATTCTTTTGGATTAAGAAATTAAACTCAGCCCACCCGATTGGGCTTAACGATCGGATTGAGCATACTCGTTTTCTATAACCATCTGTTGCAGTTTTTGGCATGAATTTAAGGAATACCAGGCCTCTGCTTCATGAAGATAGATTAGTCTGATAGGAACGTGAAGTTGAATGATTCCCATTGGTTGTCGGTCCGATCACGTGACTCACTGCTGCAGCGTTTAGTAAACTCCAGAGTTTGGCGCGTAAAATACAGAAGCCGCTAAGTCCAGAGAGACTAGCTAGGAATCTCGGTGATCCAAACGTAAGTGTTGAGACATCGCTGCGCGATATTATTGCATTGATGCGTTGAACACCCGTATATTTGTTTACGATGACCCACCGAGTTTGTTAAACAATGCCCTGATGTTTCACATAACGCTATGAGAGTGTAGTGAATGTTTTGAGTAGATAGCCCCGCAGACGCATTGCAAGTAAAGCCATCCCATGCGCACTGTGCGATCAGTTGCCGAACTGCAATGTTGTATTTGTTAAACTATCAGCATGACTATGCATAATGTATTTAGTTTAGAGGTGTATGTACTCAATGGTCCTGTTTTTCATTTCGTTTCAGACCCCTGACGAAGGGTCAATTTGTTTTGCTATGACCCGAAATGCATTGGGTGTGGAGAAGCCGATTGTTAAAAGAAATATGTTGATCTATTAACTGGATTATGAATGGAAATAATCAATGAAAATCATTACTGACCAAAAGTAGATGATGGAAATAAATATTCAAATAAAAGCGAGTATATAAGTGAAGAATCCCAGTGTGGTTCATGTACTAAAACAGCGCACCTATTCACAAGAAGTTTTGTCTCCTTGTACTACTATTTGAATTCAGTTCAAGACACGGAAGGACGCCGTGTGACATAGGTTGCGCAAACTGGAAAGTATTATATTATAATTTAAGTGTGGTACTCGAGTGCAGAGGGATAACATTGAATTTACATCATTAACTTTCCCATTTACAAATGGACCAGACTGGTCAACCTCAAGAGTGGCTCCAATCACACACTCTTCCCCCTCTCTCGGGCACCATCAGAAGTAGTCATCAGAATCACTTCCTTGATTTTCTGTCAACAAAAACTGTTCTGAAGCATTTTGCAAATTTTGTCTTTGAGTCCTTATTACCTGATCATCTCCTTCAAATCCCACACCTGGATTATATTTTTGACTTCCCCCAGAATTAGGAAAGGGAGGTTGTGGAATTTGATTCTGCTGCTGAATCAATTGATTTTGTAGCTGTCGCTGAAGACTCAGGTCATTCAGTTTACGCTGCAACCGTAGCTGTTGCTGCAGATCAACATCGTTCTGCATCTGTGGGTTTAACAATGGATTTTTTAAATTTCTGGGTGGGTTTTTACACTCACTTTTCCAGTGTCCAATTTCGCCGCAATTAAAACAAGGCAATTTCTGTTTCAAATCTTCAACTTTAGCATTATATCTTTTATTATTATTAAATTTAAATTTTCCTTGTCCTTGATTTTGATTCTGATTTTGAATAAAATTTGCATTTTTATTTTCAAGACTGGCAATTTGTTGCTCGGCTACTTTCACTTGTGCCCACATCGCCTTCTCTTTCAACTTCTTTTGTTTGACCTCTAATTCATCACTACAGTATTTTGCTTTTCTCAGGATATCATCGACTGAAAGCGATTGCCATCCGACAATACTATTCCTGATCATTTCTCCAACTTCTGGTCTAAGACCATAAACAAATCTATAGATAAAATGGCTCATATCCTTTTCATCTAATTTTTCATAACCACTGTATTGTTTAAAACCCAACAATAACCTTTCATAAAATGAATGAACTGACTCTTTTGGTTCCTGATTTGTTCGGTCTATTTTAACCCAGTCAACTTCTTTAGGGGCAATTTTTTGTTTTAACCAAATAAATCACTTTTCCATAAAAGTCCATCACTATTGGAGCTGGAGCACCTGTTTCTTTAATTCGCTCCGGTTCCTCTTTTGGCCAACCTATAGCAATTTTACATTCTGTCCAGAGATCTGATGGAACAACTATATCAAAAAATCCATCCAGATCAATCCACAAAACTTTTGAGACTTTGATAAACCTGTCTACCTGTCGATACCATTCAACAGGCTTCTCTCTCAGTCTTGGGAAATCATTAGTGAAAAGTAAAATATCCTGTCTCGACCAAGGGACATGAACATAACCTCCACCAGCAATTTCTCTCATTGGAAACTGTTTGGATAATTTCTCTAATTTTTCATCCTCCTTCTTTCTAGTCCACTTCACTCTCCATTTGCTCAATTCACCTAATTTTTTGATATAAACAATTAAATCCTTTATGTGCATTATCCTTCCCATGGAGTTCAAAATCTCAATGTCTTTTTCTGCAAAATCTAATCTGTAATGCTTTCCAAAATTCTTTTGTCTGCTTAAATCAATTTCCAGTTCTGCTGCCAGTTCTTCCAACTGATCATATTTATTTTTTGTTTTCCACTGAATACTCTTGCAGATGAACAGTAGTTCATCATCACGATAAAATTTTAAACTGTCAGAACCAATTGTGCCAATTATTAATTCCTCTAAATTTGCTTTTAATTTTGCAACATCAAGTTTTGGACTTAACCCTCTTCTTTCAGAAGACTCAGCATCAGATTCTGCACCCATTGGTGATTTGTTAAAAGAACCTTCATTGAAAGTTAAATCAGGCATTTTCGTTTTCTCTCTATTTATTTCTGTTAAATCTGAATAAAATTCTTCAGCAACCTTTTGAATTTCTCCATTTAAAGGAATTGTTAAACCTGCCTTGTTAATATCTCTCTGCTCAAAAACAGGCTGAACAGGACCAATCGTTACTGGAACTGTCACAGCTTCCATGCCTTTTGTTATCTGTCGAATTAATTCTTCGTTTGATCGTAAATATTCTGAAGTATTTATAACTTCCTCATCTCTAATTTCTCTTATTACATTTTTAGGGGCTTCCCTTTCCTTTGGAATTATCGAAAAATGTTTACCTCCAATATAAACATCAGCATTAGTTCCTGTTTCAAACCTTTCTGGAGTTTCAAATGATTCAGAATTATTTGGGTACAATTTGGAAGATTCATTAATCGGAGGTGCACTTGGTGTGGTTTCAGTAGAAACCATCGGAGTAGACCATGATCGAGGAGGTCTCAAAGGTTCATTTCTTTTATTAGAAGTAAACATTTCTTCTAAAACTGCATCTTCAGATTCACTTTCTGTAACTACATTATTTTTCTTTTCAGATCTTTTTTCACCAGGAGATCCTAAAACCATTTCTCTAATTAAGTAGAGACCATCACACATGTCTCCCTGTCTCCACATTCGCATTCTATCTTCATGCGTCTCTCGCCTATAGCTTGGTATTTTCGGAGGTCTTTCAATACCACTCGCTTCTCTTTGTAGTTGAAACATTTCATCCTCCCATTCAACTAAAGCTTCAAATTGAGTAGGTCTTGGTTTTGGTACAAGAGCGTTCATCTTTTCTCTTAAATTTCTTACATTTTTTATATTAAATGAACCATCTTCTGGCCAAGTCAAAACACCATCGTCTTTTGTATAATGCTTCCAGATATCAAACCACAAAACAGTATGATAACCATATTCACCTTCCATATATGCTGCAGGTGTTTTGTATTTATGAAGTAATTTACCACCTCTCGTTTTAATTTTCTTGTCAGGTGAAATAAAAAATTTTAACTTCTGAAATATTGTAGGCTTTTTTTCAACATGTTTAAAATAATAACTCATTTTTTTTTTAATCAAATCCAATTAGTGGAAATGATCGAAAAATTATTTCCTGGATGTTCCGTAACACTAGCCAATCCATGCGCGAAACACACCAACTAGCCAATCAGAGTTGAGCGACGTCACTACCTTGCTCAACCAATAGAAATAGAGCTTTTTCGAAGAACCAATCAGCTTACAGTTCGTCAGAGTTACGAGAACCAATCAGAACACAGCCAGTGACGTATGCTACCCAATCACTGCGCGAACTTGTGTGACGTACACAGCTGCTGCGGCTTCTCGGTCTCACTCCCAGCGCTCACCCCTCCTTCACAAAAACTTTTCACAGCGCCATTTTAAAAACGCTTTTTCAATGAAAATTAATTCAACAACCACAAGAAAGACTCATCTGTCTGTTTCTCTAATAAAGTGATAGAATTTCGATCATACAAGAATTCTATGCGTGGAATAGACAACGCTGTTCTCACAGAATATACATCTGCCGATAAAGTAATCCTTTTACTCTACCCTTCAAACAAGTAATAATGCACTCGTTTCCCTCAGAATGCACATTCAAGTGACAATTCAAAGTTTAACTTGAACACCATTACAAAACAATTACACACTTTCAAACGGAAAGTATCCCTAATCAAACACACATGAAATCCGTACAGGACTCTCACCTGTTTACAGATATCATGCACCGTTAGTAAAATAAGCGGCGTTATCTTACCCTTCACCCAAGTTCGAATATATACTATTACTTTTATCACAGTGAGTTTTACAACAGGCTCATTGTCCCTATACTCATGCTGCTCAAATTTCTTAGATAATCCTCACTATACAACATTCACTCCTAACCCTAACTTGTATTGCACGGCGACAACACTTGTGATACACGGCGATACCACTACTCTGAAACAGATCAAATGTGCTGTGTGACTACCTTCTCATCACACTAATTTGTACCGGTACAACAAGGAATTTTCACGTTGCTGGAAAAAACCTTACATATAGCACGAAAACGGACTCAACATATGTTAGACATCGATCCTATGTAACTACCATATTATATGTTGGTTACCATAGCAACCATCAAATCTGCTACCAAGGTAATTGATCCAGCGGCCTATAGGAAATATGTCATAAGCTACGCTACCCCACTCCACATTATACACTATAATACACTAATCAAACACAAGGCCCATTAATCAAACATGACATATCATGACCAACTGAATCATGTGGCCTAATAAATCTATTCACAATTTATATACATTTATATACAACCGCGGTAGATGAAAATCATTATTTCAACAAACCTCACTAACTTTAAGCCACTTATGGCGATAGAATCTAGCTAATGGTAACCTGAACCCATGAAATAACAAGACCAGCTTGTTTTCAAAAGTAAGATTTTTATTAGCTATTTATTTTTGGATTTGTAATTAGAAATTCTTATTATTGCATTTTTATTAGAATCATTGCAAGTAATATCAATAGCATCATGATATTTAAATTTTATTATTGCAATTGAAATTATTATTTTGGCATTTTTCAAAACCTAAGTCCCTAACTAAGCTAAATAAATGGAAAATAAAATTAAAGTCTTTGAGGGCTCTTACGTGCTCCAAGAAAAGTCCGTCAGCACGACACCCTCATCCAAAGGTCAGCAAAAGCAGCAGCAAGCATAACCCTTCCACGGGGAATGGGTTTTTATACCTCTCTACGCTAAACTAATCTTAGTAAAAGAAATACTTTTCTGCAAACTCGGAGTCTCATTGGATTAGAAGTGACAGGCGACGTGTCACCTCATTTTTTTCAAAATAACAGTTCCGTCACTTTCTTAGAGTCCATTGTCTCTAACATTCGAACAACGACGCTTCCTCAGGTTGCAACATTTTCTTGCATAAAATTGTCATCATGTCATTTTGCTTCCTCGGATGCAAAGTTATCAAATGTTCCTCCTGCCGGTTCCTGGCCTTGGCCTTGTCCGACCAGGAAACTGTCAGAGCCACATAACATTCACCAAACGTTGATACAGTGATGGAAACTTTTTCTCAGAATGGACTTTTTCTTGCTCCGTGCAGAAGTTATTTGTAAGCTCGAGTAAACTAGGCCCAAAGCAGTCAATTTATCGTCCACTAATGCATAAACAAACACAAAAGAATAATTAATGTAGGAAATATTATTTGTTCTGTTGCCACCCACCATTGCTAATAATTAACCCATTAGTCTAAATTACCTAGCTAAAGCGAAAAAAAAAAGCAGCATTTATATCTACCAGTCTTCATTAATCCATCGAAATTCTTTATGCACCTATAGAGAATAGAAGACACCACATACACAGGGAAAGCAAAACAAGCACATGCTACTTTTAAAACAGCCGCAATTAGTTATAACATGACAAAATAGACAGTATTAATTTATTAATTTGCACGAACAAAAGATGCAACAATAATGCACGTTTATGAGCACACATGTTAATATCCCGCGTGTAATGTAACTTTAATCTAGGTTGAATTAATATAAACACAGCACCAAACGTTAATAGAATTATTTTTCATTATGGAAGTGTGACTTCACGAGTTGAAATAAAATTATTTCACAAACTCGCTCCATCAGTTTCACTAGGAAGTCTGTTGTGTCTTTCACATATGATGACCATCCTTGAGCGAAAGGTTGTAAAAAGCAATCCAGGTATTTTCCTAGTGGTTCAAACAGCATTCCACCTCCTGTAACAATGGGTCTAAATGGTGGATCTTGAAAGCTTTTGTGGATTTTCAGCAACATGTACAGATGCGGTCTCCTTGGATTAAAGACTATTAGAAAGGACTTTGTGGTGGTACTGGCCCAGTCCATTTCCAGGGCTTTTTTCAAAACCTCATCCAATGTTTTAGTCAATCTGTTACTCGGATCTTGATCGAATGCTAGGTATGTGGATATATCCAAAACATGTTGATTGACTTTCGAATGATAATATGTGGTGTCCAAAACTACTAGGGCACCACCCCTACCATCAGCGTTCTGGATAAATATGGCAGGATTATTGGAGAGAGACCTCAGGATTTCATATTATTATCATGAATGGAGAGAGGCATTATTTAACATCTTACACTCACTAAGCTGACGTATTTTTGAGCAAAAAAGGTGTGGAATATGGGGACTAATAACCAGCTGAGTACAATTGAGACACTGGATGATGTATTTTTCAAATGAGATTACTGGATAACATCATCACTATCACTTTGCATGACATGTCATTATTTAAATAGCAAGGAGTAGAAAGTGCTCTTATAGAAGGATGATGTAAGGTTCACCAAGCGCATTGTTTTCATTTTTTACAGATTGTTCCCCTGATGATGGTACACATGTCCCGAAATGCATTGGGCATGGAAGAAAGCTGAAGTATATAATCTGTGATGTGAACAGATTAAACAGATGTATCAACACAAATGTAGATTTTTTTATGGTATTTGTTTTTGTTTCATGAAGATTTGAAGTAATACTAGTTGATTTAAATATAAATAATTTTAATAGAAAGTAAAAGATTGTAAGCATTTGTTTTCACAAAGGGAGGAGAGAAACAGATACGAGACTCCATCGGGTTCTTGTGGGTGCTATTGTTCTGAAACCAATAGTCCGCTTCACTTGTCTCTTGTGCTCTTACTAAAGTAAATAATATCAATAATACAGGTGAGTAACATTTAAGCTTTTTCTTACCAGCCTTTGTAGTTGTGAATGTGGTAATGAACATTTGGGAAGACCAGGAATCCAAGCTATCATCTGCAAAGTCTAAGGAACAAAGATGCCAGAGCAAAATGTAAATACCCTAATTTAGGGCATAGGGATAAGCTGAGGTGAACTGCAAGGGAAAATAAACTAAATTTGCAGGGACAAGGAGCATGGTGCGTACTAAAGAGCAATGGAGACAAGTCTCAGAAACCTCAAGATGTTGCCAGAAATAGATTCTCTGTATTATTTGCTCCTTATAATCTTATATTGTCTATACACTCCCTTAACCTGGAAGTGGCCACCCACAAGAAGTGTAGTACTTAAACCTAACTTCCTGTCAGTCAATTTAAAGGCACACACCCAGAAGCCTTCTACCTGTGTTGCAATACTTCCATACCATATGATGCTTTGCATAGCATGATTATATGGTTAACGTTTGTCCTTTAGTGCAATGTACTCTTAGATGTGATCATGACAGGTGATCCATTTGACTGACAGGAGATGACTGGCTCCTTGGTATCACCTGTGGCTCACTTGTAGTGTAGTTCCTATAGTCCCAATAGGCTCTGCGCATTGGAATAATATCTTCAGTAGTGTAGACGTAGGACTGAGGTCAACTAGGTCTCTACTGACTATATTACACTTAAGTTTTGTGCCAGCTAGCTCAGAGTTCACTAGAAACGTTCTCAAATAAGCGAGGAGGAGTTTAACCTCCCTGGGTAGACAAGAAGGGATTTAGTTTCTGACAACCATAAAACATGACAAATTTGCTCTCCCTGAATAAGAGTACATCTCTAGAGTCGTGTGAAAACAAAAGACAGCTATTTCACTCAGTCAAAGATGCGTACTTAGTTTCACCAGATTGTAGAGAAAAAGAGAGACAGGCGTTTTCAATAAAAGGTGTTATTTATTGAGCAGTCTCTTTCCTCATACAAGAGAAATGAATTGCTACAATTGCAATACTTACAGTTAAGTAAAGTGCATACAGTAAAAGCAGGATTATGAAATAATACTGTAAAAGCAGGGATATGGTTTCTTAGCCATATGATACTTTAAAATGGATAAAATAGATACATACATATATACATTGACTAATCGTACTTAACTGGTGCTTCTAACTACGCCTACCCCGGTGTACCTGACCTAAGCCTAATACGTGGGAGGGAGTAAGTAAGTAGCAGTTTAAGTTAAGTTTGTTTTGCCAAGAATCTGACTCAAGAATTCTCTGTAAGTGTTTAGTCAGTTCAGTACCTGGGTATTAGAAGGCAGGAGGGCTGGTATCTCTCTCTCAGGACTCGGTATCCCAGTCACCCGCAAGGGTAAGCTGGAAACGCCGGAGGCTGGATTTCTCGGCAAGAGAAAAGACAGCGTCTTTCTCAGCGCGTCAAAAGGGAGGGGCAGCGTCCGTGGGCTCTCGCATCAGCTGGGCTCTTCGGAAGTAGATAGCTGCTCTGCTCCCGGATTACCACTGTGTGTTTGCTTAAGGCAACGTTGGTATATTTATACCTGAAAGGTGCCGGGTTTGACGTAAGGCTGGACATAAGACGCCAATAAAGATGTCACTAAGAACTGGTCGTTCTTACAGTGCTTTACAGGAGTTCTCGGACGAAATCAAAACAAAGCAGCGGGGATTTCCCAGGTTGCTGGAGGCTTGGATTTGTTTAGGAACTCGGTGTGCTTTCTAGGGGGCTGGAGGAATAGGCTTGCTTAATGTGACAGCATGCGCTATGACTAAATTATGAAACGGGTTTCTATGCCGTTGTAGGGATATTATTGATTTATAACCGGACAAGGGCAAAGAATATGAATATCGATACAGGTACCTAGATAAACACACTACACCCACTCCACGAATTCATGTCCATAATTACTAAACTAAGCAATAGTAAACATATCTAACGGTGCATGTGTATACCGATCCACCCCAAAATACATTTTTTTGCATCTGAAATGGCATATGCGAAATACACGAAAAAATTAGTATAGGTACTGTACGCTTTCAAGCAGTGTAATCATTCATTAAAAGGATGCACATATATATCAGCATGAATGATTTGCGAAATTTACACATGAAATGGCTCTTAATACAGAAAAGAAAAGTGCGAGACCATTTCATCACATATAAATACAGTTATTTGTAAATATGCTAGAGGCTGAGGTAATATATTGTCTCTAGATTTCCTAAAAATAGATGCTCTGTTCTCTAAGAATAGTTCTACTTTAAGCAGAGGATGAGTGCCAAAAAAAAAAAGTAAATATTTTGGAATCGGGAAAAAAAATAATTTTGTTTTTCAAGGGAAGAAGTCAAAACAGTTCCAAATATTTTCAATAGCTTTTGTTTTTCAAAGCTGAAGGCCAAATTCAGAGTTCAGGGAACGCTGAGTGCTCGTTTGCTTAAAAGTTTATTCTTTTTGTTCAGTGGAGAACATCATTTCAGACAGACTTTCAAAAAAGCAGTTTACCGCTTCAGGTGAAAGTTCGACCAAGTTGGAAAATGCCGCAACTGTGCAGTCGTGAGAATGATTGCTATCATCGATGACATGATCAGCAGTGCTCACAGAAGGTCGTACCTGGTTGATGCTGCTCTCATCTTGCACTTCACTAACCTTCAATCGCAGTGGTGAAGTCTCAACGAATGCCGTCATCAGGATGGGTAGCCGCTGGGGACAACACGATGCATGAGCCTTTACTGGACTTAGCAAAGTATCTGTATCCAATGGTATTTCTGATTGTAGTGTGAGACAGACGTCTAACACGCATTCTTCTCCGCACAGCATACATCTTAACACAGGTAAGATATAATTCTGCCAGATGGGTCTGAATGAAAGAAACCAGGTCATATTCAGATCTCTTAGCCGGGCTAATCCAAGGACTTTAGTTATGCGGTCCCGATAGCGTATAGCTAGGATCGTTTCTTCCATTGTTGCTGGAGTCTTGTCTGTGACATGGCTTGCCATAACGAATCAGGAGTATCAAAAATAAAATGCCTGCTACGAGTCCCAACAGGAGTGGAAGGCCGCCAAAGAGTGAATGGACAAAATTAGGAAATATGCCCAGGACTGCTTTGAAAGGTGTCAACAGTCCCGAAAAAATTGTCTTAAATACACTCGCGATACCATTCGTATCAGAAATGTTTAAGATTTCGTTTAGCATTTCTGCGAAGTGTAGGGGGCAATTTGTTGATAAAAGGTTATGTATCTCTGCTGTTGTCCTTGCAACTTGGGGATCATACTGTTTCTTTTGATGACGTCAAGTGCACTGGTGTCTGTAGAAGAACAGACTTCATTCTGCTTAAAGTATCAATTCGAATAGAAGAGATTTTCAAACTGGGCCAAATTTTTCCCTCCCTGTCTGGAGTGTCGTTCGGATACAATACTTGCATACACCCTTGACGAAACGCTTACCAGATAAGCTTTTCCTGGCACCAAGCCACAACATCTGTCGTCCACTATTAGAATGTAGCTCCCGTTCGAAAGCCGTCTAAAGAATGGCTCTATTCGAGTTGTAGGTGTGCCAAGCTGGTGACATGAAAGGTTATTTGAAGTCCCCTCACAGGCCCCATGTAGATTTATACCCTGACACAGAAGTATACCACTTACTGATTTTTCACAATTATCACCACTAAGAAATACATTCTGTCCGTTTTCACTATAACATGTGTGTGTGTAAGGTAATTTCCATGATGACTTGATGTATCCTTTACCCAACCTTTCATACTGGCCTGCCTGTATATACTTTTGGCAGTATCAAAATTGGAAAGTTGTTATCGGAATAGTTATGACTCCGTGTATTATCCATTCGATGACAGGTCGTTCTGACATTGTCAATGGCAATCTCTCAAGTTTTTCAATGCTCAGAATTGTATATTCTGCTCCTTTTTGTGCCAAGCTGATTTGTATATCAGTAAGGTTAAAGATAGAGAACAGTGACGTTGTGTTGATTAAACGCCAAGGCACGTAGCCTGAACGCAGATTTTGTAACGTCCAGCCAAGCTGTACAATAGAACGCAATTGGGACTGACCATGTTGTAACATTAGCATGTCCTGCTCTAATATATCGATTGCAGATGATACAATACTGTCCAGTGAATATATTCTGGAGGACAGAGTCATTAACCCATTGTCCACAACAGAAAGTGATTTTTCCAAATTAATACGGTCAATTTCACGTATTTTCTTTGCTGTTTCAATTTGAGTTTCTTTCCAAACTTCGTTATAAGCTGCATATATAGAGGCCGCTATGAAACGTTTTTGATGCTGTTTGCGTGGTCCCATAATGAAATCACGCAAGTCAGCACCTTCTTTTAGTAAAGTTAAGTGTTGCTTAATTTCTGCCAGTGTGGATGTATGTAGCCATTCAAGACAGAGTTTTCCTACACTGTATGTTGTTACTATCCCTGGATGTTGTCGCTGGGAGTATCTAGGGTCTGGCCTGGTCAATTTGAACCCCTGTATTTTGTTCAGGAATCTATCTTGACAGTTATTTGTGTCTGTGGGCCAGATCAACCATTTTTTCCAATCAGGATGTGTTCTGTTTTGGTTTAAAATATGGGATACGTCTATCTCAACCTCTGTAGTGTTATTACTGTCAGGAGTTGGCTTTGGAATAGACGGTTTGTTTAAGTCTTTAATTTTGGCTAGGCCAAGACATGTTGTTTGTTGAATTGTGTCATTCAAAAATATAATTTGTTCTGGGGTCATGCAGGCTCTGAATAATGATTATATACCTTGGACTTGCCAGTCTCTGGTACCCCAGATCGTTTTTGTTTCAATGTTATTTTTCCAAAAATCAAAACCAAATGTATTCATTTTTTCAAAAAATGATTCTGAATAGATTAATTTTTATATTTGTCAGCATGGTTTTCATTCCTGTCTTATTTAACAGTTTGAAATAAAATGTTTCTGCGTCACTTGTGTTAAACCCTGAGAAGTATGGGAATTTCTCATAGAATGTTTTTGAACTACCTTTTGGTGCAGTTGCACAATGTTCCCATTGATTATAATTTAAAACATTTCTAGGTTGAGCAGATTTATGCAAATAATGGTTACCATAGTGGTTGTAGCAGTACATCTGATCATAATTCAATGAACCTTGTAAATAATCATGTTCTGTAAATGTTGCTGACATAACTAAGTCTGACATCATATCATTAATACTTTCAAAATCCCAATCATCAGAGAATGTACTCGGTTTTACAAAGTCACTTAATGAAACCTTAAATTGATGAGGATACTTCAAGAGCTCGACCGGGCCATATATATCGTAATCTGTTTTGTCCCATGCTACCCCACCGGGTATCGGATTGGCTGTGAAGTTTACTGAAGAAAGTTCTCTTTTCTCGATGTGTGAAGACTTGTGTGGCTTTAGGACCAGGTTGATTTTCTGGCTTGCTGTGTCCATTGTAACATATTTTCCTTGAATGAAGTGTCCCAAGCATAGCACCATGATGAGCCAAAGCAGGAGGAAAAGTACACCTAGCACCACCCAAAATTCAATCCATGGGGAAATCAGATAGGTTTCTTGTAGTTGATGAAAGAGTTCTTTAGTTTTGTCTTTAAAAGTTCTTGTTGTTGTTGGCTGTTCCTCAGGTTCGCACGGATCCTCAGAAAAGTCATCGAGATTGATGAAGTAGCCTGATGCAGTTCTGTCAATTATTGGAATTGCTTCTGGATTTTTCTTTGTTTTATTAGCATAGTCTGTGGCTACATCGTTGTAGACAGGTGTTTCTTGACGAATTGTTGTAATTTGGGTTTCAAGAGGCATAAGTTCCATGGCTTTGTTGCATAGTCCTTGTTGATTCACTGTAGGTTTATCAAATGTGATTAGTCTCTCAGTTTGAACCTCTTGTTTTGTAGCAAACTTTGGTGTTCTGCTATTTCTTGGGAGTCCACTTGGCCTACTACTTATTATTGGCCACATGATTGTGGTTTAACCAGGTCGATGGATAAAACTCGGTTCTCCTTTTTACCAGCAAGGGGCGGTAGTACAACTGATCTTGTTCCGTTGACAGCTAAGACAGGTACTGCTTTTCTGTAAGAAGGCCCACATTCCTTCTTCACCGCGATTTTCTCTCTGACCAGATCCCCAATCTTTGGAATCCAGACAGGCCTTGCTGGGACAGGTGGTTTCTCTTCAGTGGCTGTTGACTGTTGTTTCAACTTTATGTTGCTCAGGTCTTTTCTTGTTTCATTTAAGTCCTGTAAAATAGCCAAACGATCTTTGATATCAAAGCATTTTCCTTCTACCACTGAAGTCTGACTATCGAGATCCTGGATATGCATTCTAGTCCCGAACAATAGTTCGTACGGACTGAAACCTTTTAGAGAATTTCTTGGCAGATTGTTAAGACTACGTTGGACACTTATTAAATGTTTGACCCACCCAACACCCGAACCTAATACCTTAGCCGTTATAGATTGCTTTATATCTCGTTTTTTTCTTTCCACCATCCTATTTCCCTCAGGAAGGAAGTGATAAGATTCCCGCAATGCAATGCCCATGCTGGTCATGTCCTCCTCATAAGCTCGAGAGCTAAAAGCAGGATCCTGGTCAGAATGTAGCATGCCAATTGCGTCTATGCTGCTATAGACTCGCAAATCTTTTATAACAGTTCAGACGTCAGCCGAGAGCTGGGGTCTACATTTTAAGTGAAACTAGTCTTAAATAATTATTAAAGGGACGCATTTTTCCTGGGTATTTTTCATTGATATTCTTATGATATCTAAAAGAAGGGCATTGGTACTACTCCAGGCATTTCGCCACTGCGGTCTCTGTTGCAGTTTTGACAGTAAAATGCAAATTTGTAGTTTTGCAGGCTCATTCCTGGGCACCAGTATATTGATTGTAATTCTTTCAGAGATTCCTTAATCTTAAGGTGTCTTAGACCCTCACCCATATGTGCGTCTGCCACTAATAAGTTTCTCCTGTTCGTGTTTGGAATTACTCTATCCCCCACTCCAGGGATTTGAGCAAAAGGAACGGAGTTTGCATCAATTACGTATGTATAATTGAGTGGATAGTTGACAGGTAGCGCTGCACAGTCGCCTTTTGATGACGTTTTTACCGCCAGCATCGTTTCCCCGTCTACGTATTTTCCTGAACGCTTTTTTGTAGCTACGGAAGCCTGCTTAGTTGCTTCCGCTGTGGCTGTCTCAGCCAATTAATTACCTGGAACATGAACGCCATCACGTTCATGACTCAATGAATGTATCGCGTGAGTCTTTGGTAGTTCTTTCTGTAAAAGAACTACTTGTTCCCAAAGCGATTTTTGCTTTATTGTGGCACCTGTGTCATCTTTGTAACCGTTTTGAACCCATTTCTGCAAGTCGTTATTGTATGATTTGACGCAGTAATATGAATCTCACACTATTAGTGTCGGGAATTCGCGATCTGCATTATCTAGCGCCATTTTCAACGCTATTACTTCAGTTTGTTTTTCTGAATTATTTTCTACAGAGTGTGATTTTGTTACCAGAGGTCTCAATTTACCTCCGCGCCACACGTATTTAACAATCTCGCATTTGGCGTTATAGGCTTGTTTTCCCCAAACTGAGGGTTGTGCATGTACGTCTGTATATATTACACAGGCGTACTATTGTATGGGCCGAATGTCGATTGGCAGAGGATATTCTCTTTCATATTTTAGATTTTTTAATTTTTTCATTTCCGGGTCAAAATAGTATTTCACTTTGTCTGTAGCAAGAGAATTTTCCCATTGTATCCATTTTGGATTTAATGCCACAGTAGGTAAATTACATGGGCTTGTTAATGCCTCAAAGGCTGATTCTGCTGTTCTAACAGTAATCCGTCTGCCTTCGGCTTGGTCTCATTCTTTTGCTACAGCTGTTTGAACCGCATGAACAATGTTTTCCTTAATACTGAATGTTTTTTCAGCTTCTGTGTACAAATGTGATTTGTATGCTATTGGTACAGTTTCTCCCTCATTAGAGGTCAGGTATGTGAATCCGCATCTTCCTGGGATGACTCGGATTACAAGGTTGCATGTGTTATCGCGTGTTTGCAATTTTGTTTTAGCTAACATGTCTGTTTGCAATGATCTACAAATTTCTGTGTGTTTTTGAGTCCAATTGATTGTTTTAAAATCTGCTTTTATTAGTTCATAGAGAGGTTTAACCCTCTCTGCATAATTTAGAATGTAAGTTCTTCCGAAATTCAGGAAACCTAGAATTGATTGTAAGTTTTTCAGCGTTCTTGGTGCTTGGATTACAGCGCACTTCTCTAAGAAGTTGTCTGCCAGGCTTTTGCCTTCACTTGATAATTCATATCCTAAAAACAGGACAGTTAGATGGGCAATTCGTGACTTTTTAAAGTTGAATTTGTAACCCTCTGCTGCGAACCCAAGTATTATGGTGTTCACTCTTTTCAAGTGAGTATCCAAGTCATCATCTGTTAGCTTGATGTCATCGACATAAGATAATGCCTCATCATCATACATTTGTAGTAACTCTGTTACTCTTGCTGAGAATAATCCTGGGCTGTTCTTGAACCCCTGTGGGAGTCGACAGAATTTTCCTGCGAGCCCATTATTGAGAAAGCAGTCAAATACCTGCTTTCAGGTGCTATATTTTGACAAAAGAATCCATTAGAGATGTCTAATGTTGTTTTGTATTTTTTGTGCACGATGTTATTCATTAGTGCTGCACTATGTGAGTTTTGTACTGCAAAAGTTTTGCAACATGAGTTAAGGTGTCTGTAGTCCAAAACTAGACGATATGAATCGTCTGGCTTGGAGACGGGAAACAAAGGATTGTTCATTTGTGAGGTGCATGTTTCAATCACCCCCTGGTATTCAAGTTGATCTAAGATCTCCCTGACTTGTTTCTTAGCTTCTTGCTTAATTGGGTACTGCCTCTGTGCAGTTGGTTGACATTTTAACTGGATTTTGTGAGGAGGAGAGTCCTCATCCCATCCAACATGGTTTTTATATAATGCAGGTGCTTGGGCTACTGCCCATTTTCTTGCAAGTGTATATTTTTTATGAATTGGAATGTTATTTGAGAAGGCAGGCATAATCATTTCTTCGCCATGAGGGCACTCCCTGACAAACTCCGGTGGCCAGTCTTTTTCAGCTAAAAGGATGTCATAGCCTTTTGAGAGGTTATCCCAAAATAGACCCCTTATTTTCCTAGTCTTATCTCCCTCTATACGTAATGTTATTTCGTATATTTTATGAGGTTTGCTAACTCTAATGTCTGCAGTTTCCACCTGAATGTATTCATTCGTGTCCACTGTCTCCAGATGATTCATCAGGATGTTGCGAGCTATGCTCACTTCTGCTGCGCTGTCTAGCATTGTCTGAGCCCACTCTCCGTTTTTCAGCTGTGTCCTCAGGATCCTCGGCATGTTTGATTACTTTTATACTGGCTACCTTCTTTTTTGGAAATTGTAGTTTTTTACTTTGATGAGCAGGTTCTTTGTCTTTGGACTTGACGTGCTCTTCCCTGTGTTCTGACCGTCCTCTTCTTTCCGATTTCTGCGAGGAAGTCTGAAAAGATCGAGAGGGACGTGTATCAATATCTTGATATCTATCAGGTTTCTTCAAATAACCCTATTTCTCTAAGGTTGTATCTTTTCTCAGAGGGTTCCCTCTGGGGAGACTTGTGTCCTTGGTCTGGAGATCTTTCTCTCCGCCGAGGAGACTTTCCTCTGGACTGGAATCTTTTTTCTTTGGGAGTGGATTGTTTATTTCCATCCCAGCTCTTTTTCGGAGTGTTTAGATTATTTTTAATAAATATTTTTTCAGGATTTTCAGTTAGTTGGGGTTTTACTGGTTTCCCACCCAAACTATCTCTTCCAAGCTCTTCATAGGATTTGTCTATGATTCTGGTAAGTTCAAATGGCTGTTCTGCTATATCTGTTTCTTTCAATTTCTGGCGGATCGCCACAGATGCTGCTTCTCCTTTTATGTTAGATAATAATAAAGCTGAGACCTGCTTGAAGTCTTTTAGTAATTTAATACCCAGAGTTAAAGCAGGTTCTGGACCGTATTCATTTTGAATCTGTCTTAGCACATCGGGTATTACCGCCATGGACGAAACACCATGTGTTTTTGTGTAAATGGAAGCAAAAACTGTGCCCCAAGTGTCACAGTCCTCTACATGTGGTGCGATCCCCATTGGAAGACAGATAGTCAGAATTCTGTGTTTCTCAGTAGGGGTAGTATCCGGAAATAATGCCTCTATTTGAGTGATTTTTTGTGCTAACCAGAATGGAATTTGTTCCCGTTTTATGAGTACTTTACCCAGACATGACTGTATGTTCTGTGGTGTTATTTTATTTGTATTCCCCTGATGAGGGGTCAGCTGTGGAATGTTAATAGCTGGTTGGACTGTTGAAGTCCGCATTACATATTGGACTAATTGTCTATGAATTTTAATCAGTTGTTTTAGCTGTGCTAAAAGTTCTGGTACTGACATTTCGATGTCGGGATGTGGTGTGTAGCTGGCTAGAACCGGCCACGTTGCTCCTGGTTTAACTAGTGGACCGAGCCTGGTGATGTGATTATTATGTTTTAGGGCGCCTTTAAACCAGAGCAGGTGCTCTTGGTATTTTAGTGGGATTTCCACCTCCTCGAAAGGAGTGTAGTTATCCGGTGGTTCCTCTATTTTGTTGTGGTGGAACTCATGTGTGACAGCATTTGCTGCTGGAAAGGTTATCCATGAATAGAATACCTCTGTCTGCCGATATTCATGTGCCTCAATTACGAATATGACTGTACCACCTCTCGATGTTAGTCCATTTTCTATGAGTTTAAGAGTTATAGTTTTTCTTATGTTGACCGGGATGAGTATTGCATCCGGGTCGGACTGCAGGAGATTATTGTCTTCCTCTAGGAGACGAGCTGCTATTCTAGCTGTCTCCCTATCTCCTTCACCGTCTGACATTTTACTGACAGGAAGGTTTTTTGTTGCAGATCAGGTTTTCAAGAAAACAAAGATTAGGTGCACAATATTTTGGAACACTGTATCCTTCAACGTTGAATAAACCAAAAACTATACATAGAAATCTCTTCCTACTAAGTTCCGGCGGATTTTAACCTTTGACCCACTCCAGACGTCTTTGGAGTATTTACAGGAGAAAGGGTCTGTGTGAAAAAGCACGACTGAGTTACTCTAACGTCTTGCATTAGATTTATCGCCTTACCAAACAGTGGGCGCCATGTAGTGTAGTTCCTATAGTCCCAATAGGCTCTGCGCATTGGAATAATATCTTCAGTAGTGTAGACGTAGGACTGAGGTCAACAAGGTCTCTACTGACTATATTAGACTTAAGTTTTGTGCCAGCTAGCTCAGAGTTCACTAGAAACTTTCTCGAATAAGCGAGGAGGAGTTTAACCTCCCTGGGTAGACAAGAAGGGATTTAGTTTCTGACAACCATAAAACATGACAACTTTGCTCTCCCTGAATAAGAGTACATCTCTAGAGTCGTGTGAAAACAAAAGACAGCTATTTCACTCAGTCAAAGATGCGTACTTAGTTTCACCAGATTGTAGAGAAAAAGAGAGACGGGCGTTTTCAATAAAAGGTATTATTTATTGAGCAGTCTCTTTCCTCATACAAGAGAAATGAATTGCTACAATTGCAATACTTATAGTTAAGTAAAGTGCATACAGTAAAAGCAGGATTATGAAATAATACTGTAAAAGCAGGGATATGGTTTCTTAGCCATATGATACTTTAAAATGGATAAAATAGATCATACATATATACATTGACTAATCGTACTCAACTGGTGCTTCTAACTACGCCTACCCCGGTGTACCTGACCTAAGCCTAATACGTGGGAGGGAGTAAGTAAGTAGCAGTTTAAGTTAAGTTTGTTTTGCCAAGAATCTGACTCAAGAATTCTCTGTAAGTGTTTAGTCAGTTCAGTACCTGGGTATTAGAAGGCAGGAGGGCTGGTATCTCTCTCTCAGGACTCGGTATCCCAGTCACCCGCAAGGGTAAGCTGGAAACGCCGGAGGCTGGATTTCTCGGCAAGAGAAAAGACAGCGTCTTTCTCAGCGCGTCAAAAGGGAGGGGCAGCGTCCGTGGGCTCTTGCATCAGCTGGGCTCTTCGGAAGTAGATAGCTGCTCTGCTCCAGGATTACCACCGTGTGTTTGCTTAAGGCAACGTTGGTATATTTATACCTGAAAGGTGCCGGGTTTGACGTAAGGCTGGACATAAGACGTCAATAAAGATGTCACTAAGAACTAGTCGTTCTTACAGTGCTTTACAGGAGTTCTCGGACGAAATCAAAACAAAGCAGCGGGAATTTCCCAGGTTGCTGGAGGCTTGGATTTGTTTAAGAACTCGGTGTGCTTTCTAGGGGGCTGGAGGAATAGGCTTGCTTAATGTGACAGCATGCGCTATGACTAAATTATGAAACGGGTTTCTATGCCGTTGTAGGGATATTATTGATTTATAACCGGACAGGGGCAAAGAATAGGAATATTGATTCAGGTACCTAGATAAACACACTACACACTCATGAGTGCATA
The DNA here is from genome assembly GCF_964261635.1 of Lissotriton helveticus. NCBI lineage: Eukaryota > Metazoa > Chordata > Amphibia > Caudata > Salamandridae > Lissotriton > Lissotriton helveticus. The sequence continues at coordinate 2,082,017,404 of NC_136057.1, read as the reverse complement.
CATTCTGAAACACGCAAAGAAATGCTCTGTTGGGACCAACCTCGAGGATGTATCTGATTTGATTTTTGCATGCCCTGGTATCTTTAACAAAGTTGGAGAAAAATTATAATTTAAAACTCCAACCATATCCAAGTCAAATATTTATGGCTGTTGTATAGCGTTTTAGGACCGTAGTGTAATTTTTCTGATTCATGCCCTTATATAGGTATAAAATATTGTATCCTTATATAGGCATAGAAATCATAACCATATTAAGACATAGCTCCAGTAGTCCTAATACGGCTTGGCTACTTCCACCAGTTCTGAAAATCTACAACGATTTCTTGGAAAAACCCACCTACAGCAGTCAGGGACTTCCCCCTGCACGAATATTAAGTTATCCAAGAAATGATGGAGTTTTCAGAGCATTAAGTCTCTGATGACGTTATTATGTCCAATCTTACGTCAAACTCGGCACCTTCAAGGTATAAATATGCCCACACTTGTCCAAACAAACACACGGTGGTTTGGAGCAGTTCGACTATCTACTTGCCAGACGCGCCCTGCTGCAGAAAGTGCAGAAGGAAGCCGACCCTCCAGCTGACGCACTGAGAGACGCTGTACTTTCTCCTGCCGAGAAATCCAGCTCCAGTGTTTCCAGGCTACCCTTGCGGGTTGCTGGGAAATCGAGTCCTGAGGGAGAGCTACAAGACCTCCTACATTCTAAACCAAGGTGTGGAGCTGATTAGACCCTAAGAGAATTCTTGGAATAGATTCTTGGCAACTAATACTAAAACAAAGCTACACCTTACTTACTTCTTCCCTTGTACTAGACCTAGGTTAGGTACACCGGGGTAGGCGTATTTTAGAAGCACCAGTTGAGTATTTTTAGTCATTAGTTATCACTGTATGTATTTTATGCCTTTTAGGTATCTTATGGCTTAGAAACCATACCATGCTTTTACAGTATTATTTTATAATACTCTTTGTAGTATATGCTCTGTACTTTACAACAAGTATTACGATTGCAGCAGTTCATTTCTTATGCTTGAGAAAGGAAACTGTTCAATAAATACCCTTTTATTGAAAACGCCCGTCTCTCTATTTCTCTGCACCTCTGGTGAAACGAAGCATGCACGATTGACTGAGTGAAATAACTATCTATTGTTTCCGCGACTCTAGAGATATATTTCTTATTCTTGGGGAACAAAGTTGTCATGTTTTAAGTGGTTGTCAGAAACGAATCCCTTCTTGTTTATTCGAGAAAGTTTCTAGTGACCTCTGAGCTAGCTGGCACATACACAATTAAGTTAGGATATTCGGTAAAGACCTAGTTGACTTCAGTCCTACGTCTAAACTACAGGATACACAATTCGAATGCGTAGAGCCTATTGGGGATATAGGAACTACACTACATGGCACCCAACGTTTGGTAAGGCGATAATTTAATGCTATATACTAGAGTTACTCAGTCGTGCTTTTCACACAGACCCCTTTTCCCGTAAAATACCCCAATAGTCGGTTAAAGGATAAAATATCCGCTTTAAACTGAGTAGGACGAGACAATCCTATGTATTAGTTTTCAGTTTGTTCAACGTTGAAAGATACAGTCTCCAAAATATTGTCCACCTAATCTTTGTTTCCTTGAAACTTATTCTGCAAAAACATCCAGTTGATAAAATGTCGGATAGTGAACAGGAAAGGCGTAGAACTGCAGCAGCAGCTCGACCAGCCGTAGAAAACACAGGTCTTCAACAAAACGAGGATGATGTTATAATCATCCCGGTAAATGTAAGAAAAACTATAACTTACAAACTCATAAATAATGGAGTATCACCAAGAGGAGGTAAAGCAATCTTTGTTATAGAGGCACATGAATATCGGCAGACAGAGGTATTAAATTCATGGATTCAGTTCCCTGCAACAGATGCAGGAACACACGAGTTCCACTACTACAAAATAGAGGAACCACCAGCAGAATACATTCCTTATGAGGATATTGAAATTCCATCAACATACCAAGAGCATCAGCTCTGGCTTAAAGGTGCCCTACAACATCAAAATCACATTACCAGGCTCAATCCACTAGGTAGACCAGGAGCAACATGGCCGGTTCTAGCCAGCTATACACCACATCCTGACATTGAAACAATGACAGGTCCTGAACTATTAGCTCAGCTAAAACAGCTGATTAAAATACAGGCCAGGGACGGACTAATTTGCATATAGCCAGGTTCTGAACTGGGATGGTGCAGTGAGCTAAATAACGGTGATGGATCAAGCCCTGATCTGTTGACTGGGTAGGAGTGTTCTGCTTAATTCAGATACTCTGTCCATCACCACCCCATTTACTGTATCGTTTTGTCCACCATAAGCGTGGAAGGGTATGCTCAGACGTGAGTCCCTTGCTCACTGCACCATCAGGATTCAAGCAAGCCGGGCCGAAGACGGCTGTGATGCCAGAAACCGGTCCCCGGAAGCTTGTTTCCTTTCTGGTAAAGAATTGGCTTGGTAGTTTGGTCTGCCCTGTTCCCATGATGCACTGGGCCAGGGACGGACTAATTTGCATATAGCCAGGTTCTGAACTGGGATGGTGCAGTGAGCTAAATAACGGTGATGGATCAAGCCCTGATCTGTTGACTGGGTAGGAGTGTTCTGCTTAATTCAGATACTCTGTCCATCACCACCCCATTTACTGTATCGTTTTGTCCACCATAAGCGTGGAAGGGTATGCTCAGACGTGAGTCCCTTGCTCACTGCACCATCAGGATTCAAGCAAGCCGGGCCGAAGACGGCTGTGATGCCAGAAACCGGTCCCCGGAAGCTTGTTTCCTTTCTGGTAAAGAATTGGCTTGGTAGTTTGGTCTGCCCTGTTCCCATGATGCACTGGGCCAGGGACGGACTAATTTGCATATAGCCAGGTTCTGAACTGGGATGGTGCAGTGAGCTAAATAACGGTGATGGATCAAGCCCTGATCTGTTGACTGGGTAGGAGTGTTCTGCTTAATTCAGATACTCTGTCCATCACCACCCCATTTACTGTATCGTTTTGTCCACCATAAGCGTGGAAGGGTATGCTCAGACGTGAGTCCCTTGCTCACTGCACCATCAGGATTCAAGCAAGCCGGGCCGAAGACGGCTGTGATGCCAGAAACCGGTCCCCGGAAGCTTGTTTCCTTTCTGGTAAAGAATTGGCTTGGTAGTTTGGTCTGCCCTGTTCCCATGATGCACTGGGCCAGGGACGGACTAATTTGCATATAGCCAGGTTCTGAACTGGGATGGTGCAGTGAGCTAAATAACGGTGATGGATCAAGCCCTGATCTGTTGACTGGGTAGGAGTGTTCTGCTTAATTCAGATACTCTGTCCATCACCACCCCATTTACTGTAATGATTAAAATACACAGGCAGTTGGTTCAATATGTCATGAGGACTTTAACAGTCCAACCAGCTGTAAGAATTCCACAGCACATCCCTTATCAAGGGAACACAAACAAAATTACACCACAGACTATACAGTCAGTCATTGGTAAATTACCCGCAAAACGAGAACAAATTCCGTTCTGGTTAGCACAAAAAATTACTCAAATAGAGGTAGTAATTCCTGATAGTACACCTCATGGGAAACACAGGATTCTGGCAATCTGTTTACCAATGGGGATTGCACCACACGTAGAGGACTGCAACACTTGGGGTACAGTCTTTGCTTCAATCTACACAAAAACACATGGTGTCCCATCTATGGCGGTAATACCAGACGTTCTAAGACAAATTCAAAATGAATATGGTCCAGAACCGGCCTTAAATCTGGCTATGAAATTACTGAAGGATTTCAAACAGGTCTCGGCTATACTGTTAGCCAACATTAAAGGTGAAGCAGCATCAGTGGCGATCCGCCAAAAACTAAAAGAAACAGATATTACTGAGCAACCGTATGAGCTTGCCAGAATTATTGAAAAATCCAATGAAGAACTAGGTAGGGATAGTTTGGGTGGGAAACCATTAAAACCACAACTAACTGAAAATCCTGAAAAGGTTTTTATTAAAAATAATCTCACTACTCCTAAAAAGGAGTGGGAAAACACTAAACAGACACTCCCTAAATAGAAGCATTCCCAGTCCAGAGGAAGGTCTCCTCAGCAGGAGCCCTCCGAAAAAAGGTACAACCTTAAAAATAGGTATAATTTGAGAAAACCTGAAAGATATCAAGATAATGATACATGTTCCTCTCGTGCCTTTCAGACTTCCTCGCAGAAATCCGAAAGAAGAGGACGTTCAGAAAAAAAGAAGAACGAGTGAAGTCCAAAGACGAACAGCACGTTCCAAAAAATAAGAAAAGCCAAATAAGAAAGGCCAATTTCCAAAAAAGAAGGTAGCAAGTCTAAAGATCAGACATGCCGAGGATCTTGAGGACACAACTCAAGAACGGGGAGTGGGCCCAAACAATGCTAGACAGTGCAGCAGAGGTAACCATAGCTCGCAAGATCCTGAAGGATCATCTGGAGACAGTGGACTTGAATGAAAGTATCCAAGTTGAAACTGCAGATACCAGGGTTAGTGTACCCCATAAGTTATATGAAGTAACACTCCGGATGGAGGGGGACAAACCAAGAAAAATTAGAGCACTCTTTTGGGAGAAGCTCTCTAAGGGCTATGACATCCTACTAACTGAACAAGACTGGCAATCTGAATTTGTCAGGGAGTGCCCACATGGCAAAGATATAATAATGCCAGCCTTCTCAAATCACATTCCAATTCATAAAAAATACACATATGCCAGGAAATGGGCTGTAGCCCAGGCCCCAGCATTATACAAAAATCATGTAGGATATGATGAGGATTCCCCTCACCATAAAATCCAGTTATAAACTCAACCAACAATGCAAAGGCAATAACCTGTAAAACAGGAAGCTAAAAAACAGGTCAGGGAGATTTTAAATCAACTTTAATACCAAGGGGTGATTGAAACATGCGCCTCATCAATGAACAATCCTTTGTTTCCTGTCTCCAGACCAGACAATTCATATCGTCTAGTTTTGGATTACAGACATCTAAACTCTTGTTGCAAAACTTTTGCAGTACAAAACGCACATATTGCGGCACTGATGAACAAAACCGTGCGCAAAAAATATAAAACTACATTAGATATCTCAAATGGCTTCTTTTGTCAAAACATTGCACCAGAAAGCAGGTATTTGACTGCTTTCTCCATAATGGGGGCACAGCGACAATTTTGCCGTCTCCCCCAGGGATTCAAGAATAGTCCAGGGTTATTTTCAGCCAGAGTAACGGAGTTACTACAAATGTACGATGATGAGGCATTGTCCTATGTCGATGACATCTATCTTACAGACGATGATTTGGACGTGCACTTGAAAAGAGCGAACACCATAATACTTGGCTTTGCTTCTGAAGGGTATAACTTCAATTTCAAGAATCACGAATTGCCTATCTCAACGTCCTATTTTTGGGATATGAGTTATCAAGTGAAGGCAAAAGCCTGGCAGCAAACTTTTTAGAGAAATGTGTGCTGCTTCAATCTCCAAAAACGCAGAAAAACTTACAGTCAATTCTAGGTTTCCTGAATTTTGGAAGCACTTATGTTCTAAATTACGCAGAAAGGGTTAAACCTCTCTACGAACTAATCAAACCTGATTTCAAACTTACTAATTGGACACACAAACACACAGAAATTTTGCGTTCAGTGCAAACAGACATGTTAGCAAAAACACAGTTACAAACACGCGACAACGTGCGCAACCTAGTGATCCGAATCATCCCAGGGAGATGCGGATTCACATACCTAACCTTTAACGAAGGTGAGACGGTACCAATAGCATACAAGTCACACTTGTACACCCAAGCTGAAATGAAATTCACTTCAACAGAAAAAATACTAACAGCGGTTCAGACTGCTGTAGCAAAAGAAAGAGCCCTAGTACAGGGTAAAAACATTAAAATCGTTACACCTGTACCTTCCTTAGAGGCAGTGACAAAAGCAAGCATTCCAAATGCAAAAGTTCTACATCCGAGATGGATACAATGGGTTAATTCTCTTGCTGCAACAGACGTTGAATACGTTTTTGACCCATACTTGAAGACACAAGAATTTCTACAATACGAATTAGAATGTCCTCTGCCAACTGAAATTCTGCCACTTGAACATTACGGCTGTATAATACATACAGACGGATCAGCACAACCAGCAATTGGGGGCAAACAAGCTTACAGTGCTGCGTGCGCGATTGTTAAAGGTCGCTGGCACAAAGGTAAATTCAGACCTATGGTCACTAAAACTCAATCACTCGGAGACTGTACAGCTCAGCGAGCTGAACGACAGGCTTTCAAGACGGCGCTTGAAAATACCGATTGCGAATTACCCTCACTCATAGTGTGCGATTCGTATTACTGCGTCCAATCTTACAATGAATACTTGCAGAACTGGGTTCAGAACGGCTTTAAAGATGCTAAAGGTGGCACAATTAAGCATAAACTGCTATGGGAACAAGTAGTTCTTTTGCAAAAATAACTACAAAAGACTTATGTGATTCATACAGTCAGTCATCAGCGTGATGGCGGGCACGTTGAAGGGAGTTCATTGGCTGATGAGGTTGCGAAGGCAGCTGTGCAAACGGCTTCCGTAGCTGCAATCACTCGTTCAAAAACGAAAATAGACAGCAAAATAATACAAGCTGTTACTGCTTTAGTAAAAGACAGTGGTAAGACACTCCTGAAAGGGTTTCCAGTAAAGTACTCATATATAACTGATGCAAACAATGTTCCTTTTGCTCGAATCCCCGGAGTGGGGGTTAGGGTAATTCCAAACATGGAACATAGAATAGGACTAATTTTAGCAGCACATGAAGGACTCGCCTCTGCACACACAGGAGTTTCTGCTACAGTATCATTATTAAAACAGAGATATTGGTGGCCGCGCATGAGGAAACAAGCTAGAAACTATGTTCTAGAATGTCAAATCTGTCAAAAAATGACAGTTTCTACAGTGAAACGACCTGCGCAGACGCCCCTTCTAATTTCAGATAAACCATTAGCATGTGTTTACCTGGACCACTGTGGTCCCTTACAGAGGGATGGTAACTATAAATATATCATGGTCGCAGTGGATTCCTGCACAAGATTCATTTAGACGTGGCCCCAGCGCTCGGCTGAAGCCAGAACTGTTATAAAAGATTTGCGAGTCTTTATCGGCACATACGCAATCAGCACGCTACATTCTGACCAAGGTCCTGCGTTTAGCTCTCGAGCTTACAAGGAGGCCATAGCCAGCTTTGGCGTTGCATTGCGGTTTTCAAGTCCCTTCCATCCTGAGGGTAATGCGGTAGTGGAAAGAAAAAACTGTGACATAAAGCAATCTATAACAGCTAGGGTATTAGGTTCGGGTGACGGGGTGGGTCAAACATCTAAATAGTATCCAAAGAAGTCTTAATAATCTGCCAAGAAATTCTCTGGGGGCAATCACTCCATATGAATTATTATTTGGTACTAGAATGCTTATCCAGGACCTTTATTGTCGCACTTCAGTGGTGGAAGAGAAACCCTTTGATATTAAAGACCGTTTGGCTGTTTTACAGGACTTAAATGAAACAAGAAGAAGTCTGAGTAACACAATACAAAGCCTGACGACCACTGAAGAACAACCACCTGTCCCAGCAAGACCTGTCTGGATTCCAAAGTTTGGGGATCTAGTCAGGGAAAAGATCGCAGTGAAGAAGGAATTTGGACCATCTTATAGAAAAGTAGCACCTGTCTTAGCAATTCTTGGAACAAGATCAGTTTTACTACCACCGCTTGCTGGTAAAAGGGAGAACAGAACAGTATCAATTGACCTGGTAAAACCACATCATGTGGCCGATAATAAGTAGTACACCAAATGGACTCCCAAGAAGTAGCAGACAACAAAATCTGGCTACTTTTCAAGAGGTTCAAACTGAAAGACTTATCATGTTTGATAAACCAACAACAAAGAAAAGAAGGACTAAGCAACAAAGCTATGGAACTCCTCCCTCTTGATACCCAAATATCAGTTCGTCAAGAAACTCCTGTCTACAATGATGTAGCATCTGACTATACAAACATGTCAAAGGAGGAAGCAACTCCAGTGATTTTAAAGAATCCGAATATGATACCAACCATTGACAGAACTGCCTCTGGCTATTTTATCAACTTCGATAACTTTTCTGAGGATCCCAGTGAACCTGAAACAACGCCAGTTAATAAAACTTTCAAAGAAAACAGTACTCTTTCATCAACTTGAAAAAACATATCTGGTTTCGCCATGAGTGGAATTTTGGATTGGATTAGGTGTACTTTTTCTACTACTATGGCTCATTCTTGTTTTGAGTTTGGGACAAATGATAGATGGAAAATACAGTACAATGGACACAACAAGTAAGAACATCAACTTACTCCTGCAACCTCACAAATCATCTCATAGTGAGCAAAGAGACCTGTCATCAGTGAACATCACAGCCGTTCCTATACCAGGTGGTATAGCATGGGACACAACTGACTATGACATTTATGGCCCGGTGGAGCTGTTGAAAATTCTACACCATTTCAAGGTTTCTTTAGGTGATTTTGTTTCATCAAGCACCTTTTCAGATGATTGGGACTTTGAAACTGTTAAAAATATGATGTCAGACTTAGAAATGTCAGCAAAATTTAAAAAACATGAACACTTAGAAGGTTCAACAGGTTATGAAGAACTGTATTGTTAACATCATTTTGGTCACCAGTATTTGCACAAATCCGTAAATCCTAGAAATGTTTTTACTTATAGTCAATGGGAACATTGTCCAAAGCCACCAAAAGGCAGCTCTAAAACATTTTATGAGAAATGTCCATACTTTACAGGTTTTAATGTGACAAATCCAGAAACGTTTTATTTTAAAAATATAAATAAGACAGGAATGAAAACCATGTTGACCAATACTAAACAAATCTATTCTGCAAACTTTTATGCTCAGCTGTCTACATTAGGTTTTAACTTTTGGAAAGACAACATTGAGACAAAAACTGTCTGGGGCACAAAAGAATGGCAGGTGCAGGGTTTAGAAGCCTTGTTCAAAGCCTGCATTATACCAGAACAAATTATATTTTTGAACGACAGGGTTCAACAAACATCATGTTTTGGCTTAACTAAGATCAAAGATTCAAACAACCGTCCATACCTAAGGCCACACCTGACAGTAATGGCACTGCAGATAAGGAGGTAGACGTAAAACAGATTTTAAAACACAACAGAACCAATCCTGATTGGAAACAATGGTTAATCTGGCCCATAGACATGAATAACTGTCAAGATAGATTCCTGAACAAAATACAGGGATTCAAAATGAACAGGCTAGATCCAAGGTACTCTCAGAGACAACATCCAGGGATAGTCACCACATACAGTGTAGGAAAACTATGCCTTGACTGGCTACAGAAATCCACACTTCCAGAAATTAAACAACACTTAACTTTACTTAAAGAAGACGTTGACTTGCGAGACTTCTTACTCGGGCCTCGCAAACAACGACAGAAACATTTCATATACGCCGGTATATACGCTGCATACAACGAAGCTTGGAAAATAACGCAAATAGAAACTGCAGAAAAAATACGAGCAATTGATTGTATTAATTTAGAGAAAGCACTCTCTGTAGTGGACAATGGGTTAACGACTCTGTCCTCCACAATTTATTCTTTGGACAGCATTGTATCATCTGCTATTGACATAATAGAACAGTATTTGCTAATGTTACAACATGGCCAGTCTCAATTGCGTTCTATAATGCTACTAGGCTGGACGTTGCAAAATCTCCGTTCAGGCTAAGTGCCATGGCGTCTAATCAATACCACGTCATTGTTTACTGTCCTTAACCTTACAGATAAACAAATCTCCTTGGCACAAAGAGGACCAGACTATACGGTGCATTAAAAAACTGGAAAGATTACCATTGACAGATACTGAGAAACCTGTCGTTGAATGGATAACACATGACACCATCTCGATACCAGTGACGATTTTCCAATTTCAGTATTGTCTACAGCATATACCAGCAGGCCTGTATGAAAGGTTTAGTAAAGGATACATTAAGTCGACCTGGTCTTTACCATACACACACAAATGTTGGAGTGGGGGAAAGGAGGTATTTCTTAGTACAAAGAACTGTAAAAACTCACTAAGCTGTACACTTTTATGTGAAGGTATTAATTTACATGGAGCCTGCGAAGGATTTTTAAATAACCTTTCTTGCCACATGCACAGTACACCAGCGGCCGTGATAGAACCAATTTTTAGGCAGCTTTCCAATGGGAGCTATGTTATGCTCAACGATCACAGCTGTTGTGGCATGTTGCCAGGAAGAGCCTATCTGGTTAGTGTGTCAGCCAGGGTCACTTGTTGTATGCAAGTATTGTATCCAAAGAGTACTACAGGCAGGGAGACGGCGTTATGGCCTTCACTGAATATCTCTTCTATACGAATTGATACTTTAAGCAGAATGATAGCCATTCTTTTACAAAAAACAATGCCACTGACCTCGTCTAGAGAAACGTATGATCTGCAAGTTGCAAGGACTTCTGCAGAGATACATGCATTATTATCAACAAACTGCCCAGTACATGTTGCAGAAATGTTAGGTCAAATCTTAAACATGTCTGATACCAGTGGCATCGCACATGTATTTAAGACAATCTTTTCGGGACAGTTAGCACCATTTGAAGCAGTCCTCGGCATTTTTCCATATTTCGTGCACTCTGTGTTTGGCGGTCTGCCTCTCATTTTGGGACTTGTAGCAGGAATTCTATTTTTATTTCTCCTGCTCCGATATGGCAAGTCTGGTCACCAACGATACCCAGACTACCATGGAACATGCTCTTCTAGCCATACGGTATCGTGAAAGGATTACACAGATTCTTGGCTTGGCTCGTTTAAGAGATCTGAATACCACTTGGTTCCTTTCATTCATACCAATCTGGCAAGATTTCATCTTACCTGTTCTACGATGCCTGCTTTGCTGAGAAGAATGCGTGTTAGACATCTGTCTTACACTTCCATCAGCATTGCCAACGGATGTTGACGCCTTGCTAGGTCCGGTAACAACTCATGCATCGTGTTGCCCCCAACGGCTGCCAATCCTCATGATGGCATTCATTGAGATCTCTCCAGCAAATCCAGCTCTTGGTGAGGTACGAGCAGGCACACAGGTACCATCTACATCGAACATTGCTAATGCGACTGACGCTGACGGCGATGCTTTACATATATGCACATTTGATCTACTTGATGAAGTAGTTCCACTTTCACCAACTATGGTAGACGGTTTCTTTGCCAGCTTAGATGATTTGATATTTTCTCCCGACACCGAGAATAACTTTTGAAAGTGCACACAGCGTTCCATGAACTCTGAAATTCGGCCTTCGGTTTTTCAAAACAAACTCTCTAACTTGGGAACTCTATGGGCCCGATTCACAGAATGAACTTAAGACTCAATCCTAAACTTACTACTACTTTTGGCATTCACAGCATGAACTTACTACTTTTGGTATTCACAGAAGTTAGGATTTTGTCTTAAGTCTGTCTTAAGTCTCTCTTAAGTTAGGATTTTGTCTTAAGTCTGTCTTAAGACAAACTTAAGACAAAATCCTAACTTCTGTGAATACCAAAAGTAGTAAGTTCATTCTGTGAATGCCAAAAGTAGTAGGTGTATTCTGTGAATACCAAAATAGTAGTAAGTTTAGGATTGAGTCTTAAGTTCATTCTGTGAATCCGGCCCTATGTTTCTACAATCTACATTTGAGAACTTTTTCTCTTCATCCTAGAATAGACCCTTTTTCACTTGGCACAATTTAATCTGCTTAAAGTAGAACTATTCTTAGAGAACAAGAGATTCATTTGATACTTCCTATAGACAAATATTTGACATTATCGCATGAAGACGTTAACTGTTTATATATTATGCTATGGAATGGTCTAGACTTTTTTCTTCTGTAAATTTAGAGCCATTTCATAACTGTAATTTCATGTTTCATTTAGACAGCATTTTTTAATGACAGCCCTTGCTTGTAAAATGCGTACAAAGCAAATTCTCATGTATGTGTATAAACCATGTTTAATGCATTTCATGTATTTTGGGTGGGATTATGAACACATGCTTAAGTTATGTTTCTTATGCTTATAGATTTAGTAATATTAGACATAATACGTGGAGTGGGTGTTGTATAGCGTTTTAGGACCCTAGTGTAATTTTCCTGATTCATGCCCTCATATAGGTATAAAATATCGTATCCTTATATAGGCATAGAAATCATAACCATATTAAGACATAGCTCAAGTAGTCCTAATACGGCTTGGCTACTTCCACCATTTCCAAAAATCTACAATGATTTCTTGGAAAAACCCGCCTTCAGCAGTCAGGGACTTCCCCATACATGAATATTAAGTCAGCCAAGAAATCATGCAGTTTTCAGAGAATTAAGTCTCTGATGACGTTATTATGTCCAATCTTACGTCAAACTCGGCACCTTCAAGGTATAAATATGCCCACACTTGTCCAAACAAACACACGGTGGTTTGGAGCAGTTCGACTATCTACTTGCCCGATGTGCCCTGCTGCAGCAAGTGCCGAAGGAAGCCGACCCTCCAGCTGACGCACTGAGAGACGCTGTACTTTCTCCTGCCGAGAAATCCAGCTCCAATGTTTCCAGGCTACCCTTGCGGGTTGCTGGGAAATTGAGTCCTGAGAGAGAGATACAAGACCTCCTACATTCTAAACCAAGGTACGGAGCTGATTAGACCCTAAGAGAATTCTTGGAATAGATTCTTGGCAACTAATACTAAAACTAAGCTACACCTTACTTACTTCTTCCCTTGTACTAGACCTAGGTTAGGTACACCAGGGTAGGCATATTTTAGAAGCACCAGTTGAGTATTTTTAGTCATTAGTTATCACTGTATGTATTTTGTGCATTTTAGGTATCTTATGGCTTAGAAACCATACCATGCATTTACAGTATTATTTTATATTACTCTTCGTTGTATATGCTCTGTACTTTACAGCAAGTATTACGATTGCAGCAGTTCATTTCTTATGCTTGAGAAAGAAGGCTGTCCAATAAATACCCTTTTATTGAAAACGCCCGTCTCTCTATTTCTCTGCACCTCTGGTGAAACGAAGCATGCACGATTGACTGAGTGAAATAACTATCTATTGTTTCCGCGACTCTAGAGATATATTTCCTATTCTTGGGGAACAAAGTTGTCATGTTTTAAGTGGTTGTCAGAAACGAATCCCTTCTTGCTTATTCGAGAAAGTTTCTAGTGACCTCTGAGCTACCTGTCACATACACAATTAAGTTTAGTATATTCGGTAGAGACCTAGTTGACTTCAGTCCTACGTCTAAACTACAGGATACACTATTCCAGTGCGCAGAGCCTATTGGGAATATAGGAACTACACTACATGGCAACGGTGAGTGCTTTTAGCAGGCTTCAAGATGAAGATTTCCTCCTTTGTTTTAAGTTCCACATTGGATGTTTGAATGTTGTAAAGAGCTCAGGTCACTGAGATAGGTTTGGCCAGATACGACTTCTTAGAGAGGCAGCTTCCAAGCTAGACTCCTTCAGCTTGATGTGCTTAAGACATTTCCTTAGAGGTTTTGCCAAAGTGCTCAGTGAGCCTTGAGAAATTCAGTTTGAGCAGCTCTCACCTGGAAGGGTTGGCATGTCATAGGTACTTCATCTGCAAGTGTAACATGAACAGTGTATTTTCTTGTGTGAGTGTTAGATTTGAGGGTCTCTAGTTGGCAGAGGTAGGTACCTTTCACAAATAGGGACCCTTGCGTCTAGTCATGGTAAGGGGGTACACTCCTAAAATAACCCCTGCTCACCCCCTTGGTAGCTTGGCACGAGCAGACAGGCTTATCTCAGGGGCAGTGTGTAAAGCATTTGTGAACACATACAGTAACGTAGTGACAACACTACAGATGGACACCACACAAGTTGAAGTATAAAAATAAGTATTTTTATATAAACCGAACACAAAACCACAAACAAAAAAAATCCACAATCCTGTACTTCAAAAATGGTAGAATTAGCTTGTTCTCTTAAGATGTAAAATTCGACACTTTGAGTTCAATGAACCTTAGGATGCGTAATGCTATATAACGAAAGTGTTGCAGGGAAGGTGATGCGTCGGTTCCTTACACGCAAGAAAGGTGATGCGTCGGGTCCCTACTGATGCTTAGGGGATGAGTCGGATCTTCTTTGCGAGGGGAGGTGATGCGTCGGTTTCTTACTGCGCTTCCCTGGCGATGATGCGACCAGCAGCGCTGTGATGTGATGAAGATCCGGTGTTATGAACAAAAATGGCTTCTTTTCTTGGTTGCGACAGAATGTTTGCACACCTGACGGCCGTGCGGCGACTCAACGATTCTTCTGAGCCGTGACAGGCCCTGCGACACGCTTCTGGTGATGCGGCAGCATCTGGTGCAATGTCGATCCTCCTCTCCGGTGATGCGAGGTGCTTCAGCAATGATGCGACAGCTGCATCAGTGGCCACACGCTTCTCCGTTGATGCAGCAGTGTCTGGTGCGACATCAATCCTCTTCTCCGGCGATGCGATGACAGCGGCTGCGGCGGAGGACACGCTTCTTCTTCGTGAGTCCCACTTCCAGCTCCTTGCGACACGCAGTTCCTCAGAAAGCCCAACACAACTGCAGGCACTTCCAAAGAACTCTTGGGGAGCTGATTGGTGAAGGCTGTTGTCCCTGAGACTTCAGCAGGAGGCAAGCTCTATCTCAAGCCCTTAGAGATCCTTCACAAGTTGATGAAAGTACACACAAAACTCCTCTCTCCTTTCTTTGGCAGTCAGGCAACCACTGCAGGCCAATCCCCCCAAACAGCACTTCAGCTTAGGGATAGTCTCTCCTCAGTCTCTCTGTGTGTGGTATTTTCAAACAAAGAATGTTAAAACCAACTTCACTAAAAGATGCATTTTATCATTCTGAGTTCAGGCATACTAAACTTGAATTTCTACCTAGTTCCCTGTGTCAGTTAGGATTATAAGATGTAATATTCAAACTGCCCATTCTGGCCTATGGGGGACAGGTAGCCTTGCAATAGTGAAAAACGAAAATGGCTGTAATTCACTATTAGGACCTGCCACACACATCTGGGCATGTCCTACCTTTTACCTACAATGCACCCTGCCCTTGGGCCTACCATAGGGGTGACTAATATGCAGAATAGGGAAGGTTTAGGGACTGGCAAGTAGGTGCACTTGCCCAGTCAGCATACCAGTACCTGACCTTACACAGGCTCTGCAATGGCAGACCAGAGACACACTTTTACAGGCTGCTGCTGTGGGTGGCACAACCAATGCTGCAAGCCCACCAACAGCATTTGGTTTACAAGCCCTGGGCACAGTCAGTGCACTATACTTGGGTCTGACAAGTAAACCAAACCAGCCAATCATGGAGTCACTAATCCATACATCAATTTACAACAGTGAGAACATATGCACTTTAGCACTGATCAGCAGTGGTAAAGTGCCCAATGTCATAAAACCAACAAAAACAGGTCAGAAGAAATACAGGAGTAAGGCAAAAAAGTTCAGGGATGACCCTGAAAAAATGGGCAAGGGCAACGCAACCCCCTTCCAGCCAAAACGCAGGGGATACCAATTACTACCCTGATGGGCCTCTCTGCTTTGGGCAATAGAACATGGACCCTGGCCTGCAACAACAGTGGCATATTCCAGTTCTACGCCAATCTGAACCCATTTCAATCCCTCTGGACATACTCTCAGGTCCCACCATGCTAGCCCATTGGGAACTCTTCTCCTCACCTGTGAACACCATCTGTGCTGCACCTAACCTTCGCTTGCTCACAGGTGTGTCCCAACAGACAGACAGCAAGCCAAAGTGGCCACTGACAGTAGTCAGTGATGAGACCCAGGCTTTATGCCTCTCAGGGCTCTCAAACGTCTGTGGCGTCAGATAGCGGGGGCAGTAGCCCCAGGTGCTTGGCACCCTTTGCCCATGCTCCCTCCTGTCAGGTCAGGTATGACATCCTGACACTGACTCATCAGCCCCAGGCCTGTACCCGGCAGGACAAGAGACTGGGGAGGGCTCTCCCACACCCGGTCTTCCTCCTTGGGGCTCTGTACCCTCCTACCTGGAGCAGTACCCACTTCCAGAAATGTCAGGGTTCCTGTAGCAGGTGTCCTGCACAATTCGCCCACCAGTTCAGGGGTTCTATCCTGAGTAGAGAAGTGTGGCTCAATGGTTAGAGCGGCAGACCCTGATGAAGTAGTCTGGCCGGGACCAGGGTTTAATTCCCGCCTCAGCGGGTCTTGGGCTCAATTTCCTCGGACCTGCTAATTCTCGCCTCGGTGCCTATTCTAATCATGAGTCCCACTCTGCACCTCTGGGCAATAGCTTGCTTAATCTCTACAACGGCCCCAACAACGCTGGGGATGCCTGACTTCACCTTGGGGGTGCCCAGGAGTGGGCTCCTCACAGGGAAATGCCAGGAAGGGTTCTTTGGCGGTATTCGTACAAGCGCCGAGATGCCTATGGGTAGTCGTGCGCTATACAAGTGCGTAATCATTTCATCATCATAATCATCATCATTTCATTTCATTTCATTTCATTTCAACTGGGCTTCCAGGTCAGGGGACACACCCATAACCTGGCCCTCCAACCTAGGGTCTAAACCCATGGGCTGCACCGGGTCAGAGGCGAGGACTCTTCTCGAGCTCCAAATCAAGCTCCCTCATGCTCAAACTGCATCCTCTTTTCCTCTAGGGCCAATTTCCTATCTTCTAACTCCAGTTGCCCACCCAACTTGAGCTTGGCCAGCTCCATTCCATGCATCCTTTACTCCTTCCTGTCCTCTAACTCTTCTGGGGACAGTCCTTTGGCAGAAACACTGCTACCCGCTGGGGAGGTTGCTCTCCTCCTTCCTGGACCAAATGGCCCCTCCAGCGGCTCATCTGCAATATCAGCCCCCTCCTCATTCTCAGGGGTATTCCTTTCTTTGACCCAGGCCCTCAGCGCCTTTGTGAACTCATCCTTCTTGGAGAGACAGGTCATTGCAACTTTAAATTTCCTGCAGAAGTGCTTTAACTGTTTTACATTGTAGCATTCCAGTTTCTCCTCTTCCCACTCAAAATCACCAGATGCTATGGATGCTGCTTTCTCCATGATGGTTAAACTTGGCAGTTCTTTGCAAAAATAGAAAATCCCAGGAAAAACAATCTACCAAAAGTATGTGGTCGCGTTTTGGTCTGCACTCACTAGTAGTGTTCACCAATTACTGTATATGAGCCACAGATGCAAGTACAAATCCTCACCGTTGACCACCATTGGTAGATGTGTGCACGCCCGGCGGCCCTACGGCGACTCAATGATTCTTCTGACCCACGACAGGCCATGCGACATGCTCCCGGTGATGCGGCGGCGTCTGGTATGACTTTGATCCTCTTCTCCAGCGATGTCAGGCGCTTAGGGAATGATGCGACAGCTGCAGCGGTGGCGACACTCTTCTCCGTGGATGCGGCGGCGTCTGGTGCGACGTCGATCCTCTTCTACGGCGATGCGACGACAGCGGCTGCAGTGGCGACAGGCTTCTTGTTCGTGAGTTTTGCTTCCAGCTCCTTGCGACACGCAGTTCCTCAGAAAGCCCAACACAACTGCAGGCACTTCCAAAGAACTCTTGGGGAGCTGATTGGTGAAGTCTGTTGTCCCTGAGACTTCAGCAGGAGGCAAGCTCTATCTCAAACCCTTGGAGATCCTTCACAAGTTGATGAAAGTACACACAAAGTTCCTCTCTCCTTTCTTTGGCAGTCAGGCAACCACTGCAGGCCAATCCTCCAACTAGGTCTTCAGCTTAGGGATAGTCTCTCCTCAGTCTATCTGGTGCCTCTCCTCAGCAAAGGTTTCTTCTTGTTTCCCAGAAGTGATCTAAAGTTCTGGGGTCTGGGTCCTCCTTTTTTACACAGTTTATCTTTGTTCTCTGAAGGCAGAAAGGCCTTTGCCTAGTCCAAACCAGTTTTGGTCAGTGCTGGAGCACTCTGTTTACATGACTCCTTCATTCCTTTCACAGTGCAGGGCAGGGACATCAGACGCACCACAGGAGGTGGAGCCAGCATTGGGGAGGGAAGACACAGCCCTATTCTGGTCCCAGGTGCAACTCCTCCCTCCCATCTACATACAGATGTCTCTATTCAGCCCTGGGATAACTCACCCTGTCTCCTGGAATCCTCCATCCCCTGTCACTCAAACTCCAGAAAAGGAATACACAACCTAGCAGAGGCAGGCTTGGATGTTTAGACAAGAAAATACCTTCTAAAAGTGGTATTTTCAAACACAGAATGTTAAAACCAACTTCACTAAAAGATGCATTTTATCATTCTGAGTTCAGGCATACTAAACTCGAATTTCTACCTAGTTCCCTGAGTCAGTAAGAATTATAAGATGTAATAATCAAATTGCCTATTCTGGCCTATGCGTAACACGTGGCCTTGCAATAGTGAAACACAAAATTGGCTGTAATTCACTATTAGGACATGCCACACACATCAGGGCTTGTCCTACCTTGTACCTACAATGCACCCTGCCCTTGGGCCTAACATTGGGATGACTAATATGCAGAAAAGGAAAGGTTTAGGGACAAGCAAGTAGGTGCACTTGGCAAGTCTGCATACCAGTACCAGTCTGCACACAGGCTCCACAATGGCAGACCGTAGACACACCTCTACAGGCTGCTTCTGTGGGTGGCACAACCAGTGCTGCAAGCCCACCAGCAGCATTTGGTTTACAAGCCCTGGGCACACTCAGTGCACTGTACTAGGGTCTGGCAAGTGAATCAAACCAGCAAATTATGGAGTCACTAATTCATACATCAATTTACAATCGGGAGAGCATATGCACTTTAGCACTGATCAGCAGTGATAAACTGCCCAAAGTCATAAAACCAACAAAAACAGGTCAGACAAAATACAGGAGGAAGGCAAAAAGTTCAGGGATGACCCTGCAAAAGGGACAAGTCCAACAGTGAGTGAGCAAAATCACTATATGTGACCATGGAACAAGTCCATTTAAACATTCTGAATGCGGTGCCACCTCTCAGTTCAGTTCAAAACACCTCAAATAGTGCTTCTCCTCATCCTGGTGCCAGCTTCCCTTGTGTGTTTTGCTCCTGTCTCCTGCTCAAGACCCCCCCATGCTTCGCCTGCTATTCCATTTGTTCGCTTTGCATTCTTTGGCTCTTCACCCCTATCTGAATGCTCTTGCTTTTCTGTCTCTTCTCTCCTTTTCCAGCCCTATATATCTGCGTCACTTTTCCGCCTTTATAATTTCGCTCTTCACCTTTCTCTCCCTTCTTTTCTGCATTTTCCACCACTTTTCTGCCTTCATACTGCTGTTTGCGCCTTCATTTTGGCTTGTGTTTTACTGCCTGTTGCTTCTATTTTCCTGCCTTTTTTTCACTGCCTGATCCACCCTCTCACTTCACAGCACCCTTCTCACCTCCCAGAACTTATGTAATGGAGGCTGAAGCACCACTGCACTGCAGACACGTCAAAGGTGTGCCAAAGGCAAGCCCATCTGTGCCCATTCATGCCTGGACCACACCCACACCCAGCACCAGGAACCCAGGCTCTCATGGCACCAGCAGCTATACCGGCGCAGAGCTCCTGCCCATGGATTCTGGGTTCTGCAACCCAAACTGCTGCCACACCTCCTCCTGCTCTACAGCAGGTCCCTTCACCTGCCACCACTTCTGCTCCTTCTGCAATGCCGGTAGGTCCACACTTGCCACCACCCCAACCACAAAAACCACTACAACGCCTCAACAACTCCGCTACTCTTGCTCAATGCCCAATCACTCTGCAAGCACAGCAATGAGATCTGGAACACAATTACCTCCCTCACCTCGATGTTGTCTTCCTCACAGAGACTCTGCATCTGCACCCTACACTGCCTCAGTCATGCCCAGTGGATACAAGATAGTTCACCAAGACTGCATCAACAAAGTCGGAGGTGGGATCGTCATCATCCACAAAGAATCCACCCACTACACCACTACCACAGACAACACCACCCCATTCATGAAGCACCTATCAGGGAAATGTTTATTCCTCAGGATCTGCAGAAGATGTTACATGGCCCACGTTCAGGTACCTCAAACTCTGAATGATTTATTAGCGCAAAGTCTTAAAGTGGACAGGCGGGGGTAAGGGCATGGGTTGGGAACAGCTGGGAAGGAGATCTGAAAAGCAAAAAGTTAAACACAAAGGAAAACAACACTCTTATAAGCTGTGGTTCATAAGTTTCATATTACCGTTAAACACAGGTTAGTACTGGGTCACACTAATGACTAGAGAGCTTCTCTCAGTAGTTCTATGTATGCAAACAAGTTCTTTGTACTTCAAACTCAATTAGATGAACTCATTTTTCTCATGAGTTCTCTGTGTTCTAGATTGATCTCTAATATCAAATTAACTCCGAGACTCACATTCTTTCACATAAGACACTTAAAGACCACAATACTTAAAAGGTCTCTCTCGCCTTTACGGACTGCAGAACTGCGCCCCTCGTACATACAGCCATATGCACCAAAACAAAACTAGCAACACTGATTTGAGCACGCCCATCTTACTGCGCAGGGCACAGCATGTTCTGTATGGGTGTTTTGATGTGCCAGCCAGTCAGTGGCGGGAGCAGGCAGCTACTTCAACAGCAACACTTCGGTTGCAAAGCCTCAGGACGACAGGAAGCAGCCCAGAAGCATCGGTGCGAGGACTCTGTCTCAGGAAGTCTCGGGAGGAATAGTGAGCACAGCATGCAGGGTGTGGTTGTGTTTTATAGGGCCCGCCATGCCCATGATGTCTGCCCCTGGGAGATCTGTGTAATGTAGTCTAAACAGACTACACAAGCCTGAAAAGGAGAAAAAGCCAGTGTGTGCTGAGTAAGGCATACATGCCTTCAGGAACAACAATGGGGCCACAATGCTGCATCTAAGTAACAAGAAAGAGTAGACAGTGCTTAAAAGAACAAAAGGCTCTCTCTTGCCTTTACGGAGTGTGGTACTGCGCACCTCTTACATACAGCCATAGGCACCAAAACACACTTAACAACACTGATTGGAGCACACCTGTCTTACCACGCGGAGCATGGCCTGCTCTATACTGGTGCTAGATGCGCTAGCTGGTATGCGGTGAGTGCAGGCACAGACTTCCTCAGCAAAGTGGTGGCTGCAACGCCCCAGGAAGACTGGAAACAGCCCAGCAGGACTGGGAGAAGGACTCCGTCTCCGGAAGACTTGTGAGGAATAGTGAGTACAGCATGCAGGGAGTGGCCATGTTTTATAGAGCACGTCCAAGATGGCTGCCTCTGGGACATCTGGGTAATGTAGTCTGAACAGACTACACAAACCTGAAAAGGAGAAAAAGGCAGTGTGAGCTGAGTAAGGCATTCACCCCCACAGGCACAAGAATGGGTTCACAATGCTGCATCTAAGGAACAAGAAAGAGTATTTATTTAATATATTTGTAGAGCGCAAAACCTGTCACCCAAAGGGCATCCTGGCGCTAGAGTAGACAGTACATTGCACAGCAACAGATACATGGATGGCTAGAAACAGTACATAGGGCAGCAGGACTATCAGTGATGACACATACAGCATGATCACCATCACGCTGCAAGGGCTGCCTTATGAGCTTTCCCATACAGAGGCTTGGCCCAGATGAGCAAAGACATTTGGGAAGCTGCTGCCAAAGGTAAGCATGGGACGGGCTCTGGACGGCACACCACCCTAATTCTGACAACACCTCAACTTCCAACGCAACATAGATGGGAAAAACTACCTTCAGAGGCACCCTCGCCTACAGACCTCCAGGACCATGCCACAGCTTCTGCGATGCTATCCCGGACTCTATCACCCCCCAAGCCACGGACACCGAGCACTACATCTTCCTCAGAAAGCTCAACTTCCAACAAACCCCACTCACACTGCAGGAAACACGTTGGACGGTGTCTTCACCACCAGCAACAGTCAAATATAGACACACCACCGAGATCACCTGGACAGACCATGCAATCATCCACTTTACCCTCACACAGCCCCCAGCACCGCCAACAGACCAACCAGCACCTCACACTGCAAATGGAACAGAGTATCCGAAAGCCAATCGACCAATGCCCTCAACATCGCACCTCCCGACACCTCCACCAACCACAAACAGCCTGTCAAAAACTTCACCACCTAGGTGACTGATAGCACCAACTGAGTAGCCCCCATCAAACCCACAACCCCTACAGATCCTCCAAACAAGCCAGTCGGTACACCTTGGACCTCAGAATAATGACACAAAACGCAACTGCAAAAAAAAGGATATGACGCACCACAAAGGAACCTTCAGCCTGAACTACAGTCAAAAGATCACTCAACCAGTACCACTGACTCCTAAAAGAAACATGAAAGAACAACTTAGACAGCCGCATCCAAGCCAGCTGCATGCACTTCACCCAGGCATAGATTTATCCTATTGCAATGTGGAGGCAGCTGGGAGCGTGCCTTACATGATTTTGCATTTCAGCCTACAGTGGGGGACCACATAGAGCAATACTTTGAAAACACAGAATTAGATGTCTTTAATTAATGGTGTTTGAGGGGTGTATAAGGGTGTTATGTCATCTGCAGACAGCCAAGCAGCACAGCAGCTGACACAGACTACACTGGACCACAGAACTGTGCAGGATAGGTTATGCAAATTAGAAAATAAGGATCAAACAGCATGCTGAAGGTGATAAGGCAGGGAAAATGCTTGCCTGATGTTTGCAGTCGAATAGTCCTAAAATCCCAATTGGTGCCATTTGAGACAACAGGGATTTGATTGTTAATACCTAGGATGAGATTAACTTTTTATGCAACGTTGTACGCCTCGCACCTGATAGCAGATGTATCTGATGTAACAGGATTTTTATATGGGGTTATGCTTTCATCGATTACTGTACTTCAAAGGGCATAACTGGAGTAACCAATCAACATACAGGAGATACAGACAGTAATGGCACAAATGGTTAGAGACAAAACACCGGGACCAGATGGGTTCTCAGTGGAATTCTATGCAACTCATGTCTCTGTGGTTGCACCCCAGTTGCTGTGGGTATCTGAGACAGCCAAACGGACAGAGAACTTATATGCCTCTTTGGGGGGAGTCTCTGCTTGTTGTTTTCCAAAAATTAGGCTAAGACCCCTTAAAGGTGACATCTTATTGCCCACTTTTGCTATTAAGTCTAGATTATAAAATTGGCTTACCAGAGGAGCATCAGACTTGTTTCCATGTCAAGGGATTTAGGCTAGAATCAAAACCAATCAAGTATCTGGGGTTGAATATTGACCATGGAGAGAGGGACTTGGTTGACTGCAATCTAGGTGGTGCTTGCATCGATTCAACAGTCTCTGCTTGTAGGAAGTTGGGTTACTGATTGAAGGGGGTGAAAACCTACTCAAGCAGCAGCCACAATTTCTGTCAGAGGGAATTCATAACCAAACCCCAAACTAACCTGTGCTCAACCATATGACAGCTTGGCACAAAAGCAGTCATGCTTAACTGCAAATGTGTAAAGTATTTATGCAGTACTTCAAACAGTAATTAAGTAAAAGCAGAACACAAGAAAAATACCACACCAATTTAGAAAAATATAGTAAAATTTGGTAAATAATTTGAGACCATACTGCCAAAAATCCAATCAGTAGAACTGATATATAATTTTAAAGATTTAAATGGAAATAGTGCCTAAAAGCAAAAAGTGGCGAATGTGGTTATCTGGTCGGGACAAAGTCAAGAACTTAGGCCGGCCACGATGGAGCATGGGCCGGGTATAGAGTGAAGTTAGACATGCTGAACAAACTACCTTAAATCCTAGTTTGCAGTTCCGAGGAAGCTGTGAGGTTAAAAAGCAGAGCCCTGCATCATCATCAAGGATGCTATTTATGAGGGGCTTGCAATGCAAAGTCGTGCATCTAAGTGTGTCACACACTGATGACTCTGAAGAAACTGTGAGGTTGCTATCTGGAGTCCTGCATAGCCATTGAGGATGCTGTTGACAAAAGGCTTTCATGCGAAGCCCTGCGTTGAAGTTACATTGTGCAGTGGCAGTTAGGAAGAGGCTGTGAGTTGTTATATGAGTTGTGGAGTTGAGGATGTGTCATGCTGCCGTGGTTCCCATGCGGCTGTGAGAAGATGTGTTGCACTGCATTGGTTCTGCTAACAGGATCACAGCTAGGCTGGCAGAGCACTTGCAAGCCCCCATCCAAGGGTCTAGGCACCACTTGGAGGGCAAGACTCACAGAAAGCAGAGGCCAAGTTCTGGGTTCAAGGTGGTTGGTGCCTTTTTTTGTCCCTGAGTCTCTGATCATGAGGCAAGCCAATTAGGCCTTGGAGTCTCTCTGGTGGTCCTAGTTCAACATGCAGGTCCAGTCCTTCTGTCTCAGACATCAAGGCAGCAGAGAAGTAGTCCTTCTGGCAGAGCAGCACAGCAGTCCTTCCGAGTCTTCGACAGGTCGAGAGGTGTACTGAAGTGTTTAGTCTGAGGATTCACTGTCTATACCTGGTGCCCACTTTGAAGTAGGAGAAGGTTCTGGAGTTCTCCCCCCTCAGAGGTGTTTGGAATTTCCTGCTTCCAGCCCTGGCCCTAGCTTGTCTGGAGTTACAAAAGAATAGTGCTAAAACCCTTTGTGAATATGGCCGACAGAGCCTTTGTGATGCGCAAATGTGGTAGATGACAGCCCACCCCCTCATCAAGTCAGAATGGCCCGAACTGCCAGCAATTATTTCCCTTTGTTTCACTGTCTGGGAGCAATACACAAAGGCTAACTTCCAGCTATACCTAGACATGTGACCCAGGATACAGGCAGCAAACAAAATGGTTGGAAGAAGAAAATGCCAACTTTCGAAAAAAGCGCATTTTCAGAATTGTCACTTAAAATTCGACTTTGCCATTAAAGAGGGCTTTAAAATACAATTCTTTAGACACTGAATTCAACATTCTGACCTACTTCCAATAAAAAGTTACCACTCATTATATGCCACAAGGGAGCCCAATGTTATCCTATGGGAGAGGTAGGTCTTACAGTAGTGAAAAATGAATTTAAGAGTTTTTCACTACCAGGACATATAACACTTAAAAGTACATGTCCACTTTTTAAATACAACAAAAATGAGATTCAATAAAATGGAGTAGTAAGGCCAAATGTTTGGGGGAAGACCTGCCCAAGGCAGACAGGTCTAACACTTCAGTTTTGGATTGTCCTGCCGTTTTCAACCTTGGGTTGTATTGCTCTTTTCAAAATGTTGGTATTACTCAGGCGATTGCATTTCTCTTTGGCTTTGCCAGTGGTGTAAGGAAGCCCTTCTTCGGCGATCTGCAGGTGCTGCTCACCTCTTTGATCCAGGTGAAGGGCCACCTTTGGGTGTCAATGAAGAAGCTGTGTGCACCTCCTGTGGAGAGTGGACTAACATCTCTAATTACAGATTCTATTATGCAGCTGCACAGTTGCAGTGGCATGTGAGGTGGTGTGGGAGAGAATGTTTTGTTGAGAGTGTCAAGATGGTGCTTTAAGATCTATGTACAAAGAAAAGGCCCGAGACGCACCTGTTGCCCGGATCCGTCTCCAGACTTCAATCCCATTTTATGGGGGAATCCCACTCCTCCACCTACTCGTCGTATGCCAGGGGAGTCTCAATTCTGATGCGCCGGGGCCTCCCTTGGCAGACCGCCCGGGTACTCCTCGATTCGGACGGCAGATATGTGATCCTCCCTGGTTTACTACTGGCTCATCCCGTTACGATTGCTGCGGTCTACGGCTCCAACTCCGATGACTCCGAATTTTGTTATCACATCTGGCACCTCATCTCCTCCTGCGGCCCCGCGGCGGACGTTTCGGGTGGAGATTTTAATGTCACTCTATCGGTGACCTTGGATCTGTCGGGCTCCTATACATTCCATCCACATGCAGCTGCAGGTCTCACTTCAATTTTAACTGATATCGCTCTTTATGATGCTTGGCGCCACTTCCGCTCCGATTCTCGGGAAGGCACCTGCTTCACAGGCGCAAGGGGCTGTTGGTCGGGGCATTGATGTTTGGCTGACCTCGCCGGACTTTCTGTCTTGGTTCACCGATGCAGTGCACATGGCTCGCACCTACTCTGATCATGTGCCGGTCCAGATTCGTTTCAGGCCTCCTCATTCCCTGCGACGGGCCTTCACTTGGTGTCTCTCCCCTAACGCTCTTCGGGCTTCTGCTTTTTGTGCGGACATCAAAACCGCAACAACCAACTATTTTGATTTAAACACGGGTTCCGTTGATTCCGCCTCCCCATTATGGGAAGGATGAAAGGCCGTCATTAGGGGCGAATAGATTTCTAAACAGGCCATCGTCCTCCGCTCTATTCGTGCCACTCTGGCTAAGCTCGAGGAGGAAATTAAGGACATGGATGCTGCCCAGACTGCACACCCTAGTCCTGAGATGCTGGCGTTACTTCGCCAAAAACACACCGAATTCTCGGATGAAGCTGGCCGTGAACTGTCTTTTTTGGGCAGAGAGGGTTGGGCGCGTCGCTTTGGTGAGGGGGACCACCCGGGGCGTACTACTGCCAACCTTCTTCATCCACCGCGAGCTGCCTCCTATATAACGGCCCTCAGTGATTGTGGCCCGGACAAGACAACCTCCCAGGAGGACATAAAATCCAGTGTTCTCAATTTTTATTCACAACTCTATTCTGCTGGTACTCCTCTGCCAGGGGAGGATTTTGATCAATACTTTGAATCTATTGCGCTGGTCGGGCTGGGAGACTACCACCGTAAATTCCTCGATTAACCATTTTCCAGAGAGGAAATACTGGCTGCCATCAGTAGTCTACCTGGAGACAAGGCCCCTGGCCTGGATGGCCTGCCAACCTCGTTCTACAAAACATTCGCCGATCTCTTGGAGCCCCATCTGGAAGCTATGTATAATTAATCTTTTGATACCGGTCTCTTCCCGCCATCCTTGCGTGAGGCGTTGATAACCTTGCTTCTCAAACCCGACAAGCCTGCCGACTGTCACAACTCCTACCGCCCCTTTCCCGTATAAACATTGATAACAACATTTTTCCTAAATTGATCTCCTCCCGCTTTCTTTTACTTATGCCCACCATTGCTCTCCCCGATCAATCAGGTTTTATTCCCGGTAGGGCAACCCCGCACAACCTATGTACTATCTTCTCAGTTTTGCATCAAATTAATCCTAACCTACAGGCGGTGGCCGCCCTGCTGGACGCCCCTAAGGCATTCGATACGCTGGAGTGGCCCTTTTTATTTTACATCTTGCCGTGTATAGGCTTCAGTGAAATCTTTCTGCGTAAGGTTAAACTCCTTTACACCAATCCCTCGGCACGTCTCCGCATCAATGGTCAGGTCTCCAACCCTATTAGTATTGTTTGTGGCACGCGCCAGGGGTGCCCGTTATTGCCCATCGCAATGAAGCCTTGGCTGCCAGGCTTCAGCAGCACCACACCCACATTGGTTTCTCATCCCGCTCCCTGCTCGTCTCAATGTACGCGGACGATGTTACTCTATATGTCCGCCATCCTCAGGAGAACCTCAGCCCCTTGGTCCGGGAAATCATACGCTTTGGTGGGTTTTCAGGCATCCAGGTGAACTGGAGCAAGGCTGTTCTATTCCCCTTGACGGATGCCACCGTGCCATTCCCACCTGACTTTCCGTTTGTGTGGGCTTCTGGCCCCACGTGCTATTTGGGCATCTGGCTGATTAGGGATCTGGATGAACTGTGGAGGTCTAACTTCGGGTGTGCGGTGGACTGTCTGGAATCCAGGATTCCATTGTGGAGCCGATTTCCCCTTTCTTTTGCGGGCCGAATCGCAATCGCCAAAATGGTGGTCCTTCAAAATTTCTCTATCTGTTTTTAAACATCCCTCTCACTTCTCATTTCTTTTGCAAATTACGCTCCCTAATCATTTCGTTTGTTTGGGCGGGTAAATAGCCATGAGTAGCTTATGATATCCTTACTCTCCCCATGTCTGCTGGTGGGATAGGCGCGCCTGACTTCAGGATCTATGCTTTGTGTGCCCAGGCCAGCTTCCTGCATTTTTTGATTCACCCTACCCCTTATCAGCCTCACGTCGCAGTCGAGACGGATGTAGCTTCATCCTGGCCTTTGTCCACGGCTTTGTTCGTGCCCGCGGTGCGCCCTCGGGCAGAGGTCGACACGGTCGAGACTCTGTGATGGGCCTGGTCTGGCCTGCGTCGGCTTTCTAGCATCCCTCAACTCTCTGCCAACTCCATGCCAATAGTAAACCATCCAGATTTTCCCTTGCTTCAGTCTTCCAACATGTCTAGACATGCGACGTGGTTGGGTTTGAGGACGGTGGCGGATCTACCCAGAGAATACATTCTACTCTCTTCCTGATTCCTCATGGCTGCGGGACACGCTTTTATTCTATCAGATGCGTGCCACTTACCGGAAACTGCATCCCGCATTCCCTCAGCCCCCGCCCACCATGCTTTGGATTTCATATATACTTCCCCGTCGCCGCACAAATTGGTCACCAAACTATACGCTCTCACCCTAGTGCCTGCCCCCTTTTCCTCTGATCGAGCGCGGGTGGCATGGGGTGCGGATCTCGGTAGAGACATTTCGCAGGCTGACTGGTTATGTTGCTGTAATCAGACGAAAAAGCTGTCACTGAACTACCGGCTCCGTCTGATCCATTTCAAGTATTTGCACCGGCTGTACCGCACCCCAATGTAGCTCCACAGGCTGGGGCTAATTCCTGAGGACAGTTGTGTGCGTTGCGCTGCTCCTGCCACGGACTTTGCCCATTTAGCGTGGCTATGCCCTAAGGTCTCTGAGTTCTGGTGGGTGGTGTGTTCCACCATCTCTGACCAGGGGCGGTGGGTGACATTTGAAAGTGGTGGGGCGCAAAGTAATTAGCATCCAGCACCGTAGCGAGCGAGCGCAGCGAGCGCGCCCAAACCCCAAAAGGGGCGTTTGGGGGGATAACCCCCCCCCCCCACGAAAATTTTGAAAAAAAAGAAGACAAATCGTGCATTTTCAAGCAAATTTGAGAAAGCAGGAAGGTTAATAAAGCAATTATGAAAGTGCAGTTATTACATTAATAGATGGCATAACATAGGTAGCTGCTTATTCAGTATAACCACAGAGCTTCATACATTCCGTCCTATTACGCTCAGGTGCTGAATTCAGACTATAAGACTTTCATGAAAATCTCAGCTCTAAGAGTAGAAGAAGTTGCTCAGCAGTTGGGAAACAGCCTTCACAAGCATTGGGAAAATGAGAGGCAATTACTTGAAAGCAAACTGAAAGCAATGCATCAAGTAGTAACTTAAAGCAATGCATCCAGCAAAACTGTGCATGCAGTCAACCATACAAAAGTAAACTAAAGCAAGTGTGAACCTGTGAACCTTCACTTTGAAAGCAGGGTGCTAGTCAACAGGTCAGTCACATACATTTAAACTGAAGAAGAGTACACCTCAGCATGCAGGCACCAACATAAAAGCACCAAGCAAGTCAAACAGTTTAATGAAAGAAAAATGAAAGCAATACATCCAGCAAACTAGACAGTGACTCAAAAAGTAAACTGAAGCAAGTGCACACTGAAAGGAATGCGCAGTCATTAGTCAGACATTCACATAAAAGCAACTTACCAAGACACCTAATCAATTACATGGGAAAAAACTTGAGCCAATGCATCCAGAAAACCAGACCAGCACACCAAAGCATCCCACCACTGATAGGATGGCAGCTGTGCTCTTAGGGTCACCCCTCAGTTTTTTGGCAGGGTTGAGCACCCCCCACTTTTATGCCCTGTGTGTCTGAAAGGGAGACAGGCAAAAGGGGTCATAATGGGACATCGGGCACAGCCACTTTGTAATCGAGGTCACCCACCCAGCTCAAGACTGAGTTACAGGCTGATCCTAAATCTTTAAACAACCACAAGGGTCTCCAGCTAGTTGGTTCTTGAGCCAAAAGAGTCCTCAGCTCACTGGGAGTCTTTACATCGCGCCTGAGATGACATGACAATGTCCCTTAATCCGGAGCAACTGTGGGGACTGGTCTGGGTCTGGATCTGGATCTGACTTGGTACGAGCAGGATACAAAAAGTAACGGGTAGGTGGTAACCCACTTCAAGTGAAGGAGCTGTAAGGAACCTACGCGCACTGGTGTTGATACCACTAACAGGGCAGCTCTGGCTTTCTCAGGGTGGGTGTCAGCTGTGTGATGAAACCAGCATGTGAAGCAGTTACCTCAAACAAACTAAA
This sequence comes from Lissotriton helveticus, assembly GCF_964261635.1. Classification (NCBI taxonomy): domain Eukaryota; kingdom Metazoa; phylum Chordata; class Amphibia; order Caudata; family Salamandridae; genus Lissotriton; species Lissotriton helveticus. The sequence goes on along the minus strand of NC_136057.1, from coordinate 2,081,987,067 downwards.
ACCAATGCACTCATCAAGACAAGGATTTACATGAAATCAAATAGAAAACCACCATCAAGCCAGGTAGTCACCTAAAGGCAAATTGAAGTGACTGCACACTATGGGAAGTGCACTTCACCAGCCAGCCTATTACACTAAAGGAAAATAAAAGCAATGCTCCCAGTAAACAAGACAACATAAATTGAAAATGTTTCCCCGCAGGACCAACAGTCACAAAAAGTAAAGAAACAGAACGAAGTCAGAGGCACTCCAGGAATCCAGGTAGTCACACAAAATCATAACTGATTGAGCAAAGTGTGTACTGAAAACTATTGCAAATAAGACAATTATATCAGAACAAACTAGTCACAGGAAAACAAACGCATGCACCCATCAAGCCGTGCATCACAAGTCAGCAAACTGAATCCAATTAAACCAGCAATACTTGGTGTCACCCAAAAGCAAAGTATAAAGTGCACTTCAGCACCCGAGATGCAATATGTACACACAAGGTAGTGGCACTCTTACCTGCAATAGGCGTACTTTTTGCCCTTCTTGCCCTGGACGGTTTTCGGGGAGTCGTTGGAAGCGGGGGAATGCTGCAGGAAGTAGTTCATGCGGGCTTTCCAATCTTTCAAACTAAAAAGGAAGAATAAAAAGGCACGTTAAAAACATGTCCCTCTTGGCAAAAGCGAAACAAGTGTGACAACGAACTACAGTAAGCATGCACAAAGAATGACAGGGGTCACAGTGGGGGATGGGCATGCACAAGATCACATGGCGCGGCCGCAGCGCTGGAAGCAGCGTGCATCTAATTTTCACACACCCACTCACTCGCGCTCTCAGACACCCCGGACTTTTCTAGTCGATTCCAGAGCCAAGTATGCGGCACAAGCTCGAAAGAACCACCACAATCCCGGAAGTGACCTTTACACCAAGGTGCGGTGAAGGCGTCTCAAAGTAAAGCTGATAATCGCTTTCCTGCACTCTACATATCATCGCGTATTTACAGACGTTTATGTTAACCCTTTGTTCGGCTCATTTATCGGGCACTGATGGGATTTTGGGAAGGAAGGCAATGTACCCAGATGTGGGTATCGGTCGCAAAAGATATACTCGCCCCCCTTAGTAAAAAAAGGAAATCTTCCTAAGTACAGAAGAACGAACCTCTTAGTCAGCCCTTTGGGGCGCTTCAAATCGATCTGCACTTGCATATTTCTGCAGCAGATGTATTAACCCGCTGAGCTAAATAAAAGGGGATTTCACACCAATTTAAGTGCACTGGCGAGAAAAAAAACACCTTTCTGTTACAATATTCTTTAGGACGACTTTGGAAATCATAATCGATTCCATTATCATTTTAATTACATAAAAATAACTAGTTATACAGCCGCCATCGAATGCCGGGGTAGCCTAGCCAACAAGGATGCTACATTGAGGACGGTAGTCAGAACAACTGGATACTCGCAGTGAAGCGCGCCAACGAATGGCCAGGGGTAGTAGGTGCTATATAAATGCAATTCCCAGTTTCCCTCGTAATACAATAGGTACTATCCTGGGATTCGGCAGAACTCCCTTCCCATCCAAAACTGTTTAATATACATTTGCAACAGAGGTCAACTGACAGCAAACATGACGTACATATAAACACTGCGCAGACAGGGCTTACAGGCAACTCTCGCCAGCAGTTCTGCAAACAAGAACACACCAAGCCCAGACTACTGCATGTGATCACTTTCAGATGCTGGTAACATTCCTACTCCCATGGGTCCCGCTGCCCCTGTTCCTTTAACCCTACTGCAAGACCCACCTCCTGCCTCACAACACATGGATTTGATCAACCTCATCGCTGGTACACACATCTGCTTCCTAGGACCGGTTTCTGGCATTAGAGCTGTCTTCAGCCAGGCTTGCTTGAATCCAGTGGCAAAGTGAGCAAGGTACTCGCGTCTGAGCATACCCTGCCAACTTATGGCGAACAAAGCGGTACAAAAGGGGTTGGTGATGGACGGAGCATCTGAACCAATCAAACACTCACACCCAGTCAATAGATCTGGGTTTAATCCATCACCATTCTTTAGCCCACTCTGCCACCCCAGTTCAGACATGGCCTGCTGCCTGTCAAGCAGAGATGTTTTGAGGCATGGGCAAAGTGGGCTCAGGCCTGGGGCCTCTGCCTTTAGCGCCCCCCCTCCCCCCCCATAGAGCCAGCTCTGTTCTGCAGAGAGTCTTGCCCTGACAACCTTGAATAATATTTAAACAGATTGTTGTACATAGCGTTTTTCTATCATTTATTGTTAATATTATGAAAGTCTATTACAGACATATTGCAGACAAAATGTGTTTATGATTCATGCAAAATCCATACAAAATATTCTTTTAGATCAATACAGAACCTCACATGTGAGAAATGGGTGGGTGTCACAGAGATATTAGTGAGCCGCTGCTGTGTTACAAGACTGAAAACATTTACAACAAGGGGTGGTGATGGACAGAGTCTCTGAATTAAGCAGAGTACTCTCACCCAGTCAAGAGATCAGGGCTAGATCCAACACCGTTTTTTAGCTCATTGCACCATCCCAGTTTCAGAACCTGGCTGTATGCAAGACTGAAAACACACATCACTATCCCTGAATATCACATTTAGAATCTGACCCAAGAGGGCATGAAAGAGATGAAACTGGATCCTAAAATCAAAGCTGTTCCGAAAATGGGCCCCTAAATACATTTGACCCAGGGCCCGCAAAGTCCTTAAAATGTCCCTGCTGCTGTCTATAGCCACAATCCAGCTTTCAGGACAGGGAGAGAGCTGGCAACAAATCACAGAAAACAGAGTCTCAAAGTGACACTGGCATTGCAAGGGCACCCTAATGAAGAACTGCATCTGTGCAGCCAGGAGGCACAAAGGCCGCCCCATCATGGCACCAGCTTCATCCACTCGGTGCATCCGCGCCAGCATTTGCCGCACACAGACCCGGGTCCACAGTTTACTTCTGGAACTAACTCATTAATAGGTGGATGTGGATCAGGGGGGAGAAATAGAGAAGCACGCATGAAAGTGATTAAATCTACTAAGCATTTTAAAGTAATGAGTAGTTGTGTGTTGTTTTTATCTATGAACGACATAGCCTTAAGTTTGCAGAACATTTCATCTTGACCCATCTGTTCTACTAAACAAGGTGAAGGGCACATTGAATTGTCTCTGATTTCTGTATTATCATTAATATTTTCTATTTTTTTTTTAAAACAAGAAGCGTAACCACAATATGTTGAAAATGCCGTACTAATTTTTAATTCTATAATCAATTATATTCGACAATATTTATGGTTCTTCCGATTCCTCCAGGAATTCATTCATCCTCCTCGGAATTTAAAAAAAAAATCACAAAGGTTTAAAACATTTCTTCTTTCCCCTTAAACAGAGACCCTGGTCTACAGAATAAAAAACTGACTGAAGACGTCGTTCCCTTTTCAGAATTGCTTCCTGTTAGTAAACAGACCCCCTCCATTGCCGCAGCTCTTGTTATGTATTCCCACCATTGCTGTTCTTTATTACTGATGTATTACTTTATTTATTTTGAGAATTTGAATAGCACCGACTGTAGTCGAGGGACATGGGGGCGTTGGGTGTGTGCTGTACACTTCAGCACACATCACATGCAATGCGTGGGCGTTTCCGAGATATGAACGCATTTCACCTTGTTAACACCTGCTTCAAGGTGGTGTTATTTTTTTATGTTTATTCCAGTCTGGTAACGTAGCAGGTGACGTTTTAAAAACCTATAGGGGTATGCACTGATCCGTCCAAATCACGAAAGTAGTGCAAAGCGCCTTTTTACTCAAAAAAGGGCAGCTTCCCAGCGCAAAACATTTGCGCTACAAAGTGAAAATCTTTGCATGTCACCGTCACGTTGCAAAACAGCAAAGCCTTAGTAAATGTGGGCCATGTTGTTTCTGTGTCACACCAAAGCCAGGCAGTGTAGGTTCTATGTTACCTGGGTACAGATCTGCTAGTTAAAATCGGTGCTATCAGTGCGAGACAGTGGTGCTGTTTGAAAACCGAGACTGCTATGCTTTATGTGTAACGCTCTCTTTGTCTACAGAAATCTCTTGAGAGCTCAGTGGAACCTTAAAGACAGCCCTGCGATCTACAGCTAAAATCGGAATATTCCGACCCCCTTCATGTAATGGACGACGGGCTCGAGCAGCTTACACAACAGGCTGTACGTTATGGTTTTAAAAAGCATTGGTAAATGCATTAGGTTTTGGAAATACAACATTTTTTACAAGTCGTCCTGAAAAAAAAAACAATAACGGGAGAAAGGTTCCCAAAGTTTTCTTACCGCGGCGCCGACATCCTAGCAGTGCGTGCGTCAGACAGTGTGTGTGCCACGCCACCCCCAAGCGCGGCATCCAATGGGATGCTGCACCGGTGGACAGCAGCGCAAGGATTGGCTAGCGTGGCATATTTGCTGCTCGCCCTGTCGCCCTCTGTAAACCCGGGCTGTGGCAGGCGAACAGCACCCCTGGGTCCCGCTGGGGACCTTATAGTGCGCATGCTTGGGAAAGTTTTCAACTTTCCCAAGCATGCACACTATAAGTTCCCCAGCGGGACTGCCCACTACGGTCTGCTGCAGTCTGAGTGTCTGTCACTCAAGCTGCAGCAGGCCACACCCCCCCTGCGCATTCCCGGCGGCTGATTGTTCAGCGCAATGTCTTTTATTTAGATAGGCCGGCGGCCGCGATGCGTCCATGGTGGCTGGTGGGGCTACGCCCCTACGCCCCAATGGACGCACCGCTGCTGTCTCTGACATCTCCGGCGCTGCAGTGCACCCCGATCCACCCCTGTGCCTTCTCGGCTTCGTTAAATTCTGTCCTGATGCTTCTCGACGTCTGATCTCGATGCTGCTGGTCCTTGCTAGGCGCAGGGTGGCCATGTGTTGGGGTCGTCGGCCTGCCCCCAAAGCCGAGAGTTAGTTGGAGGATGCATCTCGGTGCCAGACTCTCCTATTGGAGTTCTGGGATTTATTGCCTGCCAGGTCTCGACCTGTTGACATTTGGGGCCCTCTGGTTACCTATCTTCTCTCTCGTTCCCATCCCAGTGGCGCTGTCTCTCCCGCGCTCCCCGCCGGCCCTGTGTCCGCCGCGGCCGCCAGTGCTGGTCGTTGACTGCTATCTCCCTTTCCATAAGCGCCCCCGCTTTTTTAGTACCCCCACTGATGTTGCTATTTTGTGTGTGTTCCCCCTGGGGGGGAGGGACCTCGGTGTAGTGGAGCTGTGATTTCAACTTTCACATTTTTTAATTTGCTGCAAGATGTAATCTACCTGTTACTAAATGCTTGCCCTGACCTGTATTTTGTCGATTTGAGCTGCAGCATTGCATGGTGTATTGTGTCTGCCATGATTTTCCTCAATAAAGGTTTTTGAAAATCAAAAACAAAAAAGATCTTTGTACAAAGAAGGGCGGTCATGCCTTCTAGTCACCATAGCTGACTTTGTGATCCTAGCAGCAGTTCATAATGTGCACCCTTGACTTGATGCAGTGATCTGGGTGTGGGATGATTTGTTCCTAGAGGAGAAATTGCGATCATTTGACAATCTAAGATAGGTTTATAACTTAGGGCCAGGGCACTACCTATTGTATAATACCATAATACAACGAACAACAGAAAATTCTAGCACTGGACATGAGGCTTTGCTGACACATGGCACTGCTAGTGAGGCAGTCACTCATGGGAATCACTTCACTAAAAAGCCAGGGGTAGCAGAGGTGACACCACATCATGTCCCTTAGACCCGAAGACATCTCAGGAAGTGTTATATGGTCTGTCAATGAATCTTCCTGGAAGGGGTGTTACATTATCTTAATCCTGATGACATCACAATCTCTGCCAAGGCAGAAGTTAAAATAATCTTAGTTGCACAAATACATAATAAAACAGGTTACTAACCTAGATCAATGTCTATTTTATAAACCACCCACATGTTAAATAAGGTACTGACATGGTTGGAACATTGTACAGTTCAATTTTTTAATGCACAAATAAATATGTGTTTGTTGCAAGAAGTAAGCATAGGAGGGAAGAGGAGTTGGCCTAACGGCTAGGGCACTCGATCTCGGACCTGGGGATCTGTGTTCGAGTCTCGGCAACGACGCCAAAACCTCCTGTGATTCTGGGCAAATCACTTAATCTCCCCGTGCCTAAAATGAATGTGTGTCCGTCCTCATGTAACGTAAAGCACTCTGATACCTGATTCGGTTCGGGTCTAGTTCGCGCTATATAAAACTCTGCAAAAAAAGCATAGTGTCCCTAAAACAGAAAATTACACTTTAAATGAAATTATTCATAACTCAGAATCACAATTTAATAGAATGTGTACTATATAACTTAATGATAAAATGTATTAGAAAATTACAGAAAGACACAAAAAGATTTTTTTTTATTGTTGGTTTTTTCCACCTCTACGTCTTAATGTAGGTCAATGAGAATGTTATTGACATAAATTGTTACTTAGCTTTAGTAATGAATTTTGATTAGCATCAGATGTAAGGCATTATCACTCACTACAACACATAGATAAGGTTTTTAGTCAAACACATCATTTTATATGTGTTCACAATAATACAAATCGCATCTTGTTTAAACATCTGTACTTTTATTTCATCTTTTTAATTTTATGCAGCAGAGTATAAATTGCCCTGCTATATACTTGTTTAACCAAGCCAGTTTGTAGCCTTAGCTGCAGAATGTAAACATTTCACATCCCAGCACCGTTTATCTTCTGTTCTATTTTTGGCATTCCCTTCACCACCTCTGAGGCAAGGGGTCACAAAGGTAGTGCCATGGGTCACAAGCAAAAAGCCAGGGGTCGCAGCTTTAACCCTTTGTGACCCATAATAAATAGCCATGTAGTCACTTGCCTTTACTCTGCATTGTTACAGAAGCTGGGAAACCAGATGGTGAGACTGAAGGAGTTGTGGGAGGCGTGCGTATGTCACAAATTGCCCACCGAATTCCTGGCAAGATGCCTCAGCAGTGTGAAGTTAATCTCCAAGTATTCTAGACTAAAATACACACAATTTATGTACAAAATACATATCTGACCCCAAAGAGAATAAGACAAATGCACCAAGAGGTATCGACTAAGTGCACCTGGAGTGCTGACATGGATGCAAACTTTATGTATATGGACTGGCAATGTTCGGTGATATTACAGTTCTGGGAGGAAGCGCTTGGCTGTCTATCTGAATTAAATGGGAGTCTGGCTTATAGAGAGATCGTGGCTTACCTTTTGGGGGTTGATGGTGCGCACTAAATAAACTACCATTACTAAACAATGAGGAAACCCAGATAAACCCCACAAGACCTAGGTATGTAGCAGTACAAAAACAATTGATACCAAAGGGAATTATTTTAAAATGAATAGTAAGCAAAACATAGAAAGCAGACACTCTGAAAATTGCAGAACTTATTAGGTTTTATCATCCGTTTGATCAAGATTATATATAAAATCAATATACACAAGTTCGTATGTAGAAGGCCTATCCGGAGTTGTCTTACAAAACTGATTTTAAAACATTTCCTTTAACAATTTTATGTGTCACTAGCAGCCTGTCCCGACGTTGTCCGGGTATGAAATAGAATGTGTGTAATGTGTGTATTTGGCAAGGGCAATTTATTTTAAAATCTCGCAGTAGACAACATTTTTTGTTTCATTAGAATAGGGATGGAGAAGGCCCAGCTACAGCCCTGGTTGATGTTAGCAGGCGCGTGTAATTGGTGTAGTGATCCGCCGCCTGAGCCCGGCTACAGCCCTGGTGGATGTTAGCAGGCGCGTGTAATGTCGTTGAATGAGAGAGTTATCAGCCGTGGGTAAATCCGTTTCATGAGAGAGTTGAGCGACAGCGAGTAGGAGAGGCTGCAGTAATTGTCCCCGCAGACACGCTCATTTGCTTGTTCCCCCGCTTGAGGCCCAGATGTAGGCCTGTTTGATGTTAGCAGGCACGTGTTTCCCTGCTTGAGGCCCAGCTGCAGCCCTGGTTGATGTTATCAGGCGCGTGTAATTAGTGTACTCATCCGCTGCCTGAGCCCGGCTAGAGCCCTTGTTGATGGTAGCAGGCGCGTGTAATTTCGTTGAATGAGAGAGTTCAGTAACAGCGCACAGGAGAGGCTGCAGTAACGTTACTTACCAGGCCTCCAGGTGAACGCGTTTGTCACGCCCCCAGCACACGGCCACAGCAGACGATCTTCTGATTAATGTACGACCCACATGGCATGAAGGGCAGAACGTAGCACACGCCCCCAGCGTTTCTCATGCCCCCAGTGTGCCCCTTGATGCGGCGCAATTGCGTTCACATGGCATGAAGGCCAGACACACGCCCCAGCGTTTCTCACGCCCCCAGCGTGCCCCTTGATGCTGCGCAGCAACGTAATTGGTGCTTGTATGTACAACTCACATGGCATGAAGGGCGGACACACGCCCCCACCGTTTGTCACGCCCCCAGCACACGCCCACAGCCCACGATGTGATGGCCGTACCACACGCCCCCAGTGTTAGTCACGCCCATGCCCAAAGCACAACGCAGACACGCCCACAAGGGACTACTTTGCTGCACGATTCTTTTACCTTTTAAATGTATAGAGGAGTTGGCCTAATGGCTAAGACACTCAACCTTGGACCTGGGATCTGGGTTCGAGTCTTGGTAACGACGCCAAACATCCTGTGATTCTGGGAAAATCACTTAATCTCCCCGTGCCTAACAAAAATGAATGTGTGTCCTCATGTAACGTAACTGGTGCTATGTAAAGAGCTCTGATATCTGATTCAGTTCGGGTCAAGTTCGCGCTATATAAAACTCTGCAAAAAAAAAAATATATATATGGTGGCCGTCTGCATAGCCTATGTCCTTCTGCTGCAACTGCCCTTTCCAACGCTGTATTGGGTGTTGTGAATGGTGCTGTGGTTACTGAGATTACCTGCCTCAAAGGTTTGGGCTCTCTCTTTATAATATTAGTATGGATTGGCATAGAGATCGGACAAAAAATCGTATTCCAGGTATAGGCTGTAGATATGTGTCGACGTTTCGGCCCCAAGTGAAAAGTAGGTCAATTAACTACTTAAAAAGGGGTCTTCTTCAAGACAGGTTGAAGAGCAACCTAAAGTACATCAGTCAAAAACTGGTGATGGGCCTCATACACAGGGCCAGCCATCCCCTGATGGCCAAAGAATCTGTATAGCCAAAACCGGAGACCACATGGTTTCAGCCGCAGCACATGCTCAATCAAATGCTGTTGGGTTTCTCCTACAGAACCGATCCATTCAATATTTTGATTATTATGCTGACAGGCATTGGATTAATCTCTATCATTGGACCCTCACCATTTTGCGGGGTGACATATGATCTGATTCATTCTGACTGTTTCACTATGATTTGGTAAGGGTAATTTGGATACCTGACAGCATTTGATTGAGCACATGGGCGTTGATGTTGAGCGTCAGTTGCCGATTATTATTGCTGATGTTTATACATTATGAAGACGCAATAATTTGGGAGTCAGACCATCTACTCAAGCTCAGGGTAAACCCCCTCCGGGGATGGAGGGACGTCCTGTCTTCCCAAAGAAGACAGGGGGAAAAATAAGAAGCAACAGAAGCCTCGGTCTGGTGCTGGTTCACCACCCAGATGCTTCTGAACATAGATATGATCTACTTGATCGCTCCAAAATTAAGACACCAGAGAATTTCCAGGCTCCTGATCCCCATTGTCCTCAGTCCTTTCAGGAATCCTCGGATCACCAATTTGGAGGAGGGGGACGAGAAGATCACAGACAAGGCGAGCCTATGCCATAGCAGCGGGACCCACAGTGTCAGTTTGACATGAAAGTCAAACGGGAGGAACCACCTCAATATCGACCCCAGTTTCAGAAGAAGAAAGATGCCACTTTTTTTTTTAACTCAAATCCTTTTCATTGAATTTTCAAAAAAAGAACAAACAAATAATAAACACAATAATCAAATAATAAAGATCACAAGAATATCATCAAATGATAGCAACCAGGAACGAAAAACAGCAAATTATACAAGAGCATTACCGTAGGAGTTGCAGTGGAGCTAGAGAGAGTACAGTGGTCTATTAAAATCACAGTCATCACAGGTGCAAAAAGAGAGGTACAATACAAAAGTTGCCACTTTGACAGCAAAATATACCCCAGGCAGTGAGAACCCTCCTCTTGGACAGGGGTTGTGCTGTAACTGTCCTCAATAGCGCAGCAGAAGTTACCAAAGTGCACCAGACGCTCCACTAGTTTCTGGAGGCAAATGCAACTGACACTTTTATATCTGTTGAAACCGCAGACACCCGCGTAGCTCCCCCAGACAGACTTTATCATCTAGACCTTCAAATTGAGGGTGATATTGAACGCACTATAAATGCAGTTTTTTGTGACAACTTGATGTCCTCCTATGCCATTTTACTGGCTGAGGTTGATTGGCCTCCCCATTTATCCTTGCTTCTCCTTAAGGGAAGGAGGTAATTCATCAGTCTTTTGCACAATATGTACCAGATGAGACAAAACATGCTTATGCTATGGAGGCGCCTGTAGCCTTAGCTCCTGCTTTTTATCACAATCAGGCTAGATGGGATAAGGATTCTCCTAAGCATGTTATTCCACTACGGTCTACTCTGCAACCTTAACCACAGTATCTAATTAAACAAGAAGCTAAAGCATCCGTTGGTGATGTGCTCTCCCAATTGGAATAATTGGAATAATATGGTGTGATCGAGCCCTGTGCGTCTTTAATTAATAATCCTCTGTATATTGAAACTGGAATGGTTCATATCGTATTGTTTTGGACTATAGACATTTGAATAGCCATGTCCGTACCTTTACGGTGCAGAATACACACAGCTCAGCATTTAGTGAATAATATTGTGAGTAAAAAGTATATAATCACGTCAGACATTTCAAATGGTTTGTTCAGTCACACATTGGCTCTGGAGACCTGTGAATTGACCACATTCAGCGTCTACTGAAATCTGAGGCGCTAAGCGAGATTGCCTATGGGGTGTACGAATAGCCCCGGGGTATTTGTGGCACGTGTAGTGTCGCTTTTAAATTAAATTGACCCTGATGCATTTTCATATGTCGATGACATTTACTTGACGGATGAGGAATTAAATCCTCATCTTGCGTGGGGGGATCACATAGTCACACGTTTCACCGCTTTGGGTTACAAATCCAAATTTGCCAAATTGAATATTGCATTTTTGGCCATTCTTTTCCTCGGTTCTGAATTGACCAATGAGGGAAGGGGCGTTAGCACCCCACGTCTTAGAGAAATTTGCTCAGTTACAGCCCCCGTCTCCCCTCAAGAAATTGCAGTCTATGCTGGGTTTCTTGAATTTCAGCAGAACTTAAATTCGTGATTATGCTTAGCATATCAAGCCACTACATGCTTTGATATATCCTTCTTTTTCATCTTCCAGTGGGCTTGAGAACACACCGCTGTATTGTGCTCTTTGCAAACTGATTTGCTAGCAACGTAATATTTACAAACTAGAGTGAATTCTACCAATTTGGTCATACAGGTTGTACCAGGAGCAATCGATTTCACTTATGTGACATTCTTTATACTCCTGCAGAGGTGTGTTTTTCTTCTACTGAAAAGATTCTTACTGCTGTACAGATGGGATTCTGAAAGAACGTTCTCTTGCTCAAGGTAAACGCATTTTTGTCATAACACCAGTGCCTTCCTTAGAGGCAGTCACGAAAGCTAGCGTACCAAATTCTAAAGCACTGTATCCTCAATGGATACAATGGGCTACTTCGTTGACATCAGCAGCCAATTTTGTTTTTGATCCTTCTTTACAAACACAGGAATTTCTTCAATAAGAACATGTTCATACACTTCCTTCATCGGTCCTTCCTCTTGAACAGTACACATGTATTATCTATACTGATGGTTCCACACAACTGGCCATTGGTTCTAAACAAGCTTTATTCTGCAGCATGTGGTATTGTGGCAGGTACAATTTTGGATGGTCTGGTTCTTTCATCATTGGTGCACACACATATCCTTGGTGATTGCACGGCACAATTGGCTGAGTTGCGAGCTTTACTTTTAGCTCTTGAACTTGCTGATCCGAAGTTGCCTACTCTTGTAGCGTGCAACTCTTTTTATTTTGTGCAGTCTTAGAATTTCTTTTTTTAAACCTTTTTTTTCACGATTTTAAAGGTAGCGCAATTAAGCATAAAAAACTTTGGGTCCGAGTGGCTGCTCTAAAAGATTGCTAGCCGCTTACACATGTTACCCTTACATTATAACATCAGCGTGCAAGAGCGCAACTTGTTGATAATTCTATGGCCAATTAAGCAGCCAAATCTGCAGTTGCCACAGTTAAAGTAACAGCAGTTACAAGGTCCATGACAAAGATTGATGACGATATTTTGGCGGCTATGTCGCAATGAGGGAGTGAGGGAGGATACACCATTTCCCCAGGGATTCCCTTCACGTTACACTTATCAAATGACTACTGACAGAGTGCCTGTGCTAACCATTTCTATGGTTGGTGATTGCTTGATTCCCAACGAGGATCACAGACTTTCGCTTATTGTGGCTGCCCATTAAAGCATGGCTTCTGTTCATGCTGAGCTACAGTTTTCATTTACAACAATGCTATTGGTGGCAGGGTTTATACCAGCAGACTCATAAATATGTGCTTTTATGTGACATTTGTCAACAAATTGTTGTACTATATCTCGCCACTCACAGACTCACCTTTACATTTCTAACCATCTATTTAGAAGTATATATCTTGGTCATTGTGGTACTTTAACATCCGATAATGCTTTTAAATACATTTTGGGTACAGTGGATTTCTGCACTAGGTCGCTCTGGGACTGGCTGCAGTGCTGTGCTGATGCTCGTACTGTTTTAAAGATTTGCATGTCTTTGTCGGGACGCATGCCTGTGGCACCTTTCATTGTGATCAAGGTCCAGCTTTTGCCTCTGAGGCATACTGTGATTCGATGAAGTCCATGAAGAGGCAGGTGCATTTTGCGTCTCCATATTGGCCTGAAGGCAATTCTGTTGTGAAGCGGTTGAACCGTGACTTAAAGCAGTCTTTAACAGCAAGGGCACTAGGTACAGGCCGTGGCTGGTTAACTTATATATATGGGGGAACAACATCCACTTAATAATCTCCCTTGAAGACCTCTGCGTGGGGAGACCCCATATGAAATGCTCTTTAGCATTAAGATGTTTGTGCGAGACCTTGATGGTCTAGACATTGTGGCGGCTGCCGCAACATTTTTTGTAGATAACCACTGTGGTACGTTACAGGACACCCTGGCAAGAACGCATTTACCCTCACCAATAAATGCGGCAGTGCTGATTCCGATCTCTGTCTGTCTACCGAAAGTAGGCGATCAGGTCTGGGAGAAGGTGATGAACAAGATCGAATGTGGTCCCTCATACAGTGCTCTAGTCCTTGGTCTTAACCAAGGGCATACAAACTGTGATTTTACCTCCACTATCGCTTTATTTCAATTGACCATGTCAAGTTACTCCATCTGGCCAATACTCAATAGTGTGCCTAGGAGCATCCCACATTGGGATGTTTTACTACAGCCTATGAACTCTGTTTGTTCTGTTTCACCTCGGCAGCCTGAAGGGGTGACCGAGTCTTCAGTTGACCAGTTATTACTTTTACCTTATATGTATTTTACCATGGAAATTACTTATGCTACCCCACCTTTGAAGTCCCCTGTGGCAGAACTAGATTCAACTTTAACTCCTGAATACCCCCCCTTGCTTCAGCTGAGTTCCAGTGGTTATAATATCGATCAAGATAATTTCTCATTGGACAGTTCTTCATTGTCTTTAGTTGTTTCACCACCACCTGCAAGATTTGTGTTTTCACCGCTTGGTTGAAATGCACTTATCTGGTACCACCTTGGACGTATATCTTGTTAGTTTTTTCAATGGTGTTCCTCTTCATGTGGATTTGATTTGTGACTTTGTTTTTCTTCTTGATAAATGGCCACTATCTCCCTGAACGTTCTACTGTGGATCTACTTGACAGAGTATTGGCACCACATTCGTCTTCCCACAAAATAAAAAGAGACCAAAGCCTTGTTAACATTTTGGCTGTCCCTATTTCTGATGGCATTGTGTGGGAAAAGTGCCATTTGATGTTTCTGGTCCTACAGAGACCCTACAAATACCATTTGGCTTTTGTGTTTCTTTTGGGGGATGTGGTAACACCCAGTTTATATTCAGATGATTGTGATGTTAATGATGTGAATTACTTGTTTTCTGATTTACAATATTACACTGTGTTTGATACAGAAGATTTATATCTAAATACAGCTAAATATGCCGATTTATTTTGTTACCAAGATTATGGGCATAATTTTCTCCATAAAACTAGCAGACAGTGTCCAAATTTTATTAACATATTGGGAACATTACCCTACTCCTTCTAAGGGCAGTTCTAAAACACAACAACGGAAGTATACATACTTCACTGGTTATAACCTCACAGACCCGGCCTCATATTATATTTAATTGTATACCCCATCATCAAACAAATATATGCCTACACAAACTAAGTTAGTTTATTCTTCGTCCTTTATTCCGAATTGGCCCTGAAAGGCTATGATTGTTGGAAGGAAAATGTGGAGTTGAAATCCATATGGGGCATTAAGTTCTGACAAGTGCAGGGTACTGAGTCATTGCACAGTGCTTGTCTCATAGCAACACAAGGGATATTTCTTAATCAATCCAGCAAACTACTTGTTTGGGATTGGCTACAGTTAAAAACATGAATACTCCCACTATTCCTACCCAGGCCCTTTATGAGACATGGAAGATAGATACCAACTACACTGCAGATTAACTAAATTGTATGACAAAAAAATGGTTCCTTTAATTTGTCCATGATAAACTAACACAGGTGGGTATTGTGGCCAACAGACACGAATGCTTGTCACTTTCCCTTTATGAATACTACTAGTTGTTTTACACTACATAGACCTGACCCACGCTAACCAAATTCGCCCAATTCCAATACTGTTACCACTTACTCAGTTGTTAAATTTTGTCAGCAATGCCTGGTACATTCAACACTGTCTGCTGTAAAACAACATCTTTCTCTTTTATCAGGCAGCATTGACCTTTCTGGATTCCTTTTGGGTCCAAAGTCCCCTTGTGCTAAATGTTTTGTTTATGCAGCCTACAATGAAATTTGGGAATTGTCACACATGGGAAGCTGCTGTACGCCTACATCAGCTTGATCAAGATAATTTAGATGACGTTCTTGCCGTGTTGGATAACAGCATTAACACATTATCATCTCATATATACACTTTAGATAACATTGTATAATCTGTTATTGATATTGTTCAAAGTGAAATGCCTGCATTGTACCATGGTCAAAATCAAGTTCGATCTGTTATGCAATTTGGGTGGATACTTTAAACATTTAAAAATGGAAGACCACCTACTCACATGCTAGGTACACTAAAGTACATCTAGACAGGCATCTTAGGAGTACGCACTTTATTTTATAAATGCATTTCATATTCATGTATGTGTTCATGACTATTGCAAAATGGTAAAACAATACTATTCCTTTTTATTCACTGTACTGCTGGTTCTATATCTCTGCTACAGAGTTACAGTTGTAGCAGCACACTTATTTTACGTGAGAAGAACACCGGTACAATAAATTCTTATTGTAAACACCCTTGACGGTTTCTTCTGTTTATCTCTCTGAGGGCAAAACAAGCAAGCACAAGTGACTGGGTGAAAAGTAGTATATTGTTTCCACGAGTCTGAGGTTATTATGTTCTGAGGTTGCCAAAAATGAATCCCTCTGATAACCGGAGATTCTAGTGGCACTGCGAGCTAGCTAATGCGAAAACATTGGCTGACATATTCGGCGGGGGTGTCCGGAGTCAGTTTGCCACCAAGCCCACAGTATATGTTATCTGTAAACAGCGTAGGTCCTGCATGAAATGGGTACTATCGGAACTACACTACATGGTGCTCAATGTGTCAAATATTTGTTACCCAACGCGGTCTAATGTTACCAACGTGGTCTAATGTTACCCAACGTGGTATATACATGGCTTACTTACTCAACAGTAGAATCTGAGTAGCTCAGTCGTGCTTACTCTCAGAGACCCTACTTACCAAACCAAGGGCCAGATGTATCAAAGGTGTTTACCCATTCTGTGCCTATGGGAAAATGTGTTTATACATATGGCCCCAAGAGACGTCTGGAGTAGATGGGAAAAAACTCTGCCACAGCTGAGTAGGCGAGATATCCTATGTATTGGCTGTTGGTTAATCAAGCTAGAAAGCAAAAGTACCCAAAAGTGTGCATAAAACCTTTGCATAAAACCTTTTCATAATATCCTTGGACCGTAATTACGTGTCTTAAACACGATGTCTGATGAGGAGAGAGACTTAAACCAAGGACTTAATCAGTCTGGTGAGGAAGATGCAAATGCAATACATTTTGCAACCAAAGTAAGACAAACTCAGTCAGGCAAACTTGTCAAACATGGGTTATCTCTCAGAGGAGGTGTACTAATATTCGTGTAGAGGCACACGAAGATTTCAAAACACAGGTATTCTACTCATGGGTTGTATTCCCACAAGCAGATGCTGTAACAAAAACTTTTCATTATTACATACATGAAGTTGTTCCAGGGATCTACAATCCGTTTGAGGAGATTGGGATTTCGCTTACTTACCAGGAACATATTTTCTGGTTTAATGGCACCCTACCCCACACAAGAACAAGAGCAAGGCTTGTTCCTTTAGGAAGACCATGAGCAACATGGCCAATATTAGCGACCTGTGCACCACATCCTGACATTGACACAATTCTACACGATGAACTACTTATTCAAATGACAGAGTTGATAAAACTCTACAGAAACATGACACACCTAGTTTTAAGGACACTAGCGGTCCAACCTACAATAATTACACCTACTGCAGCTCTTACACAGAGCACTAGTACTACAATTACTCCACAAACATTACACGAAGTAATGGGCAAAGTGCCCACAAAACATGAACAAATTCCTTTCTGGGTAGCTCAGAAAATAACCCAGGTAGAAGCAGTATTCTCAAATACAACACCATTTGAAAAACACAGAATGTTAACAATCTGTTTGCCCATGGGGATTACACCGCAGTTAGAGGATTGCACCTCTTTGGGTATAGTCTTTGATACCATATATACCAAAACTCATGGTATTCCTTCATTAGCAGTAATACCAGATGTATTAAGACAAATACAAAATGACTATGGTGCAGAAATTGCCCTAAACTTAGGGATGAAGTTATTAAATACCTACGACCTGGTAACAGCAATAATAGTAGCTAATATTAAAGGGAAAGCAGCATCAGTGGCAATCTGCCAATGCCTAAGGGAGGTCGGCCCATTAATTCAGGAGGCTGAACTACCCAAAATAATTGAAACTGCGTATGCAGAATTAGGCAGAGATAGTTTGGGGGGAAGAGCTTTAAAACCTCAACTACAGGGAAGTCCTTAAAAGGACACTTCTAAGCACACACCTACTTATTCTAAAAAGAAATGGGATAGTAAAAAAGAAAATTCTAAAGACGAGAGATCTCAATCCTAAGGTAGGCCTCCTCGATGGGAGCCCTCTGAAACAAGGTATAACCTTAGGAATAGGAATATCATTAGGAAACCTGACAGGTATCAGGATACTGCTACACATTCCTCTCGTTCCTTTCAGGGCTCGAAGAAAAGCTCTGAAAGGGAAGGCCCGTCAGAAAATAGAGAGGAGCGCACACACTCCAGAGACAAACAGCACGCTCAAGACTTTACTTCTAAAAAAGAAGATAAGCAAAATCCTAAACCTCAATTTAAGAAAAATAAAGTTTCTTGTCTGAATATCAGACATGCCCAGAATTTTGAGGACGCAATGTCTGAACGGGGAATGGGCTCTGATGATGCTAGACAGTGTGGCAGAAGTAACAATAGCTCGCCTGAACCTGAAGGAATTTCTGGTGACAGCAGAGTTGAATGATTACATCACGGTGGAAACACCAGACACCAGGGTGAGCGTCCCACATAAGTTATATGAAATAACACTCCGGATGGAAGGGGACAAGCCCAGGAAAGTAAAAGCTCTTTTTCGGAAGAATTTGTCATCTGGTTATGACATCCTGTCAGCAGAACAAGATTGGCCGCCTGAATTCGTAATGGAGTGTCCCAGGGGAGAAAGTATAATTTTTCCGGCATTTTCCAATTACATTTCCGTTCACCTTAAACATACATATGCGCAGGAGTGGGCAGTAGCCCAAGCTCCAGCATTCTACAAAAATGAAGCAGGGTGGGATGAGAACTCAACCTACCACGTGATCCCATTCAAAGTTTCACCTAATGCTCAGAGGCAATATCCAATAAAGCAAGAAGTTAAAAACAGGCAAGGGAGATCTTTGATCAACTTGAATACCAGGGGGTCATTGAAAAATGTACCTCTCCAATGAACAATCCTTTGTTTCCCGTCACTAAACCAGACAATACATATTGTCTAGTTTTTGATTACAGACATTTAAACTCATGCACATAGCCATTTGCTGTCCAAAATGCACATAGTGCCGCATTAATGAATAACATTGTGCCCAAAAAATACAAAATCACACTTGATATCTCAAATGGATTTTTCTGCTAAAATATAGCTCCTGAAAGCAGGTATCTGACCGCATTCAGTGCGTTAGGGTCCAAACGCCAATTTTGTCATCTAGCACAGGGTATAAAAACAGGCCGCGTGTATTTTCAGCAAGAGTAAAAGAGTTACTTAAAAAATTGGATGAAGAAGCGTTGTCATATGTGGTTGATATTTATCTGACAGACGACGACTTAGAGAGGCACTTGACCGGAGTAAGCACCATTATTATGGGATTTGCCGCAGAAGGCTACAAATTCGACTTTAAAAAATTGAAAATAGCCCCCCTCAATGTCCTATTTTTGGGATATGAGCTGTCAAGTGAAGGCAAAAGACTGGCAGCTAACTTTTTAGAAAAGTGTGGGCTGCCCCAGCCTCCAAAATCTTTAAAAAATTTACAATCAATTCTTGGATTCCTAAATTTCGGCATGACATACATTTTAGATTCCACACAAAGGGTAAAACCTTTCTATGACTTAATAAAACTGACTTTTCAGCCAGAGATTGGACACAAGAACATACTAATATTCTTTGTTTACTCCAGGAAGACATGATTGCTTCCAAACATTTCCAAACACGCGTAAATGTACGACACTTAGTGATCCGAATAATCACGTGTCAAAGCGGGTACACTTATTTAACATTTAAAAAAGGAAAAACTGTACCAATCACTTACAAATCACACCTGTGCACTAATGAAGAAATGTGTTTCACTTCAACAGAAAAAATCCTGACAGCAGCAAGGGAAAGAGCACTGGCTCAGTGGAAACGCATTATTGTTGTAACTCCGGTACCGGCTTTAGAAGCCGTTACAAAGGCCAGCTTCCCAAATGCGAAAACATTACATCCAAGATGGATACAATGGGCTAATTCTCTTACTGCAACAGAAGTTGAATACAGATTTGATCCAAATTTAAAAACACAAGCATTCCTGCAATATGAACAAGAATATCCTCTACCAAATGAAATCTTGCCTCTACATCAGTATGACTATATTATTTATCGTGACGGATCTGTGCAACCGGCCATAGGAAGTAAGCAGCAATATTTTTCGGCGTGGGCTATCGTTAAAGGTCGCATGCATGATGGCAAGTTCCATCCTAGTTGCACAAAAACGCAATCTTTAGGAGACTGCACGGTTCAGTTGGACAAATTAAAAGCACTTACACTGGCACTTGTAAATACAGATCGAGAATTCCCCACACTAATCGAGTGTGATTCTTTTTACTGTATCCATTCGGACAATGAATACTTACAGCATTGGGAACAAAACAGGTTTAAAGACGCAAAAGGTGGCACAAATAAACACAAAATGCTATGGGAACAGGTAGCGGAATTGAAATTCGAGCTACTGAGGACTCATGTGATCCATACACTCAGTCATCAACGTGATGGCGTTCACGTTGAATGGAATTCATTGAAGTCGCAAAGGGGGCTGTTCGTATGGCTTCCGTAGCTGCGCCGACTCGTTAATAAACGAGAATAGACGGAGATATTATGGTAACTGTCATTGCATCATGCAAAGGCAGCACAGAATTACCTAAAAAAATCCACTCAAATACTCCTACAAGTTAGATGCACAAAACATTCCATATGCTCGGATTCCTGGAGTGGGAGATAGAGTAATACCAAATATGGATCGTAGGCAAAGTTTAATACTAGCTGCACATGAGGGCTTGGGCTTTGCGTATACCGGCATTACAGTGACTATTTCTTTACTGATACTGCTCTATTGGTGTCCAGGGTTAACTAAGCAAACTAAAAACTATGTCTTGAAATGCGACATCTGCCAGCAGATGACAGGCTCCAACATTGCACGCCCAGCACAGACGCCATTACTAAAGTCAGACAAACCTCTCACATGTGTGTACTTGGACCACTGCGGCCCCTTACAAACGGATGGAGCTTACAGGTATATCCTGGTAGCAGTGGATTCATGCTCAACATTCCTATGGGTATGGCTTCAGCATTCGGCTGACGCTCATACTGTTATAAAAGATTTGCAAGTCTTTATTGGCAGATACGCAGTTAGCATGTTACACTCTGACCACGGCCCGGCGTTTAGCTCTCTGGCTTACAAAAGACCATGGAAGGAATGGGTATAGCATTGCGGTTTTCATCTCCATAACATCCCGAGGGAAATTCGGTTGAGGGGAGAAAACACCGGGACTTAAAGCAATCTTTAACAGCTAGGGTATTAGGCAAGGGCTGTAGTTGGGTCACACACCTTTATGGGGTACAGCGGGCATCAAACAACCAGCCAAGAAGTTCTCTATGTGGTGTCACTCTGGAGGAGGTTCTCTTTAGGACACAAATGTGGGTACCTGATCTTGATTGTGAAGGCGCAGTGGCGGATGAAAAACCATTTGATATCCATGATCGTTTGGCTGTTTTACAGGATCTAAATGAATTCAGGACAAAACAAAGCAATGTCCATCTAAATCAGACCGCTACTGGGGAAGTCAAGGGAGTCACGGCAAGACCTGTCTGGATCCCAAAAGTCGGGGATCTGGTCAGAAAGAAAATTGCGGACAAAAAGGAATTTGGACCTTCTTACAGAAAACCTGTACCAGTCCTTGCAGTACACGGAACAAGAACTATGCTGCTCCCGCCTCGGGCTGGAAAAAAGGAGAAAAGATTTGCCTCAATCGACTTAATCAAACCATACTATGTGGCCGAAACTAAACAGTAGGCCTAGTGAACTCGGCTGTAGCAGATGCCCTCCTCTTGCTACAATCCAAGAAGTTCAAACAGACAGACTCATCACGTTTGTAGAGCCACCTGTAAGGAATGAAGGACTAACCAACAATGCTATGGAACTTGTTCCACTTGAACCAGAAATTCAAATTCAAAATGAAAATCAGAATAATTCACAAGTTGCAATTAGACCGAATACAGACGTCTACATCAACATGCCTCCTCAAGAGCAAATGACATTGCAACTAATCCTGATGCAATTCCTACAATTGAACAAACAGGTTCTAGCTATTTCATTAACTTTGACACGTTTTCTCTGGTACCAAGCAAGCCGGAAACAACGCCAGCCAAAACACCATTCAAACAAGAATTAAAGAACTTTTTTCTCTTTCTTCAACATCCATACCTGGTATCACCTTGAATTGAACGCTGGGTCATTTCTGGGATATTGTTTTTTCTTTTCTGGCTAGTCTTAGTATTGACTTTTAGTATGC
Source organism: Lissotriton helveticus (assembly GCF_964261635.1). Taxonomy (NCBI): domain Eukaryota; kingdom Metazoa; phylum Chordata; class Amphibia; order Caudata; family Salamandridae; genus Lissotriton; species Lissotriton helveticus. The sequence continues at coordinate 2,081,965,178 of NC_136057.1, read as the reverse complement.
TTATCAATGGACACTTTCTTCAACAAAGTTCCACAGCCCAAAAGGTCACCATCCTACTGAAGCCACATCCATCATCACATTGTGAAAAAAGAGACTTCTCATCAGTGAACATTACAGCTGTTCCTATACCCGATGGTATAGTATGGGAGAAGGTTGATTTCAACATATTCGGACCAACCGAACTTTTAACAATTATTCACGTATTTAAAATCTCATCAAGTGATTTCATTACCTCAAGTACATTTTCTTATGATTGGGACACTGAAACTGTAAATAGCATGTTGTCTGATTTAGAGAAAACTGCTGCATTTTATATTAAGGAAATGTTAGCGAGTTCATCAGTCTAAGACAAATTGTACTGTTACCAACATTTTGGTCATCATTTCCTGCACACATCCATTTCACCTAGGAATGTATTTGAGTACCATCAATGGGAACATTGCCCAACACCACAGAAAATTAGTTCACAAATGTTTGCACTGAAATGTGCATACTTTTCAGGGTTTAACACCACAGACCCAGCCTCATTTTATTATAAGGTTTTACCAACATCAGCACTGAAAATATATTGACAAATACTAAACAGATTTACTCTGCTTCCTTTTTGGCCCAATTGCCTGAACAGGGTTTCAACCTATGGAAAAACGACATTGACTCAAAATTGATTTGGGATCAAGGAACTGGCAAGTCCAGGGTACAGAGGCACTATTTAGAACATGCCTCTTTCCGCAGCAGATTATCTTTTTAAAAGATACTGTGCAACAGACATCCTGTCTTGGAATAGCCAAGATAAAGGACCTGAACACTCCAAAGTTCCCTACACCATCACAGGGGTGGCAGAATTCTTCTTCAAACGAAGGGGCAGCAATTGATGACGTACTAAAGTACATTAGATCACACCCAAATTAGAAGGAGTGGGTGGTTTGGCCCTTAGACACGAACACATGTCATAAACTGTTCCTGCACATCACCAAGGGACTCAGTATGCATAGGCCAGATCCACGATATTTACAGAGAAAACATCCAGGGGTAGTGACATCCTGTAGTGTTGGGGAGATGTGCCTAGATTGGCTAGAAACCTCATTCCTTGCAGAAGTGAAACAGCACTTATCTTTACTCTTTAGCTTTAGCTGTGGTGAATAATGGGTTAACAACTTTGACCTCTAGAGTATATTCATTGGGCAACATTGTTTCTTCTGCTATTGACATACTGGAACAGGATTTAGCCATATTACAACACAGCCAATCTCAGTTATGTTCTATTATGTTATTGAGCTGGCCGCTACAATCTTTGCGTGCAGGCTTTGTGCCTTGGCGTTTTATAAACAGTATGTCTCTGTTTTCAGATTACAATCTAACTGATACACAGATAGAAATGGCACAAAGTGGAGATAAATATACAATGCTGCAACCTGAAAAACTGGACAGGCTTCCATTCACAGTGGCTGAATTCCCATCCACGGAGTGGCTAATCCACGGCCAAATCACTCTCCCGGTCACAACTTTTCAGTTTCACTATTGCCTTGAACAAAGGCTGGCAGGCAAATATGAAAAATTGGGTAAAGAATACATTAAGAAATCCTGGCATTTACCATATAGATTTCGATGCCTGAGTGGGGATCAAGATGTTTTTCCTTGTGGCACTAACTGCAAGAGCACTTTAAGCGGTTCTCTCATGTGCCAAGATATCTTTTTGCATGGGGCCTGTAGTGGTTCAGTTTCAAATCTTTCCTGCCACATGAAAGGAACTCCAGCTGTCGTGATCACGCCAGTGTTCGAGTTACTTTCAAATGGGATTTCCTTGATAATGAACGATCAAGGTTGTTGTGGGATGCTCCCGAGCATTGCATATCTGGTCACTGTGAACAGCAGGGTTACTTGCTGTATGCAAGTATTGTTTCCTCCGACAAATACATTCAGGGAAGCGCCAGTATGGCCTTCACTGAATGTTTCTTTTATACAGTTTGATGCTTTGAGCAGAATGAATGCCATGCTTTTACAGCAAACCCATGCCATTGACCTCTGCAAGAGTAATCTTTGCACTTCAAGTTGCGAGGACCTTGACGGAGATACAGGCGTTAATCCGTACAAACTGTCCCTGACATTTCACAGAAATGGCGGTTCGTATCGTTAATATGTCAGATACGAGCAGTATTGTACACCTATTTAAAACCATAGGGTCAGGATTCCTTAACACCTTCCAGACCATCCTCTGAGTTGTTCCTAACTTTATACACTCCATATTTGGAAGCATTTTTGGGGGTCTACCTCTGATCCTGCTAGCTATTGCTGGAATCCTGATTGTCGTTTAACTGCTTCAAAATGGGCGGACCATCTACCAGCGAGATTGCAAAAGCTCTCCTGGAAAGATATTACCGTGAGCACATGGTACAACATCTGGGTGTGCCTCGCCTTCAAGAACTAAGTGCTTCTTGGTTCCGGTCATTCAGACCAGTCTTCGAAGACTGCATCGTACCTATTTTACGATGCCTATTTTGCAGAGGAGATGTAAGCGGACTTAGACTCCAGGCTGGAACCACTGCGGTCCCATGCTTGACTCTGTCCTCAGCGTATTCCCATCTTAATGCATGCATTCCTTGAGGATCCGCAGGTGCCCTTGACCGAGTTGGATTTTAGCTCCTCTCTTGGCACTGAGGTATCGAATACAGCACGGGCTGCCTCACTAACAACTGTTGGCAGCCCTGATGAGTTTCATCTATGCACTCTTGACGTGCTATGCGAGGTACTACAATGTTTGTCCCCTACGCCAGCTAGCAACAACAATGTTATGTTTCCCAGTCAGGACATATAATCTGAATCTATAACAAAGCATGGCCTTGTAAGTACGCTTGCAGTAGCTCAACGTATGTGATCGAACTCATTTAAAACTCATTTAAAACTGATTTGCGGGACTTTACTACAAATGTCATACTTTCACCTAACCGCCCACACCAAAACTCTAACCCTAGAACCTAACAAGGTGTGGACACAACGCAGCCACACCAACTGCAATTCGCGTAATGTGATTTACCTTCTCATCTGCTCCTGTGGTCTCCGCTATATCGGCATGACCACCCACAAAATACGCACTAGGGTCACTGAGCACAGAAGCACCATTAGGTGTAAGAAAAACATCAGTAAATTAACCAACCACTTCATCACCCATGGCCATACCCCCAATGACCTCACATGGACAGTCATCGAACAAATCCCTGAGCAGGCATTAGACAATGAAAGAAGACTGATGAGCAAAGAACAGCGTTGGATCTATCGCCTTTCCTCACACATCAATGGCCTGAACGATGCGATCCCTTGGAACTCAGTCACATGCTAAATGCACCTCCTTTAATCACATGCCCGCACTATTGATAGTGGCAGATTGCAGACTTCAACACAACACATACTCTACCGCGCAACAGCACTAATAACTAGTGTCTCACCCCCGCTCATGCGCAATAGACACAAGAAGCACCGCGCATGTGCTAGAGACTAGTGTCTTTCCACCAACTAGTGTCTCACCCCGCTCATGTGCAATAGACACAAGCAGCACCGCTCATGTGCAAGAGACTAGTGTCTTTCCACCGCCCATGAGCAGACAGCTAGGAACACACCTGGGGTAGTCTTTCTACTCTTACTCCCAGCTACAGGTGCAGATAGTTAACCAATTAGCAAGCCTATAAAAACGAACAAGAAACTCCAGCTCTTTCTACCGGAGTACGAGGACGGTGCAACAGGTACAAGGCAGGCTCTGACCAGAAAAGCTGTGAGTATGACAACCTCCAAGCAACAATCTCTGGGTAAGCGCTTTTCCCTCCTTACAGGTCTCTAACTCCCAGTGGCCAACATTATTTCCCTACAGGGTCAACCCCTTACCGCTTCACTCCTGGAAGCATTGGCTGCAAAATCTAAGCGTAAGAGTGTTTACTTACGCCCCATCACTTTGTATCTCATGCATATGTGTGATTAGCGTGTTTTAGCGACACCACCCCCAATTATTTACGATAATCACAATAATGGTACCACCAGTGCCATTACACTTTTGCCGACTGTAGTCTACCCACTGAGCACTGTAGATTCGACACTCTATGTATATGACTATGTGGCGAAGACGCCTATTTGACTCTCCTCTTGTTACGTGTTTTGTCTATGTCTTCAATGTTGTCGGTACAGGCATATATGAGAAGGGAATCCCCCCCTCTCACACTTAGAGAAACACCTTAGTGAGTGTAACACATAGCCTGGATTACACTCCTTATTAACCTGCACTACACTCTATTTTAAAAAAGGTCCTGAGGAAAGCCAGATTTAGTTTAAGGCACTGGCTGAAACATGTCGACCAACTGATGGATGTAGGAGGTAGTAACCCGCCTCCCTTAAACATCCCCAAGCCTTATTTTAACTGCTGACGGGGGCCCAGTTATTAAAATCTAATTTACCCTCGGGTACTGGGACCCTCGCCAAGCCGTTTTAACTCACACTTCATTTTACACCTCACACTGCACTCTCAGGAAAATACCAGCTCCGCTGTAATCAGGCGTTGCAGCACACCCGGGACACATTAGGTGTCACTGGGTGGGCCCAATGATGAAGCATGCCACCAACCAGGTTGGTGGGTGAGGGCTTCATGAACTCACCAACGAGGTGCCCATGACAAATCTAATCAGAGTCCTAACAATATTGGTCATATTTAAGCTAGTCTCTTTTGATAACACATACTTTCACAAAGAACATTTTCCCTCGTTTTTTAAACTTTTTTTAAATGAAATTTTAAAGTTTTTAGAAACATTTTAAATGACCACTTGATAATGTTATGCACTGACACTGTTATAAATGTATATCTCAAATGTGTATTATCATTGTTAAGTATAAGGTGGAGTGGGTGTTATATTTCAAATCGGTACCCTGATATAGGTCAAGGGAACATCGTACACTTTCCCTACATCATCTCCCCGTCATTTCATATGAACGAGCCTTATAAGGACATAACTCCAAATAAGGACAGACTGCCTTGTATGGCCATAACGCCTTATAAGGACTGTAGCCTTTTATGGACTAAACCTTTCACCTAGTTCCATGCCAAGGGTTGGTTTTTCCCAATCGATATAGCTAAGACGTCATCCTTAGCACATATGAAAAATGTATGAATACACTCTCCAGGAGGTACACTTCACCTCTCCCATCGATGCATAAGGTTTAATCACCAACGTCATCCTCATACTGAACAATGGGGAACACACGCATATAGACTATATAAATACAGCACCTCTTGCTATCAGAAAGCAGGAGGGAACCGAGACTTCAAGGCCAACATACCGACCAGAGACGCTGTGGCTCTGGCATGCCATCGCTCTAGCTGACAGTGGTCTACAGATCCCTTGCGGGGTGTCCAGCTCAAGTCCAGGACGAAGTCCCACACTCTCACTATTCAGGTATGGGGGTTAACTAAATCCTAGTGGGATTCTTGGCTCTTAGTCCTAGGCTCTTAGACCAGGCTCTTAGACTTAGGCTCTTAGACTTAGGCTCTTAGACTTAGGCTCTTAGGCTTAGGCTCTTTCCCACCTACTCACATGCTTGGTACACTTAGGTACATCTAGACAGGCATCTTAGGAGTACGCACTTTATTTTATAAATGCATTTCATAGTCATGTATGTGTTCATGACTATTGCAAAATGGTAGAACAATACTATTCCTTTTATTCACTGTACTGCTGGTTCTATATCTCTGCTACTGTGTTACAGTTGTAGCAGCTCACTTATTTTACATGAGAAGAACAACGGTACAATAAATTCTTATTGTAAACACACTCAACTGTTTCTTCTGTGTATCTCTCTGAGAGCAAAACAAGCAAGCACAAGTGACTGGGTGAAAAGTAGTATATTGTTTCCAAGAGAGTGAGGTTATTATATTCTGAGGTTGCCAAAAACTAATCTCTCTGATAACAGGAGATTATAGTGGCACTGCGAGCTAACTAATGCGAAAACATAGGCTGACATATTCGGTGGGGGTGTACAGAGTCAGTTTGCCACCAAGCCCACAGTATATGTTATCTGTAAACAGCGTAGGCCCTGCATGAAATGGGTACTATCGGAATTACACTACATGGGCTCTTTAGGACTGTAAACTGGCCCGTTCGCTCTTAGAAGACTGCCACTGAAAAGTTTTAGTGGATCTGACTCGTTCTACAGTGACCGCAAGTGATGACTAGGAATGCAAGATCTGTACTTTAGGCCACAGCATCAACAGCCTGTGGTGACTACCAAAGTGAAGCTCCAACAATGACCCTCTGCAACACCCAACAGGTCGATTGTGCTACAGTGACGACTATCTGCAACTTCTGGTCTGCTCTTCCTCAAAACTCTTCCTGCTCCTCGCGACCTCCACCACTGTGAACTGGACTCTTTGCACCAGACTTTGCAAAGGTAATTTTTTCAGCCGGACGAACCTGGTCCGGCTTGCACTCCATTGTCTCTTAGAAAACACCTTCTGCCTTGGAACACTACATCCGAGTGTATACTGCCCTCGTCAGTCCTTCCAACCTTTTCACATATGACCAACAAAAAAATACATCCATCAACACTAACAAGTATTTACACTGCATAGGACATGTCCCCATAATGCCAACAGCCACAGTTTTCCAAGGGGTTCCCAGGCACACGAATTCAGATAAGGGCAGTCTCAAAGTTTGTAGAGACTTATATGCATGAACAAAACTGGTAAAACTGCACAACCGCTTCACATCGTCTGCACCTGGCCACCAATATGCACTCTTCATCCCACTTTGATAGCTTTGTTCTTTGTGGCTTCTTCAACAAGGCTATGGCTGTGGTGATGAGTTTTTTTAGTACGTGAACCAGACATATTTCATGTGCATGAGACCATTAGTAATTTGTTTTATGTATATATTATGTTCTTGTTTGTCAATAGGTCTTTAGGTGTTGGAAAGTTCTTAGTTGTACTAATGTGCAGAAGGCTTTGTTTTTACATATGATGATTTCAGAATTATCTTGAATTAAAAAAATAAACATAGTCATATGCCTCAGCTTTAAGAGGATGAGCAAATGGCTTTACAAATGCTTTTTGACAATCACATTGTGGGCTCATATGTAAAGATGAGTGTGTGTACATGCATCATGATGCATGACAGCGAGTTTCAATTTACCATTCTACCATGTGGGGCAGCCTGTTAGATTGGTAATTTAAAATGTAAACAAAAGTGTACACAAAGAAAAAAACAGCATTGGTAATGCATCGGTTTCGCCTATGTAATGAATAAAGATCTGCTTTCATCAATCATCGTCTGGCAAAAGGAAAGAGCTCCCTGACAGATAATATGGGAGTGGAGAGGATGTGGTGCAGCGGCCAAAGCTGCTAACTCGAGAGCTGAAGATCCTGGTTCATGTCACTCGGGCGCCACACAGCATCCTGTGAGTCTATGCACATTATTTAATCTCTCTGGGTGATAAATTGTTATATAAATATGTTGTAAGAGTAAAAGGCAAAACTTGATAAAAAAGTGTTTTCCACCAAAGTGGATGTTAACAGTATTTCGGCAGCGGGAAACTGATAAGAGAAGCAGAGGAGGAACGAGCATTGGTAAATGCAGAAAATATGCTTCGGCCAATAGAAATGGAGGAAATATAAGTGGCACGCACAGGAACCAATGAGAAGACAGAAAAGAGAGGAGGCAGAATGTATGTCCATTTTAAGTTTGTATTAAAAACAATAGATTTCTCAAGCACAGTGCAACTGTGGAGGCGAAACATAAAAAGTAAGCTAGCAGTTCGGCAGCAGCTGCCTGGTCATTATAAAATAAGAGAACGTGCGTGGGCAGTCATGGAAATAACCAGGTACACACATGCACTCCCGTGTAATACTGAATAGTAAATTAAAAGGTTCCCCTAAGGCATGCAATGAAAGGATATAACTCATCTGACAAAACACTGCGGGCCAAAATGCTCATGGGCAGGACAAACACAGGAATAGGGGGTAAAGCTAGCAAATCAAGAGCAAACACCTGCGATAGACAAGAAAGTCATCAAATCATGAACACAGGTTGCCCAAAGCCCACTCTAAGTATATATTGTGTATTGTAAAAAGTGGTCTGCCTACAAAGAGCTAAAAATGTCTGTTGTCCAGGCCTAAAAATTGCTTGTAACAATTAAGAAATCGCAGACAAAAAATGGATATTACTACATTACTATTCAGAGAGAAGGAAACATTTAGAGCATCAGAGGATGAATGATAAATCAAAGCTATAACAATTGACCGTGGGTCTGAGATTAGAGTCCGTTATATTCTCAGTCAAAAACTGCTGCATCAATCAGATTATATAAACCAATAAGATGCTTTCAGGGAAAAATGAGCTGAGGTAATGGTGCCTGGAGTTATAATTTAGAAAACATGTTGCGAATTGATCTAGAAGCTAGGCTGAAGGAGCAGAGCATTGTAAGAGGGTTGGAGGGCAGGTGAAACAGAAAGATGCCACTATCCACCCGCGTAGCTAGGGGGGTGCGGTGGGGGGCGGTCCGCCCCAGGCAGCACTATTTTGAGGGCGGCGGCCGCAGCACTGGCCTGCGGCCGCCCTTTATAATTTATTTGAGGAGTGTCCTTAAATAAATAATAAAGGGCCGCCGCAGGCCAGTGCTGCGGCCGCCGTTTGTAGTGCGAGCGCGTCACGTGACTTCCTGGTGCCCGATGCGCATGCGTAAAGCGAGGAGGAAGTAGTGGCAGCAATGAGCGCGCCGCACACCGAGGATTCGGAGTCATTTTAAACAAGCATTTACAATGCAACGGTTTCGCCTTGGCAAAAGTTAGAGATATTGGCATTGTAAATTACAACATTTTTATTTATGTGTTGGTTTTGAAAACAGATAAATAAATGACATTGTCATTTACATTGCCAATAGCTTAATCTCTCGCAAATGTGAGACCTATTGTACCCTACTGGACGAGCTCAGCAGACAGCAATTACTACCACACACACACACCCAGAGCCACAGACACCCAGAGCCACACACACACACAGCCAGCCACACACACCCAGAGCCAAACACACACACACACACACCCAGAGCCACACACACGCACACCCAAAGCCACACACACACACCAAAAGCCACACACACACCCCCAAAGCCACACACACACACACACACACATCCAGAGCCACACACACACCCAGAGCCACACACACACCCACACCCAGAGCCACACACACACCCAGAGCCACACACACACACACACCCAGAGCCACACACACACACAATCAATCAATCAATCAATGACACTTATAGAGCGCGCTACATACCCGTAGGGTCTCAAGGCGCTTAGGGGAGGGGGGGGTGCCGCTACTGCTCGAACAGCCAGGTCTTCAGCTTCTTCCTGAAGGAGAGGTGGTCTTGGGTCAGGCGCAGGTCGGTCGGGAGGGAGTTCCAGGTCTTGGCAGCCAGGTAGGAGAAGGACCTTCCTCCCGTAGTTGCTCTTCGGATGCGGGGGACGGCGGCGAGGGCGTGGTTGGCTGAACGGAGGTGGCGTTTGGGAGCGTAGAAGTTGATCCGGATGTTGAGGTAGCTTGGGCCTCGGTCATGTAGGGCTTTGTGTGCGTGGGTGAGGAGGCCACACACACACACACACCCAGAGCCACACACACCCAGAGACACACACACACACACAGAGCCACACCCACACACACACACACCCAGTGCCACACACACTAACCCAGAGCCACACACACCCACACACACCCACCCAGAGCCACACACACCCACCCAGAGCCACACACACCCCCCCAGAGCCACACACACCCACCCAGGAGAGCAAGCACAGCGAGGGGGCAGGGAAGCAAGCACAGCGAGGGGACAGGGAAGCAAGCACAGCGAGGGGGCAGGGAAGCAAGCACAGCGAGGGGGCAGGGAAGCAAACCAGGGGGCAGGGAAGCAAACCAGGGGGCAGGGAAGCAAGCAAGCACAGGCAGGTTGCAGGGGAGCAAGCACAGCCAGGGGCAGGGGAACCAGGGGGCGGGGAGCAAGCACAGCCAGGGGGCGGGAAAGCAAGCACAGCCAGGGGGCGATGAAGCAAGCACGGGCAGGGAAGCAAGCACAGCCAGGGGGCAGGGAATCAAGCACACTAGTCACAAGTAGGTTTCAAAAGAGATCCTGGGCTGCACAATTTTGAGATCAAGTATTTGTGCAACAGCTGGCCGGAGATCCCTACTGGAATACTGGGAGAGGGCATGAACCCTCTGCCTACTCAGAAACGCAGATAAGGAGCAAGATTACACTTTCAAGCAGGATGAAACAGAAAGCATGAGGATCAACGCATAACCAGTGCTGCTGCCACAGCCAGAGTTAAAAAAACGTAAAGAGTTTGTTAAATGTTACATTATTTTTCTAATTCGGTTCGGGATTTTTATTGTTTTGCATATTGACTTTATTACGGTTTTGTTACTAAATAAATAGTGTACACATTGCCCTAAATTATGCATGTCTGCTTTGTGCCACACCTACCAGGGGTCTAAGATCGGGTTAATTTAGTAAGTTTGTGGCTTCACCCTGTGAAGGGATGTGCTTATTCTTTGAAATGGGCATCCACCCCAAATAATAATCCAAAGTATTTATTATTTAGCTTTGACAGCATTTCAGAAGAGGATCTAATGAGTCAAAGGGTGGTTAAGAATGCACCATTTGCAAGATTATATCCTGCAATGTCGCTAATTTCTCTGCCTGTGACATCACTCAATGGGAAGTCAGTGGGCCAAAAGTCATCTGATGTCACTTCCCTTGATGTTATCAAATATGCTAAAGTTAGTGAGAACTATGGGTTACCAAAACCATACACCACTGTCAGAGCTTGAAATGTAAAGGTGTAGGTACTCACTATCCCAGAGTACCTACCTATGTGCTGCTGGGAGAAGCAGGCACACTCCCTTTCAAATGAAATAAGTGAAGGTACTGAGTGCTTTCCCATTTTAAGAACTGACCCTGGGACAATTACAGAAATCCCCCTAAGCGCACAACCATACACAGGGATCCTTTTACGCAGGGATACCTCAAGCACGAGATCGCAGTTAGACAGGAGGTTCCGCACACTGTCTCAATCACAATGAGAGTTCTTACAAACACACAGTACCACAGCATGCGTGCAGCGTTTGAATATGCACGCATACATTACTCCACCCCGGACATACGTATCCACACAGGTTGAACGTGACACGATCTGAGCTAACAAGAAGGGGGGTTCAATCTATGCACACGCACTGCTTTTTTCCTCCACACAGCCCTTGTCTTACTTGCGCAAACACCTGGTCGGTCATCTCCTCGGGTTCCTCCATGCTCTCCTTTCCGCTCATTGAGGCTCTTGATTCAGCACAGGCTAGAGAAGGGTTTGTGCTTCCTGCTAGTGCTGCCCCTGCCGCTGTACAGTGAAACTTAACTGACATCAGAGCTAGCCAATCAGGAAGTCGAAATCACTTGCCGCTTGCCAGTGAACTTTGTTTCCTAGAGGGGCCGGCCAATCGCTAGCCAATAGCCACTTTTCCTACATAGATCAATCTAACTTGTTATGCAAAATCAACAAATCAATTGCAGAAACCAGCCCACCACGTTAGAGTGACATGTACACTATACAATCAACGGGATAAACCTGCAGAAAGGCACGCAGTTATTGGCTGACCAGCATTTTGGTCATGTTATTTGCTCCTAGGGAGAGTGTTTTCTAATTTCGTTGTTAGTAAGCCTACAAGCCATCAAAGATGATAACAAGCACCTACGAGGACACAGGGGGCGGGAGAGGACACGGACGGTGGGAGGGGGCGGGAGAGGACACGGACGGCGGGAGGGGGCGGGAGTGGACACGGACGGCGGGAGGGGGCGGGAGAGGACACGGACGGCGGGAGGGGGCGGGAGAGGACACGGACGGCGGGAGGGGGCGGGAGAGGACACGGACGGCGGGAGGGGGCGGGAGAGGACACGGACGGCGGGAGGGGGCGGGAGTGGACACGGACGGCGGGAGGGGGCGGGAGAGGACACGGACGGCGGGAAACATGCACAGGACAGCGAGGGGGGGGCGGAAAGGCACACGGAGGGGGCGGGAATGGACAGACTTTCAGTGAAAGGGGAGGGAACGGGAAAAAACGTAACTCCGCCCTGGGAAAAAATCTCGGGAACGCCCCCGAATCTGGTCCGGCCTTGACGGACAGATCTCTGTTCCAATGGCTAGCCTCCATTTATGGAGCTAGCCAATGGGACAGGGGGGCGTATTCCATTTTCCTTACTGAAATCAAGAGATTTCTCTGGAGGCGGAGCTAAGAGCTCCGCCCTCCAGCGAAACCTAAAAAGTACCTCTACACCCGGATGCCACAGAGTCAACCGAGGTGACTTGTTGGTGCTGCTTTGGACCTTGCACCATACTTACCTTAAGTCCAGAAGAACAGTCTTGTAAGCTGTGGCTAAGGGTCCGAATGCAGTATATGTTTTTCCCAAAAGGATAACATTTCAGCTTTATCAATACAATAACAAAGCATTTTCTAAGCCTTGAAAAATCACTATCTTAAAAAGTACTTACCGGATTACGATTATCCTGATGTCTGAAATTTATATAAAAATATATGTTGTTTTTATAAATTGGTATTGGATTTCTTTATTGAGTGTGTGTCTCACTTACTGACCCTGTGTGTGCAATAAATGTTTAACACTATCCTTTGATAAGCCTAAACAGCTCACAACCCACACAACCATAAAAGAGAGCATTTAGTGGAATCATTTTTGCCTCTGTAAAGCAATATGGGTTGCCTGGACAGTCTACACGGTGTACCTCTTTTTGGCCACTATAAAAAAGGCAGCTTCCTACAAAAGGGGATGCCCATTTCAAGCCCCCTCATAATTAAATTTTCAATGCTTAGCAAACCCTCTTCGATAATTACAAAAGCCTTTCCCGAATCACATAAACGTTTGCAAGTCCAAGTTTTTTGATTTTGTGAATTGTAGGGTTTACATCCGCATAATAATTTCTTACATCTAACCCTAGTTCACTACAAACCTAGGTTGAATTTCCACTAACGGTTCCAACAATAAAAAAAACAAGAATCTGAAAATTATGATTCCTGACAAGAAGAGTATATGAAAATGTTCATAAAAGTAGAACATATATCCTGGGAGCGGTGTTATTCTCAAATTGCAGCGGTATATGAAACAGAAAAGAGAACAAACTAAATGTTGCATTCAAATACTCAGTTAGCATGTTATTTGTTAAGTTCTACTTATTTCACAATATCTCAATTGACACAGGGAAGCCGACATAAGCCCTAAATCACGTTAAGAAAATTGCCCATCAGGCTACCTTGAGTAGTAATAAAGTCTCACTACATTATCAGAGAAAGAAAACCCCAATCCTCACGTTCAAATAATGAGCAGCAATTTGTCAAAAGAACATAGCCTGACCTGTGACCGCTTTGTTTGAAGCACCGGCAAATGTGAGAAGATAAACACAGAAGTGAAAGGCATCTTAATGTATTGCTCGGACTTTCCCGACCCACCACAAATCGAGTTACCACACACAGTTTGGGAGACGCTGTACTAGGGACTTACCCAACTTTTCCGACCTACTTCCTGCACTGCTGCCCACTTCCTAAATTCGTGATAGAAGTTTTCACTGACCTTACTATACAAGAGGTGCTGATGTCTTCCTTGCTTGTGGCTTCTCGCCGTGGCCTTCTCCATGGATCTCCAACCCGAAGAAGTTTCTCTCGTCTCTGGAGAGCGTCCCTTTGTAATTTAACTTTGCCAGTGTCACAATGATTTACCCTGGACGATGTCCAGCTAGGAGATCCTGCTTTAGGGCTGCTTGAGGTCTTGTTGTGCAGATTCTTCCAGTACCGTCCCAATGGTGCAGATTGCGTGTGTATTCCCCGGGGTCTCTGGGGATTCCCCGGGTGTCGCTCGGCATTTTCTTCCAGTGTTACCCGGGTCTCTCTCTCAGGCCATTGCCAGTGCCCTGGGACCAGGTTCTTTCTCTTATCAGTGCACTTTATCTCTCTGCAGGATCACAAATGCGGCTCTGACCTCTCTTAATGGGAGCTGCCGTTTTTGACAGTTTCTCCACTGCGGAACCTGTGGAACGGACGGCGGGAGGGGGCGGGAGAGGACACGGACGGCGGGAGGGGGCGGGAGAGGACACGGACGGCGGGAGGGGGCGGGAGAGGACACGGACGGCGGGAGGGGGCGGGAGAGGACACGGACGGCGGGAGGGGGCGGGAGTGGACACGGACGGCGGGAGGGGGCGGGAGAGGACACGGACGGCGGGAGGGGGCGGGAGAGGACACGGACGGCGGGAGGGGGCGGGAGTGGACACGGACGGCGGGAGGGGGCGGGAGAGGACACGGACGGCGGGAAACGTGCACAGGACAGCGAGGGGGGGGCGGAAAGGCACACGGAGGGGGCGGGAATGGACAGACTTTCAGTGAAAGGGGAGGGAACGGGAAAAAACGTAACTCCGCCCTGGGAAAAAATCTCGGGAACGCCCCCGAATCTGGTCCGGCCTTGACGGACAGATCTCTGTTCCAATGGCTAGCCTCCATTTATGGAGCTAGCCAATGGGACAGGGGGCGTATTCCATTTTCCTTACTGAAATCAAGAGATTTCTCTGGAGGCGGAGCTAAGAGCTCCGCCCTCCAGCGAAACCTAAAAATGTGTTCCTGCGAGGCTGCGACCGGACCCACCCGAGCCAACACCAAGGAAGGATCGAATCCTTTTCGACCCGTTCTGCAGGTATTTGGTGATTAAAATGTCATCATGAGAGGCCCAGGGAGGGAGGCTGGAGCCAATCGCCCTACAGGATGATGAAGGGAATGGGGCCCAGCTGGACAGCAGAAGAGCCCAAGAGGATCGGTATCCTGGACAGAGGTGTCCCCAACATGGAAAATAAAAGAGCCCGCGCTGGAGCAGAGAGCATATTAAAATGGCATAGTAATCAGGTAAGATTGACAGATTGGGGGTATAACTGATTTAATAACGAATTGACAGACTCTTTCAAGACAGTTGAAGAGCTGGACATTCTAAAAGCTTCTTTGGAGTAGCCTGGCAGTACAATCTACAGTAATTCACTTCTCAGTCATGGGGGTTCTCCAGTAAAAACAAAAAATATGGCATCACCAGAGCACCCATGTAGGACATAGGGCGAAAAAAGACAACTGATATCTTCCAAATGCGGAGGCAATAAACAGACACGAAGACTGGTTGAGCTGCCCCACGAGTCACAAAAGGATGAGCAAAAAGAACAATTGGTGGACGGAATGCTGAACAATGTCAGACACTTACCCCCCAGTCAGAGATGTGGATCTAAATCCATCATTTTATTTGCTCACCCTGCCATTCTAGTTTGGATCCTAATATATGCAAATCAGTCTTGACCCTGCTCTCCATGGGAACAGTCCAGCCCGAACTGCCTTGCCAGGTCCTCCCTGGGGCAGAAACAAGCATCCTAGGAACGGTTTCTGGGTATTACCCCTCATTAGCCAGGATAGCCTGAATCCAGTAACATGGCGAGCATGAGGCACACATACCTGTCCACTCAGAGTGCCAAATGCAAAAAGAACAATTGATGGACAGAATGCTAAACAGTGTCAAACACTTCACCCCTAGTCAGCGATCTGCGCCTAAACACATCATTTTTTTGCTCACCATGCCAGTAGAGATACAGAGGAAGTTATAACTGCAATATCTAAACTTCAGGGAAATCCCCGATCGGTACACTGCCACACTTCATAAGCTTTATTTGACTAAACTTGCACCAATTCTCACTAGACTCTTCAATGATATCAGAGAAATGGTGTTTCATATATCTCATTGTTAAATATAGATGTTAAACTTCTCGCAGGGATTTTAGCGGCTTGGCTAGGACATATTTTCCCAGAGTTGGTTGAGGCTAATCAATCTGCATTCATACAAGGATTGCAATGTGGAGAAAGTTCCAAACATTTGCTCACCCTCATTGAAAATGCACAAGATTAAAGAATGTCTTGATACTGTTTTTAGACACCAAAAAGTCATTTAACAGGGCCGACTGTACATATATGATGGAATTCTTGATGGGGGGGGGGCTGGGGCTCCGATTCCTCTGATGTATGCAGTGAAGCTCTAAAGCCTTAGGGCTAGGACCCTACTGGTCCTCCTACCTTGGGCCGGTCCAACTTCGTCAGGCTGCCTTTTGGTAATTCGGGCTTGTACACTGAGGCACATTGAGTTCATTTGCCCAGAATGCAGCCTAGTGTCCACCGCCGCCATCTATCAATCTCACTGCTCCAATATGTGGGAAAGGGAGGGCAGGGGGGTTAATGAGGTACGCAACCTAGTCACACTCTTAATCGCATGGGTTCAAAACTGGGTTTCAATTGCCTATGGAAAGTGCAATATAACATCGTCTATACTGGCATAATATGCATACATATATACTTTTATATTTAAATTTTTCCTCACTTCCATCTCTCATCCATTTACTCTTTCATCTGGTCCTTTCATTCATTCCTTCCATCCTCTTGTCTGTGCCTCCTGGCCGTTCTCTATCTCTATTCTCATCCCTTTCGATTCCCCTCCCTCGTATTTCTTCTCTCAATCATTCCTTTCGCTCCCTTATTTACCGCTTGTTTCCTTCTCACCTCTGTAGCCCTACCGATTGTTTCCTCTTCACCTATATAGCCCCTTCTGTGTTTTTCAAATGTTCTTCCTGTTTCTCTTGCTGTCTCCTCTCCCTCCATGGGTATTCAGTTCCTTACTTTTTTCTTTGCATCCATAACTTAGCTCTATGTTACCATCCTCTACTCCGGTAATTCCCTCACCCTTTCAGTCCTTTCGTCATCCTTCAATTCTCCTTTTCTATCATTCTTTTCTGTCTACCTTCCAGATCTAATTCATTTAATGTAAAGCACCCTTTTGGCTACTGTCAAAGCAAACAGCAAGAGTAATTCAGTCATCAATTATCTAAGGAAGTAATTGTTTTTTTAATGATCCCCAGGTAAGAGAGCAGAATATTGATATCCTAAACCTCATAATTAGATTATGCTGGTATGCTTAGAGAAACCGACTTGATGAGTAATTTATATTCATGACAATATTTAATATTAGCAAACTGAGAGAAATGAGCACCAAAGAACAAATTACGACAACACGTTACCTTTTAAAAAATAGCAACATATTAAACGCTTTCAGTTTCTTGGAGACACAATTTTTTCATCTCTGTTCCTAGATCTTTTAAGTATTCTAAAAAGTTGTAAATGAATCTAGGAAATATGTCTCATGGTATTAGCTTCTTGGAGTGAGAAGGGTGTTCAGTTATTTCCCCTCTTGTGGAAAGGGGAGGTGTCTAGATACTGACCCTAGGTTTTGGTCAGGGACATTCACGTCTCATGTAAGCTCAGTAGGTGATTTTGTGGACTATGCCAAGCCCTTCGAAGGAAATCCTCTGAGAAACTGGGGGCCATTGGAGGTGTGACATACAACGTTACTAAGCTCTGTGGTTGTAAGATGTAGAAGAAGCCTTACTGCTGCCTTTTGTACACGCTGGGTTTTGCACTTGAGTAACAGAGCAAGGCCTACATTACAATATACCTCGTTTGGAAACTTCAAAAGCATTTTGGAGCGCTTTTAATTCGAACCTGTTTTATATTTGGGGGGCTTTTAATCTGTGAGATTTAGTGGGAATTGTATTTTTGAGGAACACTGACACCCTACACACCTTTACTCTTTCATTCCTGCCCTGCCCAGCCGCCTTTCTGAAGCGCTACTCGGCGGCGGTGGGCGCCATCTTGGGTGAGGCTGGGGGAGCGCTCTAGTCGCGCCGTCCTCCCGCCCTCCCTGGGTATTTAATCCCGTCTTTTAGCGACCGCGGTGCCTTACTTAGCTCTCCCTAGCGAGGGTGACTAGGGCTGCGAGCTAGTGTGTACAATATACCTCGTTTGGAAACTTCAAAAGCATTTTGGAGCGCTTTTAATTCGAACCTGTTTTATATTTGGGGGGCTTTTAATCTGTGAGATTTAGTGGGAATTGTATTTTTGAGGAACACTGACACCCTACACACCTTTACTCTTTCATTCCTGCCCAGCCGCCTTTCTGAAGCGCTACTCGGCGGCGGTGGGCGCCATCTTGGGTGAGGCTGGGGGAGCGCTCTAGTCGCGCCGTCCTCCCGCCCTCCCTGGGTATTTAATCCCGTCTTTTAGCGACCGCGGTGCCTTACTTAGCTCTCCCTAGCGAGGGTGACTAGGGCTGCGAGCTAGTGTGTACAATATACCTCGTTTGGAAACTTCAAAAGCATTTTGGAGCGCTTTTAATTCGAACCTGTTTTATATTTGGGGGGCTTTTAATCTGTGAGATTTAGTGGGAATTGTATTTTTGAGGAACACTGACACCCTACACACCTTTACTCTTTCATTCCTGCCCTGCCCAGCCGCCTTTCTGAAGCGCTACTCGGCGGCGGTGGGCGCCATCTTGGGTGAGGCTGGGGGAGCGCTCTAGTCGCGCCGTCCTCCCACCCTCCTTTTACCCTATATAATGTGCATTACGGCCAGACGGCGCAGCGGGCTGGCGCAGCGGGCGCGCCGGATGCGCGCCGAAGCCGCGCCTAAGCCAAGCCCGTCTGCGCCCGTCCGCGGCCGGCCGGGACCAGGGGCCACGACCCCTGCTTCTCCTTCCCACCAACTCTATCACTACAGCAGGGCTATGCTGCTGAGACTACGCCCCTTCCCTTCCTTCCTATGTAGACACTCCATGGAGGCGCTTGAGTTGCAGTTGTGCCCTCATTGCTCATTTAAAGGTAGGAATGTTGTGCCCGCTGTTACGGACGAGGTGATACTCAAAGGTCGCTTGCTAAATTGTAGATCGCTAAGCAAGCATTGTGTCCAACTATGGGACCTTTTATCAGATGAGGAGTTGAACATACTGTTTCTAACGGAAACTTGGTTGGGTGAGCACTCCGACCCTGATATCCTCAGCACTGTCCCGCCGGGGTATACCCTCACTAGAATTGATAGAGGGGGAGGTAGGGGCGGGGGCATCGCCATTATTGTTAAAAACCCCGTTGAATGCTCCCTGCGCCCGATTAAGGTTGATAACTGTGAGGTTGGTGAGTTTAATATTAAGATTGGCCCTCGAGAAATCTATTTCCGGCATTTTAATTTACAGACCCCCGGGAGCCATGGGGAATTTCAGACTTAGCCTGATGGAAGGCGTCGCCCATCTTGCCATCAGACACAGTAAACTGATGGTGTTGGGAGATCTTAATGTACATCTTGAAGATCCCCTTCAGAAAGATGCGGTTGACCTGCGACAAGTCTTGAAAGAGCTGCAACTTGATTTGCAAAGTGATGCCTCTACCCATGAGCTAGGCCATTGTTTGGATCCAGTGTTTGCCAGCTGGGATGGGGTAAAAGTGATGAAACCTCAACCTCTCCCCTGGACGGACCACTTCTTAGTGCCACTTCAATTTTGCTATCTACCCCAGAAGACAGCTAAGAATGATAATAATAATTTTCCCCAGCGAAAATGGAAGCAGTTCTCCCAAGAGGCTTTTAATCTGCTTATACAGAGGGTGGGTCCACCTATGGCCAGGGATAGTGACACTGCAAATACCGAATTTAACGAACTAATTCTAACTGCCTTGGACTCGCTTGCTCCTCGGAGCAGCTGTAAGTTGAAAGGGGGTAGACAGCGCACTGCCCCTTGGTTTACCCAGGAGCTACAGCAAATTAAATCAGAATGTAAAAAACTTGAACGGAGCTGGAGGAGGAATCCATGCGCACAGGGCAAGAGTAGCTATAGCTTAGCGCATAAAAGATATCAATGCGCATTGCGCAGGGCGAAAGCTAAACACTATCAGGCACGCATAGAGGAAGCTGAGAGCTCGTCGAGAGAGCTCTTCAAAATTTTTAAGGAAATATCCCTGGTATCCAGTTCTAATGCCCCGAAAGTAGACTCGGTTGCAGAATGCAACAGGGTAGCTGACTTCTTTTCGGGGAAGGTTAAGAACATTTACGCCTCTTTTTCTAAACAACCCGTGAGTGGCATTGAATTCAGGGCTGCAAGGACTCCTATGGATCCGTGCAATACACTACAACTGTTTACGGTTCCTCCTACTGAGAGCTTAAATGGGATCTGCCGCAGCGTCAGGTCCGGATCTCCTATTGATCCTGCGCCTCCTAGAGTGGTGTCGGGTGGTCTGTCAGTGCTGGAACCTTACATCAGGCATGTACTGCAGACGTCTTTCTCCACTCAACAGATCCCGGAGGACTGGAAGAAGGCGGTTGTGTTGCCTATTAGGAAAAAGCCCAACGTCGGTCTTGACGTGTTGGAGAACCTTAGGCCCATCTCGCTGCTTCCCTATCTGGCCAAAGTCGCAGAAAAGGTGGTGAACTCTCAATTAGCTGAACACCTTGAGAGAGCCAATATTCTTCACCCCTCCCAATCAGGCTTTCGAGCGGGCTTCTCGATGGAGACGGCCCTTCTGCGTGCAACTGAGACCCTTAGAGATGGAGCGGATGCGGGGCACACTATGGCCCTGATAATGCTCGACCTCAGCGCAGCGTTTGACACTGTAGCCCATTCCATCTTGCTACAGTGTCTAAACAAAGCTGGGGTCGTAGGAGCCGCCCTGAACTGGCTGCAGTCGTTCCTGACGGGGCGCTGCTTTCAAGTTCAACAGGGGTCCTGCCGTTCCTCCGAGGTGCCCCTAGACCAGGGAGTGCCACAGGGCTCAGCATTGAGCCCTGCACTTTTCAATCTTTACATGGCCTCCCTGGCTAAGGTTGTCCAAGCATTTGGGGTGGAGTTGGTGTCTTACGCCGACGACCCTCAACTGCTTATCTCGCTGTCTCAAAACCCCACAGGAGCATCCTCCAATTTCAAGGCCTGCATGCAGGCCTTGGCCGACTGGATGAATGCCCATTGTTTAAAGCTTAATGGCTCCAAAACCGAGGTTTTGGTGGTGGGTGGGAAGAGCAGTAGCTGGTCAGCCGATTGGTGGCCATCCTGTCTGGGCGCCACTCCTGTACCAGGTGAGGAAGCAAAAAACCTAGGCGTGTGGGTTAATCCCACACTGTCCTATGAGGGCCATATTAGACGCCTTGTGGGGAAGTGCTTTGGGGTCCTGAAGGTTCTAAATAAGACTCTGGATTTGCTACCCCTGACTGCCAGAAGGACGATGACGCAGGCTTTGGTCGCCTCTCGGTTGGACTATGGGAACGTTTTGTTCCTTGGTACCACCGAGAGGAGTATGGGCCGCCTGCAGGTCATCCAGAACGCGGCTGCTCGCCTGGTGCTGAGGAGGCCGAGGAGAGCCAACTCACAGAAGGCGCTGGATGCTCTCCACTGGCTCCCCATAAAGAAACGTGTTCTGTTTAAATGCCTGCTTATGTGCCACCGGATTGTCTGGTTGAGGGCTCCCGCCTATCTTCGGGACCTAGTCTGCAGATACGAGCCGCCCAGGGCCTTGCGCTCGGGAGGTACGGGGCTGCTGACGGTTCCGCGGATAAAAAGATCCAGAATGGGAGGGCGGTCGTTTACATTACTGGCCGCCCAAAACTGGAACAAACTCCCGCTGGCTCTAAGGCTGGAGAGCAGAGAGGCAATATTTCGGTCTCTGCTGAAGACCCACTTGTACACACTGTGAGGCTCTGGTGAGGGGGTTTCCTAGTGAGTTTTTTTGTTTGCCACTTCTCCATTAGCGCGGGGACACGCCGTGATGGCGTTACTGAGCGCTCTACAAAACCCTTTATTATTATTATTATTATTATTATTACATACAGTCCACTGGATTCTTCAATTTCTGTCACTATGCTGGGTAATATGTGGAGATCTTAATCCTGGAAATTTATGTAAGATTTATATTCAGTAGGGTCTTGAGGAAGAAAAAGGATGCTTTCCATATCGTGTTGACGTATTAACATGTGAGATGAATAGCTGGATGGAGATAAGGATGGATGGAGAGAAGAGTGAGTGTGAGCGTAGCTAGGTGGGGGCGGTCCGCCTCAGGCGGCACTATTTTGGGGACGGGGGCTGTCTAGACCTGGACCGTGTCATGTATGTGTATGTCACTTGCATGATCGAGGTAACTATTAGCGGCGATACTACGTGTCTCTCGGACCTCTTTCAGGTGCTCGCCGTCCTTTTTCTCCGAGCACCCTCCCAGGGGGGCGGCAATCTGAAGGATAGCCCCGGGCGCCACAAGCTCTAGCTACGCCTCTGCCACTATCTATACGCACTATCGAGGCGTAGTGAGGATGGGGAATTGTGGGCTGTCAGATGGGCCTGAGCTCACCCTCACAGCCTAGGTTCTGATAGAAGCAGTGGAACCACTCGTGCTTTTTTTCACATCTCCTTGAAAAGGAGTGGAAAATAAAGAATGCGGAGTAGTCCCTGCAGCAGGATCCTACGGGAGAAAAGTCAGAATCAAATCCATTAATTTCCAGACCTTACCCTATAATTTCATAACGTCCTTTCTCCAATTTAGTTTATTGTGTAACCTTGCCGTGTCTGTCTAGCAGTTTAATCACAGGTCTCTATGGCATATCGAAGGTGAAATAATGTTTCACTTTGCTCACTTAACCACAGACCTCTCCGTCTAGCAAACCTCTCTGCAGATGCCCGATCTCATGCCCTCATCTCGAGACTCCTCGCTTGTGGCTGGTTTTACTGTTGACAGGCAGGGTGTGGGCACGGGGAAAATTACAGGCTGTGGTGATGACGTCTGAGGCTTAAGCTATGTGTCGCATCTTGCTTTATCACTAGAATAAAGAAACACTACATTCTTTCTCGGCGCTATCTGATGTCTCACATGAGGGCTTTGTTGCACTGTTTTTCAGCCTGTCGTAAGAGTCCCCTATGAAAAGGCTAGCATTCCTGCCACCCGCCTCTCTAGCATTAGCCATTTTTATCTTTAAAAGTGTACCACGCACGCACGTAGGCTGAGCTAGCATTTTATCATTGGCTGTCTAGCATCTTATCAGTAGTTTGCTGACATTTCAAACAGTTCACCACATTCTGAATACTCTTTGGTCAAGCTTTCCTGCAGCATAACATCTGGTTTAAAATCCTCGGAGAAATGTGCAGTAATAAGTAACTCCAAGTGCCTAAGATACATCACCAGAAACCAGATATGACACTAATGGGGTATGCCAAAATGGATTTTGCGTCTTGGCAGCTTCACAAAAGTGATACAACCCTGACACAAAATCCTGGGAATGAGGGGCATATTTATCTAAAAGTAATGCAGCGCGGCGCATCAAGTCAGGTGACTTCACTGCGCTGTGTTACAGGGAAAGAGCAGGAATGTGCTGTATTTATTACAATACAACGCATTCCAGCCTTTTCCCAGCGCTGACGCTCAATGCGCTGCCTAGTGCCAACTGCGTTACATGCAGGATTGTTTTTATGCAGGAAAGGGTACCTTCTTGCACAAAAACAATCACCTGAGGCATTTCCTCTTTCTATGTGTGCTGCAGAATGCCGCACACAATGGAAAGAGGAAGTAACGAGGAGAAATAAAGATATCTCTCCTGTTCGGCCTCCCCTGGGAAGGCGTTGCATTTTGGGGCATTCCCAGGTCAACCAGTTATGGTAAATGTGGGAAGCATCAAAATCCATGGGTGTAGCGTGAGAACACCCACACAATGCCCACTGAATAACTCCCTTGGGCAGAGTAACGCAAAGCAGCGATTCGCACTGCGTTGCGTTATTCCGCATTTATCAAGCCACTCAGGGCCACGCAAAGTCATCTTAGAACATGAGCTAATATTCAGAGTTCATGTGAGCTGCTGGTGAGATGTGAAAAAGCAGCAGTCAGATAAAGAAACAAAAGCTACTTCAAAAATAATATACAACAGAATTGGCAGTGGAGAAGCGTGGCTCAGTGGTTAGAGGCGGCAGACCCGGAAGCTGAGATCGGCCGTGGACCAGGGTTCGATTCCCCGCCTCGGCGGGTCTCGGGCTCAAAATTCCACAGACACGACAATTCTCGCTCCGGTGCCTACTCGACTCACGGGGTCACACTCTGCGACTCTGGGCAATAGCTTGCTTAATCTCCACTACGGCCCCTCGCGGCGGGATGCCTGGCTTTCACCTTGTGGATACTCTGCCGGGGTATCTCACAGGGGAATACCAGGACGGGTTCCCTAGGCAAGCGCCTTGATACCTTCGGGTGATACGTGCGCTATATAAGTCGCAATACATTTACATTACATTTACAGGGCTCAGGAATTGATAAAGCTAGAATGTGCCAGGGTGCTCTCATCTGCTAGCTTTACAAACAAAGACAATA
Organism: Lissotriton helveticus; assembly: GCF_964261635.1. Lineage (NCBI taxonomy): Eukaryota > Metazoa > Chordata > Amphibia > Caudata > Salamandridae > Lissotriton > Lissotriton helveticus. The sequence continues at coordinate 2,081,940,883 of NC_136057.1, read as the reverse complement.
CTAAAGTAATAATAATGTAAAAATAAACACACTGGCACTGAAGGGAACTACAGTGTGTGGGGATGCACTTCTTTTGATAGGGCTAAATGCAGTCATTTTAAGTGAAGGTAGCCAGTGGCTGAAGTAGGCTGACCCATTGCCCCATACTGTAGTGGGCAGAAGCAAAATGTGAATGACAGAAGAACCAGTGGGTGCAGAGATCTGGCTGAAAGTCCATTTATGTAAGTATATTATACATATACTTTTATCAAACTCAAAAGATCCTGGCTAATGCCAGACCTAAAAACAAGATCAATCTGACAGGAGTGGGATAGACCTGCGAAGAACTAGGGGTGGGTGGAACTCGTAGAGTTTCACTCCATGGAATTCCCCTGAGTTACGTAAAAACTTTGCGAGATTCCACAGAATGCCGCCAATGGGCAGAAAATATGCAGCATGCGCTGCAATTTAGCGCCGGTAGTGTGAGCAATGCTGAAAGATCTGCACAAACGGCTCCCTGCATCGCGTCTGAACACATGCCCATTCGAGGTAATTCTGCTGTCAGTTGAGTACATAATCTACTTGAGTAGCAGCAAATCTAGTCTATCCGCAGCCCTCTAAAAACGACCACTTGCAGCTGCCCACTACTGCCCACTTTGGAAAATCGGTCCAGGGGATGCCAATCTTGGTCATCACTCATCGTCTGGTGCCCCATGGGAGAAAAATTCCACCACGTAGCAATTAGTAGAATTTGGCTGGAACTCCGCGTTTAAGAGTAAAGTGAGTGATCAAAATTCCACCAATTCCACATGTGGAATGAAACAATCTGCCCACCTCTACTCAGAATAGGCTCTATTGAGGAGGGCATGATGTCAACCATGTTAAGCTGGTTCACACTGTTTGCCTTCTCTGATAGTGCACAGTGCACCGGGAATAAAGCAGTAGAGGCTTTGCAAGGAGACTATCCCATGACCTATCCTGGATCCCATCGATGCCAGCCCTATCATTTTCAGAGTAGCAGTGTATAATACATACTCTGACCTGCTTCCTGGATGTCCATAGGTAAGGTGGGTCCTGGTGTTACAAGCAGTGCAATCTATCTATGTCCTGCCTTCATCTTGAGTAGTCTAGGCCACCACAAGCAGTGTTTTCCACATAAACTGTGTGGTACTCATGAATCTTTGCAACCTGGGCTTCATCCTGGACTCCTCCCTCTCGATGACCAGACAAGTCAACGCCGTCTCCTCATCATGCTTTCACACCCTACGCATGCTCCGCAAGATCTTCCGATGGATCCCGACCGAAACCAGGAAGACGGTCACCCAGGCACTCGTCACCAGCCGACTGGACTACGGAAACACCCTCTACGCCGGCACCACAGCCAAGCTACAGAAAAGACTCCAACGCATCCAGAACACCTCCGCCCGACTCATCCTGGACATCCCCCGACGCAGCCACATCTCCGGCCACCTGAGGGACCTGCACTGGCTCCCCGTCAACAAGAGGATCACGTTCAGGCTCCTCACCCACGCACACAAGTCTCTCCACGACCTGGGCCCCAAGTACCTCAACGACCGCCTTACCTTCTACACGCCCACCCGCCAGCTACGATCCACTAGCCTCGCCCTCGCCGCCGTACCACGCATCCGAAGAGCCACCGCCGGAGGAAGATCCTTCTCCTACCTGGCGACCAAGACATGGAACTCCCTCCCCACCCACCTTCGGCTGACCCAGGACCATCTCGCCTTCAGGAGACAACTCAAGACCTGGCTGTTCGAGCAGTAGCTGACCCCTTCCCCCAAGCGCCTTGAGACCCTTCCGGGTGAGTAGTGCGCTATACAAATGCTATAATTGATTGATTGATTGATTGTTCCATAACTTGGATTCAAATTCAGTCTTATCATAAGATAGGGAATGGTAACCAAATGTCAAAAAATATGTTTTTCCCATTCAAGTATAGCCCACCTTCAACAACTTGGAAATGTATTGTTGACCTTGATCCAATATCATCCTGTGTGATAGACTATGAAGACAGTTTTAACTTGTTTTATATAGCATTTTATTACAGACTTCTAACATATCCATGAGTGGTAAACAACTAGTCTTATTTTTACCCAATTTATCATATTTCTGACATTGAAAGGATGGAAGGTTAAGCCTGCCTTGCCGGGATTTGAACTTGTGACCTGAAGATTACTTTGTATTTCAGGGGCAGGCATGCATCGCTCTCAGCCATCCTGCTACCATTAGAACATATTAGGAGGCTATGGGTGTCCCCCTTTCCTTATGAACATTCACCAGAGAGAATCCGCATAATCCGAGGTAACAGTCCCCATCACTAGCCTATTGTGGTGTAGGGGTTTGCAACCGGTCATTTGCACGACAGAACAGTGTGTGAAGAATAGAGACAGGACCAGAATTCCAGGCTGGGTTGCAGTGGCTGAGACAGAGCACTGGAAACAGAGGTTATACCATAACGGTGGCAGAGAATGTCCGAGCACTGGTCAAGTCCTACACCTCTTGCTGGGTAAGTAAACTGGGTTGCGGGAAGCATAGGTGAGTCACTAAGGCCAAGACTTGCTTCACTCTGGTGAGCAGCGCTTTTTGAGATTCTCTTAAAATAAGCTACATTTCTTGGGAGGCAGGTGGGGAGCTTCCTCAAGCAACTTTCACCATGGTTCCTCAGGTCCAGGTGACATATCATGGCTGGCTGTCAATCTCTGGCCGGAACTTTCCTCCTCGGTTCAGTTTGAAGCAACAAAAGGCCAGCTGTTTTGAGTGGCAATGATTTAGCATTATGGCAGCTGCTTGCTGCTTCATTGTTTTGGCATTGTCAACTTCTCATGGTGGCCTTCCCCCCCAACAGCTCCATGCTTGAGTGGTGGAATGTGGCGCTTTCCTATAGTCTCACAGAAACTGATATATAGTATACTCTACTGATTTAGGCCCCATTTCAGCAAACCGGAGGACCTTTTAAGAGCGAGTATGAATTGTTTAATCTCTTCATATGCTTCAGACCACCTTGAAGTAATCTTCTGGTTTATCATGAGGGATTGGAAATAGGTAGCCATATCTTGTCCTTAAAATGGTGGTCCAATGTGTGTCCTAATTGTTAGAGGTATCCCATGGGTGGCAAAGGTTTGTGAAAAGTCCGGACAACATCATCTGTAGCAGTGGAGCGGCCTACCCCTCTAATGTCCATGACTATGACAAGGTGTTGCCTGTAGGAGAGTAGGATCTGCTTACTGTGGTTACCCCAACTTTTTGCTGGTGTTTCACTGTTTTTCGACTTTAGTCTGGCTGAGGCCCTGCTATCCAGGACCCTAGCCTAGCTGCTTTCTCTCTAAATTGCATGTACTTTAGGTAAACTCCATATTGGTTACTGGGTTGTGTGAGTCCCTAGTATATGGTACCTTAGGTACTACGGGCATAGGTACTCCAGAGGCCTACCAGGGGCTGAAGCATGTATTATGCCACCCCTGGGAAGCCTTCCAAAATGGCACCACAGGTCTGCTACTGCAGCCTGGGTAAGGTGGTGCATGCACCCCATACTAAGATATAGGTTACCTATATCTACCTTTAATCACTGACACATATAAACCTATAAGCCACTCCTATGGTAGGCCTTATCAATCCTGAAGGCAGAGTGCTTGGTTTTGTGTGAGAGGGTACCCATACATGAGCAGGATCACTCTGCAGCTTTCAGAATCTATTCTCTGATGCTGTTCTCTGATACAGCCAGACCATATACTCTTAAGTGCATTATAACCTCGCGTTAAATGCTAACTTTGGAATGGCTGCATGGAAACATGTCGTGTTTGGTGTCAAACACTTTGGAATCCTACTCCCCCGCCAGTCCTGGCAGGCGACGGTAGAATTCCACCCTTCTAGAGGGAGAATACATGTACACACTAACCTAGCAGGTAATAGTTTAAAAGAGCCCCAGCATCAGAAAATGGATGCTGCAGCCACAGACACGAGTCTGACCCCCTGCTGCTGGACGAAACTCTGGCAGGGGAGGCCTGGACAATAGGTTTCCTGTCACAGCGAGGTGTAACCACCTCCCAGACAGGCTTTAGTGTATTGCAACTGGGTGGGTGCATTCATAGAATGCTTTTCAGACAGTGCTGGGGGCACACTTGGTGTCCCTGTGCATACCCCAGTTCAAACCGGTTGCAGGGGCACTCACCCCCTGCTCTGGCGCAAAACTGAACAAAGGGAATGTGTGTAACCACCCCTTTTCTCAGACCCTCCCCTAGGTGGGTCCCCAGAGTATGTCCAACTCCCTAACTTAGCATAAGTAAGGGAACCCAGTCCTTAGGACTTCAGATTACACCTGGACGAAACTCTGCAACATATACCCTGGAACTTCGACATTCTACTCGACTAGAAGACGGAAGAATCTCCCTTGGGGTCAAAGAGTGACTCCCCTGTTCAAACAGGCACCAAAGAAGCATCTTGCCAGTCTGCATTTCCAAGGCTCCCACTGGATCCTGACAGATTTGTGACTCAGGACATAGACTTCCAGACTTCTCAGAGGCCAACACGAGATCCCAGCAAAGCTGAGACCCGCAGCCCTCACGAATGATGTGGAACCGGAACTCCTGGACACCATGCACATTTGCAAGTGCATCAACTTTCAGAGCTCTTCTGAAGTTGTGCATTGGGCTGCTTGTAGTTCAAGCCCTGAGCACCATTTGCACTGAATATTGTGGGCCTACACTCCACGAGTGTTCCGTGGGCCCGCTTCTAGCATTTTTGCTTGAGACTCCTTTGCGATTCCTGGTTTGTCGACTAGTGGGTCCCCACAAAGGTAACTTTTCTGTTTCTTGGGCTTTCCTGGTTGCTCCAGATGTGCCCTGACTCCCAATTGAGTGGTGAGTCCCTCAGACCTTGCTGATCTGCACCGAAGACAATCTTTGCTTTCTGTGGGGTTTGCGGTTGCCATGGCTTGTTGGGTCCAATCTAGATACCAACACCGTAGCACTCGACATCATTTGTGGGACAACCCGAATCCAGCTCCTGGTTGTCATCAACGCCTCCTGGTCGTCGTGGCTGAAGATTCAAGCTTCACCTTCTTCTCCTAAAATCACCGACATCGGTGGGCATCTGCTCATCGCCTTCCTGGTCACTGGCTTGTGACCCAGACTCTGTCTCCTCTGCTTTCAGGTTCTTCAGATCTCCGATCCACCCTTGAATCCACCCGGACACTTTCGACTTGGTCGCCAGCAGCACTTTGCAGCAGATCGCCATTGAAAACTACCACGAAACCCGACATCAAAGACACCTATGCACCCGGCGGTAGGTAACTCGAGTACTCCGGTGCTTCCATGGGTATTGACTCTAGAGCTGCCTAGTTCTAAAAGAGTTTGCTCCAAGTCCTCTTCTAAGTGTCCTTAATCTTTAAAATTCCAACCGCGACTTTCCCCATAGAAGTTAATGTTGATTCGCTGCTGTGTTTAGACACTGCACGCGTCCCCCGTGGGTCCCCTGTGTCACTACCTTGGGTGGTTCCTGGTGGCCCCAGCGGTTCTAAAGTCTCTAGACCTGGTATCTATGTCAGCTGTGGTTCTTATACCACTTTCTTAATATATGATTTGGTATGCCCCTAGGGTTCAACGTATATTGTGCTAATTTATTGTGTGCTAAATAAGTTTACTGAATGTACTTTTGCCTCTAGCCTCATAAAGAGACCAGAGGAATGTGTTTAGAATAAATACATATATTTTATATATATACCTGGTGTGGTTCTCCTTTCATTTGGTCATTCATAAGATTATAGACTGTTAAAACAAGCTGCTTTACATTCCTTCAAGACTTAGCCTGAAGGCTGCTCTCCACACCTACCACTAGGATAGCTTTCTATAGAGGTTGTCTTTAAACCTACCATCAATAAGGGTTATTTGGCCTGGTGCAAGGTGCCCACTAGAATAGTGGACAGCATATGCCAGGCCAACTTTTCACATTGCCCTCAGGGTAGAGTCGCAAAGTCTGCACTTAATTGGGTCAATGGTGGATCTTGACTATTTTCGGTTATGATGGGAGCAGGTGGGGCAGGGGGCCATACTGCTTGATGGCTCAGGCAAATGAATAGTACTTGTTCAACCCTAATGTCCAAATTGGGGAACCAGACTTTCCGCCGGAACCACATTTTGGTTTTAACTAGTGCTTGATGGATGCAGTGAACAGCTTGCAGGAGCTATGGTGTCAGTTGCTAGAGATTTACAAGCCTGCTGCCATGTCATAGCAGTCCTTCTTTGGCTACTGATAGCTTTCCGCGTAAGTTGTACTTAGCCTGGATTGTGGCCTACCTCTGGCTGCACGTGGTGAGCGGGCACTGTAAACATTAAGACACTAAGGGGCATTTTCACAATAACCTATCGACTAATCAACGGCACTTTATCCCAGCCAAAGTCATGATAAATTTACCCCACCATTCACAAGCTCGTGCTAACAGTCCACAGCATCAGTTTTCCCGCAATAGCAGCCGCAATAAACATCACCACAGAGGACATACGAAACTATGGCTAATAAGATGCAGAATAGGCGTTCCAGCGCAAAAAGCCGCGACAACACCACACCTCAACATTCACAACGACCAGCCAGTTCGACGATAAGAACACAAAACACGTGATAAGGCGTGTTAGCAGCAGGAATTTTACACCTGCTCTGACCTGGTGTAAAGTCGGACCACAGCCTGCAACACAAAAGGGAGCACAGCCCACAGCCACACCTGAAGACAAACAGATGCCATGGAGCAACTGACCATGCAGCACGGACACCCAGGAGGCCACAACACCCACCGACACCACACCCGGCCCGCAACCCTCCCCCCGGACCCAACACCGGACCAAGAAACTGCACACCAACACCACGAATCCCAAAACAAATATTCTGCATGATGTCGCACAAGCAGGAAAATCAACATACAGGCATGGCCAGAAAATGGAGATTCAGTCATACAGCAATGCAATCACCGACACAAAACACCATACAAACAAATGCCAAAACAACCATTCGGATGAGACCTAGCGGGTCCTCACTGGACAATCCGTAGGACACAGCCTGAATCACTATATCGAAGAGAAGAAGGTGTGCCATGCGCCCAACAAAGGAAAGAGTGGGAGAGAGCGAGGGAGAGAGACGGAGTGAAATTACACAAGCAGCGCAAGGCCTTGCAGGGCACCTGGCGCCACATGCCAGCATGTGTGTGTGTGCATCGCCATGCGTACACCATGAGCCCAAGGTGTGTCCCAATCTCAGCGTCAAAGCCACATCACATTCCGAAAACGCAAGTGGAAGTCAGACAAACATCAGGGATGAAAGCTCCATTGTTCCAATGCAGAAGGCGAAGGACACCAGCACCTCTGACCTTGGTCCAGAACGCGTCTGGAACACCCTGAGAGAGATGCTATGGCAGATGTGGACAACTCCCACACCACACATAGCACAAATAAACTACCTGACTCATCCACACCCCACACACAGAAGCCCCTGCCGGAGGTTCCGCTGCATGGGATGCCCTTGACACTCAAGGAAACAGCAACCCATTCAGCCCAACATTCCACACACATCGAATCATTGCTCAGAGCGCTGGCATATCCTCCACACAACTGCCGCAGTTCAGAAGAGTGCTGGTTCCACGAGACGCACCAAGGCAATGGCAGGCCATACCGGGCACATGCACAACCCCTGTCACGTGGAACAGTACCGTGCACGTATGCTGCATTTACTGGGCGCAGTGCAACTGGCAGTGCTGCGGATCAGTTACCGGCTCAGCTTCCGCATTGCCTACATCACATGTGTCCAGCCCTGGTTCCACTGCCGAACATGCACATTCAAGTGTCCCATGGATGTCTGCCTATCCAACACAACCATAGATGAATTGGACTATGACTTGAGTGTGCACCCCCTGTTGGAACACGAACAGGTGTGTAACCGAGACAGCCGTGCATGGGATGCCTTGACATACTGCGTATGTATTGGCAGTTGTGCATGGGAGATTGCACAATTTCTCGTGTGTAGTGACCACATAGAGGCGCTCCCCTATTGGACTGTATTGCGGATTGGTGAAACGGTGTGAGCTGAGCACACCTACCAGGACCAGTTAATGGATAGGCTCACCCTGGTGTTCCTTGAACATGGCAACGACGTACTATTGGAACACATTGCACATGAAGCAGCGCGGACATTCATGGACGAGTAACTACATCCCTGCAGCCACATCCAATTGTTACCCACAGCACATGTCCCAACAACTTTTGCATTGTGGGGATTGCTCACATATCCCACCACAACAGAGGACACATATGCCATCATTCGGACTCTGGATGCATGTGCCTGGCACAACGCGTGTATACACACACCGGTGCAAGGTGATACAGGTCCATGGTTGGAGCAACACAGCGTTGTTTGGCAACATTGCCAATTCGGACACACTGCTGGGGGAGAGCACACACATGGCAATGTAGCACGACATGCGAACCTGTCGGACCCTTATACCTGAACACTGTCAGCAGAGCAGACAATCGGAGCACTCCGGTGGCAGAGCACTATGCAGATCCCATGGGCAATGAGTCGTGCCCCCTCACACGGGGCAATGGGCAGACGCCAAACAATACATGACTCATCCAGCAAGGCAAGGTGGGCTGAGAGCGTTGCCATCTATGATGATTGTTCAACATTTTTGCACCACCATTTCCTGAACCTCGGCATGTACCCATGCTGCATGCAAGTGTCTTAAGCATGTCCCGGACTGTTGTGGCCATAGCCTCGTCCACACTGACACGCATATCCCAATAAAGTCTATGCCACCCCACTGGTGTCTTACAGTGAGGTGTGTTGATTTGATTGTCCACTCGTGTGCCACAATGAGCATCATCCCTACACAGGGAGGAACTGACTGATGCATGTGCAATGGGGGTGGGTCCCTTTTGCAAGCTCAACCTCTGTGAACCAGACATTGTTTTGGGATAGGTGTTGGCCGACATGTGCACTTACGTGACTTCAGAGATGCGAGTATGGTGTCCAACCTCTGACCATGTGGAGCAATGTCATATATCACAACAGAATGTGTCCACACAGATGTGTGTAAGTAGGTATGCATCGTGAAGTTCTGTTGTCACATGTGATGTTGGACACCACTCCTGGCCTGCTACCGATTTGGTCACTCCTACACAGAGCCCTATTCAACACATGGACGTGTGCCTACGTTGGGGGTTCGTGATGTGCAATGGGGCCACAGCTAGTACGTACCTTCACAGTCATCCAATTTGCCATGTTTCTCAGGGATACACATGCGCATAGATGTCAGTTAACATGGTGTACCTTCATGTGCAATCATTGTTCCTACATCCAGCCATACTTCCATACGTGAGTGAACATAGTAATGACACATCTGTGTGATTCAGAATGTTTTATTTACATTCAGGTGATTGCTGGAGCTGGAGCTGTACATGGCCATCCAAGCCCACCTCACATGGAAGCCCAGTGGTGGGCAAACCACAGTCCTTTGGGGATTGAGAAGTGATTAGGAAGTGGGAGGGTGCAGTCCGCAGCAGGATTGCTGTGTAATTGGCCAGCAGTGAGGAAATGGGAGTCCGTGTCGGGGGCCGGGTGAATGTCGCTGCGTGTTCCGGGGGTCAATAGGAGGTGTTTCCCAGGGCATGATGCATACGTCATCACCAGGCAGGGACAGGGCGTATGGCGGTAATGGATGCTACTGCCTCCTTCCTCACACAGTAGTTCCCATACCCTTCTTACTCCCCTGATACGGGTTCTGTGTCCGGCGTGTCTGGTGTGTGTGGCGGGGTGATGGCTGCATCACTGTGTGCCACTGACACAACAGACTGCGAGGGTGATGGGGCGGCATCACTGTGTGCCACGGACACATCAGGGGTCAGAGCTGTGTGTGTCGATGTTCCCACTGCAGTCATCTGGGAGCGGCTCAATGGCAGCAATGGCAAGATGAAGTACTGCATGGCATTGAGGTCCCAGATACTACTCACTTGTGCCCAGCCGTGGGAGATATACTTTCAGCCTGCATCTTCTCCATGGTCTCCATTGGCCTCCGCACCTGTGTCAACACTGTGCTGTAATCGCTGGTGTCTGTCTGACCAGACAGTTCTTGTAGTAGATTCATTGCACCAGCGAGGTCAGCCAAGGCCTGTGGTGGAGTATGGTACGTACAGGGGGTGTCCGATAGGGACTGTACGTGGTCCCTGATGGGACTCAGACACCCACGTATGGCATCGAGTTTGGCTGCCATGGTTCGAAACTCACCCGCAGCTATTCAGCCAACTCCACCTGGCAACTCCACACATGTTGTTGGAACTCCATGTATTGGTCGGAGGGTGCTGGGCAGCCGTGGTGGTGTGTGTTTCCTGCTGTGTGGTCTGTGCATGTGGTGGGCTCACCTCGGGGCAGCTGGCCTGCCCTGCTCCTGGAGATGGGGTGCGGAGGCTGTCTAGTATCCTTTGGAGGGTGTCTTGAAATATGTGCAGGTTGTTCTCTTCATCATAAATGATGTGAGGTGAAATGCAGGTTAACAGAGTAACACATGTATGTTGGAGTTTTGCAGATGTTTACATTCCGACTGCATGCTAATGTACATTGTCACAGTTTTGGTGAAGCTGGCTATTTGATGACAGTCAATGTGTTTTTCAACTACATGACGATGTGTGGTAGTACCCGTGCATTATCATCACACAGTGTCAGTCAATGCCAGCTGTGAGTGGACAGTTACTACGCACGTGCAGGACCTGTTGTGAGCCATGGCCTATACTGTTGGTGTTGCACTATGTACCACATTGCTGTCATCGCTGATGTTCTGTGATTGCTATGTGTTTGCTGCATTGTGGGGGAGTTGCCCCTGCAGCTCTGATTTCGTAAAGCCTTCTCCCTTTGAGGCGGAGTGCCTTTAAATTGTGTGCTTTTTGGGGTCTGATTTGTTTTTGACTTGGGTCGTATGTGCTCTCTGACAGATTTTGTGGCCTGGTGCATTGTTCTTCTGCTGCTTGTATTGTACGGTATGGGTTGTGTGTGCACGTGGACATGTCAGAGTGTGACATGCTCTTTTATGGATGTGATCCGCACTGGGTTACCGCCATGTCGATTCGTGGACCATATTATGTTTTTGGGCTGCAGCCGTGCTATCAGGCATGCAGTGTTACTTGCATAGTCAGTGTGGGTCACAGAGCCACTGATTTGCTGGATTCAGCACATGTACATGGGTGGGTTGTGATATAGGTGAACTGGAGGGGGCCCCTTTGTGCACATTGTGGACGGGGGCCTACTTGGCGTTTCTATGTGTGCTGTCCACAGTTGTGGGTAGTTCCAGATATACCAGGTATCTGGCTAGTTAGTCGTATGGTCGATGTGAGTGAGTAGCCACAACACCATTAGATCTTTTAGTTGTAGATAGTATACCTCCTTGCTTGGTCCTGACGAATCGCCCGTAGACTATTCATTTGGTGATAAACATGTTGACCTTTCACATAGAAGAGTGCCATAATCTGAGACATAACCTCAGCCTAGTGCCTTATATTTTTTTATTTTACTTAGGGTGGGAGACCTCTTGGTTAAAGTTTTTGTCATAGGTACTCCCAACTCTACTTTAGATTCACTCGAAACACACATTCATCTACACACACTAGACCCCTCACCCCCACTTCACCAAACGGCTGTTGGAAAAAGATCTCCGCTAAAGTGCCCCTACTATAGGGAGCCCGTCGGGTATTGCACCGCCGACCCGACGAGGAACAGCCCGATGATGTAGCATGACACCCAACAGGGTGTGTGAGGGCATTATAAGTCAATGAAATGGATTCCCAACTTTGAACCACTCCTGTCAGGTTGGTCTAGATTCCCTTTATCTGACTCTCAATTCAGAGGAACAGCATAATTCCTTTGTCCAAGGCTATCAGTGACATGTTCCACGATCATTGTGGGTGTGCAGTGTGCTACACGTAATTGTGCATGTGTGCCATTGTGCCCATCTCCCCCCGTCCCTGGTCATTACTCACCCTGTTGCTGTTGGGTCAGGTCGTATCGTGCTGTGTCCAGGCCCCCAATTCCTGCCACCATCTCCACACTGCTGACTGTGGGTACCATTTCCTCCAGCTCATCCAGCTCCTCCTGTGTCGCAGGACTCTCACCTCCAGTCACCCTTGCTGCCTTCCTGTTGGCGGAGAGCTTCTGCCAGCGCCTCTTGAACTCCTCCAGTGACCTCCTCGACACTCCGACGGCATTGACATTGGTGACGATGGCCTGCCATATTTCCGTTTGGTTTGCCAGTGCCACATTGGAGGTGCCGGACAGTTGTTGATTGTGTGCTATGACGTCCGTGACGATGATCCGGTCTTCCTGCAGACTGAACCCCGTCTTCCTTTTTCTCTTCTCCTTGCCCTTCCCCGAACACGGGGTTCCATGCTGGTCCTCCGTGAGGCTTGTGGGGTTCGGCTTGTCCTCTGCACTCGGTCCAGGTGCATCCATGGTGCTACGCAGTTAGAATTGGTTAATTTTACTGTATTTTTTTCTTTCTTTTATAGTGCATTTTCCCGCTAGACGCGTGGGATTTGCAGGCCTTTGGCTGTTTTTCTCTGATTTTTGTCCAGCGATTTGCCTCATTGCATGTTTTTTTGCGTATGTGTTGATTTTCACGTGGACAATTGATGAGTTATCTGGTGTCTATCGCAGGCTACTGCCTTGTTGCAAATTCCAAGTTGACACTGGGTTATTTTCCCGCGATAGGCTGCGATGTTGAAAGTTGCGTTACGCTACTTTTGCGATAGTTATCACACGTTCTTGTGAATATACCCCTGTGTGTATCTCAACTCTTCAGGCCCAATACCCAGTGTACTCGAGGATCTTCATTTATATGATGCCACACTTGAGGGCACCCAAGCACAGAAGATGGGTGGATGTCAGGCGGATTATACCAACAACATTACAGATAAGGAAGTAATACATTCCTGAATATTAAACAAGGGAATAAAGCATGATTACCTGAATGGTACAGTTCGTAAACAGGACTCCGTGGGCTAAAGGATTCCAATCCATAGTTTATTACCCAGGACTCCAAGAAGAGCTTCAAAACAACTTAATGCAAGTAGAACACCAAAACTATACCTGATTATGTAAAACTTCAAATTAATAGAATATGAAACAAAAAAAGTAACAAGACTTGTTTTGGATCTGGAGTGCTTTATAAAACATTTTATGTGTATTAAAATACCTTTAAAGTTAAACTGAATTACATGTTAAACTTACAAATAACTTCATACAATTCAGTAATTTAATCCAGACATTAAGATAGATGTCTTTGCTGGTGTGCACCCCGAATAAAGACACTAGATTATCGAAGGGACACAAAATCAACAACAAAATATCATAAAATTAAATATTGACATATAAGTGTTGTGAAGGATCACACTGCACTGTTGTTTTTGTGGAAGTATTGTTTTATTCAGGATCAGCAATCAAGCATGACATCCCTCCTTGCCAGTTCCTCAAAACTGTCAAAGGCTGGAATGCAACTACTCCCATGCTATCAAAGGAATTACCAAACATTCTAAAGTCCTTTAAAGGACCACATTACAACAAGTCGTCCTCCTTTCATAATACAAGCTACTCAGAGGAAATAAAACCTAGAATAACAATTTAAGAAAACTGGAAAGGAAAAACTATTGACCTTTCATATAACCCTAATTGAGCCATCCACCCACCAATCATTTTTAAACAAAAATGTATGAAGTAAAAACATATCTCACATAATTTTACAGAAAACAAATGACTTATCTTACTTAATCTTGCAAATAGATGGAAATTCTTTTTAGTCTCTGAGCTCTTGCAGATCCAGAAGTCATGCCCGTACTTCTTAGATCCACTTGAACAGCTTCACCAATTCCACACTGACCCGACTCATACAGGGATGGTACTTCAGAAGACGGTGACACAGAAATTGAGCTATCCTTATCCCACATCAGCATGAAGCTGCTGCACTCATCATCTTTCTCACCACCAGTGACCTTGCACTCATGCGATCCATACTTTGCCACTCTCATACAATTCTACCTTTCACCATTATCCAACACCACATGCCAACAACAGATTTCCTTAACTCAAAACTTGCACAAGCCTTTCACTACGGCCTTGATTTCAACTTCACCCAATAATCTGGTACAATCTTGTTTCTGGTCAGACTTTCATCCTCCGTTTTTTCCCTTGAGTACTCCTCTCCACCATGTTTAGGGATATCATTTTCCAGGGTCTTCTCACCCTTAATCAGCTCCTTCAACCACAACAGTTTCAATTTGGTGCTGGGCTTCCTACCACACATCAAAAAGAAGAGTGAGGCTTTTATAGTGGCATTTTCTGTTGTGCGATGCACCCAGACCAGGTCAGAAATTGTCCTATCCTCACTAAGGGCCTGATTTAGATTTCAACTGACTGATTACACCATCACAATGGTGACGTATATCTCGTCCGTCGAAATATAAATCCCATAGGATATAATGGGATTTATATTTTGGCGGACGGGATACCTGTCACTGTTGTGACGGAGTAACCCATCCGCCAAGATCTAAATCAGGCTCATGTATTGTTGACTAACGTCACCTGAATAGGCTTTAAGATCAGTCTGTTATCCTTTTCAACAATTCCATTCGTTTGAGGATTGTACAATGCGGTGCATGAATGTTTAACTCCACAGAATGATAAAAACTCTCTCATCTCATAACATGTCAGTTGGGTACCATTGTCTGTTATCAAACACTTTGGGAATCCTTCATTCTTAAAATGTTCTACAAAGACTCTGATTGTGGATGCTGTAGTTATTTCCCACATCAATATCACCTTGAATGTAAATTAACCAAAACAAGTGAAACTTCTGCCCATGTCTAACGCCAACCATGGGACCAATAAAGTCAGCACACACACTATGCCAAACTTACCCCGGGTCACGTACGGACCAAAATCCATTTGACTTCAAACCTTCAACCTTTTTGCACTCTCCAAGCATACATCACACCACTCCACCCAATCCACCACATCCTCATCTATCCATGGCCACCAGAATTCTCATCTTATTTTTCTTCTTGGTTAACGTTTGCCCCAAATGTCTTTCATGAGCAATGCCAAATGTTTTCTTTCTAGCTCCCACAGGTGGTACAATGTTCTCACCTCATACCAATATTTGTCACCTACCAATGACAATTCGTCCAACAACATATAACCTTACAGCTGTTAGCAACGTACTCTCCTTTCATCCACCTTCCAAAACTATTCGAACAACGTTTCTCAAAACGCCTTCGCTCACCATGGCTTTATTCCACTTCTCATTGCTCACTGCTCCCAAACCCATTGAATGACATCAATCACAATTGCAACATCACCTTCCTTCTCACTCCGAATAACAACCTCTTTTACCACTGATTCCCAATCCAACGGCAAACATGGGAGAAAGTCTGCTTGTACATTTCTCCATCCAGGTTTATATTAAACTGTGTAGCTATACTCTTGTAACCTAACCACCAGTCTGGCCATTCTGGCCAAACCTTTGCTAGCACCTCCTGGAGACAAAATCTTTACAAGGGGCTTGTGATCTATACAGTCTAATTTGACTAACCCATATATATGTTCTGAAGTGCTCCAAACCCCATGCTGCCGCCAACGCTTCCCACTGAATAACAAAACAGTGGCGTTTAATGCATGTCACAATTGGCGATGTGCACGGGGGTGTAGAGCCTGCCATAACTGCCATATGCTCAGTGCGCATTGTAGGATAAGTACAGCCAGTTAGCTATACGCTGCTATATACTTAATTTGTTTGTTTAAACCTTCAAATTTTCAGCATACACCTTCAACACTTCCTCACTTTTTTGCTTTATGAGATAAATACAGCCGGTTATCTAGCATACACCTTCAGGGCTTCCTCACTTTCCTACACTCTGAGGGGCAGATTTACAAGCCCCTTGGCGCCCCTTTTACGTAATTTTTAACATGGAAAAAATGACGCAAAAGTGGCGCAAGGGGCCTGTAAATCTGCCCCTGATTGATGTAACTGCTGAATTCCACGCTGATTAATTAAACTGCTTGGCACTCATATTCCTCTGTGCGCTGACCTTGCACGAGCCTACATCTTCAGCGCTTACCTCCCAGATTGTTTAATTACTCTGGCTGAAATACTTCAGCAGCCCTGCATATTTTCTAGGCACGCTTCACCTCACCTCGGTCTTGGCTTCGTCTTAACTCAGATATGGTTGTCAGCTGGCCCCGTGAGCCTCACTTCCTAATTAATATTGTCATTGATTCTGTGTTCACTGTGGCATCTGCTGGTCCAATCTGCTCTCCTCGTCTCAACATGCTCGGTGCTGACAGAATCTGATGCCGTTCCAATGTCGAATTGATTTACGATGGTTCTTGGGACTCACACTGCAACCTCAGGGCTGTAAGGGAAGAACTGGCAGCTTGGCACCAAAATGATGTTGTGAAGGATCACACTGCAGCATTGTTTTTGTTGAAGTACTGTTTTATTCAGGATAAGAGATGGAGCGTGACTTCCCTCCTTGCCAGTGCCTCACAGCTGTCGACACCACTGCTCCAGTGCCAAGAAAGGAATTCCCAGGCATTCTAAAGTCCTTGAACGGACCACATTCCAACAGTAAGTCAGTCTATATCGCTCATATATGTACCTGCCCCTACTTATATCTTCAAGCTGAACAGATGTGGAATTAGGAATAGTAAATCTATACTGGATTTTATCCAGTTACCTTTAGATATTGTGGGGCAGATGTAAAAAGCCCCTTCCAACACTTTTACGCCTGCCGTTGCGTCACTTTTGTGACGCAGTGTCGTCGCAAACAATGCGCCACGTTGCAACACATTTACAGTGTGATGCATCTATGGAGCTGGGTCACATTGTAAAGCCCTGCGTCACTTTATACCTGTGTCAGGTATAATGTATGCAGGGTGGGCGTTCCGATGCAAGAAAGTGTTGTAAACGTGATGCAGTGAAATCCACAAGATTTCACTTAATCACTTTTACGACGCCACTGCGTCAAAACCTTTTGCCTGCTTGAAGCAGGCGTAAGGAGTGACGCAGCATAATGGAAATAGGCAGCCCGAAGCATTGCTGGAGTTGCGTCGTGCTTGCGACACGAGTCCAGCAATGCGTTGCCTTTACGCTAATAGATGCATCACGCATCTGTCCATCCTTGCGCCATTGTAAATGCAACGCATCCATGGTGGTGCAAGGGTTTTTTACGTGACAAAGATTTACTGATGCATCTCTGCTAATATGCAGAGATGCGTCAGTTCTTGTAAATCTGCCCCTAAGTGCATTGATATTCTGTCCTTGATATTTTTGTACCACAATATTCTGGGGGTCAACATTCACAAGTACAACCTGCTTCTCCCATGGCCAGTTGTTGAGTGAAGAAGGTTGCCATTTTGTTTTTCAATTTCCCATCTTGTAACAGGATCAACAGGAAATCCTCTGTACTTCATCTCTATAGTTGCAAAAGACTTCCCCCCAAGACATTATGGGCCCAATGTAGGTAAATCTGATTTACAGACTCTAGAATACCGAATTTTACTGATTCGGTATTCTATATTCGGTAAATCAGATGTAGGAAAAAATTTGGTAATTTTTACCGAATCTGTATGATTTGGTAATTACCGAATCGGTATTTACCGATTCGGTAATTGCCATTGATTTCTATGGGCCTTGAGGCCCATAGGAATCAATGTCAATTACCGAATCGGTAAATACCGCTTCGGTAAAATTACTGAATTTGCAAGGGGGACAGGGTGTCACTTTGACACCCTATTGCACCTCTGATTCTGGCTTGTGTGCATGTATGTGTGCCACATGGCACTGGTGTACATGCACAGATGTGCATGTACACAGGAATTTGTTATTTACCATGACATAGTATGTCATGGTAAATAACGAATTCTTAAGGGCCGGTGGCATTGTTTTCAGTGCCACCTATATCACAAATTAGCGATTCGGTAAATTTACCGATTCTGTCAATTACAGAATCGGTAAATTTACTGAATCTGTAAATATACCGAATCAGTAAATTTAAGGCCCCCTACATCTGAAACTCCAAATACCGGTCGGTAACGGCCGAAATCGGCCGTTACTGACCGGTATTTGGCCTCCTACATCTGGCCCCTAGTGACTTGTGAATCAACTTTGACAGTTTAAGCCTTTACGCTGCCCATGCTGACTTTACCCTAGTGCTCTAAAAACTTCTCAACAAAACATCACTTCAATATTAGAAACCTGAACCTTAAATCGCCAGTTTCTAGCTACATTAAGGAAATGGCCATATTGCAAACTAAATAGTTTCCTAGCTTTTGGAAGTCGAATGCACGCTGGCAAACCAAAAGGTGGATTTTGTGAAAGTGCTTCCATACAAAGAGAAGCCAGTTGAGCTTATGCCTCCTATATGGAATTATCAGGGGGCTTGCATGACATGCAGGATTTGAATTGCTTCTGTTGAAATAATAGTGAGCATGGTTCATTAACTGGTGGATATATAAATATAATGTGATCATATTGTAATATTCAGTAACATTTCTATTGAACTATTTTGTCATTTGCTGTCTGTTTCAATTCACTATAATTCTACAACTTGGTTAGTTGCTTTCATTGTTATGTATTTATTTATGTTCATGTGTTGAGTGTTAACACCCACGTGTGGCTATTTAAGGCTACAGATGGATCAGTGGTGTAACAAAACTTGAGCCCCGCCCCCTGCAAGATATGCTGAAGGGGCTGTCATATAGTTACTGCTTACCTATATACCGTGTTAAGTTAGCATGAGCTTATTAAATGTTTAAACGCCATTTTTCCTTTTTGCTGCTTCTGCACACGGCACATAATTGTTGTTTTAGCTTTCAGCCTAGAAGAGCGTTGTGATTTACATGAGAATAATATGTTATTGCTCTGATATCAGCTTTGCTTGGTAAACTATGTCTGTACAGTGAGTGCTGAAGCTTCAAGGATAACTCGACACAGTATTGTTGTGAGGTCTGATCTTCGCACCTTCATAGACATAACATAAGTGCAGCTCCTGCCAAATTCTGGCTTTAGGCGTGTTTTATATTGCTTTGCTTAGGGCACACGACACACACTTGATGCGGTTCGCGTGCAGAGAGCTGGTGGAAGAAGATGTGATCCCTTCACACTAGGATCTTGAGGTATGAAACCCAAAGAGACCTTCTTAGATATTATTATAATTTGCTAGTTAAGGAGGGTGAGAATTAGGTGTTGTTAACCCTTATTCATTACAGCATTTTAGCATGCTGTCACCTTTTGCTTTCTATGGACTAGTAACTATGCTGATAACTTTGCTTCTGATAATATGTTTCCTTGTATTATCTAAGATACTGCGTTTGAGAAAACGGCATTAGTAAATAAATATTTCAAATGTGCACGTGTCCTCATTAACTCCACGTTCTGGTTTGAAATGATTGTATAAGGAAAGAGTGCTCATGTGTTCCACGTGACCTGAGGTATTGTAAGTTCATGTTCTGGCTTGTCTAAACATTGGGAGTTTGTTATGACCAATGAGACACTGTAGCTAGCTCGGTAAGGGGATTTTGGGTACTGAGGTGAGTTTTGGGCCACCCTAATTCACTGAGGTTCCAAATCTCTATGCACAGTTCTGTAGGAGAACGGATCCCTGCTACATGGCGCCCATTCGTTGGTGGTCTTATATCATGACACTCGAGTAGTATATCATTCAATCCTTAACCCCTTCACTGTCGTTTCCGGAAAACAGTGGTGTCGGACAAAACCTACCTATTTTTGAAATAGGTCTTTTCAAGCTTGAATCTTTCTAAAACGGTTTCCTTGAATTACTACCCAGTTGTGCTACAAAGTTTACTTTGTCTTTCTACGTTCCTGTGCAGTCATGGCCCAACCAGTGGACATTCCGCAGCATGGTCGCATTGCGGTGCGCAATCATTTGCTGACTTACAATGTAACCGCGGAAGGCTTGGCTGTGATATTGGTGGTGAGTGTGGAAGCTGCTTACCCGTACGAACTCTTTTATTCGTGGGTGACATTTCCGGCTGTGGACGCTAATTCTGGCGTGTTCCACACTTACACTCCCTCACCTGTGCCGGCTGAATATACTCCCTACAGGGCACAGGAAGTACCTATTAATACTTGGCAGCATCGCGTTTGGTTTGGTGGCGCCCTCCCCCATTCTTTAACAGCTCTGAGGTTGGGTCCTTTGTCCATTCCAGGCACTAATTGGCCTGTTTTGGCTGGATTTACTCCTCACAGTCAACACATCAATTGTACCCTTGCTGAAATTCGTAGACTACATGTAGTCTCTAATGCCGTGATTCGAGCTTTAGTGCAATACATAGCCCGTAATCTTCCGGGTGGGCCCCCAGGGGGGTGCTGTGCTACCGGCCGGACAGGGCGGTTTGGAGCTCGGTCCCGTAATGGTCAATGCTGTGATGGGCAAGCGTCCCCAGGAAAAGAATGATTTTCCTTTCTGGCTTGCCGAGAAGTTTGACCAGCTAGAAGCTGTATTTCCTAATACGACTCCCGGTGGAAAACACAGGATTCTGACACTTAGTTTGCCAAAAGATTTGGCCCCTTAACTCGGTGACTGTGAGACCTGGGGTAGAACATTTGCGGCGGTCTATGTGAGGTGTTACGGCACTCCGTCAATGGCTGTCCTGCCTACGGTCCTTAAACGTGTTCAGGATGATCACGGACCAGAGGCTGCGGTTTAATTGGGTATGTGCCTGTGTGGCACCTTTGATGTGGTTTGCGATCTCATTCTTGCTAATGTCAAGGGGGATGCAGTGAACTTTCAGATCGCTAATGCTTCGGTGGCGATTCCTGATGCAGAGAAACCCCGACAGTTAGCGAGGATTATTGTGGCGGCTTATAAGACCGTGGGTCGCAATAGTAGGGGTCTCAAGCCTTTTTCTGTTAAAGACAAAAAGCAATCCCAAGGGCATACTTCAGAAACAGAAGTTCAGCCCAAGTCCAAGAAACAAAATTGGCCTAAAAAACAGAAACAGGGTAAGCAACAGCAACAACAACAGACTCAGGAGTCTCGTCCTGCGTCTCCGTTACCTGCGCAAACAGAACGCATTTATAACTTTCGCGATCGCGCGAAGATTAAATCACCTGATCGATTTCAGGTTTCTGATCAACACTCTCCTCGTTCCTTTCAGGACTCATCGGCCTCGACGACCGGTGGTGGAGGAGGCAGAAGGGGTCGGGGTGGTCAACAAGGACGTGACCAGCCCCGCCCAAAAGACGGTGCAGGAAAGCAGGAAGGCTCAACGTCGAAAAGACCTCAGTTTGCCAAGAAGAAAGTTGCGGCTTTAACAGCGCATCGATATGCCACAGATAGTGAGAACGCGGCTTCGGAATCTGACATGGGCTCTGACCTTGCTGGACAGCGCGGCGGAGATTACCATTGTGAGAGAGGCCCTGCGTCCACTACTGAAGGTGACAGCGACTGATATTTATGTTGTGATAGAAACAGCTGACACGAGAGTTGCTCCCCCTGATAGACTTTATGAAATTGTCCTGTTAATCGAAGGTGACATACAACGTACCATAAGAGGGGTATTTTGGGAGAATCTTTCGTCTACGTATGACATTTTACTTTCGGAGGCTGACTGGCCCCACCTTTTGTTCTCGCAGCACCGTGAGGGGAGGAGGTAATTCTCCCCAGCTTCACGCACACAGTCTCGAAAGAGGATGCGCTGCACTTTGCAGAAGAGTGGGCTAAGGCTCTAGCGCCGGCTCTGTACCGTAACCAATGTGGCTGGGATGAACTGTCCCCATGTCACGAAATTCCTTTGCGGTCCCACCCACAGCCTCAACCACAATATCCCATTAAACATGAAGCTAAGGCTTCCGTTGCGGCGATCCTTGAACAATTGGAATATCAAGGAGTGATTGAAACTTGTGTGTCACTGATGAATAACCCTCTTTTTACTGTAACCAAGCCTGACGGCTCATATCGTTTGATATTGGATTACCGGCATCTAAACTCGCATTGCCGTAACTGTGCAGTACAGGATACTCACGGCTCTGCCCTAGTGGATAGTCTTGTGCGTAAGCGTTTTAAGACCACGCTTGACATTTCCAACGGTTTTTATGCCCATCGATTGGATGGTCTAAGTTCCCAATGGACCTCCTTTACTTGCGGCGGTGTCCACAAACAATTTCGGCGTTTGCCTATGGGCTATAAGAATAGCCCTGGGATTTTTACCGCCCGCATTGTCTCTCTTTTGGAGAGAATCGACCCAGATGCATGCTCATATGTGGATGACATATATCTCACAGACGATGAAATTTGGGAGCATCTGTGTTGAGTAAACAGCATAATTTGTACCTTTGCAGGCATGGGTTACAAATTAAACTTTGCGAAATCGCACATTGCAGAGTACACGGTGTTGTTCCTGGGCTATGAGCTCAACAACGAAGGTAGAGGTTTGGCTCCTCACTTCCTGGAGAAATGCGCACAGCTGCGCGCTCCTACGACACTGAAAAAATTACAGTCTTTGCTAGGTTTTTTAAACATTCCGGAATATGCCCAGCGAATCAAGCCTTTGTATGCTTTGATACAACCAACTTTTTCCAAATCATGCTGGCTGCCTGAGCACTCAGCCATCATGCAATCCTTGCAGGCTGATCTGCTCGCTTCTAAATTCTTACTGACTCGTGATAACCACACTAACCTGGTGATAAGAATAATTCCTGGGACGGTGGGTTTCACATACCTAACTTTTAATGAAGGAGACACAGTACCTATTGCTTACAAGTCACACTTGTACACTTCGGCTGAAACGCGATTTTCCACAGTGGAGAAAGTTTTAACGGCTGTACAGATGGTGATTCTTAAGGAACGTGCTCTGTCACAGGGAAAACGCATGTTGGTTGTTACACCCTGTCCTCATTTGGAGGCAGTTACAAAAGCCAGTGTACCAAATTCGAAAGCTTTGCACCCTCGGTGGATTCAATGGGCTGCTTCCTTGACGTCCACGGATGTCACGTTTATTTTTGACGCCTCATTACGATCGCAAGAGTACTTGCAGTATGAATTCGTTCATCCTGCTCCTCTAGCTATGCGACCTTTGGAGGACTTCCATTGCATCATTTACACTGATGGTTCGGCGCAGGTTGCGCATGGCTCTAAACACGCCTCGTTTCCGCATGCGCCATTGTGGTCGGTGCCATGGTGAACGATGAGTTCAAGTCCAGAGTAGTGCACACGCAGACTCTAGGGGACTGCACCGCACAATTGGCAGAGCTTCGTGCTGTTTTACTCCCGTTGGAGTATGCTGATCCTAGTGTGACAACTCTAATTGTAAGTGATTTGTTTTACTGTGTCCAGTCTTACAATGAAAACTTGTTCTTTTGGATTCAGAATGACTTTCGTGATTCCAAGGGTAGCACAATAAAACACAAGATGATCTGGGTTCGAGTGGCAGAGCTCAAAGAGCGGTTGCCACTCGTGTTTGTGATTCATACTCTCGGTCATCAGCGTGTGGGAGTTCAGGCTGTCGGTAACTCGCTTGCTGATGAAGCGGCAAAATCAGCGGTATCTACATATTTAGTTGCAGCAGTTACACGGTCCAAAAGTAAGATTGATGATGACATCTTGGCAGCTGTTGCTGCCACTGAGAAGGGAGGTAAACACCCTACGGGGTTCCCTTCGAAGTACACATACCACTTAAGTCCCGATAAGGTTCCTTTTGTGACAATTCCTGAAGTTGGAGAACGTTTGATTCCCAACTCGGATCGCAGGGCTAGCTTGATTACAGCGGCGCATGAAGGTGTGGCGTCTGCGCATGCGGGCGTCTCGGCCACTGTAGCTCAATTACAACAACGTTTCTGGTGGCGGGGACTGTACAAACAGACGCGAGACTATGTCCTTCAATGTGACATTTGCCAGCAGATTAAACCTTCAACTGCTGCGCATCCGCCACAGACACAGTTGTACATATCTAATAAACCCCTAGGTTGTGTTTATTTAGATCACTGCGGTCCTTTTTCTTCTGATACTGCGTATAAGTACATCTTAGTAGCAGTTGATTCATGCACACACTTTGTGTGGGTATGGCCCCATCGCAGCTTTGATTCATGGACTGTCATAAGAGATTTGCGTGTCTTTGTAGGGATTTTTGCCTGTGGTACCTTCCATTCGGATCAGGGTCCGGCTTTCGCCTCTAAGGCGTACAAGGACGCCATGACTTCGATGGGGGTCCAAGTCAAGTTTTCGTCTCCCTACAGACCTGAGGGTAATAGGGTAGTGGAGTGAATGAACCGTGACTTAAAGCAATCATTGACAGCTCGAGTTGTAGGCACTGGCAGAAACTGGTTGGCCCACCTCAATGGCGTGCAGCGTGCTCTTAATAATCTCCCTAGAAGGTCTCTGGGTGGGCGGACCCCATACGAAATGCTCTTTGGTATCAAGATGTACGTCCCTGACCTTGACGGTCTAGACTGCGTGGCTCGCGCCACAACCTTTGACGTAGATGAACATTGCATTGTTTTACAGGATCTACAAAAGACCAGAGAAAGTCTTGCAAAGGAACATTTGCCCTCCACATCGGATGTTGCGTTGCAGATCCCGGTAGTTGGCTGGCTACCCCAAGTTGGAGAACTGGTTCGAGAGAAGATCGATAACAATAAAGAATTTTGTCCTTCCTATCGAGCTCCGGTTCCAGTCGTTAGAGTGAAGGGCACAAGAACAGTCATTTTACCACCGCTTCCAGGTCGTAAGGAAAACAGGTTTATCTCAATTGACAATGTCAAGATACAGAGTGGCCGATTCTTCTTAGTATGACACCGTCTGTCTCCTGTCCTTCCATGGTGAGAAATTCTGTTTTGGCCACTGCTTCTAATCCTGAACCAGAAGTGGCCATCGAGTTGCCTGCGATTTCCAGTCCTTTATTAAGTACTTTGCCTGGTACAGACCATGATGAAATTGATTACACTTACCCCACTGACTTATCTATGCCTGATCTGCAAACACGTTTGGCCACAGAGTCCAGATTTTCTTTTGACACTGTTTCGAATGCCTCAAAGAAGCCCTCACGGTTTGCAGTGTATGCCAGTTTTTAAAAAAAAAAAATTGATTCCCCCTTGGACATATATTTGGCTGGTGCTTTTTTCAATTTAACTTTTTATGTCAATTGGTTTTCTGTTTTATTTTTTTCGAATCGTCAATGGACACTATGTCGAGAAGAGAACATGCGTTCAACATCTCAATGGAACTTTGGCCCCCCTTTCCTCATCGCATCCTGCACACAGACTGAAAAGAGACTTGACTTTTGTTAACATCACTGCCTGTCCTTGATGGGATTGTGTGGGATGCCGTTAGATTTCAAATCCATGGCCCTACTGAGGTTGTTAATGTCCCTAATGTGCTTAGAGTTAACATGGGGGATGTAGTGAAACAAAACATACGTTCTGATGATTGGGATGTTCAGGCCGTAGAGGCTTTGTTTTCTGATTTGAAATACTATGTTGCCTTTGATGCTGAGGATTTGTACTTAGAATCTGCTAATTATGGTGATTTGTTTTGCTTTCAACATTTTGGCAATCATTTCTTACATAAAACTACTTCCAGAAGGAATACTGTAAATTATACGCAATGGAAACATTGCCCAGCTCCTATACAAGGCAATTCTAGTACTTTTTTGAAAAAGTACACTTATTTTACCGACTTCAATCAGTCCAATCCCGAGTCCTTTTATTTTAAAATGACACAGAAGCCGATGTCCAAAGTTAGACTTACCGATACTAAATTGTTGTACTCGAAGTGCTTTCTTGATCAGCTGGCTGTTGGCGGCTACGAGTTGTGGAAGGAAACTATTGACCTTAAATCTGTTTGGGGTTCTAAAAGCTGGCAGGTACAAGGCACTGAGGCTTTGCACCGAGCATGTCTCATCCCAAATCATATGTTGTTTTTGAATTCTTCTATTTCGCAAACAACTTGCTTTGGATTGGCTACTTCTAAAAAATGAAATACACCTACCATCCCTGAGTTAGAAGAATATTCTGGCTGGAGTACTTTTACTCAGTTTTCCATTAGGGAATTGCAGACCCTATTGCAAAATTCATCCTTTAACATATCCAGTATGGATCCAAAAGGTTGGCTGATGTGGCACAGAAGTGCTGATTCATGCCAGCATCGTTGTCTGGGTTTATCTGATGGCTTTACACAGGTCAGACCTGATCCACGTTTTGAAACTGACCATTCTGTCACGACTTATTCGGTAGGCAAATTATGTCAAAATTGGCTGAAACATTCTACCTTGGCTGCAGTTAAACTGCATCTTTCCAAGCTGAATAATGATGTAGACTTAAATGATTTCATAAAAGGCCCGGCTAGTGGTAGATCAAAAAGATGGATATATGCGATTTACAATGAAATCTGGAAGACATCACTGATTGAGGCGGCGACACGCCTTAGAGCTATTGATCAAGCTAATCTAGAAAAAGTGCTTGCAGTGGTAGATAATAGTATTAACATGCTTACTTCCCACATTTACACGTTAGATAATATTGTGTCCTCTGTGGTGGATATTGTACAGGATGAAGTGTCTGTGTTGTACCATGGTCAAAATCAGTTGCGTTCTATTATGCAATTTGCGTGGACCCTGCAGACGCTGAAGGCTGGCAAGGTGCCATGGACCTACATTAATGTGTCCTCCCTCTTTGCCCCTTTTAATTTGACTGACAAGCAGCACTTGCTTTCCATGCAAGATGCGTCTTTTTCCATGTTACATATTGAAAGGTTGGAATCCTTGCCTTTCTCTGTGGCAGAGGCCACTGCTGCAACGTGGCTTATCCACGGGTTAATAACATTACCATTTGCTTTATATAAATTTACAAATTGTATGCGATATGTTGCTATAGGTCGATATGAACCATTGGGTAAGGCACTTCTCCATGAAGTCTGGTCTCTCCCATTTACTTACAGATGTTCAAAAGACGGACAAGAAGTGTATCTGAATGAGGAGGAGTGTACAGAGACACCTGATCACTCTTTAATGTGTAGGCACATTCAATTGCACGGTTCTTGCAACCAGGACCAGCCTAATTTAGCCTGTGTTTTGAAAGGAACACCAGTTCCCGCAATCATCCCCACTTTTACATTACTGGCAAACGGCAGTTATTTACTTTTAAATAATGAAGATTGTTGTGGGTTAATTAAAGGTGTTGCTTATGTGGTGACTGTATCTGAACGTGTGGTTTGCTGCAAAAATATTCTGTACCCACCCCCGCATGGGAAAAGGGATGTTTCCATCTGGCCGCGCATCCCAACCTTGACGGCAGAGTTCAATGGCATGAGTAGAATAAGAGCTCTTTTGTCCCAAAAAGAAGTGGCCTTGAGTTCGCCTCGGGAAATATTTGTGCTTCACATAGCTAACACCCGCACAGAGGTTCAGGCCCTTTTAAATACTGATTTGCCGTTGCATTGCAGCGAGCTGATTCATTCAATCTTTAACGCGTCCTCCACGACTGGGCTCGCGCACTTTTTTAAGATAGTTAGCAGTGGTCTCGTGACTTTATTTGAAAAAATATTTGGGGTCATTCCTGCTTTCTTCCATTCTTTATTTTCAAGTCTGTTTGGTGGGTTCCCGGTTTTGCTGGCACTGGGGGCAGGCATTCTGGTGATATTTTGCTTTATTAAAAATGGATGCCCTTCCTGTGCTAGACGCCGCGCAGCCCCTCCTGGCACTGTTTCGCAACAGGATGCTTGAATACTATGGCACACTGCCGCTTGCGACTTTAAGCACGGCATATGGATTATCGTTTCGATTTTCCTATTTTACATGTGTCCAGCCTGTGTTTCATTGCCTGAGCTGCAATTTCGACTGGGCCCTTGATTTGTGTCTCTGCAAGACGGTGTCTCCTGACGTCGATTTTAATCAGCTGATGAGTCCCATCGTTACTCACGAGTTGGTTTGTTCTGGTGAAAGGATTATGGCCTTGGAAGCGAAGCATGGACAAATGGGTCATTGGAACATACTCGCAGCAGCGCAATATTTCTTGGCACTGAGCTTTCTTGAGAACCCACCGAGTTGTCCTCTGATGGTGATAGAGGCTCCGGTACTAGAAGAACACGCATGTTCTTTCCCACTATTAAATTGGATGGCTGAACTGTTTTAGGATGAAGACGGTGACTTCATGTTGGAGGCTGTTGCTGCATATTTTGCATATTCGGTCTTGCCCTAAATGCTTTCCAGGTTTCTGATCACACCCCTTTTCTACTTACATAACTTTTTGCGAATTATGCTTAAATTTTTCAACACCCACACCTATTGGCTTGAGTGACAATGAACATTGAATTGCCTTATGAAGAATTTTTCCATCGTTTTTTTATTTTAACATTGCTCGTCGTTCTTGAACTCAGCTTTCATGAATTGCCCCTGGCTTCATCTTATCTTATCTTATCTTATCCGTGCTCGGATCATGGGGGGTATCATATAGTTACTGCTTACCTATATACTGTGTTAAGTTAGCATGAGCTTATTAAATGTTTAAACGCCATTTTTCCTTTTTGCTGCTTCTGCACATGGCACATAATTGTTGTTTTAGCTTTCAGCCTAGAAGAGCGTTGTGATTTACATGAGAATAATATGTTATTACTCTGATATCAGCTTTGCTTGGTAAACTATGTCTGTACAGTGAGTGCTGAAGCTTCAAGGATAACTCGACACAGTATTGTTGTGAGGTCTGATCTTCGCACCTTCATAGACATAACATAAGTGCAGCTCCTGCCAAATTCTGGCTTTAGGCGCGTTTTATATTGCTTTGCTTAGGGCACACGACACACACTTGATGCGGTTCGCATGCAGAGAGCTGGTGGAAGATGATGTGATCCCTTCACACTAGGATCTTGAGGTATGGGGCCGCCCTGCTAAAACCCAAAGAGACCTTCTTAGATATTAATATAATATGCTAGTTAGGGAGGGTGAGAATTAGGTGTTGTTAACCCTTATTCATTACAGCATTTTAGCATGCTGTCACCTTTTGCTTTCTATGGACTAGTAACTATGCTGATAACTTTGCTTCTGATGATATGTTTCCTTGTATTATCTAAGATACTGCGTTTGAGAAAACGGCATTAGTAAATAAATATTTCAAATGTGCACGTGTCCTCATTAACTCCACGTTCTGGTTTGAATTGATTGTATAACGAAAGGGTGCTCATGTGTTCCACGTGACCTGAGGTATTGTAAGTTCATGTTCTGGTTTGTCTAAACATTGGGAGTTTGTTATGACCAATGAGACACTGTAGCTAGCTCGGTAAGGGGATTTTGGGTATTAAGGTGAGTTTTGGGCCACCCTAATTCACTGAGGTTCCAAATCTCTATGCACAGTTCTGTAGGAGAACGGAATCCCTGCTACAGGGCCCCTCACACTCATTTCAGTAGGAGCTGAGGGGGCCCCCTCCAGTATGGGTAAGGCTGGGGGCCACACACTGCGGGGGATATGGGGGTCTTTGTTATGTCCCTGAGATGGAAACGGACGTTAGGGAAGAAATCAGCAGCAGAAGTAAATTTAGTTCTTACTACCTCGTAAGATCCATAAGCAACTTTGGAATGTTTAGAGCATCTATGGGTTGTCTTAGAGAAAGACAATAAAGGTAGGTATAAAATGTATGTCTGTATATGGTATTTGTATAGAATTAACCTAGATGAAAAGAGTGGAGAAGTGTTAAGGCTCACAGGATAAGATATATTCAATCAGTAGTGGAGTTAGAAGAGCGGAAGTGGACTGTTACTGCATCATGATGTAGTGTTCTTTAAGGAGGTGAGTCTTTAGCTCTTTCATGACTTAGAGCAGGTTTCGGGAGATCCTACAGGAGACAGGGATAGCATCATTGCACCTCGGGCATATCACCTAGAAAAAGGTTTATGGGTAGAATGCTTGAATTAATCCTTATCAATCGGTGTATTTAACTGATGCTCCTTTTTGCTCCTCACATCCAATTTTCCCTCTTGTTTTTGAACTCCTAACCTTCTGCTCCTGCCCCTTTGCCTCCGTTCTCTCCCTTCTACCCTAGTTCCACCCCATTTTTTCTCTCTAACCCCCATCTAACTTCTACACTCCCTCCCTTCTACCTTAAGTGTCCTTTGCATCCCTCTTTCTTCCCAACCATTCCTCTCTCATTCCATGTTTACGTTGATGCTCCACTAATCTAACACTAGTCGGCTCTGTCAATGTTTCAATGTGACATTTTCTTCTTGGGTTTTGTTACACTGTAATGCACAACACATGTAAATGGGTGCTACAGAAAAATGTAAAACAAATAAATAGCACTGGGATAACTTGGGACAAAATCCAGAGCTTTTATGTCCACTCAACCACTCCAGGTGCGGCCCAGCCATTTGAAATTCATATTTAGTCCTACAGCAACAGGTACAGTCCATCTCAAACCAATGGCCGGGTTCCCTCTAAAAGGCAAACCAGACAACCCCAAACCAGTTTCAGACTTGTTCTGCCTCATCTGTGAGTTGCGACTTAAGTCTTGTGGCACGATAAGCAGTCTCTCTAAGGCTTGGAAAAAACACAGTTGATGGACAGAATGTAGAACAATGTCATACATTCACCCCAGTACAAGGATCTGGGCCTAAATCCATCGTTTTTTTGCACTCCACACCACCCTGGGTTAGACACTGGCTATATGCAAATCAGCTCTGACCCTGTGCCTTATGGGAACAGTCCAGTCCGAACTACCAAGCCATGTCTTTCCCAGACCGGAATCAAGCATCCAAGGACCGGTTTCTGGCTATCAGCCTTCATTCAGCCTGGATAGCTTGACTCCAGTGGTGTGGAGAGCCTGGGACTCACGTCTGAGCATACCCAGCCCACTCGGGGTGAAAATTGCAAAAAACACAGTTGATGGACAGAATGTAGAACAATGTCATACATTCACCCCAGTACAAGGATCTGGGCCTAAATCCATCGTTTTTTTGCATTCCACACCACCCTGGGTTAGACACTGGCTATATGCAAATCAGCCCTGACCCTGTACCTTATGGGAACAGTCCAGTCCGAACTACCAAGCCATGTCTTTCCCAGACCGGAATCAAGCATCCAAGGACCGGTTTCTGGCTATCAGCCTTCATTCAGCCTGGATAGCTTGACTCCAGTGGTGTGGAGAGCCTGGGACTCACGTCTGAGCATACCCAGCCCACTCGGGGTGAAAATTGCAAAAAACACAGTTGTTGGACAGAATGTAGAACCATGTCATACATTCACCCCAGTACAAGGATCTGGGCCTAAATCCATCGTTTTTTTGCACTCCACATCACCCTGGGTTATACACTGGCTATATGCAAATCAGCTCTGACCCTGTGCCTCATGGGAACAGTCCAGTCCGAACTACCAAGCCATGTCTTTCCCAGACCGGAATCAAGCATCCAAGGACCGGTTTCTGGCTATCAGCCTTCATTCAGCCTGGATAGCTTGACTCCAGTGGTGTGGAGAGCCTGGGACTCACGTCTGAGCATACCCAGCCCACTCGGGGTGAAAATTGCAAAAAACACAGTTGATGGACAGAATGTAGAACAATGTCATACATTCACCCCAGTACAAGGATCTGGGCCTGAATCCATCGTTTTTTTGCACTCCACACCACCCTGGGTTAGACACTGGCTATATGCAAATCAGCTCTGACCCTGTGCCTCATGGGAACAGTCCAGTCCGAACTACCAAGCCATGTCTTTCCCAGACCGGCATCAAGCATCCAAGGACCGGTTTCTGGCTATCATGAGGCACAGGGTCAGACTGATTTGCATATAGCCATGTCTGAACTGGGGTGGCAGAGTGGGCTAAAGAACGGTGATGGATTAAACCCAGATCTTTTGACTGGGTGTGAGTGTTTGATTGGTTCAGATGCTCCATCCATCACCACCCCCTTTTGTACCGCTTTTGGCCGCCATAAGTGTGGCAGGGTATGCTCAGACGTGAGTCCCTTGCTCACTTTGCCACTGGATTCAAGCAAGCCGGGCTGAAGACGGCTGTAATGCCAGAAACCGGTCCTCGGAAGCTTGTTTCCGGTCCAGGGAAGGCAAGGCTTGGCAGTTCGGGCTGGACTGTTCCCATGAGGCACAGGGTCAGACTGATTTGCATATAGCCATGTCTGAACTGGGAAGGCAGAGTGGGCTAAAGAACGGTGATGGATTAAACCCAGATATTTTGACTGGGTGTGAGTGTTTGATTGGTTCAGATGCTCCGTCCATCACCACCCCCTTTTGTACCGCTTTTGGCCGCCATAAGTGTGGCAGGGTATGCTCAGACGTAAGTCCCTTGCTCACTTTGCCACTGGATTCAAGCAAGCCGGGCTGAAGACGGCTGTAATGCCAGAAACCGGTCCTCGGAAGCTTGTTTCCGGTCCAGGGAAGGCATGGCTTGGCAGTTCGGGCTGGACTGTTCCCATGAGGCACAGGGTCAGACTGATTTGCATATAGCCATGTCTGAACTGGGGTGGCAGAGTGGGCTAAAGAACGGTGATGGATTAAACCCAGATCTTTTGACTGGGTGTGAGTGTTTGATTGGTTCAGATGCTCCATCCATCACCACCCCCTTTTGTACCGCTTTTGGCCGCCATAAGTGTGGCAGGGTATGCTCAGACGTGAGTCCCTTGCTCACTTTGCCACTGGATTCAAGCAAGCCGGGCTGAAGACGGCTGTAATGCCAGAAACCGGTTCTCGGAAGCTTGTTTCCGGTCCAGGGAAGGCATGGCTTGGCAGTTCGGGCTGGACTGTTCCCATGAGGCACAGGGTCAGACTGATTTGCATATAGCCATGTCTGAACTGGGGTGGCAGAGTGGGCTAAAGAACGGTGATGGATTAAACCCAGATCTTTTGACTGGGTGTGAGTGTTTGATTGGTTCAGATGCTCCGTCCATCACCACCCCCTTTTGTACCGCTTTTGGCCGCATAAGTGTGGCAGGGTATGCTCAGACGTGAGTCCCTTGCTCACTTTGCCACTGGATTCAAGCAAGCCGGGCTGAAGACGGCTGTAATGCCAGAAACCGGTCCTCGGAAGCTTGTTTCCGGTCCAGGGAAGGCATGGCTTGGCAGTTCGGGCTGGACTGTTCCCATGAGGCACAGGGTCAGACTGATTTGCATATAGCCATGTCTGAACTGGGGTGGCAGAGTGGGCTAAAGAACGGTGATGGATTAAACCCAGATCTTTTGACTGGGTGTGAGTGTTTGATTGGTTCAGATGCTCCGTCCATCACCACCCCCTTTTGTACCGCTTTTGGCCGCCATAAGTGTGGCAGGGTATGCTGAAACGTGAGTCCCTTGCTCACTTTGCCACTGGATTCCAGCAAGCCGAGTTGAAGACAGCTGTAATGCCAGAAACCGGTCCTCGGAAGCTTGTTTCCGGTCCAGGGAAGGCATGGCTTGGCAGTTCGGGCTGGACTGTTCCCATGAGGCACAGGGTCAGACTGATTTGCATATAGCCATGTCTGAACTGGGGTGGCAGAGTGGGCTAAAGAACGGTGATGGATTAAACCCAGATATTTTGACTGGGTGTGAGTGTTTGATTGGTTCAGATGCTCCGTCCATCACCACCCCCTTTTGTACCGCTTTTGGCCGCCATAAGTGTGGCAGGGTATGCTCAGACGTGAGTCCCTTGCTCACTTTGCCACTGGATTCAAGCAAGCCGGGCTGAAGACGGCTGTAATGCCAGAAACCGGTCCTCGGAAGCTTGTTTCCGGTCCAGGGAAGGCATGGCTTGGCAGTTCGGGCTGGACTGTTCCCATGAGGCACAGGATCAGACTGATTTGCATATAGCCATGTCTGAACTGGGGTGGCAGAGTGGGCTAAAGAACGGTGATGGATTAAACCCAGATCTTTTGACTGGGTGTGAGTGTTTGATTGGTTCAGATGCTCCATCCATCACCACCCCCTTTTGTACCGCTTTTGGCCGCCATAAGTGTGGCAGGGTATGCTCAGACGTGAGTCCCTTGCTCACTTTGCCACTGGATTCAAGCAAGCCGGGCTGAAGACGGCTGTAATGCCAGAAACCGGTCCTCGGAAGCTTGTTTCCGGTCCAGGGAAGGCATGGCTTGGCAGTTCGGGCTGGACTGTTCCCATGAGGCACAGGGTCAGACTGATTTGCATATAGCCATGTCTGAACTGGGGTGGCAGAGTGGGCTAAAGAACGGTGATGGATTAAACCCAGATCTTTTGACTGGGTGTGAGTGTTTGATTGGTTCAGATGCTCCGTCCATCACCACCCCCTTTTGTACCGCTTTTGGCCGCCATAAGTGTGGCAGGGTATGCTCAAACGTGAGTCCCTTGCTCACTTTGCCACTGGATTCCAGCAAGCCGGGTTGAAGACAGCTGTAATGCCAGAAACCGGTCCTCGGAAGCTTGTTTCCGGTCCAGGGAAGGCATGGCTTGGCAGTTCGGGCTGGACTGTTCCCATGAGGCACAGGGTCAGACTGATTTGCATATAGCCATGTCTGAACTGGGGTGGCAGAGTGGGCTAAAGAACGGTGATGGATTAAACCCAGATATTTTGACTGGGTGTGAGTGTTTGATTGGTTCAGATGCTCCGTCCATCACCACCCCCTTTTGTACCGCTTTTGGCCGCCATAAGTGTGGCAGGGTATGCTCAGACGTGAGTCCCTTGCTCACTTTGCCACTGGATTCAAGCAAGCCGGGCTGAAGACGGCTGTAATGCCAGAAACCGGTCCTCGGAAGCTTGTTTCCGGTCCAGGGAAGGCATGGCTTGGCAGTTCGGGCTGGACTGTTCCCATGAGGCACAGGGTCAGACTGATTTGCATATAGCCATGTCTGAACTGGGGTGGCAGAGTGGGCTAAAGAACGGCGATGGATTAAACCCAGATCTTTTGACTGTGTGTGAGTGTTTGATTGGTTCAGATGCTCCGTCCATCACCACCCCTTTTTGTATCTCTAAGGCTTGGGTCATGACAGGCTTCCCTCATGACATGCATAACTCATGATGAGCAGCAATGAAGAATTGAAGACGTGTTTAAACTATTGAATGGCTTTCTGTGTTTAAATTATGTTGGTGTTCAAAGATAACATCAGGTTGAGAGTTCAACCTGGAGTGTGCACTGATCCCATGACATGTTGTGATAAACCAAAAGAATCTATATCCATAATCAGTTCTTGAGCATAAACGTTACCTAAGTTGTCTTTCCATATGTTACAGTGCACTGGCACAGGGCAACGTTGAGATGGAGGAAACAGGTTTTCTCAAAGATCTTTCAGTTCATCTGGGAAAGGAAGATTGGTGTACCATGGGATAATATACAACTGCATCAACTAAAGGGGTTTGGTGGGCTGGTGGTGCATTCCTCCTCGGTGTTCGCAAAAGGAGAAGCTAGGGACTTCACTCTCTAACTGTTGCTAGCGCCCGTGGAGCCGGGGGCCATCCCACAGACTGCCGCCTATGGCATCCGCAGCCCCATGACCGTGCAAGGCCAAGTCTCGACTCGGATTTCGAATCTCATCCCACTGTCAAACCTCGGGCACAAATATTTCTCGCATGTATTACCGGAATGCCAGCTCTACACCTGTCTACCAACCAGTGCAGGCTAGTGCCAACCATCTGAACTCGCAACCGCAGAAGGCCACGCACAGCACCCCGGGGCCATTCCCCCAACCATACCGGTGTGATTCTTCCTAATACCTCCAAACATATCTGTCATCCTGCCTGACTGTGATCGGCCCACGTGTCACACAGGCTCTCCCGAGGCCCGCCCAGCAACCATACCATCACGCACATGCTCACCACGGCGGCCGGAGTCCATGAGTCTGCTGACTCTAATGAATCCACAGTGTAGGCCCGAGGCAATCGAGATCCGTGCCAGGGACTCCCACACCCCGCCACAGTCTGGCCCGATCTCTCACCTCTAGACCCATGTGCTGAACAGCCTATGTCCCACCCCACCACCAGCACAGAACAATTCCACAGGTGGGTGCAGCCACCCTCAAATCTTGCTCATCACAGCATTCAACACACCCAATGCAATGTGTCCCCTTCCCACACATCAGTCCGAGTCTCAACAGCCCCCCATTCCCAGCAAGTGTGTCACTGCATGGCAGCCACGTTGGTCCACTGGGTCCAATTCACCCAGTCACACAAATCCAAACATACATCATGGAACTGTTGTGAAGAACACTCAATCGCTCCCTTGTATACCCTTCGAAACTCTCCTCCACAAAACTGGAATGGATCATTCCTCGAAACATCGGGCCCAACAATAGCAACTCCTGTCGACGCAAAGAAGACTGCACATCCTCCGGAGATTCCGTGACAGAAATATGTCATCTGCACTGACACACAACAATCTTCACAGGGTTGACTATAATGTAGATGCAAAAGAATCAGGCCCTAACAGAACCTTTTGTACCACTAACATAACCCCCAGCATCTTACTTTAATGTTATTGATTCAGAAAACTCGCACCAAGCTTGTACCTACAGCGAAATGCTGAGAAGCCAGAAGCCATGCTTCCGAAAGCCGCTCCTGCCACCATTTACAGTATGCACAGGGTAAAATGAAGTCCACCTTCCTGCACTCAGCGTTGCCAGATTTTGAGTCCCATCCCAAGCCCAAAGCTGCTCAAATATAAGCCCAAATCCAGCCCAAAGCAGACCAGTTTCAGCCTAAAAACCAGCCCAAATTAGCAACTCTCCAATTATGCAGAAATAGTCATCAGAAACCATTTTACGAATGAATATACATTCTATTCAATACACAGATAGTGGGAGGGGGTTAACTGAGCACCTGTCCTAATGCCACTGGTTATATGTACTGAATAAAGAAAATCAGCAAATTTATTATTAGAAATGGCTTGTCTCAATGCAAAAATCTCTAGATGAAAGAGTCAAAATATATGAAGTAAAAAAGCAATCCGAGATCTTGTACTTTCATAGACCTTGACTTCTATGACCAGAAGAAGTTGACAGAGCCACTGGTCTACTAACCCCTAGCCCTGGACAAAAATACACTCCAAAGTCCAAAAGGTTATGTGAATTAATTTTGCAAGAACTACTACTCAGGATGTTGTACAAATAGTTATTCGATTTCCTAATCAGGGCTTCAGCCTGTCTGTTACATTAGCAGATGTGCCTTTAAAAGTCTAGGTGAGTTTCTATTTGTGAATTGACAGAACTCGGACTGAAACAACCATGCAGTCACTGGAAGACACCAATCAGGGCACAAGTCTACCCTACCAAGAAGTTGGGCCCCCGAGAAATATTATGAACTTGTCTCCATGTCATTTTCAGACACTGGGACACATTCAGCTTGTTATTTTCACATCCAACTGGGCTAAAGATAATGGCCAAGTTAAGGGGCCATTAGGCCTCCAGTTGATTGAGTATCCTAGCCGGACGTGGCCTGGAACCCCCACACTTAAATGCAAATGCGATGGAGGGGAAACAATAGCACACATCTTGTTATCTCTTCACAGGTACTTAAGAGAAGCATGCTTTTTACTTTGTTCAGTCCCTTTATGTAACTGCATGCACAGTAAGAATGTGCAATGTGTTGGTCTGTCCGAGCATTTACACACCTAATTTAAATAGCACTATTGTATTTCTTTTATAGTGCTACTCATCCCATTGCAGGGTGTCAGAGCACTTTACATAACATACACTTTGACAATAAATCAGACAAGTGTGTAAATCAATGTACAAGATGCTTTGCATGAGTCAGTGTGGATTAAAAGGTGTAGCAGTCGCATTCTACATAGCTCACTGTGCTATATTAGAAGACTTACAATTTATGCACTGCAAGTTAAAAAAGCAGTAACCCACTTACCTAGCTACATGAAAAAATAATCTGTCATCTGCATATTATATGATGTGCTTTGCAGGAGACACATTAACCTTCTATACCACTTTGATTCTGTTCTGGGACTACACAAAACATAGATCTCTCCAACAAATACTTTAACACCTTCGACACTCATGACGAGCTGAGCTCGTCATGAGCCACGGCGCTCTGGTGCTCATGACGAGCTCAGCTCGTCATGGCCCGTGGAACGCTCAGGTGCGGGGAGAATTCCCCCGCTGTGCTGAGCATTCCATGAAGGCCAATGCACCTGTGACGTGCTCAGCTCTTCATGAGCACCGGAGTGCCGTAGCTCATGACGAGCTGAGCTCGTCATGAGCATGGGGGTGCTGTGCGTGCCCACCTCCCCCCCA
Source organism: Lissotriton helveticus (assembly GCF_964261635.1). Taxonomy (NCBI): domain Eukaryota; kingdom Metazoa; phylum Chordata; class Amphibia; order Caudata; family Salamandridae; genus Lissotriton; species Lissotriton helveticus. The sequence goes on along the minus strand of NC_136057.1, from coordinate 2,081,902,684 downwards.
GCACAGTGGGGGAATAACCCCCGCAGCGAAGGGGTTAACCTCCAGAGTTATTTCACCATTATTATTATTCCCTGATATTTACTGGGCACCTCTATAGCAGATGTCTGCACCCCATAGAATATTTGAATGCGCATACTTTGCAACCAATTAGGCATAACAGATCTACTATCATGTTTCTCTGTGTTGCCAGTTTCTTTGTGGTGGGGTTTTAAAAATGAGTTGAGGCCCTGATTTTGCGTCAGGATTGCTTTACTTTTTTAGCACAACCGCAAAGCAAAATCTCATTTGTTAAATCTCATAATGCGCTTAAATGTTCTCAGTGATATAACTAATAAAAACATGTGTAAGATCTTAATATATGATGTCACTTCTTGTGATGTCACTGTGATGCCACGTGTGATGTCATGCATTGTGACATCATGGGTTGTGATGGCACATGCCATGATGTCACTTGCATACTGAATAACTTGGTTAGTCTCCCCAAGTGCTGGAGCTACAAAAAATGTTAGCTTCAAGGTGATCCATTTTAGGAAGAAATAGTTTTACCCAATAACATAACTTGCTTTGCCAACTTCTTCCAAAAACTACCCCAAATACTTTCAAGAGGGAAAAAATTTCAAAGTACATATTTTACCCTTTAAGGCATCTGTAAAGAAAAACACATGTTCCATGGAAAAAGGCCCCGTAAAATACACAGCATAGCAGGCCGTTTCATACTTTTATCCACATGCATTCATCCACATGCATTCCATAGGCCTGCCCCATGCTTCTAGGTAACCTCAGGTGGAGCTACAACAATCAACAAGACTTCTTTACTGGCCACCGCTCGACGGGCTGACTCGAGTACTGCAGTCAAGTCAAGTCAAAAAGTATGTTTATTTAGATCGTAATCTTTAAACAAATACATAACAATTAATTATTAGGTTAAAATATTTTCCAACAGTTCCTCATGCAGGTTTGTAATTAAAATCTTGATCCTTTGATTATAAAATAATCTTCCCCTAGACATATGACATTTAACGTTGGGTACTCATACAATTGATTCTTCCATTTGATTCTTATCCTATTAAAATGTATAAAACCGGCTATCTCTAGACTTATTATAAAACTCTGTACTACCTTTATGAATTTCCCTAGGGCTATTGCAATGTCAATACTTGGTAATTCTGTGATCAGCTCTATTGCTTGCCCCCTGGTTCTTATATCGTATTTTACAAATAATGGGCACAGCCAAAGTTTGCGCCGATCTAAAATGTTTATGCAGTCCAGCAAAAAGTGCACAGAATCCCCTTTTGTACCTAACCTGCATTTGCAACGTCCATTGGGGTCCAACATTTTGGTTTTAGTTTCTTTATTTGATAACCATGGGTTAATCCCAATACGTAACCTTAGGATCTCTTGCCTAAACCACAGGTTTGGCAGGAAATCCAGGTAGGGGAACCAGTTTTTCTTTGCCCATGCATTCGCATTCATCATAAATTCAACGGATATTTTCTTACCAAGATATTCCCTATCCATACTTCTAGTAGCAGCTTATCCATTAAACTTTAGCTCGTTTTTTGAACACTCTACTGTTAGGGTATCCCGGCATATATCCACTTTCATATTTTCGCAGGCCTGTACCATTCTCTTCCTACACATTTGTGCCCATTTTAAATTACTTAGTTGTATTTCTTTCCGACACCAATGTGCAATTATTTGTTCATTTTCGAGGCGTTTCCAAAATCTAATCGCTGCAACTTGTGACTGCACCCCCCAAGCTGTTGTCCCCAGTTCTGTTCTTATAGCTTGCACCATTGCTGATGGGGACAGGGATAAAAGGGTTTTCAAGCATTTTCCTTCCTCTAGGTCCCAGTCTCCCTTACCGCTCAAATAAAGGATTTCTGCTCCACTTGTGGTAGGACCATTGCATTGAAAGCTTTTAACAGTGGTCGATGTGATTTATCCCCATAGTCATGGTTAAACATTTTTAAACCAGCGATTGAAGTTTGTGCCTTCGCTTTTTGGGCTTCTAGGTGTGTTTGCCAGTTTAATCTTTTGTCAAACCACACGCCTAGGTAGCGATATTCGTTAACAGATTCTAATTTAAGATCCCCTAAAAACCAATTAAACTTAGTTGCTTTTTTCCCAAAACATAGGATTTTCGTTTTGTCTAGATTTACCGTTAAAAATGTCTTCATACAATATTCGTTAAAAGAGTTCAGCTGCCTTTGAAGGCCGATTTCTGTTTGATCCACTATTACAAGGTCATCTGCATATAACAGACACGGCACCATTTTGCCATTCATTCTTGGGCTGGCGCTACCCTTCACTTCAAGCCACTCCGGTAGTTCCGATAGAAATATAGAGAATAACTGGGGGGCCAGTACGCAGCCTTGTCTCAAACCATTTTCGATAGGTATTTTTTACGTCAATGACCCCTCAGTATCTCTAATTACTTGGGCCCAGTTGGCATGGTGCAATTCTTTTAATATCGTCAACAGGTCTCTTGGGATATTTTTATTAATTAGTGTTTCCCAGAGGCAGCCCCTATCCACAGAGTCAAATGCGGCTCAGAAGTCCACGAAGCAGCAACAGAGTTTTCCGTTCTGCTCCATCGACTTCCTTGCCATTGCCCATAGAGAGAAGCAGTGGTCTATTGTGGAGTATCCCTCTCTGAACCCTCCCTGTTCAATGGGTACTATTGAGTTCTCCTCAACCCAGTCATTTAATCTGTTTAAGACTAGTTTTGAGAATACCTTTTCCCCTATATCTAGGAGGTTTATTAGTCTATAGTTTTGAGGTTCCCCAGTACCGCCCTTTTTGTGGATAGGTCTGATTATTGCGCCCTTCCAGTTTAATGGCATTTTTCCTTCTGTTAAAATTACTTGGAAGAGGTGAGAAAGGAATCTTGCCCACCATTTTGTTTGATACTTTAATATTATCGCTGGGAGATTATCCGGACCTGCAGCCCGGGTTAGGTTCAGCTTCTTAATTGTTTTTTCCACATGGTCTTCAGTAAAATCTGATTTGAATTCTTCTGAGATTTCCTGCCAGTCAGGGGGTACTGTAACTCCTGAGCCTAATCTAGCTCCGTACAGTTCCCTTAGGTATTTATCCCAGGCTGCCTCACTTACGACGCAGATCATTTCTCCGGCTGGTGGGGATGAAGCTGATTTTATCAATTTCCAAAATTGTCTCAAGTTCTTATCCTCAATTGATTCTAGCAGCTTACCCCAGCATTTTTCTTTGTAGTCCCTTTTTGCGTCGGAGACCATCTTTTTATGTTCAGCTTTCAGATTAGTAATGTGGATTTTTCTCTCTTGGTTAAATTCTTTCCTTTGCTTTCTAGTTTCTGCCCTTATCTCCCTTTTTTTACTTTGGCAGTCCATTGAAACCCATTTCAGGCGACTGACCCGGTTTATTGTACCTTTTCTTTTATCCTTTTTTAGTTCTATCCTAAGGCACTGGACTACTTGGGCTATTTTCTCCTCATACCATTCCAGGTTTTCCCTCTCGTGGTTTACTAATTCTATCTTTTGTTGAAATGATTTTAGCTTTTCCTGGTACTCGTCTGTTAATCTTGTTGTTGCCCGTTTTGGATATTCCATCTCTTGTGGGATCACCTTTTCTCTTGGTTCCATCCTTCCCCCTTTTAACCTCAATAAGAGCTGGTTATGGTTACTACCCTCGCTATGTTGTACCTTAAATTCCTGCACTAAGGGGAAGTTCCAAGCTAGCATAAAGGCATAGTCAATTGGGGAGTTTTGTAATCCTTTTTTAAAAGTCTTCTTTGCCGGGCAGTCTGTTTCAAACCTGCCATTTAAGCAAAAAAGACCCTTTTCCCCTAGATAGTTGACCAAATCCCAATCCTGTTTCGAGGGAACACATGTTGGGAAACTAGCGTAATTTATTCCATAGGTGTCCAGTAATTCTGTGTACCAGCGACCTGCCTTCATTGGATGTAACTTATGGTTAAAATCCCCTAAAATGTACAATATGTCTGAGGCATACATTTCACAAATAGCATCAATATCCAGTTTAAAATTCCCCATCTCAATTACATATTCACCCACATTGTCCCACTGCATATATACATTTATGACAATTATCTTTTCGCATGTCTTATCCAGGGTCAGATGATTTATCCTGCAAGCCAATAACCATTTACATTTTACCTTTAACAAAACCACGTTACTTAATATTCTCGTCGAGATAAGTGTCATAATTCCCCCTGATGGGCAGCCAAATCTTTGCCTCGTGGCCAGTCGATTTAACAGGTAGTAGCCCTCGAAGTTTGGGGTTTCACCGCATGCCCATGTCTCTTGTAGGCAGGCACTTGCTACTTCATTTACTTGATTCTTTATGTGTTCTTTTTTTAGCTCATTGCCTAACCCATTTACATTCCACGATAAGAGGCTTAGGGAATGCGGCACCCCTCTCTCCTATTCTATCTCGCTTAAACCACCAGCTTCCCCAATCCCATCCAAAACACTCTCAGAGGGGTCTCCTAGATAACTGTCTTGACTCCAGTTACCCCACAGATCCTCTTTTACAGTGTTTTTTATCACTACCTTCAGGCGGCTACCTACTTCTTCATTAACCTTTTGTAGCCTTACCTGTCTCTTCCCCAGACCTGCATGGCACTTTAGGAAATTCCTTCCTGATAGAAATTCGCCCATTAAATCTTTTTCAGTGATCACCCTTACTCCCCCTTGGAGTATCTCACTGGCAGCTTTCATAATTGCCATTTTTACCAGGTCCGAGTATAATAGTACTTTTGTTACTACCTGCCTGTCGTACCTTCTATAAAGCCCACTTGTCTCAAATCTTTTGTACCAATCCCACTCAGACTACTACATTTGGAGGAGACTGACAGAACTTGTGCTCTATTTAAGGGCTTTATTTTCCTTGATTTCTTGCCCCTTTGGCCCTCTTCAGCTGGTTCTAGATAGACCCATTTATTGTTCCCCCACTCGTATCCTTTCTCTGGGGACGCTATGTTTATCTGTCTAAACTCTTCTCTCCGTGTAGGCCCCGCTTCTAGCTCATGTAGCTGTGATGTTACCTCCAGATCACAATGCCTCCGGGGGGTCTGCGTTTGGCTTTTTAGTGATGGGATTATTCTCTGCTTTATAGGTTTAGTTTTTAGTACTTTCTCTTTTGGGTCCTTACTACTCTGACTCTTCTTTTGAGTACTTTGTGCATTTCTTATAGCTTCTATTGTCGAGGGACCGGTAGGTACAAAGGACCGGGCCGAGATATTTAGTGTACCCCCAGTTTCCTTTTTCCTCTTCTTTTTCTTTGTCACTACCTGTGGAACCTGCTTTTTGCATACCCTGCCTTTGGTGCGAGCTCTTACATGTTCACACCTCCTTCTTACCATCATTGGGCGCCTAGATATATACACATCATCTAAAGGCTCTTCCAATTCACTTCCCATACTCTGATTAATAGTTTGAGAAGTCCCTACTGGTTTTTGCAAGGAAGTCATTTGTCCTTTGATTCCGGTCAGCTCGTCTTCTATCTTTTTTAGAAATTGCTTTTGAGCATTTAATACCCCATTGTTCATCAATGATACTTCTAGGATTCCCTGCAGAGTTTTCTGTAACATTAGTAATAAGTCCATAATTGAAGAAGTAGGTGCTCCTGAAAGATCTGGGTCTTGTGAGCTGTTTCTCTCCAGATTTGCTTGGCTTCCAGCCCCTCCTGGGTCCTGCTGTTTTGAGTTGTTCCTCCCCTCGTGGCTCTGTAGCACTTGGTTGGAGGTTGCCCCCCAGATGAAGCTAGGCTCCAGACTTTCCCTTCTCAATTGCCCTTCAATCCCCAGCGTTTGTAGGGAAAACAGTTTTGGGGATGAGGAGAGCCGCGGTGCCATCAATTTTGAGCTTTGACTGTGGAGTGATAAATTTATTAGCAAAGGGTCCTCTATCTCATCCTCCAAGTCTTTTTCTGGCACTCCCCTCTTGCTTTGATCCACATGGGGCACGTCTTCTGTTTCTGTGTTTAATGTGCTCCCGGGGCAAAGCTCCTCTTCAGAATCCACGTTTATTGCTGTTGGATTTTGGGCTTTGTAATATTTGCCTACAAAGTCCTTTACGGGATTAGAGGGCGCAGTGATCTTTTTTTTAGTAGATATTGAGGTACACCCCTTTTTTGCTTGCGGTGCCTTTTTAGATCCTTTTTTACATTTCCCTTTCTTACGTCGCCCCTCGATAATGTCCTCATGGGAGATCTGACTTTCTTGGCTCTCTTCCCAAGATCCGGACCCTGCGAATACCTCACTCATCTCCAGGGTATTATCTTGCGCTTCCTTCCGTGGTTTTTGCCTGAGTTTTGGGCCCATGTCCTTTCTTAAAATTATATTGGGGAGGTTCTTGGCTTATCCCTGCTGGGCTCCCTGATTTCTTCTTCCTTTCCAGTGAGATCAAATAATATAAACAGATATTGCTAATATGCTCCGACTTTTACATACACTCCTGCACACTCCTGCACACTCCAGCTCACTTACCTCTGTTGTGCAACTATCCGCCAGCCTGCCTTACCGCAGATTGAAGGGAATTCTCCTTCCTCCTCTTGCCACCCTTTTTCGTCTTCTACCCCTTGGCAGGGGTGTACTGGTATTCTTCAGGAGGGCTAGGCTAGGTTTTAGCCCCTTTTTTGATCAGTTCGGCAGCTTCCTTCTGGCTTACCGTACCAGCCTCTGCCCCAACTACAGGAGCACTCGGGCTCCAACTCCGCGTCGTCCACCTGGGCTCTCGTCTGGCCGTTGTGCCACACCCCACTCGGTCACTGAGTCCCTAAGTCGCACCGGCTGCGACCTGGGGCTCTTGGGGGTTTTTTCTGGCTACGCGGTCTGGCTCAATGGAGGACGCGGGGGATGAGGGTGGGAGATTAAGTTCACACATCCACTGTGCCGCTCCTGCTTCGTGGCTCTAACAAACCGCGGCGTTTTGGCTCTCCGTGCACCTTCGCTGGCCGCACAGTCCGCGGCGTTTGCCTCTCAATACACCCCTTCCCGAGTTGGTCAGTCCGCGGTGTATGGTGCTGTTTGGTGCTCCATGCGCAGCGTTCGATTGACTGGGCTGCGCACGGCTGCGTACGTCTCTCCTCTCCTCTCTCCTCCGACAACGACAATCCGGCTCGGTAAGGCTAGGCAAGGCGTGACTACAACAGAGTCCTTTGGCAGTCCTTTGTAATAATCGAGGCTCCCACTCTCACAGCCCTCGCTTCCCTGCTCCCCCGCCACACTCAAGGTTCTTTTGCAGGGTCTCACAGGGTCTCGTCGCGGTGTTCAGGACCGCTGGGATGGCTGCTCCCCCCGCGGTGTTTAAAGCCGCGGTAATCAAAGACGCGGCACACAGAAGCCGCTCAGAGCCGCTTCTCATCTCCGGCTCCAATCTCCAATCTCCAGCGCTTTCCCCCTACGGTGCTCAAAGCCGCGGTGCACAGAGCCGCACAAAGCCGCTTTCAGTTCTCCGGCTCCGGGTCCAGGCTCTACGACTCTGTGGCACCCAGACCCTCCACAGACCGCCGGAACCTTCCTCCTCGCTAGCGCTGGCATTATGGCTCTCGTGGCTCCACGGTTTACCGCCACAGAATGCCACAGACCGCCGGTGCTCCGCGCCTCGCCTCGCCTCGCCCTTTCCACGCACTTTCCTCCTCGTGGATGGCTTGCTGCTCTCTGCTGCTCTCTCATACGAGACTCCTTTGAAAAGCACCATAGGCCCGAGGTCACAAACTAGCGGTCCGTCCAAATTTCACCCATATCCGACTGACAATGGGACCAGATACCTTAAAAAGCCACCCTTAAGTAGATTAAAAAAATATGAGGGTGCATGTGGCCAGGAATGCCTTGGTCGGAACACCCAGGTAGGTAAGACTTTGCTGACCCCATTATCCTCTGTGGCAGCATAAATTCACCTTTCAGACAGTTCCTAATGCTGGGTAGGTAAACTTATTAACTTAATGAACTTACTTTAACTTGGGTGGGTTCTACTTTTTTTCACTGTGGCCGGGCGAATACCTGTCACATGACAACATACGACGATGTGAGGCGGGAGGTCACAGCAGCACAGAGCTGGGCCGCACGCGCGCACCACCTGGCCAGTGTGTCTCAGGCCGGCCCCGGTCTCTGTCAGAGTGAGTGCGTACTGTGTGACTCACTCAGAGACGGTTGAAATGAGTCAGTGACATAGAATGTCACGAGCCATGGCCCAGTAGTTTGTCTTGGGACTCGTTGCCACTTGCCACGTTGCTGGTGATCCAGACAGAGTCCCGGCCTGAAGTCATTCGGTGCCGCTTCCGCCACCTGTCCCCGCGCTAAGAGAGCATTGTGCGTGTGTGGTCACTGCATTTAAAAGCACCACGTGGAGACTAGGCAAAATTGATGCCCAATTCGTAGCACTTTCGCGAGGTGCATGAGTGATAGCCCTGGGATCCACAAACAAGGTATCGCCGGTGCGCCGCTCCAGCACTATGCTAGTGTACAGGTGTTGCGTGCAGCATTGCAGGCAGGTGCGCCTGCTCTTACAACATACACGTGGTGTTCTTTAATCTCAGCCACCTCAAGTGTGTGTGAGGGGGTGGGGGCAGGCGTGTACAACATACACCATGGATACGATTGGACAGTCACTCACAGCGCACAGGCTGTTCTGGTCATCCTCAAATCATACCTCAGCCATCATTGCGCTTTGCGCGCTCATTCTCCAATCCTCGACCTTGCTGCCAAGCATGATAGGCACAAACTTGTCGTTGGCGCCGCACAAGGCAGATTTTTTCCAAAGTAATGTATTAATCTGCATTCCCTTTGTTCATTATTATTTCAAATTAATTTCCTGTTTAGCTGCAGTAAAGCCAGAGTCGTAGCTAGACAGGCCCCCGCCTCCAAAATAGAGCCGCCTGGGGCGGACCACCCCCACCGGCCCCCTTAGTTATGCCACTGTGCTATCCCATTATATTAGAAGCACCCAGTGCTAGCCCTTAATTCAGATGATGTAATGGTTAGGTGGCAGTAGGTTAGGTGGCTGTGAGAATTCTGATAACCAGATCATGGTGATGGACAGAAGATGCAGAGAGTTGTCCGTAAAATTTCATGAAGGTGGTTTAAAATGTAGACCAGATACTATTAGAATCCCAAATTTGTTGTATAAAATTGTATGGGGTGCATAGTGAGCAGATGTGAATGGATTCAGGGAAGGGGGCAGATAAAGGCAGCTATTGGCTTTGGCAGTAGCTCCCATGTGTGGTGCCTTAGGGTCCCAGCCATGTTTTAAAATGTATCGATAGGCAGAATTGTTAGCACACCGTTTTTTCCTACTCAGTACGCAATACGGATATCGCAGTAGGATTAATTTCTTCATCGCTTTAATTGAGAGTGAAGTGCTGGACCTGCTATCTGATTACTTGATTTATGGATGCAGCTTGCACAATTGACTTATTTTCAAGAATTTGCTGTAGGATTTACACATCCTTTGCTCTGATTGTGAGAGAAATGCTGGATCTTTCTTCAGAGAATTTAATATTTGGATAACGCTTGCATCATTCACTTGCAGTCAAGAATAGAAACCTGATCTTGACATCATTTTTAATCTTGATGAGATTCTGTCACTGGGACGATATATACCATGTATTGGTCGCAGCAATATTTAACTTTCCCTTAAATTTGAAGGCCTGACGAAGTTCCTTCTGGCATCAAGGAACGAAACGCGTTGGCGTTGTTCCGGTTTAAAAAAACATTTTGAATAACGAAGATGGATGGAATATACCTGTGCTCTTGTGTCACTTCCTTCTGAGTACACCTTCCTTATCTATCCACAATATAGATGTGCATTGGCTCCCAGGCAAAAGAATGATCCTTTTCAAATCCCTTGCCACTATACATCATGCTTTTTCCAGGCGTGGGGCACAATATCTTATTGACAGGATAGTGCACTAACACCTTCTTACATACCTCCGCTCTACCTCTTGTCACTGTGTCTATGTTTTGCTGATCTAGGAAGGGAGGACAACCCTTTACTGTTCTTGTGAGTAATGAATGAAATCTACTTTTTCTGTTAATTTGCGCAATTTCTCATGAATTTTCAACCAGAAAAGCTCTTAAAACATACTTATTTGCATCTCTCTGGTGTTACCAGTAGCTAGATTTTGCTGCCTCTTTATAGTACTGGGACACTCAGTGGAGTAGCTGTGTACCTTACACATTATTCACTCATTTTTATTTTTCTGTTTCTGTCATTTGTAAAAAGCTATTTGTCTACTGTATGTTAACTCCAGTGCTTAATTTGAGCCAGTGGTTTCCAGTGTTTGGCACCGGCACTTAATTGTCAACACCAGCACGTATGACAATCTGCCAGATGGAGGCGCAGTTTGTGTAATGTACACACGAGCACAGCAACAGTTGTTTATTAATACAATATGCATTAAAATATATTACTACCTGTGTCTAAAGCACAGGGGGGAGAGGCGGGGAGTTGCAGCGGCCTCCTGTTAAGGCTGATAAGGGCAATGGCCCTGGCACTTACCTTTTTTTAAATGCATTTTGTATACAAATTAAGCCCGTGTTAACTCAGGTCCTAGTTGGGATACAGACACTGCAAATGTGAAAAGAGGTAAGTTAGAGTTCAAAAAGTGATGTGAAGATCCCACTCTCAAATTCTTTTATGACCCCCCCCCCCCTCCCCCGGGTGTGTGGGGCTTTGGAGCTTAGATGAAAACATGTTGACTCCTTCCAGTTTTCTGGCTTTTCCTTAACATGTGTTCCTTTGGATCCTCCTTGTGATTGGGCTGAGTGAGGTCCACATTCTGGGTCCCTAGACTCTCGAGGCCTGTCTCCATGTTTGCACTATGGGCTACGTCATTGGAGGATAAAGTTTGCTTTTACCCATTACAGGTTTGTTTTTGGCATTTAGTGTTATGGCCTCATATTTTTTGGATGCCTAGGGTGTTTCTGGGCCTAAGCAGGGACAAACCTGAAAGTTGCTTCAAGCAGTGGGGGCAGTGCAGGGGAGAAATAAAGGGAAAAAATATTACTTACTCGCTGGCCGCCGCCTCAGTGGTCTGCTTCTCCTATGCTCCTGTCGACTCCCAGCAACCAATGCACAGGATCCCAGACACCCCATGGTCAATCCAGATGCTACTCTCGTGCTGGTAATACTATTACCAACAAGGGGTGGTGATGAGCTGGGATGGGGCAGTGAGCTAAATAACGGTGATGGATCAAGCCCTGATCTTTGGACTGGGTAAGAGTGGTCTGCTTAATTCAGACACTCTGTTCATCACCACCCCCTTTTCTGAATCGTTTTTGGCCACTATAGGTGTGGCAGGGTATACTCAGACATGAGTCCCTTGCTCACTGCTCCATCAGGATTCAAGCAAGCCGGGCCGACGAGGCTCAAATGCCAGAAACCGGTCCCCAGTAGCTTGTATCCTTTCTGGTGAAGAATTGGCTTGGTAAGTTTGGTCTGCCCTGTTCCCATGATGCACTGGGCCAGGGACAGACTAATTTGCATATAGCCAGGTTCTGAGCTGGGATGGGGCAGTGAGCTAAATAACGGTGATGGATCAAGCCCTGATCTTTGGACTGGGTAAGAGTGGTCTGCTTAATTCAGACACTCTGTTCATCACCACCCCCTTTTCTGAATCGGTAATACTATTACCAGCATGAGAGCAGCACCAGAATTGGTCTGAGCAGTTTCGTTTGATGCTCATACAGGGACTGGGAACCTGTGCATGTTCTCCATCTGGCTGTGCAATACAGCTCGGGTTGGAGACAGGCTGTGTGCAGGTCGATTTGGCCGTCCTTGAGTCCGTCCGCGACCCCTGAGGAGGAGGGAACGTCCGCATGGGCTGCGGCATTCCCTCCGAGCAGATTAGGATGTGACCTCCAGGGTGGCGGTCACATCCTCTATTTTTAACATTGCGGCAGGTGCAGCTTCAAGCTGCACCCGCCGCAATGTTAAAAATGCATGCATCGCATTTGCATGCACAAAGCGGTGCCTGCTGCTTTGTGCACGCAAATGCACGGGGGTACCATAGGTACCCCCCATGTGCACCCCCACCCCCCCTTCACCCAGGGGGCCCGCCACGGGCCCCCGAAGTGAAACTCCATATGCTTTTCCACGGCGGAAAAGCCGCAGCGGAAAAGCATGACATTTACACCATCCTAATATGGCTGGCGGTGTCTAATGGACACTGCCAGCCATGTTAAAGCTGCGGACGGAATCCCAGACCCACCGCCATCCTAATATGGCGGTGGGTCTTTTGAGGCTCCGCAGCGTTTTTCCCGCATCCTCCGGGCCGGCGGTGGCTTCCGCCGGCCCGGAGGATGCGGGAAAAAACGCTATCATAATCGGCCCCTTAGTTAGTGCCCAACAATGTTGCTGACTCTCCTTCAGGATGGCCCGCCCCCAACACTCAACTCAGTGAAGAAAAATAAAATGATAACCAAATAGTTTTATTATCAATTTATTTTTCCTGTTTCCACTGCTGAGAGAGCAGTGGGGCAACGCTTCTACGCCCATGGAGACTCACATAATAAGAGGATAAGCCCTGTGGGTAGGAAGAGCCAATTACAGGACAACAGGCCGAGATTTCTCCATCTTTACACTAGCTTCTTATGTGGCAGGGGTAGAATCAGCCACAATCTGTGTTAGGTGACCAAGTAAACCTCTAAAGGGGGCTTTCAAGTAAAAGGGAAAGCTGCACCGGAACTCGTGGGCTGACAAACAGGATTACAGTTATCAAGTTTGAGCATTTACCACGTATGTGGTTGTGGTTTACAGAACGTAATGCCATACTGATAGGAGGATATCGACTAATTTCTTTATTGTATTTTATTCCAACAATATAGGTGGGTTACATTTCTGGCAGTATCCGACACTTGATTTACTTATATCAACATGTAATGACCCAATACAGAAGGCATAGTGCATCATATCCCCAGGCGTAAACACTTCTGTGCTACATAGACCTTAGAAGGCACTCGCTCAACCCCTTATGCATCACATACTCCTTCACACAATAACAATTTCCGAGGATATCAAACCATTAGCTCTGTGCCCTCATTTGTGCAACGGGTATATCATCTTATCCAGAACACATGTCCCGCACCTCCCAATAGCGATTTTACCTGTGAGTATTCTGCAGGGCACACGACACGTTGATGGTTTTATTTTTGAGCAAGATTGCCCTCCGGTGGCGACGTGGAGTAACTTACGCGAGCATTTACATGCACAACTCCATTGTTTCTTGGGACATTTTATGACATGTTCTTTCTAAATTCGTATTTCGTGATCCCGGTATCCAACTGTTGTCATTTTGGTCTTTAATTTTTACAATTAGCTTCTTTATTTTTTTTTACTAAATTGTTTTGCGTATTTTACTGTTTTGAGGGATTCCATATCTTTCACGCCGTCAGTTTTAAACCTCAATTTCTTTGGGTGCTAAAATTGTTTAGATATGTACACATTTTTATTATGTGTAAACATAAAACAAAATGACCGTCAACCAGTTCATAACGCTCATATCCTTCCTAAATGCCCTACAGCTGGGTTTCCAAACAAGGTAGGAACTCTTTGCAGCTTCAAGAATTATGTTAAAGCTAACTAAAGGTTATCTAATCTACTGTGTATAGCCTCCATCAATCTAAAATTGTGCTTGTTGCCATCTCTATAGCAAGTGGGATAGGCTGAAATAAGCAGACTATTGTGTCTGTCTGGTACACCATTAATTTTTGATTTGGCAGAATTGTAAAAATATTAATGCCGTTTTCTTTTTAAAGGAAGGCGTGAAGATGAGATGTTTATTGTTTCTTATCTTATTTAGCAATTTTGCGAGTGGCTTCAGAGAAAGTAGAGCTTGAATTCAAGAAGGACATACCAAATCTAAATGTTGAGCTAATATCAGTCCACTTTTATTCGATGACACAGAGACCTTATTTATTATATCCTAAAGGGTAGGTCGTGAGAAAGGCCTTATCAAAGGCAGCAGGAAAAGAGCCTGTGGCATATTACTTTTCGTCGGCATGGAGCTAAAACACGTTGTGGAAGCTGATTCTTGGGAAGTCTGGTTCATGTAGGGAACTACCTGCATAGACGATTCGAGTACAATGTTAACAAATCTTATTTATTTATTTATTTTTGCGTTTTTTACAGCGCGCAAATACCCAGGGGTGTCTCGGCGCTTTGATGATCAAACTGAACAGGTAAGGCAATTATTGTGCAAACAGCCACGTTTTAAGTTGTTTTCTGAAGCTGAGCAGTGTAGGGCATGTCTTAATACTGAGGGGGAGTGAGTTCCACAGTTTGGCCGTGGCAACTGTGAAGCTTCTGTCACCCCAAGTGACCTTTTTTGTGCGTGGCACATTGAGGAAGTGGGCTGATGAGGAACGAAGTGTTCTAGATGCTTCTAAAGGCGTGTTTCAGGAACAGAGGACCAGAGTTGTTAATGGCCTTGTATGCTATGCAGAGGGCCTTGAACTTAATGCGGCACCTCACAGGGAGCCAGTGGAGTTTGCGAATGGAGTGGGAAATGGAATTGTGTTTAGGGATGTTAAGCAGAAGCCTGGCTGCGGCGTTCTGTACCAACTGAAGTTTTTTGAGCACCTTTTCCTGGTCATTGAGGAGTAGGGAGTTACAGTAGTCGGTTTTTGAAAATACCAGGGAAGTGATTAGGGTCTTTGCAGCTGAGGTTGGGATAAAGGGTAGGAGCTTTTTCATATTCCTCAGAGTGAAGAAAGAGGCCGAGACAACATTATTAACATGATGGTTAAAAAGAAGCCGATCATCAAAGATGATTCCAAGGTTTCTCACTTTGGTGACAGGTGTGGGAGGAGTGCCTAAATCGTGTGGCCACCACTGAGGGGACCAACAGGGCTCAATTTTACCAAAGGTCATGATCTCAGTTTTGTTGGAATTCAGTTTGAGACAGTTGGCCGCCATCCAGGAACTGATGGCCAACATTCCCTCTTGGAAATTGGCGGCCACCCTGTCTCCGTCCTGGTGTATTGAAAGGACTAACTGAGTGTCATCAGCATAGGTAGTGAGGCTGATGCCATGTTCCTTAATCACCCTCGCCAAGTCCGACACATAGATGTTGAAGAGGGTCGGACTTAGCGAGGAGCCCTGTGGTACACCGCAGGGAAGGGAGAGGGGAAGTGATAGAAAGGGACCTAGTTTAACATTGTGGGAACGGTTATGTAGGAATGAGGCGATGAGATCCTTAGCTTTGTGTAGCACACCCATGGCTGCGACACGGTCAATCAGGATGTTGTGGTCGACCGTGTCGAATGCCGCGGATAAGTCCAACAACACCAGGACTGCCGCTCCTCCCTTGTCCATGGTGTGTCTTATCTCATCCGCTGCCTTGATGAGTGCCTGTAAAGACGACTCCGTACTCAAGCTGTCGTCAATAACTTTATTCTCAGTCAACAACACACCAGGGGCATGTCTGCTCGGCAAGGCAGTCAGCCCGTTAATCCTCAACTGTCAGACGCAGCCCAGCTGTGAACATTCCAGCTGAGGGCTGTCCAATCACGCGCTGGGAAGGCACGCGCAAGGCAGGGTAATGGAAAGGAAGAAGAGATCAACACAACACATCTCCTTCCCTATAAACAAAAGAGGGTTAGACAACAGAACTCCCCCCTCAAATCAGTAACTTTTCAGAATTGTCAGTCAAACACAAAGTCTTTATATTTGCTGGGTTTGTACCGAACTTGGCCATAACTGCTGGTGTTTTCACTAGCTTTGCCGACATCTTCCATGGGCCAACTACCATCATCCATGGTGGATGTGCGTTCCGCATTAACAGTGTCATCCGTTTCCTTTGAGTTGGCATCACTCTCCACCTCTCCATCGTCGCTGGTTTCATATTCCGAGTAGGTGCCGCTTGTTGTTGCCCTTACCCGTGGCTCCACAGGGTAGTCGGAGTTGAGTGTCCTGTCCCTTCCAATGTATTCTATTCCTTTCCGATATATCTTAGTCGTAGTACCTGTACTTTCCTTGGGCGCACCTATGTTATTGTCCTCACTTTCCTCCTCTTCATCGGACCAGTCCAAGTGGTGTATGTCCATCTCATAAACACACCTCTTTCCTTTTGTTCTATTTCTTCAGTTCTGTGACACCTTGCCATCCCTGAAGCATGCCAAACATTCCCATCACTGAGTGATGCAGAGTTACCAAACTCGTCTACCACCTCCAAGGGCAAGGAATATTTATCTTCCTCTTTGACTAAGTGTCCGCTTCTTCTAATCTGCACTTTGTCTTCTTCTTCTCATGTGTCTCTTTGAGAATAACTTGTGCGTTCTTAATTCTTTCTTTAATTGTTTCCACAGACCATCTTGATGTTCTTGCTTGTTTTAACCATCCGACGTTGTCTTTTGAAATGGGTGTTCTACCTCTCATTACTTCAAACGGATTTGCTAATGTCTTTTCGCCCGGAGTAATCCTGTATCCCCATATCATTTCCTTTACTTCCTTCCTCCAACATTTCCCACTTTTGTTAGCAAGTTGGATGGTTCCTTTTATTACTCGTTTAAACCATTCCACAGCATCATTTCTTGCTAGATGACAAATTGATGTAGTATTGTGGTTGATGTCATTCCTAGTAATAAACTCTTTGAATTCCTCCGATGTGAATTGGTTGCTATTGCCACTTATGATAACTTTCGGTATACCTTCCCTGGTGAACACATCGTCCATGAACGTTATAATGTCAGACGTGTCTACTTTCTTGCTCACTTTTACTTCTGGCCATTTAGACAGATGGTCCACCATAACTATTATGTACATCTTTTCATCTTGCCATCTTATTGGACCAGATATGTCCACACCGATCCTCTCCCAAGGCATGATTGGGCACATCAAAGGTTCTAATGTTGGTTGAGATGGAGTTAGTGATCTATAAGCACTTTCGCAATCCTTTGTTTTTTCAATTTCTTCCCTAACTTCATTCTTTAGCGTTATAGGTATGTTTCGTTCCTTGTGTAATCTGGAAATTGCATTCTCATTAAGTTTAATTTTGTTTTTGTAATTCTCTTAGCTTACCGATTTGCCCCTTGAATTCACTTTGGTATCTTTCTTGTGTCATCTTGTCTCGAGTTATGTCTTGTTGTTCTACTAATACTGGCTCTGAACGATTAGGGTCAAGGGTAATGTCCAACTTTCCCTGATCTCTCCATCCTAATACTGACGGACCAGTAGCTGCCACATACAATTTACTGTTCATTTCTCTCTCCTTGAAGATGAAAGGCACCTCTCTGTATCCCAGAAGCCTAACAGTCTCCACAGTAAAAGTTTTCAAAGTAATGTCTGGTTTCTCCAACTTATTACTCAGAACTTTTTTAAACTTTTCATCCCACACTTTGTGGTTGACAATGGTGCATGGTGACCCTGAGTCTGCAATTAATTCTAGTTCAACTCCTCCTAATACTACTTTGCAAACAGGTTTCTTCATTTCACTTTTATTTTCTTCATTCTTTTCCGTTGTCTCTGTAATATTTAATATGCAAAAATGATACTCCGACTCATCAGATGAGTTTTCCTCTTCCTTCTCTTCTTCCTGCGCACACTTCACTTTCATATTTCCACTTCTTCTGCATGCTTTTCCAACATGTCCTACTAGCCCGTATGTGCTACACTTGGTGTTCCTAGCTGGGCAGTTCCAGTCATTAGCTAAATGCCTGTTACTGTTACAACGATAACATCTAAGGTCACCATAATTTCTCTCCTTTCTGAATCTTCTAGTAGTGTCTTTATCCTTGCTACTTAAATTGGTCGTTTTATTCCTCGTTGAACTCACTTTTGCCACTAGACTTGACTCTTCTGTTTTACCTTTACCCTCATTGATTACTTCCTTTGCGCATCTACCAGTGAGTTCCGCTTTTTTTACAATGTCTATTACTTGTAGTAGGGGTTTCTCGCATTTAGCCCACAAGGCATCCTGTATGTTTTGATTAGCTGTGCACATAACAATTTGGTCCCTAATCAGATCATCATGTAAAACCCCAAATTTACATGTGAGTGCTATGTTCTTTAATGCTGCCACATACTCATCAACGCTTTCCTCTTTATTCTGCTTCCTCCTGTAAAATTTGTACCTGTGTACTGCAACACAAACCAAAGGCTTGTAGTATGCATCCAAATCCTCCATGGCATCCTCAAACACATTCCTGTGAGCCCCCTCATGGCCCTTCTTAGCAATGTTATTATACACTTTTAGACCACCTGCCCCTAAACTGTGTAACAATATTTTTTTCTTTTCTACTGGTTTTAAATTCTCATCTTCTTTGTCAAATGTAGTTATGTAGTTGCAAAAATATTCTTTCCATTCCTCCCATTTTATTTCGGGTGTACTTTCTCCTTTCAAAAATGGTTCAGGTGGCTGTAGGTTGTACATATTGCTGCTTGCCATCCTTAAAAATGACTGTTTATTTTCTTTTATTGTAAGCTGTTCTTTCCTGCACAAGCTATTATGACATTCACTTATAATTCAATTTACTTAACCTTCTTTTTATTTATTTGCACAAAAAGGATACAGTACTTTAAGTTTCCAATGAGATCCGCTTCCTTTATCGATGTATTACGCGTTGCACCCATTAGATAAGCGTGTTTTTCATGTAGTTGATGAACTCAAAATGGCGCCTAGCGCGATGTCGTCATACGCGCTGCAACGTTGCTCGCGATCACCTCACAAAGCTTGTCACCTCAATCGATGCCAGTTTCAAAGCGAGTTTAATATCAGTTGACATATGTGTTGGATTCGTGGTTTACCACACACGTAGTTACTTTTTCCTCTCATAAAGTTCTTGTTACACTCGCTCCTTTAACTTTTTACAACTTTTCATTTTCCTCATCAGTGCATTGCTCGGTAGACTTGGCACTACTTTTAACCAATATTTGTTCCGCTCACAGACACTGCCAGAAATTAATTTCGTCAATCACCATTTCCTTTATAGTGAGTCAGAACATGACGCTGGATGCTAGTGTAACCTTCTCTTCACTTCTAGTTAAAGGTTCACTGGCTTTAATTAGTTCAGATTATTTTGCCGATATTATTTCCTTCCAATTACTACTTAAACATAACATTTCTTTTCACGTTTCCTTAAATTATTCCTCAAGTTATCTTTTTTTCCTTATTTTCGTTTCTTATCAGTACCTCAGTTAGGGTTAAACTTTCCACTTCCTTCCCTTCGACCTGCTTATTCTTTTCTTCTTTGTGCTAATAGTCATGCAGTATCCTTATATTCAATAAATTCATGCAGGTTCGCTGGCGTGCTGTGTCCTCGTCGCCAAATTTGTAAAGACGACTCCGTACTCAAGCTGTCGTCAACAACTTTATTCTCAGTCAACAACACACCAGGGGCATGTCTGCTCGGCAAGGCAGTCAGCCCGTTAATCCTCAACTGTCAGACGCAGCCCAGCTGTCAACATTCCAGCTGAGGGCTGTCCAATCACGCGCTGGGAAGGCACGCGCAGGGCAGGGTAATGGAAAGGAAGAAGAGACCAACACAACAGTGCCGTCTCTGTTCCGTGGCCTTTCCTAAAGCCAAATTGTGTATCGTCCAAAAGGTTGTGGATGTGAATGTAGTGTGATAATTTTTGGTTCATGAGGTTCTCAAAGATTTTAGCTGGGAAAGGTAGGCAGGCAATAGGTCTGTAACTAGCCGGATCAGAGGGGTCAAGGGAAGGTTTTTTTAAAAGGGGTCTAATAATTGCTTTTTTCCACACTGCTGGGTAGATGCCTGTTTGGAACATGTTGTTGCATATGTTGGCTAAGGCTGGTGAGATTGCCTCCGGAATGAGGTTGAGGATGGAGAGAGGGCATGGGTCAATTGGTGAGCCTGATTTAGTGGTTATAATAAGATGGGAGATTTGTTCAAGTGTGACAGGATGGAAAAGTGGAAAAGATCGGGTGATGGAGGAAGGGGTAGAGACAGAAGTGTTTACCCTGGGTACGGTTTTAGGGGTGAATGCAGAGAATATGGAGGTGACTTTGTCAGTAAAAAAATCTGCCAGAGAATTGCAAAGTTCTTGTGAGATGTTTTCCGGTGGTGCCGGAGGGTTGGCCAGATGGTTGACCACCTGAAAGAGCTTTCTGGTGGAATTTTCTGCTGAGGTGATCTGGGTAACGTAATAGCTGCTTTTCTCAGTGGCTAGCTGCTGCTTGTATTTAGTGAGCGCGTTTTTGTATGTGATTTGGACAGTGGGGTTGTAATGTTTGAGCCAGTTCTTTCTAAATTCCTGCAGAATTGTCTCTGCAGGCGTAGGTTTTCGGAGAACCAAGGTGCTGACGGGGAGGTACGGTTTGGATAGGTTGTTTTCAGTGGTGCCTGATAATTTATTGCAGTATTAAGGTGCGTAAGATAGTTACTGGAGGATGTGACTGGATCAGTGTCAGAGGAGTCTAATGCAGTTGCAAGAGTAGCCACTAGTTCGGGAATATTAATGTTTCTCCAGTTCCTGGACATAACTGGTGCCACGGATTTGGATGGAGGGACCGTGGGTGATTTAAAATTAATGTGAAACAGTACCGCTGAATGGTCGGTCCAGGTGAGGGGCAATTGTGAGGAGTAGGCAATGTCTGTGTTGTTACTGAATATCCCGTCAAGGGTGTGTCCTGCAGTATGCGTGGGTGCCACGACTAGTTGGATAAGTCCTACGGCTGCCATGTCTTCCAGAAGTAATGTGGTGTCGGTGTCAGTTTGGCCTCTAGGTGGAAATTAAAGTCGCCTAGAATAGTGAAATTAGCTTTCCCAGCAGCATTCTCTAAGAGGCTGTTGATGTTAGCTAGGAATTTGGGGCGAGAACCTGGAGGACGGTAGACTAGAATCCCTGTGAGTGACTGGTTGCCAGAGAGGGTGATCGTAAACGAGAGTGCTTCGCATTCGATGTTGGGGAGCGGGTAGGTGTTAGTGCGGAGGTGTTCTCTGTATATGATGGCCAAGCCGCCTCCCTTTTTTTTTGGTCTGTCTAACCGATTGACACAGAAGCCAGGTGGAAGAGCCGCCGTGAAGTCAGGATCAGCTGCCGCGTCTCCCCACGTCTCTGTGACAAACAGTATGTCCAGAGAGTGTGCTGAAAT
Organism: Lissotriton helveticus; assembly: GCF_964261635.1. Lineage (NCBI taxonomy): Eukaryota > Metazoa > Chordata > Amphibia > Caudata > Salamandridae > Lissotriton > Lissotriton helveticus. Next base: position 2,081,881,627 of record NC_136057.1, on the reverse strand, counting down.
AAGTTCCAAAATGTCAAGATGGTGTTTTGGGAGGGAGTGTGCATTTATGAGAGCCGCCTGTAGTGGTTTAGATACTCTTGGTTCGGGGGGGGGACGTGTGCAGAATTTACAGATGGATGGTCCACAAATGTGTTCTGTAAGAAAGAATTGGGGGGGAGTGTGTGGTAGCAGTAGAGAGGGTCTAAGTACATGCAATTGCGCAGAGCTATAGATATGGTGGGGAGAGGTTGGGCCAGGGGGGATGGCACGCGGGCGCAGACGGGCATGACTCTGGCGCAACTCCGGGCACTGACGGCGTGCCCGCTGCGCACGTCCGCTGCGCTTGACTGGGTGCATCGCCTTATGTACCGGGGGGGAGGGGGAGGGCTACACAGCTAACCTTGCAGGAGGTGGTGGCACACCGGAAGTGGAGGGGGGAATCTTCCGGGTGTGGCGCTCGTTCCTTCCACACTGCCAAACTTTTGGTGGTGGAGAAGTAGAACACGCCTGGTACAATTAGGTGAGTGATACAGCGAATTAAATGGTGACACAATGAGGTTCAATACTAAGTGCAAATATCTTTTAAAATCAGATACAGTGATAACGATTAAAATACAGTGCGCTGCGCTTCTGTTGCTAGGAGCAAGCTACCGTCGGCAAACAGGAGCGGGACTGCTGTTTAAAAACACGCAACCTGAATTAATCTCAGGTGGTGGTCTCGATCGTGGCTGTGAGCACGCTGCTGCGCTCATAAGTTTCGAATTCAATCTACCTGGCAGAAGCACCCTTCAGGTCTTATGTACCAGGGGGAGGCGGAGAGCTACACAGCTAACCTTGCAGGAGGTGGTGGCACACCGGAAGTGGAGGGGGGAATCTTCAGGGTGTGGCGCTCGTTCCCTCCACACTGCCAAACTTTTGGTGGTGGAGAAGTAGAACACGCCTGGTACAATTAGGTGAGTGATACAGCAAATTAAATGGTGACACAATGAGGTTCAATACTAAGTGCAAATATCTTTTAAAATCAGATACAGTGATAACGATTAAAATACAGTGCGCACCAGTCTTCTAGGAGCTTCGGAGTGAAACAAGAGGAGAGTAGCACTGATGATTAGCACTGGTGCTAAAGAACATTGGGGCATATTATCAAGGACGGGCGATACATTATCGCCGCTTTTATTGGCAGGAAACTGCCGATAAAATGGCGATAATGGCCTTGATAATATGCTCTATAGAATTCCTATCGAAGCCCATGTTAGATGTCTTCACATCTAACATGGGCTTCGATTCGAATTCTATAGAGCATATTATCAAGCCCATTATCGCTGTTTTATCGGCAGTTTCCTGCTGATAAAAGCGGCGATAATGTATCGCCCGTCCTTGATAATATGCCCCATTATACCTCGTGTCCCAGATATTTGGAGCCATGTCAACTCCTCCAAAAGCAGATTTTTTTGTAACCTCTTGCCTCACCTCCCAAATCCACCCAAATGATCGCAATGACATTGGAGCTTAGGTTATGGAGAATGGATCTGCGTACGACCCGTAGGATATTAACATTTTGGTTTCAGTGTAAACATATAAAATGACAAGAAAGGGCATTTTACTCCTATCAAAACCACTTTTTCTTTTTTTATCCTAGTGACATTTTATGTATTTATTTCACTGGGTATTTTGTGCCACACCAGTATGTCACTATTTAGCCACTACTGTACACAAAGCAACACAAAGCAATACAATTTCCGGTAGTATAATAAGTGCAAACTCCATATGAAAGTTAGTATGTGTGATATTGTTCAGGCGATTAAAAACAAAGATCATTGGAAATGTTTGATGTTTTGAACTGCATTACTTTAGTCGGTGGGGTGTTGGTGTTTATGGATGCTGTTTGGGAAATGTAGCAGGTTCTGCAGTCACTTGGTTTGGCCCATTTACTTTAACCCTATGAACTCTGAAGAAGGAGCAAGCTATTCCGAAGAGCAAATACCGGGAATTGCAGCATGCTGAAGGATAGACTTGTTTCCCAAGCTCTTATTTATTAATAACAAAAGATAATTTAGAATTGTTTTAAGTATTGCTCCACCAGATCAAAGCTGTCCATTCTGCTGTCTGGGAGAGGTACCTGACGGAGTACACAGACAAAGAAATCACATTAGTGCTTCTTCCGTGGCAATAATTAAAGGCATTACATTGTTTATTTTGTTATGACCTTTATACATTTCTCAGTCACACAAAACATGATGAGAGGACAGCTAGCAAAAAGTCTAACTGCTGATAATTGCACGGGGTAGCATTCAAACCTGTGACACCCACTGTGTCACTCCAGACAAAGAACCGCCTTATGGAAATCAGTACTGACCCCGCTCTTCAGGGGAACACTGCAACCCGAACAGGCAGACCAGGCCCTCTCCAGAAGGCAACATAAGTCTACCCCAGACCAGCTTTGGCCTCGCTAGGCTTTCTCTGTGAGGTATAGCTTGGATCCAATGGCACAATGAGCCAGGGGCACACTTCTGGGCATATCCTTTGGTACCTAGGGCGTAACTTTAGTCACACAAATGATGAGGGGACGAATGGTTTCAAAATGTTTAACCACTAGCAATCGCTTGCAGCAGCATTCCCACCCATCGTTTTACATGCACTGGGGCACTCTATGTTCAGGCTCGCCATATGCAAATCAGCAGCGACCCTCGTTTTAATAGAAACAGTCCATCCTGAACTGCCAAACAAGGTCCCAGCCAATCGATAGACTTATTGCTAGCATTACTACTATCAACTTTTGTGTGTTTCATGTAATGCCCTAGGTGGCCAAAGGTAAGCCCACGTGTAGGATCATGCTCCCTGTGTCATTGGAACCACGCTACACCTGACTGAAGAGCCCATCAGGGTAACATTGGTCTTGGGTTGCTTGTGTTCCAGTTTAGGGAGGACCTGGCCTCTCAGTTCAGGTTGGACTGTTACTATTGGAGCAGGGTGAAGACTGATTTGGATATGGCTGGTTCCAGCCTGAAGCGCAATGTGGGCTAAAGAGTAATGGGTTGGAATGCTACCCTGAGAATTTGCCAGTGGTTAGACTTATTGCAGGCATTCCTCCCATCACCATGTGAGGGATATGTACAAGAAAACGTCAGACCATGGTGTAACACCAAATTTAGCAACGCCGCGCTCTGACATTATCAAAACGCAGGGATGCGCCATATTTACAAAAATACAGCACACCCATGCATTTCCCCTAGCGCTGGCGCTAATAAAGCTGCCTAGTGCCAACGCATGTACCCTTGCGCCATGTTGCAAGGATGCCTGCACTCCAGGGGCGATTGTTATGTGCACCTTCCTGCACATTAACAATCTTGAAAGGCGTTTTGCTGTTTCAATGTGTGCTGCATTCTGCAGAACACATAGAGAGAGCAAAATAAGAGGAGAAATTATCTGTTACTCCGTGTATTACCATCCTAAGACCAGGTTTTAACTGGCCTTAGTTTTTGGTGCTGCTCCAGACTTGTGAATATGGAGCAGTGTCAAAAAGCAATGGGTGTTGTGGTGGAACCCCACTGCAACCCCCACTGCCCACCACTTTGTCGCAGCGGACTGCTGCGGTAAGGGACATATTTACGAGGTGGTGTTCAGCCACGTTAAGTGGATGTAAATATGGGGTAGAGAGCAATGCCGCCGGAGTGTCAGAAAAAGTGACGCTTCTGTGGCAATAGGGGCTTCTAAATATGCCTCTGTGTGTGTTAGCTGTTCATATTTCTGATATAATTTGCTTCAACCTATACTCATCCAATTTTTGGTAAAATACTGAAACAGTCTATTTCCTATATAACTCTATTACTTGTGTGCAATATCTCGTCTTAAATTACAAATAGTGACAATGGAGACAAACTAGGATGTTGCTTACTTTGTGATGAGCACAAATAAACGTGTAATCAGTGTTTTCCTTAGACCAGGGTTGCAGTTGGGCACCAGCACTCATTTTTGTGGACTTGGACTTACTTTTCTTCATCAGCTCTTAACCCAGAGCAAGATAAAGAAAGGGAGGAAAGAGATAAAAAATGGAGGGAGCGAGTGATAGTAAACTAGAGACAAATGGAGAAACCAGTAACAAAAAATAACCCGATAGAGTGGCATAAAGGGGAAGTGTTGGTTAGTGGAAGAAAGAAGCATACAATGGAATCAAGAACAGACAGCCTTAGTACTTGGAAACTCCCTCATTTTACAGCACCAGTGGTCAACTCCTAAGAAAAACTTTAGGCCCCTGACTCCATTTATTTATCTATTTATTAATTTCTACAACTCAGTTCTAGCATGCGATAACCCATTCTTTTAAAGATTAGCTTCACTTTTAAGCAAAAATACTGGCAAATTATGAGTGAAGGCATCTTGCTTATGCAATTTCAGTTACTTATACCTGCAAGTGCTGTTATCATGCTGAGTCCCTTTACGTGGATCCTTACCTAATTTTCATTCTTCTACTCCTATTTTCCCTTAATACTCTCACACTCTTATTCACTGGAAATGGTAAGGTAGCTAGCCAATGTGCGCCTTAGCTGATCTCCATGGAGGAGGTGGGAATCTATGTTCAGTAGTGAAAGAGAGGGTCAGACAGCTCATCCCTGTCAGCTATCTAGGAGGGAGGTCAAGAAGTGTGTTCATGCTTGGCCACTGGCCACCTTTCAAGTGGAACACTTCTGGTCTCCATCATTTGCGGCTTCCAGAAGGTCAGGGTAGCTGAACTAGTATACCCATTAAAACACAATCATGGGATGGGACATGCACTAGGACCTAGGCAGCCATTGCTGTCCCTGGCGAGTTTCCTATTCTGGTACTGTGGATATGAGTCACGCCTCTGCCTCCTGGGCCTCTGACCGTCCTACTGAACCAGTTTATTACATTGTCACCTTCTCATGCAAATTTAGTAGCAAGATTAACCAACGAGTACCTAAACCAATTAAAATCACAAACAGATTTACATTTCATAAATTTAGTAGTCTAGACTCTGGCTTGATTGGCGAGCCGAATACTGGGCTTTTCCCCACCCAAGCAATCAATGGAGAAACCTCAGTCTACCATGCCGTTTGACGCAGTTGAGTGACGGTCTAGTCCAGCTCCGATGACTGCGCATCCACAAGTCTTGACCATTCCTAACTGATACTCCAAGTTCAGTCGAAAAAAGCTTTACTTTAAGTTTCAATGGAGTCTGAAAGCTATATTGACAAAGAAAACCTAATAATTTATGAATCACAGCAACCTGACCTGGGGATCCTCTTGAATCATTAAAGGAGGAAAGCTGTCAGACTACAGGCAAGATTCAGATTCACACCCTAATACGTTTTGTTATCAATGACATGTCTGAATTCTCACAAATAATACAAGCATGTACTTGAGCTGAGCAAATGAGACCCTGAAGAAGACATTCACAAGTAAAATATGTAGCCAGTTGGCTGCGGAGGACGGCTCCGTGCAATCCTCCACACCAGTCCTCGAGTGTTGAGGACAGCTCCATGCCGTCTTCGCACATGAGGCAGGAAGTCCCTCTGGTGGGAGCACCAGAGAGATTTCCTTGTACTTATTTTAGCCTGGGGACATGGCAAAGAGATTCCCCAGCTCCCGAGGCTATTTAATTTTTTTTATCAGAAATGACGATTGGTGCACAGGTCACTCTGACATCATTTCACAGAAAGTGAAATGAGTCAATCGGCTGAATTCACTTTAACTGCCCCGGTGCTCGGGGCATATTTAACCCCTTCCCCCCCCCCCCAGCACTGAAGCACACATGAGAGGTATCGTTGGTTTCAAAGGGTTCCTTTACCTAGTGGATCCCTGCTTGGGGATTTCTGCAGGAAGGCGATCCTCAAGCAGGGATCCACTCCACTAGACACCAGGGACTCTTTTTTGAGGAAGGTAACTGCCTCCTCACAATGGGCTAGTGCTCCTCACCAACCCCAAGCCTAAAAGTCTTTCTTTCTTTCTGCCCCCCTGGGGCAGATGGGGCGTTCAGGGGGCCGGGGGCAGAAAGCCCCCTAGACACCAGAGATTTTTTGCTAAGTGCATAAATGGGTGAGGTATCAGGTCAAGTCTCCACCCTTTTTCAATACCTCCAGCTGTCTTTCTGCTCCCAGTCGGATGTGTCTTTCTCCAATCTGCCCCCGGCAGAGAGCAGAAAACCCACTGGACCGCAAGAGACTATATTTGCACGACTGTGCAGGCACCCCGGCAAAGTGCTAGTGCTCTGCCCCTCCCTCTGGGCCCAAATGTTCTTTCCGACTCCCCCCGCCCCTGGGGTAGAAAGCCCACTAGGCATTAGGGATTTTTTAATGAGGCATAAATGGATGGGGGTGGCCCATCCAGGCATCAGGCCTAGCTTCCACCCCATTTAAATAACCCCAGTAGTTTTTCTGCCTCTTGCCGGGGGCAGATGGGAGGTATCTTCCTCCAATCTACCCCTGGCAGGGGTTGAAAGCTTACTAGACCACCAGAGGCTACCTCTCAGCAATGGGCTAGTACTCCCCCCTCCATCAGGCTCAAAAGTCTTTCTACTCCGCCGGGGACACATTGGATTCTTCCCTCCAACCTGCTCGGCAGGGGGGCAGAAAGCCCATTAGGCAACAGAGGTGATTTGTTTGAGGTGGAGAAATGGTTGGGGGTGGCCTGCCTTGGCATTGGGGGCCTATCCGCACACCTCAATTGACCCGCAACAATCTTTCTGTGTCCCCCAGGAGCATATAAGAGGTCTTGAAATTCAATCTGCCCTGGTGGGATAGACAGAAAGCCCATTAGTCCCCAGGAAGTTTTTTTATTGCTACAAGGTGTGAGGGTGGCTTGCCCACCCGCCCACACATTGGGCCTAGCCTCCACCTCCAATATGACCTCAACAGTCTTTCTGCCCTACACGGAGGGAAGGCCTAGCAGCAAAAGGTTTTAAATAGTTTTCACCTGAGCAAACTAATCCACATCTCAAATGCTAAAACACAGTGCACTCAACGTTAAATATTGGCACATCCTATGGACAATGCGAGCACATTTTACATATTGGTTAAAGAAAAGCTGCCCTGTTAATGGCAAATCAGCTAACCCTGTTAATACCACTTAATGGCACCAAAAAGTAGATCTGATACATTTTCTTTTTACCTTCAACACATATAATTTTCCATTTTGATATAGGTTTCCTATGAGCGACCCTTCTTCAAATTGTCGATCTGGCTGGCTCAGTATATGATGTACACTTATGTAAGTGGACACCTTGAACTGATCCAGACAACCCTTATGGTGATTTTAGTGGTCTTAGACAACTTTAGAAAGCTCTCAAAGTGGTCGCTGTGGAGAGCAGCCTTCAGACTTAGTCTAGAAGGAGTGTAAAGCATCTTGTTTTAGCAGAACATAATCTTGTAGGTATAGCTTAAATGAAAAAGAACCACACAGTGTATTTATAAAAATATGTATTTATTATAAGACCCTCACTAACACATACAGATATCTCCTAGATGGAGATATACACAATACTCACAATACTTTGTAATAGAATCAGGTAAGTAGCACAGAATACACAGTGGCCCCCAAGGGTAGACCAAACCATATACTAAAATAGTGATATGTGAACAACGACTCGAGTCAAGACAATACTCCGAGTACGTAGAAGTGCCGGGGATCCAATGAATCACCCAATGTGAGTATCTAGGCCCCACTGAGGTCCTGTGCAGTGTAGGTACACGACCTCCGTTCTCCGTACAAACCAACGTGTAAGTCACTGTTGTAATTTTTTTTTAAAAGGGACCCTTCCCAGTGGAACCTGAAGAAACCCAGTGGAAGATAGAAGGTTGAAGAGGCACCCCTCCTGTGGATACATTAGGAACCAGGGTACCTGCCCCAAGGGAGCCGGGTGCAAAAGTGTGAAGTGGCGTCGAACACCGCTGTCGAACCCAATGGAGGACTTCAGGAAGATGCCACTGCTGAAGAAGGAGAAAGTGTCTGATGAAACCCAAAGGTGGATTCAAGTCAAGAAGTACCTGAAAGCAGAGAGGACAGAGTCTATGCCACTTGGAAGTGACCAGGAGGCACGGAAGACAAATGCCCACTGATGTTGGGTGCTATAGGAGAGTTGACGGTGACCTTGGAGCTGCAGCTGTGAGGACCAGGCAATGCTGGGGAAGACCACTAGCTGCCCCATGTCGGATGTTGAGATTTGAGGAGTTGGTGTCCGTTGGAAGCACTAACAAGCACTGGTAACTACAAACAACGTGGAAAGCGAAGAAAGTACAGCAAGGGACCAGCAAGGTCTAGGAGACTCACCACAAGTAGGGGAGTCAGGTTAGGCCAAGCAACCAGAGAAGTCCAAACAATTCAAAGGTGACCCTCAACAGGACCCTCATGCCAGAGGCACTGGAGTTGCAAGAATACCTTGAGCAGCTCACCAAAGAAGCAGGCCCACGATACAAGTGATGAGGTGAGGAAAAAGATCTTGGTCACTGGAAATGCTTGAGGTTAGGGCTACCTAGACCCTGAATATCTTGGTGGAAGAAAGCAAACAAGCCTTTGCAACTGCAAGTCGACGCAGTGCACAGGGGTTCGGTTCTTGCGGCTCCAACAAGGGATACTGGCCTCATTCTTGGTGAGAACACAGGGCAGGCCTCAAGGAATGTGAAGAACCACCACCTGTATTGCTGACCCTTTCAGAGTCCGTGGGAGCTCAGCATCAGCAGACCAGTTAGCTTAGTTGCAGTGCCTGCAGACTCCTTCACTTCAAGGGAGATTTCTTCAGATGTCTTGGATGCCCACAAGCCTTGGAAGGTTTCCTGTATGGAGCATAGGAATGGACATTGCAGCAGACGAGCAGGGCGAAGAGATCAGGAGCAGCTGGAGTCTTCCTAGTAGCAGCCTTGATTCCCAGAGTGAAGTCCAGAGTGCCCAGATGGTCGAAGTTGAAGTGGTGTCTGGATTGTATTGTGTCCCACTACGAATCTAGGAACTCACCCTCATGTAAGCCCTTAAGTACCCTAAGGAAAGGGTTGGGATGATTCAGGGTTCCCTCCAAGGGGAGGGGTTAGACAGAGGGGAGGATACTCCCTTGTCCTGTTTCGTGCCAGAGTAGGAGCCAGTAGCTCCCTGAGCTGGTTTAAACTGGATTATGCAAGGAGGGCACCAAATGTGCCCCTCAAGCAGACTGAGTGGCACTGGCAGGCGCTCCCACCTGGCCCCAATACACTAAGCCGTGTCTGGGAGGTGCTCACACCTCCCTGTGACAGGATTCCTATTGTTCTGCCTTCGCCTGCTCGAGCTTGGCTCAGTAGAAGGAGGGCAGAATCGTATCTCTAGTCAACAGCAGCCATGTTGTGCTGTCCGGGTCTAGGAGACTGGTACCGGGAGCACCGAGAGACTGACTGAGGGCCTTTATAGTGCTTGGAATCATACCTCCCACACCGTTTATGGTGTAGGGGTATGATTCCAACATGTTTGAGACCAAACATGACAGGTTTCGTTACAGCCAGTTTCGAGATGGTCATCGCATAATGACACAGTGCCCCTCTATATGTTATATGGCTGTCTCAATTACAACCCGGGAGAATGGACTCCGAAGGCTGTAGGGGTGTCCTGCTCATGCAGGGGCACCTTCACTCATAGAACCAAGCACCCTGTATTCAGGATTGAAAAGGCCTGCTGTAGGAGTAACTTATAGGTTTTAAGTGCAGTTAATCTAGATATAGGGAACCTATATCTGTTGCACGTGGTGTTAGCACCAGCTTACACAGGGTGCAATGGCAGGCCTTTAGAGACAGTTTGAATGGTCTCGCATAGGTGGTATAATACATGTTTCAATGTATGGGGGACCCCAGGGTACCTATGCCCTGGTTACCTTAGTACGATGCACCAGGGACTTATAAGGGTATCCCAGTATCCATTCTGGGATTTACCCAAGTACTTACCATAACAATTTAAGGGATAAAGCAAAGAGACTGGGGTCCTGATTAGGGGGACTAGTCGGAAACAGCATAGCACCCGGAAAAAAGTGGGGGTAACCATAAAAGCAGATCCTACTTTCCTACAGTCCAGCAATAATTTCCGACATGTCTGCCTCAGATATTTTAGAAACCTTAAATGAGCATGTAAGGGAGCTTTCTTTGTTTTAAAAGATTCAAATCTTCTTTGCTTTGCTAGGCTCTTAAATGTTGAAAACAGATTTACAACAATTTCCACATGGCTATAATGTTTATGATTTTAATTTTACAGCCCACAAGCTTGAGACACATCAGAAGCCTAACAGATACCATTGCCTTTGGTTAGTCAATAGGATATTTTATTGATGCTCACAATGTTACAGATACATTGACTAGCATTTTCCCTCCCTTCCTTCCAACCTATCCCGAGTACTACAAGCAGTGCTTCATTTGTAAAACAGTAAGTGTTGATGCCTAAAGTTTAGCAGAGAAGCCCTAGTGTAGCGCTATGAACCTCAGAAGTGCTGGATAACAGAGCCAAACTGGCCGTAGCAGCATTAGGCATCTGCCCGGGAGGCTGGAAGGGTGGGAGCCAGTTTTGTATTGATGGGGGCCGGTTTTGAAGCAATGCTACAATATCGCCCCCAGTAAGAAAAGTAGCAGTGCTGGGGGCCAGTATTGTTAAGAAGCAGTGCTTCACAATTTTCCCATACTTCCCCCCCACCCCGGGGTTTTGAAGGCCGGTATGACAGAATCGCCATGGCTGCTTTGTGTTCCCAAACCAGCCCTGCTGATTAACTATGCTGTATAGGCTTGATTCCACCTCATGCCTCTTTCCTCCAACACTAGACGCCCCAATCCCCTGTAGCTCACTCTTGCAGGTTCTTTTTCATACCGCATTTCTACCTTTGTCAGTGGTTTTCAGTCTCTCTTCCTCTGTCATTCTTCCGTTTATGATTTTTTTTTTGCTTGCTCTGGGCCAAAGCTTGATGGGGAAAGATAACTGCCAGTCCCCAAAAATGAGTGCCAATGTGCCCCACCTGCAATCGCCTGTTTAACTCTCCTTTGCGTTTAACTTTATTGCTACCTTATTGTGGCTGAAATAATTCTTTGAAGTTGTCGGGTGCAGTCAATCCCCGGGCCATTGTAGAGTGAGTGGATTTCTTAGTTGATTAAACGTGCAGCGATGTTCTTAGTAGATCAGTGTAGGAAGGTGGCTACTTGACTATGGTTACCCCAAATTTTTTGCCTTGTGTTTAGCTGGTTTTTGACTTAGTTGGCCTGGTTCCCTGCTAATCAGGGCCCCAGGCTATCTGCTCTCTCTGTAAAATGGATTCCATGTACCCTAGGTACATACCATAATTGGAAATGGACTCATTGTTAGCCCCTGTACCATGCACTATAGGTGCTCAGGGCATAGGTGCCACCAAGGCCTACCAGGGGCTGCAGCATATCTTTTGCCACCCCTGGTTGGTTCTTAAATTGACACAACTGGCTGATCACTCAGCTGGGGCAAGGTGGTGTAATCACCCCTTGCTTAGATGTAGTATACCTATATCTAAACCTATATCTGGACACATATAAACCTGTGAGTCACTCCTATGGAAGGCCTTATCAATCCTGGAGGCAGAGTGCGTGGTTTAATGTGAGATGGAGCTCTAGTATGAGCTGAGCCTGTCTGCAGCCGTCGGGAACAAATCCCTAAGCTGTTTCAGGATAATGCCATACCATATACTATTAAGTGCACTATAATCCTCGCGGTTATATAGCAACTTTGGTTTGGCTTTATCAAAACATGTTGTGTAAGGTGTCATACGATTTGGAATACTATCCCCTCGCCAGTTCTGGCGACGGGGATAGCATTCCACCCCTCTAGAGGGGTAAGACATGTTACTTTACTTAAATGCGGTTAATTTCTAAAAGGGCCTCAGATCCACAAAATGGATGCTTCTGCCACAGACACAGGTCTGACCCCCTGCAGCTGACCGAAACTCAGCCAAGGGGGCCTGGACAAAGGGTTTCCTGTCACAGGGCGGTGTTACAACCCCCCAGACAGGAGATAGTGGATTGTAGCAGGGAGGTTTGAAAGAAACCAGACACTGCCTGGGGAGCACAAGGCTGCCCCTTGCATAATCCGGCCAAACCGGTTCTGGGGCACTCCAGCCCCTGTCCCAGCATGGCCAGGATCAAAGGAAGGGGCTGTATCCACCCACTTCCTGGGTCCCACCCATAGGAGGGGACCTAGCAGGTAATCCAGCCCCCCAGATTCGAATAAGAGTTGGAGCAGTGCCAATGCACTTCAGATTATCCTGATGAAACATAAGAAATGAAACTCTGGACCCTTCGACATCCTACTCAACATAGAAGACTGAAGAATCTCCCTTGTGGTCAAGGAGTAACCACCCTGTGCAAACAGGCACCATCCAGCACCTCGATGTCTGGTTTGTTGCAGTTCCCGCCGGAACTCAAGCGACAGAGATTGACGAGATCAAGCTTGCCTGCCTTCTAACAACCCGATCCACAGTCCCTGCAGAGCTGAGACCCGTGGAGGCGACCGGAAGCGTGGGGCACGCCATCTTGGAAAGACCACGAGATGCTGACCGTGCAGCCCACGAGTGACCCTCGAAGCTGTACAACGGGGTTTGAGAAGCCCCAACCCTGAGCCACTCTTGCACCGAAGTTCAGCCCTCCACACTTGACGAGTGCTGCGTGGGGCCCTTCTGCTTCTTTTGGCTCAACGCGTTGGCCAGTCCCTTGCCAGCTGGCTTGTGACCCCTGTGCCGACGAAACTTGAAAGACAACTTGTGATTCTGGTTGCTCCAGACTTGCTCCAGCTCCCATGAAAAGGAGCCCCCACTCTGACCCTCCTGGTTTGAGTGAGAAGCAATCTCCTGGTTTTGCGTGGATTGCTTTTGCCAAGTGTTGTTTGCTCCAATCTTGAAGCCAACAGCGCCGACGGCGAGAGCCTGCGTGGGACAGATCGTGACCTGCTCCTGGACTTCGTAGATGCCCCAGAGCCCACGTGACAGCGGAGAGAAGCTCCTCGACAACCACCTGATTGCGCCCGACATTGCCTGGTTCCATCCTGGTTCCACCCTGGTCACTGCTGAGTGACCCAGACTCTGTCCCCTCTGCTTTCAGGTACTTTTCGACTCGAGCCCACCCTTGGACTCCACCGGACACTTCTCCTTCACCTCGCCTGCAGCCCTTTCAGCTTCAAGCACCAAGAACCTGCGTGACGAAACCCGACTCAACTTCGACCCTGTGCACCCACTTCCTGTGGGTGAGGTAACATTGCAACGCCGGTGGTCCCACACTGGTACATACCTCTAGGGTCTGTGTCTTAAGTTTTGTTCCTCTAGGTTCAGCGGAAGTGTCCTTAAACTCTAACTTTGTAACTTTTACGCACCATTGGTTAACATTGATGCATGCGTGCACTTTCTGCACTGCACCCGAATCCCGCGGGCTTTTCCCGACTTCAGCATTGCTTGTCCCGACTGCTCCCAGCGATTCCCTAGGCCCTAGGTCTAACCACTGATCGAATGGTCTCTCTTATACCATTTTTTTAGTATATGTTTTGAGTGGCCCCTTGGCCTCATCCAAAATTGTGCAACTTTGTATGTTATACTGTGCTTTTGATTTAACGCTTGTGCCCCTTTATTCATAAAGAATACTGGGGATTGTTTTTAGTAATAAATACATATATTTTTATAATATATACTTGTGTGGTGTCCTTTCATTTGATATTACAGGATTGTATGTGGTAAAACAGCTCGCTTAACACGACCTCTTAAGTTAAGCCTTTAAGGCTGCTTAGTCCATGCTACCCCTAGGATAGCTTGTCTAATAAGGTTGACTTACAACCAGACACCATAAGGGTTGTTTGGACTGATACAAAGTGGTTCCAGAATTGGAAACATTATATATCAGGCCAACTTCTCACATTGGTGAGCAGCGGTGCGGATTTGAGCTTGCTGTTTGTTTTACCATTGCAATCTTTTTATCAAATTGAAAGATCACATCAAGTACCTTTAGGTACATATAAATCAAAAGCTTAGCATATTTAAGTTCTACTGAACTTAGTAGTTGTAGATTAAAGGGATTAGCACACCCTGACTACAACTCACTAGCAAGGTACAGTAGGGAAACACTTAGTGTAGGTAGGTGCATCACTTACACCACACTAGAGTCATGTCTGACACAGGAAAAGCCTCAGGGTCTGTTCCTGTGACAGTTGACCTTACCCAGGCAACTTCCAGCTATGACAAACTAACCCACAAAGACTTGGTTGCCTTGTGCATCTCAAGAGGGTTAAAAAGGGGCAGAAGTCCCACCAGTCCTTCCCTGATAGCCATTCTAGAACAGGATGACTTGGAAAAGGCAAATGCAGTTCCCTTAGAATCAGGAGATGGAGTGAACCCCCCAGCCACTGAGACCACCCCAGAGGAGGAAGATGAGGAGGTAGAAGAGGAGGAGGACTCAGAGGTAGAGGACCCTGAAGATCAGGATCAGGGGTTAACCAGGTTGTAGTTGCCAGGCTTAACCAGGCCAACTTAAACCTACTGGGAAATGGAGAGGGCTAGCACCTCCCCAGATCCCACCAGATCATTCTCCCAGGCAACAGAAGAGTGAGATCTCCAACAGGGGACTCTCATATTTCTAGTGCCTCAAGAGAATCTCAGAGAGGAATGACTCCCTCTCAGAAAAAAGAGCATGAGGCAAGAATGAGGGCTGTCAAACTCCAAATAGAGAGAGAGGAGGTAGCCCTGGCTCAAGCTAGACTTGCCTTGGCAAGAGAACAGAAAATGTGTGGCTTAGATGCCACTGGTGGCAGCAATATTCCTAAAGAGAAACCCAGGTCCTATGATAGTAGAAACCTGACCAAGATTGTGCCCCCCTACAAGGAAGGGGATGACATCCACAAGTGGATAACTGCTCTTGAGAGAGCCTGCATGGTACAGCAGGTTCCTGAGGAACAGTGGGCAGCAATCTTATGGTACTCCTTTTCGGTGAAAGGGAGAGATAAGCTCCTCACTGTTAGACATGAGGATGCAAACAATTACAAAGTCCTGAGGAGTGTCCTAATAGATGGGTTTGGCTTAACCACTGAACAGTACAGGTTGCAGTTCAGAGACACCCAGAAGACACAGACACAGGACTGGACTGATTTTGTAGATTGTGCTACTAAGGCTCTGGAGGGTTGGCTACATGGCAGCAAAGTACATGACTTCACAGGATTGTATAATTTGATTATGAGGGAGCAGATCCTAAGTAATTGTCAGAACCAGCTCTTACACCAGCACCTGGTGGACTCAGATTTGACCTCTCCCCAAGAATTGGGAAAGAGGGCAGATAAATGGGTCAGAACCAGGATTAGGCCTAAGAATCAGGACAGTAACCAGAAGAAGGAGTCTACCAAGCCTCAAGAAAAGGGTGAGGATAAAAGTAAGGAAAAGACTTCCCCAGGGCCCCAAAACTCCAAGAATGGGGGTGGGTCCCAAGACACTTCTTCAACTCAGAGAAAGCCTTATTGCCATGTCTGTAAACTGGTTAGGCATTACAAAACAGACAACTGTTGTCCCCATATTGGCAATAAAGAAAATATACCTCCAAAGCCAGTTCCAACACCTCCTGTTACTGTCAGCAGTAATCCCCCAGGAAGTGGGAGCACACCCAGGAATCTGGGTGGGTTTACTTTTGGAGCACAGGTGGACCCTGGCCTATCCAGGTCCCCATCACCCAATAATCTTGTTTATGAGACTGGCATGGGGTTTGCCAACTTCTCTGATTGCCCAAATACTTTGAGCAAATATAGACAAGAACCCATCATCAATGGTTTGAAAGTTGAAGCCTTTAGAGACACAGGGGCTAGCATCACCATGGTGGCTGACTGTATAGTCCCCTCTAAGCAACTTTTACCAGGTGCCACATACCAGGTAACAAACATTGATGGAATCCAAACAAATCATCCCATGGCAGTAGTAAGTCTCAGCTGGGGAGGTGTCACTGGCCCAAAGAGAGTGGCAGTGTCATCAAACTTGCCTGTAGACTGCCTACTTGGTAATGATTTGGAAATCTCAGCCTGGGCTGAGGTTGAACAGGAAACCCATTCTAGAATGGTAAATTCCAATGGAAAGGTTAGTGGGGCTGTAATGGCTAAAGCCCCAATTCAAGATGTCCTTCCTGAAAAGGTTGGTAGGGCTGAGCAACTCTCTGCCCCATCTTTAGCAAAAGCTCTTCCTGAACAGAATAGCAAAGCTGTTATGATAACAGCAGAAACCCAAACTGAGTCCCCTCCTGAAAAGGTTGGTGGGGCTGTGATGGCCACAGCCCAAACTCAAACTGATATGTGTGTTGTGAAGCCTGAAAAGATGGATAACTCCACACAAACTGAGAGCATGGAGGAGGAAGAGAAATCTTCCCCTCACCAGACATTAGGACAGGATCAGCCTCCTCAGGGAACTAATCCTACCTCTGATGAAGGAACTGCCCAGAGGTTGTTAGGCCTGGCCTGACAGAGCCTCTGATGGCAGTGGACCCTTCTCAGGTGGGACCCAGTCTGGAGCAGGTAACCTGCCCCGCTCTCCCTTGCCTTAGCCAGCCCAGGGCTACAGAGGACAAGAAGGACAGTGAGACCCAGAGGGCCCCCTGTCAAATAAAGCACCCCATCAACAGATTAGGGGCACCAAAACTAGTAGCCCTAGTGAGGTGAAAACTTTAAAAACTCCTGAGGGAGCCCCCTTAAAAACAGTTAGGGACCTCCCACAGATGGATTCTGTTGGGCACAGCCAAACCTGGGACCCAAAGGGCCCAAACCTGAACTGTCTCTCCAGCAAGCCAAACAGAGGGACCCAGCCTCCAGCTTTAGGTAGCCAGAGGTTGACCCTGAGAGCACAGTGCAACTCAGTTAAAGAAAGAAAGGCACACATGGTGGAAGATAATTGGAGGAAGCTGAGCCCTAAATTAGTGGAGCCTCACTTCAATACTCCATATCCAAACCAGCCTTTAACTTTGCATAAACACACCCAAGGTAGTGATTCCCTATGGTGGAGACCCTCTAATACCCCAAGGGTGAGGGACTGCTTAGTGGACCATGAGACAGGGGGTACCCATGCTAGTGCAGGTACTTCCTTATATGGCCACTCAGGCAATATAGGCTTACCTGGCCAAGGATAGCCTTATCTCCTTTCGTTTGGGGGGGGGGGGGGTTATGTAGGAAGGTGGCTACCTGACTATGATTACCCCAAATTTTTTGCCTTGTGTTTAGCTGGTTTTTGACTTAGTTGGCCTGGTTCCCTGCTAATCAGGGCCCCAGGCTATCTGCCTTCTCTGTAAAATGGATTCCATGTACCCTAGGTACATACCATAATTGGAAATGGACTCCTTGTTAGCCCCTGTACCATGCACTATAGGTGCTCAGGGCATAGGTGCCACCAAGGCCTATCAGGGGCTGCAGCATATCTTTTGCCACCCCTGGTTGGTTCTTAAATTGACACAACTGGCTGATCACTCAGCTGGGGCAAGGTGGTGTAATCACCCCTTGCTTAGATGTAGTATACCTATATCTAAACCTATATCTGGACACATATAAACCTGTGAGTCACTCCTATGGAAGGCCTTATCAATCCTGGAGGCAGAGTGCGTGGTTTAATGTGAGATGAAGCTCTAGCATGAGCTGAGCCTGTCTGAAGCCGTCGGGAACAAATCCCTAAGCTGTTTCAGGATAATGCCATACCATATACTATTAAGTGCATTATAATCCTCGCGGTTATATAGCAACTTTGGTTTGGCTTTATCAAAATATGTCGTGTAAGGTGTCATACGATTTGGAATACTATCCCCTCGCCAGTTCTGGCGACGGGGATATCATTCCACCCCTCTAGAGGGGTAAGACATGTTACTTTACTTAAATGTGGTTAATTTCTAAAAGGGCCTCGGATCCACAAAATGGATGCTTCTGCCACAGACACAGGTCTGACCCCCTGCAGCTGACCGAAACTCAGCCAAGGGGGCCTCGACAAAGGGTTTCCTGTCGCAGGGCGGCGTTACAACCCCCCAGACAGGAGATAGTGGATTGTAGCAGGGAGGTTTGAAAGAAACCAGACACTGCCTGGGGAGTACAAGGCTGCCCCTTGCATAATCCGGCCAAACCGGTTCTGGGGCACTCCAGCCCCCGTCCCAGCGCGGCCAGGATCAAAGGAAGGGGGTGTGTCCATCCACTTCCTGGGTCCCACCCATAGGAGGGGACCTAGCAGGTAATCCAGCCCCCCAGATTCGAATAAGAGTGGGAGCAGTGCCAATGCACTTCAGATTATCCTGATGAAACATAAGAAATGAAACTCTAGACCCTTCGACATCCTACTCAACGTAGAAGACTGAAGAATCTCCCTTGTGGTCAAGGAGTGACCACCCTGTGCAAACAGGCACCATCCAGCACCTCAACGTCTGCTTTGTTGCAGTTCCCGCCGGAACTCGAGCAACAGAGATCGACGAGATCAAGCTTGCCTGCTTTCTAACAGCCCGGTCCACAGTCCCTGCAGAGCTGAGACCCGTGAAGGCGACCGGAAGCGTGGGGCACGCCATCTTGGAAAGACCACGAGACGCTGACCGTGCAGCTCACGAGTGACCCTCGAAGCTGTGCAATGGGGTTTGAGAAGCCCCAACCCTGAGCCACTCTTGCACCGAAGTTCAGCCCTCCACACTCGACGAGTGCTGCGTGGGGCCCTTCTGCTTCTTTTGGCTCAATGCGTTGGCTAGTCCCTTGCCAGCTGGCTTGTGGCCCCTGTGCCGACGAAACTTGAAATACAATTTGTGATTCTGGTTGCTCCAGATTTGCACCAGCTCCCATGAAAAGGACCCCCCACTCTGACCGTTCTGGTTCGAGTGAGAAGCAATCTCCCGGTTTCGCGTGGATTGCTTTTGCCAAGTGTTGTTTGCTCCAATCTTGAAGCCAACAGCGCCGACGGCGAGAGCCTGCGTGGGACAGTTTGTGACCTGCTCCTGGACTTCGTAGATGCCCCAGAGCCCACGTGACAGCGGAGAGAAGCTCCTCAACAACCACCTGATTGCGCCCGACATTGCCTGGTTCCATCCTGGTCACTGCTGAGTGACCCAGACTCTGTCCCCTCTGCTTTCAGGTACTTTTCAACTCGAGTCCACCCTTGGACTCCACCGGACACTTCTCCTTCACCTCGCCTGCAGCCCTTTCAGCTTCAAGCACCAAGAACCTGCGTGACGAAACCCGACTCAACTTCGACCCTGTGCACCCACTTCCTGTGGGTGAGGTAACATTGCAACGCCGGTGGTCCCACACTGGTACACACCTCTAGGGTCTGTGTCTTAAGTTTTGTTCCTCTAGGTTCAGCGGAAGTGTCCTTAAACTCTAACTTTGTAACTTTTACGCACCATTGGTTAACATTGATGCATGCGTGCACTTTCTGCACTGCACCCGAATCCCGCTGGCTTTTCCCGACTTCAGCATTGCTTGTCCCGACTGCTCCCAGCGATTCCCTAGGCCCTCGGCCTAACCACTGATCGAATGGTCTCTCTTATACCATTTTTTTAGTATATGGTTTGAGTGGCCCCTTGGCCTCATCCAAAATTGTGCAACTTTGTATCTTATACTGTGCTTTTGATTTAACGCTTGTGCCCCTTTATTCATAAAGAATACTGGGGATTGTTTTTAGTAATAAATACATATATTTTTATAATATATACTTGTGTGGTGTCCTTTCATTTGATATTACAGGATTGTATGTGGTAAAACAGCTCGCTTAACACGACCTCTTAAGTTAAGCCTTTAAGGCTGCTTAGTCCATGCTACCCCTAGGATAGCTTGTCTAATAAGGTTGACTTACAACCAGACACCATAAGGGTTGTTTGGACTGATACAAAGTGGTTCCAGAATTTGAAACATTATATATCAGGCCAACTTCTCACGATCAGCAATATTAAAAATTTGTGCTCCCTTAGTACACCGTTAAACAGCTTTTTTAAGCACCAATTTCTAAGCTGCTCATTTAGAGTTTAAAGTGAAAACCTGATATATTTGGGTTATGTTTCCTGGCTACGCTTACACTGTTAATATTCATTTGGTATTGAATGGCCAGATATCTCATTAGTGAAGAGGGAACAATATACTTTTCAGGTTGAGCCTGGACAGCGCATGCGCTGCTCTGCGAGGCATGCTGTATTTGAGTACGGCCTTGAAGCTTCGCCACTCTTGCACAATATTTTTCATTGTCCTTTATAAATGCTGGCTTCTGATTCGTTAATAGGCTTATTAGTCCCTCCTTAGTACCACCTTGTCTTCATTTGTATCCACCCATGAAGACTGACCCTTTTACTTTTCTTGTTACACTATGTTTTTTTTACACACAGAACTTGCTTGTCACGCTGCTGATCAGAACGCCGCCCGTGATTTTTAATCGTCGTTTGGGCACCTGTCATTTTTAAAATCTGCACTAATTGCTGTAACTCATGTTATTTTAAAAGTTATTCTAGGGTGTTGCCCGATATAGCGGGTTTTGAATTCTCGATTGCTGCTTCCACCTAAGAATTGTTCCGCATTGCCTGCACTTTAAAATCTAAGCTCACCACTCACCATTTGGGTGAGCCTCGTGCTGTCTCGGCTCCCAACCGCCATCTTGGGTGTGGGACCAGGGGCTCAGAGACGCTCCCAAGACGCCATCTTGGGTAGCGCACTACTGTTGTAGGGACACCTGGAAATACTATTTAGGGACCCAGGAGGAAAGCGTGCTTGCACAGAACTAGCTTGTCACGCTGCTGATCAGAACGCCCCCGTGATTTTTAATCGTCGTTTGGGCACCTGTCATTTTTAAAATCTGCACTAATTGCTGTAACTCATGTTATTTTAAAAGTTATTCTGGGGGAATTGCCCGATATAGCGGGTTTTGAATTGTCGATTGCTGCTCCCACCTAATAATTGTTCCGCATTGCCTGCACTTTAAAATCTAAGCTCACCACTCACCATTTGGGTGAGCCTCACGCTGTCTCGGCTCCCGACCACCATCTTGGGTGTGGGACCAGGGGCTCAGAGACGCTCCCAAGACGGCATCTTGGGTAGCGTACTAATGTTGTAGGGACGCCTGCCAAACACGGGTTAAGGACCCAGAATGCAAGCGCGCAGTGCACGCGTGCAGCGGGCGCGCCGCTGGCACGCCAGAGGCAAGCCCGTCTGCGCCCGTCCGCGCCCTGCCGTGTCCAGCGGCCAGCAACTCTGCTCGAAACCAGGTTAATCTAATCAACAATGGTAATGACTTAGTTACACTGCCATGGATTTAAAATCATTCAGGCATCGCTCACTCTCCCAGTGTAAAACTTGTATTCCTCCCGTGCATGGCTTTAGATGCCCTTGCTGTGGTTTTTCGATGGGTAGGATAACTAAGAGTAAGCTAATGAAGATACCACGTAATTATGCTAAGACTAGTTCTAATAAATCGCCCCTTGCCTGATGCAAATTCCGATTTTGGAGCATTAATTGCAGGTCTCTTCCAAAACATAAAAAACATATTTATGACTTTCTGGATGCCGAAAAACCTGATGCTATGTTTCTCACTGAAACCTTGCTGCATGCTAGTTCAGGACCTGACGTTGCTGTGGCCCTTCCTCCTGACTATGCTATGGTCAGAAAGGACAGAGACACACTGGCAAGTGAGGTGGCATTGCAGTAATTTTTAAATCTATTTACAGTTGTAAATTTGAAGCCTTTCCTCTCCAGGGATGTGAGGCCGCTCAATTTAAGCTAGCAGTAAGCCCCCAGATGACCCTGTCTGGCCTTCTGATATATCGCCCCCCTGGAAACTCCAACTTATGGACGACCTCTTTCTCCGATGTCATTGCCCCCCTTTTGCTAAAGGCTGCTAATTTCACCATTCTTGGTGATCTTAATTTGCATTTAGACGACCCACAGTGTAACATTAGTAAAACTTTCCTATCTGATTTAGAGGCCCTTAATATTCTTTTGTGCAATTCTGGACCTACGCACACGGCAGGGCACCTTTTGGACCCTGTTCTTTCTAATCTCCCGTTTAACTGTGAACCCTCGGCTCGCCCCTTGGAGTGGTCTGACCATTTTGCAGTCCAATTCCTTTTGACATCCACTGAGACTGTTGTCAATGGCAGGGGAGACGCGGATGAGAGCTTTCAACACTGGGGCAAACTTGACATCAAAGATCTTAACATGCTCCTGTCTGAAAATCCACCGGACGCTAGTCTGCCTCTACCTTTGCTTGACTCAGCTGTTTCTAAATGGCTGAATGTTGCGGTTGACAAACTTCTCCCTTTGGTGCCTAAACACTCTTAGCCTCACCGTTCCCCTGCGTTGTGGTTTTCAGATAACTTAAAGGTTATGAAGTTCCAATGTAAGGCACTTGAGAGGAAATGGAGGCGCCCTTATTCGCCGTCCTGTAAAGTGGGCTACAAAGAGGCCCTTAGAAAATACCACAAACAGTGTAAATTGGCCAGAGCCACCTATATTGCCAATACCGTGATACTTGCTCAAAACTGCTCTCGCATGCTTTTTTCAGTGGTGAAGAAGCTGACAGGCACCGATACCGTCCCTGCTCCTCCTGTTTTAGATGAGGAACAATACAACTCAATTGCGGAATTCTTTATAGCAATAGCTGAGCTCATATATGACTCCTTGGGCCCTCCTGCTCCCATTGGAGAGCCTATTTTGATCCCAGTACCTGTTCTTACTAGCATGCCTTGCCCGGTAACCAAACTTGCTGCTTGGCTACCTTTCGATGACACTTCCTTTGCTCACTGTCTGGAAAGCATTAAATCAGGCCCCCGCGACCCTTTACCAGTCAAGATTTTAAAACAACTTGACCTGGACTGCCGCTGTGTTTTGAAGGAGCTTCCTAACTCCTCTTTGAAAGTCTCATGTCTCACAGGAGTGGAAACATGCAATGATTATTCCTCTTTTAAAGAAGGCCGGAACCGATCCCTCTAATCTTTCTAACTTTAGGCCTATCTCGCTGTTGCCTATCTTTTCGAAGATCTTAGAAAGGCATATTAATACACAGCTTACTCACTTTTTGGAAAACTCTGGCTTTCTGCACTCATCTCAATCAGGCTTTAGGTCGAATCACTCCACTGAAACAACGCTGTTAGGAGTTACCGAGAGATTGCATCACTGTATCGATCACGGAGAAACATCTGCACTCATTCTTCTTGATTTGAGTGCGGCCTTCGATATGGTGTCACATTCCATCCTTCTCGCATCTCTTTGGTCTCTAGGAGTTGACGGTTCTGCTCTGGCTTGGGTGGCTTCCTTTTTAAGTGGCCGTACTTTCCAGGTCTTTTCTGCAAAAGCCTCTTGCAAAATGTGCTCTTCGGCGTACGGTGTTCCCCAGGGGTCTATCCAGGGGTCCTTTATTGTTTATTATCTACGTTAGACCCCTGGCTACTATAGTGGAGGAAGCTGGCCTAGCATGATTCTCGTACACCGACGATACGTAAATTATTTTTTTCTCTCTCTAATATGGAAGGTGGCAACATTTCTGTTCTGAAACAAGGATTGACTCGGGTCTCTGAGTGGATGCGGAGTAATTTCCTTAAACTCAATGGAGATAAGACCGAGGTTGTTATCCTGGGCAAGGGAAGAGATTTATGGGGTCCTCAACATTGGCCCAATGAAATGGGCCTTACTCCTCAGCCTGTTGCCCAGGTACGCAATCTTGGATTCCTCATCGATGAAAAACTCACGATGCATCAGCAGGTAGTAAAGGTGGCTTCTATTTGTTTCGTCACTCTAAGATGGCTCCAAAAAATCCTTTGAATGCTCCCTGTCTCCACACAGAGGACTGTAGTCCAGGCGTTGGTTGTTTCCCGCCTGGACTATGGAAATGTCCTTTACCTTGTAGCCGATTAAGCAACATTAAACAAACTTCAAGTTGTGCAAAATGCGGCTGCAAGGCTTTTACGCCATGTCCCTCGGAGAGTCTCCGCTTCCCAAGCACTTTACGATCTTCACTGGCTTAAGATTGCCAGTCGAATTAAGTTCAAGGCTCTCTGCTACATTTTTAAGATTAAACAAGGCTCAGCCCCTGCGTACTTACAAGATGTTATCCAAGCCTATCATCCCAGTCGCTCCTTGAGATCCTCTGGGAAAGGTGATTTAGTGATTCCAAGATTCAGGTTGGTAAAGATGGGTGGCCGCTCATTCTCCCACCTGGGTCCGAAATTTTGGAATGCTTTGCCTGTTGTGTTAAAAACAGAAACAAATCTCCTCCGTTTCCGCAAGGGACTTAAAACGTGGCTCTTTCAGTAGTGACTCAGTGTGTGTCTTTTCAGCAACGATTCATGGTTGTTCTTTTTCTTTCTCTTAATCTGTCCCTTGGCGCCGGGAAACCCATTGCGGGTAGCTGTGCGCCTTATAAGTTTAAAAAATAAATAAAATAAATGCTGCGCATGACCATTGTCAGATGCAGCCCCACCCACCGAATAGAAGTTCCGCACCGCGGGGAATTTGCGCAGTAAACGGGTTAATGAGTTTCTCCTACTGCAGGCATGACATGTTTTCCTGCAACATTCAGCGGGTGCGCTTTCACTTTCCAAGCAGCCCGGGACAATGGTGGCCGCTTCTTTGAAATGTAATAGGTCACGCATTTGCAAGAGTTTGAGCTATTGGCATTGTCAATGACAACGCCTTTTATTTAAGTTTTAATTATCAAAACAGATACATTTACAATGCCATTAGCTTAGACTCTCGCAAATGCAAGACCTATTGTATTGCAAATGCTTGTTGTCTCTGCTAAGGAGACTAAGCCTGCTGTGCAGTATATTGCAGGCTTTACAAACTCCACGCCCTTGCATGGCATACTTATATATCATGTCGACCCTGCTGTTCCTTTATTGGGACACTAGGGGTACAGATGAGCAGCTCGCATTACAGTGGCCTTTGGTTTTCCTTTTTGACGATTATTTCACTTCGAGCTGAAATCTACTATTTCATTGCTGTAGTGCGCTGGTTAATATTATGTTCTTGAGATCACATAAACGTGTGCGATGTTTACAGTGGCTGCCACTGTTCTTCTCACAGAAAATGTAGAACATGTGAAGCAGCCATAGTAGGTTATTTCTCATTCCCAACAAGCACAGCCTGGCCAGCAATGCTGACACCATTTTCATGTACGGGTCATGCACAGCCTGGAAGGCAGCACTAGAAACGCTGCTCACACACAAAACAAATCCACATGATTGTCCTATGTTGCCTCAGTTTTGCACTCTTGGTACTGCATGCATTCAGGAGCTCAATTGTACTTTTATCTGCTGAAAGGGTTAATGCTTTGCTTTTTCTGACTTGTTTCAGGGAAGTGTCCTGGCTGGTTAAAAGCAGCTGACCCCCCTTTTACATGTGCAGAGGTGTAGCCCATTGCCCGGGAGGAAGTGGGATCGCCTTTGGGGGTGGAGGGGAGGTTAATGGGTTGTGTGTGTGATTGTTATGTTGTTATGTTATAACAATTTTTATAGCGCACTAATAAATGTCCATTTACAGTGTGTGATGGCTTCCCGCTTACAGTGAATCAGTAGCACGTTTTCTGCACTGATTTTGAGCATGTTTTAAATGGGGGGTTTCATGCTTTGACGTGTGACCCTTTAGCGTATTGTTTACGTTTTCTTAACATTTGTACTTCTTGAATTTATGACATTATCCTACTGCCCTTAATGCTGCTTTAACCTGTATGCCTCCCTTTATTACTTACATTCATCCAGCCAGTGCTTGCTTGTATTGCATTGTTTTTTGTGAAGCACAGAAGGGAGGCTGGTCTGTTGTCTCAACCACACGAGAGGTGGAGATGGAGTTATTTTGGAGTTTTACGTGGCCTCTTGGATTTTTGACACCGTTACATTGTATTTTTACTATGAACAACTTTTCTTAAATGGGTAACTATAGCATGCTTGATGGCGGCACAATAAAGTGGGAGTCCCGAAGGCCGACGCCCGAGTAATATATATACCCTGTTATAATGTACATCGCTGGGCACAAAAAGAGCAACATTTGATTTCTTTTTTCAATCTTTTTAGCAATATTTTGTCTGGTAATTTATTTGTGATTGTGGCATTTCATGGAATTAATTCCAAAACAAATTTACCGGATGACAAGTGTGAATTCATATATGGTTAAATATTGCCACCTAGCGTTCACCCAAAGTCATATTTTAATTTAATCAGTAGAAACTATTTGAGGTTAGGAATAAATGAAATGTGTTTTACTTTTAATTTGGTCCATTACAGTAGCAATTGAATGTTGGTTATTTTTGTTCTATTTGAGATCAGTATGATCTTTATACCAAATTTTTAGTGATGTATTGCGTATAATCTTGATCAAGTTCTTTGTATTTATGTAGGTTTCAATAGCCATACTTTAAAACTGTTTGCGTGAATGTCAGAGTGTTGGCACCTGCTAATTCTACATTCCCCTAACACTGCAGAAGTCATGAGGGCAATGTCCAGAACAAAAAGTAAAGAGATGTCTGTCTGAGGCAGCTCACTTCCTGTGCATTCTAGTTTTTGCATTTCACCTGAACAATCAGCAGCACATTTGAGGGTATTGACCGGCTATAGGTGTACAGGGTCACGCCTCTTATGTTTTTGAAGAGCATGTAGTGGGTGATGTAATTTCCACTACGCCTGGAATGTAAGTGAGTTTATGTCCATGTGCTGCCTTTGTCTAATGGTGTGCACCATCGGTACAAGTGTGGATTTGTTGTGTGTTCTGTCACAATATGCAATGCAGTAGTTGTGTGGTGGTTGCACAGGGATCAAGACCCTACAGGCAGCATCGGTCCCTAGCAAACGGAGCCATCATACTGCTGACTGAGCTGTTGAGCGCCACTGGGATGGGGGTAAGTCGTGCTCGCTCTGTCCACCTTGGACATCTCGCGGCACGCCAATGTGATGTATGCCCACACTTATTTGCTAGTTGAGCATAAAGACATCAAGCGGTCTCCACCCATTTATTTTATAACCTCAGGTCATGTCTGGTCCGAGGAGGAGGTGTGACAACATCCTGCGTGCCTGCCGCCGAACAACAGGACTGCTAACCTTCCACAACCCATCCCAACTCAGTCCTTTTCAACAACTTGTACACAATCATCCAGGTGGCATACCAAGTCTTTGAGTCGTAGGCTTTGGTTGAGGGTTAGGCCTAAGGCGGCATCTTGGATGGTGATCACGGCCAGGTGGCTCTTGATGGGCTGTACGGGGTGGTGCACTGGGAGGTGGAACGTCTTCGGCTATAGTTGTAGGCCTGCTGACTGAATCCGTGCTGGATCCTGAGTTCTCTTCCCCACAGAGCCAGTCTCCTTCCTCTGCTCCTTCGTCATCCAGGGTTGGGTGTTGTGGGGCCACCTCTAACTTCTTGGACCAGGAGATGTTCCGGGCCACGGTCTCCTGTCCTTTTGCAGCTGTTACCATGGTTTCTTGTATCTTTACTACTGTCTATACTCCTTGCTCCTGTGGTGTCCTGAATTTCCATCCAGGTCTTCAATTCTTGATGACCACTTCGTCCCACGGCTGGAGGTCATGGTGCTTGATCCCCCTTTTGTGGCTGGCTGCTGCATTCCGTCATTTCCTTCATGTGTGTGTTGCATGATCACCGTAAGGAGACAGCACCAACCCCGGGCTCACAGGGATCATGTCCCTGCTGGGTCTGTTAGACATTAATGTCCATGGGGCTTGTTGGGTGGTGCTGTGTGGTGTGCTCCTATAGTCCCTAAAAAAACAACTGCTGGTGGCGTTCCGGGTCAGTGTGCTCGGCCACCGCAATCCAAAGTGTCTTATTGAGTGTTCTCATGAACCTTTCAATTCCTCCATTGGCCTGTGGCCACTGTGGCGGTGATGCGGCGATGTCGCACTCTGTGATGTTTCAAGAAATCATTGAATTTCCCACCTTGGAAGGGAGGTCCATTGTCACTCTTGACTTCGGCTGGACAACCAAACATTGCGAACACTTTTTCTAACATTGGAGCCACATGTGTAAATGCCGTTGAGCTGATGGCTTAACAATGGGACAGTTGGAGTAGGTATCTATCATTGCTAGTGTGATCCTCCCATCTGGGAAACTCCTGAAGTCTATGCTCACCTTTTCCCAGTGCACTTTGCACTACTCCACAGTGATTATTGGCGCAGATCTTTCTGGAATGGCAGTCAGTTGGCATACCAGGGAACTCTGTACGGCTTCCTCTACCAAATCTTCGAATCCAGGTAATCGTACAGTCTCCCGCATCCTTGACTTCATCTTTATTGGCCCCTGATGTTCCCCGTGGTCCAACTGTGTTACATGATGCTGGGATGATTATGTGGGATTTGCACAGGAGAATTCTATCCTGGGTCATACTAGGTTCATTCCTCACTCTCCTCATCTTTGTGAGGTACTCATGGTCTTGCCTCGACCAATTGTTGGCATCCTGTAGAAAAGTTTGCCATGTGCCCCCTTGGACAATGTTGCACACCCCGGTGAAGACCGATCTGTTTCAGCTGCTTCCATGATGTTAGCTAGTGTCAGTGTTACAAAATATATATGAATATCCATATAAATTCATTTGCATGTACTTCCAAAGAGTTCATGAGTATATAAGATCACATTAACATGAGGTCTGGAGCTCAAAATGGCTTCCTATCTGACCTTGACTGGACAAGCTTCAACAAGCTATTCTGTACACCCTTACAGGTCACCTTGCTGGTCTTGACTACATGATATGCAAATGTTACACAGTGCAGAGCCTGCCTTTCTGGTCTGCCCATATCTGGCTGTTTTGCATGGTGCAGACATTGCACATCCATGTCAGCCATATTTGGCTTGGTGCCTTATTCTAAGTTCCGCTGACATGGCATTGCATACAGTATATAATACCTAGAAACTTGTCACTCTGGGAAGAAGTGGTCTGAGAGCCCCTAAGGTGGCAGATCTGACTTCTTCCTTGCTAATTAGCAATGATGCATTCTTTTGGTACCATTTAATAAAGTTCACTTTGTTTCTGAGCAACCTGCTATGTCTGGTGAGTTTCATTCATGATATGCTCCTGGGAGGGTGCCAGTATTTTCCTATCAGAATGATGTCAGAAGTGGGACATATTGGAGGACTGTGATGTCACCAGTTGATAAGTGAGATGTAAGTTAAATAACTAACTTGCCTTGCTGCAAGTGACCTTTCAGTCTTTCAAATATGTATTTAACTCATAGTATTAATAAAAAGGGACATTGACTGGCATTTAAAATAGACAGGGGACTGTAGAGAATGTTTTTAAAAATATTCTCTGTATCAATAAACTAATTGGTATGTGGATACACTGCAGGAGAGCCTGGGTTAGAGAATAATGTATGTGCACCTACACATATAAGAAGTAGTGAAGCAGGTGACTGATAAGTAACTAAGTTACTTTATGTCAATAAATATTGACAAATGGCTAGACTCTTTGGGAGTTTTATAAAATCCATTTCAGGAGAGCTCTGCTAGGAGGAGGTATTAATGTTACCCACAAAAAAAAAAAAAAACACTCCCACAATATAGTGAGTGGAGCCTCTGATTTGCTGGTTGCACCGGAACACAGGGAAATCATTTTGAAATATGCGTAGTAATGTCATGGATGAATGACTGCATTTGAATAGGGTATTGATCTTCAGTACTGAACGTATATGCTTCATGATTTATATAAAAATAAAGAGCATTAGTGCATGAAAGAAAGAAATTGCCCTAAACACTTTTTCTTTGCAGGAGATATTTTTAATTTATCTTTCAGGGTAAGCGCACATTGTAAGTACAAAGCAGACATCACAAGATAGGATCTTAGATGAAAATAATGGTAAGCGCACTAGAAAGCTGTTTAAAAAGCCGTCAGGAGAGACAAATTCAAATGAAGGTAAGAATATGAAGTAAAGTAATATGGACAGTTAAGCAAGTACAAAGTAGGGTTGGAATGCCCTTTGAGTCTGTGCAAACCTAGTGACTTGCGTATTTAAGAGTTTGCACCAATTCTTCTAAAATATTCTCATAATAAGAGGGGTTGGAAATGTACTCTTGACAGTGGCAGACATAAAAGTTCTTCCAGTATTAGGAAAAAGTGGTTGGAGGAAAAGTGAACTTGGAAACATTTAGATTTTCACATGAGCAAATATACACATGCAGAGTTGCTCATGGAAAAATGCAGTTCACAAATATTTTCTAGGAGTACTATTTCTTGGCCTATATATGCAAGGATAAACACCATGCATGCACTTTTTGAGACTTTGTTTAATAAGTGGGCTTTTAATTAGGCCTGGCGTTAGCCATTACTTTTGTGTATATTAAAAGTATGCCTGTCACTCTCTCTCTCAGCTGGCATCACTGTGCGTGACTGTATTCTGCTCTTGCACAAGGAGCATATAGACCCACAAAGTAGTTTTGTACAGTGCACAGAATTCCTGTTGCAATGAGTACTTTTTGAGACCAAAAACGATTTTTGCTTTTGCCAATGCTTGTTAGAATGGTGAGATGCCAATAGCTCCAACACTGATATGGGTTTAGAAAAACAATGCTTAGAAAAAGTCATGCATTGAAAATAATTGAATAACTAAAAAGACCTCCAATTTCAGACCTACTGGCTTTGGCAATGCTTATTAATATAGTTTTTATAAATGTATTTAGACTAGTTAAACTGATTTTCCAATATAAGTATTTTGGGAAATACTAGCATACATCCTCATGTTACTAGGAGCATTATACATAGCCTCACTGGCATAACCTTCAGTAGAATAAGAAGATTTTGGCAGCAGCTGTTGGCCCAGGACGTGACAGAAAGGGCAGTGCAGGGCCTGGGGTCAAGCTTTAATAGATTTGTGAAGGGAGGGGTGTTTAGGAGCACGGAGCAAGATAGTTCGGAGGAGAATATGGGATTGATTCACTTATTTGGCTGATGCAAACATATAGATATATTTTTCCCCACAATATCCCTCCTTTTTGATAGCAATATCAATACCATTGTTGTATTGTATATCTATGGCATTTAATTGAAATGTTTCTTTGTGTGCTTTCTCTACATCCTGTTGTATTTGGAGATATTTGTAGGCTAGCTCCTGCTCTGTAGGAGGTAGAATTATAACTATGGAGATTGAGTGGGTGCTTTTGCTGCACCACTGCTGTGCCATGGAAAAAGGCAATAAATAGGAAAAAATAGGCCTCATGGAGAAAAACGAATTTGTGTGTTTCTACAAAATTAGGACATAACAAATATTAAAAAAGACATTGATGTGGCCTTAGATACATGATATTAAATATTAAAAGGCATTCACATTAATTGGTGGCTGCTCAGGGTGGCTGCTCAGAGGATGTGCTGCTGTAAAATTAAAAATGCTAATAGATTTAGACTGGTTTGGAATATTTAGCACTGTTGAAAAATATTCTGTGCAAAGTATATAAAAATATATATTCAGATTTTGAATGTGCACATTAAAATGTATCTCCAACTGGTTAAACTATGTTGTTGAACCACATGAAAAGTGTGGATATTGATTTATCTAACAACCAAAATATATATAAATAGATGCAAAATGTTGCAGCACTCTTGAAAAGTAGAAATTGATTATTGTGGATAAAAGAGAAAGAATACAAGTCAGGACTTCCTATCCTGCTTTTCCATATTTGTGGATCTCATAGTAAATAATTGCTTATTTCTAAAGGGTGAAAGAAAGTTTCTATGTTTCAGTGAAAGCTTTTGTGCTTACACCAAATTAAAAGGGTGCATATTAAGTTTCTCTAGCAATGACAGTATTACTGAATATTAGGGCACTTACAAAGTAAAGCAATGGGTAGCCGTACACACATGAGAACTACATTGCAAGCCTTTATGTAATATTTTACTTTTATGCACAAGGATTATGGGCGCACCATGGCATTCAGAAGGCTGAGTCTTTGAGCCAATTTAAGAAAATGAATAAATGAAAAAGAATAAAACTGTACCCTACCTTTCATTTGTCAGCATACAGGATTTTCAGTCATGCTTCTAGAGAGTTACTTTCAAATGTGATCGTACCTTTTAAAATATCACCACGGAGGCACTGACCCTCAGTCTTGCTTCTGGAGAAGTTCTTTAAAGAAATGACACACATTGGGAAAGCCTTGGGACAGACAGCTGCTATGGGTTAAAAGGTTGAGGTCCACATTTAGAAGCCTAAAAGGGCTCAAGAGCAAGGGGTGACTTTGACATTTTAACCTCTTGAAAAGTTTGAAAGAGGAGATGGCAGTGCAGGGAGAGACTGAGAAGTTTGCGTACTTTATTTTTGTTAAAAGCAAGAACTATATGCACTCATGCTAAGGAACAATGCTGTTTAAATATGCTATTTACTTCCTCAGAGTTTGTTAATGCCCAGTTTCTACATATAGGGGTGATAGTGTTGACACAAGTGAAAACTGTTTCAGGTTTTCAACTTTCAAAATGGAGCAAGGTGGTTAGCTCCTGTCCAAGTTAAGGGTCAGAAAAAATGTGGTTGCTCTCTCCTTTTCTCATTCTCTTTTGAGCCTGTCTAAATTGTCTATGAAATAGCCATGAGACATTTAATAGGCTATTCAGTAATACTGTTTTAAGAAGTATTAGCATTAATAAAATGAATATATATATGTATATGCTATGGTACTGCCCATCCTGTCTGATGTTTTATTGAGAGGATTGGTAGTCTACATTGCTTTATTAGCTAGTCTGTGTAAATAAGCTGACCATGCTTATTAGAGCTGATGTTGCATAGTTTGGATTTTGAAGAAAATGTACCCACTAGAATGCCTGTAAAATTAGCAGTTTGGGATTTTCCTGCTGTAGGTGCTTTTATTAAAAGAAATAATTTTCAGAAGTGTCTGCAGTCCTGTACAAGTAATGTGAAGTCTGTCCACGCAGGGAGTTTTGAGCATTTTTGCTGAGGTTAGCCACTGTGTGTGTGTGCACAGGGCTGTGTGTTTGATTGAAGGGGGAACATATACATTTTCAGTAGATTTGTTTCTATTTTGGCCTACAGCAAATAAGTGTTAAGCAAAAAATGCACTGCTTGTAATGTTGAAGAGTAGTTTAAACAACTTAAAATTCCTTTATATTAATTAAAAATACTGATTCTACCATTGTAGGGTACAGCACTACAGGTACATGTACATTTTGCTCTAATGATGTCTAAATATATAATGTGCCTAGGGAAATTAGGGTCCAAATTAATTCTCAATGCATGGTAATAATATTAGGGATATCACATTAGCCTTCCTGAAACCACATTGGACACCAAAGATATGTTTAGGTACCATTAGCTAAAGGGTAAATTGCATTGTTTTAGTAGCAGATGGGGATATATCCGTTTTTTTGAGAAATAATAACTTTGCAGGAGATATACAGGGTGGGTTTATTCCACTGAATAACATTATCAAGGGGTGCAGCGTAAATACCAGAGAGTAGATAAGAGTATGGTATCAGTTTTATTGTTGCACAGTGTATCAGGATGAAGATATCAGACATGCCCAAGGAGAATATCATGGTTCCACTAAAGTGGAAGGTGTTTCCACTAATGTGGGAGATAAAGGGATACATTTCACAACTTTAATATAAATAAATATAATTTTGCAACAGTATATATATATATTTTTTTAATAAATGGAATTTATTCACAAATACCTAATGATAGGTTAGAACAGGGCAAGTACTGCTTACAGCTTCAGTAAGGATTCTCTGTTGTATACAACCTCTGTAGTGCACGTATGGATGTGTTGAGAGATGATGAATGATGCTGTTAGACTGCAGTTTGTTACATTTGAAAAGGAAATGGATGGATGTACACATAACTAACAAGAAGTTTATAGATATAGGGAACGGCGAGGTTTTGGATAAATGTATTTATTATAAAGTTTTTTAGAGCGCAAACTTGATACTGAAGGATATAATGCCCTCACAACAAAGTGATATTTAAAGTAAATAAATAAAAAAAAAAAAGAGAGAGGCTGGTGAAAAAATGCTGTCCCCATAAAGTGATTACCGTGAACTTGTGGTCCCTTTATAGCCTGTTGTGCCTGACATCAGTACAATATTATTATTTATACCTGTAGAGGCAGAGTATTTTTCTCTCCTCAGTGGGTTTTAGCATTAAAGTCCATCCACTGGGTGGAAAAATGTTTGCCATCATACTGAGATACCAAATCCACTATGTTCACTGTGAGTTCCAATGTCAATGCGCAGGCAGTAAAGAGAGGCTTGGGCCACCTATGCCTGGAAGGCGGTAGATTGTCTTGCAGTAAGCTGATAAGCTCCTTGTGACATCTCCATCACTTGAGGCCTGTGAAAGACTGTGACAAAAGACACTGTAGCTCTGCTGAACTACCTCCAGGAGAGAAGAGAAGCCTCATTGTCAAAATGCCAGTGCTGCCAAAATGAGGTGACTTACCTGTGTTTTGTGATATTCCAAGGTACCCGCAGCATATCACCTGACATAATTAAATTGTTTCAGGGCATTCAGCTCCTGCCCACCAAGAAAGAAATGATGTCCTTCCTGGGGATGATGAACTGCTGCCACCAATGGATAATGAATGCAGATGCTATGACTGTTACAAAATGAACTTGCAAACAGTTTCAAGAAATTGAAAGAGACATTGTGTACTGCACCTTCATGGGGAATGCTGGACTGCCTGACTACAACATGCCTTTCCATCTCTGTTTCAGAGCAAAATAACATTGCAAAAGAAGTGATGCTGCCAATGGTGTGCTGACCAGCTGGAAAAGAAAGGCCTGTGGGACACAACTATGTGACTTTGCTTTCTGCAGTGATTGGGGGTCCGCAGCTGTGATGGTGGAGAGGACGGCTCTCATTGTGTTGGACTATACCTGTATTGTCTAGGTGCCATATTTGGTGCAGTTGTTGCTGTCTGGATGGACACAACATTTTTATGCTAGCAGGCACACAGGTTATAATGGCACCATGTAAGATGCCCACCTGTTAATTTGTCAAAAGTATTACCTGCAATAGGTTATTCTGATGAGATCCATTCTCTTAGGAAAAGATATGACCCCTAAATAAGTTGGTGTTGAGATTGTAGAAAACGGCACCCCGGAAAGATTAGACACCATTTAAAAAAGGTAGACTATAGGAGCGGTACACTGATGGTTCCTCCAGCAGACTGATAGCCACTGATTACAGAGCAGGGTATGCTATAGCGATAGTCACTGATTACAGAGCAGAGTATGGCATAGAAATAGCTGAAGTGCAGCTCTGCTTCTTGGAACATCTACCCAATAAGATGAGCTGTTTGCTGTGACAAAAGCAGGAATACTAGTCAAGGGTAAAACTGTTAACATTTAAACTGACTCACATTATGCTTTGCAGTTCTTATTTTTGGCCAGCTGTGGAAGTATCACGGATTCATAACAGAAATGGGGCGCCTTATTAAAAATGGTCCTTTATTAAGGATCTTGTTAAAGGAAATACTATTGTACACTAGGATAGCGGTAATAAAATGTGAAGAATACCCAGGAGCTAATACTAAGTTAGCCAGAGATGATGCCATTGCTGACACAGCATTAAATGAAAATGTCACAGCCAGTGCAGATGGGACTAATGAATAAAGAATTCCAAAAATACAGCTCATTCAGAGACAATTGTTGTAAGCTAATGTAAAGGAAGAACAATGGTCTCCAACAACAGATATAGAGGGAGGATTGATGATGGATGTGAGCTGAATAATGAAGAGAGTATGGGCCTACCAGGATGAGATAGATGCCTGTGTCCCCACGCAGTATGTTACTTTCCCTTACAAGACTGGAGCAGGGACCCTCTGATATTGCACAAGGGAGGATGAATGCGCAGATGCAAGTTGCTTCCCAGTGTATGGGAACATCTGATATTGCACAAGAGAGGATGAATGCGCAGATGCATGTTGCTTCCCAGTGAATGGATTTAAATATTTGCTGGTGTGGGTGGATATGTTTTCAAAATGAATGGAGGTGTATCCAACAGGGAAGATTGATGCAGCAACTAGGGCGCAGTACTTCAGTAAAGCCATCTCTTCAAGGTTAGGACCCACTAGGGCATAAATAGCGATAAAATGGGATAACTCAGTGACTACATTTATGCTGAAGAGGTTATATCTGGGAATAAAGTATAACATGCATACCCCATACCACCCTCCAACTTGAGGCCAGGAGGAGTACATTAACTCCAAAATAAAAATAAAGAAATAAATTATTAGTAAAAGCAACTGATGGAACATTCCTGAAAGGGCCTGGTGCTCTGAATTTAGGACTGCCTGCAATGTGACAAGTACTTCTAAAGTGATTATGGATACATGGTCATTGCGAGAAAAATAAAAGCTGTTTCTTTTAGTTCTAGGTGGACTGGACCACAGACGGTGAACAAACGCCATGAATGGATTGAGGGGAGAAGATGCAAGGCAGCGCCCAACGCCTGAGAGGACGGTACCAGAAAGAGATGACCATCTGTCACCAGAGGACCTGAGCAACACAGCAGTCAAGAAGAGGACAGACCAGACCATTTCCACGATCCATGAGAGCCCATCATAAAGTGTCAACATCTACTGATGCTGTTGAGTGAAGTACACATGATGGTCTGCACCTGCACCTGCAGAAAAATAGACTGAAGAGGACAACGCAGGGCAGGTCTGTGACACAGCCCCTGAACAAGACGACTGCGGACCAGGAAGAGAAGAAGACGACCGCTCACTGCGTGCCTTTAAATTACTGACACTTGAAAAATGCCCAGGAACTGAGTAAAAAGTGTCACTGTAGCACTATGCATTGCACAGAGACAATATTTGTTGGACACTTACTGCTGGTATCACAACAGCCTGCTGATATAATATTGATATCCTCAAGATGTATCAATGTGACAATATATGCATTTTATGCAAAGACTGTGTAATGCCATTCAAAGATATGTAACTAATGTTTCCTACATATATAGACATATATATATATTGGTGTTACATTAATGTTGGATAGGTATATCCAAAAGGGGGGATTGTTACAAAATATATATGAATATCCATATAAATTCATTTGCATGTACTTCCAAAGAGTTCATGAGTATATAAGATCACATTAACATGAGGCCTGGAGCTCAAAATGGCTTCCTATCTGACCTTGACTGGACAAGCTTCAACAAGCTATTCTTTACACCCTTACAGGTCACCTTGCTTGTCATGACTACATGATATGCAAATGTTACACAGTGCAGAGCCTGCCTTTCTGGTCTGGCTGTTTTGCATGGTGCAGACATTGCACATCCATGTCAGCCATATTTGGCTTGGTGCCTTATTCTAAGTTCCGCTGACATGGCATTGCATACAGTATATAATACCTAGAAACTTGTCACTCTGGGAAGAAGTGGTCTGAGAGCCCCCAAGGTGGCAGATCTGACTTCTTCCTTGCTAATTAGCAATGATGCATGCTTTTGGTACCATTTAATAAAGTTCACTTTGTTTCTGAGCAACCTGCTATGTCTGGTGAGTTTCATTCATGATATGCTCCTGGGAGGGTGCCAGTATTTCCCTATCAGAAAGGGCTTGAGGACACGCTGCAGATGATTTCATATTGATGTATGCCTCCATTGTCTCTGCATCTTAAATTTCGTTTTGGGTGTCCGACAGTGTCGGCTGGATTTTTCGCTCTGAGTCAGTAAACAATCTCTATTATGTATTGTTTGTAGTTTGATGGCTCACGTTCGATTTTGGGAGGCGGGTGCAGTGCTGATCCCCGCAATAGTGGAACAAGAAGTTGATGGTCAGTGATGACTTTGAAGGACTGGCCACTCACGTAGAGGTGAAAATGCTGGCACACCCACTTGATCGCTAGGGCTTCTCGCTCAATTTGGACATATCGCACCACGGTGGGTGAGAATGCTTTGCTGGTGAATACCAGGGCTGCCCACCACCCAAGATACTGTTCTTGGGCCAACACTGCTCCAAGGCCAACTGAGATGGTATCCACTAGCAGTTCAGTACGCTTGTCCAGTACACCAGGGTGGTATTGTTGACGAGGGCATCCTTGATGCGTTGGAATGCTGCTTCTTCAATGTGACCCCAGCCACACTTGGTGTCTGTCCGAATTATGCTCCTCAGTGATTCTGCAATGGTGGTAAGGTCCAGAATGAATCAGCCGCAAAACATTGCCATCCCGAGAAAACTTCGTACCTCGGACACTGTTGTGGGTGGGAGTGCTTGTTTTATCGCCTGGGACTTTCAATGGTCAACCTGTATTCCATTCTGGTTGAATATGTATCCAAAGAACTCTATTGTCGGTTGAAAGAACAGACATTTTTCTTGATGTAACGTGATGCCATATTCTTGGAGACATTTCAGTGTGGCTCAGAGGTGTTTGTAATGTTCAGCTGCAGAGGGGGAATGTATGAGAATGTCATTGCTGACATTTAGGACGCCTGGAATTCCTGTTAGGTCTCACATATGCCATTTTGAAATGCCTCGGCTTCAAATGAGATGCCAAAGTTGAGGTGTTTATAGCAGTGCAAACCCAGGTGCATGCTGAAGGTGGCTATGTACGTGCGCTCTTCCACCAGGACCAGTTGGTGATACCCGGCGTTCAGGTCCAGTTTGGAGAACCACCAGGAGCCATTGACGTCAGCCACGATTTCATCCATGGTGGGGATTATGTGGCGTACTGCGGCATTCTCTCCGGATGACTTTATTTGGAGCCACATGTCAATGCATAGTGTTATCTTCCCCAGCTGTTTTGGCTTCTCGGCAATGAATATTGGAGAGACCTAGGGAGTCGGCCCAACACTTTTTCTATAATCCCTTGTTCTTCCAGTTTTTGCACCAGTGGTAGTGGAATGGGACCCGGCGGTGTCAAAGCATTGTTGGCGTTATTGTTGGATTAATGTGTAGTTTCACAGGTAGATCTTTGATGCACCCCAGTCCTTCAAAGAGGTTCAAGAAATGGTCGAGTAGGTCATCCGTTTCGTTTGCTAATGGCACTAAGCCTAGGTCTTCCGCGGAGTGCTGCTGATCAGCGTGTCTGCTTCTTGGTCGATGACATAGATCATTGTCATGATCTGGTTGTCTTCTGATTGGACGGGTACTGTTATATGTTTGCGTAGGGGTAGAGGTGATTTACTCCCATACTGAAAATATTTTGGTGTTGGACGGTGCTAGCTGTGGCCTGGGCCTAAGGCAGTTGTATTGCTGTATCCCCATAACATTCATGGGGGGCCCCAGTGTCGATGACTGCCCTTACTTCCTACCCTGCAATGCGGCTTGTGCATGTGGGTTGCGGCCTCCGGCACCTCTTCAGCTCTCTTGTAAATTATATGAGTAATGTTTCCGCTTCTTTGTCCTCTTCCCGTGAAGAGTCTTATACCCGGTAGGTTGATTGAGGGGCGGTCTTCAAGTCACCAACATGTGTGTGTTTAGTATTTGACAATTGGCATACCACTTTCCTCAGTGGCTTAGTGCCTCTGGGTCCCTGCCTTGGGTTTTCTTTTGGCAAACTAGGGCGAAGTGGTTGGAGATTCCACAGAAGGAGCATGTTCGGCCTTCTGTGGGACAGGCATTATTGGCTGTTCTTCCGCCCACATTATCCGCACCTGTTCTTCTGGGGCTGGAATGGAGGCCCTCTGGGGCCATTTACCTTCTCCTTTCTGTGTTAGCTCGCTCCATATTGACGACCACGCACTTGTCTGACATCCCTGTTTTTGCTAGATCCATCTCGTTGGCTATTGCGGTGGATAGGTCATGTGACCTTGCGAGGATTAGGATGTCGCCAAGGCTTATATTGGGTTGACTTAGAATGAGTCTGTCCAGCGTCTTGTTGCAGCATCCCTGGACTAGCTGGGCGCGGATCTCTTTGGGCTGGTCATCAGCTGTGCAGGTGCTCACTAGTTCCCACAGCCAGGCGTAGAACGTGTCAATTGATTTGCCCTCTTGCTGTTGGGCGTGGTACAGTTTAAACCTCTCAAAATACAGGTTTTGTTGCAGGTCAAAATGAGCGTCGAGTGCTCTTACAGCGGCGTTGTAGTCGGTAGGTGGGCCTGTGTTCGGTAGGTGCTTAAAAAGGAGGTAGATTTCTTCCCCTGCGTAGTGTAGGAGCAATGACCATTTAACAGCGCCATCGATCTCTCGTGTGGCTATAAAATAGTTGTCCAGATGCTCTATCCATGTTTTCCACCTGGGGGAGGCAGTTGCAAGATCAGCCAGCTCGCTGAATGTGGGTAGTACACCTGTGAGTGCTTGTTGTGTGATTACGCGGCCACGGGGTTGGGCAGCGTTCGGTTCATGCCCCCCTGAGGGTGAGTCTTCTCATTTGTGATTCTCCTTGTCTGGCTGGGGGTGAGACTGCCTCTGGCCATTTTTGTTTGTTTGTTTGTTTTTCCTCTTTTGGGTATTGTATAACACTGCTCCCTTATGTGCTGTTCCTACTTGGGGGTGTATGTGCAAAGTTCCTCTTTACTTCCCTTCGTATTGTATTTATTATTATAGATATATTTTTGTCTCTATCTGATGGCCTCTGGACTGGGTTTTAAAGGGAGAAATGTTGCCTTGACCAAGCTTGTTTGTGGCCCTTATGAGTAAGCGACTGTGTGACGAGAATGTAGTCTTACCCAGTACCTGTTAGCTGCTCCACGTTCTGTTTCACACATGGACCGGGAAGCTCCTGACAGGAATCAATGCTCCACAGGCTGCTGTGTTCATCTGCCTCATTAGCCTGTCGATGGCAACCTGTGGTGCCGTGACATGTAGGGGCCTGGTCGACGGTTCGCTGCCAGCTTGCAGGTGTGCCAGACCACCGACTCGTGGATCAACTCGTACTGTGCTGCTCTGCGGGCCTCACTTGCGATACGAAATGACCTGAGGGCTTGCCCCCGCTACCAGTGTTGGGCCCTTCTAAGATGGGGGTAAATCGTAACAAGCCCAGAATTATTAAGGTTTTGTGTCACTCTTGCGGCATGAATGGGACGGAGGGCACTGCAAAACCTAGAATGAGATTCACTAAACCACGCAAAGCCACCTTGGCTTTGTAAATCCGAAATATCGCAAGGCAGCGCAAGTCACTGCCTTGCATTACTCTATGTGGGGGTGTTACATTGGTGGAGTGTTCCAGATCTCACAGCTTTAGCTGCCCTCTACTTCAATCATTGACATTAGCCTTTTCTACTATTGTCACCACCGACTGCATGCATGAACACCGTTAAAACCCTTAAGGACTCTTACTAATCCTCTGAAGAGGTGCTTCCTGTTTTTTTTGCTTTCAAGCTAGAATGTTTTTATGTTACTTTACACAACATATTAAACCCTTACAAATCTGACAGACTTGTACAAAAAAAAGTGCAATCACCTTAATCCCTTGTGTGCTGTTGACGAGCTCAGCTCATCATGAGGGACGGATGAGCTGCCCTCATGACGAGCTGAGCTCGTCACATCCGTTGGAACGTTCGCATGCGGGGATAATTACCCCGCTGTGCTGAGCGTTAGAAAAACGGGTGTGGTGTGACGAGCTCAGCTCCGCTATGCCTTATGACGAGCCGAGCTTGTCAACAGCACAGCGGCGCCACGCGCGTCCCCCGCCCCCCCCCCCTGCACACCGGGGGGGAAAACACCCCGCAGCCAAGGAGTTAAAGAACCATAAACCGAGCAAAATCTAGCATGCTAGATGGCAGCTGGTTATTCTTGAAAGTGGTGTGGCATAATACCTGACCTGAATAGGAGCAAGCCAGCACACCAGCATTCCTGAAGGCATTTCTCAGACATTCTTTCTCCAAGAATATGTTGAAGAAAAGTGGATCAAATAATGCATCTTACAGTGCAATTTTCATATATTTGCTAAACAAAACCCAGGGTCTCAGTGAAGGGTACCCATAAAATATTCCAGTATGTTCGGGATGAGCCAAATAAACTGACCCTCTCCAGGAGCATTGAAGCTTTGCCTACCCAAAACATACATTTGAGAAACTGGTAGAAAAATCGTGCTGGAAAATGCACAATTTCCCCATTACTTGTTTACAAAGCTAGAGGTTCAAAAGTCACAATTTCACAAGGTCTCCCATATCATTTAACGCGTAGCTACACTTCTACATTTCAGTTCCATTACTTTTCGCATCCTGAATCTTCTAAGCGGATTCTTCATCATATGTTATGGGTGAGAATCTCCTTCGAGAGATACATTGGAAAAACACAAAATGTATATAAAACAAGCAGCAGAGCAGAACTAGAGAGACTTTAAGATCTTACATTTGTTACAATAATCTTACAGATTCAGCTTTCAGGTAGTCATCGTGATTATCACCTCAATATTTTTTTTAATACATATTTGTAAATACAAATGTTTTGTCCCAAATTTGAGGATATAGTTTGACACAAACTGGCACATCGAAGTGCAAAACAGAGCAAACGTTAATGTCAATTAGCTTTCCTGTGCTACAACTTTAGCACCAGAAGTTTTTCTTTGCCAATCATTGAAACTGGTAAGCATGTTTGGGGTGATTAACACACACACCCCATTTTGACTTGCCACGAAGCTAGATTAACTAAAATATCCTCACAAGTCTTTGAACTGGACCATAGCCAGGGCTTTATTTTGGGGGGCATGGTCCTCACTAATGAAAATATGAAGGGGAGGCTTTGTGGTACGGGAGAAAGGGTTCTATCTTCAAAGGTTTTTGAAACATACTGCAATATTAGTAAGATCTTTAAAACACACAATGCTATCAATCACATTTTTATGGTATTAGTCTATCTGAAGGCTTGTTATGCAAAATATGTGACCAATAGAGCTTTTTAAACGAATTGAATCAAAACAAAGTTAGTTTGAAGATACATCTAAATGAAAATAGAAGTATTCCACCAATAGAGTTTTCTCGAAAGTTGTGGCAAATGGAGAATCTCAAACCACCCTGGGGTAGTAAGATTGGTCAAAAGTTGTTAAAGCTTAAATACAACATTAGAGTGTGTTTGGAGATTCTTCTAAAGATTGCCCAGATTTCCGTTGTGTTACGGGAAGATACCCATGGTAGTAATTGGTGCACACATGCACATAATAGAACAAGCCGCCTTGGCACAAAGATGATGGAGCTCTTTTAGGCTTTGTGGGCAGACTTGCCTCATATTTAGCTCTGCTGAGACATCATAGATATGTCTCGCTGTGATCATAGGAAGGAGTGCATGACAAAATGCTAAAAAAAAGTCCTGCCAAGGATAGAAAATGCATCTATATCAGATGCCATGACGATAGAGCAAAGTAGGCAGTCTTGAAAAGAATAGTAAAATCTACAGATTTTGAACTTAAATCATAAGTGATGGAATGTCAATGATCTCAATAAGGACATTCAAGTATTCAATAATTGGACATGCCTATTTTATAAAGCATTCTCCACACACCTGATGCTAGAATTGTCTCCAAAAATGGCAGATTGTCAGTTACTATTGTGCTCCAAATGAGGCCCTGCATGGTTGTATAGTAAAAGATAGAAGCCAGAAATAAATGTATTCCTATAAAGAACAACCAGCCCGGCATGGCTCTTTGGGAATGAATGAAGAAGAAAACTTCAATCAGTGGAGTGACAGAAGCTCCAGAGTTCTAGAACATTTCATAATAAATATTAGTTGTGCCATTTCTAAATGACTTGTCACTGCCCAAATGGAATGGTACTCAACTTACTAACTTGCAGAAGATAAACGGTTAAGTCTGCCCTGTCACGGATTCAAACCCATAATGTGCATATCATAGCAGACTCAAGGTGGCTGAGAAATACCTGCTATCAATTACTTATAATACTAAGTACAAGAGGAACTCTTTTTCCCATTCCAACAAAGTAATTGATCAAGAGTTTTTTTTTCTGTGTGATGCACTTACAGAAGGTGGCCATAGTGCCTGGACTCAATAACAGACACAGACAAAATAAAGTAGGGCGTCCCTACTTTATCTGAGTAAAGGAGTAGAACCCTACAGTGGACACCGACAAGCACATCTAAAACAAAGGTTAACCTAAAAGGAACTCCCTACAACAAAACACGGTTAATAAAGAAACACTAGATTAGACTGAAGATATAGGAACTCCTAAAGCAATTCAAATATGTAGTGCCCTAATATTGTAGCTCTTGAAAATCCAATAACTAAAAGAGGCAAAAGCCATGTTAGCAGGGAGGTCTAACCAAGCAGGCAGTATTTTAAAAACTACCACCTCAGCCTTCACTGACTCAAGTCACTTGACTAATACGGTCTATGTAGTGGCAAACCATTAGAAAGTCAATAACTTTGTGTGGCTCTCTTATGACCTATGAACTGGCTGCTAATTTCCAGTCTTATGATAGTGTTCACGTTTTCTATGGACAGCATGGGCCACACATTT
Organism: Lissotriton helveticus; assembly: GCF_964261635.1. NCBI lineage: Eukaryota > Metazoa > Chordata > Amphibia > Caudata > Salamandridae > Lissotriton > Lissotriton helveticus. Next base: position 2,081,837,384 of record NC_136057.1, on the reverse strand, counting down.
TAGATTTGTTTATAATTTGGAGGATTGAAAGGGAAGAAGACTTAAGGCCTTAATAAGATATTGGCAGATGGAATACTTCATAAAAATGTAACTGATTTCCCGTCCACCATATTACAAGTGTATCTAGACCTCCATTATGACAAGTAATAGAGTCATATGGCACTTGTAATAAAGTGGATGTGATATCGGTCACATTTTGGCAGAGTATCCCATACCTACAAAAACAACAGGAGTCAACCCATACCGTGCTTACCCTCTCTCTCCATACCAGCCCAAGGGGATCACCCTATGATACTAGTATGGAGAGATAGGCTAAGCACAGTAGGGGTTTCCTCCTTCTGTTTTGATATGGTTATAAATGTTTGGGAATGTGACCGAACCCTATATCACTTCTTACCCCCTCCTTTTTGGAATATTGAGTATCCCGTCCTCCAAAATCAAATAAGGTGATGATATAAGCGGCAGGTTTTTGAGACAATAACAATTGGTAATGAGCATATGTGCTAATGAGTGATTCTGGACATATGCAGGTTCATTTGTCACTACATCAATTCAGAAGAGCTACATCCATATAAGGCCAATAAAAAGTATCTTAATTTTCACTTTGTAATGATAATTGTCAATAAACTATATTTTGTAAATCGATGTGATGTTTACAAAAGCAGTAAAGCAGTGCATTCAGTCACCCTATGGCCCCTGTGGTTCTATAAATACTCAAATATGGCAGCCTGGACGCTGGCCTGGTGCACTGTGGTCATTAGGACTGAGACCTTTAAGGTTTATAGACAATTTGTGATCATATGCTCTGATCATCATATGTTGTGATCATGGCTCTCCATGCTCGCCAAATCAATTATGGCTTAATGATGTCATTGTAGCATCTTGTTACATATTCAGAAAGATTAGCTCTGTTTCTGTAGGAACCCTGTAATGCTGATACAGAGATGTAGCCTCACTATAGCCAGACGTCTCAACTGACTTTTCCTGGAACCCAATGATGAATGGAAGGGTGTAAACGAGTGTAAAGATCAGTTACCAATATCTTACATGGTGTGACACAGCCTGATAAGTAACAAAACACGTTTTCACTCTCTTTTCAACCCCTAATGCAGAGATCCCAAGTTGTCCCATATCAGGCAAGCTAATTCAGTTGAGTTCTTATCTTTTGCAGGATACAACATGTATAATTGAATAAAGAAAACTACCGAAGCAGAATGAAAATTATAAAATTAGAACTGTGCAACTTGATTATGCCTGACTTGAAGCAATCAAAATGGTTTGACTAGCTCCTTAACCTTGACTCCAAGCAGAAGATTGCATCACAGACTATGAACGTAGAAGTAGAGGTCATCTTGTTCTCAGTGAAGAGCTGGACAGCACGCAAAGGGCATCCTGGACACAAGATTTAGTTAAGCAGTCCTACGCTCATCTTCTCAGCATGCACTGCTGTCTGTTGACAAGACAGCTCATTTCATTGTCCTATGTTAAGTGTGATTCGCTTAACCCAGTCCTTGATTTTACTTTGCATTCTGGGTACTCATAGCATCGCATACATACGGTGATATTCACAAAGGTAAATTTGTTTATAAAATAGATGTATGACTACATTTTGCTTCTTTACACCTGCAATAAATTCAGAAAGGAATTCCTAAACCCATTTGAGAAGGCAAAGTCATCAATTTCATTAAAGAGATGAGAAGTGGCTGTTTTATGGGATGGCTTGACGTGGAACTATGGAAACACCCACAAACATGTACATTTGTCTGCATTCCTTAACTCCTATTTGATGTTTTTCCACCCCTGGAAATGGTCATAGATTTATTTACTTCAAAACAGGGTTGAAGGAACTCCCATTCCAGGGTGGGAATTGGGATCGATCATTTAGAGAGTTGTTTGAGCTGTCCTGGAAAGAATTTCTCTATGATGAAAAATATTTTCCCAGTCAACTTAACGGAATGCGTACAATTCTTCCTCAATGTTCAACCCATTTGGGAACATAGTATTGAGGTTTACTGTGTATTTGTATTCTATCTGTCTAAGTTGCTTTTCTCTGTCCCATCCTCTTCAAGATTTCAGGACCTTATCAATTACAAAATTTGAGAGGGACTCTACATCATTGCTATGAAGATCATGGACAGGCCTGCCACTGGGTATGAACAGTCTGTTTTTAGCTGCCTTTAGATGTTGAAGGATGCGACAGTGAACTTCTAGAGTAGTACTGCCTACATACACTAAGCCACATTTGCACGTAAGGACATATACTACAAATTCTGTCAAGGAGTTATACATGCCTTCGATCTGGAGTGTTTATTCACTGCAATTCATTCAGTGAAGACATGTTTTACATCGATGACACTTTTTTAAATGATGGCCCTGTTGCAACCAAGTACCTGATGTGTCTACTTCAGGGCTGCTGCATGCTAGATCACCTTTCATAGAGAATGCTCACCTGAATGTTCGTTGCAGTGATATCGGCTTTAGGGGCCCCAACGTGGCATCTCTTCTCACTAGATGCCAATGTTGTTGCATGATTTTCCTGATGGCTACAGCCTGCTCATTAAGGATGGTTATCATCCTGATTGGTTGTTGGTTCAAATCCCTATTGTTGGCCTTATGAAACAAACTAGTTTCTCTGTCTTTACCTTGAACTTTATTAAGTGCTGTTAAAGTTTGGGAGGAGACATCATCAGCGAGATCATTTGTGATGTCACTGACCATGTCTTGAGTGATGTAATATGTGAGATCATAAGCAGTGCATTTCGGGGGCACATTTTATAGTTAGTTTTGGTTTTGTGTGTGTGAAATCTGAGCCTAACTATAATTTCCCTTTAACCTTTGTTTTTTCAGTGAATTTTTTAATTGCTAATTCCTAACTATAACATCACTGTAAACTTTGATTTTTTTCAATTAATTTCTATAGTTTTTATAGTAGTAGTCAGGTTTGCAGAGTAGTGGAGAAAGGCGGCAGGGCCTCCCACCAGCTGACAAGAATTCCGCTGTGTAGAACTTACAGGAGGTACCATGAGGGCTTCTTGGCCCCAAGGACCCTCTGGATTCAAGGGGACTTAACCCCCAACTAGTAGTGCACCAGGAGGAATGTTTGCAGAGTGATGGAAAAAGGGGGCATGCCTCTGACAACTTCTCAGCAATCCTGCCTTGTGGAACTTACTGGAGCCAACAAGAGGGGTAGTTTGTCCCCAAGCACGTCCACAAAGCAGGATAGCTGAGATCGGATAGCAGGACATGCCCCCTTTCTCCACCATTCTGCAAACATGCCTCCTGGCACACTACTAGTAGAGGGATGAAGTCCCCTTGGTTATTGAGGGTCCCTGTGGGCCATTCACTCCTCATTTTACCTCCAGGAAGGCCCACACAGCTGGATTTCTGAGAGGTGGTCAGAGGTTATGCCCCTTTTCTCCACCTGAGGCTCTCAGGAGACAAGGGGACATCATCCCCCGACCAGCAGTGCACCAAGAGGTGCGTTTGCAGAGTGGTGGAGAAAAGGACGTGGCCTCTGACCAACTCTCGGTAATCCCGCTGTGTCGGGCTTACTGAGGTAACAGGAGGTCTTCTTGGCCCCTAAGGGTCCTCGGCAGCCAAGGGGACTTCATCCCCCAAACAGGAGCATGGTGGGCCTTTCCATGCCAGTCAGTCTTGCCTTATATGGGGAGCTGTTATTGAGAAGCAAGTTGATTTGGTGGTGGTCTAATTTGGGCAGCTTGTCCATTGCAACTTCAATGGCATCACAACCCTAAGGTGGGTGTTTCTTATGGTGGAGCTGGCAATGTCTTCACCATTGGGAACACTGCATTCCACTATTCTATAAATTGGCCAGTGGAATGTAGGGGAGAGAAGGTGGAACCCTAGTATTTTTGGTGGATGTCCAATTACAATCCTTCCCTAGATAAGGCTCATAGTCAAGTCTCATAAGGGTGATCACCCAACAATGTAAAGGAGTGTATGCAATGCCTTTTTTCTTTTTATAGGCCAGCATTTGAGAATTGCTTCCCTTTTTTGCATAGTTGCCAAAATTATTTGCAGCTCTTTTCTGCAGGTGGTGAGGTTAATCGTCACAATGAACTCCATCAAAATTAATCATCTAATGACGTTTATTATCGTACATATTTCTGTTCTTTGTCATTTTATATGCATGCATCGCCTCTGTAGAGTGTGCTTCAACTATAGGAGCCATGGATTGCCAAACCGATGTACAGGGAACGCCCAAAGATCTGCAGATAGTCTGTACATGCTCAAAATTATTAGATTGTTTTGCCTGAATATGTGGGTACTCCCATCATAAAGTATTCTGAAGATGAACTTTGTGACTTTCTTCAAAATCCGTACCTACAGTCATTCAAATGTGGGCCATGTATTGTATAGTGTATGCATGTTGTGTCTGGGATATAACCAATCTTTACATCCTTCCTAGAGTTCTTTTCAGGGTATATTATCTGGTCAGGGAAAGTAAATGAAGGAAGGAAGACTAAGCTGCATTAAGTCTAACGAGGAGGTGCAATATGCCTGAGGGAAAGACATGCAGTGGATAAGATCTGCAGTGGCGGATCATGTTCCTTAATATACACATTAACTTACAGAGACCATGACTTGTATGAAGGGAGAGCTATGGTACTAGTTGTGGCACCGTCCCCACTTAATTTCCTTAAGCACACAACAGCTTCTGGAGGAAAAGGACATCAGGATTCAAGCAAGCCCAAGTCAGTGCAGAGGGTTATGCCCTGGCACCCCACAATTTCAGAGTAGCCTATGTAATTAATACTCCAGGGTCCCATGTTTAACTCAAGATTAGTTGGGTGACTGCAGTGTGAGGAACTAATCCCATGCACAATCGGCATTGTGGTCACATTGTGAGCATTTCCACTCACAAGAGTTATCTTACTATCACATTCACCCATAAACAGTTATCTAATGTCAGAGTTTTGCATCAGTAATGAGGGTCTCTAGAGCGATGTTCAATGGGCTTTATTTCTGAGGCATCCAAATGCAAAGGTGTAGGATTAGTCTAGAGACAAAGTGACAGATAACAGCTGTTGCCAAATTAGTCGAGAGAGAGAGCGATGGAGATAAAAATAGATAATGTGATTAATAGTAAGCGGTTGAACTGGACTTTTGATTGGAGCTGGGTCTAATTTTAACATATATAGACAGGCCTTGAAACAGAGTCTTCATTATGATGCTCAAAATAAGGTTCAACACCCAGATCAGCAACACTTTACAAAGCAAACTCTTTATGTTTAATTGTTGCCCCCAATGCACTTCTCCCTAATCCATCTGCATCTCTATGAACTGGTAACTCTAACCAATCAAATATCTTTTTGCAGCATGTTGCAACAGAATTCATAATATCCTTTAATAATAATAATCTTTATTCGGCATATATAACAAATATGACCATAAAAGATACAAATCCATCAGCACAACAATACAGTACATTTGATCATCATATAATAAAATTAGAGAAGAAAGGGCAATCAGGGCACCGCTTAAACATAAGGAGCAATGACCAGAAACATCTTAAAATGTTAAAAAACAATAAAAGGTACACCACGCACACTCCCCACTAATGCTTTAAGTACTTAAAGGTCTCCTCCTTTTATGTTCCCCTCGTGTTTCTTAGCTTTAAAGCAGATCTTAAGAAATGTGTGACACATAATAGTGTAAAAGCATCAGGGGACAGTTTGAAAAAAAAGTAAGGCCACCTGGGCCTGCTTACAATTATGCTTCCTTAAAAGCCCTTTAAAAAACGCTCTTCTCAGGAATGAGTAATACGGAAACAAAAGAACAAAGTGGAGGGTATCCTGTGGAGACCTATTGTCGCAGCCACAGGGCCCTTTGCAAATGTGAAGGAACAGAGTGCCAGGTGTTCTATGCATAGAAAATTATTATAGGATTAGGAGTGTATCCACTTCATTCAATGAATATGTGATTACATGGGAATTCAGGAATTGCTAAAACTGGTGGGATCTTTACAAAGTACAAAGCCTCTGTTAAGGTGGCGTTCACTTTATTTTTAAATTCAAACTATAGAATATGGTAACTTAGGTTAGAGCAAGCTGAACTACAGGTTAACTCATAAGTAAACTGTGCAATTAAATATCAAGAATAACTTGGAGGAAGATAGAGTGGAATTGTTGATTCAACTGAGTCAAATTGTAAGGTTTAATAAAGCACCTAGGGGCAGATTTATGAAGGCCTTGCGCCGCAGGTGCGTCACTTTTAACATGGGAAAAAGTGACGCACCGGCAGCGCAAGGCCTTCATAAATCTGCCCCCTAGATTTTAGTGCCAACAGTCTGAATCAGGCACAAGAGCAGGACAGGTTACTTTTGTGACAAGTTTGGGGTGATCCAATTTGGAATAAATCTTTAGCAGTCCATAAAAAAGGACCCAATGACATAGTTAGCAGCCTGGGGAAAAGGAAAGAAAACAAGTAATTATTTGATATATCAGGATTTATGATTTTCTGTACTGAGGCAGGAACTTGAAATAGGGATGTCACAAGACATCATTAAAGGTCTCAAGAAAGGGAAGCTCGGCAGGCCCAATCTCGTTTGTATTAAGTTTGGCAAAATTCAGTTGGAGGCATGCATGAACATGGGCTGTATGCAGGATAAATGCTCCGATCATTATCAAAAGTGAATAGATTCTGGCATCTTCAACTCTCCCATGAGGCACAGGGTCAAGACTAATTTACATATTGCTGGGTCTGAATTGGGGTGGCGAAGTGAGCTAAAGAACGATGACGGATTCAACCCAGATCTGTGACTAGGGGTGAGTGTCCTAAAAGTTTCAGCGCTCTGTCCATCATCTTGTCTTTGCTTTGTTCATCCTAAGTTGGCAGGTTATGCCCAGAAGTGGATCAGTTGCTCACTTTGCACTGGATTCAAGCTACCCTGGCTGATGAGGGGTGTTACCCTGAAACCAGTCCCAGGCTGATTGTTTCCTGTCCAGGGCAGACTTGGCTTGGCAGTTTGGGCTGGACTGTTGTTCACATGAGGCACAGGGTCAAGACTGATTTGCATGTAGCTGTGTCTGAACTGGGGATGATGGATTCAAACCAGATGTGTGTCTGAAAAGTTTCAGTGCTCCGTCCATCATCTTCTTGTGTTTGCAACTCTGTGATGGTGATCAAGAAAGTACAGAAACGCCAGGATGCACTTCTGCCTCAGAAGGTTGGCGGCCTGGAGTGAAGTTTAGCACAGCGCCGGGTGAGGTGTTGTTTAGAACCAAATCTGTTATTTTGTGATGTTCTCCTAGAACATAATTAAAATTTAGCAAATGACTTTTGGATGCCTTTTCCCTTCATGTTTCCTATGTTGCTGCTGACAAGCTGTTTAAATTAAGAAAATCTATTTAATCCTCCCCCTCTTATCGATTCCTCATTTACCTTCTTTTTATCAGGGTGCCTTTGTGTATTTTATGTTTATGTCTTTTTTTAAAAGTTATCTGTGACTTTTTGTACTTTTTTTGTTTTCCCTTTCTACTTCCTTAGTTATTCCTTTCTGCTTCTATGCCATCTTACTTCCTAATTCCTACACAGCGCCATGTCGGAGAGGCAATGACAGTCAGCAAGCGGCAGCACCAATGTAGCTGCTACAAGCCGTAAGCCTTGCCGCTGCTGCAACTGCCAAGGTGTGCAGCCCTGCCCAATTTCTTCCAAAGCAGAGAGGGACGCAATTGTTTTACACGTGTAAAGCCTCCTCCCGTCCTTGCTGGTGGCAGGCCTGGGAGGGCGTACGCCCTGCGGGAACGTTTGCTGCTGTGGCGAAGTGTGCACTGGTGCATGCATCGAAGCACTGAGATTAAGCACACAATGCAGCAACTGATGCACCACTGGGCCAACATACTGGGTAGGGAACAGGACCTGCTCAACCTGTTGGGTGTCAAGGTTGCGGGGGTTGGTGAGTAAATATTTACTTTTTGTGTTCTACAATGCTAATATTTTTTTCCGAATAGCATGCTGCTAAAACTCATAGGTAAATGAAGTTTACGTTACCAATATTATGTGATCCAGCTTGAGCTAGCCAGTGCTTGGCACTACTTAATTGTACTTGTCAGCGCTCAATTTGGCTGATTATTTAAGAAGTCATGCCTACTCCTCTATCCCATCACTAAGATAGTGGTAGCAGAAACATCAGTGAGTTAGCGTTCTCTGAGTTTCTTTATGTGTCTCATACAGCCCCAATCTCACAGTGACGAGTAGTATGCATCTATGCATTGAAAAGGGAAACTAAGTCAGCCCATCAAGCAAAGATCATTCAGTTCTAAATATAGTTTAGGTTTAGAAAATTAGGAATACGGCTTAGGTTTATGAAATTAGAAATAGATCAACTCAATATTAGTACTATAGGCAATCTGATTTAGAAAAGTACAATGCCCCTGTGTTTGCCAGTCAAAATACTTTTCTGGAGCATAACTGTACCACTAATCCATTTGTTTTACCTTCTGTAATTACTTACATCAGCACTCAAGGGCGAGAGGGCATCATCTGAGGTAGGGGAAGGGGCTGCCACCACCAATGCCACAGTGGGCGGAACTACCACCTCCAGTGCTGCGCCCCATGGTTCCTCAAGCCCCAGTAAGTCCTGTTATTCATATTATTTCCCTAACGTTTACTTCTCCCCACTATTAGAATAAATTTGCCTTGTTTATTTTTTCATACTATTTCCTTTTTTCAACTCTTCTTCTTGCTGTTTGTTAAATTCTTGTTATCACTGCATTATCCTTTTTATTCTATATTTCATGTTTCTGTAGCTGATTACCTCCTGTCTGTACCAGTCTGTGGTTTTCTTCTGCTTTGTTAGTGAGCTTTCCCTCTCCCCATATAAATCATGTGGACTGGTACTGCAAGACTAAGAGAACAGATTACTGGTCCTCTACTGTGAAGATTGTAGGCCCACGTAAGCTATTATTCACCATGCATGTTTGTTGAGAAGGCTTTCGTTTTCTTCATGCTCAAACACCTAAAACGAGAGAGTACCATAATGAAACCCCCAGATTTTGTGTTATGATTCATTTATACAGTATACCAGCAGCTTTCCTTTACAGTGCAGCATGGAAGATCACATTGCATTTGCCAACCAAGACCATGTGTCCTTTATGGACTGATTATTCCACGCCTTCATTGTGCTTCAATGACTTATGATAGCTCTGCCCCTCAGTTACAAACGTTTTTGGTTGGCTTTACTACCTGGCTTTTCTAACAGTGTCAACCAACAAGCCACCCAAAGTGATAGTTTTGATAGATGATACTGCTAACCAAACTGTAGTGAGGTATTGCAGTTGTATTTTGTTAAAAAACTTTATAAGGGGAGGTTTATCTGGCAACTAAAATGTGTAATGTTTTTTCTACTCCCACAGACCACCAGTGCCAAGGCCAGTGGCAGCACCAGTGCGCCAGACACAGCAGAGAAGAGGGGGGAGTCCCAGCGGTGGCCGGGACAGCTGGTGGTAAGTCACAATGCTTGCATATTGACAAGTTAAGTATACTCACTGTATTTGTTAAGCGAGGCAGATATCTCACCTATCACTTTTCATCACCTCCCTCCCTAATGCATTTTGTCACCCGTGGTCTAACTGCAGCATGGTTCAATTCTACACTGCAGTGTTGGCTGTGCAATGTGCACCTGCTTCTGTTAATGCAGCATTTACAAAGTTTTCAATGCCTTACTGTTAGAAATGGGATTTCTGGTTGGCTAGGGCATGCGCCTAAGCCAGGCAGAAACCACCACTCTTGTGAGGGCAAGGGAGTTACACGCTTAAGATAACCCCTGCTCACCCCCTTGGTAGCTTGGAACGCGCAGTCAGGCTGTTCCCAGTGGCAATGTGTAAAGCGTTTGCACAACACACACACAGCAGCAACACAATAGGAAGACCACAAAAGAAACTCCACACAAGGTTATATCAAAAATAGCCTTTGTATTATCATAAACACATAAGAATCCTAATCATACAATATACACTGTGCCAACTGGCACTAGGCAATATTCACACAGGATTATATGCAGGACCAGGCCAATCAGGCCACGGTCAGAACCATCAGAATGAAGGTAGTAAATATAAAACACAACCAGTAACTAATGGTACCATAATGGCCTAAGCATTATCACATTAGCATTAGACACCATTCTAAAATATCATAGCATGCCATGAGGCATAAACACATTAGCCCCAAACCTCATTAGCATAAAAACATTACGCATTAGGCCTCACCAGCATAAACACATTATATAATAACCTCATAACTTAAACACATTACTCATTAGGTATCACTCGCATAAACACATTATGCAATCACCTCATAAACATAAACATATTACGCATTAGGTATCACCAGCATAATCACATTATGCAAACACCTCATAAGCATTAACACTTTACGCATCAGTCATGGTGCATATACATATTCGGCAGGAACTCAGTAGTGTACAACAGTAACACTACTACAAGGTGCATACATCACCTTAGGGCCTTGCGCTCTTTCACCATCACACCTATGACCCCAGGCCAACTGGCTTTCCACTGGGGCTCAAATGCCCTCTGTCCAGAAATGTCAGGGAGTAGCTGCCAATGCAGCGAAGCAAGGTGCACAATGCACTGGGGTGTGGGGTGCAACTCACCCCTTCATCATCTAAAAAGAAATGCGCCCTTCGTTGCAGCTGCCCGCTATGGCGGCGCAGCTGAGGAGAAAGATCAGGCCTTGGCACTACTAGTGCCTCTTCGGTCCCCCTGCGGGATTCAGGGAGCTAATCGACAAACTTGCCCCCTTCATTGCAGCTGCCCCCAATTGCGGTGCAGCTGTGAAAAGTAACCAAAATGCCCACAGCACACAGCAAGGGTGTTGCTGCTCATCACAACCGCTTAACAGGCCTAAATGACCAGAGGTTCAGCAACTCACCAGGACTCCGTGCAGGCCCAAAACGACGGGGGTGCCACCGTAGGCACCAACAACACACTCAGGCTGCAGCCCCACTCACCGGGGCTGCTGCTCGGGGACTCCTCCAGTCTCTGTGGTCTGGGGCTTTGATCAGCACCCAGCAGGACTCTGCCCTGGAGCCCGCAAGGCTCCTGTTTTCTCCAATGCAGCCGGGGCAGACACCAGCCATGTACCTCGGTCTCTCCCCTCAGCAGCCGCCTGTCTTCGGTCACACAAGATGCTCTCTCCTCCTCACGGGAGCCCCCTCTTCCACAGGCTGCTGTGTCTGCCCACAGTAAGGCAGCTTGCCTGACTTCTGGGCCGGCCGCACCTCTTCCTCCTCTCTTCTAGGCTAATGCGGGGTGGGCTTCTGTATTACAAGCAAAAACGCAGGGTGGGCTTCCGCTACAAAATAAACTGAAATGCATGGTGGGCTCCCGCCAGATGAGCAGCATTGCAGGGTGGGCTCCCGCTAATTCCAATTGCATAAAAGCAGGGTGGGCTCCCGCTTTTAGGTGAGGAGTGCAAAAGATGCGAGATGGGCGCCCGCTGTGCCTGGAAGCACAGGGGAATCCCTACGCATGGGGTTCCCTCCGGGCATGTCGCAGCCTCGCGCTGCAGACACCAGCTCCTCTCTCCTTCTTGACCATTTAAATACATCACTCACGAGGCACTAGGGGTCACTTAAAGTCCAACGAGCACAGCTGGGCCCAGGTAGGCCAGCACACAGGGCCCTCCAGCAGGGAGGTAAGCCCTTGTGGCGGTTTCTCCTGGGCCGCAGCAGCAGCAAGCCCCAGTAAACACAGGAACAGCACACCCAACATGGGGTCACAGCCCCTATATTTACACCACATTTCTCCTTGTCTGTAAAGCACAGGGCTTAGGGGAACCAGTTCCAACTAGTTCTGCAGCACTCCGTTTACAGTTCTCACACCCTAGATAGAGCCAGCATTGATCCTATTCAGGGTCAGGGGACTACTCCTCCCACCACTCCAAATGCAGATGCTCTATTAGGCCTAGTGCTGATTCACAGTGCCCCTCCTGGAGCCACATACACCTCACCAGCCCCTGTCACTCCAAAGCCAGACAAGCAATACACATCAGGCACGTAGACACATAGAACATCTAAAAGTGGCATTTCTAAAATAGTTATAATTAATCTGCGCACAAAATTGTGTAGCATTCATCATCACTATTCCAAACATACCAAACTTGACCACGCAGCTACTCTTATATCAGGAATTACCACTGAAACACTTATCAGGGAATGCCCAATGCATTTCTATGGGAGGGCCGCCTCACAGTAGTGAGAAACTAAAATTGTTGTTTGTCACTACCACGATATGTCACACACTTAAGGTACATGTCCTACCTTTTACCTACAATGCACTCTGCCCATAGGGCTAGCTAGCGCCTAACTTGGGGGGCCTGACATGCAGTAAAAGGGGGGTCACGGGCATGGCACACACTTTAGGTGCCACGTCACAGCGGCAGTAACACTGCGCGCACAGGCCCTGCAATGGCAGAGGCCTGGAATAGGTTTGAAAGGGACTTAAGGGCAGGAAAAAGAAACCCATAACTTTTAGTTGTACAGGAAAGGAAGTACAAAGGGTTTCCTCCTTTACCTACCTGTGCGTGATTTTTGATGATAAAGGAACCTGGGGTGCTCAACACAAGTCCAAATCAAATGCAGTTACCAGATCAGCTGGAGCCCTTTTGAACTTTGCCAAAAGATTGGGGTCACGCCCAATGGAAGCCATTCTTAAGGTATATAATGCCAAATGCCAAATGCCAAATGCCAAATGCTTAGCAATCGCTACCTATGGAGCCTCAATATGGGGATACACAAACCCAGTTAATATACAGAGGGCAGAAAATAGATTTTTTAGATCACTACTTTCCGTCCCCCAGTCCACACCCACTGTTACCATTCATTCAGAATTAGGCACTGGGTTTGTTTCAGACCACATAAAATCTGCCCCTGTCATCTCCTGGCTAAAAACTTGGCTAAAGGAGGAAATCTCTTTAAACCATCAAATCCTCAAAGATTGCCTGGCCATGGATGGAGCCCTAAAGATCCCATGGCTGAACTATGTAAAAACTATGTTATCTCGTGTGGGACGTATTGATCTCTTCTACTCCCCTGATAGCATCCAAAAGGAAGACGTCATGACGATAAAAACATCATTGATAAACTCCTTTATAGTAGAGTGGGAAGAAGCAGAGCTAAAAAAAACAACTGTTAGAAGAAACTATGCCCTCATTACTGTCCCAGGCCCAGAACCCTACCTGGTCTTTGTTAATAAACCATTCCATCGTTTTCTTTTAACTAGATTTTATTTAAATTTGTTACACTTTTTGTTAGGCACTTATACTAGATGGGATACACCTGACAACGCAAGTCCTTGTGACTGTGATCACTTTTCATCTCAGGACACTTTCCATTTCATTATGTTCTGTGATCATTATGCACAAATCAGGAGAAAATATCTCTTACCAATTCTTCGAGAGGCTGGCTTTTTACAGGTTAGACCAGCACTCTTATTTTTTATTTTTGCAACTCTTGCACAATGCACGCATAACTTTTCATGTTGCAAATGTTCTAGTAGCCGGAGTCCGTATAAACAAAAGGCGTTGCAAAGGGAGACAAGGACAAATTTTAAACGAAATATTTTAATATATTTTAACAAACTGATGTTTTAAATTTTCTACGTGAATTGACCTCTCAGGCTAATTTAGCACGACGCATAACTTGTGTATATATACATTTTTATGAACGAATGAAATATGAAATCTGTTGGCCTGATGTATGATATATTATGTAGATATTTTAACTGTTGTATCTTATTGTCTATTTCATGTTCCGTATCCTGTGTCTTTTTGTGATTTTTTAAAAATCGAATAAAAGTGATTGACTGACTGACTGACAGGTTAGAAAGGCTCCTTTGGTGGGTGGCGCAATCAGCGCTGCAAGCCCACCAGTAGCATTTAATTTACCAGCTGACAGGTAAATTAAATAGGCCAAACAGGTGTAGACCAATCTTACCATGTTTTACCACAGAGAGCACACGCACTTTACACTGGGCAGCAGTGCTAAAGTACCCAGAGTCCTAAAACCACGAACACCATGTCAGAAAAAAGGCTAGGAGAAAGGCAAAAAGATTAGGGATGACCCTGCAAAAAGGGCCAAGTCCAACAATTACAAACTGAAAACAATGTAAGTTTCCCAGTGACCACCTAGTCACTTCGTAGTACTTCACTCCTTTATTCTTTCCTAAGTTCTGTCCCGGCCTTCAAAGAAAATTACAAAAAAACACTCCTGCCAAGTGATTTATGTATATACATTTCATGACTTCCATAACAGATTTATGTCTGTTCAAATTTTTACCTTTCAACATTAGTCTACTACAGTGACTGATTGAGCTAAAGCATAGCACATGATGAACACTGACATCCCACTATTCTATAGCACAACCTTTACCTACCCGGCCTAATCCCTTTAAGTTACCCTGCAGTAGAGTAAATTAAGTTTCCTTACTGCCAAGCAAAGGTATTTATTGAAAATATTTTGTGTTGGAGGGCAAGGCTAGTGAGTGATGTAGGATTAAGTGCTGGATTTCGAGTTTGGGAGGTGAGATAGACTGAGGAATGTGCCAAATTAAATCTAAATCCTGTTCCTTTCCCTGTACTTCAGTGCATCGTTTTTCCCACTGTCTGCTTATGGCAGACATGAAATCTGTATTTTATATGCAACCTGTCTGTTGTATCATTATTATTATTTATCTGCCTCTTTGGAGTCAGGGTAGAATTGAAAGGCAGTCAGAAGTGCAGGGCCACTGGAATTCAATTAAGATAATTGTCGATTGCAGCTGCCCCAGCTTCAGCTTGTATAGAGTAGCAAAGTACCCAACGTGCTATTGTGCTTTAATTAAATTAGTGCAACAAGAATACTTGTACTGCATATTGCATATTGCCTTATTCAATCAATCAATCTGTATTTACTTGGTTGAAACAATGATAAAAGAGAAAACCAAATGTCAAAACAGATAAAACCAACAGTAAAAAAAAGTTAATATATTATTAAGACAATAAAAAGTTGGAAATCTTAAAGTTTTCATAAAATAAAGCGGGAAACATCCATTACAACGAAACTTTTACAATGCACTACCATTACGACGCAACTTTTACAACGCAAACCATTACAACGCATAGCGCTGGGGGGCGCTCTAGGATAGGGAATGTATTTAATATACTATCCAACACCTTCCCTACTATCCACGGGGACTGGAGTTGGAATAGTAAATTAAATAAATCACTATCCAGCGCCTAAAAGCATTATGCGTTGTAATGGTATGCGATGTAAAAACCGCGTTGTAAAGGCATGCGATGTAAAAGTATGCGTTGTAACGTCATACATCCAATAAAGCTCTTCATCAAGACAATAGTTTACAGTCCCTCTATGGCTTTTCTACGTCTTACCTCTGATATAAGGGAGCTAATGCTAAAACAAATATCAGGGCAACTAAGTTGCTGCAGGTACAATACGGCTGCAGCAAACCTCAAATTATAAACCTTTTAAAATCGGTTTAAGGAACAACATAAAGTAATACTTATAAAATGTACATATGAATATAAAATGCATCAATGATTGTGTAAAGGTCCCATCACAAGGGCAAATTGAAATACAGGATCCCCAATTATATATATCCACTTGAAAGCACAGCAAACTTCCACACAGTGTCTGCCCTGAATAGAACAAAAGGGATCATTCCCAACTGTATAGTCCCAGGACAAGATAAAATCCTTGTTCTGGCATTACCAGTTGTCATGCCACCCACCTGGCTCTTTTGGTTTTGCAGTGCATTCTTTAACCAAATGTCCCGCCTTGCCGCAATAGAGGCATAAGTTCAGTTTTCTTCTGCAGTCATTTCCCTCAGCGGTCAAATTACCTTGGAGTCCCCTGATTTGAATGGGCTTGGAACTTTTGAGATCAAAATCCTTTTTATTAATAGATCAGGCTATCCACAAGGTCTTTCACCTCTTCGCTCAGATAAACTGTAATCTAGGCGCATGACTAAATCAATAAATTCAGAACAATACGATGGGGGATCCACAATGTGGGCCAATGAGTACTTCAGCTCATCCCTTAGGCCTCTATGCCACTGAGTTTCTGTGACTAACCTACTGAATGATGTAATGTATGAAAGTAAATCTTTACTTCCTTGTTGCAGGTTCGGCAGTTCATTATTGCAAACTTGAATGAAGGTGTGTTGAGCAAAGAGATGACGCATCGTCTCCCTAAACTTTCCAAAATCATGCAAATTAGGGTAATCATTTTCGATGAATGGGATGGCCAAGCTGGCAGCAGTGCCTCCAAGTTGAGAAATGAGGCAATTCTAGTGGTTTGCATTGGACATGCTGTGGGGTTAGCATAATGTAGTGTGTACTGTGAGCTGTACTGCAGACGCAAGTAGAGAGGTTATTCAGAAAATTAGTAGTCATGAAATATTCCCCCCCACCTTTAACATGTGTACTAATAGTCAATTACACAAAAATGTATCTATTGCTGCATAGACTTTGTTAGACCTGGTGCCATTGGTGTGCGTGTGTCTCCCCTGATTTTTTTGCCTTTGCCTCCTGTGTTTTTGCTGTATATTGGACTCCGTTTTGCTGGTCTAGATACTTGGGAACTTTGCCATTGCTGTTCAGTGCCAAAGTGCAAGTGCTCCCTTTGTAAATTGTTGTTATGGATTAGTGATTCCATGATTGGCATGTTTTATTTACTTGTCAGACCCTAGTATAGTGCATTATGTGTGCCCAGGGCCTGTAAATCAAATGCTGCTAGTGGGCTGCAGCACTGATTGTGCCACCCACAGAAGCAGCCTGTAAAATGTAACTCTGGCCTGCCGTTGCAGAGCCTGTGTGCCGTCGGGACTGCCATGTCGACGTGACAAGTGCACACACTTGCCAGTCCCTAAACCTTCCCTTTTCTACATATTAGGCACCCCTAAGGTAGGGCCAGGGTACCCCTGAGGGCAGGGTGCATTGTATGTGAAAGGTAGAACATGACCTGATGTGTGTGGCATGTCCTGATAGTGAAATACTTCCAATTTTATTTTTCACTACTGCAAGGCTACCTTTTCCCATAGGACAGAATGGGGCAGGACAGGACAGAATGGGGAGTTTGTTTATTACATCATATAAACACAAATCGTCATGGGAACAAGGTAGGAGAATAAAGTTTACTATGCCTGAACTCAGAATGTTAAAATGCATCTTTTAGTGAGGGTGATTTATTACATTCTGCGTTTGAAAATACTACTTTTAGAAAGTAGGTATTTTCTTGCCTAACCATCCAGTGTGACTCTGCTAGGTTTGTGTATTGCATGTCTGGCTTTTGGATGACATGAGCTGGAGAGGGGCAGTGGCTCCAGACGTCTGATGAGTCAGGGCTGGGCTGAATAAACCTGGGCTGCATTAAGAGTAGGGGGAGGAGATTTCCTTTCGCCTGAATGGGTCTCGTCTGCCTTCAACAATGCTGTCTCTACCTCCTGCCAGGATGCTGCCCCAGTGAGGATAGAATTGGTTTTGGCTGGGTGCAGACTGGGGTTGGCCTGCAGTGGCTACTTGCTGCCAAGGAAAGGAGAAAGGACTTTGCTGCTTGCTTTGTCCCCTGCTTGAAGAAAATATCTCCATGAGCTTGAACTGAGCTTGCCCCCTGTTCTAGAGGTCTCGGGAACAGCAAAGACCTCACCGTGCCTGTGGGCAACTTCTCTGATCATCTCTGCAGAAGGAAAGGGTAACCGACTCGGTCATCGACTCCGTCGCAGGATTCGGTATCCTGAAAGCACAGCCGAGAGCATAGCCTCACTTCGCAACAGAACCCTGGTCTCACCGGCTGCATCAACGAGCCGCTGCTTGCATCGTGTCCCGAGGGCAACGCACTATGCAACACTTCTCTATATGATGCAAGGACATCATTGACTCCGTTGCTGCCCAACCCGAACATCGACCGGCTCCGTCGCTGCACCGTGACCTGCCAGCACCACTGCAAGGACATCTCACTCTTCAACGCAAGCCCTGGTCTCACCGACTCCATCAAATGTATGTAAATGTAAATGTAGTTGAGCTTATATAGCGCACAGCTACCCGCAGTGGGTTTCCCGGCGCTTGCTTAGGGAACCCGTCCTGGTATTCCCCTGTGAGATATCAGGGTATCCACAAGGTGAAAGTCAGGCATCCCGCCACGAGGGGCCGTTGTGGAGATTAAGCAAGCTATTGCCCAGAGTCGCAGAGTGTGAACCCGTGAGTCGAGGAGGCACCAAGGTGAGAATTATCGAGTCCGTGGAATTTTTAGCCCAAGACCCGCCGAGGCGGGGAATTGAACCCTGGTCCAGGGCCGATCTCAGCTTCCGGGTCTGCTGCCTCTAACCCCTGAGCCACACTTCTCCACAAGCCGCTGCCTGCACCGCATTGTGAGGACACCGCCCACCGCAACGCTCCAATTCACAATGCAACTGCAACGTTTGTCACAACAGACTCACTCACAAAGAAAGGTACTGCGTCCGAGTCTGTGGATGCTTTAGCTGGCCTGTATCGACACGGTCGACTGGGTTATTATCAGTGGCGGCTGGTGAGGTTTGTAAGAGGTGAGACTGAGCTTGGTCGGGGGGGGGGGGGTCGAGGGGTGGTCTTTGCAGGGTCCAGGTAATTTTTTAGGAGGTTAGTCGCCATGTCCACTGCAAATCTTGTTTTAACAAAAATGTGATAAATAGGTGCACAAAAAGGAATAGCTTTCCCAGGAAATGAATGTATCTCATACACGTTTCTTATAATAACATGAGAACATTCATGTAAACGGCTGTGTTTGCTGCTGAGATGGTGCAGGACATTTCTGGGCACTGCTGAAATCTGCGTGCAGCTTCCTTGCAGGTTACAGGTTAAATCACAGCAAATTCACCCAGCCATTCATCCTACTGAAGAAGGTCAAAGAGATGTGCCTTTAGCTTGGGAGAACAATGAACCTGGTATTTAAACTGTCTCACATCGGTCAATAATCAGAAGCAAGTACTGTCCAAAATATATGCTATACTATTAAGATACATATACATGAATGTTCACTATCACTAATATTTACATAAGGTAAAATCATTTTATACATTTTAAGCCATATTACGATTCTGAATTACATTTCGAATGTTTTTTGGGTTAGTTGTATACAAATGCTTTTGGGTTAGTTGTATACAAATGCTCAGTCTCATATGCATTTAAGGCATTTCACTTTATTTGTATCCATGCTCCATGTTACTAGCATTTGCTGTGTTTCATTGGTAGAGGTTTAGTCTTCAATTTAACATCACACTTTCATTATAGCATCTTCAGCAGGATACCAGATCCCTTTCTAGAACAAAGAAATAATTCTCTGAAATTGCACAAGCACAAAGGGACCAATGTGCAAGCCTTTTCGCGCTCTAAATGGCTAGATTTACTGCTCCTTGATATCTACTAAGGTTGTCTGGTGCCAGAAGTGACATTATTTACTCATCCATAATTGCAGAACTTGCAAATTACGAGCAACCACATAACTCAACCTTTTGTAGCAGCTTGGTAATGCTAGAGCATATCTCCCCAGCTTTTTTTTTTTTTTAACAAAGTATGAGCCTCTTTTACTTGTTGCACTCTCTTTTCACTCTCATATTTAGAACAGTAGTGGCTATTCACAGATTACAAGGCATGTCTAGTGTTTAATTTGTAAACACACACATGCCGGGCCATAGCTCTGCAGCCCACGGCCAGCTCTACTGAATGTCAGGGTGTCAATCAAACACGAAGGCAGTTAAGTGACTATTCCACCTCGTGACACTTTGACCCACCACAAGCCACCCCCGGCCCACTAGCTAACTCTTTCAGCCTCCCAAATTCCCCTTGGCCACAGTTTTTGCGTTTTTCTCCTCCTTGTGTTTGCTTCTCTCCTCCTTGGGGTCAAAGTCTGATGAGGAAAGCTATGTGCCAGTCCCGTAAATAAGTGGTAGCAGGCCCAACCTGCAGCCACCAACTCTAATTAGGCTCGGACTTTGTCAAATGTAAAAGAGCACTGTTAGTGTTATTTGTGGCTGGCCGCTGCCCCCTTCTCCCAGCTGTGAAATTGCAGGCTTCAGGAGTGGCTAAATGAGATGAACTTTTGTAAAGCACTCCCACGCCTCCCTAAAGTCGCAATACATCTGTTTTAATTCCTGTGAAATGCTATGTAAAGGACAAGTTATTGGAGTTAGTGGCACTCATCAGCAAGGCAGATGAGGACAGGATACTCGTGGGTGCAAGGCCCCAGAGTAGGTAAGCTATGCGGCAAGTGTGAGTAAGTCATCCAGTGCACGCCTTTTGCTTTGCGTTCTTTGACTCGTATCCGGCAATGTCGAGGAGTCGATCCGAGTGGAGTCACCAAACTAACCTGCAGTGCTGTGCTCATTGAAATTGATCTGATTATGTCTCTGAACAGCACAAAGAGCTAAAACGGCATCATACGCGGGAAGCAGTGTGTCTCAGTCACACGCGCCAACTCCATTTCTAGCCATCCTGCTTGGAGACAGTCTGCCACACCCTTTCCTAACTCGTCACCGGGTGGGTCCCATCCCACCATGTGACGAGTAGGGAAAGGGAGGGGTGACTATGTTCTCTCTCCACTCCCTGATTGACATGGAGGATTCGCTCTACAGGGCTTCTATGTGAATCGCCCGGGGCTAACTTTACCCCCACGTCCTTATGGGGTGGAGACTAGGCCTGCATGCTCAGTCTTTGCCGAGCTGATGACCTCACAAGTCTCAGGGCTGAGAGATTGTCAGCCCGGAAAATACTTAGACTTTGGGCCCTTATGGGGAAGCAGGCCCGGTTCCAGGAATTTTTATTTGGGTGGGCCAAGGGTGCATTCGGGTGGGCCACTGCGGGCTCGATTTGTCGCATGTATGTCTAGGCAGGCCTGCTTCAGGGACCTCCTTTATCTCTTCTTAGTATTACAAGGCCCAGTAAAACGCGCTCTTTCCCAAATCTCTTTTTAAATGTGATCACTCTCAAAAAGTGTTTTTTCCATGTAATGTCCCTTTGATGGGAAGAGGAGGTTTCTGAGGTGGAAGTATCAGGCAAGTGTCACTTCTCGGGCTCCCTCTGTGCAAGCCTTCAGGGAGAATCCCTCTTCATTACTACCTCCACCTGACCCCGGACTCTGCAGCGCACTCCCTTACAGGCTTGATTACCCACTACTCCTCTCTAGTGCACCTTATCTCACAGCAGACCTTGGGCCCCAGCCCCATATCAGGCACCATCAGGTTCCACTTTCATTTTTCCCAGTAAAAACATTAGTAAAATCACCTTCAAACTTAAAACATTGAATATAGCAGTAAATATAATTAGCACGCACTTTAAAGTATGTTCCACAGTAGCCCTTATGACCCGACTCCTAATTAAATAAACAAAAACAGAAAGACTGGCTTCAGCGCTGATGCGAAAGTCTTTTTTGGCACCGCACCAATAACCTCTTTCTCCGTAAATACCTTTACCCCCACCTTCCAACAGTGCCCCTCATCTCCCAATGGCCCCCTCTATTGACGGATACCCTCAAAGCCACATGCCACATGTGCCCCTCATCTCCCCATAGCCCCTCCCCCTATTGACCTCCTCCTCTGATTCCCTCACTGCCACCCTCCACCAGTGCCCCTCATCTCTCCCTGACTCCCCCCTCCACCCCATGACCTATTCCACAGATTCCCTCACTGCCACCCTCCACCAGTGCCCCTCATCGCTCCATAGCCCCTTCTACTACCTCCTCCTTGGATTCCCTCACTGCCACCCTCCAACAGCGCCCCTTATCTTTATGTAGCCACTCTTTCATATGATGTTGTATAGCGCTACTCATATCAGTGTAGTATGTGTGAGTACTTTATTCAACTCACACATTATACAGAGACAATGAATCATACAAGTATGTAAATCAGTCTATAGGGAATGTCACATAAGCCAATGAGGATTACAAGGTGTATGAATCACATGTCATCCATACTGGTGGGTGGGATATTTTAAGAGGGTTTGGTCTGGGGAAACACAACCTTAGGATTTAAAGAGTATTCCATGGGGGTCAGGTTTACTGATGAAAATGTATATCTGCCCAAACATACTAATTTTAGCAACATTAGAATAATGAAAGACTGGGAAAGTTCTAACTATATCACAAAATAAAAAAAGCTAAGTTCTAACTATACCATCCATGTTTGTATGCAGCTCTTTGATGACAGTTCATTGGTTACTGTCCTATGTTAGGATTGTAACTTCTGAACTGCAAGTAACACAAGGATCTCTGTGACAAAGGCACTAACCCACTGAGCTATCCAGGGCTTTAAGTAGGCCGGGTCTCACTGGGTCTGAGCACCGGCAACTTTTTTAAGGGGGCCTCGAAACAGGTCTCTATCGGGCTCTGTTTTGTGCGCTGGTCACAGGTAGTCTGTTTTTTTCTGAACTGCAGTGACAGCAGTCTGCTGTCACTGCAGTCTGGAAAAAAGTGCCAGGGCACAAAACAGAGCCCGATAGAGACCCGTTTCACGACAGCAGGCACATTGGTGTACCCTGCTCACACTACTCACAAGTGGCAAGTTATGGCATGACGACATGCCAGGTGAGCGTTGTAGGGGGAAGGGAAATCCTTTAAAGAGAGTCATTCTCTCTGGATTTCCCTTCTCTTTTTGAAACTCAGGAGCAGCAACATTGTCGTGATATCACCAGTGCTTTAAGTGGAAGCTTTTTCAATATTATATACAAGCCATAGTTGCTGTTATTTATCTTATGCAAATAACAACCATTGACAAAGTCAATAGTCCTGACTTGTAGGTATGATGTTACTTGTTGTATCATATACCTGGATGCAATGACCGAAACAGCATAATACAAGTCGGGCCGCACACTGCTTAACACAGATTTTTAATGTACTGTTTTTAAGCCACGTCCTCAATTACATTGGCTATGCCCCTTTGAGAGACCCCCCCAGTTTTTTCATCCCACTTAAAGCCCTGGAGCTATCCACATAAAATACAGTTCTGCATTTGAAAACTACTAACAGACAAATGATTGCTCTCCAGCAGGATTATTATCACCAGTGTTATCTGGGCATTTTGTATTCCTATTGTTGTCCCTTATCGGCCATGATAATGATAAATGCTGTTTAAATGAAGCACACACGAAGTATGTGTCCTGCTGGGCCTGTGCAGAGTTTTTTTTTTAAGTTTGAAAAGCTTTATTGAATTGAATAAAACAATGTAAAACATCAGTACAACGGCATAAATAAAGAGCAGCAGGAAACAAAATAGTTATGGAGAATAATGTGCCATCATAACAAGAAAAGCCCCAAGGGGGAAAACACTATACATATGAAAGAATGCTTTTATAATTCATTTTGTGGGGGTAAGAGAGAGAGAGAGAAGGAAAGAAAAAGGAAAGGAGGGAAGGGGAACAGCAGTGAAACATAAATGATAAACAGAGTAAAGATGTATAAAATAATAAAAGTATATAAAAATTGTAATAACAGTAATACTAATAATAACAATAACAGGTGATAATGAGGCACTTTTAGATAAATAGTCTGTTAAAGGGGACCAAAGTAAGTCACGTTTAATCAACATCGGAATAGAAGAAGCACATGCACGATCTAATCTGTGATGATGGCAGAGTAAATCCCACCAAGCATTATAAACCACATTTTTGGTATCTTTCCAGTTAGTTGTTATGATTTGAAAAGCAACAGCAATACAGAGATCAATAAATTTACGAATATGAAGCGGGACATCCCAAACAGGGGCCAAACCACCCAGAAATACAGAAGAAAGAAGAAAAGGAACATTAGTGGACACAATCTTGTTAAGTGTACACCAAATGTGGGACCACATAAGGTGGACCTTAGGACAAAGAAAGAACATGTGAACCAAATCACCAGAAGTGCATGAACAAGACCAACACTTCTTAGCATCTAACAATTTAAATTTGAATAAGTCACAGGGAGTATAAAATAATCTATTATAAAAAAAGTAAAGGGCTTGTGTGGTACTAGCGGACCGGGAGGTGGAATGAAGTTTGGACCAAATAGAGTCCCATGTAAGTGAGGGAAAAGTTTGATTAAGGTCGGATTCCCAGAGAAGTTCGAGGTTAGTTTTAGGCCTATCAGAAGTGAGGGAGAAAGTAGTTTATAAATAGCAGAGGCCTTAAGGGGAGCCTGAAAGTTTGGTGGAGAGGCCAGAAGGGGAGGTGAAGAGGGAGAAGGGATGTGTTGCAAGATAATAGTGGATAGTGTAGGTAGAAGTTCGTGAAAATGTGCACAGTATTTGTTAGAGATACCAAAGGAGTCACGAAGTGCTGAAAAGGTTAATAAGGAATTGTTAGAAATGAGTTGTCTATAAGTGAGAATTCCTTTATTGATCCATTCCTTCCAAAAGAGCGCCCGATTGCGTAGTTTAAGAGATTTATTATACCAGAGTGGGGTATTCAAATGAAGAGTAGATGGGACAGAGAAGGAGCGGAAAAGGGCAAGTGTTAAAGCTTTGGAGTGTTTAAAAATAGGTGAAAGCAGCTTAGGAGGTGGTTGAGTGAGATTAGAGGCAAGAAGAAAGGAGAAGGGGTGAAGTTGAGCCAATTCCAGAGAGCTCTAAGCCGTAGTAGGAGGAGATGAGGTTTCGAGAAGGAAAGGCCAAATTTGCTTGAGAGAAAAAGCAGAGTGAAAGCGTGAGATGTTGGGGAAGTTAACACCACCAAGATGTTTAGGTTGTTGAAGACGGAGAAGAGAGACTCTGGCTTTACGCTTATTCCACAGGAATTTGGAAAAAAGACTATTGATAGACTTAAAAAAGAAATGGGGGAGAGAGATAGGAAGCATGGAAAGACAGAAGTTCACGATAGGAAGGAGCATCATTTTAATAGTGGAAAGACGACCCCACCAGGAAAGAAAAAGAGGGGACCAATGCCCTATAAGAGAAGAGAGCTTTTTAAGTATATCGGAATGATTAAGTCTGATAGTTTCTCTAATGGAGTTAGCATATAAGACACCAAGGCATTTAATAGAGCCAGAATTCCATTGGAAACCGGAGCCCTGAAACATGTGAGGAAGACAACATTTATTGAGGGGAAGGACTTCTGTTTTATCGATGTTTAATTTATAACCAGAAACTGAGGAGTAATCATGTAGTAAAGAAAAGAAAGCAGGGAGAGCAGTAGCAGGGTTAGAAATGTAAAGCAGAATATCGTCGGCGTAAGCAGTAAACTTAATCTCCACATCTTTATAAAGAAAGCCAGAATAGGAAGGGGATTGACGAATTTTCTCAAGGAAAGGTTCGAGAGCCAAAATAAAGAGGAGGGGGGAGAGTGGACAGCCTTGTCTGGTACCTCTATGAAGGGGAAAATAATCAGATTGCATACCATTAATCCATATAGAAGTAGAAGGAGCAGAATAAAGCAAATGAACTAATTTAAGAAAAGTGGGACTGAAACCGTGCCAGCGCAGGGCACCAAACATAAAATCCCAATGGACACGGTCAAATGCCTTCTCGGCGTCTAGAGTAAAGGCCGCCAAAGGACTATCCATTTTAGCAGAGAGATGAATGATATTGAGAAGGGTCCTAGAATTGTCTGTAATGGATCTTCCCTTAACAAATCCGGATTGATGAATGTTGACCAAATCGGGGATGATGGAATTAATCCGTAGAGCCAGAAGTTCCGCATATAATTTACAATCAGTATTAATGAGAGAGATGGGTCGATAGTTTTTACACATGGAAGGGTCCTTATCTTTTTTGGGGAGAAGAACAAGCATAGCTTGCGTGAAAGAGCCTTTGGATTCACCAGAGGAGAGAAAGTGAATAATTAGCTGGAGCAAGTGAGGAACCAGTACAGATTTAAATTGTAGAAAGAAACGAACAGTACAGCCGTCAGGGCCGGGTGTCTTATCTTTGGGGAGAAGAGAGAGGGCAGCAAGAATTTCTTTTTCTGAAATCGGGGCATCGAGAGAAGAGAAATCCACCAAAGGAGTAGGAGGTTTAGGGACAGGATTAAAGAAAGAATCTAATTGCTCTACTGAAGGGGAAGACTCAGGGGTACAAAGAGAAGAATAAAATTGAACAAAGCAATCCAGAATTTTGGCATCAGAAGTTTGGGGCGAGCCTTGTGAATCTGTAATCGAGACTATTTTAGATTTCTGTTTTTTAATTTTGAGGTAATTTGCCAGAGCCCTGCCAGCTTTATTACGACCACCATATATCTTTGCATTAAATTGAAGAAGCTGATTGGAGGCCGATTCCCAAGAATGTTTATTAAATTGCATTTTAGCAGTAATGAGAGAGGATAAAGAATCCGGAGAATTGGAAGTGTAATAAAGATGCTCAAGTTCTTTGATGCGTTTTAGATAGGAAGAAGCCTAGGAAAGCGCTTTCTTTTTTTTACGTGACACAAAATCAATAATAGAACCCCGAGCAGTGGCCTTAAAAGCATCCCAGAGAAAATGAAAGTCAGAGGAAGAGTGAGAGTTAGTAGTGAAAAAGTCATCCATGAAGTGAGTGAAATGTTCAATGAAAGTGGGATCAAATAAAAGGGAGTTATTAAAGCGCCATCTGCGGGCCTGAGGCAAGGGAGAGGGGTAGTGCATATCTAAAATAACCGGGTCATGATCTGAGATGAGGATAGAGCCCATTTCTGAGTTGGTCATAAATTGGAAGGCATGGTGGGAGAGAAAAATATAATCAATACGGGAGAGGGAATTATGCACAGGAGAAAAAAAGGAAAATTCCAGAGAGTCAGGGTGGGACAACCGCCATGAATCTATAAGGCCTCTGGAGGAGATCGATCTATGGAAGGACTTTTGCATTTTATTGGGAATGTAACGAGCTTGTGATTTGCGGTCCAAAAAGGGGTCCATCAATTGATTACAATCCCCCCAACAATCAAATCTTCATTAGCATTAGAAGAGAGAAGGGAGGAGAAATCATTCCAAAAGGAGGAATCAATGCCATTCGGACCATAGACATTACAAAGAGAGAGATGAACATTATTAACAGTACAATCAAGGAGCAACCATCTACCGTTAGTATCAACAGTTTCATTTAGAATTTGAACAGACAATGCTTTATGAAATAAAATAACAACACCATTTTTGTGATTAGTAGCAGGAGAGCAGAAAACATCCCCAACCCATTGTTTACGTAACAACGATAACTCCTGTGTAGAAAGATGTGTTTCTTGTAAAAAGGCAATTTGACATTTTAAACGAGCAAGATGAGATAAAACACGTTGTTTCTTGATAGGGTTGCGAAGACCCTGAACATTCCAGGAAATTAGTCGAAAACCTTTCATAGGAGGAGATTAAGGGAAAAGGAAAAAGAGAGAGTAATACAGGTAAAAAGAGGGAATATATAGAGAGATTGGCAAGGAGAGATGGGGACAAGCCAAAGATAATAAAAAGAGGAACGACGGAAATAGGAAAGAAACCCAAGTAGAGAGAGCGAAAGAAAAAAAGGAGCAATGCCAACATGGGAAGGTGAGATGAGAAGAAGTGAAGAGATAGAAACGGAGGAGAAAAAGAAGAAATGATTAATAACGCAGTGCCAAAAGGAAGGTGGAAAGAAGTAACTCACAACAAACATGATGAAATAGAAAAAGGAGCAGAATAAACCCCAAACATAAAAGGAAAGAGATATCAAAGAAAGACGATACAATACCATCATAAGGAGGTGCAAAGGGGGAATGAGAGAAAATGAGAAGAAGGGATTAGAGGAACTAGTACCATTGCATCGGAGAAGAGGAAAGAAGAGTAATAGGGGTAGGATGAGTGAAGTAAAAAATGTTGAGAGAAACCAAAAAGGAGAAGGAAGGAAAGGAAAGGGAAGTAAGTATGAAGGAAGAAGGGAGCCAAAAGCAACCCTAGAGAAGACAGCAAGAAGAAGGATGGCGAGAAGAACCAAAAAGGTTCCAGCCATACAGAACACGTAACAAAAAGGACAATGAAGTGAGAGCGGGAGCAGCGAGAAAAGACGACCGCACAAGAAGAAAAATATAAAGGTCGAGAACACAGTCCGAGGAACCAGAAGAAGAAAAGACTAGAAAAAGAAAAGAAATACAAAGAGAACCAAGGACCGAGCACGACATAAGAACAAATGAAGGAGACTTACCGAACAAGTATGCAGGGAATCAGCGTACTGGGATGACGGAAACGAACGATGACACAATACAATGGAGAGGATGGCAAACAGAACAACAGGAAACGGACCTAAGGAACGATAAACACAAAAGAGTGAGGTGATATGAAAGGAGACAACAAGTCAACACATGGTAGACAATAAAATAAACACAGAGGCAGAGACATTGTAAGCTAAGAGCCGCTTTCTTCCATGGAATCGTCTCTGTGGGAATGGATGAACCTGCGGAGATCAGCCGGATCCTCGAAGCTGTAAGACCGTTCCTTGTATGTAACCTTGAAGAAGCAAGGATGAATTAGACCATATCTAGCGTTCATGGAACGAAGCGTAGGCCGCAGGTCCAGAAATTCTTTTCGACGCGTCGCAGTCGGTTTGGAGACATCTTGGGAAAAAAATAGTTTGTGGCCTGACCATAACAGTTGCTTGCGTTGTTTGGCTGAGTGGAGAATAGTCATGGAGGTCAGAATAGAGAAGAAAATAAGCAATAATGCCTCTAGGTTTTGAAGATGAGGATGAGTTTTTAGGACCCAGACGGTGTGCTCGTTGAATATTGACATCCACATGTTTAGGCATACCAACAATTGGTAAGACTTGAGTCTTCAAAAAAAGGATGATGTCAGACCCTTCAGAATTCTCCGGAACACCATAAATACGTAGGTTGTTGCGTCTATTTCGATTTTACAAATCTTCAGACGTTTTCTTGAGGACCTGAACCTCCTTAGTGAGATTGACCAGTTTGGCGGCAATATCTTGGGCGTCACTGATTTTTTGCTCAACATCAGTAACCCTTTTGTCAAGATTAGACCACTTGTCATCCAGCCTTTGCAGGGTAGCAGTAGTGTCTGCAATAAAAGG